>NW_025763518.1:0-1290833 GCF_020726555.1 Boeremia exigua | reverse complement strand
CTGCGGAAACGGAAGCTCGAATTGGCGCACGGGCTGAGCATCTGCCATCTCTTTCCGCATTTGATAAATCTGCTCGAGATCTTCGGGCAACTCGTTGCTTGCCGGTTGATTCTTGTATGCATGCTTCCCGAATAATTTACCCTTGTTTGCATGCTTCTTCCCGCCACGGCTAAGGCCTGCAGACTTGCTCTTCTTTGAAGCTGCAGGCATTGGAGTCGAGACTTTCCCTTTCGGCTGTGCGGGTGTTGGCGGTCCCTTCTGCACAATCTCTTCGTTGACATCGGAGAGCTCGGAATCACTCCCATCACCTGCATCAGGCGTATGTTCTGCCGGCGTTGGGACAGCTGAAGAAGCGCCACCATCCACATCCATCTCACTGGAAGGAGCCAGATAGTCGTTCGCGGTGTGCTTCTTGCGGGGCGACTTTGAAGGCTGTCGTGGCACTGTTTCGATCGAAGGCTCGATCGCTGGAAGAGTTGGAGCTGTGCTGAGTGGATGGGGCGAAGGCAGTGCCCCGGCGGTTGAGTCTGCACCTGGATATGCATCTTCCATCATAGCTTCGTCTCCATAGGCAGACACCGAGTCGTCAGGGGCTAGCTCGCTACTGGGCCTAGGAGAGGGCTGTTGGCTGAACTTTGGGGTGTCGGATTTCGCTGTGGCGAGGTCACCGTTCCGCTGCTGGTGCTTTCGCTGCTTCTTCCCTGATTTCTTCAGTGTCTTGATGCTGTCCCGAAATTGGGCCCACTGCTCGGGGGTCTGCTTCTGTTTACAGATGGCGTCGATTACGAACGCCATAGCCGGGTCGCTCTTGCTCATTGCCCTCAGCTGCTTCAGAACCTCACTAAGCCGAGGATTATGGTTTGCATTGGCTGACTCTGCCGCAGCCAGTAGGGCGATCTGCGCACGCTGTGAGATTTCGGTGTCTCGCGGTTGCTCTACAGCTTGCACTGCGGGGCTTGCCGGGGCGGACGCGACTCGGGGTGTGCCCGCTTTGACCGGCGAGTTCGCCTCACCAAACGTCTTTCCTTGCGCGGGTTGTTTGCCCCTGACGGCTGTCTTGGATGCTGGCGTCTTCTTCTTGGATTTGCCAGGGATGTAGTCATCGTCCTCGTCCTCGTCCTGTGGTGGAAGCTCCAGGGGCAGGTCCTCCTCCTCTTGCTTCTCTGAATCGTCTGGCTCAAGCTCAGGAGCCGGAGTGACCTCAGGCGTGGACCCAACGTCGTCTCCCGGAAAACTGCCTTTACCCGCCAGCGACTTTCGCGCAGCTGCGTCACCGCCCATGATGCGCGTGCGCTGCTTCACCTTTGCGGAGGGAGGCTGCCCCAGGGGCGCCATTTGCTCCAGCACGCCGTGACGAGCAAACCCGTGCTCTTCGAATGACGGCGCTGGGTTCTGGACCGAGGGTTCTGCCCAATCCATGATCGATCGCTGGGTCTTCTCCTTTACGGCGCTGGGCGTGTTGGTGGGCGAGTTGTGCGGGGTGATGGTGGTGGACCTGGGCCTGGGAGGACGGCCGCTTTTGCGCAGCGACGGCATGGCGAGACTGGCAGAGCTATTGAAGTGTGAGCGCGCAATTCACGAGTTTGGGTACAATTCTTACGGCCCACGCGTACTGCTAAGCTATTTTACGCGCGAAAAGCGCCCCGGAGCCCGTGCCCGGCGTGTTGTGGGTGGGTGGTTGGGGTTGCAAGTGAGTGAGTTCCGTCAAAGGTCACAAAATCGAGGGAGAACTTAGGTCAGCGCGCGCGGAGGACGTGCCCCTTCAGATGTCAACCCTGGCAACCACAGTGATCGTCGACCGGTGGCAAAAGAATGAGTGAAAGTGTGAGGGGCAAGGAACTCGTTGTACCGAATATATCGCGAATTGGGAGAAGTTGTTTTTGTAAGGTTAGGGAGGTTGTGATCCCGCGGAGTGGGAAGCTATATACTCCTCCGCCCGTTCCGCCGCAGTCACGCTCACTTTCACCGGGCGCAGTTTCCAGCCTCCTGAAAAGCTTTCTATTGTCCTTATTGTACGTCATAAGCTCTGCGGGCAGCACGAACGTTGGTCCAAATCTTGAGTGAAGAAGCGTGACGGTTCACAGCGAACAAGCGCCTGACCTCATCCATTCACATCGTGTTACGTGTACACCACTACCATGCAGGCACGAGTTCTCTTACCAGTTTAGTATCCTTCTATCTGTAGTCTGGGTCGATTTTCCTCAACGGAAGCCGATTTCGCAATGTCAACTTGCAATGTCTGGGCAGTGAACAGTCTACAAAGCTATTCCAGAGTGACCAAGACATTCTTTAATATCAACCGAGATATGCTTGATCGCAGGGACTCAGAAGAGACTGACAGTCACCTCGTCTTCTTGTCGCTCTGTATGAGTCCAGATGAGGGGAGAGAACACGCACTGCGTGGATAACAGACTGCACATTGAGTGTGCAGCTGAATGCACCAACACCACAGCAGTGTCTCTTTGGCAGTCGAGGAATATCAATAGAACTAAGTTCAGTGCGAGCTCTCTGCCGTGGGTGAGATACTGAGTGTTGCTTGTCCATGTTTGGCCCGCACAACGCAGGGCCGGGCATCAGTAACCGAGGGCGCAAACGGTTCATCGCCAGGTACATACACGGAGCAAGAGACAGTGCGGAGCCACAGACAGCAGACAAAATGCGTGTTTCATGGCCACGTGGATGGAGTAGCAACCGTGTGCTTCGTGAGGCTAAGCATTGGGCTGGCCGGAAGAAATGGGCGGAGATCAACCACGGAAAGAGAGAGACAGTGACAAACTTTTGGTTGACTTTTTATTCTTTTGCAGGCTGCTATAGCCACTGCTTACTCATGAGTATAGCTCTTTCTTCGCAGAGCTTGAGTAGGACAAATCGACCAAAACAACTCTGGTCCAGATAGCTGATTCTAGGACCTGTGATCGACGCTACACAAAATGCATGCAGACACTCGGTGACGCCGCGCTTACTCGTCATCGCCCTCCTCCTCGGCAGCCTCGCCGGCGGCAGCCTTCTTGGCGGGCTTCTTCTTCTTCTTGTTCTTCTTGACAGAGGCCTTGCCAACGGGCTGCTCAAGGATCTTTAGAATCTCCTCATCCTCGATCTTCTTGTCAGATTTGACCTTCTCGAGGTCAAGAGCAGGGGGCTGGGCCAGACGCTGGATACCGTTCTTGGTGACAGCGATGGTGGAGAACAACCTTGCGACGGGCTTGCTGTCCTTGTCGACAACGACCTCGTACTGGCGGAGAACACCGCCACGGACGCACTCTACAACGCCGACCTTGGCGACCTTCTCGTCCTCGATCTGGCGCAGAGAGAAGGGGAAAGTGCCGAACCTCTTGACGACCTCGGACAGGAGCTGTCTTGAGGTAGGGCGCTTGAGACCGAAAGTGTTGGCTGTGCGGCGGTGAAGGGTGGTCCTGTTACCGTTGCTCTTGACTTTTCCGCTTCCGAGCGAAAGACCAACCTCGACTCCCCAGACCTCGCCAACATCAGGGAGGCCCTCACCACGGACACCCTCGCCGGGGGAAAGAATGATCTTTTTCTTGGACTCAATCTCGTTGTGCTCGAACTGCCAGATGGTGGTGCTCTCGACAACGTTCAGGCCGTAAGCCTTGGCGACCTTCTCGAGCATCTGGGTCATCTGGCCCTGTGTGTAGGGCTTGCGGGCAGCATTCTTCTTCTGCTCCTCCTCATCGCCGTGCGCAACGAGACCGGGGGGGACCATCAGCCTCAGGAGAAGCTCGTTTGCGTAGTATGTACCCAACAACAAGTCCGCCGTTTCGCCAGTGATCTCGCCACCAACAACAACATTGTCGCAGACGATGGCGGCCAGGCCATCGATCTGAGCACCGAGCTGAATCTTGACAACCTCGCCGGCCTTCAGTGTAACGGCAGACTCCTCACCATCGGACTTGAGGGGAGTGTACGGTGTGACGTAAGAGCTGGGCGAGATGGTGGTGCAGTGGCCAATGCCCTTGAGGATCTTCTTTCCCCTGTAGACCTTGCCAATCTCCTCATCGAGAAGCTTGTCGCCGCGCTCGCAGAGCTCGACAATGCTGGCGCCCTCGGAGATCCATCCTGCAAAAGTCAATTTTCGAGTCTTCGAGTCACGCGGTCGTCGCAGAGGTCGGCGCGTGGATTCGAGGCAGCGTTACGCACCGGAAACTTCCTTGAGAACCTTCTGGGAGATGTCGGCCGCGACCTTGTACTTGGTCAAGGTATCGGGGTTCGCGAGCGTGTAGTCTGTCGTGATCGGTTAGCAATGCGCTGCTTCGACAAAGCTAGACATCGAGCTTCATATCCACGGATGCACAACGTGGAATGCTTGCGTCGATCCTGCGTCAGGGATTTGAGCATACCGACTGCTTGTGCCTCAGCCATGATGAATGATTGCCGATTAAGCTTGAGATCGAGGTGAATGCCAGAAAGAGGTGTGGTGAGTGGTAGCTGTTGTTTTGAGTGCCCCACTGAGGGGTCTCTCGCTTAAAGACCAATGACGATGGTGCCTGACACTGCATTTCGATGAGAAAGATGGAGAAACAACATCGAATCCGGCCTTGGAGCGTGTGACGTAGATATGGTGAGATCATCGCTTGCTCTCTTGTTGATTCGCAACTAGCAAGCGTTCACTTCACTTCACTGTGTCTGTGTAGCTGTTACTAGCGCTTCCCAATGAATCCATGCCAGTCATCTTACTAGCATGTCAGCTCAGTCACACTCTCTACGGGAGAGATTGTTGCTATTCTAAGCTATCGCAGGTGTCTTTGAGGTACCAACCTCCCGAAATCAAGGAAACAAATAGCTGTCGTTTTGTGAACTTGAATCAAACTTCTGCAGCTAATACAGCATCCACAACGACCGCCCTGTGATCGCTGCTGTATATGCCATTATCAAACCGATTGCTCAACACACCAAAACCCTTGACTTCCCACCCATGCTTTCCCACGAACACATAATCAATAATACTCAACTCGTCCTCCTGAAACCCAGAGCAGGTCAGTTCGTTGCCGTACCTCCACGGCGCCAGTCCCCTCGAATCCCGCAATAGCGAATCCTTACGGGTAAGGATCTGATATGCCTCACCATTAGGCTCACTATTCAGGTCCCCTGCCAACCACACCGGAACTCTCTCTTTTCCATCAGAAGTCAACAGAGAGACAGCATCGGTCACAATCCGCTCCACCATCTTCGCGCTCTCGCGCCTCGACACTTCCCCCGCATTGTCGAAATGCGTGCACAGCCCTACAACCTTCTTCTTACTGCCCCTGTGCAGAAACGTGCCGACGGTGACGATCCGGACGCTGCCAGCATCCCATCCTTTTCCTGGCCTGTCGGGGGTGGGCGAGAGCCAGATTGTCTTCCACTTCTCGATTTGCCACACCGAGGGGCGGTAGATGATAGGGCTATATTCGCCCTTCTGTTGACCGTCGTCTCGGCCTACGCCAATATATGCCCATTCACCTCGTTCTGACGATGATGCTGTTGGGGATTTGGTGCTGTTCAAGCTAGTGAGGATGTCGAGCAGCTGCTCGTGTAGTACTTCTTGCAGGCAAATAAAAGCCTCTGGGTTGTGCAGGGTGTGGAATTTCAGCTCGTTGACAATGAAATCTTTCCTTTCGGACCAAGGCTTTTCTCCTTTGAATGGAGAGTCAGTCGCGTAGCGTATGTTGTGAGTCAGGATGCGGACTAGAAGGGAGGCGTGACCTTTCATGATCAAGAGAAGTAGTGCCGTAAAGAACGGTAACGTCCTGAAAGTTGGTGTTGGCAGGTCTGGGGAGCATGGTGATGAGCCCAGGTGACGTTATACCCCGCACGTCGTTGTAGGACCGAGGCGATGATTCGATGAAAGTGCTGAGGGCAGGCACGAGTATTTACACGGTTTCGTGTCCAAGATTGATCGTATCGCCTCGCCCCTCAAGAGCCACATGTAATAATGTGAACAAATGCAATTCGTTCTATTGCTGCATTAAGCAGCTCTACCTGTACTGGGAGAAGAGATGCCATGGGCACTCTTTTTGCCAAGTAGCTTGCAAAACAGAAAATGTCCTTCCCCAGACAAAGATGCCAATGTCTCCGTGCAAATCCACGTGCCCTCGATGGTTCATCGTTTATACAAAAGACCTTGCCCTGCCGTCGCCAACCTCAAAGATGTCAATTCATATCACCACCGTAGGTCTCTTGCCTAAAGTCTTGGTTGCCACAAAATTATGAAACGGGCCTTCCAATCCTATTCGACACGTTGCTCATGTGCTGCCTATTCTTAAGATGTAATTCGAAATTCGTTACAGTTTGTCCGGGACCAGCGTTATAGAGCTTCCCCGGACAATCCTGACAGCGTATCCTTGGGAGGTAATATGCTTGGTGGTTTGGTGGTAGTGGGTCGCCAGAAGAGAGGCCGTCAATTTTGACAGCCTTCGATTCCGTCTTACCGGTCTCGCGGTTCTCGTGGGCTTCATTCATGACGACGTAACGCATGGTGGATTCGAATTTGTGGTCGGGATTGCGATCGCGAAGGTCTTGCAGAGCTTGTTGAAGCCATGGTGGAGAAGGCGGCTTGGAGTTGTGAGTTTCATTATGTGTACACTCGTTGTGATCAACTTACTGTTTGCCCTTGGGCTGGCGTCGGCCATGGCGCGTCTAACGAACCATCCGGCTTGTACTGAAACTGCTTCGCCGGAGGCTTAGGAGTAGGTGTGGACGGCGGTCGTGGAGATGCCTCGGAAGGTTTGGAGGTCGGTGCCATAGCTGGCGAAGGAGGTGGGGGCATGGAGTTGGCGCCAGGTGTTCCTCGTGCTGGTAAAGATGTTGGTGCCATCATGGGTGTAGATGTTGGCTTTGCAAACGCCCTCGGATTCCTCTGCCATTCTCTGAGTTTCGCAGATGATATGCGTAGCTTGACGATGAGTGTAGCAGACTCCGATACACTCTCTTCCCGTGCTTCATATCTTTGTGCCCTTGTTGAGCGGTGCTCGCGAGTTTCTTGGAGTTGAGCGACCTCTGGGGTTGCTGACCGTCCTATGGCTGACCTCATCGCCGCTTGCGCTGACACTGCGGCACCACGCATGCCTCTGGTTCGTGCAGTTCCGCCAGTAATCTGTGCTGGTGCTGGCGACTCCATAACCGAATCGTCACTATCCGAGTCGTCAGAATCATCATCAGCGCCGCGTCTCCTGCCTTCCCTCGCTTTCCTCGTCGCTTTGAACAGGTGGCTCTCTTCCAGCGTCTCGGCTGCTCCAGGGAGAACAGAAGAGACGATTAGAGTCCGGACAGTTCGCTGGCGATCCTTGAGATCGGGTAACGCTGGCCCTCCACGTCTGTTGACCGATCGTTTCTGCCTTCGCTGTTCGCGCAAGATGGACAACTCTGCGCGCTCTAGCTCAGAATGGCTCAGCTCGTACAGATATGGCTGGTAATCCTTCGTCGACTGTATGGGCCGGAACACCGAAGGCAAAGGAGATGCCAGGAAATTGTCCTGGATGTCTGCATCTTCAACAGATCGGCCATCGAAGGGATGCCCTGTGATGTACAGACTCTTTGTGAACATCTGGCATTGCTCTCGTATCGAATGGGCGATCGCTGTCACAAACTCTCCACTAAGAGAGAGATCAGCCGCCATCTGACCCGCGAATTCTTCAGGCGAGTTCAGAGCGTTGTTGATCTCCCATTCAAACTGGTCTACCAGCGTGTGCTGTCCGATAGTGATGTTCAGTTTGATCAAAATGCGCATTTCGTCATTCTTGAAGGCCGAGTAAGGCTGTGATGAGTCGAGGGGTTCGTCGTCGAAGAAGGCGTGGGGGTAGTAGTCCTGGATCTGCTCCCGGATCTCGCGGTCGACTTGGTGTATGACGTTTTGGTGCAGCTCTGGGGGGATCTGGAAGTCTTCGACGAGTGTGCGAGCGACGAGCAGCGGGTCGGTGACGCGATCGTGGAGGTTCCAGGTGAAGGTGTCTCGCAGCTTCAGCCTGTCCAGCTCAATTTCCAGGCGCACGGGCACCAGTTCCTCGACCTGCTCGGCCTGCTGTGCGCCCTTCTCCCGGTCGACTTTCAGCTGCGGCGCGGCACGTCGTCCGGCGCGTTTGGCCTGGCTGGGATACAGCAGTTGCGGCAGCTGCGAGCGAGGATCGCGGGGGTTCGTCTGCAGGTCAGTGACGCCGTTGCCGTAGCCCGCATAGCCGTAGCCAAAGATGGCGCCGGGGTTCTGGCGGCGCACGGGGAAGACCTCCTCGCGGTAGAAGTCGCGCAGGTCGTTGAGCTCGCCGTAGACCTTCTCCGAGTACTTGCTGCGCTCGAACTTGTTGACGCTGTCCAACAGGTCACGCGCGATGTAGCGGTTGAGCAGCGCCGTCTGCTGCGACTTCTGGTCGTCGGAGAGCGCCGGGGCGGGCGCGGTCGAGGGCTTGCGCGAGCCCGAGTGCGAGCGCTTGCGGGACGCGCCATTGGGGCCGTCGGCGGTGGGCGAGTCCATGGTCACGCCCGAGGCGGCGAGCACTGCCTTGGCCTTGTGCTTGCCGTCGCGGATCGCGTGGTCGCCGGGCGCATCGACGCTCGAGGCGGCAGACGAAGCATCCGAGGGCGGCAGGACGGCGCCGCTCGGGAAAGACGCGCCGTTCTGCGATTGAGACGAGTCCTGCGCGGCGGGGGCGTCGGCGGCGGCGGGGGAGGGCATGGCGTGGATGGGAGGTCGAGGGCAGAGGGTGCGCGCGTTGGGCTGCGGGAGGTTAGCGGCGTCGACAGGGGACGCAGCACCGCCGCCGCGCGAGAGCAGCGCGACAGCAGCACTGCCGCCGCAGCAGAGAGGCAGAGGCCTACCTGGGAGGGGCAAGCACGGCGCGTCGTCGCTCGGCTGGCTGCTGGCAGCGCTCCGCCGATCGGCTGCCGTCACGAGTGGAATCCGCCAGCAGTTGCGCCCACAGGCTCACAGGCGCAGGCACAGGCACAGGCAGGCGCAGGCAAGTATTGGCACGCCCGGCTCGGCGAAGACGCTCCTCGCGTACCTGGGGCCCAGGATCTAGGAGGAGGCGGGTGCGGGAGGATAAGCGTCGGAATGATGCCGTCACCTGTGGTGTGTCAGACAGCCTGGAGGACTGGAGGCGTCGCGCCGCCCTGCTCGCACGCCGCAATGGCCGTCGTCCTGCGGCAGCCTCCAGCAGCGCCCATGCAGCTAGCACGCTGGGTTTGGCGGGTGCAGTTGGACATGCACCTGCATTGGCCCAGTTTCGTCCCCACTGTTATGCTGTGTCTGGGGTCTGCACACTCGCACTGCCTCACGTGACGACACCGCGTGTGAATGCACGTGATTGCCGTTGAGGCAAAGGCCGCCACCACTACCACTGTGCCACGACGGAAGCCGATCCGGAGGCCAGCAGCATGACCGCAGCCTGTCGCTCGACTGCATCTCCGTCACCGACAGACGCTGCCAGCGCTGGGAGCAGAAGATTCAATTTGTGCATTATACGCTTTCAATCAGAAAAAGCTGCTACCATACAGCCAACGCCCGTGTCCGCCAGACTGTTTTGCAGCGGACACAACGCTATGAACGAAGAGACCGCATCCATCTAGAAACATCATCATAAGCTGGGTCCGACCCTGGTGCCCTCGGTCTCTGCTATGTATCCGACACTCACGTTCCCTAAGCTGCAAGAGCTCTCGGGCCAAAGAACGAGAACGGGACCCTTCTTGAAGTTAACATCCTGTGACAAGTTATTGCGCCTTAGAGGAGAGAATCGAGCCTTGTGAAGACACTCAGACACGCAGCAACCACCTGGAAGTTCATTAGTGACATCCTGAAAGAGCCCAATGCACCGTGAACTCACCTCCATCTGCAGCTCCCTGTCCTTGCCGGTGTTGATCTCGTCGTTGATCAGCTGCCCCAGATTCGCGCCGACTCCCTGACTGCCGCCCGCTCTTCTTGCAAACGGCCATTGCGAGTACTCTGCAAGTAGTTCGTCGACCTGCGCAAATGCACGCTCCCTTGCCTCGTGGCCCAGTGTGGTGAGAGCGTTCTCGAGCACGTTGGCGGCGTAGGCGGCACAGACCATGGCGACGGTGCGCAGAGTCCGGAACTCCAGTTCTTCGGGGAGGAATTGGCTGCCGGCGAGCACGATGGTGCGGCTGGTCAGGAGGTTGCGCACGCGACGCCTGATCTCATCCTTTGCTGCGCCCTCGGCGACGGGATGTGTGGCCATGTCGAACAGCAGGAAGTTCTTCTTCTCGGTGCGCAGGATGCCCTTGTCGACGAGGCCCTTGCAGAGGCGCTCGCGGACCTGCTTGAGCTGGTAGCCGATCTTCATGAGGTTCCACGTCTCGCCTGCGCTGGTCAGTCCGGCGTTGCCGTGCTCGCGGGGGGTTGCCTACCGCTCATGAGGTCGATCCACGAGTTGACGCTCATCTTCTCGCTCGACTTCATCATCTTCAGGGCCTCGTCCAGCAGCACTTCGCCCGTCAGCGTGTCGTCGACGACCTCAATGACGCGGTCTGCGAGCGGGAAGCGCCGCCGCGACGAGTCCTTCTGCATGCTTATGCGGCCTCGGAAGGCCAATTCAATGACGATGCATCCGCGCAGCGCGTACGAGATGTTGTCGTTCCAGAAGGAAAGGTAGCCCTAGCCTCACGATCAGCCCGCGCCCCGTCGAGGGCGCTCCCGCGGCCACGCACCTGCTTGTCCTTGAGCCCCATCAGGATGATCTCCTCCATGAGCGTCAGCTTCGGCTGCTTGCTGCGCTCGGCATTCTCGCTGATGTCGCGCGGGTCGAAGGCGATCTTGTGGCCGTTCTCCGAGTTCTCGTAGGACGTTTCCGGCGCGCGGTCGCGGTCGTTCCTGGGCGCAGGTGAAGCCACGCGGCTGCCTTCGTCCTCGGGGTTGCCGGTCGCCGCACCAGCTCCTCGCCGGCGCACCACGCCGGACGTCGAAGCCATCACGAGTGGTTGTGGAGCGGGTGGGGGTGGTTCTGAAATTATGGGCGGTGCTCCTGGGCGTAGGTCGAGTCGGCGGCGCTTGGGCGCATGCGCGTCACCTGTCGAGATCGGGGCCTGCGATTTTTGCGGGGCGGGTGGTGTCAGGAGCGCAGCAGGACGGCACAGCGGGCGAGGGGGCGAGGGGGCGACGGCACGCTTGGGTGAGACTGTGTTGAGAATCGTGTTCTCGTGTGCTACAGCTCAGCGTCGGCGAGCGGGCTCCGGCCTGAGCATACGGTGCCTTCAGCATCACCAATCGCGCGGGACACGGCGCACAAGCGTGAAAGTGGATAGCCTCGTTTCTATCAAAAGTACTTGTTGCCGTCCCAGAGCTGTTTTACACGCAGGGAAATATATAACAATGTCGGCAGACCCGACAATCCATCCCACTCCAATCGTCATCCAGCGTTTCCATCACCCAGCGCTCCATTAGCATTTAGTGAGCTGCGCGTGTTAGTAGCCATCTTGGAGTCGCGGCTGCAGGGCGGCTTACCATCGGGCTGGCGGAGGATGTACTCCACTGCTTGCTTGACTGCGACATCGTTAGCATGCAGACTGGGCTGGCGCCAGACAACACGTACCGCTGTGGATGACATCGGCCTCCTTGTCTGGGATCTCGATGCTGAACTCCTGTGCTACCGTCAGACCTGCTCCGCGCGAGTGCTGCAAATGCGACTAACCTCCTCAATCGCCATGACGACCTCTACGGTGTCGAGGCTATCAAGACCGAGGTCGTTGTGGAAGTGCGACTCGGCGTTGAGCTAGAATGCGTGAGCCTTGTACCACTAAATTGCACACCAACGGGCAGCTACCTTCGAGGCGTCCTGGACCTGCATGGCTGTTAGCTGCGCTGTCCTCGTTCCCCGTCGCAGAAACGCATTTTCGTACCTTGTCGAAGTTCTTCAGCAAGTCCAGAATCCTGCCCTGGACCTCCTCCTGCGCCAAGCCGGCGCTGGAGGCGTAGCTTCGTACGGCCTGGAAGTATGCGGCGGGAGCAATCTGCTTGGGCTGGACGAAGGCGCGCGCTGGGCGGGCCATTGAGGCCTGGCATCGGGGAGCAGCGCGGACGGCGGACCGGGCGGACCTGAGAAGAGCTGTGCGGAACATGGTGGGCGGATTCGAGCGTGTCGAGGGGCGATGGGTCGGGTGGGTGGTTGCGGTTGATGATGCTAGACGATTGCAAAGAAAGCTATGCCGGTCATGTGACTTTGGTCATGATGCGCACCCGACGAGGAAGGAGCGACCCAGACCACCACATGGTGTTAGGCCCCTCGAAGATTCGAACCGACCAAGCAAGTGCATTCAATCACCCTCCAACGCACTGCAACCCAGGTTTGCCTCCAGGACTGCCTCTCGTCGTACGCCCGCATCCGGCCAATCACAGGGAATCCTTTACAACCACCGATTTCCGATTTCCTTGCTAAGTATCAACTCGACACCCTCCACCGCCGCCAACACTACTCGCACGCGCCCACGATGGCCAGCACCAAGCCATTGACGATGCTGGCTCGTGGCCCATCGGCCACAACACTGCTCCGGCAGTCCCAGTTCGCGCCGCGCTTCGCCTCACCCGCCACCGCCGCCTTCTTCAGCACAACGCTTGCTCGCGCTGCCACGCCTGCAGGACCGCCCCCGCCTGGCTTCCGGTTACCGCCCCAGAAGAAGTGGGATGAGGGCGATTCGGCGCTGGACAAGGCCGGCAAGTACTTCTTGCTCATGGAGATGTTCCGCGGCATGTATGTGTCGCTAGAACAGTACTTCAGGCCCCCGTAAGTGCTCAATTGGCGCCCTCCTTTTCGACAGGAGGCTTGGGAAGCTGGTTCTGACGAATGGTTAGATACACCATCTTCTACCCCTTCGAGAAAGGCCCGATTTCCCCCCGTTTCCGTGGCGAGCACGCCCTGAGACGGTACCCGACTGGTGAGGAGCGCTGCATTGCCTGCAAGCTCTGTGAAGCTATCTGCCCGGCGCAGGCTATCACAATTGAGGCCGAGGAGCGTATGGATGGCAGCAGGAGGACAACACGCTATGATATCGACATGACAAAGTGCATCTACTGCGGTCTATGCCAAGAGTCGTGCCCCGTTGATGCCATTGTCGAAAGTAAGACTCCTCAACTCACACGGGCCATTCGGTCGCTAATGATATGCAGGCCCTAACGCTGAGTACGCCACCGAGACACGAGAGGAGCTGCTTTATAACAAGGAGAAGTTGTTGGCCAACGGAGACAAGTGGGAGCCTGAGATCGCAGCCGCTGCTCGCGCAGACGCGCCTTACAGATAACGAGAAAGCAGACAGCGAAGGAGAGAACGGTGCTCGGGGTCTGTACATAGTGAGAGAGTAGCCATGTCTCGCTCAGCAATTAGTTTCTTTTGTGGTTGTACTGTGATTGTACAAGAGTAAACTCGAGTTTCAAGTTCAATAAACCTCAAGCTGCATGGTGTCTCGAGTGAAAAATGCCGGAGCCAGCCAGTGCACTTATCTCGATCAGTTGTGGTCAAAGCAAAGCGTGTGATACCGGTGAAATACGTCATAGTATTTATCGCTGTATATACTCCGTGACGCCCAGACAATGCCAGCCACTGTATGGGATATCGAACGCCAAAATGCCTCCCAAATTTTATGCACGCTCAAACGCGGTGCTTCCCAGATGGTTCTTTTCCTGTCCCCGCCCACTTCATCATACACATCGCGTTCCACGCCCATATATATTCAGCCATCTATTTCCCCTTGAAGGTCCCCTCGAAGCCCGGTCTCTTCGCCGGCTTCTTGCCACCCTTCTTTGGTGCGCCCTTCTTCTTGCCCTTTACGCCCTTGCTGTCTCTCCTCTGCTTGAGGTTCTCCTCACGCTTTTTCTGCCTCTTCTCCTTACCCTCAGTGACATTGGTAAGGCGCTCCTTCCACTCCTGTTTGCTCTTGTCTTTCTGTTTCTGCTGGCGCTTCAGGCTCTTCTTAAGTAAGTTGACGTCGTCAAAGACCTTCTCGCCCTGGGCGCGCTTCTTGGCGTTGAGCCAGAGCTCCTTTTCTTGAATCTCCTTGCGCTTTGTCTCGTCGAAGCCGTTGATGCGGGCCTGCTTCTTCTGCGCGGCTTCCAGGGCAGTCTTGGTGTCCGACTTACCCTTCTTCTTGCGCGAGTCGAGGAACTTGGACAGGCCACCTTCGAGCTCCTGCCCGTCTTCCCAGGCTACGCGGCCGAAGTTAAAGTTGCGCTCACGCTCGGGTGATCGCGCTGGGAAGATGGAGGGAGAGCCTGATCCGCCTCTTATCCTTGCAAGCTGCTCCTCTGCCTTCTGGCGCGCTTCGTCTTCCTTGGCGTCCTGGCGGGCGCTTTTCTTTGCAACCTGGCGGGCCGCCTCCTTCTTCCGCCGGGATTCAATGAGCTCAGCACGGTTCTTTGCGGGTCGTCCGTCGGGTCCGTCGGCCTTACGAGCTGCGCGCATTGCTTCGAGTTTGGCGTTCAATCGTGCGCGGAACTCTTCTTGACTTTTCTCATCAATCTGAAGTGGCTTCTTCTCTTTCTTTGCGTCCTTTGTGGGCGCTTCTTCGGCAACGGAGGTTGACGACGAGGCATCGGATGCTGCTGAAATATTGGAATTTGCAGTAGTGGTAGGAGCGGTGGACTGACCCTCTTCAACATCGACAAGACCACTAACATCTAGGGCTTCGATACGATCCTCTGGGTCTTCAAGGCCATCATCTTCCTCTTCGTCTTCATCTTCATCAACGGTCTTTGACTGGGGTTTCTTCGTCTCTTTGGGCGCAGTGAGCCCTTCCTTGAACTCAGCTTGCGAAGCTTTCCGCTTCTCCTCTTGCTGTTTTTTGGTCGCTTGCTTCTCCTTCTTCTTCTCCTTCTTTTTCTCGGCCTTGACTTCAGCCTTGGTCAATGTTCGGCCTTCCTTTACAACCTCTTCAGGTGCGGTGTCGGCGTCATTCTTTGTCTTTTGCTTCTTCAGCTTCTTTATCCCTTCCAGCGGTGTCTCCTTTACGATGTCCATATCAAGGTCCGAAGAGGGTGCCTCTGAGACAAGATCGTCATCGACTTCGCCGTCGATTTCGCGCTTTCGCTTGCGTGCATTTTCGTCCAGAACGTCCTGGGCAGATTTGTGCGATGCGGGATCCAGCTTTGCCCGCTTAGCAGCCTGACGCTCCTCGGTGGTTTGCTTCTTCTTCTTTTGCCATTGCGTCTACGAAGTATGTCAGCGAAAAGCTGGTTCCACTAGCGCGGAGATGCATACACTTGTGATGCTCTCGTCTTTCCCGTAGTACTCCTTGGCTGGAATCAACGACATTAGTCCTTCGAAGGCCCGGGCATGGCTCTTCAGTCTTGACTAGAGCTCTCAGTCAGCGGCAAGCACGGTGCGGGGGCGTCTTCCTGCAACGTACCTCAAGGTCATCAGGCATCTTGACAGAGGAAGCAAATTGCACGTGCTTCTCTATTTGCTGAGCGTGGGATTATCTTACGAGCCGTGACGTCGGCGTAGAAAGTTGCAGCGGCGAGGTCGTGTGCACTCAAAATCGAACTCTTGGCGTTGGAAATGCGAAATATTTGGTTCTGGTTCTTTACCGCCCTGGGGCACGGGCCAACGACCCACTGTCGAGCCCACCAGCCTCTCTGAGCCAGCCACAAACTGTGCCCAACTGGCCAACTGGCATCGGGCTCGCTCAAGCGTCAGCCTCGTTTGCATGGTGATAATATCCTTGGCCAACTGACGCAGATCGGCTCATACCTTGCTCGTGTGTTGCACGCACATTTGCTGAACACGATAAACCTGGGGACGCGTGCACAGCCACCGAAGCAAACGCAAGCACAACCTCAGCTGCTTTGCCTCATATATGATCTGCGAGCTAACGTTGCCTGCCTTCCGTAGTGTCTACTAAGCAACCGTCACATCTCTATCGTTCCGCCTGCTCCGCTGCTTTGCTTTCGCTCAGATGTCGTCGACGGCTGTACATGCAAAATCTCTCTCCACACTCACAGCACTTGCATCCAATCCTCCAGCATATCCTAGAAATCCAACCCACGTGAAGCACGACCCGTTGGTGCTCTACATTGCTCGAGTGCCTGGCAGCAAAGGTACAGGCGTCACAACCGGATATGGTTGATTTGAGTCTGACTTAACATAGATGTTTTTCTTTCGCCCATGAAACCGCGGGAGAAAGTGGTCACTGCAGAGGACATCACGAGCTCTCTCTACTTTGTTCATGTGGAACACCCTCACGATACCAACCTCATCAACTACTCAGGATTTCAGGATTCGAATCATCCTGATGATGCAAGTCGAGGAGCTGCCTCGTTCATCCAACGAAAGGCTGTTCCGGGTCTTCCAGCGGTTGCACCTGCGCGAAAGCCTGTACCTGGAACCTTATCTCCTATCGCAGACTTCGACAATCGGCAGAATGCAAGTGCAGGCCAATATGCTCACCGACCGGAAATGCTGAGCGCTGCGTACGAACCACGTGGGTCCTACGATTCAAGTCGATTGCAGACGGAGAATGGCCTGCCGCCAACACAACCACGAAGACCCGAAGGGAGCACTAGGCCCACTGGCATATCACTTACTCTCATTCGAAGGGATCCATCATCCGGAGCCCAGTGGAATGTTGCTCGCATAGATGACCCAACCATCGCTGAGATTTCATCCGTAGGACTGAGTGAGGCTGCTGCAAGAAGAAAACCAGGCGCCCCAATGTTCATTGAGATCTCGAATCCGGGCTACTCCAAATTCCTCCATTCGGACGTGGACGAGCGACCTTCATTGCCTACTCGGACTAGCGACTTGTCAGTGCGATCTTACCAAACGTCAAACACTTCGCCGTATCCGACCCCAGATCGTTGCCCGGAGCCCTCCTCGCGGAGTAGCAGTGTCTTCCGTCGTCGTTTGTGGATGGAGGGTTCTCATCTGGGCGGCGGGTTTGGTCATCGAAAAAGTGGTTCTTACGATAGGACCCCAAGTCGGCCCACTTCAAGAGGGGCCCACGACGATGCCCCGTCCATTCATCAGCCATTGCCCTCACCGTCTTTCTTAACAAGGGAAGATCAAGCATATGGGACACTTCAAGTCTCTGAACGACAGTCGAACTTTCGAGGTTATGTGTTCACGAGTCCGTGGAACGGGCGCTGCGAGTTCATCACAGGTGCCAGCGGCGGTACTTTGAAGGTGTGTTGAGAATTGGCTATCGTCTACATTTCAATTATTGATTTACATTTAGTGTCGTCATGTGATTCCTGGACTGCAAGGTGCAGCTCCTGCAGCTGCGACTGTAAGTGAATTGAGATTCAACCTCCCAAGTGCCGCTCCTGCACCGTCGCCACGGGAGGAGACATCTAAGCGATCATCTTTCTTCAGGCGAGGGCGGCATAGTCGTAACAATTCATCGTTATCTGTCGTTCCTGATGATGAAGTGGAAGACACGAGGAGTTCGTTGGACCGCCTGGATCTGTCTCTTGGCCAAGAATTTGCCGGTGGTGGCTTTGGCGGAAAGCAGGCAAAGCTGGGCAAGATCATCCTTGAGGATGAAGGCTTGAAGATGATGGATTTGCTAGTAGCAGCTAACATAGGATTGTGGTGGAGAGCGTATGAGAGAGCCCAGGCTGCTGCACGAGGTGACAGAGGCGACTACTGAGCCAAGCATGATAGCAATAAGGACCGTAAGCAAGAGAAGTCACAGACATTCCGGTAACGCTCCCAAGGCCATCAGCCGAGTCCCCTGATAATCCCATCATGATGCGGTGTTTTTTTGTAGAGACGTCGCTGCCGGACCTGACGTGTGCACGAGAGGCAGCGACCTCACACTGGGTTGCCACAAGGTAGTCGCGTCCACACTACCTGCCTTGCTCTTACTAGCAGCTCAAAAACTCTGCGTCAATGCCACATTGTCCGACCAACATCCGACCACCAGCAACACCTTTACCTAAAGCATACCTAGCGACTAGCATCGTTTTGTCTCATTACCAAACCACAATTCCCGCTAGCTAGCTATTATGTTCACGGTGTTCATACAGGCCGCCATGCTCGTCACTGGCATCATCCTCGCGCCCGTTGCCATGGCCACGCCAGCCGTCCAGGATCTTGCCAACTTGAGGGCAGTCATTGAAACGACGGCGAGTACCATTGGAGACCTAAAAAATCCCAACAGAGGCTGGGGTTTCTTCGGTAGCAGCAACGGCCAGATGAGCACCGCAGACCTCATAAACAACATCACAAGTACAGTCCTGCAGTCAAAGTTCCAAATCGATACGAACAAGGTCTAGTTGGCTACAAACGTAACTTCAATGTTCGTGTCGCTGACATATGTGCAGACAGCCTGGCTGAACCTCACGAGCTTAACAGCCGACCCGAATTCCAACACCACCGTACCCTTGCCTGAGACACCAACCCTTCCCATGAGCTCCAGCATGGTCCTCCCTTCAACGCTGCCGACGGGAGCACCCATCCCCGAGAATACCACAGATCTCTCGGCCCCATATGTTGAGTATGTCTCATCAATACCCAATTTGAGTACGTCTCTCATCTCACTTGGTCGTGCCTGGCACCGTGAGATGAATGCTCCGGTCAATCAGGCTGTTGCGGTACTACAAGAGAGCATCAACTCACTTCAGATCACCATGCTGCAGAGCGAGCTCATTGGTAGCCCAGCTGTGTTGCGGACTATTCGCGCGAGTAGTTCACTGGAGAGCGCCCAGCTAGCATGGAGTCGTTTCCTCAACCTACCCGGAAGTACAGGCCGTAAAGAATCCGGTGATGATGCACCGGGTGCTTCCAGGAGGAGGTCCGTTCAGCGACTACCACCAGTAAACGGCAGACAATACACACATAAGGAGCTCTGGGGACGAAGAGAGAATACAAGGGCCGGCGATCTCGATCACCACAACACTGTCGTCGAGTCGCCAGAGCAGGTTGGAGACCGTCATGTCACAGCCCAGCTGTTCAAAGCGTAGCCCTGATCCTCTACTTCTGGATATCATGGCTGGTCGTTTACGTAGTCTTTCCTGTTTCAATAAGTCTTTACCCTCGCTCAATGGTCTTCTTTGATAAATCCATCACGTGCTCGTCACTACCTGCAACGTTCACTGTTGCAGTTTGTGAATGGCCTAACGATGAAGAAAGCGATGTGTCACGCGACTGCACAAGGCCACACACAAACAATGAAAGAGCTACTTGGCTACCCGTTGTCGTTCTAATAATTGCTATGACGTCGCTGCAATGACAACAAACAAACACTGCAAGAACGTTGCTTGCACAAACAGGTAATGCCTTATATCTGAATTTGCGCCGTCAACAACCTCAGTCTCAACCTCTCACGACTTGGGATCACTACGAATTTAAGACGATAAACCAGAACCAGCATCGTTTTCCACACGACGAGACACTTCTGTGATGGGGCCTGAAGCGCTCGACGCTTTTGCTACGCAAAGCATGCGGCCTGGGGCCATGGAAGCTGCTTCAGCCGATCCAGACAACGCAAATCAAGGAAACACAGAAGACAAAATGGCGAATACGAAAGAAGTGAGCTGCCGTCATTCATCTACTTGCTGGATCGCATCTAAGAACTATAGTCCCAAGGCGGGGAGCCCACTCGACCAGCACTCAACCGCCTCAACACCCCGTTCGGCCAACGTACAGACGGAATCGAATCCACAGCTAAAGCAGTCGAGGGTGTTGTGGAGGGTGTCAAGACAGTCGTGCAGGAAGTCGTTGCTTGGACAGAGAAGAAAGCGGACGAATTAGCCAAATCGGAGGATCACACAGGGCCGTACGATTCTCCAGCGACTGCTGCTGGTGGTACCTCGGACTTCGATGTCATTGCGACGGGCGTATTGCCAGCGACTGTTCCTGTGCAAGAGGATGGGGCCAACAAAAGTGGCTGATGGGCAACGATCGAAGTGCTACCGACCTGGGGTTCTAGGTCGATTTCTACGTTTGCGAGCCTGATGTGGTGAAATATTTTGGCGAGAAAGCGAACTATTCACGACTCACAGGTCAGAGGTTGCTGGAGGGTAGCAATTCAATCGAGCTCAAATCCAGAAGACTCCGCGCACGTAAGACAAGTGATGACGTTTGTAGACCAGACGATCCAGGGCCGCACATCACACCCGTGTCAACGGTACTTAGCATGTCTTCAGATATCGCACGACGTGCAGTCGAAGCTGGAGCCGAGATACCTGCACTAAGAGAAGTGGGGAACCCAAAAGCGGTAAGAACCTCGGCCTTAGCTCGCCAATACACCGACTCGTATCCTCCGGCTCGACTTTGCCGACTTTCTCGATATCTGCATACACTTCTGTTGTCAAGTAATAGAAGAGTACACTTGACACTACAATTCAACACCAAGAATACTGATTGCATTTTCACCTGACGATGGCTACCTCAAAGCACCCACTGCTCCTCGCAGCTGCCGTAACCCATGCCGTGCTTTCTCTTGGCCACACAGTAAGCTTTGCAGAAGCCGTAAGCCAATGACAATGAGACAAAGTAACTGACAATTGCAAAGTCTAAGGGCCTTGAGCAGTTCAAGCATGCTTCTATTAGTGCTCTACCCACCACCCTTCGTGGTGCTGTGAAGGCTGGTTGGTACGAGGGCAGCGGATTCTTCCTTATGATGGGTAAGCTCCGTCCTTTGTCCCAAATTTCCTGTTTTATTATTCGGTCTGTGTTGTTACAGGCCTCAAAACTGACGGTGCCCTTAGCTGTTTTGAACTACAAGTGGGCTCAGACAGGGCTGCTCGACATCTATGACAAAAGCATTGCTGGATTGCTGGTGACTATTCTTGCTGGTGCAGCTGGATCATACTTTCAGTCAGGTGATAAGCCGACTGCAGCTACGTTAGCGGCAGCTGCTGTCCTACAGGGACTGGCCGCGAAGGGAGCTGCTTTGTAGTAGCTGTTTGAATGACAGATCTCTCTGAATTATTCGTCATTACCTCCAGCGTTTGTGAGACTTCACGAACGATAACTCCACAAGGCCGTAGATTCTTCCCGATCAGGTTGAGTCTGTGCATATTGGTGTTTGTGATCAAGTAGGTGTTGATGCGGCGGGCAGCTCAGAGTTGGTTTCAAGGTCGATATATATGTGAAAAACTGTTCATTCGGCAACGGGACGAGTAACTTTTCACATATAATCGTGGTTCTACACGAGAAAACTACATGACAAGGAAATCAGTCACTGTGAGCTAATTCAAGCACGCCTTTGATCACATCGGTAACAGAAAAAAAACCTCCGGTGATCGTTATTACACCCAGTAAGCATGTAAGGCGACCCACTATCCTCATGCTGTACACAATGGGCCAATTGAACTTGATCTGCATAGCGACGCCCTGCCAGGCGTTTCTCGGGCTGGTTCTTAGAATCTCATCGAGCCACACTTTTCCATGCCGCAAAAAGTAAACCAGCATGCCATACACACCATTGCTTCGAAGAGCATGAACTTCTTATGTGCGTGCATAGATCTAGCATTTCAACGTGAAGACCATCTGTCCATTGATCAGCCGTAGCGTGAGCTGAAACAGTTTAGGTACGCATATCCGTAATAATGGCTGAAGACAAAAGTGAATAACATTATCTCATACACTGTAATTGAAAAAAGCTTTATCACGTAGCATTATGATATCTGTAGCTTTTAGTCATTGTGCAACTTGTACCTACCATGGAGTTGTAGAGTAAGTAGGAGCTATGGTGGAGTAGAGTGTTCGGCAATCGGCAACTGGGGTTTTGCTAGCCGGAGTAAGCTTAGTCCTCCGCGAGTGATCTAGTCACCTGCCTAGTCTTTTACCCTCATCTCAACAATCGCATACTGACCCGGGAGAAAACTCCATTCTTAGCAACATCTACCGAGACACATGAGAAAGGGCTTAAGAGCTAGTATCGACGTAGTCGACACATATTGATGGCCAGCGCAGCGCCCATTCAAAACCGGCCATATCGTTCGCACAAGGTGCCCGCCTGCACCAGATGTCGATCGCGCAAAATTCGCTGTCATATCGATATCCCGGGAGAGCCATGTTTATCATGTCGAGAACGCCGGTTAAGATGTCAATATGTGGAATCATCGACCAGTTCACCAACCGAAGATAACAGTGACCGAAAACCTGCAAAACGCCGCAGAATCAGCCAGGACGATGGAATAGAAGGTGGCCCATTGCGGCATCGTGCAGCACCTGTACTGCATAAAGCCACAAATAACCCATCTGCATCCATCATAATGGCATCGCATCTTGCCGAGGATCTTGACATCTTCAATCGACACCTTGCCAAGCATCGCAAGCCGGGGGGTGAAGCTGCGGAGACATCGACGTACCAGACCCTCAACCATGACGTACAAGATCCAATCGTGTACCTTACTGTTCCAAGATTTCGGACAGGACTACCACCTGGCAGCGGATGTGGGCGATCACAGCTGGACATCCTCGAGCAGATCATGGGCCCGTTCAAGCGCGAGGTTGTAGAGCTATACTTCAAGCATCTCCACTACCACTTCCCAGTTCTGGATGAAGAGATGTGTGCGCTGCTACGCAATGGCGAGCTTGATAAGGCTCCAAATAACCTTATGTGTGTCATCTATGCTCACGGATCACCGCTTTGGACAAGATCGGAGACATTGAAGATGCACCCAAAACCAGATGCGCATTACGTTTGGAACAAAGCTATCTCGGCAACATTAGAAGACTTTCTGAGTCCAGGCATGTCGACAATATCAACCGCTATTCTCGACCAAATCGGCCGCCCGTCTGTTTCTATTGTTGGCAACATTACGCTCTGCGGTAAGACTGTTTCGCTTGCACAGACATTTGGCCTGCATCGCGACCCAACTAAGTGGCATATAACGGATAACGAGAGATCCGTGCGAGTTCGGTTGTGGTGGTGCGTACTCATTACAGATACGTGGTCTAGTGTTGCATACGGCGGGCCTCCGCATATCACGAAGGGCTACTATGACGTGCCACGACCGACAGTCAGCTCACTTATTAGTCATAAGGCGAATCAACAACAGAAACAGGCCACCCTTTGTTTTGTCCACTTCTGCGCCTTGACCGAGCTTGTGGGGTCGATTATCCCTCTAATCTACCAAATCGAACCGGACCGGATGCAATTATCACAACAAGTGGCCTACTTCAAACGCGAGCTGAACAATTTGGAGGCTCAGTTACCCACATGTGAGTCATGTTAAACATCGCGGTTTCCTTCAGTCTTATATACTGATCAGAATGTAGGGCTCCCTCTTCCTAATCAGCCGGGATCAAGCAACCTATGGTTCTGTTTCTTATCCACTCGCCTACTTCTTGCCCGCGTGACGCTGCGCTCTGCGGTCTTAGAAGGCGACAGTACACTTGGACGAGACAGAATGCATCAGCTACGCACAGCTTCCTCGGCAGTCCTGGACTTTCTGCTTTCACTTGGCGAACTGCAGTTCCATGATTTCTGGCTCCCATACGTGACACATCTTCTAGTTCATGCCATCACAGTGTCCCTCCGATGCACAGTCGAAACTCAGGATCCGGAGTTACGCAATACATCTGTAGACCGACTCCAAAGGGTCATTGCGCACATCCAACATGCTTTTGATAACTACGACTGGGATTTGGCAATTTACTGTCTCGAGAGATGTGCGGAGCCAGTATCTAGGATTGCATCTTTGAATTCGAGGGAGCCTGCCCCACCGTCCGAGACCGAGATTGCAAGTGTGGCCCCGCTAAATGGACACGACACTGGTATTGAGGTTCCGCCAGTGCCAGCATTCGACGATACGAACTTTCTACTTTCCGATGTCTTGGACCCGAACGCATTCGACTTCTCGTGGGAGGCTCTGTGGGACACTCCTTCCGGCATGACGAACTTTGCCATCTGAAGAACTGTCGTCGTACAGACGTACAAAGATTATCAAGAAGTGGCGGATTCAACTTCTCGCTGGCCTGAGAATGCGGACCGAAACTTGATGCCAAAGTACCCAGCAAATGCTGAAGACCGCCGTGCTGCTGGAGTCGCCTTGAGTGTGTCTTTGCGCAGTCCAAGTCAGACATGCTGAAGGCGTCTCGACTGAGGGCAGCAATGGATGTTATGAGGACATTTCGACCGAACGTAAATCTCTCGGTTTTACAGGATATGAAGGGAGCTGGTTGAACGATGCGCGGATCACCTAATAACGATATGGAAAACAACCAGGATATCGTCAAGTACGATATCCTAACTATTACATAATGATAATGTATCTGTCTCACGAGTAGTGCCGGTGCTATCTACTCTATACAACCATTGCGATTACATCAGGTACAGTGTCAAGAGACACATTGTCACAGGGTTGTAGCAGATTAGGTCGGACATGTGTTGCTGAGTAACATTGCAAACAGGCTCATTCTCATTCGATATGCATAGACGCTTGAAAATACAATCACATACCTCCCATCTGACCTCTCGGTACCAAAGAGCGACATGCCTCCCACGAGTCAATCACAGTCTGCTCAGTCCAACGACCTCCCTCGGTGCATGATAAGTGGGCACCTTCATGTCAAGCGCTGCACCGCTGTATCCCAAGTCCTCACCAGTCAACATAGCGCACTTCTCGCCAATGAGCAGCGCAGTCGAGTACGTGTTGCAGCCGACATTGTCAGGACAGATCGACAGGTCAGCAACCTTAAGGCCCTTAACGCCGTGCACGTTGAGGCGCTCATCCAACACACCATGCTTGACAATGCTATTACCATTCTTGGGCGCCATGGAACAGGTGCCAAGAGAGTGCCAGGTGGTTTCAACGTGGCCTACGAGTATGTCAGTAAGTTTCATGAAGAGACGAGACGATGAGTATCGCGTACGCTTGACCCAGTCTATGACATGCTTGATGTCTTCATTGGTGTAATGCAGATCCTCGAGGACATGTTGCGAGTTGGAGTTAAGGAAGCTTGGGCTCGGAGCCTTGCCCTTTTCGAGTGGCATGGTCCAGGAGCCGTGCTGGATACCGGCGGTAAGATTGCCAGGAAGGGCGTACTACAATATGGTCAGCATGTGCCACAATCAGAAGGGGGAAGCTACTCACGGCGTTGGTGGTGGCCAGGTCCATATCATTTGCTCGGGCAGGACTGTCGAATGCATAGAATGGGTGCATCGATTGCACCTCACCGGCGTACGCATCCATACGGCGTGCTGTCTCACGAGACTTGACGTATCCCCAAACTATTCACCTGTCAGCTTATATTCTCGTGAAGGCTTTGTCAGTACGTACCCATAGGTGCCATATCACGCCTATCGTTCATGAAACCCGCATCGAAGTCGGGAGCATCGTATGGGTTAGGCGAGGTGATGTGAGTCGAACCACGCGAGAACGGATACTCCAGGAAGTGGAACATGGAAAAGAACTTCCCGGGCGGCATGACCATATGATCGCCGAACCAACCAGCAATGACGGAGTAATGCATGACAGGCTTGTCGGGCTTGTCTTTGAAGTAGCTGTCCCAACCGGACCGGAACTCTGGACAGGGCCACTTGTCCATAAGTGTGAGCTCCTCCTCTGTGGGGCGAATCTTGACACCTGCCTCGATACCGTTGGTAGCAAGAGGGCCTGTGCCGTTCAGGTTCCACTGGTCGAAGACTTGTTTCTGAATTGCAGGATCTCCTCGAACAAAGTCATCGAACGACTCGACATGTGGCTTAGCACGGTATGTCGAGAACGTCAAGTAATGATCCTGGAAGTTGAGACCAACACCCGGGAGGTCGACAAGAGGCTTGACGCCAGCCCTGCGGAGCTTCTCTGGGTCACCGATGCCGGATCGCTGGAGAATGAGCGGTGAGCTGAGGGTACCTCCAGAGACGATAATCTGCTTCCTGGCCCTGACAATCTTGGGGGCCAATTGTGCAGGGGACAGAGGCTTGGTAGGAACGACCTGGACACCGACTGCGCGGTCACCCTCGAGGATAACCTTTTCGACCTTGTTGTTGACCATGAGGTGCAAGTTCTGGTGTACGGCGCGAGTGCTGTGAATGTATCCATGGGCAGAATCAGACCGGCGTCCGGTGTCACGGTTGATCCACTTGAGCCAGTGCTCAGCTCCGTGGCCAGTCACCAGATCTTGGAGATCGTCGGTGGTAGGAATGCCTTGAGATTCGGTGGCTCTCAAGAAATCCTCCTTGATGGGGTAAGTGTAGTTGCCAAAAGAAACCTTAATCGGGCCTTCAAATCCGTGGATATCACGGTTGTTGCAGGAGCGCTGGTAGGTCTCATGTTTCTTCATGAGTGGGATAAGCTCCTTGGTTGTCCAGCCTTTGGCCTGGAAGTCATCATAATCGGAAGCAGATGCGCGAGTGTACATCTAGATAGCTGTCAGTAATAGTGGCAAACATGCAATCGTGTAATCTCTACCATGAAGTTGATGGAGGATCCACCTCCTAAGATATGCGCGCAAGGCACAACAGCTCGACGTCCGTCGAGCCATTCGGAAGGCCGTGAATAATAGAACGAGGCAGTCTTGCTATCCAGCTTCATGTTACGCGGGTAGATACCCGGTCGGAATACCCAGGGGTTGTTCAAATTCGACTCGCCCGCCTCAATCAAGAGAACCTGGAGGTTATGGTCCAGGTTTGCCAGTCGCCCAGCGACGACGCAACCACAACTACCTCCACCACAAACGATGATATCAACCTGTCATGGTCAGTCGCTGAGTGAGTAGAGCTACAAGCTGCATACCTCATCTGGGATCGTCATCTTGGTTTTTACCAGGCACAAGTCTTATTCAATTCAGTATTGACCACTGTAGATGTCACCACAGGAGTACAAAGCCAACTGGGCATGATTGCGCAATTGCAGCAGGAAGAACGATCTTTTAAAGCCACCAAACCCCGCTTTTTTGGCTTTTCGGCATCAAGGAGATATGTCACATGAGTATAGACACTAGACGTTTTCAAGGGTATGGCCAGGCAGTATCTAGATCCTGCGTGAGCGAAATGAGGGGATGGTACATGTCTCCAGCCTCAGACCAGGTACTCCATCGTCCTAGGATGGCTAGCCACCGATGTGCAGTCTCAATAGAGATGGCCGGATAACAAGTCTGCGGCTATGTCCACAACAGACGTATACGTTGCATGCGGATCCGCTGCGCCTGGCGCTCGGCCTCGACAATCTTGGTGGAGGCATACGAGCATGATTGGTTCATAGCATCGGCTGATGGAGCGCTTCCAACGCAGTGGATCTATGGCCAGGGTTGTCAGGATCCGCCATGCAAGACTCGTATGCTTGCTACTGTAGTGAGATGCGGAGAAAGTTTGCGACCAGTCAGATTGGAGTTGTCAGGGGACACGGTTACACTGTTTGCAAGATAATTGCGGACCCGGGTCTGCCAGTGCTTGGAGCATCGAATCACAGCGTTGAGATCCGAAGCCAGGCTGCTGACGACGTGGGTATGGAGTTACCGGAAGCTCCCTACGGACCGAATAAGGTGAGAGATTGAACATGAAAGCTGGATAAACTCAGCAGCGACTGCCTCGTCGGTTTAAAGTTCGTACAAACAGACATCCGGTGTCAAAGCCTTACTTGTCTATGCGACATGTTAATGGCGAGAAGAGAACCTCCTGCGGTTATGGCGTAGGACGACATTAGCTCGGAAACTATCAGCGGGGGGCGCACGGGGGTGACGTTAAACCCGCATCAGGTCTTCGCAACGTCTGTGGGCCGAATCTCCTCGTGGAACACACGGCTGTGGGGTGCAGTAGCTTCGTTCTTCTGAGGGGGTTGTGACCTTGGCACCAACACTAATAGCGGGAAGTGCGGGGAATAGGCTAGACAGCCGGTCGTTGCTCTGCTAACAGTACCTTCTTTTCATCTCACATGGAATAAATCTCGAAGTATATCCTGACCATTGATATAGTTGTAGATGCCCTGGGGGCGTAAACAACGTTTGAAAACTGTGCTGGGGATTGCCCACCCTTGTTATCATTCATAGCAGTAGCTTTTGTGGGAACATGGGCGGCTAAACTCGAGTGGGGTGCATGCTAAACGTTGGCTGGGGGGTTCCTTGAAGGTATGGATCGAGTCGATACGGTTCAGGCGGATCGCGCATAACTCGAGATTGTCCGTGACGCAGCCATATTCTACCGAACCGGAAGCAGCGGACACTGTATTGCGGCCAGCTCTCTACTTGCATTGTCCACACATGCCACTGGAGTACTGATCACTTCTAGGACTGTAAAACTAGCGCACATTCTCGTTACTTTGGAAAAAAGAGGGGCCTAGGAAACAATAGACTTTTCAGCGCTTCCTCGACACGGGAGGCGGATTCGATGCTACTGCATCGTCCTTGATTCAATTGAAAGACTAACTCCGATCTATGAAGATTACGGGAAGCTTATGCCCTCCGCTATGAGGCGACAACCATGAGCGGTTGGTTTTCCCCGTTGTAATGAAAAAAGGTATTCCCAACTCCATGGAGCATGCATGTTCTTACGAAAAGAGAAAATTCTGTCAAAGGCTACGAGTGTGACCTTCGCAACTTAGTGTGAATACCGAGACCCGGCAACCAGGTACCGCTCAGATGATCTCGTGTCGCTCCCACCCAGTGGGCTTCTGGTGCGCAAGATCTTTGCTTGGATGTGGCTTTGTCACGTCCTTGTACTCGCTCGCGTAGGGGTTCGGGTCTTCTTTCTGGTCGAGATTGCCGAGGGTGTGGTTCACTTCCCGATGCTTGCTCTCATCTGCACGAACTAGGTTCATGTTAGTCGGTGCCGTCAAGCCAGGGGCGTTTCGTGGTATGCTTACTGTACAGTAGTAGATCTCGCATAGTGCGGTGACCTTCGGGCATGTTCCAGTACTCGATTGCGATGTCGGGAACCTGCAGCTTCTCCCATTTAGGCAGACGCCCTGCATCGAGGTCTTGGATTTGGCGTGTGTACGTAAAAACGGCTTCTTCTTCGAGGTACCCAACAAAGCGGTGGACGAAGCGAGGGCTGATGAGATACGCAAAAAATAACGCATTACACCAAACTCCCTGGGCGCCCAGAACCATGAGGCGCATGAACAGACCAGGCTTACTCATCTTCATGAAGGTGAGCAAGTGCATCCGTTCGTTGTAGCTCTCTTCGAGCAGTGTTTCGATCCTGGATTCTAATCAATATCACCACAGAGCGCAGACGGGTTCAAAACTTACCATCCGTTGTCTCGTTTCATGCGCCTCATTGAGTTAAGATGCCTGATCATACCTGCAACCATTCCAGGTACGCCAGCTACGCTCTCAAGGAAGACGTTTCTAATCATGTACTTCTCTTCAGTCATAGCACCGTCCTTGTGCTTATAACCTGTAGCCACATCCAAGCCCCATCGAAGTACCCTGGTAGCAAGAAGAGCAGCCTTGTCTGAGGTTGTCTGACTTTCTCTATGAGCGACGGTGACTGCGTTCATCTGGTCCTGGTTGAATGCTGGTAGATGTGTCAGTGTATATCTTCTATAGAATCGATGTTTGCATACCCGGATGAGGCCATGCCGCCGGCGTTCTCCTCACCAATTCTGTTTCTTTCTTCTCGAAGAACTTTTGGATCTTGGGGCTTTCTGACGAGGAAAAGTGGCGTTGACCAGCTGGGGCCAGCTGAACATGCTGGGCAACCACGAACGTAGGTCGTATCGAGCAGCTATTGAAGGACTTCAGCAGCTGAGCTGTCGCATACCCAGAGGCAGCGGACCCTCGTGAAGCTAGCCTGGTAGCAATCATTGGTGATCGTGTGGTCAATATGTGTTGTTTCTGTAGTGGTGGATACTAATGGTGAGCCGAACTTCAGATTGAGGCACGCAATGGCGCCTTATATGGTTAAGGGATTGGTGCGCAAGTTTCTAAAACGAGCTGCAGGTCAGAAACTGCCTCAATCTGGTAACTGCAGTCGACGTAGTCATCAAAGGGTGAAGCAGGAAATGCAGGGCTGAACGGCCACCGGTGGATCATCATTGTAGCGCGCCTCAACCAGACCGTCCAATAGGATTTGCTGTTTGAGTCACGTAAGACGTGTACGGTCGCGTGCAGAAGAAAGGTTTTGGTGTTTGGTGGCTGTGGAAGGGTCATGACGATAACTGGCCGGGAACGCTACCTCAGCTGCGAACGGCCAAAGACGCTGCAACGTGCCCGAGAGCACGCAAAGTACCCGGAAATCTGTCTCGGCGACCCATATAGTCTCCGGTGCGTACTCTAGGAGCCGTGTCACTCACTAGGATTTACGAGTTGCCCTCGCCAAGGCTCCCGAAAGGACAAGCATACCGTTTGAGGCCTCCGATAGATTCTCGCTCGGCGTATCGGCGACCATCAACGGGTCGCCGTTGCCTCTACTACTAGTGTCGAAGCCAGCTTCGACATCGTACATTACTTGGTACCTATGTACTCACAGCTCGACTGTCGAAGTCTTATAATGGGTACCTTCTGATCTTTGCAGACTTGCTGGCATGCCCTTCATATCGTCTTGCGCCTCACAAGGCTGCCTTGCGCGGGGTTGCTGCGCTTACTAGGTGTGACAAATGCGCTTTGGCTTGCATTTCACAGGATCATGCACATGCTCGAGGAATGCCTGATCAGACAAAGGGAGACAAAGCTCGTGAGAGACGATATTGGTTTACTATCGCGCGCAGTTGTTCCGTAATCCCGTTCTCTCTCCCGCGCCTGCTTTCGACAAGGCTTTTTGTCTTACTGTACAGTGAAGCTGCTTTCGCCACTCTTCGATGAGATGTCACTTTGCTCTACAGTTGAGACGGACGCTGCTGGAGGGCCCTTGTTCAGGTGTTGAACAAAGTCCTTCAGTTGGTCAGCACTGCCCTGCGCCTCGCCTTGTACCTATTCAAGATGAGCGTTGTGTAGACAGACACATCAAGATGGAAGACACTCACGGTGCCGTCTGAGGAATTTGTCACGAAGCCCGTGACGCCAATGCTCTTGGCCTGCTTCTGGGTGTAAGATCTAATAGCTTGGTTGAGTCACTTGACCGAGCATTCAAGTGACTTCACATACCTGAAGTTGACACCTCATTGTATCGTTAGCAGGGGACAAGCAAATTTGGTTATCGGTCTTACCTTGCACCTCACCATCAACAGTGAAGGAGATCTGCGATATCAGCTCTATTATAATCCGTGAAACCACAATGACGTACTCGCTTGTCAGACATTCTGGTGGCTGCTGTGAAGAATCGTTTCATTCGAGGGTCGGCTAGACAACAAGTGCTACGAGTGCTACAAGTTCCAGAGAGCGATGGATTTGCTCAGCTGGCGTCTTTTCGTGCCTCTTTGCGACACTGCTGTCCTCTAACGCAGGTGCGCAACGTCATGGTGAAAGAACGCGCGCCCGGTAATTGGACAGCAAGGGTCTACCCGCCGCCAGAAATGCGGGACCCGTTGAGCTCAAGGAAGACCACCACTGGCATTGGTACAGCCTAGACGACCGCAAATGGTTTCATACCGGCCTGCATGCCAACTCCGAGGCCATACCGCCGCACGCCCACTTTTCACTGCTGCCGACGGTCGCGTGCGTGATGCTTGAGCTCTCACGCTAGTGTCGCAAAACAACGCGACAGGGCTCGCGTCGCTAGGTAATCAAACACCCCTTTCGACACACATGGCAACTCCCGTGATTCACCCATGAACATTTGCAAGCATCGGCCAGACTGCACTTTTGCAGCTCCACCGCGCATGTCCGCACCAAAACACCCACGTAACTGACCCCGAGTCTACAAACAACATCCACTGCAAGCACCCATCGACATCCCTGCCATCCCAACATGGATTCGATGCCCACGCCCCCACCAGAGCGAGGCTCTTCGCCTGAGCCATGGGCCACACCAGGCCTTGCGCTGAACGCAGTGCCGCAACTCGACCGCTCCGTATCGACAGCCTCGAGCGTATCGTCTCGTTCAGTGGGCTCCCGGCTTTCCGAGAGCGGCTTGCCGGGGAAGAGGCGGGGTTATATGCGGCCAGAGGGGACACAGTTTTCAGATTCGGCGAAGAACAGAGAAAGCGTTATGAACCTGGGAACCATCGCACATCTGCAGTATTACTTTGCGAGGACTGGGCTGCTTGATGCCGCCACCGGACGAGTAGCAAGGACTAGGAAGTCGGGCTCCAGAAGCCCTGGTGGCACCGAAGTGGGGGGCGACGTAGCCATATTGTCGCCTGTGTCGCCGTCTCTCGCAGCTTACGATTTTGGAGAGAGTATAGTTGAATCGCCACGCGATGAGACGGCCTCTATGGACTGGGAAATTGCCGAGCCCATGATGCTACCGCCTACCGTCAGCACTTACAAGCAGAATCCCGTTTATGTACCACCGCCCCCGGATATGACAGTACTGCGTCGCGAACTGCGCGAGGCGCTCGACGAAGCCAACAAGCATCTGCAAGAGCTGGAGAAAGAATTTAATCGGGGTGACCCTGCAGCGAGCGGCGGTTCGGGTCCTCGCTCGGCGGATGCAGCCGGCTGGCATGAGATCCAAGGTCTGAACCTATTGGATGTCTCCACTTTGGCTATCAGAGCTGCAAAGAACTACTACACTGCACACGAAGAGCCACAGCGACTATATGCTATCAAGGCAGAGCGCGAAATTCGCAAAGAACTCTACGAAGTCTTGGAGGTGCTGAAACGTTTGGCTATCCGGAATTTTGCCAACGGTGTGCAGCCCTACGAAGTCACGCAGATCAAACAATGGATAGATGATATTGGCGACTTGCTCGACACTGAGGAAGAGAAGGAGCAGCTGGAGCATGCGGAGCGGGAGAGTTGGGCCTGGCGTGAGGGCGACTGGTCAGGCCGGGAGCGTGAGAGGGAGCTGATGTTCTTGAGGTCTTTTGATAACGATGCAATCCCTCTGCCTGACTGGATGGAGCCCACTGAGAGCAGTCCTCAAACACCGTTCCTGCTGTCTTTGCAGAACGGCCTTCGACTTGTCCACCTACACAACAGCCTGGTCAGGAAATCACGTCGCCACTTTGGAGAGATCAAACAGCACCATACCGACACAGCGAAACCGTATCGATGTGCCGACAACCTGCGGTACTGGGTCAAGGCCGCAGAGCTCCGCTGGGACATCAAATTGGATGTCGATGTGCTTGGCATCGTTCAAGGCAACGAATTGGCTGTGTGGCGACAATTTGATGCTGCTGTTCTGGCGTGGTGTCAAGGCGTGCGCGAAGAGATCACTTCAGAGTGGCTGAGGCAGAAGAACCAGCCACGCGCTCCGACTCTGCACATTCGCAACCCCAGCATCGAGGCGAGCGTGTAGGAGCAGAGGCCGAGAGCAGACGGACCTCGGTTGGATTGGTGCTGCGACGCATCTGCGGACATTTTCTATATCTCCTTCATTGTCTGTGTTCCCACATACGAGTACCTAATTTGTACAAAGCCGCCCTACAGCCGCCGGATCGCGCTAGAAGGCATCGTGTGGCCAGGGCTGGAGTGCCTCTGACAGACGACGACTGTACGGGCGATGCACTCCCATATTTTTTCCTCCTCGACCGGAGCCAGATACCCCATTTTAGCAGCACTAGCATCGCTGCAGTAGCGTAGCATTTACATAGCCAAGCGGCCTCGCGCCATTTCCCCACTGACGGTGCGGAACAACGCCTATAGTGAACGTGTCCTATTGCTCCACGGAAGCGGCCGAGAGGGCAGCGAGGAAATGAGGGTATCCCAGGATACGGGACACGGACGCAGTTGGTGGCGTTTGAGATGACATTGATAAACTTCTGGAAACAGGGGTCAAGCTAGTGAAGATTGCGGTTCGCCGGAGCCGAGTGTCAGGATGGCGGACAGCCGTTCTGAGTGAAACAGCAGTGTCGGCGGCGCAGAGGCGGCGGGACAACGCTGGAGGCTGCAGGCGGGCGAGTGCACCCACACATACACGCAAGTCGCGGACGTCCACGTTGCTCTCCCTCCGCTCACGGCTAGGCTGCTGCACGCAGTGTTGTTTGTTGACAGGCGCCACTAGCGAACGCGACTTCCCCGACCGAGCCCGCCCTGGTCCACCACCGGTCCACCAGCTCCCTGCACCGTCCGCACAGTCGCTGCTTCCTCTCCCTCCCATGACGCAGAGCAGCTCCCGCGGCCCAGCAGCAGCAGAGAATGACCCCATGAACAACCTGCGTGCGCTGCAACCGGCCGACAGCCCCCCGAAGCGTGAGGTGGCAGCGACACCGCCTAATCCCGCGCCAGCGAACAGCACCGCCAGCAGCGCCAGCACCGCCAGCACCGCATCGTCGCCCCCGCGCACCCAACTCCGGCGCACTGCCTCGAACAGCAGCAGCATCCTGGAGAGCACCACCAAGCTCGCCCGCAACGTCTCCCCTGCCCTACTGGCGCGCATGAAATTCCTCAACCACGCCAGCGACACCGCCAGCGCCAGCAAGTTTGCGCCAGCCCCGACGTCGATTGGCCGCATTGCCGAGGAGAAGATCAAGCAGCTCGACGACTTCCACTCGACCAAGCGCACCTTCAGCATCGAGCGCCGCGGCACCACCTGGAGCAGCGGCACCGGCAGCCAGCTGGGCACGCCGCTGATCCCGCAGCTGACGGGCGAGAGCGTCCCTCCGCTGGTCATGGAGCGCGACCTGGAGAGCGACATCAGCAGCGTCGTCAGCACCAGCGACCGCGTGCTGCCCTCCGAGTCCGACGTCGAGAACGACCATGTGCTCGACATGCAGAAGTACCGCCTGCCCGACATCACCAAGACCAAGACCCTGAGCCAGACCATTGCCGAGCCCGACGCCGCCCCTGTCGCCCATGTCGACCGCCCACCCACCCCGCCGCCCAAGGACACCCCGTCCCCGCACTTCGAGGACGAGGTGTCGGTGCTCGACTCCAACAACACCGTCGACGTCGCCTCCTACTTTTCCCACCGCCACCTCCACCGCACCAACTCCATCTACACCCTGTCCAAGGCGAGCTTCACCAACCAGATCCAGCAGCTGACGTCGATGAAGCTCCCGCCCACCACCATTGCCTCCGAGATCACCGCGCTCCCCTCGTCCACGCTCGCCGGCCGCGCGCTGCACAGCTCCGCGAACGATATCCGCCGGTGGATGGCCAAGGCCACAGAGGTGCTCAACGGGCTCGATGCCGACGACGACGTCGAGTGGGCTGCGGCTGCAGGGAGAGAGGGTCTCGCTGATGTCGATGCTGCTATTGGCAAATTCGAGGGCCTGGTCACCGTCTACATCACCGCCATCGAAGACCTGCAGTCGCGACCAGACATTTCAGCGCTGCCGCTGAAGGACCAGACTACTCTCGTCACCCAGATGGAAGAGATCGTTGGCAACTGGAGCGAAATCAAGCGCACACTCAAGGGCATCAAGAACCAGGTCGAGATTGCCATGGAATGGGAAGAGCTCTGGAACTCTGTACTAGGCGAGATTGGTGCTGAGGTCGAGACACTGAGCCGTCTGGTGTTCGAGATGGAAGAGCGCCGACATCGTGTCATATCTGACTCGGTCGCCGAGTCTGCAGAGAAGTTTGACATTGCTGATCTCGAAACCATTGTAGAGGAGACACCGCGCCAGAACCGGACGCAGAACAACCGGCTTAGTATGCCGCCTACACTCACCGTCATGTCGCCAACCTCTCCCATCCCTCAGATTGAGCAGGAGAGCTCGCGCCTCCTTGAGATCTTTGCCAAGCTACAGCCACTGCGTGCCTCGCTGGACTTCCTTCCCATGCGACTAGCTTCGTTTGAGATGAGAGCGAGCAACATGTTCCCATCTGCGTGTGATGAACTGATGCGTAGGAAAGACCACCTAGAGAAGCAGGAGAAGAACCTGGAAGCCGAAGCAGATGCCCTGAGAGAGGAACTTGGCGAAGACAAGTGGGTGCACAGCTTCAGACAGGCTGGCAGCAAAGCTGTAGCCATGTATGACTCGTGCATGAAGAGTATCGAGAGGCTGCAGCAAGCTATCAACGACGCTGACGAGGAGAAGCTTGGATCACGCATCTCCACATATCAAGATAAGAGAGACCACTACCCACCTTCCATGAAGAGAGTGCTCGAGTTGATCGATATCGAGATGAAGCACAGGTCCACTGTCAACGGCGAGATCCTGCGCATTCAACAAGATGTTCGGCAGAAGATGTCAGACTTGGAGGCGGGGATTGAGCGAATGGACGCCATTCTTGACGAGGTGCCTGCATCACGCAAGCTGCGCGACTCTGTTTCCACTGTCCTCTCTATGCGTACCGAAGCTTCCTCCACCGCCGAAACTCCTAGTAGTTCTCCGGCATCGAGCGTCGTAATGAGCCGCAAGGGTAGCGACTATGGAATTGTGACGCCCGCAGGCCGGAAATCACGTCAGTCCAGTACCTCCACAACGAAGTCGTCTGCTCCTCCGAACCGCCGATATTCGAGCTTGCCCGTCATCCCAGGAAGCGTACCTCGCAAGTCACTGCCTTCTACGTACTTGGAGCCGACAATTGCTCGAACAATGGCAAGCACACCAACACGCATGTCCCGCTCATCGACCCCTGCGACAGAGCGCCCTGCGCACAAGCCGCGGTGGAACACAAGTACCAAAGTGAACGACACGGCTGTCAGTCATTATTACAAGGCACTACCTGCGACGCCACTAAGAAGTGCTTCGGGACAATCGTCGATACCCGTTCGAAGTGCGCTGGGCCGAACCTCAATGCTTTCGCCTTCTCCATCCGCTCAGTCCACTGCCGCAACGCCCATGAAATCGTCAATGAGACGTCCTCTGGCGAGCACGCTGCAAGCACCCGCTACGCCACTCAAAAGCCCGACCTTTGCGCATGGCACGCCTTCTACTGGAACCCCCAGTTCTATTCGTCGTGTGACAATCGCGGATGATGACAATAGCCCTCCTACCGAGGAGAGCCCCGTTTCTCGGCGCACCACTCGCCCGCCAAGCGCAATGAAAAGTCGCCGCACCAGTCTTTTGCCTACCCCTGCGTCACGAACTCTCTCAACCACGCTGTCCACCCCGGCTTCGACACCTGCTCGAACGACCAGCAGACTGGGCAACACTGAGGAGGGCAGGAGGAGCAGGGCCGGTGATGGCCGATCCAGCCGCGTCAGTGGTCGACAGTCGAGCGCAGGGGATAGGCCGGGCTGGAGATAGGCTCTTACAAGGCGACCATATCTTCTCGACGTCTGAGGAGCGCAACCTTCTCGTACTTCGTTCTTACGGACCCTGGCTGGTCCACTCCCTTCTACACGCCCCTGCAAAGGCTATGGTCACGTCACCTAGCATTACATCACGCGGGGCAGTTTGTTACATGGCACATGGATTGCATGTGCCGGCGTTTATGGTGGATGGGAAAGCGTATCCTATACCCTGGTGTTTGATTCTTGATTTATCGCTTTTGTTTTCGGAGACAGCACGCATTGCACAACCATGGACAACGTTGAGCATTGCACAACAGACACGCGACTGTACACCAAACTGTAGATTTCCCGCTGACAGAGTATTTGAGTAGAGAAGAGAACTAATCGCGTCACGAGCGCCTGCGCACATGGTCGTAGAGATAGAGATATTAAGCAATCAACATGTCAGTTGGCGTCCATCTTTACAGCCGATGTGCCGGTTTCCTCATAGGCCCCCTTGTGGCTTGTCCAGTACACTTCCACGCATGCTCGTTGAGCTTATAGTCACCCTCGTTACTCCTGTGTATCTGCATATTGTCCTTGAAGACGTCTTTGTCATGATGCTTGTCGCACCTCCCTATCCCGTAGAACCTCTCCCCAACCCGCAGCACCTTCCCCACCGGCCGGCCCACCACACACCGCTTCATCCCCGGCTCGTCACCCGGCTGCTGCAGTCGCTCGGGCGCAGGCAAGTACTCCTCCATGAACGCAGGCACATTGTCAGGCGCAGTACCTGCAGCGGACGGCATCACCGTGTCGCTCCCGCCGCTCGTCTTGCAAGACCAATCTCCGCCCTGTCCTTGTGGCGCCCGCCCGTACTGCAGCAAGTTCAACTCGCTTTCGATCTCGGCCAGGGCTGCGTACTGGTGCTGCATGTCTTGCAAGGCGGATTGGAGCACGCCATAGCACGCTGAGCGGGCACGTGCTAGACGCGCGATATCGGCTTGCTCACTGAGTGTCCATGGATGAGGGTTAGGCAAGGGAAAATGAGGTGTGTGTTTGGGACTATTGGTGTCGAGCTCGAAACACGGGGTTGTGTTGGGGGTTTGCGGTCTTGGTGGCAGTGAAGTATGGGGTGCGTTGGTCGATACTTCTGGGAGCACATCAGAATTCCCGCAATGCAATAGTCCGGGGATATGGGTCGAGTGTTGGGGTTGACTGAATGCTGCGTCTGTCTGCATCTGAAACCGTGCAACTTGCTGTTCATAGCCCTGTGGCATGATGGTTGCCAAATTGTGTAAACCATTGTAGCTATAGCACTGACCTGCATGGTGCAGGCCGTGCCATGGTGACACTGACCACGGAGCTGGCGTATAAGGCCAGAACCAAGATCTTGCTTCCATTCCCTCTTCTTTTTTGTTATGATGTTTGTTATGATGTTTGTTCAAGAGCGCAACTGTTGAGATGCTGTCTCCGTTGCTGCAAGACCTGTAGCTATAGACAGTTATTGCCATTTCCACAGCGGAAACTAAGGGGTTAGGTATATATACTACTCCACGAGTGTTGCCAGCAGGCGACAGCGCAGGAGGTATACGTCCATCTGCGCTGCGCGTGAGCGCAGCGAGTAAATCCACATGTTACCTACGTGTTAAAATAATCATCTGACCACCATTTTGGCCAGAAACATGTAGTACTCTTCATGTGTGTTAGCGAGATGTCTTGTACAGCGTATGGCAATGGAGCTAGAATGTGAAGAATGGGGGCTGGCGGGGAGATTTCTTTTTTGTGACGTATGAAGCGCTATCGCCACGTTGTACCCACTCGATGTTGTGCAATAGCTGTAATATAAAGCGAGCTAGTAGCCATCATGAAAGTAGAACCAGCGACCCATCCACATTTACGTGATTTAAAGAAGTTGGTGGTGGAGGGAGTGTTTGTAGGAGGGTTTGAAAATTCTTGTATTGGGGAAGCTCTGTCACGCGGGATGCCAAGTGAAGGCGACTAAGGATCCAACTTTGCTTATGCATTTACCGGTTTCCTTCACGGAGACGATTATAGGACTAGCCGTGTAACAAGTCGAGTCGGGCACATCTCGTGTGACCAGACAGCGCGCTTGCGCGGATGGTTCTGGGTCTCTGATCAAAGTCAAGAGATGGGACTTCGTGCTATCACAAAAGTCCAAACGCGCTCGCTAACCTCTGTAGCTCTGGTTCAAACTGTCCATGTAACGGTGCAATCTCGTCACTCAAACACCGTCGAGATAATGCTCTGATACGTCTAATGCCGCTCTCGAAATAACCACGTTCCTTGGCTTGCTTGACTGCCTCTGGTCCCACCAACCTTTTAAGTTGACGTGCAATGATCATAGACTTTTCTTGTGGGGTAGCGTTCTTGAACTCTTCAACATCAGATACAGGCAATCTCGATTTTTCGTTGTTCAAATCGCCAGCTACCCTGTCTACGAGTGCCTTGAGGGGCCTCAGATCATCTTCGAAGATGCGCGCAGTCTCTTTTCTCTGTTGCGTCAAGCGCGCCAACAACGCGTCACAGTCGGCTTGCAGGTCAATATTCGAGTTCCACGTCAGTTTCTGAAGCTCGAGTATGGATTGCATTTGCCCGTAGGCGCGCGTTGCGAGGTAGTATGCATCCTCTGTGGGCTTGACTGCCGTGTAGATGGAGATTAGAATCCAGTCTCTCTGTATCTCGTCTGCGTTTTTGATGTCCAGCTCATGCACCCATTGTTCAAATGTGTGCCTTGGCTGACTGACACCTGCCAGCGACAATATGCTTCTCTGCGCTTCGTCAGTGTGATGACTCAAAGTACTCGCAAAAAGTCAATGGTTATGTCTTACATATGCTAGAAGACTTCTAATTTGTTGTTGACCGTTATTGAAAATGTCCTTCATCACAAGTATCTGTCTGTTCAGAGTGGTTGATAAAGCATCGAGGGCGTCTCTTCGCTCGTCGAAACATTTTGCACACTCGCGCCAGGCTGATATTATATCCGGTTCTATATCGGCCATATTTGTTGTTTTGGTTCGACGAAGATCAAGTTTGTGAAGAACCATAGTACTAGTAGTGACGGTTCCTCCAACGACGCCCTCGAAGAGCTCGCCTGTGAGGATATCGACTGCAAGTGTCTAGGCGGTCTGAAGGCCGGCGTTTACTGCGGCAATTGCCACCAACCCTCTTCCACCTGTGGGGTACTCGTGATCGAGAGAGTCAACGGACATACCCTCTAGTGCAGTATCAAGGGCGGCAGCTGTAGTTGTGACGTTACGAACGATTGAGGCAAGATGGATCGCGGTGCAACCGGTTGAAGGCTCAGATTTGATATGGATAGCGGAGCTGTCGCTGAGGGGATGTGCGACTCACCCGACGAGCTGGGAAATACAAGCTGGTACTCCATCGGTTCCAGTGAATGAGCAGCTAGGAGAAAATTCCGGCCCAAAGTTAGTAACAGGTACTGCAAATCGATACAACTAGATCATAGCTACTGTATACAACATATATCCTAAGCACATCTGACCAGCCACGGGCATGTTTGTACGATCCAACTTTTTCTCATCACAGTCAGTACGCCGCAGAACGGTAACCGAGTAACTCCGGCTGACGAGATTGTTCACACTTCTGGCCTGCAGTTTCACTTGTGGTCTTGTGCATCGGACTGACTAACCTAGAGCTGTGACGTCCAGACTCAGTTTAGGTTTTCAACTTGATTGTGGACAAGTTTCAAGCAGAAGGGAGGAGATTTGTGACTGGACGCTGCCCTAAAGATGTGGTTGCTCGGCCTCCTGAAATCCGGGCAAGACAAGATTACTGCTTCAGCATCAGGTCACACAAGAAGAATCAAGAATCGCAACGCCTCAACAAGAATTTTTCTCATTGGGGGGTATACGCATGATCAGGAGTGGAGTGATTCAATTATTTTTCTGCGGCTTATTAGCTGCGAAGGACATTGTTTGAATCCTACAAAGCTGCCAGGCGGCTGGCCGGACGTGCATGAGTGCAGTATCTTCATGTCAATTATGTAGACAATCATTGTTAGCCTTTCGGCGAGGCTGAGCGGCACGTTCGGCCGACTCGAGGCGCTGTTCATCCGTTGCTCGGCCGCGTGGCGTTCACTAGGAGTCGACAATGCCTATGACTAGATAAATTGGATCTAGTCAACTGGTAATTGGACGTACAAATACATTCTGACTTCATACTAACCTATCATGGGAACGACCTAATTGAGATGCCCGGCTGAACCTTGTGAAGTGTGAGTCTCCAAGCGCCCAGTTGATGGCTCGTGTCAGTAAGATTGGAAATGACGCAACAGCTGAATCTGGGGATGGTAACCGAGCAAACAATCAATAACCTTGCAAGCTTCAGGGTCCAGGGCGTGCCCCGGAAAGTGTGCCTGGCGCATGCACTTGAACCTGCACTCCATGCTTGGCAGATGGTCGATATCATTTCTGTCATGTAGATTGTTCGAATACGTCTATCCAGACTGTCAAGTGGTATCATTGCAACCAGGCTATTGAACCCCGATACCTGAAACAGTAAATGCACTGCTTGTCACAGAAACAATAAGAAAATCCGAGATATGAAAGACGACATCATGTCAATTACTTATCGACTATGTCGTAGCGGCTGTAGTCTAAGAACATGATGCCATCGTCCCACACACTAGATCCTCCATGAGTAGCCCTTAGACCAAAGCGTATTATAAAGTCAAAGAATACAATCGAAATGCTGCTGCGGCATGTGCGTAAGGAATCGTGGACGACCTCGAACTCCCATCGCAGTGCAGGAGGGTATCATGGTGCAGAGTCGAAGTCATTACCCGTAAGATAGCGTTTCCTTCCCCTTAACCACGAACTTGAAGATAAAAGAGCAGAGCAATCTCCACTCAAAGCATCAAACAAGCATCTTGAACTGCTTACAAGAAAGCAGCAAGGGCACCGACAACGGCGAGAAGGCCAACACCAGCCTGGGCAGCAGCGCCAGTGAACTCAGGCTGTGATAGAGTTAGTCTGGAGTGTTTCGGAATTCCGAATTGGGTATACATACAGTAGCGGGCTTGGTACCAGTGGGGTAACCAGTGGCAGTTCCCTGGGGAACGTGGGGAACGGTGGCGTTCTTGCTGGGGTAGGGAGCGTAGGTGGGGACAGCGGGGACAGTGGCGCTGTAGATGGGAGTCTCGTGCTTGCTGGTGGGCTTCTCGGCCTCAGGGGTCTTGGTGGTCTTGACGACGGTGGTGGTGTAAGACGAAACCGTGAGGGTAGTGGCGGAGGTCACAGTGTAGGTCTGCTCCTCGTAGGTCCTGATGAAATGTCAGTGCTGACTTAACAATGGTTACATTGGGAGAAAATTCTTACACGATCGTTGGGGTAGGGCAGACAAAAGTGGTCTCAGGCACAACCTTGGTGGAGGTGACCTGCTTTGCGTTAGCTAGCTGAAAGGGCATTGAGTTGCCAAACGCTGTCAGACCGCGGACACTCCGCGTCTCTGCATCGAGTGCCTCCTGCTATGTTCAGAAATGGGCATAACTTACAGGATACTCAGAGTAAACGGCGCTGGACGAGACGGGGTACTCAGAGTAGACAGGGGTGGAGGCAGCGTAAGCAGGGCTGCTGCTAGCCGGGTACTCAGAGTAAACGGGAGTGGAGGCAGCATAGGCGGGGCTGCTGCTAGCAGGGTACTCCTCCTCATAGACGCTGCTGGAGGCAACCTCGTAGGTGGGGACGGAGCTGCTCTCGACGTAGGCAGCGGGGGTGCTGGAGGGGTAGGTCTCGTAGACCGGAGTCGAGGACTCGACGGGGTAGACAGCCGCAGCGGAGGCAGCGCCAATGAGGGCAACGACAGCGAAGGAACGCATTTTGATTGTTGGGTTGGTATTAAGTACGTTGATATTAAGTACGGGCTTTGGAGGTCGTAGAAACGAGTGAAATCGGAGATATCCGGTGTATTAGTGTAGTGAGTGTGGGTGAAGAAGAAATGTCCTGGACATTGGGAAAGCTGCTTTATAGGAATCAGTATACGGGCTGACCAAGAGGGTCAACAGCAACGTACAGGGGCTCACATCGATAGTAACATCCACCAGCGAGCATCTGGAGAAGCTGGCCCGTGGTGGCGGCCTAGTGTACGCAGGATAGGGGGTATCGTTGCCGGAGAGCTTCGATAAGGCTGCTCGCTGAGCGCGTTTATTGATGGGAGCTCGGGAGGCCAATCAGAATACGATGAGGCGCAAAGAAACGAGATGAACGACCAATTTCCCCTGCCAAGGATGCTTCAGTCCGCTTCCTTTTCTAACTGCTTTCGTCTTGCAGAAGGTTAGTGCAAATATTATCCTCAACCGCAAGGTGCACAACCGCCAACTGCATGTGCACAAGAAGGATCTCGAAGCCGTGCCTGAAAGCCATATGAAGCGCGAGGTCGCACGATCATCAGCAGTGATTCGAAAATAGATCAAAGATTGGCAGTTCTTAACAGTGTTCACACTTGGCTGAAGTTTTCGCTTCTCGAACCGCGTGCATAGACGCTGAGGTATGCTAAGGGACCGTGTTGCGCACGCTTCAGCACAGCGACGCGGGATTTCATGCGAATCGTTGCTTGTGCTTGAACACGATTGGCAACGTCCATGCGCGCAAACGTAGCCGGACACCAATGGTGGGTTCTTCAATGGGCGGTCTCCCGACGCATTGAAGAGGTGCTGGTCAACGCTGAGGTGGAGACAAGCCGGCTGTTGTGTCTGGACCCCCAACTAAGATCTGACGGGGGCCGAGTGCCGAGGAGTGCAGAGCCGTGGATCCGCATTCGATGGATCTGTGGTGTTCGTGGTGTTCTCTGTCAATTGGCCTGCACGGTACCAAGACATCTCCCACTGGAAATTTGTTCGATACTCAGTCAGCTTGGGCTAATACACCGTCCCAGGGGTAAGTTCGTTCGCATTGCTCGGTTGGCCATAAGGCCTCCAAAGGCTCGTACACTGTCAACCTATCAGTGGTTCCCGAGTGTAATCTCGCTCAAATCCTCACGAGTGTTAGATGACGGGCTGCACAACGCCACATTGTTATCGCGCGCGTCGCGAAGAATCCATTGACGGGTGCGAAATGAGTAGGTGCCAATACGAGTAGCATTTGGTTTGATGGTTGTCACAATCGATCACGAATCCCGTGTTCTGAGTTTTTCGAGTCCCCAGGCTGTTTTCTGCAAAGGTAGCGATGCCGCGCGCTTTACAAGATTGTTACCTCGGTATGTACATACTGAAGCTGTTGTGCGTGTAAGACATCGGCGGTGCCTGTGGCCGCCAAGGCTCGGACTTTTGCAGCTCTCGGGTTTCTTCCGCCACTTCTACACAACAACATACACAAGGTCTATGCACAGACACTCGTAATCAACAGTGCATGTTACTACGAAGATAGATAACATCCATCGCCAACCGACTCATTGCTTGTACAGCATTACTTCGCATCGCCGTACCATTGGTGGGCTTTCTAGCATGCAAAATCACACGCCGAAGGATTGGCCAGAAGGCACCAAGTATCTACGTGCCCCTTCATACTCCAAAAGACTCGCCAAAGATAAACTGGACACACTCCTACTCTCAAAGACAGGCCAACCGTCAAGAGACCCAGTGTTGACAACAAGAGGCCCTTACGCAAATGTGAGGATCACCCCGATTGCCAACACTTCACATCCGGCGCATGGTCAGTATGGACTTTTCGCCGCACAACATCTAGCTCCAGATACGTTCATACTCCCGTATTTGGGATATGTACATGATCAGTCTGATTTGGACGAAGCATCAGATTACGATCTCTCGCTCGATCGGGAGTCGGGTATTGGCGTTGATGCTTCGAAGATGGGCAACGAGGCAAGGTTCATCAACGACTATCGAGGTATCTCTGCAGGACCAAACGCCGAATTCCGTGACGTCCTGGTCGACGTTGGATTCGATATTTTGGAAAAAAGAATGGGAGTCTTTGTCCTCAGTGCCGGCAAGAGTGGGAAGAGGGTGAAGGGTATCGGCCGTGGTGAGGAGATCCTGATAAGTTACGGGAAAGGTTTTTGGGCTGGGCGTCATTCAGCAGCAGAATGATGGAACGCACAGCATATTTGATCATCGTCGCGCTGTCATCAATATCTTACCAGCACTACCAGCTGCTGCATGCTGCGTGCGCCCAGCGCACCATCATGCGCTCGGGCCATGCGTTGCTATGTATGACATGACTGCCCTGCTCACGCTCGATCGTGCACCATATGTCATTCAAGCTTCAAACAAGAGTTGGTTGCAAGACGACTGCATGCATCAGCTGGTATGAGACGTTTCTGGTCGTACTTGGCGTTTACAACGAGCCTGTCAAGCAACTGACCTGACCCTACGGACAAATTTTGATGCATCAGCGAAGTCAGAATTACGCCTCCCTGCTCCAAATTTTCGCCCGAGCTCGTCACTCTTGCGGAACAGTCCTCGCCAATGCGCCAATACACAACTCACCATTCGTTCTGTTCTAGAACACCGCTTACTGAGGTAACGATGGGCCGTGAGAAAAGTAGAGCGCCAGATCCAAATCGCCACGACACAAATACCAGTTGCATGTGGTCAAAGCCACATCAGGGGTTATAGAAACAAGCTGTACGGTGCTTTGCCGTGGCGTCAGAGGTGACGATCCATCGAGCCCATCAATCACAGGCCGTAGATCATGTGGCTATCAGCGCAAACCTTGGTCAAAGCCACAGCCTTTACTATATCGAGCTACCTGTGAGGCGTCCCACGAGGTGGCACGCAGCACGTTGTAGAAAGTTGGCTTTGTGTCAAGTGTGACGTCGGAGGACCACAACCTCCGCTCGGCGGCGGCACACTGTTTACTCACATGTGGAGAGGCAAACACACAAACCTGGTCAACCACATGCCTGAGGTGTGTGCGCATGGTATTATTGTTTGACAATGATATCGCCAACCCTGTTGATGGCAAAGCGAGAAGCCCATGCAGGAGCATACCATCTTGGAGTTCACGTAGAGGCAGGACCCGTGATAAGTCACACGCCTGCAGGTACGGGAGCTCAGTCACACCAGCACAGGATTTTCAGTCCAGCAGAGGTCGTCGATCGCGAGTCTGCGCCGATGCCTGATCATTTTCGCAGTGACGTTGTGTGGGTTTCGAGCGCACGACCCTTGCGGACACATCGATCGACAAGGGAGTCGGCCTCCGCCAATCAGCGCTTTGCTCTCGCTCGAGCCCAATTCCTGGCTAGGCTGAATGTTCAGAAAGGTTGTCCAAGCTCTAGGCGGGTACGCGGCTGGTTTCAACTTAAGCTCATCGCAATGATTCCACGTCATGGCATTTGCGGTCTGGGAAAATATGCATATCATGGCCAGTATTCAAAAAGGTGCCAGATCCCCATCAAGAACATCGACAAATATCTCCACTCCCTGCCGTGACAACATTTCACGCTTGCGCGTTCTTGCAGCAATACCTGGATTAAGCTTACTCCATCACACCACCAATCAACCACGCAACCAAACTCGCTCAGCCGTTGCCGCAAGCGCTGCGTCGCCCAGTTTGAACTGTATCGGACTACTGTTGAGGCTAACGCTTCTGGGCCGACTCCAAGTTGAACTTATAACTATCCCCGCTCCAGCTGGGCCACACCACAACTGTTCATAACAATTCGGAGATATTGATAGCAATCGATCATACGTATCTTACAATGGCCTCCTCAACCAGACCTACACTGAGCAGAGTAAGTCTCTACATTGGAACACTGTAATTGTCACTGACATGACTGTAGAATGAGTCCATGCAGAAGTATATACTACTTGCAGCACAGAAAGAAGCACTTCAACGCCGGATATCTATGTCCATCCCTTTCAGCCTACCAATGTCGACCTCTTCGCCTGAATTTCAGTCACTGTCTTCGTCGCCTGTATCACCCACAGACTACACCGCGACGTACCCTACTGTCACTGAACCTGTACCTACTAGATCAAGCACGGGAACCCGTGGCAGTGTCGACGATCTGCATACCGACGAATCGCATAAGCTTTACGAGATCAACCAGCAAATCGTCGCAACGCTGATGGAACTGCTGAACACCGATGCTGTCAAGACAGACCCGAAGTACCGCGCTTTCATACAGGAGAAGCTTATGGATTCCGAGCATCAGATCCGCCGACAGAGGCGTCGACATTCCTCCAATGCAGAGCGAGACCATGCATCCTCTATCGCTCATCACATGGAGCTTGGACTCAACACATCGAAGACTTGGGCGTGACTCCAGCTCGGTCTCGAACAATGTGCAAAAATCGAGTTCTGACATGTTCTGCTTTCTTCTGGCGCTATCTACGGCGTTACGGTCGTTCTGAGATGAAGTGCTCAGATCAGAGACAATCGACGAAAATGATACCCAATGCATACCCTATGCATTATCTGAAACGCGGCGTTGACTATCCGGCACTTTGCAGCCCCTATGTACTATTACCTACCTACAACAACGTAATCAAATGTTCTCCAAGCTTGTACCGTATCTTCATGCACCAATGAGTGCCACTTGCAAACTGGCGGTCTCGTATGACCACCTTCCTTTTTCGCGACAACTGCCCCGATCTTGGCATGAGTACTGAGATGTTCTAGATGTGCCTGTCACTTCGGCGGGTTCCGATCTATCCGCAACCCATGTATTGCTCATTTTTAACCCACATTTCGCGTACGCAACACCCGGACAGAAAAAAGATAGCGCTGAGATCACCGCGAAATCAGGTTACGCCGCTCGACTCGGAGCAGCCCTTGTCCCCACTCAGAAAGAGCTTGAGTAAGATAGTCGGAAATTCTCTATCATACCACACACAATCAGACCGGTGCTTTCGCACGCCATCAATCGACGATGCCATCCCAGGTTTTCGGTTGCCTATCGGTATGACATCACACTACAAAGCTCCACCACCAGCCACACAACGAGTCTAAGAATATATACCGGCACAGCACGCTCAATTCACCCAAGCTTACACGCCTTGGCCCTCGACACGACCTCGAATATCGTATGCACAGGTCTCGATCGACACCGAATGATGAGGTTATCGCCAATCGGCATGCTGAAAGCGGGGATCGACGCAACCCCTCACTTGATATCGCGCCTTTTGTGAAAGTTGGAGCCTTGCATCTACAGCTGAAAAGGGTCTCCCGCCTGTCTGGTGGAGCGACTGTAGGGTCACCTCGATGGCTGTTGCCGGCTTCTCTCGGGCACGTTGAAACCGTGCAGCCAGATAGCTGTTGAGATGATGCAGACACGCACGCCGGCATTAGGCTCCCGAACTTTCCGTTTGCATTGGGATTTCACGACAACTGGCTACCATGCAGGTAGTGGAGGTCCAAACAGGCCCATCGAACCTTCTGTTAGTCAATTGAGGTTGATCCAGAGCTAACGGGCCCTCCCAAGCGAAACCGTTAACGTCCATTTCGCCCAGTTATCTACACCGATGCCGTCTCGCTTCACTCTGGTGAAAGCGCGCCTCACGGTCTACCTTTTGTGGAGTGCAGTAAATGCACTCTACATCAACATTCCTACGGGCAAGTGATTACAAGCTGGTCGTCTTGCAAATCGGGCCGGTCGTTGCACGCTAGAGACCTGCGTGAGACTCGGGGTTAATTGCCTATCAACTGATCTCACCCCATTGCGCGATATCAGCATACGGTTTGGCGACTCCGAGCGAAGGTCCTTGACACATCATCGTAGCCCAGAGTTCGCAACCACCTCACTGGAAGTGCGAAGGTAACAGCACTATTCGACCCTACATACACACCAAACATAGTCCCGGCTGCAAACGGGCTAACTAGTCGTTGAGGTGTCAAGCACCGAAGCATATCGGCGTATGACAGCTGAACCAAAGCTCCGATTGCTGCATTGCATCAATCTTACCAGTTGGAGCGGTATGCCGATCGTTGTATTGAACCTTCGTCCGGGCCGACTGTTTCTGGGGAAGATTCCGGCCCGATGGTCTTTGTTTGGGAATTGGGTTTGGCCACAGTCATCCTACCGAACTCAAGCATGACGCTGCACCATTAGATTTTGATTGTATCTCAGTCTGGGCTTGTTATCTGTCTACTGTCATCCTGGAGGAGCGGCTTCGCCTTTGTCCTCGCCACTGCTACTTTAAGAAGTTCCACGTGCCTCATGTTTTGAAGAAGTTGGGACCGGTCAGACATTCGAGCGTGTTTTAAGTCCACCCTCGTCTTGACGCACGCAAGTGTGTATACTGTCCCTCTAGCTGAGGTTTTCAGGTGTCAGATGCGAACCACAGTGTCAGCAGCATACATGTCGATGTGCCACTTTGTAGTATATGCTAGGTATTGCACCAATGGCTACATTTCCTAGTAACCTTAGGTAATGCATAGGATATCCAGCCGAAAAGGCCTTCAACATCGTCTTTCTATCTCGGAAATGTCTGAGAGTATAGTAATCGCACCTCGAATCTCGGGTTACCCTCTCACCGTCGCTGTCTGACCGATTGTGCATCCTCGGAAGCACTACACGACGGAATGTTTCCGCTCGCTCCACCCCTCTCTCAACCCCCATGTAAGACTCCATTACTGCAGCAGCTTGGCTGTAGTATTTAATTGTCGCACTTTGAGTATGCGTCATTGAACCTCGTTGCTGTACAAAGATAACATCGAATTCATCTCTGCACTGAAGACTTGCCAGCAAATAGAACAATGTCGAAACCAGCAGGCGATAGCACCGCCTACATCAACGCTGTGGTATATACCCTGGACATCTCAAATCCACGGGCGTCTGGTTTCATTGTATCCGACGACGGCTTCTTCACGCATGTCGGATCTACACATGATATTCTATCTGTAGCGAAGGAATCTCGTCTGGTAATTGTGGATCTGAAAGGTTGCTTCACGATGCCTGGCATTCACGATGCACACATGCATCTCCTGTTCTCCGGACTGGGCCTTACATCGAACGCGACCATTGATATGGATGCCACCCACCTCAACATCGCCGAGAAAGTCAAACATGGAAATTGCGCCTGCGAATACATCAATGTGTACCAGGACTGGTTATTGGCCAGCGCCTACAACAACCAGGGTTTCCCTGATGGCATCGCAGACCGCAAATACCTCGACAAGCTGTTTCCCGACCAGCCTGTTGTGGTTTCAGGAGGTGCAGCTCACGCGATGTTATTGAATACTGCAGCTTTGATTCAAGCAGGCTACGATGTCGACAACGAGCCCGACACACATGGCGCCAAGTTCTTTCGCAGACCGGATGGCAGTCTTACAGGGGAACTCGCTGAAAGCGCAATGGCAAAGGTTGCTCTTGCCATCCCAGCCCCCAGCCGCTCACATGTCAAGCGTGCGTTAAAGCATGCCATTCGGCTTGCTCACAAGGCTGGCGTGACTAGCACTCAGGAAGCAAGCTCCAACACTATCCTACTGCAAGTTCTGAACGAGATGGAAAGGGAAGGCTCTTTACGGCTCGATGTGTCCACCCATATTGTGCACGAGAACGAATGGCTCGCCTCCGAGAGCACAGAGAGCCTCCAGAGATTACTGGAAGTCGCCGATCAACATTCAAGCAAACACATTGATACTCGTTTTGTCAAGGTCATGATGGACGGTGTGCCGCTTCCGCCACTGTTCACACATGCAGGCTTGAACGAGCAAGGAGATATTGATCACAGTATGATCATACCAGAAAACGTTGCAGACGCTATACTCAAGTACGATAAGAAAGGACTAACAGTGAAGATTCATTGTACTGGAAATGGAGCGACCAGACATGCACTTAACGCTATTGAAGCCGCAAGGAAGAGTAATCCAGACGGACCTAGGCATGAGATTGCGCACAATTCGGGGGTTCACGATGGTAAGAGTTTCAACGTATTCAAGATCAGTGCAATCTAACACTCAAGACAGATGACTTCCAGCGCTACGCTCCTCTGAACGTCACTGCCGAGATGTCACCTGCCGAGCTCTTTGTGCATCCAGTCACCGCTGGCAGTCAGGGTCTGATGGACTGGAACTTCACCAAGATGATGGATGCTGGTGCCCACATCACCATTGGGTCGGATTGGGGCGCAGTACCGGACCCGTCACTTTTCGAGCACATGGCAAACATCGTCGACGTGGTCGGCAGGGGCGATCGGTCGGCAGGCGGAGAAGCCTTGTGCCGAATGATGACGCTTAACGGTGCCATGGCCGTAGGCAGGGAGAAGGAGCTAGGCAGCATAGAGATCGGGAAGAAGGCAAATTTCATCGTCACGAGTCAAGATCTCAGCAAGGGCGAGTTCAAGGGTGCGAAGGTTATACGGACATACTTTGAAGGGGAGAGAGTTTGGGATGCCAATGTTGGATAATTGAAGATCCATCTTACGTAGATGTGGATTTTTTGTGAAATGCACAAGACTAACGGGCTGCTTTCTAATTCACTGGCAAAGCATGTTGACGCATAAAACCGTCTTGCCCACACCGCACATTCACGACAATCATTCCGACTCGAATGCATCTGCAAAACCTGAATCAAATGCGGGACTCCAATAACCTTCAACGTACTATTACTTAGTAGCTACGCGGCAGATCTAAAACCTTCTCACCAATGTAGTTCAAGATCATCTCTCGACTGACGGGTGCAATGCGTGGCACCATGCATTCCCTAAACCATCGCTCGACATCATACTCAGCCGCGTAGCCCATGCCGCCGTGGGCCAGAATCGCTCTCTCGCATGCTTTGAAAGCCGCTTCTGCTGCCAGGTACTTTGCGCTGTTTGCTGCAATGCCGACAGCGTCCTGGCGAATGGAGGTGTCTGTTGTACTTGCATCGTACAGGCGAGCAGCATGATATGTTGCCAGCTTCGCTGCCTCGAGATTCATGTATGCATCGGCCAGCGGGTGTGCGACGCCCTGGTTCATACCAATCGGCCTGTTGAAGACCTTGCGCTCGCGAGCATAGCCGGCGGCCTTTGCCAGCGCTGCATACCCCAGTCCCAGTGCCTCGCCAGCAAGCAAACACCTTTCAGCGTTCATACCATCCAAAATGATTTTAAACCCCTGCCCCTCTTTGCCTACTAGGGTGCTGGCAGGTACGCGGTAATTGTCGAAGAAGACTTCGTTTGCGTCAACTGCACGACCTCCCATTTTCTTGATTCGCTTGACGTCAAGGCCGGGGTCGCTTTTATCCACGTCGATGCAGAACAAGGAGAGCGCCTGACTGGGCTTCGGTGCCTCATCAGCGGCCTGTGTGCGTGCGAGTAGAATCATCTTGGATGCGACCTGGGCGCAGGTGATCCAGATCTTCTGACCAGTGATTGAATACGTGTTGTCGTCTTGCTTCTTCGCTGCAGTCGCGAGTGCAAGAGTGTTGAGTCCGGCATTCGGCTCTGTGACGCCAAAACATGTTCGCCATTCTCCAGAAATGATCTTGGGTATTGTCTCTTCGAGCTGCTCCTTCGTCCCGAATTTGGCCAATGGCTGGGTTGCGTACACGTTTGCGTGAATCGCCTGCGCTCCTGCCATGCCGGCGCCAGATTCGGCTATTGTCTGCATCATGATGGTGGCCTCTGAGATTCCCAGGCCAGCGCCCCCGTAAGCTTCTGGCAGCGCAACACCGAGCCAGCCATCAGCTGCAAGCGCCGCATGGAAATCTTTAGGGTCGGTCCCGTCCTGGTCATGTTCTTGCCAATATGTGTTTGGGAACTTTGCGCATATCTGGCTGATTGACTCTCGAACCATCAATTGGTTCTCAGTGAACCCTGTGGTCTCCATTATCCGCTGTGCGGAAGTGCTCGAGAACGCCCGATTGCGCGCCGACCGCCATGGTCGGCTGCAGGCTCGAAAGGTCGCCCTGCAAAGTTGAGACATCGCTGGAAGAGAGATCAGCTGTTTTGCTCTGGAACGACGCCCTGCGAATGCGATTTTTTTCCAAACACAATGCCAGAAGCATATAGCCGACTTACAGAATCCCAGTGGGTCATCGTGGAACTCATAAAAGCGAACCCGAGCCCCAGATCGTCGGTGATCGCGGGCGGAGTTCTAGCGCCGAACAGGAGCTGTGCCCTTGACACGACACCACTACCACGCTCACCGTCTTTGATATACTCACAACAAGGAGTCAATGCCACTCTGCGCGAGTCTGTATCGCACGACCGCTCCTCCACACCGGTCAGATCGCTCGTAGCTGGTCCTGTCCTCAACATTCGGTGCTCAATGACGTCGTCAGTACTGTGCCTCGTGCCAGCGGCCGCGGATTGATTTCCCACAAGTCTGAGTACGAGGTTAACATTGGATTCTTAGATTATCAAGACGGCGTGGCGTGAGAGCATTTCTCGACTTGTATGTGGCTGAATGGGTGACTATCCACATACATGCATCGCGTGCTGCATGCTCGAGAACTTTTTGTGCCTTGGTCGCGGGAAATCAATCCCAGTAATTGCGGGATAATAGCTGTTGAATCCTTGCAACCCCGCGGGGAAGAACGTGCGGAGAGGCACATCCGTCCCATCACACGGGCTACGATCTGGGGTCCATTCGTGGAGCAATGTTGTTAAGGCGTTGTCGCCCAGCCATGGCCAAGTCGCTTGTCAACACCAAGACAACAACAGCCGATGCGATAGGCGGAAATCACCAGGACGTCAATTCTTCCGGACCCTTATGGCTTGGACCTTCACAGGAACCTGACGACAGCAGTCAACTGCAACTTGGACGCTGAGAAGCTGGAGCTTTACCGTTAGGAGGTATACCACAGCAATCTAATTAGGCGAGCAGCCATGGTAGACGAGTATATAAGGATCTGGGGAAGCTGCAGAAAGGCATCATCGCCAGCTGCAGATCTTCATTTCACCTGCAAGACATTGACTACGCAATACCTACGTGATCAAGCTCACCCGTCACAATGAAGCTCACTTCTGCTCTCGTCGTTCCCCTCATTCCCGCTCTGTCTTCGGCAGCTGCCCTTGGTCGTCGCCAGAATGGTGATGGTCCTCAAGGTGGTACTGATGCCACACAGGGTGACCTCAGTGGTCGCCCACCACCACGCTTCCCCTTCCCGCGTGTCGAGTTCCCCGTCCCCAGGGAGACTGTGGTCTTGAACGAGACCATGTACATCTACCCCGGTCAGACCTTTGACGGAAAGATGAAGCGTTACGAGCGTGTGGAGGGCAGCTGCAACGAGCAGGCCGAGGGTACTGATGCCGATGCCGTCTTCAACCTCATGTCTGGAGCCACCATCAAGAACGTCATCATTGGCAAGCACCAGTCTGAGGGCATCCACGCACTCGGTGACGCCTGGGTTGAGAATGGTAAGTCACTTCCACAACGCCTTGCAAGCCAAGACTAACACTGCTCAGTATGGTGGGAAGACGTCTGCGAGGACGCCCTGACCTCCAAGGGCCTCAACACGCAGCTCCGCGTGATTGGCGGCGGCGCCCGCAATGCCCAGGACAAGATCTTCCAGGACAACAGCCTGGGCGGCAAGTTCAACATCACAGGCTTCTACGCCGAGACCTTCGGCACCTTCTACCAGTCGTGCGGCAACTGTCTCAACCAGGCCAAGCGCAACGTGACGATCCAGAACGTCATCGCCGTCAACGGCACGCGCATGGGCATAATCAACCCCAACTACGGCGACGAGTACCGCCTCAAGAACGCGCAGATCAAGGACCTCACGCGCATGGTCGACAAGGAAATCGGCAACAACGTCCAGACCGTGCCCTACACCGTCGGCACGGGGCCCGACGAGAAGTACGCCCTGTACAACCTCACCCGCGACGCCATCACCGAGTTCAACGGCACCGTCCTGAACGCGTACACCCCGGAGGAGCCCTACGAGTGGCTGTCCGAGTTCTGGCCCGCCACGTAAACGCGATATGCGAGCAATGAGGAACGACCCTGTATATAGAACTAATCACTAATTCTCTCTTGCACTGTCTATTCCCGTGTCTGCATGTGTTCAGAAGGGCGCCCATGCCCCGTTCCACAGGACCACGCGATACCCGTCGGCGTCCTCGAACGTCTTGCCCGCGGCGTCCCAGTAGGGGTTGTAGCTTTGCACTGACACGCAGCCGATGTGTTCCAAGTTGCTGACTGCAGCGCTCCAGAGTTCCCCGTCGGGGAGGTAGAAGACCAGCAGGTTGTCTTGCGTCGGCGCGCGGCCGGGGTCGTGGCCGTGCTGCTCGGTGAACTCGAGATGGTAGGGGAGGCGCGGGTGGCCGAGCATCACACCGTTGAAGCCCGCGTGGTCCTGGAACGAGCCGATGACCTGGAATCCGAGGCCGGTGGTGTAGAAGGGGAGGAGGTGGGCGATGGAGCGGGTGGGACGCGCGATGCGGAGGTGTGCTTGGAGAGCCGGGGCGAGAGGGCTGTTGTCGTGTGTGGTAGTCATTGTGGTTTGTTGAGTATGTGAATGTATTCATCTGGCCTGGGTCTCTTAAGTAACGTGCTTGTCAAGTTCATGTTCTACGCCCTGTGTGTAAGCGGCCGAGTCCAGACCGTTGTGTCTTGTACCGAGGGTGCTGTTTGATGTGAGTCGGTATACTATCGAAACATTGCCAAAATACTTGACTGCGGATACGTATTTTGTCGTCGAGGCAGTGTGTTTGCTTGCATTTCAGCTGACGGCCGAGCTCGAGATGAAGGATGGAGTGTGATGTATCGGAGTTGATACTTGGTGGATTCAAGGACCATTGTGGGATTTCTGAAGACGAGAAGCCTTTCAGCTGCGGCTCCAGCACGTATTACAATGCTGGCTCTAAGAAAAGATATGAATATATTATCAGCCACGTCATGCCAATGGAGCTGTATCCCAGCTGAGGTCTGGGTGAAGCTCGGAAGAAACCTGGTCTATTTGCTGATGATCAGGAGTACTCTTCGCAATTAATCAATTCGCCATCAGCGAGAAACACAAACTCTAGATGTGCAATCCGAGTGTTCGCAGAACCATACTGTACCATAAAATGCTGCCCCACTATCCCCACCCCGCAGCACCACCTCAACTACACCTCCACCACACCACAGAACCACAGGTAGAGCAATGCTAGAAGTAGCAGTCTTCAGCGCCGCGTCAGCGCTAACCGCCATCCGCGCAGGCGCGCACCGCATCGAGCTCTGCGCGTCGTACGCCAGCGGCGGACTAACGCCGTCGCTGGCGACGTTTCTGGAGATTATTGCTGCGCTGGGGTGTCAGTCGCAGGCGCAGGCGCAGTCTACAACATCTGCCACCTCCACTCCACCGACCACCTCCTCAGCAGCAGACCCCGTCAACCTCCCAGTCCCGATACACATCATGATCCGCCCACACGCACACTCCTTCGTCTACACGCCCGCCGAACTCGCCCAAATGACTTCCTCAATCGCCGCCTTCGCGGCCGCAGGCGCAAGCGGCTTCGTGTTCGGCGCGCTAGACGCCGGGAGCCGCGTCGACGTGGCTGCGAACGCGGCGCTGGTGCGGGCGGCGGGCGGGCGGCCGTGTACGTTTCACCGGGCGATTGAGAGCGTGGGGGATGTGCGGGCGGGGATGGAGGGGGTGGTTGCGTGTGGGTTTGCGAGCGTGTTGACGGGTGGGGGGGAGGCGGGGGTGGAGGGGGTGAAGGAGGTGCAGGAGCGGTTTGGGGGGAGGGTGAGTGTGGTGCTGGGAGGGGGGGTGAGGCGGGGGAATGTCAGGGCGTTGAGGGAGGGGGCGGGGGTGGCGTGGGTGCATTCGGCGGCGATTACGGGGGAGGGGGAGGAGGTGGATGGGGAGGAAGTCAGGGCGTTGGTGGTGCTGGTTGGGGAGAGTTGATGGAATTGTGGTTTGTACAGCGCCAGACGCCAGACACCGAAGAACAAGAGTCGACGCCAGAGAAACCCGTCTAAACACCAGAGACGGCCGTGTCCGGCTCACACCACAGATGGCCGTAGCCCGCTCAGACCATCCCGCTCGCACTTCCACTGCTCTCCGCCGTCTCGGCGCGCGGCCGCATTCCATCAGGTGTAAACGTCCACCCCCGGCCCTCGGTCGGCGTCATCGCCCTCCGCTTCTCGACCGGACTCCACTCCATCCCCGGCGCGGGCAAGCCCTGCAAGCCCGCGTCATCCCTCGCGCGCGACCTCACGCGCTCGCTCTCGCTGCTCCCGCGCCCCACCAACCCATCGCTGTCAGTAACAAGGCGCACGCCGGCACTACGCTGCTTCTGGCGCTCCTGCAGCTCGCGGCGGCCCTCGGCCTTTTTCTTCTCAAATTCGATAATCAACGTTTTGAAGTAGGCTTCTGCGGCCGGGGTGGCCGAGTAGTGGACCGGGGTCCAGCTGTAGATGTTGGCGACGAGGGGGTTGGCGCCGTACTGGAGGAGCAGGCGCAGGGCTTTGAGCTCGCCGGCGGCCGAGGCGTGGTGCAGGGCGGTGTTGCCGGATTTGTCGTGGGCGGTGAGGATGGTCGGGTCTTGGACGATGAGGGTCGGGATGAGGTGGAGGGTGCCGCTGCCGGACTTGCTTGAGAGCATGAGCTGGGGGGTTAGAGTGTGTTGAGTCGTTGTAGTAGGTGCAACTCACAGCGTCCAGACCGGCTTTGTTTTGCCATGAGATGCACGCCGGGAAGCGCTTGGCCAGGTAGACGCCCGTCTCCTCTCGGCCGGCCATGGCGGCGAACATCAGCGGCGTCTCAAAGTCGTTGTTGCGGCTGATGTAGCCGTCTTCGTGGCCGGCGTCGACGAGATACTCCTGCGGCCGTCAGTAGGGTCTCGCGATGCAGTAGGGCCTCGCGATGACGTAGGGCGACGTACAGCAATCTGCGTGAAGCCATGGGTGGCGGCGAGGTGCAGGTTGGTGCTGCTCTTCTCGTCGTAGTCGGGATTGCGCAGGTAGCTGGGGTTGTTGCGCAGGATGCGCTGCACCAGAGGCAGGTCGTTGAGCAGGATGGCGCGACGCAGGCGCCGCGGTACGTCAATCCTGGGCGTGTCAGTATGGAGCACTGCGAGCACCGCGTGTACTGCGTCGCACCGATGAATGGGGCGCGATTCGCTCGACTCACATCTCGAGGGCAACGGACCATGGTTGAACAACCAGAGTCGCGTGAGCCGTTGCCAAGCGGGCTGGTCGTGCTGGTGTTGGACGCGGGGACGAGCTGGAGCTGCGGACTCCCGCGGCGTACTGGAACAGGTTAGCACGCGCCTAGTGGGGTGTTCGCATGGGTTCGTTATGTTTAGTAGCAGGCATATCTCAAGATTATATCTGGAATATGTCACAATTGTATCTAGCATATCTCACAATCGTCTCGCACATCTCACAATCATCTCGCATGTCTCACAGGTATTTGACACATCACGGTATCTGATGTCTCACATCATCTGGCATATCACGGTATCTGATGTCTCAAGGTTATGTCTGGCACATCTCAGAGTGGCTCTATTCATGCATCATTAAGGCGACTGCTATCGCCGTCACGTCTATAAGCTTGCTACAGCACTTTGACAGACTACAAGCCGTCAAAGTCGCCGCCCGCGTCGTCGTCGTCGATGTCTCCCTCCTGGATCTCCTTTGCCAGCTCGCGCTCGCGGTCACGGGCCTCCTGCGCGTTCTTCAGCTCCAGCCGGTGCTGGTTCATCGGATAGCGCATGGCCTTGACGCACTCGTCGTGCAGGGTTAAGCAGGCGCGGATGCGGTCGTGGAAGGCCTCGCCCGGCTCGCGCGTGGCGTAGACGTCGCCTGCCTGCTTGGTCTGCATGAAGCCCTTTTCGTGGTCGATGGAGGCCTCAATCACGCCGTCGCGGATGGCCTTGGCCACAATGTACTCGGCCGACTCCTCGCTCTCCAGGCCCAGGCGGATGCAGATGTCGCGGAGCGAGATGCGCGAGTAGGACAGCGACAGCATGCGGATGCCCGTCTTGATGACGTTCTGGCGCAGACGCAGGATCAGTGTGTAGGTCTGGTCCTTGTGGAAGACCTTGGAGTGTGTCTGGACGACCTTGAGGAAGCCCTGCAGGTCGCCGACGCGCACGGCGCGGACCAGGCGGAAGTACGGCTCGAGGGCGCGCTCCAGACGCGGCTGACTGAAGACGTCGCGGTCGGGGATGTCGCCCATGAGCAGCTCGACGACGATCAGCAGCTTCATGGCGGCCTGGTAGAAGCCGGTGGCGACGTTGCCCGAGGGCGACTTGCGGGTGGCGCTGGTGAGGTGCTCGTGGGCGTCGGTGTAGGACAGCTGGATGGCGCGGATGCGGCCGAGGTAGTACAGGTAGCGGGCGACCTGGTTGTTCGGGGCGTTGGGCGGGAACTGGGTCTGGGCGACGAGCAGGTCGGCTTGTGTGATGTCGGCGGTGGAGAGGTAGTTGCGGAGCAGCAGGGTGGTGACCGAGGCCTGGGTGTCGGGGTCCTTCCGCAGCACGGCGCTACGCATGGCGGCCAGCAGCTTGCCGCGGATGTCGATGACGGGCGACTGCTTGGACGGCGGCTTGGGGTCCAGCTCCTCGTGGAACAGGGCAAAGTAGAAGTAGGCCTTGGCGGCCAGCGGGTCGAGGGTGCGGCGGTTCATGTCGCGGATCTTGTCGACCAGCTTCTCGGAGAACTCGGCGCCCTCGTCGTGGTCCTTCTGGTCGTACAGGTAGACCTGGATCAGGATGGCGATGTAGACGTCGACCTCGGGCGTGGGCTCCTTGGCGCTGGTCTTGTTGGCCTGCACCTCGTCCTTGTACTGGGCGACGACGCTCTGGATGGCGGCGCCGTCCATGCCGATGTACTCGATGAAGGTGCGGGCCGTGGCGTTGTTGGGCGAGTAGGTGAGGATGATGACGGAGCACAGCACGCGGTCGGTGAGGCGCTTGCGCAGCGACGAGATGGACCGCAGCGCGCGCAGGGCGAAGCGCGAGTCGAACTGGGCCACGGCGCGCTCGAGCAGCGCGAAGTTGGCGCGGATGTCGGCGATGGCCTGCTGCTCCGTCTGCTGCTGTGTCTGCTCGGCCGTGGGCGCCTCGGAGACGACGCCCTCCATGCTGTCCGCCATGGCGGTGGACGGGGGGTGTGGTGGGGAGGCACGGGAGACGCTGGGGAGGCGGGCAGGGCGGCGGGCGACTGTGGGTGGGCGATGTGGGCGTGGTGTGGTGTGGTATAGGTAGGCTCGCCGTGTCGTCGGGGCGAGCTTGCGGAGCTGCGTTACGTCGGCGCTGCCAAGCCCGCCTTGTTGATCGCCGCCACGCCGCAAACACGCCCGCGCTGTACACACTACATGCACACACAGTACATGCACACAGTACATGCACACAGTACTTGCACTGCACCCCCGCCATGCCGCTGCTCGACAACCACCTCGAGCAGATCGCGCTCTGCGCCACATCGATCGCAGACCTGCAGTTCGCCCCGCCCAAGATCTTCACCAACGCGCTGCTGCAGAACCACGACATCACCAGCCTGATCCGCGACACCGAGGCCCACGAGCGCGCCCTCTTCTCCGTGCCGCCGCCGCCCACCGCCCCCAAGCACGCCGAGCCGCCCTCCACCAACCGCCGCAACACCATCTTCAACCCCACCGCCGGCCCCGCCGCCACGACCTCCGGCGGCGGAGCCAATGCCGTGCGCGCCCCCAGACGTAACACCGCTGTGGCCGCCGTGCTGGGCTCCGAGCTGGTCGAGCGCATCAGGCGCGGAGGTGGCGGCGGCGCGGGCTCCGGGCTGGGCTACCGCAAGTACGACGCCAGCAACAAGAACGACGTCGACGTCGAGTCGCTGCTGGAGGGCGCCGAGAAGCTGCTGAGCGTGTACCAGGTGCCGGGCGCGCTCGAGAAGATTGCCGCCATGCGCCAGCGCCACGCCCGGCTCGAGGCCTCGCTGGAGTACTACGAGAGCCGTCTCGCCGAGCAGACGGTGCAGCTGGGCCGACTCAATCGCTCACGTGGCGACTACGTCGACGAAGACGAGGTCGAAGAGCCCCCCGAGGACGTCATCCTGACAGCCGACGACCTGCGCCGAGAGGAAGAGGAAGTGAAGCAGCTGGAGTCGAAGAAGAGGGGGCTTGAAGACAGGGTGCATTCCATGGGCAGGGATATTTCGGGGCTGCGGTGAACTCAGCAATGCGAAGAATGAGAACCAGGCACCTCAAGAGACATGTCAAGGCTGCGGTGAACTTTACATGGAGGCAGGCGTTAAGATACCCCTGAAATTATTTGGACAGTGTCAAAGTCTACTACTCATCACAGCGACGACCCGCCATCGATGCTGATGTTCTGCCCGGTAATGCTCCTGCTCAGCGCCAACACCCTGACCTGATCCGCGCAGTCCTCCACCGTCGCCAGCCTCTTCAGCTTCGTGTTGTTGATGGCCGCATTCCGCTTCGCCTCGGGAAACTTCAGCCCCCACTCCGTCAACAGCATCCCCGGCGAGATGGAATTGCACCTGATCTTCGGCGCCAGCACCACCGCCAGGCTCTTCATCAGGTGGATCTGCGCCGCCTTGGTCACCGCATACGGCACACTCGACCCGCTCGGCTTGACCCCCGCCACCGACGCCGTCGAGATGAACACGCCCTCGCTCTCCGCCAGCGCCCCCTTGGCCGCATACGCCAGCCACAAGTGCGTCTTGACGTTCATCACAAAGCACTTGTCCCAGTCGTCCTCGTTGACCTGCTGCTCAATGTCCGTGAACGTCGTCATCCGCGTCCACCCCGCGTTCGACACCACCACGTCCAGCCGCCCGAACTTGGCCAGCGTCTCCGACACGAGGCTCTCCACCGACGTCTTGGAGCTCATGTCCGCCTGCACGAGGTGGAACCGCGCCTCTGACGATGCACCGCTAGTGCTGGGTATCCCGTTCAGCTCGGTGATGAGCGCCTGCGCGCGCTCGGCGTTGGACGCGTAGTTGATCACCTGGAGGGGGTTAGTTGTGGAACTGGAAATGGGCGTGTCCCGAGAAGCACACGAAGGTCGGACGCACAACACGAAAGTCGGGCGCAAAGGCGCGCGCGATCTGGGCGCCGAGGCCCGCCGAGCTGGCCGTTATGAGGGCTACTTTTGTCGCGGCCATGGTGTGGACTGCTGTCGCGGGGTTGCGGGGTGATGCTGGGAGCTGGGAGCTGGAAGCTGGAAGCTGGAAGCTGGAAGCAGTGCTCTACTAGACTTGCGTGTATTGGGTAGGTAGACTGCAATGACTGCGTGCGGCAATTCGGCCTGTATACGTGCAACTCACACTCGCGCTTTCCAAGCCGCAGCTGCCGTGTAGTCCTGCAGCTCTAATACTCCACCGCGCACCCGTGTGGCGCGGGGTAGCTGTTCCGCGCTCGGAACGCGCGGGACCGTTCCGTGGCTGCGGCTCTGGGGCGATCAGCGACACGGCTCCGGAAGGCGCGAGGGTTCCGAAAAGGTTCCGGTGGTGTGCTTGGTGGGTGTGGTTGGCTGGGAGTAGAGCTGGGGGAGGCGTGTCAGGTGTTTCCGCGTAGGGCTGGTGCGGGACTACACTCAGTACCGGTGGCGTCTTACACGATGCAAGTAGAAGATGAAGTAAGAGCGGAAATTACATGAAGAACTGGCACCTACGTCGTCCTCCTACGCCCGGCGCGCAGGTGACTCCTCGCCTCGAATTGACAGACCACATCTCTCGCCCCATGCCGATGCAGAGCTGAAGTACAATGACCTGCATCGCACCGCGTAATTGAAACCGCAAGTGCAACTATAATCGCAAGTTCAAGTACAAGTGCAATGCAGTCAAGCCAGTACCAACCCACGAAACCACCCCCACATCCTCTCACACCTCACAGCATCCCAACGACTGCACTGAAACACCCCGATTCGCACACGTAGCCATGCCAGGCCCTGCATCCCACCCCGTCGTACCCGTACCCGCGCCCGTACTCGCTTATCTACACACGAGTGAACGCCTAGCCTGATGCGGTTAGACGACGTGTCTACGCTGCACCACTGCACGCCTCTTGGTCTCTACGCATAGAGCTTGGGGCTTGGAGTTTGGCATTCAGGGTCTGCGAGAGGAGTTGCGTATGCACGGTGCGGCGCCGTATCGGGGTCGTGTGCGAGGGAGGGGCTGTGTGGTGGCAGGTAGGTGTATATAGGGAGCATGTCGGGCGCTTTGGGGGGATTGCTTGACTTGACTTGACGCGCTACACTGTCTACGTATACCTATACCGCGGCCTCGAGACACAGCACCAGATCTTGCAACTCAGAAGCCGTTCCTGTACCGACAGCTCGCACACCACCTCCCACCATGGGGTACTTCACCAACTTCACCATCTTTGCGGACCACTACAACCGCGCCCTGCACATCGCCCAGGCCGTGCTGGTGCTCGGCGCTTTCATCGTGGGGTGCGCGCTCATGGCCGACACGAGCATGCAGCGCAGTCGCTCGACGACGCTGGTCCTGGTTTATGTATGTCTGGCCCTCTACACACAACGCCACGGCGCGAGATAAGACTAACACCGCCCAGTCGATCAAATCCGCCATCTTCCTCCTCTACGTATACCTCTCCACCCACACCGAGCGCTTCCAGCGCTTCGCCTCGCTCAAGGCGAACTTCATCCTCGACACCCTGGACTGCCTGCTCTGGTTCACGGCGTTCATCATCTCGTGCATGGGCGGCGGGCGGTGCGCGGGGAGTTCCTGTGCGCTGTTGGGTGTTGCGGCGACGCTGGCGATTATGCTGGCGAGCCTGTATTTCGTGGTTGCGGTGGGGATTGACTGGGTGCGGTGGCGGGCGGGGAAGGCGGTGGCGATCAAAGAGCAGGTCTGAAGAAGCACCACGACGGGCGCCACGGTGGGTAGCGTCGGGGGGCTGGTTCGCTACAGGGTGTAGATGAACTCCGGGTTCTCGCGGTCCGTCAGGTCCAGCCACTCCTGGTTCTCCAGGCGCACGTAGCCCGGCGCGGCGCGGATGGCGGCTTTCTTGCGGTTCTGGCGCGCGCAGTAGATGTGGATGAAGGCGAGGATGCCCAGACACACGCCCCAGCAGACGATGATGGTCACCTCGGCAGGCACGTAGCGGGGGGCGTCGCCGGGACGGAATGTCTGAGGGCCAATGATGTTACCTACGCAGTACCCGATGAGATACATGGCAGCCACGGTCGTCTTCTTGGTGTATCCTGCGACGTTGCTCGCTAGCAGACTCAGCAGCGCGACGAACGGTGTTGGACTGGCCTGGGTCAAGTAGTAGCCGGCAAGGCGGCCTGAGTTGCTGCTCAGTGGTAGTGCAACAATCAAGACCATGCCAATTATCGCAGTGCAGAGACCGATCATCGAGATGAGAACACGGTAGCCGTAGCGGTCTCCAGCCCAGCCGCAAGCGATGAGAAAGACGACTTCGACAGCTCCACCGGGCGTACCGTAGAGGAGAGACTGTTCAGGCGTGTAGCCGAAGCCGACAATAAGCTGGGAGAAGAAGTTGGAGATGCCACCTGAGTTTGGTTAGATACAGTAATACTTGCAGCACTCTTAGCACAAGTACGTACCATTGGGGATGTCGGCGATGAGCGCGTAGAAGAAGAAAGCCCAGCTGAGAGGATCCGTCATTGCTTCCTTGAGTTGGTAAAACTTGTAGTGCTTGTTTCCAATTCCCTGCTGATTCACCCGCACACGCTCGATGGCCAAAATCTGGTCTTCTTTGCTCAACCATCGGCAATTCAGCTGGTTGTCAGGCATGATCCACAAAAACAGCAGGCCCATGCAGACGGTCAGGAGTCCAGTGACGAGGAAGACAATCTTCCACGGCTCGATGATCGTGCCTGTCTTCCGGCAACCGACCGCAATGCCATATGCGAGGCAGCCACCGAAGATCTGCGCGAAACCGTTGAAGCTGAACCAGATGGCTGTGCGCGAGCCTTGCTCTTTCTTCGTGTACCACTGCGATGTGAAGAGGGCGAATCCGGGCGTGACGGCGGATTCGAAGACGCCGAGGAAGAAACGAATTGCGATCGCTCCGGCGTAGTTTTCCACCGCTGCAAAGCATGACAATACGATGCCCTGGAGTTGTTAATCTCCGATTGGCGTCTCAATTTCATAGCAAATACTGACCCACATGATGATGTTGAACGCCGAGTACTTTCCAAGCGGCAGCGCCTGCAGCAACCGGGTGGTAGGATATTCCCACGCAATATATCCAAAGTAGAATAACGAGCCCAGCCATTGATACTGATCGCCCGTCAAATTGATGCCTGAAGCAAGCTTGTTGCTGGACGGCGGCAGGCGAAGCCCCATGATACTCGCGTAGCTCAAGGTACTGGTCTCGTTAGATTGTACCAAAGCCATCGAATTACAGAACGAACGTCTTATCCAAGTAGTTTAGTCCATACACAAGGCACATGATCTACGTTCATTAATATCGGCGATGGGTGGTTGGGTGGTTCACGGGGGACTGACCGGCATCAAGTGCCAATCGATCTTCCTCAACAACGCCTTATTTTTCTCAGGCGTCAACTCAAGCACCTGCCCATCCATGCCCTCGAAGGCCTTCATAGCAGCGTCCGCATCGTGCGAGTGCTTCAGAATCTTCTCGTCCAGCTTCTGCACCACACCGCGCGACACCGACTCATTGTCGGTCGTCGAAACCACCTTCTCCACATCCGTCGGCTGGCGCGCTGTCTCTGTCGCAGTCGCCATCGTGTCAGCTGTACGTTCTTCTGGGTTCCTACTGAAAGGTGGCGTGACACTTGCGGTAGCACAAGCAACGTCAAGAACGCTGCCAACGCCCCAAGCTTTATGTAACGGGTGACAAGAGGCGCCCCAGAAGCGATTATCCGAACATGATTGCCCTTACATGCCGGAAATGCTGTCATTTACGCGCCGTTGACGTCCGATGATAAGATATGCCGTTAGCTTTGACGCTATCTGTGGTTCCCGTTGCTGCAATGCGGGGTGTTTCGACATTGGGTGACATGGTGGGCGATCTGCTGTAGGTTGGTGATAGGCCAGACAAGCATGATGTGCAGTCGAGTTGCCAGATCAGGAAGCTGGAACGAAAGGTGGTGTTGTCCGAGCATCGGCGTGAGCATGGAGGCGTGGAGACTTCAAAGATAAGATTGAGATAACAACATCGCTGACCTTAAGTGCGTGCGGCTACATTCAAGCTTTGTTACACTGGTTCAGTTGTTGATATTGCTGCAAGTCGATGATCGGATGAGGTGATCTCTCACGTTGCAGGATAAGCGGCGGTCTACTGTGTTAGGATGTGAGCTAGTATTCCACCACACGACAGTAAAGTCGGGAAGACGTAAGGTTATTCTATGAATACCTTATTGCCTACAATTTAGGCAACGCTTAACTGAATTTTGACTTTAGTTATTATGATAGCTACGAGTTTTGTGTTAAAGTTAGCCAGCTTGAAGGTCGGTTTTTCCTGAAACGTGGAGGTGATGTCACAAGCTCAGCCTAGCGCGAGTTTTACGTTTAAGCATACCCATGCATAACTCTAACTTTGCGTCGAAAGGTTGATCATGCGGATGGAAGGATAAACTTCAGTAAATTTGTTCTTGCTACTACATCAGAACTATCGCAGATTCGCGACTGCGATCTCCCATAATCAATAGGCTGTAAATCAACATGTGTTCCGTGAAACTCCAGGCCTTCCGGCTCTTGTAGCGACCTTTTCTTGGTCGTGCCCCTGAACGCCGCCCATATGCAGTTCGTAAATGCTAACATGTGTGCCGACCGCACTAAAGTAAAGTCGAATAGAAGGAGAATCAGAAACAATATCCTAGGACCTGACGAAGACGCTGTTGAGCTTGTTCAGCGCGCTGCTATCTGCCGCAGTGCTGTTCTTCGCGAGGCGCTCCGGTGCAAGATCGCGTGGGAACCGAGATGCGGTGTTTGGGCTGCGGCTGCCAGATCGAGACGACGTTTGATTGTCTTTTTCAGCACCATTGGCGTTGAGAAGCGAAGTAAGTGTTGGGAGAGGGCGAGACGCTGCCGCGTTGATCTCCGCGCCATTTTGAACGGGCGACTTGTCGCCATCAGGTGTTGGAGGCTTGGTGATACCGACGGATGCAGTTGCACCGTTGATGGCAGGCAGTTGGGGTCCGGGCTCAGGGCCTGACGAGGCGGCAACAGGAGGTGGCGGGGGCTGATGCTGCGCCAACTCGGCAGAAGATGGTGCGCGTGCTGGAGGCGGGCTGACCATGTACTGGCCTGCTTGCGCTGCATGTGCTGCGTGTGCTGCGTGCGCGGCGTGCGCTGCGTACAATGGGTGGTGAGCGTACATTGGGTGGCCCTGCGGTGCATGCGGGTGTCCAACAGGCTGTGGTGAACGATCGAGAACGTGGCCTTGTGGGTGAGGCGGGATATAGTATCCAGGTGGCGCGTACATGGGCTGGTAGAAGAAGCTTGGAGGACCTGTGCGGTACTGGTGGACGGGAGGCGTGCCGGTTGGTGGCGTAGGAGGATACATTGGGATTGCATACATCGGAGCCACCGGACCGGCGTGCGCGTATGGTGAGGGCTGACCCATGGTGTAGGCAGCAGCAGCGTGGGGAGAGCCAGGCATGGGCCCGCGGGTCACAGCGGGTGCGGCCTGCGACTCGGCGACAGTGGACTCAGGGTACATGTTCTTCGGAGGTCTGATGTGTCGCAGTTGCGCGTCGTTGGTCGGTTGTGGGAGATTGTTCGAGTTCGAGCGAGAGTAGTAGCTGATGAGGTGGAGGTGCTGGCCGCTCGAGGTTGTGATACTGAACGACTGCTTCATGAGACCGTCTGGCTTGTAGCGATACCCGTCTGGGCCCTCGCCCTCTGAATCGCCGGTCGCAGAGCCCTCAGGAGACTTGCCGCTTGCCCTCTTGACGAGCGGCGGTGTTGGTGCTGCTCCTCCTCGTTTCCCCTCCATCTCGCGGTATGTCAGGAAGCTGCCGGACACTCGGCTTGCACTCCACGACTTGCCGTCTGTCCACCTCCTCATGCCAGCCTCGCGCTCATCCCATACGAACACTGAACCCGACTTGATCTGCTGGCGCTCCTTCTCCGACAGGCGGCGCTGAACGCGTGGTAGTATGCCGATGCGGCAGGCCTCGAACAAGACAATCGCGTCGTTTGGTGTGCGGACATGGCCATGATATGTCTCCATTGTGAATGTGGTGTGTGGTGTCAATGCGAAGTGCTGTTCTGGAAGTCTCGTGCAAGATTATACTTGCATTGGGCGCCTGAGGGGCTGAGGTCAGCTTGAGTGTATTTGAGGCGGTTGATCATGCAGCCAATACAGCGTTGAGGGGCTGTGCATCCTGGAGCTCGACTTGCGTGCAAATGCGGCTCTTACTCAGGCGAACATTCGACATGGGTGCACGGCGACGCAACTGCAACATTGCACAGGTGCGACTGAGCGGACATGGAGCTATAGTAGAGACACTTACTGTAACACTTGCAACGGTGGCAGACTCGGCAGCGAGCGAGTGCGTTTTGTCGTGCCTCAGCAGCTGTGCGGCGACAGCAAGGCTAGTAGGCGTGGAGCTCCAGTGACGTGAAACGGCGCCGTCGATGAAACGATCTGTCGATGTGACAGATGTACGCGGCAGCGGACGTGGTGCGTGCAGGGGTGGTGATATGTAGGTCTAGGGCGGGCGAGGAGAGGGAGCAAAAAAGTCAGAAAGGCATCAGTAGGCGCGGCGTGCACTCTTCATGTACGCTTTGGGCCCGCAGCGAGGAGCGGAACCTCGCCTACCTGGAATGTCCTCAGACCTTTCTCGGCGCTGGGGTCTTGTCTTGATCGACGCCCAGGCCTGTAGTGGCGTTAGATAGCGAAATAAGGCCCCTCAAGCTGCCGGGACAAGCTTTGTTTGGACGCCGTTGGCTGCTGACTGGGGCCGCTCGTCGCAGCAGTGCAACCTGCAGCGCGTACGTACGCCGTGACAGAGCCTTGTGCCCAGCCGTCGCAGTCAGATCAACGCAAATAGCGACTTTTCCGCTCCTTTTGTTGCCGGAACCCGCCCAGCAGGCCGCAGCGATCTGTTCACATGCTCCTTCAGGGCTTGGATCGCTGGCGCCCAGGCCGTAAGTCTCGCCGCCAAGCTTTTTGCAAATGGCGCTACTCAACCTAAACCCAATCTCTGGTCTTTAACATTGACAAGCCTTCTGTGGCTTGGCTGGCCCACTCCGACCCCAGTTCTGACACCTCCCAAGCCTCTGCGCGAGTCCGTCACTCCGTCTTGTGGCTCTTGGCTACCGCTCGCGTGTGGACCAGCGCCGTTGGCTGCTTGAGACAATTTGCCCAGCACTTGGCTACGACGCCCCCGAGCACCACCGGGCGCCCTCCCACTCCTGCTGTGTCCTCGGCGCCTTGGGGGGACAAAGACGTCTGGGCAGTCAGCTCCGCTGAGATGCCGGCTCCGCAAGGACCCGCAACAGCGCAGGCGATGATCACACACTGCCCAAGACGCTGACGAATGCCTGCTACGCCGCGTGCCCCTCTATTTACCTGAAGTTCTCCGCACGAACACAGGCCCAGGGTTGCTGTCTGTGTGGAAGATACCGTGCCCGCCTGTCCCACCAACCAAGCACATCGCGCCTCCGCTCCTTGGACAATCCGCTCAGCTCCACTGTAACGTAATGGACCAGCTGCTATTCCTTAGCAGTTCGCTTAGGGGCTCGGCCAGAAGCATAGATTAAGCTTGGTGCCTGTGGTTTAAGCTTACTGCGTGCCACGAGGTTCCGGTTTAACCATGCTGACGGCGCGACAGGGCCCAACTCCGATGACATTCCCGCACACAGACAAGACCTCTGGTGCCTTGTCTGCTGCAATTTCGCTTTTGGCAAACTTTTGGCAATTCCTTGAACAATAGCCGTGACGGTCCGGCGGTGATTACATTGGGCTCTCGGCATGACAGTCAATATCGCCTGGCGTTCAAGCGTCTTTGCATAGACTGGGCGTGGAAGCAGCGGTCCGCAATGAGATAGCATCAGAGAACACCCACCACGCAAGCTCCTAAATCTGCCGTCTACTCGTTACATCCTTCCCAAGGCAGCATGGCTGAGAGCCACTATCAGAGTCACAGTGCAAGGCGTGCTTTCAGCTTGCCGGAGCGAGACAAAGGCCCGAGTTCCGCTTCGTTGGCGCAGGTCACACTCAAGCCTGCCAAGCCGTAGACCACTTTTTGTTTCTATGAGTGGCCAAGCTTCGCGTTCCCACGTTTAACAACGGCCCCATCTTGTCATGAGGCCGCGTCAGCGTGATTGGGACTGCCGAGCACCCTGAATCGCGATTGACTTGCGCATACCGCCATTCGTGAGCAACCATGGCATCATCCGTATCAGGCGCCTTGGATACTTATGCCATGTTTCCTGCGTACCGTCAAGGGAGCTCCGTTGGCTTGATATTCTCCAGCAATACGAGAAACACGAACAGCTATGCAGGATGGCTGAAGATCAGCCGATGTCGCTTCTTGCAAAGCGCAGATAAGGTTGGAGCAGGTTATGAGTTTAAGCTTAACTGATCAACCCCGGATTGGCCGGCAGTCAGCCACTCGATCGATACCTTAAAACAAGCGCACAAGATTGCCTGATCAGCCCACAACAATGCGCTATCGGTTTCGGTCATCAAGATTGACAACGCGGAAAGCTAATACAAAGATTCCTGTGTGATTACCGCCAGCTTCCATATGTGCTGCTGCCTGCTCGCAAGCTTTCGGAGCAGGTTGGAGGCGCAGCACAAGAACGCGATGGCGAGGGCGAGAGTCTAGAGCTGCGCCAACGGAACAGCGTACCGCGGGTCAGTCGCCTCGAATGCTGGTTGGTGAAGACAGCTGGACCGAATCAAGGGAGAATTTAAGGTAGGCCAAGCAATCGCACTTGCTGAATAGCACCCAATCTTTTGCCCAATGCTCTAACGCCAAATCGGAAGCAGTATAATTCGCGGACCAACAAAAGCATACACATTGAACGCATTTGCAGCGTCTCTGTGACAGCTCCGGCGGCTCATTGTGTCTGTCGCCAACTTTGCATAACAGCTTAGCCAGCTAGAGCAGCCTCCAACTCTAGCTGTGGCGCCACCTACGCCAGGCTTCATTTAGACCCAGGTCTAAGCTGCGACGACCGACTGCCGACAATCGAAGCGGGTGACTATGCCAGTCCTGTTGGTGATGTCGTGTCCCCTCGCAAGGACGCTCAATATTTTCAAGCTGTCACACTCTGCCCACGGTGCTGCACAATCACAATCGCTGCATGCTCCCGTCATAAGGTAGATTTGTATCTTGATCCAGCCCCTGACTGAACACTGAAGGTAAGAAGTGTACTGTACACGAACCAATCGCGAGATCGTCCTTTATTCGACCTTGGCTGTGAAAATACTAAACGTCATGGTCTACTGGCGTCGTGGTTATCGGAAGACACGATGCAAGTAATCTCCACTGGTCCTGACACGGATTTGTAACCAGCTTCTCGCTTCTTCATCCAAACACATCATCACCAACACGCCCATCTCCTTCCGCATTCCATATAAGCATTGATCGTACGCCCCATGCTTGCATTTGGCCATCAGCCTGCACATGTAATCCGTTGCCGCAATTGTCCACGAACCACAGCTCTGCAATGCATTCCGCTGCTGCACAGAGGATTGGCGGCTGAATCCTTACTCTTGGCACGGCCCACGTGCGTCAGGTACGCGCCCCAAGAGCCAAAGTACACATTGTCATTCGATATGCACGGTGTCGAGAGTTTGCTCTTACCAAGACCTCGTCCGGAAATCACGGTGCTAGCGTCTCGTACTGGAATAGTTCCTGTTTAGGCAGGTGATACCAGCGAGAACGCAGAAATTTTGCGGTGCGGTTACACGCGCATATTGGTAGGTATCGAGATGGTGTGGTACCTGGGTACTCTTGCGTTGGCGACAAGACATAGGTACAGGACTGCGAGGCTGCAGTGTGGGCCTCAAGTACCACCTTCCTGCAAAGTTCGTCAACAAAAGCTACGGTGCATATAGCGCCGCTTCCTATCGCGATTTGTCACACGCAGTTCTGGAAGAGTCTTGGTTGTAAGTGGTCAAGAGGGGCCAGAGAGACATCTCTTCTATCAGACACCAAAAACATGGACCCTTTGTGGTATCTCAAGATTCCATGGTACAGCAAAGACCACACAAGTTAGCACTCCAATTTACAAACGTCGGGTTCATTCAGCGAATGACACTAGATGGCGTAGCCTCTGGAGACGACTAAGTACCCAAAGTCGCGTACTGTCACGCATATCGCAGCTCAAAGCACTCCATCAAGATCCTCGTACCGCGGCAACTGAAATCCTTCAGTATTCTGCTCCGTAGTCTTGTCTCCCCCGATCAGCCTTACAATCCACGGCTGGTTTGCTGCTCTAGCCAGCGTTGACATCGCAGTCTGAAGCACCCATCTCTTCCACGCTGTATCCGGGTGTGCCACTCCCGGCACGAAACTAGGAATCTGCTGCGTCTGTTCAACAAAGGGACGGAACGCCTTCTCGTACGCCTCTAGCATCGTCCTAGGATGCTCGCCAACCTGCGCCTTTGCAAGCTCACCAGCAAGCATGTATCCTCCAATGATGGCCAGTGATGTGCCCATGCCTGTGAGAGGCGTGGGTGCGAACGCTGTGTCTCCCAGACAGACAACACGATCAGTACTCCACTTGTCCATCTTGATCTGCTGGACGGCCTGGAAGTAGAAGTCCGGTGCCATGCTCATCGCGGTGAGAAGTCTAGATGCTTGCCATCCTGCGTCTGCGAATTCTTGCCTCACTAGCTCTTCTTGCTTTTGTCGCCCTGCCCGAGAGGCGTTCTGCCAGGCCGACTTCTGCGTCTCGTTGCGCGGCATGATGGTAAGCATCGCCCTGGTAGTTCCGTATGGATCGGGGCGCAGAGTGATGTTGCGCGATTGCAATCCGAAGTATACGTTCCACCAGTCGTTATCTTCTTCCAGTCGTGGCACAGTGAAGTAGACTACATACATCCCTTTGTCGACTACCGCGATAGACTCGGGCTGAAAACACTGCTTCCGAATTTGCGACCACTGACCGTCTGCTGCGACGAGGAGGTCGAAGTCCTGCACGGTGCCGTCGCTGAGCTCAACTTTGACACCTGCATCGTTATTCTCGAGCACTTTCTGGACAGTGGTGCCGAAGGTGTACTCCACGTTTGGGGACACGCGTGAGGCTTCCCAGAGTATCTTGGCCATGTCTCCTCGCAGGATCTCAAACTCAGATGTAAAGCTTGTAATTTCTCCTTCCTTGACCGGAAAGGGTGCAAATGGGCGACCGTTAGGATCGATGAGCTGAGTGCCTTTTTCTTGTGTGTGGCTGCGTTTGACTTGCTCGAAAAGGCCCATCTTTCTGATGACGGTCACGGCGCTCCCCGTGAGGTCTACATTCTGGCCGTGTGAGAGGAGTGCTGGAGCTTTCTCGACGACGGTGATGCGAGCCCCGGTTTTGGCCAGACAGTATGCGAGTGTTGGGCCTGCGACGCCCGCTCCGGAGATGAGAACGCGCATGATGTATGGACTGAGATCAGGCTGGCAACGTCAAGTTACACTGATTTGATGGATTGAGTATCTCCTCAGAAAATGATATACCTTCTGGACCAACTCCCACAATTTAGGTTGTGGTAGGTTGGGTCGCTCCGTGAGTCGCTCCGGCCCATTGAGTCTATCAAGGCCGCAGTTCCATGTGCGAAGAGCCTAAACAATAGGCAACCACCGAATGTTCAGAGCTAGCTCACGATCTCCAGCGCAAGTGTGGGCTAATTGCAGTCAAGCTCATCAAGGCTTACGCACTAATGAGCTTGGTGCATATGCAGCGAATAAAGCCTTTGCACCAGTCGCCTTATCTGGCGCTGAGCGTGAATTAGAGACGCGGTTGCACTATTGAGCGCAGCCGTAGCTCATGAGCTCAAACCCCCTTCACAAGGCCTGATCGTTACTTCGATGCTCCCTTGTCATAACATATCTCTCTTTGCTGCATGATGGTTGACGTCATTTTCGGTTGCTCACATAACTCTGGTATGACAAGTAACCATATATCCAACAACATGCCAAGACAGACTTGCCATGCAAACGAGGAACCAGTCGCTTTGACCAATGCCGTGCAAAAGCTGTGGGAGTAGAGGTTCTTGATGCCGTTGGCCCCGCACGTAGGGCCGCCGACCCTTGAAACAAGAGCGGTGACGAAGTGTGCCCCACATCCAAGCAACAGCGCAGGCAACTCCTAAACACCACAGCTCTCAATCGGTCGGCTTTTGCATTGCTCTGAGCGTTAAATTTCCTTGCACAATGTCTCTCGTATCTGGTAAGAGCTTGTACTTCAATGCATTGCAGTAGCTAATCAAAGCAGACGCCATCTGGGCTGCTGCGCCCGCAACCACCCGAGGACAGCCAACTCCTCTTTCGTCTGACCCCAAGGGAGAGCGGATAGCCTACGCTGTAAGCTCCTGGCAAACCTATCCTGAATTGCGACAAGCTAATCAAAGTACTACAGTCAGGCAAATCCATCTTCCTCCGCTCCATCGACGACCCCTCCGTCAGCACACAATACACCCAACACACCGCTCAGACTACGGTTGCCCGGTTCTCGCCCTCCGGCTTCTATGTGGCGAGTGGAGATGCGTCTGGAGCCGTCAAGGTCTGGGATTGCGCAGGCGAAGGCGCTACAAAAGGTGGGTTGCAGCGCGGTGGTGGAGATGCTGAGAAAGTGAAGCTGACGATACACAGGCGACTACCACATTATCGCCGGGCGAATCAACGATATTGCATGGGATGGCGATTCACAGCGAATCATTGCTGTCGGTGATGGCAAGGAACGATTCGGACACTGCATCACGGCAGACAGCGGTAACAGCGTGGGCGAGATCTCCGGACACTCGCAACAGATCAACAGCGTTTCGATCCGTCAACAACGACCGCTGCGAGCTGTGACCGGATCTGACGACAGCAGTCTCGTCTTCTACCACGGTGCGCCCTTCAAGTTCAACACTAGTCTGAGAGAGCAACACAACCGCTTCGTGTTCGGCACGGCCTTCTCTCCAGATGGGTCGCTCTTTGCTAGTGTGGGTGCCGACAAGCGCATTTGGTTATACGATGGCAAGACCGGTGAAGCCAAGGGTCAGATTGGGGACGGCGTGCATACCGGCAGCATTTTCGGCATTTCCTGGGCGAAGGACTCAAAGAAGTTCGTGACAGCTAGCGCAGACCAGACTGTCCGAATCTGGGATCCTGAAGCAGGAAAGAACATCCAAACCTGGAGAATGGGTGAAGAAGGGGTTGTCAGCATTCCGGACCAGCAAGTCGGTGTTGTGTGGCCCACCGGCCGCAGCGACGGTCTGATCGTCAGTGTGGATCTAGAAGGAAACCTTAACTACTTGGCAGACGGGAGCCCCAAGCCGACCAGAGTGGTGCGCGGACACCAGAAGAACATCACATCTGCCGGTATCTCGGGCTCGACATTTGCTACTGGTAGCTACGATGGCCGCGTTCTTGCTTGGGACGTCTCCACAGGCCTTGCAGACAAGGTTGAGGGATCCTCACATTCCAACTACGTGGCAGGCATCACTGCTGCTGAGTCCAAGAGCCAGGCTGAGCTTTACACAGTAGGCTGGGATGACACACTAAGGTCGATCTCCGTCCCGGACAAGATCTTCACCGGTGAGGCAAGTTCACTTGGTTTCCAGCCCAAGGGCATCGCTTCTACGGGAGACGTTACGCTGGTCACTTCCGCGGACTCGATAGCCATCTACGCAAAGGGAGCCAAGGCCGGCTCACTGCCGGTCAAGTATGGTGCTACATCGATCGCTGCGCACGGCTCGACTGTTGCAGTTGGTGGAGACGACAAGCTTGTCCACGTTTATACCTTATCTGGAACCGAACTCAAGGAAACCGGTACAGAGCTTCGCCGCGCTACGGCCGCTATCTCAGCCGTTGCCTTCTCTCCATCCGGCTCTAAGCTTGCATTTGGTGCTAGCAACGGCAAGATCTATGCATATGAGGCTGGCGGAGACTGGAAGATCATCACGGACCGATGGAGCGCGCACACTGCCCGCATCACATGCCTAGCATGGGATGAAAGCGAGCAGTTTGCCGCAAGTGGAAGCTTGGACACGAATGTCATGGTGTGGAGTGTCGAGGATCCGGGCAAGCGAATCAAAGCGCTCAACGCTCACAAGGACGGTGTTACCGGTGTGGCTTGGGAAAAGGCAACGAAGGTCCTCAGTGCGGGTGGTGACGCTAGCATTAAAGTGTGGACCGTCAAGGCGTGAGAGCTACGAACGATAGCATATCTAGCATGGTTCGAAATGGTTCGCTAATTACGCTTGATGCGTTCATTGTGCGCCTGAAATGGTCACGGAGCATGCCGATGAAATAGGAAAAAAAGCAACACCAACTCAGTCATATGCCAGACCGACGGCTCTTAAGAGAGAGCAAATATGAGGCGAGATTGGTGGTGGGGCGTGGTTTGTTGTGCCCTCGTATGCAGTTGCCGTCCTTCCCATGTAAGTTGCAGTCAGCCTAGGTACCGCTTACCACCTACAACCCTGCACTATGTTAGTCCTTCTCCCCTGTACTGGCATCAAATGGGATTGGGCCTTTTAGATTCCAACGTCTTAGTATTCATCATTGTAAGCGTCGCGGCATGCAGGCCTGCAGCGCTTTCTTCCGCAAACTTTGTGGCTTGCGTCACACAGTTGCCTTCTTTGCCTCGCACTCAAGGTTCGCCCACCGCGCAAGGGTGTTTGACAACGCATGAGGTTGATATCGCCGCGGCCAAGCAGGAGTCCTCCTCCCCTAGCGTGAGCGCTTTGCTGTGATAAACGCACTTAATGGCTGCCTTGTCCCAGTGTTTGGTCTCTCTTTCCCGACCTTCTCGTACCTAACATCCAAGCTTGACGACTAGTTCACTTCCACGACACGGTTTACGGTGAATCTGCGTTTTGTTTTGCTATTAGCCCTTCGCATCACTCGTTGATCAATCTTGTCTCGGTCTTACGATGGATCATCCGTACATTACCGGTCACGACCAAGGTTGTGACTACGCGACGGGTGGCAGACGCCTCAGCATCAACATGAACAACTTCAACAACATCACTGGCTTTCAACAGCAACAAAGCTTTCCTAGTCAAGGCAGCCCCTCTCCACTGAATCGTTCACGTCATGACTCGGTCAACTCTCAAATGTCTCTTCAAGCATTGCAATTGTCAAGTGGGCAGCACCAGGCTGGAAGTCAGCCTTGTGGTCAGCAATTGACCCCGCATACCGGTATTACCTGCCCAATCCAGTCGACGCCTATGTCTCGCGGAACGTCGCATGCGTCTCATCATTCTTCGACGTCTTCAAGTCAGCAGTATGGCGGCGACTCACACTTGATATCACATCACTCATTTCCGAATTTCTACTCGCCACTTGGGACCAATATGCAACGCTCGCGATCTGGATATTCTACCAATTCCGCTATGCAAAGCCATCAGACAAGCCCTCAGTCTAGCGCACCTCAGATGTATCCTGCTCCCGCCAACCAATACGACCCCCACTCGTCGATTGAGCTTCTAGCAGATTTTCCTATCGCAACACAGCACAGCCCGACGAATAACCTTCTACATAACTTCAGCGTGGACTGTACTCTGAACGAGCCGAACGGTATCGATGGTTTTGGAAATGGGGTGTTTGGTCACGATTTATCCGAGTAAGTTCCTCCACTATAGTCACAACGAAACGTTAGACTGCTGCTTCAGTAACCTCATGACACTCCTGGACTGCCATTTTGGACACCATAATCGACCTCATGGACTGGACAGTAAACCTTCTTAACTAGTTGGCTGTTTTGGACGGTAAGAATCAACAGTCGACCTTTACGCCCGCCCCTCTCTTCGATCCGTCGTGAACCAGGGTACGCATTTTCGTGGTCAACAGGAAATCCGTCCACAGTCACCTGTATTGAGTTAGCCCACCACGCTACAGGAAGTTCTGCCGCTGTTGGATTCAACAAAGTTTTATCGCCTCGTGAGATGAGTTTCCGGTGTCTCCATGACAGTCACAGGATCCGGCTCGAAATACCAAGGAACACATCTCATCCATGGCTACCTCCCAAGTTTTGTACAACAACACTGGCGCCCTATCTGAACACGACATGATTACGCCGCTGCATTTCCAAGGTTCAGACTGCTACGGCTCCTGGAGCTCAGGATCCTCTTGACCAAAACCGGAACCGTTCACCGCCTGTACCTCTTCAGGGGGTTTCTGGTGAGCCAGTCGCCGCCATTTGGCAACATACAAGGTGGGTTGTTTTCATTTTGGTCGTCACCTTTTTTCTTCGGCCGCACATAGTCCAATAACTATAAGCCTTGTGGATCGAGCACCCACATGGAATTCTTCAGAGCAACACTGCTACTTCGACACTTATCATACCTGCGGTCCTTGTGCGCAATATGTCTTCCACCCCAGTGTTCACATCGTTCTCACCACCACCCACCGAGTCACGGGGACTATATCGTTGACTCACTTGTCACCACATATCAAAATCAATCATGAGGTCCAGTAATCTACATGCCTGGAAGAAACGAGATCTATCTTGGGATTGGCTCGTGCTTCTCCAATCCGTCCGGGTTGTGCAACAGAGAAGACCATGCCCCCTCCTACAGCCCCTATACAACATTGTTACCATATGACCTTAGGATTCTGCCACGTACACATATGCCTGCTCAAATATTCCGTCTCTGGATCAAATATCAACGTTTTTGCAGAATTTGGTGTGCAATATCCAGTTCTAACAGCCGTGTCTTAGACAAGTTCTCACACCCACACTGCTCCCGCAGCCACTCTACAGACGACCCAACTCATTTGGTGGCTACGCACAACGTCCAACATATCAGTAAGCTTATGCTGAGGTTGATGATATCAGACCTAAATGCTCACTGATTCACAGCACAGTTGCCTCGATTCCACAAAACCGAGCCCCGGTTGTGGAGCGTTCTGTCGACGCAACGTCAATGCAGTCGCTCCCGCCTGATCAGCCAGTAAAGCGTCGATCCCGAAAATGTAGTCCGCCGTCAGACTCAGAGTCTGAACAGATCACCGGTCACGTCCTTGCTTCTGGCAAGTTCAAGTGTTCTGACCCAGGTTGTGACGATCTTCGATTTGGTAGGCAGGCAGACTTCAGACGCCATCACACCAACGTGCATGCAGACAGGATCCTCGAGTTCTTCTGTCCTATGTCAGGCTGTGAGCGCTCGAAAAAACCGGCAAGAAAGGGCAAAGGTCGCAGCTTCAAAGGCCGGAAGGACAAGATGGAAGAGCATGTCCAGACTGTGCATCACAAGTTGAGCAAAAAGAGAGAAAGATCATCTGAGACCGAGTCGGATGAAGACAGCATAGAGACAGAAGAACCACCCCCCAAAACTCAGCGACAAACTCAACACTAAAGGCACCTCAATACTAGTGGCTACGCCCTGGCTCATACAGTGCCTTGTATAGAGCTATACGTTTGTATTATAGCACATTTGGCGTTTTTGGGATTAGCGAAGCTGTCTTTTGATGCAGTCACTTCTTGTGATCCACTCGCTAGCATATTGGGTTGTTGCCCGTTCGGTTACTACTCTTTCGATCTGCTTCTTGTATACAATGTTAGGACAGACAGCGATGCAGGAGTGTAGGAAGGATGTCATAAGGCGCTGTGGTACCATTGTAAGTATGCATTTTAAGACAGAAAATGACACTTGTTTTATGTTCAGCCATTGTTCGGTGAATGTCACAAACACTCATCTCGACCCCTTTCTAGGTACAGTTCTATTGAATAGTTCCTCACTTCGGGTCTACCATGCATTGTGTTGCTTAATCGTGACTTGCTTGGCACTAGTTGTTGTCTTGGAGCATTAGAGGGCGGAGATACAAATCGCGATCTAGTCTTCACATGGTAGAATGACTCGGAAGGTTCATATTGTTTACATGAGTGGCCCTTTATGACAGCTTCTCGATTTGATAGCAGCTGTCAGCTGTATTTTTGGGTGGATGAGAGCAGGCTTTAAACAGTAACGAGATAGTAGCATTCCTTTGCCACCAAGCCTACATCTCGCCTCACACCTTGAAAACCAGAGACAAATTTTAAAACGCTCGGAGACCAACTCGCCGGTATCATAAACCAGACTGGCCCCTCCTAGCCTCCAGCGACGACAGCCAAGCCTTCGTAGATCTTCCTCTTGACCTTGAAGAACGTAGCCGCGTCGTTGCTCCTTGGGTTTGCGAGGCTGTATGCGCCGCCATCGACTTCGATGGTGCCTGCTGCCGTCTTCCTCACGGCGACTGTGCCGTTGATGACCAACACACCCTCGCCTCTGAACTCTGCTTCCATGCCAGAAGCCTTCATAAGCTTCCTCAGATCCGCAAGCCTCAGATCACCGACATGGAAAGGCTGAGCGACAGAGCGCACGGCCGTTGCCATGTTGGTTGGTATCACGTCCAGAACCGGTGTGTCGTCGTTTCCTTCCTGGCTCACAGGGATAGCAGGCGTGGCCTCGAGTCTTGCCCTCTTCTTTGCAGGGGCCTCGTCTTCCTCCTCTTTTGGTGGAGGCTCGAGGCTTGCGGCTTGCAGGCGTCCAGTGATGGCGACAACGCCTAGGCCGTGGACCTTTTGCCATCGCAGGTTCTGGATCATGCTGCGCGATAGCTTGACAGACCATGCATTGGTGTCGACGCTGGCGTCAATCATGACACCGACCGCGGGCGTAAACACATCGATGCTGCTGCCTGCTTCGATGGAAGCTAGGGTTTTCCGTAGCTCGTCTGCGAGATCTTTGGTTTCTGTTTCCTCACCAGCGACGAAAATGAGGTTGCGGGGCTTGATCAAAGGAATGAGAGTCTGGATCGTGCGGCGGTCGTGCAAGCCGGAGAAGTCGATGTAGGTTATGCGGCACCTTATATCGAGCACTTCCGACTCCATGATGATCTTTGCAGGCCCGTCGACCTTATCTGGGTCATCTTCGGGTTCGCTATCTGGCTCGGCAGGTGCGTCTGCAGCGCCATCCCACTTCCTCTTTTGACCAACCGCGTTCTCCTTCTTCACTGCATCCGCCCGAGAAGGCTCGCCGGGGACATTGTCTTCTTCTTCAGCACGTGCAAACTCTTCAGGGCGGATCAAGTCTCCAAAATCATCGGCGCGCCTTCGCTTGGTAATGATGGGAAACATCTTATCTGTGCCCTTCTTGCCCTGAACCTCGAAGTCGTGTACGTTCTTGCGACGAGTGAGAATGTTAACACCCATCTCAGCGTCGGTCTGATCGACCTTGTTACGGGCATGACGAAGGGTAGCCGTTGTGTTGAGAGCCTTTCCTTGATGTGGGTGAACCATATCCTCTGAATCTTCTGAACTCTCTGATGTTGTTGATGATCGATCGTCCACCACGTCAGCAGTCTCCATGTTGGTGGTAGCATCGCCACCCATGGTGTTATGGAGTTGTCTTTGCCTTGCCAGATGTTGTTGATAGAGAGGTACTTCATCACCTTCAAGCGCCACTGTTCGAGCGGCTCGCACAGACATTTGACCTGGAGCATCAACCACTGTTGTTGAAGAGCCCTGTTCTGTAGATGCATTTTGCTCGTTCCAAACTTCCCATAAGTATCGACCAAGGCCCTTCTCTTTCACATCGAGGTCGCCGACACGTTCAGTGAGAACAATCAAGTTCTTCGGGTCTGATGCTAAGCTCTTGATGGCATCCTTGGAGAAACCCCATTCCAGGGATGTGTCGCTCGCCAGTATCACGCGCGGTTCATCTTCACCGAGCATGCGTGCTACTCGCGTTTTGCGCTCCAACAAGGTGATATGTCTGAAGTCGAATGGTGGCCTCGCGCCTCTGTCCTCTTTTCCACCAGTCCGATTCTTGCCCTGTTCCTGGCCGTCTGCTGCGCCGCCTGCTCCAAACTCCTTCACGATACCTTCGTCCATCCACTCGACCATGCTTCGTACGTACCTCATCGTCGCACCACCTGTTCTGCTTGCTAGATATAGTTTGGCGTCCTTTAGCGGGCTGTTACTGTCCGCTCTGGTAGCTTCGTTCTGCCACGTCTCTTCCAGGAGATACGACAACTCCAGGATGCGAGCGCTAGAGTCGGAAGGAATCAAGACAGATCCCCCTTTCGCAACTGTATCTCTGATCATAGACAAGAGGGTCTCATCGCGTTGATTGCCCTTGATGTTCGTGTGCTTGCCTGATCCTTTGCTACTGCAAATAAGGGCAGTAGGGCGGCGCAGCTGCTCCAGCACTTCAGAACCACCCGTTCCAGGTCCACCTAGCCAGGCCGCTCCCGAGAGCACATGTTCCCTTGCCTGGTTCCAGTCCACTGCATAGACGACTGATTCCATGCCATGCTGTATGTGCCAAATTGTGCCTCCCAGTGTATGTCCAGCGCTATAGGCGGTGATTGTGAGGCCATTGAGAGGCGGCGAGCTTGGTGATGCCAGTGGTTGACGTGGCTGTGAGTATTTAAGGGCGTTTATCAGACCAAAATAACTGGCAATTTCATCGTGTGTAGGTGCTTGAAGCAGGATATTCGGGTTACTTCCATCAGGAAGCGCAGATGGATATGCGTAGGCCGATTCGCTGAGGGACTCGGTCGATATTATGGAAGCCGCGAGTGGTGTGGAGCCGTAGAGATCTTGGAGAAGGGTTCGCCCAAGAGATATGACGGGTATTGTTGCGTAGACGGGTATGCGCGTGAAGGTTGGGATGTTCTTGCAGCAATGCACATATGCACCGATATGCGCAGTGGTTGCGTGTGTGAGCAGGATGAAGGAGAGCGTAGGGACATGTCTGGAATCAACGCGATCAGCTTCATTCTTTGTACATTGGATTGTCTATATACAGCTGTACATGAGTCTGCGCACTGAGCAGCACCTACCTTTCTATTTCTTTGAGTTTTTCGACATCAAAGCTCTCGTCCCAGCCCACGTCAATAAGCACTTTCACACCCCCATCGAACTCGAGCAGTGACTGAGATGCCGGCGAAGCAGATTGCGCACCGAGCAAAGGTGTGAAGTTGAACATGGTGATAGCAGTCAGCTAAACTGATGCACGCGATTGTGCTTTACGAAGGCATAATGGCCTACCGCAAGGTGAAGATCGATACGCCGCGCTGAGGGATGCGATGAACGACGCGCCGTTCATTGTCCAACTAGCGCGTACGCGTGCCAAGGCTTGACATGCAAACAGTGCAAACCGGACAAACATACCTCACGAGCCTGAAGGGCAACACTTTGCACTACTCCTGTCTCGGTCTTGATCCCGGGTCCTGCAAACGACTGCACGCCCGTAATTCATGAAATTGCATGAAACAAGCCGCGCCTTGACGGAATGATCTTGTACAACTAATACCACGTGACGCAACGCTGGATAACGGAACGGGTTGCACATCACTCCACAGTATCAACAGCATCCTGCAGACAAGCATCTTTGTACAACGCACTCCGATCCAGGATCCCTACCATCTGCAGTGCTCTGTGCTGCGCCAGCCGTTGATTAGTTGATGACCTGCTTAGTGATCTCGATCCTGAAGAAGTCCACGCGCCGAAGGTCCGGAAGATCTGAGAATTCTTTACGCAAGCTGCTGTGAGGCGGCCGCCTGAAAGGTCCAAGATTGAGCTGTTATGCAACTATCATCCTCTCGGATAACTTTAACGAATGAAACAGCCCAGTTGCTCCAAGCAAACCCCGCGCCAGTGCATGCCGCTAACATATGCAAGTCACACCCGCTTCGTCTCTTTGCTCCACCTTCGGCCCTCTCTCGGATGCGTTGTTCCGCTGTGTATTGTACCATAAACCGCCTAATGTAAGTCACCCTTTTATGGTCTCCGCTGTCACTGCGCTGCAGGGCCGGACACTTTGAGAGGCTCACACATCTTAAACTTTGTCGTACACCCTCAAAGAGAGTAGGAATGTTGTGCACAGATCTCTCTCCTGTTCATGCGTCATGATATTCGTCAGCTGGCATCTCATCCTGGAAATTATCGCGTTTCGCTCAAAAGGGCATGACCGCGATAGCGCAGGGTGTCTGGCTCCACATGGTGATGAGACACTCCCCTATGGACAGGACTACCTCCGATTCATGCTAGCACGCTGATATCTGTGAGCTGATTCATCCTTGATGTTGAGATGCTTGTCAATCTGTACGCAAGGCGTCAACGCCAACAGTGTCACACACAGAGATTCCGGCAATGCCATATCCGAAGTCCTGCTTCCACTATGAGCTAAATGCGTAGACGTCAGTGTCCACAGATGAGCTTTCAGGCCAGTTTGGAGCTCTGTCGCCGTCAGAGCTCCTCGGTACTAGCCGAGATCAGTGCGGGAACTGTCTGGGAGCCAACTTCGGGGGCGTGCTCTTTTGAGTTTGTCATTCCGTCCGCGTTTCCGCTCCGCCCGCTACCAATCTTGGAGATTACGATCAATAGACGATGGAGATTATAAGCGGAAAGTTTTGCCTTGCAGATTAATTTCCATTCACAGATCGCTGCGATTAACATTTATTGCTTCTGCAAGCGCAAGCGAACACTTCCAACACGCGGGGAGAAGGCCTTCAACCGCTCTCGGGTTGGCCGTTGCTTCGCTACCGTCAAGTTCTGACTGTGAAGATCTACGTGCCCTTGTCATCCTTGTAACATGGCTGAGAGTGCGAAACGTTGAACACTGCCGATTAACCAGTCCTTGCACTTCTGATTGCATCCCATGCTCCAAGCCGCCGAACTGGCTGTCCTCTGTAAGATTGGAGAGGCGTCTGGTCTTGCCATCATTTGACCGGACATAGACCGCAAGAGCGATGTCTTCGGGTCACACATTGTAGGGACGAGGGGAGTAACAACACTAAGGCGCCTCTTCTTGTGGGGCTGATTATCAGCTAGGAGCGCCTCAAAATCAAGTGGAAGATCGTGTCCACTGACTATCTGTGTGCGCGGCCGTAAGATGTATGGCGTTAGGCTGTTGCCATTGATTGTCACAGTCAGGGATCCAGTCAAGGTGAATACAGCTTGGCTTCCGTATATGGCTGACCAATGTATTCGATGTGCAGCAGACAGTTTTCGCAGCGGTTTTTCTCCATTTTCCGCCGCCGTCTTTCTTGGGCCATCAGCTTTCCGCCCGGGGTATGTCTGACCAGCAGCACATCGAGGCCTGCGAGAGCCAGATTTGGCCGATGAAAAGCGACTCGTGTCAGTAAGGTCGGCCAGCACGTTACATTTCCACGAGGGTTGACAGTTCTGTATCACCCAACTAGCGCTCATGCCGGCTGCTCTTTTCTAGGCCACATGCAGCTCCTGGCCTCTCTTCGCAAACGTCAACACAGTTCCTTGCGTGGACAGTGCATTTGCTGTTCTGCAAGCTTCGGCCTGCTCCCTGCTTTAAGTAGTCGGCGGCCCGGTGCGCTGGATAGAGTGGAACCGCTACTTCCAGGGTCATCCTCCATCGTGTGTTAGAGGCGAATTCGTCGTCGTTGCAGCGACGCTACTTTTGACTTACCTACTATAACCTCTGGCCTGTCCCGTCTCGTGCGACCTGGCCTTGAACTTCGCCGGCTTACCTTTCTCGCCCACCCTGCACTGCACCCAGCCCTTCATATCCTAGATCCTTGTCGATAAAACCGCATTGCCTCCCCACTCAGGCGATCATCGTTCAAACGCCTCTTACAGTGCGACTGCCCACTGTTGCGCAACTGGCTTCGTCCTTGCATCTGCTATCATCACGGGCCTTGGACACCGCCACACAACAAAATCTCCAGTCCATCTGCCATTGCCTTCTTAAGGCTGCCATCGGATCCAATTGTCTTCCAGAGACACAGTTTCGGAGTTCATTGCTCATTATCTCATTGGTAGTTGGCGACTCGCTAAGACTAACGCAATCCCCCGCTCTTACGCAACATACCGCCCAATTACTCGAGGCTCCCATACCCGACCGCGCGTGAGCTGTCTTGCAACAAATCTCGTCGTGTCCTCGACAAGGTACTTGCAGTCCTGTTGCACCACCGGCCCAGAAGCAAGCGACATCTAGCGATATTAGTGTAACGTTTACAGGCGTTGCAGAGTCGCACGTTCTGCTACACAAGATTCAGCCTTGGTGCCGTCGAACTTGCTCTCAGCTGCGAGCATACTGAACGCAAACAAACGATTTGTGCACCCAATGTTGCCTACTCGTTGGCAATAGCACTTGAAATTGCCTCCATCAGACCGGATGAATTCGACGTTTTCTTTCGGCTCGCCGTCCGGCGCTCACAGTCGAATGAGTACCAGCTCTTCCCCTCAGCCCTCCATGTCCTCTGCCAGCGACTCTCCTCTAACCACACCCAACTTCGACTCGAACATATTCGCGACCTCCGATTCGCAATCAGACGGCCGGCGGGACTCGCGCACAAGCCCGGATGATATCATTCCGAAGATCGAGGAAGCAGAACTCGACTTAGCAGATGTCAAGGAAGAGACAGATGAGACTCCCATCTCCCCGACGGAGCCTGTACGCATACGACGAGCTCGTGGCCGACCCCGGATTCACCCGCCCCGCTCGCCCACAACTCTGTCCAAACAAGCAAAAGCACGGTCGAAGACAGGTTGCACGACATGTCGAAAACGAAAGAAGAAGTGCGACGAGACTAAACCTTTCTGTGAGTGTGGGTAACCGAGCAAGCGGGTGCGTAACTAACCAAGATCAGGTTTGTCGTGTCAGAAAAACAACATTCACTGTGAGGGCTACAAGCCTCTAGAGATCTGGAGAAGCGGAAAGGAAAGGGCAGCAGACGGTATGTATCTACTGCAACCTAGCTTGTCCAAGCTGACTGGAGCACAGCCCGCAAACGGAGCGAAGACATCAGATTCGACCTTCCGCCCCTGATGGAAGGTGTCGAAAGCGACCTTGACCGTTCTCTCTTGCAACATTTCGCCAATCGGGCAAGCTCTGTTCTTACCTTACATGGTGACAAAGCATCCAATCCCTTCACCAAGATACTGTTGCCTATGGCGCTGCAGCATGAAGGTTTGATGCATTCGGTGCTCTGCCTGTCCGCCTCACACATGTATTCGATCAACCCATCACAAGAGTACGAGGACCGACAAGCGTACCATCGTGGCAAGGCTCTGCAGCTGCTGAAAAACGACCTCGAGCGCCAAAAGGCCGGCGAAGGTGGAGTGATGGTTTTTGAGGATTCTAACGTTGCCCAAATCCTGCTGCATCTTCTTCACTCTATCTGTGACGGAAACACTTCTGGCGAATACAGGATGCACATGGTGGCCGCGAAGCAGATTGCGATGAGTCAAAAATCGGCCAACCCAGAGTTCCAGTCACTCTTCGATGAGTTCTTCTACTATCATTGGATTGCCAGTCAGATAACCTCCATGGATGGCGCTGATGTACCTATTATGGACGATTTCAACCTACCTTTCAAGATCAACCCCGAGACTGCCGGTCTTATCGGCGTATCTGATGGGTTATTCGGTTTCATTTCCAAGATCAGCAACCTGCGGCGACGCTTGCGGTCTCGTATTGACGAGAAAATCGAGCCAACGATGGACTATGAAGGACTGCTTGCTGCACACGCCATCGACACGGGTCTGCGCGGCTGGGTGTGCCCACAGGCACCGGGCACCCCTCGCTACACCATCTCGATGCTGTATCGTCAAGCTACGTGGGTCTATCTCTATCGCACGACGAAAGACTCCCACCCCCACCCATACATCAAAGACGCTGTAGACAACGGCATACGGTACATCAATGAGCTGCCTGCAGAGGGCTGGATTCAGAGCAACGTTCTCCTGCCGCTGTTTCTCATTGGCTGCGCAGCTTTCGAGGAAGAGCAGCGCATTGAGGTCAACCGAGCATTCGCAGGCCTGATCGCCTGTACAGGTCTGGGAAACATAGGCTTTGCCAAGGAAGTTGTTGACGACATCTGGAAGCTCATGGACTCTGGAGACCCAGAGTCATGGGACTGGGAAAGGATCATCCATCAAAAAGGATGGGATTTTCTTGCTACATAAAACGGACTTACGCCTCATTTCGGTTTTCTTAATTTCGCTTCTTTATGGCTGCATTATCACGGTTATTTTCACGGAGCAAAAGGAGTAACAACCGCGGCGGATGTTTGTCTCCCCGGAATACTATTCTGGGACGAAGGTTCGCATCCTTCAAGGCACGAATGCGCCACGGTTGGCATGTACTCGGCACAACGTCGCTTACTACATGGGCGGCGCATTGTGTAGGATTATGGACCGACAAACGGGTTTACATTTCTTTCTCGCATTTTCTCGGTACAGCGGTTTTCTTTCGCACACATAGCGTTTGGCACATTTCGTGCGCACGATTTGCATCTTTGATTGGCACAAGGCAAGGCGATTCGAATTACAAGCAGCATCTGTAGCTAGGCGCAAAGCATGTTGGTTGGTACAATCGGGTTTCACGACACGTCGCTGCGCAGACGAAAATACAGACTAAGTTAGTCCACTCCCTGCCAGCTCCCAATCCTAGCGCTCCTGCTTCGTGCGTCAATGACGAATGACCGAGGTGTCGTGATGAGGAGAGGAGGAACGCCGTGAGGCGCTGTCTGGAGCCTCGTCTCGACATTCCAGCCTGCAATGCGGGTCGGTTTCTCCGCCAATCCTAGGAGTTAACGGCCGACGGTTGCCATGCTAAATACGCTGTGCGATCTTGACAAGCCAAAGAACCATTGCGATCGCGTCTGCTTCTGTACCTCACCGACGGGCGGGTACTTGCAGCCTGCGAGATGAAGGGTCATGGCTGTTGGCACTCTTCGTCATGAGCTCTGTACACGATGCGGCCGTTAGAGGATCACCACTAGGTTCAGCTTCGGCGGTCCGGCTTGTGCGCTTTGCGTGGGGGCCTGCATTGCCAGTTTGCACAAACCTGAGGGGCTGGCGGCTAAGGCAGATGGCCTTCTACTGGGTCGGTTCTCTGCTCGCATGTGCCTCGGGACACCTTCCAAGCATACGTGAACTCCATGATAAAGTCAATGCTGGGTAAATGCCCCTTGGACACAGCAGTAGCGCACACGTTGTCGGCCCGTCTTGTCAAGTCAGAGCACAGCTTGCCCCGCAGTTGAGCTTGTACGAAGGGGTCCACTGTTGATGAATTGTTCAGGCTAAAGGAAACAAGGTACATCGGCAAATGCGCGGTACTTAGAACGACACCTCACAATTTCCCGATATGACATGGGGGTGAGATTTGGACTTGGAACAATTCTTATCTCGATATGCAAACAGGAGCGCGTTGATCCCGCTGAAGAGGTTGCCGGGTGCACATTTTCTAGACCAGTGACTCCACAATTTCTCCCGTAAGCAAATCTCCGCAATCCTGCATCCCTCCTTCCAAGAACTCAATTCCACAACCAAGGTCTACTCACAGCACTAGACTACACCTTGATCGATGTGTGCTCCGGATGACTCCGATAAGCATCAGCAGTCAGCCTCAAGCACGCACACCGTTTATCAAGGTGGCTACAATTATGCGCCCACAGCCCGAATGGCTTGTGATATACGATCATTCAAGCCATAGGGCCCATAGGCAGACAATCGCTTCCCGAATGAGTCTACTGCATGTAAGCTGAATTCTAGAAGAGGACTGGAGTCGTCAATAATTCCGCTCTGCCTACGTTTGCAATAACTTCAACATGAGTGTGCCTGCATAGACTTGCTGCACTCGCCTTAAAGGTCGATAATGCAAGTCATAATGCGAGATCAGAGTGGAGTGGTATTGGCTGCTTGCTTCGCTACCGATGTCAGCAAAGCTAATGCGCTGCCCACGAGGACACCTGGTGTTGTGATCGCTTGCTCATCCTCGATGTTCGGATCGCCAGAGTGACGGTATAGGGCTGTGCCATGAGCGAACTAAACAACTTGCGGACCTGCAGCTGACAGCTGCGTAAGCGACTCAATACGTTAAGAGGTCATCGGTTTGCCTTGTGAACTATCGGTGTGGAAGAGACCTTCGAGACCAGGCCGTTGCGAGGATCTGCGTGCGATTCTTTTCAAATATCAGTTCTAAAGCTGTGTAACCTTGAATAGAGTTGGCACATGAGTCGAACGGTGTTGCGAGAGCCGCATGTGCCACCTTTGCCCAGACAGGCATTACACGTTGATTGTGAAGCGGAGGGCGACGCATCGCGGTGGAAGGCTGGCCACGAGAACCGTGAGCCACATGCCGAGGCACTGTCTGTCTTACATGTTCGAGAACCTGGTTTTCGAAAGGCTAATGATTCTAGGGTCTGCACAGCAACGTTTAGTACATCTACCCGCCCGTCGTTTGGAACTGGGTTGGATTGGCTGCCGTCTCCATAGTCTCAGAAGAGGGTTTGAGTGCGTGTCCACAAGCTTCGCGAAGTGTGATAAACTGGGACTTCTATACCGCCTCGGCGCAGCCAATCCATTTAGTTGATTGGTTCGATGGTTGAAAACACTTGCAGTGAAGAAGAGCGAGCCAGAAGAAGGTTTTGACAGATGCAGGAATAATAGCCCATCAGGCGGGCCGCAGATAACGCGCGCTTGGTTTAAGAACGCAAGCCGTGATGCAAACATGCCAAGAAATGACACAGCCCTCGGTAGCAGTGGCTGCGCTGTGGTAACCCACAAACCGAAACCGAGAGCAGCAGACACCGGTGAGTCGAAATGAAAAGCCGGCATCCCGAAGTCACACAGCTTTACGGACCTGCCCCGCGTTGCACAGATTGGAGGTGTTTGGGCTGTCGTGCCACCAACCCCAGATTCCCCAGTCAGCAACCCCCACGAATGTTACAGCCAAAGCCGAGTCGATGTCGCACAGGAAACACGGTCCTTCATTTCATAGGCGAGCCGTTGGAAGTGTAACGGCGGCCCGGGATCGGGCTTGAGTACTGTGCAAGCGGCTGGCTGTTCCCGCACATCCCGTTCATCGATGATCAACACTGATATTGTAGCTTGTGGCTGATGAGTGTGTTCTCACAGTAGATGTCAAGTCGCAGAGGTGTACGTTGAATGATGCTTTGACTGTGGTGTCTCCCCGTAAAGAGGACGGCTGATTGGCCAGATTTGGTGTAGCGTAGCGGGGATCGCCTTCGGTTGGCAAGCGATGTAGAAGACATTGCGACCGCTTCTGAATGAGATGACCCGTGCCGTCAAGCGACAGGTGTTGGCTTTGCTGGCTGATTTCGCTCTTTCCTTTGTCCTCATACACTGATCATGAATACGCCACCCTAATTCTGAACATCATGGAGTCGACGGGAAAAAGCAGGGCGGACGTCGAGCATAGGAGCCACAAGCGCGACAGCGAGACTGGGGTCCCCGCGAAAGAGCTGGAAATCGAGGAACACGAGCAGCCACTTCCCGCTTCGATCCACCAAATCCGGTCGCACGCATCCCATGCCGACAATACCATCTCCTTGCGCGAAGTCAACCCTGTATCTGTGCGACTCGATCAGCTCTCTGTGTCTGTCGATGAGTCGCCCAACGCGCTTGCCAAAATATTTTCGAAGAAGAAAGCAACGGGCCACAGTCACGTGAAGAACATCCTGGACGATGTCTCAGCCAACCTCCCAAGCGGAACGCTTACAGCGATCATCGGCGGCAGTGGCAGCGGCAAGACATCCTTGCTAAACCAAATGAGTGGGCGCATGAAGGGAAACCGGATAACTACCTCTGGTCGAACCTTGTTCAACGGCAGTGAAGACGCTTCGAGTATCAGAAGTGCCTATGTGATACAACAAGACATCCTCCTCCCAACATTGACCGTTCGAGAGACCCTGACGTATGCCGCACAACTCCGGCTTCCTTCTTCGGTAACCCAGGATGAAAGGAAACAACTGGTCGAAGAAGTCATTGCGGAGCTGAGCTTGAAGGAGGCCGCAGAAACTCGCATAGGAAATACTGCGCACAAGGGCTGCAGTGGCGGCGAAAAGAGACGAACCAGCCTTGGCGTGCAGCTGCTCTCGAATCCGAGCTTGCTGTGGTTGGATGAGCCCACAACGGGTCTTGATTCCACAAGCGCCTATCAAGTTGTCAAGACGCTGCAGAACCTCGCTCGAAAAGGTAGAACGGTCATAGTGACCATTCATCAGCCACGTTCTGAAATATGGAGTCTGTTTGACAATGTCATCCTGCTCACAAGAGGCAGTCCCGCGTACGCCGGTAGTGCCAAAGACTGTCTGGAATATTTCGCGAAGCTCGGTCATGAGATGCCGCCGTTCACGAACCCAGCGGAACATCTCATCGATGTGGTCAGTGTTGACAATAGAAGCGAGGAGGCTGAGGTTGTGGCTGAAGAAAGAGTTCGGCATATCAAGGCAGCTTGGAGAGAGCACTGTGACAAGGCTCTCGCTGAGAAGACTGAGCAAAGCTACACTACAGTCCCTGTTGCGCCCAAGCTTAAGTCTATGCCACGACATTCCGGCATATGGCAACAAGTCCGTGTGCTCACCTCGCGAACCTGGGTTGTAACGATACGAGACCCCATGGGCATGTTTGGCAGCCTCCTGGAAGCTGTCAGCATGGCCATCATCACGGGATGGATTTTTCTGAACGTGGATGGATCGTTGTCGGGGATTCGGTCTCGGCAGGGTGCTCTTTACAACGCAGCTGCGCTACAGGGCTACCTAATCCTGCTTTTCGAAACTTATCGACTCACGGAGGATATTCAACTTTTCGACGAAGAAGCACGGCAGGGTGTTGTTAGCATCCCAGCTTTCCTCATATCAAGACGCCTCGCCCGTTTCTTCATTGAAGATCTTCCGGTACCGCTCATCTTTTCGGTTATCTACTACTTCATGGTCGGCTTTCGTGCTGATGGCGGCGAGTTTCTCACATTCTTCAGCGTCATTCTCCTAGAACACTACATCGCGGTATGCTTCGCCATGGTCTGTATAGCTGTCTCCAGAAACTTCGCAGGAGCGAGTCTAGTGGCCAATCTTGCGTATACGTTGCAGTCGATGGCGTGCGGATACTTCATTCAGTCGAACACTATTCCCATATATGTGCGATGGACCAAGTGGACTGCTTACGTGGTATGTCTTACCTTCCATACTACGCTGCTTCGAGTTCTGACACATTTTGTAGTTCTACGCTTTTGGTGCTTTGTGTGCCAACGAGTTCACGGACAGCTTCTATGACTGTCCGGTCGGTGGACCTGCAGACGAGGCATGCAAAGAGTATACCGGTACTTTCATCATGGACTCACTCGGCTTTCCCGACAACTGGGTATGGCGGCCAATCCTTGCCTTGACGGGATACGTGTTTGCTTTCTACGCAGGAGCAGCTGTGTTATTGAGATACTGGAACGCTGAGATTGCTATGGCGCGAGCTCGTCCATCTAATATGGACGCATCTGCCGGCAAAGAGAAGATGAGCGAACGCACACCTGATGAAGTAAGAACAATCAACATTCGTCTCGAAGACTTTGGTTTGGACATTGAGAAACGCGCTTTGCGATCGCAAACGACCAAATCAATCCTGAATCCACTTACTGCAGAGTTTCAGCCAGGCTCTTTGAATGTCATCATGGGTCCATCTGGCTCAGGAAAGACATCACTGCTCAACAGCATGGCTGGAAGACTGAAAGACGACTTTTCGACACGCTACAGAACGTTCGGCACGATGACTTTCAACGGACTTGCGCCCTCCGAGGATGTTGTCCACTCTATCTGCTCGTTCGTCACTCAGGATGATGATGCCCTCCTGGCTTCACTGACTGTCCGCGAAACGCTTCACTACGCCGCGGGTCTCCGTCTTCCGAAATGGATGTCCAAGCAGCAAAAGACGCAAAAGGCCGAAGAGATGCTCCTCAAGATGGGCCTCAAGGATTGTGCGGACAATTTGATTGGCAATGACCTTATCAAAGGCATCAGCGGAGGCGAGAAACGTCGAGTGACCATTGCTGTACAGATACTTACAGAGCCGCGCGTACTGCTGCTCGACGAGCCGCTTTCAGGTCTCGATGCTTTCACGGCGCTCTCGATCATGGATGTGCTGCTTGGTCTTGCACATGAAGGCCGCACGCTCATTGTCACCATCCACCAGCCTCGCTCTGACCTTTTTACTCACTTTGGCAACATTCTGCTCCTTGCCCGTGGCGGCCACCCCGTATTCGCAGGGCCAGCGCTTCAGATGCTTCCGCACCTCGCCGCTCAAGGCTACGACTGCCCTCAGCACGTCAATCCAGCCGATTTCGCACTTGACCTGATAACCGTAGATTTGCAGCATGCGGCGCGCGAAGAAGCAAGCAGAGCCAAAGTGCGCAAACTGATCGAGGCCTGGCATCCCGACCTCTTCCCGGCTACGAGGACGGGTTCAATCACCACGCCTGCCGAGCTGGGCAGTCTTGCTCGCGAGCCTGCAAGTTTTGCGTCAGCATACTCGATTCTCATCCGGCGCGCCACAAAGAACTTCTTCCGCATGCCTGATCTGATCATCGCCCGCATCATGCAGGTCGTGGGTTTGGGTATAGTACTGGCACTTTTCTTCGCGCCACTCAAGAACGACTACTTCTCTATTCAAAACCGTATGGGATTTCTCGTTGAAATTGCGCCACTCTACTTCGTCGGTATGCTGAACAACATCGCCACCTATCCCGTAGAGCGCGATGTATTCTACAGAGACTACGACGATCGCATCTATGGCGTAGAAGCCTTCTTCCTGACCTACATCTCGATAACCACGCCGTTCGAGATCATATCCTGTTTTGTTTTCGCAATCCTCGCTGTTCTGGCGGTCGGCTTGAAACGCGATGCCAGCACGTTCTTCATCATCACATACAACGCGTTTTGCATCACGAGTTGCGGCGAGAGTATTGGCATCGCATTTAATACACTGTTTTCGCATACAGGCTTCAGTGTCAACATCATGAGTGTGTTTCTTAGCGTTGCGCAGGTCATGGGTGAGTGGCGGCTCCTTCCTACTTTCTATATCACGCAGCAGTGTGCTAATCTAGTCCAGGTGGCGTCCTTTCCCTCAATATTCCATCGTTTCTGCAAGCTTTCAACCACCTCTCTCCTGTAAAATGGGCCATCGGAAACATGGCCCCCTACACCCTCCGCAACGAGAAGTTCACGTGTGAGGATTGGCAGAAGATCAGTGGCCAATGTCCTATCACAACGGGTGAACAGGTCTTGGAGCTGTACAAGCTGGACAAGGATCCAGAGATGTATCTTATGGCGCTTGGTATTTGCGCGTTTGTATATCGGTTCTTGGCTTATGTGGTGCTGAAGTGTGTCAAGGAGAGGTGGGTGGGCCGAATGTGGAGGAAATTGGGTGGTGGTAAGAAGAGCATTCCTACGGTTTGAATAGAGCAGGCATAAGCTGTTACCATATGATACAACAGACAAGACGATATCTGCTGTGTACACCGACGCACCGCCATACCGAATTTATACCTAGCAGTAGATCATAATATGATAGTGCCTACACCTGCACACTACCTACACGCTGCTTTCCACGTCGATCTCAACGGACAGGTGTATGGACGCACTTACCTGATCATGGCGGGCCACGTGGAAGGGAATGCCACGGCTATGGCGGTCTATCGGGCCGTGATGGTTGTTGCGATCGAGCCGTGTGAGATGCAAGCGTCATGAGGAGATGCAAGGCAGACAGCAGGGCAGCTGCAAGTGTGATCGACAGAACGGGGTTGCGCCGGCGTCAGCACGCTGAATTTCGCCGTTGACGCTAGGAAAAACAAGCCCTTAGCCCAAGACTTTTAGACGGTGCCTGGAGGAGAGGCTGCGTGGTGGTTGAACTGCAGGGCTAGACCGTGGTGACCAGACGGGACGATCGAAGCTGGCCCCACAAAAAATACGGGGAGAAGCGTACGTCAACCACTGTGCCTCTCCCAGATGAACGAGCCATTCTCCGTTCCTGCACCTCGACTTCGGCCGTGAGCAACAGCACTCGGCAAACACGGTCCGCTTTATCCGCCAGCATGCTCAGCGGACCGCCTCGCCTCGTCCCCTTCATTTTTGTGGCCGTTGCGCTTGCGCTGGTCGTGTGGTACTACCATGGCGTGTCGGTTTCAAGCGCACCACTGTCGGCGTGGAAGCCCGGGTCCTCGCTCTCGACACAGCGGCCAGCGTCGTTGCGGCCCGGCGTAGACCCACTTGACTTTAGCATTCCGCTGCGCTTCTCGGACGGGCAGGCCAAGCCCGCCGGCAGCAACTACACATTCAAGATCGTCGTGCCCAAGACGACCAAGGAGGACCTCAAATGGATGCTGGAGGAGATTCCCGATGCGCCGCTGGTCATCTACGAGGTCGACAATGAGCGGGCGGAGAACAAGGTGCCCAAGAACAAGGGCCGCGAGGCCATGGTATGCTCGCGCTGCGCTGTACGGCCTGATAGAGGATGCTAACCGCGCCAGGTCTATCTCAGCTACATCATCGACCACTACGACGACCTCCCCGACACGACCCTCTTCATGCACGCCCACCGCCACGCCTGGCACAACAACCAGCTGATGGGCCTCGACGCCGCGCAGATCGTGAGCCGCCTGAACCACGCCCGCGTTGCGCGCCTCGGCTACATGAACGTGCGGTGCCACCACGACCCGGGCTGCCCGGATTGGATCCACATGGACCGCCCGGGCGGCGACTTCGACTTCTTCCACAAGCCGGAGGAGATCTACTGGCGCAAGAGCATCTGGGAGGAGATCCACCCTGGCGCGCCTATTCCCCCAGCCCTCTCTGGCATATGCTGTGCTCAGTTCGCCGTCTCGCGCGACCGCATCAGGCAGGTGCCGCTCGAGCGCTTCATCCACTACCGCAAGTGGCTGCTCACGACGGGCATGGACGACCAGTTTTCCGGCCGTATCTTCGAGTACATCTGGCACTACATCTTTACCGGCCACGAGGTCTACTGCCCTGCCATGAACACGTGCTACTGCGACGGCTACGGCATCTGTTTCGGCGGGCGCCAGAAGTTCGACAACTACATGAAGAAGCAGGAAGACCGCAACGGGAAGTGGATGCAGCTGGACGAGTTCAACAAGCGCGCAGACAAGGCAAAGGAAGAGGGCAAAGACGCCAATTTCACCGATGCTGAGAAGCTCAAAATGGAGACGCTGCGGAAGACTATCAACGAGATGGACGCTGAGCTCGATAAGCTGAGGGAGGATGCGAGGAAGAGGGGCGACGATCCCAAACTGAGGATGGAGGAGACGGAGTCGTATGACTCCTCGCATATTTGGGATTATGCGCCACACGGCGATAAGATTTGAGACTTCTGTATACCATGGCTTCATGACAGGCGTTGCGGCGGCGTGGGCGTTGGGCGGGCACTGTGTTTGGTCGGATGATGGCGACTGTACAGTATATAGAACTGAATGCTGGCATGCAGCGTGTTGGACTATGCAATCCACACACCATCATTATTACATTGCTACTCTCTCACACTACCATGGTCCTCGACTCTTGTCGCTGTGTTCCGGTTGCGACTGCTGTTTTCCCGATCACGTGCTCCGCTCCCGCTCTCTCACCTTCAGCATTCACACATCAAGGAACGCCCTGTATTCATCGTGCAAGCGCTTTATAATGAAATTGATTGCACGGAGATTCTGCTCTGGGTCCAGAGAACCGTTTACTGCACCCAGGAAGGGCTCAATTGCCGCCAACGCGACTGCAAGTCAAGAAACGGAGGATCGATAATATTGCCAGGAAGCTTCTCTATTGGTGGATTTGCACTTAAGTGGAGACATTCACTTGAGATTTGGAAGCCTATCAGCTGTGCCAAAGCAGACTTAATCCTTCAAAACTGCCACGAGGCAACTCAGACGTGTCATGGGTGCGGTAACTACGCGTCAATCTAGTTAAGATGGTCACGCTAATCCCAAAGTGCGGTGGTTGGGGACTCCCTCAACCCTTCAACCTTACACTTCCACAATTGCGACGCGACCGTCGCTAAGCTAAGGGGCCGGCTCGCACCGTCACTATTGCAGTACCATAGGGAAAGCTGAGAGCACGGCACAGCAGTTCAAGACGTGTTCAGTCTCACCTTCACCACTTGCACTGCGACGATGAATACCTGGCCTCCAACGCAAAGAGAGACTAGAACCTGGACCGACTTTCTATCACACACCAATTTTCCACATTTACGATATCAATTGATAGAAATCTCGCACAAGCTCGTTGCTCGCTCTTGCTCGCTCTTGCTGATAGCAAAATGACGGACAGGAGAACGGCACACAATCGAGCCACCTCAGACACTCAGGACAACGCCCCGCGTAAGGCGAAGCTCACGATTACGCCATCGCCGTCAGATTATTCAAGATCGCATGTGGCAAATTACACACGACCCGCGCCTGTCACTTCTGAAGAAGACTTGCTGAAATTCGCAAACGTGAGTGGTATTCTGCAGATGCTGTGAGACTCCAACTAACATTTATTGAGCGTGAATTGAAGCGCGCACGGACGCCGAAAGAACCCATCATTGCTGATCTTGTGGATTTCGAGGTTTATAGGTGCCCTGAAACCGACCGAAAGCGAGCTTGGGAACTAACAAGTCTGCACCTGTTCGACGTCAAGGCGAAGAATCTCTGTTTCGACGGCCATGTTCAGATCAACAATAACAGATACTATGTTGAACTGGTTCACATTGAGGATACCTCAATCGAGGGATATGATTCAGATCACAACCCAGGCGTCGTCGCGTACCTTCAGACGCGCTTAGCAACAGAAGACGTAACCTCTGATCTCTGGTTGCGATTGGGTCAGCCAGCTCTGCGTTATGCGAGATTTCACTCGCCGTTCTTGTGGGTCGCTGGGCTTGGCAAACATGTAATTGATTACATGTGTGATCGGCCTAGGGGCACAGTGAGCTTGGAGGATTTTGCAGAAGACTTCCATTCTTGGCTGATGCACCGCTTTGGCTCCAATCCCAAGTTTCAGAACTGGCTTGCAGCATTTGAAAACACAGACTTCCGCGTCGCTTTCAATGCCTATGTAGGATTCTTCCACAACCAAGCTCTCAATCTGCCCACTTCAAAGCACCTCACCAGTCACCCAGTGTGGTCCCACTGCATGTGTGATCGAAAGATGGCGGTTGCCAGGCAGCCAAACCAGGTCAAGCACACGCTGACCACTCCCCACGTATACCAATGCTTTCAGCGAATGTACTTCGCCGGTAAGCTAAAGCTGGTCACTCCCTCTGGTGCGGTCAGGCAGATGCAAGAAAAGAGAAAAGCGACGTTGGGCTTTCCCAGAGTTCGCACCATACCCCTCCTTTCAAGACGTAAAGAAGACAACACACATTCCTCTCACGTTCAAGTGGGGGACGTGGTCTCGATCGTGCCCGATGGCGTCGATAAGGTTCATTGGCAAAAGTCGAACGATGACTGGTTGGGTTATGTCCAGGGAACGGAGACGACCACGACAGGAGCACAGTGACTTCTGGTACTTTGGCTTTATCGTCCTGCTGATACTAACATATGTCTTGCCAACTATCCCGTTACAAACGAGCTGTTTCTATCGGATAACTGCAATTGTAAAGAGCGAAAGATATTGTCGAGCGATGTTATACGGAAACACACCGTGGAATGGTCGCCGCGCTCACTTCAGACTGATAAAGAGTTCATCCTCCGTCAGACTTACATAACTAACGACAGTGCTTTTGTGACTATCAAGGAAGACCACAAGATCTGTCCCTGTCGCAGGCCAAAGTCGAGCGCTATCAGGTGGCTTGCCGGCGATACAGTTTACATCAAGAAGAGCACCAATGGGCATGAGGTGCTTGAACCTGTCGTTATCCATAGAATCAACAAGAAGACGAGCGAGATACAAGTTCGGAAGTTACTCCGTCTTGACCGAGACTGCTCAGCACTAGCAGTGGAAGCAAAGAGGGGGAAGATACTTCCCAACGAACTCGTCCTCACAGGCAAACTGAAGACAGTGGCACCATCCCGTGTTGAGCGACCGTGTCACATTACTTTCGTCAAGCAAGTGGATGTACTGAACGGCCACATAGCTTCGCCGTATAATTTAGGAGGAGCTGGAGATTACTGGTTCATCAGCATGGGTATCGTCGACATGCACAATGTTGAGCGCTTGATCTTCTTAGAAAAATTACCTGAGGGATTTCACGAAGCCCGAGAGGCGCAACTCCCATTCGAGAAGCTAAGGGGGCTTAGTCTATTTAGCGGCGGTGGCGGCCTCGATAGAGGACTGGAAGAAGGAGGCGCTGTGGAATTCCAGACATCAGTCGACTACGACTCCGCAGCAATCCACACACAGCGTGCGAACTGTAAAAATTCGCAGCAGATGCGACTTTTCTGCGGTTCGTTTGATGATTATCTCGGGCTGCTTCTTTCCGGAGACGAGAATCGCATGGTAGCACGTGTAGGCCAGGTGGATTTAGTTGCTGCCGGTTCACCTTGCCCAGGTACCCAAAGCTATACCTTGATTAAAGACAGGCACTGACTAGCTTAGGATTTTCGACACTCCAGCAGAATATGCTTAGTGAACAATCAATCACATACGCCTCCCACATTACTACCTTCTGCACAGCTGTCGACTTATACCGTCCACTCTTTGGGATTTTGGAGAATGTTGTGAACATGGCGTCGACACGTACAGGTCTTGAAGATCAAAATGTTCTGTCACAGTTAGTAGCTTGCTTGGTCTCGATGGGTTACCAGGTCAACCAGTATATCATGGACTCATGGACGTACGGGAGCATTCAGCGACGGTCGCGTATCATCCTGACAATAGCAGCGCCTGGATTTGAACCGATATTGCAACGGCCACATACGCACAGTCGGTCATACGAGGATACACGTGCACGGAGTCTCGGAAAGCTCCCGAATGGAGAGCGATTTGGCGATCGTGAACACTACGCCACTCCTTTTCCGTATGTGTCCGCTCACGATGCCACCTCAGACCTGCCAGACATCGGAAACAGCAATACACAAACCTGCATACCATACCCCGATCACCGGCTCTTACGATCCACCAACAGCAAAACTCGAGCTTTGCTTGAGTGCATCCCGAAATGCCCCCCTGGCTATGGGTACGCGGAGGCCATGGAACTAAGTCTGATTCCACCGCTTCTGCAGATTACAAAGAAGGAAACGGGCAGGGCGTACCGACGCATAAAGGCGGATGGTCTCATACCTACCATCACGACAGCTGTCCATATGCAAGATGCGCGCAATGGTGCCTCGGTGCACTGGGCTCAACAAAGGCCTTTGAGCATTCAAGAAGCACGACGCACACAGGGTTATCCAGATAATGAACCCATCATCGGCTCGCTCAGTGAACAATGGAGGACGCTCGGCAATGGAGTGGACCGAAAGGTCTCATTCTCCGTAGGTCTCGCTCTGCGAGATGCGTACACAAACTCTAATCGTTACCATTGGCTCGGCCACGGTCCAGAGAATGACGCTGAGCTCATTGTAGACGTGGAAGATGATCATCTATCAGAAGCAAGAGAACGACCAACAGCTGCTCTTCAAACAGCAAGCCCATCATCGTCTAGATCATCGTCGACGGATTCATTCTCGTCCACGCGGGATGCACGACAAAGTTTCAACTTGTCGCTATCTCTTGATCAAGTCGATGACACCAAGCCCCGGCCGATGAATGTACGTGTTGAAGTGCTACTGACGAGGACGCACCACGCACAACATAAAGGCTTGCCCCACCGTGGACAAAACCTTACTGCTAATGTAAAGAGACCTCCGTCGCCGGCTTCTCCGACTGTCTCACCACCAACACAGACGAGTCGCCCGTTTAAACGTCCAAGAGAAGGTGATGAACCTCACCAGCAAAGCGTTTCAAATAATCACAACAACCCTTTAAAGCGACCGAAAGTGGACACACAAAGGTCATCGTTACCCGCAAACACAACGCCAGAAGTCAGAATTAAATCCGAGAACAGACGGAAGACACTACCACCTCTCCAGGGGACTACCCACACTAGAAGGTCGGGGCTAGTGCAGTTCGCACCGAGAACATGGCATAAGAAGATTGAGGATCCCAAGAACATTATTGAGCTGGCATAAAGCCAGTGTAGACTAGACTACTAAGTGTTTCCAACTCATTAGCCTAATGCTTCATTTGAAGTCAGTAAGGCCGAGGCGATATGCCCTTCAATGCATGCGTTTACTTCCACTCAGCGCTCCATGTCTGCTCGCCCTTCCTGAATGGAACAACTTCAACACTGACACCATCCTTCTTCAGGATGTCAACGATCTTCTCTGCGCCCTTATTCAGCACAATCCTCTCATTCCTTTCGTCCTTGACCTGGTAAAATTTGCGCCCGTACGCTCCAAAGAAACCCTCCAGCGCTTCTTGAGTAACATCCTCTTCCTCAACAACACCACGCTCAATACCCGTCTTCAGCGCATCCAAAACATATCCCAGCGCGTATGGCTGAGTGAACACACCAGCAGCGACCTTGTCCTCGCCCCTCTTCTTAGTGCTGGGGTGCGGGGCTGAGTCTGTTCCCAAAAAGAAACGCCCGCTGCTGCTCACAACAGCCTTGAGCAGTGCATCCCGATCCTCGGGCGTCTTAGCAACCGGCTTGCAGAAGCAGAATGGGTCGCCGGCCCAATCGTCAATCACGAGACTGAGATGGTGTGCAGTGATGGTGCCGCCGACGCTGGGCCCGCACGCGCGCACAGCATCCAGCGCAGCCGCGGTGCTGCAGTGCTCCAGAATGATGCGCAGATTGGGGAACTTGGCGTGCAGCCCCTTGAATGTCGGCAGAAACGCGGGCTCGGCGTTGAGGACGGTGATGGCGCTGCTCCCGGTCGCGGACACGTGCGTGTTTGCCGGCGTGCTGGGGACTTCGCCGTGCAGGTTGAGGATCATGTTCTGCTTCTCCATTTCCGCGAACACGGGGTAAAACGGCTCGTACGATAGAACGCCCGAGGATGAGTTCTTGCGGGTTCAGACACAGCGACACGTTAGAGTGGTGGGACACTTACCGTTGTGACGCCCGCCGGGTACGACTTGACGCCGGTGATGCCAGCCTTCTTTGCTTCGCGGATCACCTCAGGCGTGATATCCTCATGCAGGTACAGAGACATGAGGTAGTCGACATTGGGCTCGATGGCGCGCAGGCGCTCGCGGTACTCGAGAGCTGCTTGGACTGATGTAACGGGCGGGACGAGGTTAGGCTGAATCAAATCAACAGGTGTTTACAATGAAGACATGAGAGAGACATCTTGAATGCAAAACGGTAATTTGAAGAAACGGGACTAGCTTACCATAACGTATACCTGATTCACACCTCCCCCGCGGATAGTGGGGGTGACGAGCTGCGACATCTCTCCATCCCGCAAGTGCACATGAGCGTCGAACGCCGCCGGCAGCTCAATCTCAGTCAGATCCGTGAAACCCATGTTCGTTTCAATTGACAGGGATTGGTTGACGGTGTTGAGTGAGTTCGTCAAATTTTGAATGCGCTGCTGGAGAGCGAAATCGCATGCGGCTAAGGATGGCGCTAGCCAAGTTGGGTAGCCCAACGTTGGTGTATTTGTAGATTATGTGTGGCTCATGCTAGATGAATATGTAGCACAATGTGTATATAGTATTCTGAGTGCCTACAGGAAGGTCGTATTATCATCTTCGGAGCTGAGACGGAGTGTACCTCTGAATGGAGGCTGTTGATGTTCGCCTAACTGGGACTAGGGCGTATATCTTCAACCTTAAATTCGGATGAAGTGGTGACACGAGTCTCTAAATACCTTGCAATAACGGAGCCCTTCAGTGTTAGTTTGCGTGGATTGTGGTAGCTGATGAGTATGTTAAGGAATACTATACATTTTGCTTCGGATGGAGGCAGGAAGTACCTAGGTACGAATTTCGATTCGAGCACGAAGCTACATCACTAGAACCTATCCCACCCGAATTTGTACGCTCTTCGCTATTGTTTTTTTGTCTTGGGGTTTTAGAGGTGAAGCTGAGCGGCCACACACCGCTCTTTCGATGGGCTTGCGCTGCGAAGGTGCGAGAGGTTTGCACCTTCACCTGGCCTCTACTTAAAGTCCCATCCATTTCCCCACCATCTCTTCCCCACCATCTCTTCCCCACCACACCACCACAACCGATACACGAAACTGAGCCATCACATTCTACGTATCTTTACATCCACATCACGCGCATACAAATCGCTCTCAGACAGTCTCCTTATAGCCATCCCTTCGCCTGGCGACCTCTTCGACCACGACAAAGGCGCCCTCCTTGCGCTCATCCTTATCCCTCATATTCTCCGCATCCCGACGAGCTATGAATAATCTGTTCGTCCCCTTCGAGGACGACACGACTGTGTCGAGCCAAGATGCCACTCTCAAGGCGCTGAACGAGCGCGTGGCAGACCTGGAAACCAAGCTTGCAGCTCGAGACAGAACCATCACTACACAGAAAGAGACGCTTAACACAGTCAATGTCTACGTGAAACCTATTCTTTCCCGTTTATTTACCGAGATGGGAACACCAGAACCCACCACGACCACCGAACTCGTTGCAGCGCTAACACCGGTGCCAAGTTGGCTAGACAAAGTGTTGACCACCGAGCCCGCCAAAGAGAAGGAGAACCCTGAAGAGTCGACCCGCGAGCAAGAGCTACAAGAACAACTCGACATCAATCAACAACACGTAGACGAGCTTGATACCGAAATAACAGAGCTAAGGACTGGCGTCGTTCCATGGATGATCAACCGTCTTCATTGAGAAAGTGTCCGAAAGGACCAAAGCCATCGCAGAGTCTAGAAAAGCATTGCGTGATGCCAGCATCTCTATGAAAATTCAGGAGTTTTCGGAGCATACCCTACCGAATGCAGTCGCGTCGATTGAGAGACTGGGCCACGGTGACTTCCTGGATGAGATGACTTAGGCATTATCGTGGACGTTCTTTGCCGACATCCCATTGATCAGTCAACACATATTCGCGACCGGTACTCCTCTTCAATCCGAGCAATTCCAGCCCGAGATGTTGCGCCGTCTACGATACACACGACACCACCGCAAGGCACTGGACAATACACAGAGGCAGCACCCGGAAACTGCTAACGAAGAACTCATCAACTTCTACAGCCGAAACATGTCAGCATACATTGCCGCCTGCCTCGCCATCAACCCGCGCGAGGCCGTCAATTTTGACGTAGACCTAACATCTGTTGCGCATATTCGGGTAGAGGAACCCCAGTCGCCTCAAATCAATGAGGTCCAGGCCGCCGCGGTCGCTGGTCCAAAAAACTAGAGGGCACACCAAAGGTGACTAAGACCCAGCCCAGCAACACCGCTGCTTCCACCGGGGATAGATACACGCTTACTACACACGCGAACACAGCCGCCCAGAATAACACGCAAAAGAAGCCGCCATCGAAGCCTCTCCCCGAAAAGACTGCAAGATCTTCCAACAAGGAAGATTCCCCAAGAGATGCGCCGAAGCCTCAAAACCCGCTGAACATGCCAAGCAGGGCAACCAAGGGTCCAGACGGCAAGCCACTGAAGGGCTGGGGAGGCAACGTCGACTACACCTCTATCGACAGTGCCCTTCAGGACTTGAGCGGCGTCGGGAGGAACGACAACTTGCCGGCATATGTGGCACTGAACCCGTGGATGGCCACCAGCGCAGTGAAGAAGCACGGCCCGATGTGGATTTGTCTCAGGGATGTCAGGCGACACAGCAAGAAGGTTGTTATCAACGCCTGGGAACTCGAAAAATGTGGTGGCTGTGGAACACCGAGGTACAAGGGCATGACTGTCATAACCTCGTTGTATCTCAAAGCAACAAGCGACTGCTGATCGGCCAAAAAAAAAACGAGCTCCTTCGTACGGCCCAAGCATCGACACCGCCAACTGCAAGCTCCGGAATCCAGCTACGTTCAACTCCTTGCTCACCATTCCAAATAAGGGAGCACCGTTGACGAAGACGAAGAAGAAGAAGAAGAAGAAGAAGAAGAAGAAGAAGAAGAAGAAGAAGAAGAAGAAGAAGAAGAAGAATGGAGCCGATGACAGTACGAAGTGCGAGAAGCGCAAGAAGGCCTTGTAGAGAGGTGGACGGTATATGGGGTAATCTAGAGGGAGACTACGTAGATGAAGGATCTAAGGATAGTTATTGAGATAATAGAGAATATGGTACCAGAGCAAAGGACTAGAGAGAACCGGGCGGCGTATTGACGAGACTCAGATTCTGAGTGTTAGAGTTCCCGTCTTTATGTTGGTGCTGGCATGTAAGGCTGCAATCTGAGAGCTAGGAGGTATCTAGCTGATACCGAGACATATATCTCCTACAGCAAAAATGCAAAGTATTCCTCAATATGCTCATCAGCTATCGGACTCTTCACAAATGGACTCTGACGAGCTCCATCATTGCAAGGAGAGTTCTCTACACTGATGGCGGAGCCTAGAGCTCAGAGATCACCGGAGACTTCGTACTCAATCGACAACACCGATGGGCTCAAGACATTCGCCGTACCTCCAAGATTGTTACCAATCCACAACCGTGACGCACACGCCGGTATGGGCTCGGGAACATAGCGGGGGGCAGTCAACGAGACTTTTAGCGGGACAGTTTAGATTACAGTATGCTTCGGGGAATTAAGTGCCCTCTGAATTTTTCGTGTTTCCCATACTTTGCTGTTGCGTGCTCGAACACTTGGCGCACATCTATCAGTATCCTGCAACGCAATCAAGGATTCGGTCGGTCGGTGGTCCGTGTCACCTCCGCCTTCGCCGAACATTTCCCAAGCTTGAGCTCCCCTCCAAGGCTACACTGCACACACGTGCCTTCAAACGTCCCGCACACAACTGCGCTTGTCGCGCACACTGGGTCGTTGCAACTCAACTGACACGCCTACATAGCCTATCATGTCAGACGCAAAACGGCGTAGAACAGGCGACGAAGACGTCAGCGAACTACGACGAAATGCGCGCCAAACATATCTCGCCCAGCGAGAGGCGCAACAGCTTGCTCTGCTGCGTCGCCAAGTTGCAGAAGAGGAGGACGAGGAGGAGCGGCTGGGTTCGAAGCTCACAGAGGCAGAGAGGAAGGATTTTGCGCGAAACCGAGAAACACTGCGACTCGCCGAAGCACGAAACGCCATTGACGAGCACCTCGATGGCTACTTGTTACCAGACGCCGATGGGACCAGAACGTCTGCTCTGTCGAAACGGCACAATGAGAGAGAGAAAGGATACGACAAGAGCGAAGTGCAGCTGTGGGAGGATGAACAGATGAGCAAGATCAAGAGCCAAGTCAAGAGACCCGAGCGCGTGTCTGCGGAAGACTACGAGTTTGTCTTCTCGGATGAAATGGCTATAAACTTCCAGAGCGACGGCATGCCGGATCCAGACAAGGCATTGTTGGAACGCCAGCTGAAGGAGGCCGAGCAAAAGGTCAAGACCATGGAGGATGTACGGAAGAGTCTGCCAATTTACGTGTATCGAGAAGAACTGCTGGCAGCGGCCGAATCGCATCCTGTTCTCATCATCGTAGCTGAGACCGGTTCTGGAAAGACGACCCAAGTACCGCAATACCTCCACGAGTCCGGCTTCACGAAGAACGGCAAGATTGGCTGCACACAACCGCGTCGAGTCGCCGCCATGTCTGTCGCCAAGCGTGTGAGCGAAGAGATGGGTGTGCGACTGGGTCGAGAATGTGGTTACTCGGTGCGTTTCGACAGCAAGGTCACACCGGAAGTGACCAAGGTCGAATACCTGACAGACGGTCTGATGCTCAAGCAACTAATGTCGGATCCGTTGCTGTCTGAATACGCAGCTGTCGTTCTAGACGAGGCTCACGAACGTTCATTGGCAACAGATCTGTTGATGAGTTTGCTAAAGGAGCTGGTGGCTGTTCGTCCAGAGTTCAGACTGTTGGTCACCAGTGCCACACTGAATGCCACGAAGTTCTCAGATTACTTTGGCGGTGCACCGCTATTCAACATCCCTGGACGAACACACCCTATCGAGCGTCTCTACTCGAGTTCGCCGGAAGCAAACTACCTCAACGCGGCAGTCACAACCGTCTTTCAAATCCATCTCTCGCAAGGGCCTGGAGACATTCTAGTATTCTTTACAGGCTCTGAGGAGATTGAAAGTGCAGCTGAGTATATTACCGAAACATCGCGGAAGCTTGGGTCCAAAGCAGGCCCTTTGATTGTCGCCCCTGTGTACGGTGCCCTACCAGCAGAGGAGCAACAGAAGATTTTCGCACCAACACCCCCTGGTCATCGCAAGATTGTTCTCAGTACCAACATTGCCGAAACCAGTTTGACCATCGATGGCATCCGTTACTGCATAGACTGTGGTCTTGAGAAGCAGTCAGTATACGACCACAAGCGCTCCATGAACACTTTGGTAGTTGTGCCATGCTCGCGAGCAAGTGCTGAGCAAAGAGCTGGTCGTGCTGGACGTACAGGGCCTGGAATGTGCTTTAGGCTGTATACCAAGTACGCCTTCTACAACGAGCTGCAGATGGAGACCGAACCTGAAATTCTGCGCTGCGATCTCGACGGCCCCATGCTCACACTGAAGACGATGGGCATCAACGATCTCTTGAACTTTGATTTCATTGATCCGCCGTCCACCACTGCGATAGCGGCATCCCTCGAGCACCTCTACGCCCTGGGTTACATCGACTCTATGGGTAAGGTCACCAAACTCGGCCGCCGCGCTAGCGAACTGCCTCTTGATCCAAAACTCGGCAAAGCCCTGCTCGCTGCAGACAAATATGGCTGCGTTGAAGAGATGGTGACGCTGGTGTCTATGGTTAGCGAAGCCGGGACACTCTTCTTCGCGCCTAAGGACAAAAAGGTCGCAGCAGACCTTGCCAAGCAGCGCTTCAGTGAGGACGCCGCAGGCGGCGATCTCATCGCGTTCCTCAAAATCTGGAACGAGTTCACCGAAAACGAGTTTAGCCAGGCATGGTGCAAGGAGAACTTCCTCGACTACCGCGCGCTCAACCGCGTCCGTAACGTGCGCGAGCAGCTCCAACGGCTATGTGATAAAGTTGAGTTACCGCATAGCTCGACCGGTATTTCGGACCATGTCAAGATTCTCAAGGCGTTCACCAGTGGTTACTTCACTAACGTCGCCCGCTTGAACCGCGATGGGCAGAGTTACTCGACTGTCAGCCAGAAACTGAGTGTCTACATACACCCCAGCTCGTGCATGGCGCGGAAGCAGACGAGGGATCGCTGGGTCGTATTTTACGAGTTGACAAGTACGAGTAAAGAGTGGGTTAGGAGCGTGGCGCCAATCCAGGCAGAGTGGCTAACAGAGGTGGCCCCGCATTATCACAAGGCGAAGCAGGTGGAAGAGTGGACAGAGAAGAAGCAAAGTAAAGGGACAGGCAAGGTGGGTGTTGATCGATAAGTCGACGTTGATTTTGTTTATGAGCATAGCGCAAGGCACAGGCGTAGAAGGGACGACAAATTGTGGACTGATACCCTCTGATTCTACACAAGCGTTCTATCACGCTTTTATTTATATTTTACACTTTACAGCCACCTTTCTCGGTTTATTTTCCAACGTTCGTGAATCTCAGGTACGGCTTGATCTCCCTGACATCTCCAAACTTCTTCTTCGCATCCTCTGTGGTCACACTCGGCGGGACAATAACGTCGTCTCCAACGTTCCAGTTGATTGGCGTCACGACGCCCTTCTTGTCGCCTGTCTGCAGGCTATCAACCACCCTCAGAACCTCCGCGGTGTTGCGGCCAGTGCTTGCAGGGTAATCCATCTTAAGTCTGATCTTCTTGGCGGGGTCGATGATGAAGACAGAGCGGATGGTGAATGCGATGCCCTTCTCTTTGATGTTGTCGAGGTCGTCCTGCGCGATCATGTCATAGAGGAAGGCGACTTTGCGGTCGGCATCGGCGATGATGGGGAATTGGACCTTGGTGTTCTGTGTCTCATTGATGTCGTCTACCCACTGATCGTGGGAACTGAGGTCATTGGCGCTCTGGTAAACATCAGTGTTCAGTACACATTTTAGCCCAGACTCAACATACAAGTCCCAGCATCTGCACGCCACGAGCGTCAAATTCGCCCTTGAGCTTGGCGAAAGCACCGAGCTCGGTGGTGCAGACGGGTGTGAAGTCGGCAGGATGCGAGAACAGAATGGTCCATTTGCCATTGAGGAACTCGTGGAACTTGATTTGTCCGTGTGTTGTTTGCGCCTCAAAGTCAGGCGCAACCGACCCAATCCTCAAGCGTGGCTGCTCAGCCGGAATCGCGAGGCCGCGGCGGAACGGTGTAGCAGTAGGGCGCTGGACGCGCAGCGCAGGGCGGGCGGCGGAGCGGAGAGCTCGAGAAGCTGCACGGGGGATGAAAGCAGACATTGTGAGTTTCGATAGGTGTCAATGGGTTGCGATGATGCCGCTTCAGAGGTTTTGGCTTTCGACGGCGATACTAAAGTGGATTCGATGGCCATGGCGTCATCCCCACGCGGAAACAACGGCCTTGCCAAAAGGGATCCATCTGATGTGTCTCCAAACCACATGTCGATCATGTGTGGTGGTGTTGATCCTGAAGAGAGGCTTCACGTTGAGAATAATTTCAACGAGACTGTGACTGTGGTCGAACGCGCCATGCAGTGTCTCTCGTGTCACAGCAGCATCGATCGTTGAATCTGCACACCATTGTTGCTCTACTGCTGTCGCACATGGCTCTATGCCCTCTTAATCAATTCTCAGCCCTATATCGTTCATAAATGTACTGCAAAGGTCTTCCTTTCAACTCACTGTTTGGCATCATGAGATATTACGTCATTGGTCTTTCTCCACAACATACCGTAAGATCCGAGCCAGGATTATGGCAAGGACGACCAACATGTGGCTGGCATAAAACGGCGCCGATGCCCAGCGCAACGCGCGCGCACTGCGCTCACATCTAGTTGCCACATTCGCGAATCAACGCCCCCATTGTAACATTCACACGACGCCAGTATGTCAGTCGCATCCGCACCCGGAACAGGAGGCTTCCTCAAATACAACAATGGCCCGCCCAAGGTATTCATCACCGACTCAACTCCCCACCCACCTGAAAAAGCGCTCCTCTCCTGGAAAGAAGAAGGCTATGAGGTATCGTACCTCCAATACGACCCATCTGCACAATCCTCCTACATCCGTACCGTTCAAAGCCTGAGCAGCAATCTTCAGCTGGGCGAGCACTATGCGCTAATAGCCTACGGCGCAGCAGCCAGCGTCGTGCTGAAGACCGCCATGAAGCCGCTGAACAAGTGCTGTGCAATCGTCGCCTTCTACCCGCCCGTCTTGCCTGGCGTTAAAGTGAAATACCCCGAGAGCACGAATCCGCAGGTCCACGTCGCGAGCAAGAGCATGAGCAGTCCGCATCCAGAAATGGTCGACTGGAAGTTGTACCGCTACGCTGACTGCGCGACCGGATTTGCCGACCCAAACTCCAAGGCGTACTCACCGGGTGAAGCAAATTTGGCGTGGAGCAGGGCGCTGGCGTGCGTGCGCAGGGGGTTTAAGTTGGAGATTGATCTCGAGCCCGTGGTGCAGAACTTTTGGAACGCAAAGTACGAAGACGATGTGCCCGAGAGAGCAAGTATGAGCGTAGTAAAGAATATGACGCAGAACAGTCCGCATGTCACATTGCTCCCCACTCTACAGGGCGGCGTGGGGAGAAAGAAGCTCGAGGAGTTCTACAGAGAGTTCTTCGTTCCCAGTCTAGTTGAGGACTTCAAAATACGGTTGGTTTCAAGGACAATGGGCGTTGAGCGTATCGTGGATGAGATGGTGGTATCTTTCACGCATTCAGATGAGGTGGATTGGATTCTGCCCGGCGTTCAAGCAACAGATAAGTATGTTGAGATTGCCATGGTCAGTGTGGTAGCGGTCAGAGGAGGAAAATTGGTCTCCGAGCACATGTACTGGGACCAGGCCTCTGTCCTTGTGCAAGTTGGTCTACTGGACCCAAAACTGGTGCCTACAAAGTTCAAGAAAGAGGGAACGAAACAACTCCCGGTCGCTGGCGCTGAGGCGGCAAAACAACTTGTCGATCCGCAGCAGGGCAGGTACAATAAGCTGCTACACATGCACGGCCTGTTCGACGGTATCGACGGTAATTGAATGCTAGGAAGCACATTTCAACGAAGCTCTTTTGTTCTCTCAGCCTATGAAGCTGCATGTGGGTAATCTATACTCCTTCAGCACCCAGTACTTCCTCCGCAACCCTTCCCACTCGCCCTGCTCATCAAGATCAGGTACCTGTATTGTCTCCCACTCGGTGTCGAAACCTGCTTCGAAGAGATCCATCTCAACGATCTTGCCGTACACATCGTAGACGATCTGTCTGTCTGCACCCATGCCGTTGAAGAAGCCAAATTTGCCACCTTCGCCGTCTACACCACCTGAGGGGTCCAGCAAGCCGATGACATGTTCTGTGAAGAATTCGCGCAGCGCTTGGTACTCTTCAGCAAATGTGTCGAAATAAATGCCATCGAAGAGATCGCCCTTCTCAACGAGCCCTGGCACGATATCTTGCCAGCGGCCCTCGTGGATGACGACGCCAGGCTTTTTGTCCCACCCCTGCTCTTTCATGCGCTTCAAGACATCTGGATGCGCTTCGATGATATGGTGTGACTTTGGTTGCTTTTCCTGGAGAATGCCATCGATGATGCCCATCCCGTGCCCCACATTGAGAACACGCAGACCTGGTGCAGGGGCAAGCAACTCAGCAGATCGTTGCATAAGTGTTGTCTCCCACTCCATCATCACACCATTACCCGCCTCGTCGGTCAACCTGTCCCGGTCGAAGGTCAAATTCGAAGCCAGATAGTTGGGATTTTCAGTCGACTCGTCGCCTGGTGCAGCCTCCTGACTGACATCCGGGGTCTCCGCACCCTCTGCATCCAGAATTTCCACATCCTTGTTTGTCGCTTCAGTTTCGACTTCTGCCTCGTCTTCGTCCTCTTCGTCCTCTTCATCCGAGTCTCCACCAAGAAGCAGCTGATACTGGTCCAAGCGACTCAGCAGCAGCTCAGCGCGCACGCCAGCATCTACACAAAGCTCGTACAGCTCTTCCAAGCCGAGTCTTTGCGCAATGCATCCTGCTGTCTCGCCGTTCGCATCCAGATCGTTCCATATCGCGCCGTTTTCGAAGAGAAGCTTGACAGTCTTGGTCGCAGCTTCTATCTCGTTGTTCTCTGCTTCTTTGACATCTCCACTCTCCCCATTGGATTTTGTAGTAGACTCATCCTCGTCAGGCTCACAAGCAGCAATTGCGGCGTGGAGGGGTGTAAAGCCTGTCTCGGAGTCTTGGACGTTCGCGGAGGTGTTGCGGAGGAGGTTGCGCAACGCGGGGATATCGTGGTTTGCCGCTGCGAGTAGAATGCTCTGAGTAGAGAGATCTGTCTCGACGTCGAACGCGGGATCGTCCATATTTGTGGTGCGCTTTGTGAGTGGTTCTCCGTCTGCTCGCAGTAAAGGCTACAAGAGGGGCAGAAAAGTTTTAGTGGGGCAGGGTCCACGCTATCGATAAGTGGAACTACTACGTCATCGAGGCATGCCTCTGAACTTACAGAACGATGACTCGATTCGACTAGTAGCAGTTTCTAGTAGCCGTATTAAGAATTGAACCAACCGAGCCTAATAACAACTTAAGTACGTAGCAATCTACCTCCCCAAGACGTCCGATAGATGGTTGCCGCACATAATCACTGGGCTGCGTCCTATTTCTCCACTCCACTCCTCCGTCATATATGATTGATTGTCCATCATGCCAGCAAATGAGCAGATACGAACAGGAGCTTGCTTGTGCAAGAAGATCACGTTCCAGATTAGAGGAGAAGAGTTGAACTTTGCCATCTGTCATTGTACGAACTGTAGACGGAACTGTGGAGCAACATATACCGCGAACGCCTGGTTTCTGGACAATGTACAGGCTCGATTGTATGCTGGAATGACTAAGTACTGACTGCGTCCAGCAATTCGAGTGGAAGTCAGGCGACGACCTCCTGAAGCAGTTTGACGATAGAGAAACAGAAACCGGCGAAGTCGTTCATCGCTCATTTTGTGCCAACTGCGGTTCACCAATGTTGACAAAATCTCCTCGCATGCCAGGAATCGTGATCATACCCAGCGGAGTCTTCGACGGGCACCACAACTGGAAGCCAAGTTACGAGCAGTGGAGGCGAAGTAAGGACTGTTTTGTTGACCCTATACGAGCCGTCAAGGACGAGAGTCGTTACAATGAGCATCCAGATCTGAAAGAGTTTGAGAACATTTGGGACAAGAGTGGTACAAGGCCAGCCCAAGAGTTTATTGAACGCTAAATACACATATATATTGTTCGTACACCATTGCACATGTCTATAGCTTCGCGCTCTTGACTACCAATGCATTCGACTGTGTCAGGGTGTCAATGGCATCCCGCTCCATAGTCTTCGCCAGATCCTCGCAGGTCGGTATGTCGTGGATCAACCCTGCACACATTCCAAGGCTCCAAACTCCTGCATCGACATCACCAGTCTCGTACACACCCTGTCCGCGTTTGCCGCTCATCAGGTGTGCCACATCCTTGAACTCTACGTCCTTCTTCTCGTTTTCGATCTTGTGCACCTCGACCGAAACCTTGTTCTTGTGCAGCCTCGAGGTGTTCCTGAATTTGCGAAGGACCAGAATCGTATCGTTCTCCGTGGCCTTGACGATTGCTTCTTTGACGTTTTGGTGGATCGGAGACTCGACCGTGCACATCCACCGTGTACCCATGTTGACTCCAACGGCACCCAGCGCCAGTGCAGCCGCCAGTTGCCGTCCATTTGCGAAACCACCAGATGCGAGGTATGGGATCTTCAGCTGCTCCTTGCAGAGCGACAGGAGCATGAGCGATGTTGTGTCGTACTCTCCTCCATGGCCGGCACACTCGATTCCGTCGATGGAAATGCAATCCACGCCCAATTTCTCTGCTCGTAGCGCATGCTTCAGAGTGACACATTTGTGGAAGACGGTCACGCCGTTGTCTTTGAGGTATTTCAGAACTGGTGTTGGGTCGCCTGCTGTCTCAACAATCTTGATGCCCTCTTCGACTACTACCTTTGCATATGCAGGATAGTCTGGCGCATTCATCGAAGGGAGAAGGGTGATGTTGACACCAAACTGTACTGCATTTGGCTTCAACATGGACTTCGTCCTCCGGATCTCCTGGCGAAGTGCCTCAGGGGACGGCTGTGTGAGTGCAGTGAGGAACCCAAGTGCACCTGCATTCGCAACTGCGCTGATCATCTCTGCCTTTCCTACCCACATCATGCCTCCTTGCACGAGGGGAACGCGTATCCCAAGGGTCTCTGTGAGCCATGTTTTGATCGGCATCTTGTCGTGTGTTGGATTAAGAACGAAGTGGACGAGTGGCAATATGTACTAGAAGATCGAGGTAGTCAAAGTGATCAAATCGTAAAAAATAGAGACACAAGAGTGAAAAGCAGGAAGGAAAGTAACATGGGAGTAGCATGTGATGGATGTTTCATCCCGGCGCGAGTCAGCTTGCGGGTCGTTGAACCTCGGTACTTCCCCACAAAGGTTCCTGCCGATGCGACCACGAGACTCGCAGTCCTGTCTCTTACTGCGTCTGATCGCCGACGGGTGACCGAACGAACGACTAGGTAGTGTTGGTTACGTGACAACTGCGGACTGGTATCGCCTATTGAATTTTTTTGCAAACAGTGCGAGTTCTTGGAATCCAGAAGGCGCTCTCCTTCATCCTGAATCTTTGCAAATTACTCGACTACCCCGTGTTGGCAGGGCGCAATACATACTAGAAGCCGGGTTTCGCGCCGAACTTTTGATTTGATACGTTAGCTATTAGTACGTCTTTCAAAGCTCCCAAGTAAGTACACGTGGGTTGTGAACAGACACACGAAGGGTAAACACAATTACCGAAAACCACCAGCATGCAGCCGAATTGAACACGATCGAACGCTACCGTGTCCGTGCGCGTAATGCGCGGATTCGCGTAATGCGCCGAACCACCAAAACACCCCTATTATCTTACCTCCATAACAACACAACGCGATGGGATTAGAAGAAGCCCTTTTAGAGTGTGATACTTTTGCATCTGAAGATGAGATCCCGTGGTCTAAAATAGCTGAAAAGCATGGTGTTGTGCGGTCAACGTTGACGCGCACGTGGAGGGGTGAGACGCGGTCGCGTAATAAGAAGGCTATTGCACAGCAAAAGCTCACTCCACAACAAGAGGAGGAGCTTGTAACTTATATAGGAGAGCTTACTGCTCGTTCTATACCACCTACAAGGGAGATGATACAGAATTTCGCGTCTTCTGTGGCCAAGGAGCGTGTGAGCGAGAGCTGGGTTACTCGGTTTATTAACAACTACTCCATCCATCTCATCTCTCAATACTCAACGGGTATGGACGCCAATCGCCACAACGCTGATTTATACACAAAGTATGAGCTATACTTCAACCTACTACAACGCAAGGTCACTAAGTATAAGGTTGAGAGCTGCCACACATACAATATGGATGAAAAGGGGTTCATGATTGGGATCACTACTAGGACGAAACACGTGTTCAGTAGGCGGATGTGGGAGAAGGGGGAGGTCAAAGCATCACTTCAAGATGGTAATAGGGCCTGGGTTACGCTGCTGGCTTGTGTGTGTGGTGATGGGACTGCACTGCCGCCAGGCATCCTCTACGAGTCTGCCAACAGTACCATCCAATCAAGCTGGGTAGAGGAAGTACAGCCAGGGGTACACGACGTACTTGTTTCCTCATCACCTACTGGCTGGACCAACAACGATATAGGCCTTGCCTGGCTTCAACAGGTGTTTGATCGCTTCACCAAGACCAAGGCGCGGAGGAAGTGGCGCCTCCTGATCCTTGACGGCCATGGATCCCATATGACTATGGACTTCATTAACTACTGTGATCAGAATAAGATACTGCTGGCTATCCTTCCTCCTCACTCAACCCACACGCTGCAGCCGCTGGATGTAGTGATGTTCAAGCCTCTCTCAACTGCGTACTCAAAGGAGCTCACAACATACCTTCACAATGGCCAGGGACTATCAGTAATCAAGAAGAGCGACTTCTTCCACCTATTCTGGAAGGCCTGGACGAGCACGTTTACTCAGGAGTTGATACTCAAGTCTTTTGAGGCAACGGGTATAGCACCCCTCCAACCCAACGTCATCCTTCACCGCTTTGCTGAGCCTTCTCCCCAGGCCTCTGATGCTAGCGGAAGCTCTTCTTCAACTTATTCTGGCAAAGATTGGCTGAAAATAGAGACCCTACTGCGCAAGGTTGCCAAGGATGAGAGTAGTAAGGAGTTGAAGAAGATCAGCCGCTCGCTCCACCACATCTCAGTCCAAAACCAGCTACTCCACCATGAGATAGCAGGCCTAAAAGAGGTTCTTAAGACTCAGAAGAAGCACAAGAAGAAGAGCAAAGTCCTTGACTTCCAGGAACCTGAGGACTATTATGGTGGAGCAGTGTTTTACTCTCCTTGTAGGGTTGATAAAGCACGTCAGTATGAGCAGGTAAAACAACAAGAAGCTGAGGCAGAAGAGGCTAGAAAAGTAGAGATGGCTGAACTCAGGCACGCAAACAAGCTATACAAAGAGCGACTAGCTCAGGAGAAGCGTGAGCAGCGGGTGAGGGAGAAGGAAGAGAGAGACCGTGTCAAAGCCAAGAAGGCAGAAGAAGTAGCTGAACGCAAGGCTGAAAAGGAACGTCAGAAGCAAGCTCAGGACGCCCAGAAAGCTATACAATTGTCCCAAAGAGGCAATAAGACAGCTTCAAAAGCTTCTATAGTAAGAAGAAAGCCTGCGCGTCGTGGTATAGGTGCGCGTAGTCAACCAAAGCCTGCAACGCCTCCTCCACCAGCTCGCACACACACCACCCGCAGTGGCCGCACCGCCACTCTATATAAATAAAATATATAGGCAATAATTATCGCATAGACCTATAGAACACTCCACTAAACAACCTCGCAATAATAACTATTGTACGTGGCTCTACAACCTCATTTTTCAGGTGCACTTTAGGGGGTTTCGGCGCATTACGCGAATCCGCGCATTACGCGCACGGACACGGTACACCGTAAACAACCAGCGAACAGAACGGACCGACTCGAGAACTCCGAAAGGAGAGAGCGACATTTACTGAACTCAGAAAAAACCTTCTCGGCTATATATGCTGTCACAAACTCCAAGGACCCAGGAACTTACAATGGAGCTACGCAGCAAAGTCCTGTAGATCTTCGGTGTCGTACGGAGCACCAGACGTGTACTGAATTCAGTTTGTGGCCACAAGGAGCTTAAGGTACCTTTCCAAAGCAAAAAAGTAGCCACAGTGTCTTTGACGGCATCTCTTCACCGTCATCTTCACTGTCATCCTCAATGGCACTGGTGCAAAAGCACGTTCATGGCACAGCTCTAGAGGCTTTGCTTGACTGCTGGCACTACTGGTGATAAATTGATTTCGACTTGGGAAAGACCTAGACTCAGGACTCTGCGCTGTGTACCACGCAGCGCTTAAAGACATGCAGATTCTTAGGAAGGATAATCCTGCAAAACGACCTTTCATCGACCAACCAAACCAAGTGTGCAAAGATAAACGCTTGAGGCTCCTGTCGCTCCCGCATATTCTGCAGGGGAAACCGAGTCTCGGCTGTGCTTACTTTCATGAGCAAGCTGGTGTCCTATCATCGCCCTGCGTTTCAGCCTCACCTTTCAGCTGGACTCTTGGACACTGGTCCTACGACACGAACAGCATGTCCATACCTCCCTTTTCCGAACTGGAGAGCTAGAGCAAGACGCTCGCAGACCACAGCGCGTGCCCAATTCGAACGAGGAAAGTGTGGCTCCAGGCACGCGATTGACTTGAACGCAATGCTTGCGCTGTGTTACTATATTCGTACTTCGCATTCAGCTCAGAACGCCATGGGGCAATGCAATCTCGCGAAGGAGCTCTAGGTTTAAGATGCCAGCTCCGTCAACGTGCTGTTGTTTGCCCCCTCTTCGATCTTCGCTTCTTTAACATAAACGATTCGCATCGCTCTGCCTTTCTCATTCGGTCGGACATCCCGAACATGAAGGGCACTTCATCACTTGTCAGCCTTCTGGCTGCTCTGCCAGCGGTGCGAGGAGCCGCCTTTGCTGGCCCTTCGCCAACATCTACCAGTCCGAACCTTGCTTTGGGTGGCATGTCCTCGAAGCCAACTGCTCCACCGTCGATTGAAGAGCTTCGAAAACGACAGACAAACCTCTACCCCGAGACATGCGGCTGGATAGATGGCGTATACTGTAAGATTCTTAACTTCATGTCCGGGCGAGGCTGAAGCATGCACTGACACTGTACAGCAAATTCCGTGACATGCCCGGGATCACGCACATGCATGCAATACACTGGAGGCGCTGGAATGATCGGATGTTGCGACAGTGCCAACACTGTCGACTGTGGCTGGGCAAGTTCCTGCATCGACGCCGCAGCATACAGGTCTGGGTGTGGCACGAGCTGCGTCCTCAACACTTTCATACAAAAGTGCACAGAGTCCACTCTGCCATACTGCGCCACCTGGACTTTCCCCAGCAACGGTGTCATTGGCTACGGATGCGTTGCCTACTCAGAGACCAACATTGCGACAGTTCTGCAGCGCGCCACTGATGACCTCGGCGCCACAACGAGCATGACCCTAGCCACCGTTGTAGCGAACCCTGCTGTCACAGGATCAGGCAGCGGCACATCGAGTCGGAGGAGGAAGACGCTCGCCATCGGCGTCATAGTTGGTATCGTTGTAGTTGCAATCTTCGTAATCTGTTGCATCGCAGTTGGCATCTTCATTTGCCTGAAGAAGAAGAGAAAGCAACGCGAGATTGCAGCGAGTGCCCAGGCCATGGCTGCAGTCCATGCAACGCGTCCACAGTCGCAGTTCCCGCCACAGCAACAGGGATCTCAGTATCCTGCGCAACCGCCACAACAGCAAGCTCCTCCACATCAAATGCAGATGCAGCAACCGAGTCTTTTCCACCCGTCTGCCAATCAACAGGGCCTTGCGCCGGCTGCTCCACCCTACTTCCCACATGGCCAAGAGAGTAAACCGGGAGCATACATGTCAGTGCAGGAGTATCCTTCGACGCCAGTGTCGCCTGTTGTCTCGAGCCCCTCTACCCCAGCGCCGGTGTACGCTCAACCGCATGGTGTGCCTCCTCCCATGCCGGTGGTCAGCCAATATCAAATGAACCCCGATGCGCATGAGGTTGATGCGGTGAGTGTGCCGCACGTCCCGGGCCAGGGGGGACAGGTGCATGAGATAGGGAATGGAAAATAGAGTCAGGTGTTGGCAGACGGAGCATGCGCGGTTGTACTCAGTAGCTGAAAGTTGCTCTTTCGTTGGACTTCAAATCAGACTTGTAGAGGCTTCTAGGTCAATTGACAAATTCAAATCAATCGAGGGGTATCTATCAAGGAAATGACCGCTACTCGTGTCTCATGGGGCTGCTATCCACAGGCGTGCCCACAGCCGGACTCCCAAATGCTGGGCTGTCTGTTGCAAAAGGGTTTGGAGGGAGCACGTCTGGATCGTAGCCGTTGCTCCCCTCCTGTTTTCTTACAGGGAGAGGCGAGGCTTTCCATATTCGTATGCTTCGATCCAATCCCGCACTTGCGATCAGCTCCTCTTTAGGGTGCGTGTCTACAGCCAATACTGTATCGTCGTGGCCAGACAGTCGCTGAAGTACGTTCTTACTCGAGACGTCCCACAGCACAATCCCGCCCTCTTCGCTACCCGACGCTACGAAGGCATATGTCTCCTCTGGGTTTGTTCTATCACCATATGTGCCAAATGCGCCAGATAGTGAGTACTTGGCGTTTGTATGACCCTGATACGTCTTGACGCATCTCCCCTTGCCGTTCGCATAGTCCCACAGCCGTATGCACGAGTCTAGCGTGTGGGCTAGTATGTATTTTCCGTTCGGACTGAACTTGACGCTCGTCACTGATGCGTTGTCTTCGTGGACGAGTGTGCGCAGACACTGTCCTGTACTGGTGTCCCACACCCTGATCAGGCCGTCGTGCGAGCAAGATACAATCAGCGTGCCATCGCGCACAAAGTCAACTGCCGATACTGGATCAGAATGTGCTGGCAGAGATCGCATCACGCGTGCCGCACGCACGTCCCACAGGAACACTGCTTCGTCGTAGCTGCCACTGACAAGCATGTTGCCCTTGGGGCTGAAGGCTAGAGAATAGACATAGTTGTGATGCCCAATCAGCGGCGTTGGGTGCGCAAGCCCAGTCTGCACGTCCCAAAGGCGAATGCTCTTGTCGTCTGAGCCCGAGGCGAGGGTCGTGCTGTCGGGCGACCAGGTCAGCGTGTTGATGCCAGCGAGGTGACCTTCGAGCGTGTGCTCGAGCATGCCAGTCGAAGAGGACCAAATCTTTATCGTGGCATCGGCAGAGCCGGTTGCTATCCACAGTCCGTTTGGGGAGAATCTGAGGCAGGAGACTGCGCGCTTGTGGCCACGGAGGATGAGGTGGGGTGTGTAGTTTAGGGCAGTTGGTTTGCGAGGTGGCGGCGTGTTGCTTTGAGATCGCGAGCGCGAGTTCGAGGGCGACCGCGATCGCGATGGTGATCGCCGGCTATAGTATCGTCGCTCGTCTGCGCTGTCGTCCACATCATTGTCACGGTCCCTGCTGTACCGGCGCGCAGGCCGTTCTGCTAGTCTGTATTCTGGAGAGCCATTGCGAGGAGAGCGAGAGTTGGAGCGTTTTCGTGGCGGCGCATCGTCGTACTCGTCTTCGGTCTCCTCTCGCGAGCGCTTGATGGGAGAGCCCATGTTGTTTGTGGGTGTTGAAAGTTAGCAGTAGAACGCGGATTCCCTGTGTTCTGCCCGCAAGCGCGTAGGCGGTGAAGAGAGGCACAGGGGACCCCTGCTTGTGACGTGCCTCGGTCTGTGTACCTGATGGTGCATCGCCAAATAATTCCATCTCCTGAACAATTACCGCCATGATTCCCCCTGAGAAACCGACAAGTCTGCGAGTCCTATCGCTCAATTGCTGGGGCCTCAAGTTTATATCTACACTCCGCAATGAGCGCTTGACTGAGATTGGCCGCCAAATTGCCGCTGCAGATCCTCGTCCAGACATTGTCGGCCTCCAAGAATGCTGGACACAGCAGGACTATGAAGCCATTCGCGATCTCACCAAAGAGATACTGCCGTATGGAAAGTTTTATCATAGCGGCTGCTTTGGAGGCGGGCTTGCCATCCTATCCAGATGGCCAATTGAAGAGAGCAACATGGTGCGGTATCCGCTCAACGGACGACCTGCTGCTTTTTACCGTGGAGACTGGTTCGTCGGCAAGGGTGTTGCGTGTGCACGCATACGCATAGGGCCGGCTTCTAAAGACGTGGCAGAAGTCTTCACTACGCACGTGTGTATAGTGTTCTACCGTCGGAGTTCGTACTGACAGCCACAGCTTCATGCACCGTACGAAGCCGAACCGCACGATTCTTACATCTGCCATCGAACGGCCCAGGCATGGGAAATAGCAAAACTCATGCGTGCAGCTGCCGAGCGCGGGCATTTGGTCATCGGCATGGGAGACTTCAACATGGTCCCCCTTTCGCTGGCGCACCGCATTGTCGAGACACACGCTCCTGTGAAGGATGTATGGCGCATCCTCCACCCCGATTCGTCGCACGGCGCAGCGAAAGACAAAGTGGAGCAGCTACGCGGCGTTCCCATGCCAAATGCCGAGTTCAATCTCACAACGAATGGCACGACGTGTGACAGCGCCTTCAATTCGTGGAGATGGAACGAAGCACACAAGAAGCGGCTGAAAAGGGGCGAGAACGTGCAGATAGACCCTGCCGTGGACGACCCCAGCGCAAAGCGACTCGATTACATCTTCTTCAGCAGCGCACGACACCATGATGCAAACACGGGAGAGGAGACCGCTGAGTGGGAGCTTGAGCAGGCAAACGTTGGCATGACTATGCGCCATCCAACGCTACACTGCTCGCTCAGCGATCATTTTTCTGTCGAGTGCACGTTGACAAGGAAGGATAATCCCCACGCCGCGCACGCTTCCGACGTCGTCAATCGATACCTACCTATTGAGACGTACGAAGAGATCATAGCAACACTGGTCAAATACATGGACCGTCAACGATTGCAGCGTAAGTTGCGCATTGGGCACTTCTTCTTCCAACTTTCTGTGTGGGTCGCCTGCATGATTGGAGTCTGGTGGTCGCCGCACAACTATGTATCTTTCATATTAATGCTGTTGAGCTCGTTGGGGCTGGGTGTTGGTGTCATTGATGGATTGATGGGCTTGCTGTTTGGCGGCAGCGAGATGAGGGCGCTGAAGGAGTTTGAGTGGGAGGTGAGGAACGCAATGGATAGAGCATCAGACGCGGAGGAGCGATCGGATACCGGGAATCCTGCATAGCTTAATCTCAGACGAAATGTACACAAGTGGGTGATGCGGGCCTGTTTTGATGCACGTGCATTCGCGACGTGAACGGGCAGCCGCTAGGACCGGTAGGTACAAGCCGTTGTCGCTTCTCTGGCGGAGGTCTTCAAGGTAGCTCTGGAAAAAGCGTTCTAAATCAAAGAATAGATAGAGGACTACAGGTTCTTTCACTAAGGAGTAGCCTGGCCTGGAATCAGATAAACACATCTCGAAGTGGTTTGCAAGTTCACAGAGCTGATATCACTACAAGAGACCGCCAAGCCCATCCACGACCCATCAAGCGTCAACCCTCAGTGCATCGCCCTTCCCAAAAGACCACACCACACAAGCACCTGACAAACCTCAGAACAGAAAGTACGCGTCGCATAATCACAGCGACACTCCCACAAACGTCAAAAAAGGCGCAAGGCCCCCCAGAGCTGCGCAACAGCGACCGACCCCATCATGAGCAGCTCCCAGCCCCAAGCAGCTGGCGCTGGCCAGCAGCAGCAACAAGGCCCAAAGCTGCTCAAAGCTGACGATATACTTAGGCTGCACTGTCTGACGGAAGATGAGAAGCAGAAGTATAGGATACTCATGCAAAACACCTGGAATATGTTCAACAATGCTGCCGCAGGCAGTCCAGAGCAGGCTCAGGCGCGTCAGACATTGCAGCAGTTCTCCCAGAAGTTCATCGCTAGAGAGCGCGCACATAGAGCAAAGGTCCAGCAGCAACAGCAGGGCGGGCAAGGACAGTCTGGTCAGCCAAACGCAGGCGCACAGCAGAACTCGGTCAAGCAGGAAGGGCAGGGGAGTGCTGGAGAAGCCGCTGCGAATCAACAGCAGCCGTCGCAACCGCAGAATCAAGGCCAGCAGCGACCACAGAACCCCTCTGTAGACCCATCGATCATCAAACACGTTCACGAGTTTCCGTTTACGCTGCCACTGAACTTCACATTGGGCACCCCTGATGCCGATACAAAGCTCAAGGAATATAAGAATGGATACCTCAACATGTTGGCGAAGCAGGCGACACTGACCGAGAACATAAAGAGGATCCAGGCGCAGATACAGGAGCGAGGAAAGAGCGGGCAAGAGGTACCACAAGAACTGACGAATGCCAAGAACAAGGTCGAGGAGGAGTATTACCGCATGAAGGCTCAGATCGAGAAGTTTCGCGGCCTGCAGAAACAGTGGAAAGACGAGCGAGCTGGTCAAGGGCAGGGTGCACAGCCTACACAGCCCCAGCAAAATCCATCGCAGCAGCAGCAGCAGCAGTCACAGCCGCAGCAGCCACAACAAGCTCAACAGTCACAGCAGTCTCAGCAGCCGCAGCCGCAACGACAGCCTTCACTTTCGGGACCGAGCGGCCAGCCTGCAGTGAAGGAGGAGCCGCAGATAAAGATCGAGGGCGGGCTGCCGCAACTGCCGCAAACGCAGCAACTGCCGCAATTCAACCAGCAGCCACCTCAGAACGCCCAACAACCGCAACAGCAACTTCAACAGCCACAACAACAGCAGCAGCAACCAATGCAGCAGCAAGGGCAGTCACAACAACAATTGCAGCGCCCACCACCAGCACCGCATTCTCTTTCGATGCCTCAACATCAATTTCAACAGCAAGGACAACAAGGACAGCAAGGACAGCCACAGCAGCCTCAGTTGCCGCAGCAAGGACAGGCTCGACCGCAGATCAACCCACACCAGGCGAACATGCAACAGCAGCATCAGCAAAGCAACTCGCCGCACCCGCAGTCCGCGACGGGCAACGGTCCTCCAGTCCCGCTTTCTCACCAAGCTGCTGTCAGCGCCGCAAACCGCTCCTACACAGACCCTGCGCGGTCCAACACGCCCATGCAAGGCGGTCCAGCAGGCAACTTCCATGCGCCTGGCAGTCGCGAGCGCGAGCAGCTCAATAACCCCAAGATGCCAATCCCGCGCCATCTGAACGTCACATCACCCGTGCCTGTCAACATGGGTCAGCAGCGACCAACTATGAGCGGGCCGACCAACGGTGCACCGGGACCTATGGGTCAGCCTGTGATATCAAGGCCGCCACCGTTCCAGCTTGAAGGCGAAGGTGATCGCGTGCTCAGCAAGCGGAAATTGGACGAGTTGGTGAGGCAAGTCACGGGCGGGAGTGAGGAGGCGCTGACACCAGAAGTTGAAGACGTAAGATACTATAAACGAAGCGACTTCTCAAGCAAAGCTAACAGTAACACGTAGGCGGTCCTCCAGCTCGCAGACGATTTCGTTGACAATGTCATCTCCAACGCTTGCAAGCTGTCCAAGCTCCGCGACAGCCCGCAACTCGATATCCGCGACATCCAGCACGTTCTTGAGCGCAGCTATAACATTCGCATTCCAGGTTACGCATCGGATGAGGTGCGCACAGTGAGGAAGATTGTGCCGGCGGCCGGGTGGGTGGACAAGATGAAGGCGGTCAACGCAGCGAAGGTTATGGGTGGAAAGACCGACTTTTAAAGGGTGGAACAGACTCCAGGGAGCTTAACCTGTTGAGCGGATGAGACTCGAGGAGGATATAGGGCTGGTGAAAATATTTGGCAGGAACAAGGCTATCTGGAATTCTTGGTCGATGGTGGAGGAGTATTGTAATGCACGGGTTGCACAGCAGCTCAAAGATTCTTACGATTTGATGCACAGAGAGGATTTATTACCTCTGGAATACAAAAGGCTATTCCTTTCCCACGTGCACGCATTCACAATGCAAAAAGGTCGAGGCATATGCACCGCTACTTACTGATCAAGGAAAAGTAGCTGGGAGGTATTCAGCTACGCTCGCGATTCACTGTCGACGTGTAAAGTGCAGAGTTTCCGTGAGTTTATCTGATCTAGCCAGTTACCAGGGTTGGTCTGCAACCCACCACAATGAAGAGTTGTCTACAAATCACCGTTCCAGCGCACAGGGACAGACAAGACAGCCGGTCTTAGCGCAACCAGCGAAGAAAGAATCTTCACAACTGGGGCAGCACATCGTGTGGGGCATGCATCACCACGAATGCCCTCAACTGCCATGTATATATTTAACGTAGATTTCCGCTCTTTCATCAACAGAGTAACATCTGGCCTAATGGCCCAATGGCAAGGCGCTTGACTACGATTCGTTCGGTAATCAAGAGATTCCAGGTTGTAAGTATTCACTGCACTCAACAGTACGCAAGTTCGATTCCTAACTCCCTCTAGCGACCCCTGGTTAGGTCAAAACACCAATTTCTTTTTTGCTGTTTTTTGTGCGGTGCAGGAGGTGGGGCAAACGGGCCTGGAGGGGTCATTCTTCTGGCTCTGCCGGTCAATTTTACTTTTTGGTTGTTATTTGTGATAATCGTTACTTTGATTTTTTATGCTACGTAGTGATCTGTTCCACCGGCAAGGATAGCAAGCTTCTAGCACGATGTCGCGCCTTCAACGTATTATCACTAGCTTTTGCTGCGCTGCCCAGCTCATCTAGTAGCGTAAATAGATATATTTACATCCAGAACTCAAACAGACAACGGGAGACCGACGTCGGCCTCCCAGACACAGCGTAGTGTGTGCCTCATGCTCGCAAATGTACAGTACTAATACAGGTCAGGGTCAAAACGCTCTACTTTCTCCGCTGCAGCACCTTGGTGCACATCTCAATCAGGCCGTTCTTGGCATCGCTGTCGGGGAACGGCGCGATGGCCTCGATGGCCTTGTCGACGTAGTCCTGGGCCAGGGCGCGCGTTTGCTGGAGGCCGGTGCTGGCGAGTACGATTTCGCGTGCCTAGGCAGAGTCAGCGTTCCTTCTCCAGTCTTTCGGGATGCAATGTGTCTTACCTTCTGCGCGTCGCCCTTCTCGCCAAACTTCCTGCCCACGAGCTTGCCTAGCGTCTGGTTGTCCTTCCACGCGAACAGCAGAGGCGCCGTTGCAAGACCTAGCTCTAAATCCGCACCGCCTGGCTTCCCTAGCTCCTCGCTGCTTATTGTGTAGTCCAGCATGTCGTCGACCAGCTGGAAGGCCATGCCCAGGTTCTTTCCATACTGGTAGCTCGCCTCGACGACCTCCGGCGTACTGCCACCCAGCACAGCAGCGGCGCGACACGACTTCGAGATCAGAGAAGCTGACTTGAGGTATGTCTTCTGCAGGTAGTACGTCACGGTGTCTTCGGTCCAGACAGGGTTCTTCTCGTCGCGGGCGGTGTTCTTCAGCTGCATGAACTCGCCCTCAACGAGGTTGGCAATAACAGTCGCGAGCAGCTCTGTCACTTCAGGGTCCCGCAGCCGTGCGAGCCCGACTGAGGCGCGGCCGAGGAGGAAATCGCCGGCTAGGACAGCCATCTTGTTGCCGAACTCGACGTTTGCGGAGGGCGCGCCGCGACGAGCAACAGAGTGGTCGATAACGTCGTCGTGGAGGAGGGAAGCGGTGTGGATGAGCTCCGTGATCTCGGCCAGGCGGCGTTGCGAGGGAAGAATGTCGGAGTCAGTGGAGGTGTAGGCGGCGTCGTGTGTGATGTCGGATATGCCGGCTCCCGGGTTGCCGTCACTGAGTATCGATGAGCTGGTAATTGGTTCGTCGACGCTGTTGCTGCCACTTCCTCCACGCGCGATCTTGGGGGTCAATGCTGTAGCTCTGCTCATGAGCAGAACGAGCATAGGGCGCACGTATTTGCCCTCGCTTTGTGTGTAGTATTTTGCGACCGTGTCCAGCGTAGGGTGCCCGGAGCCGAGTAGCGATCGTATGTTCCCCGTCAAAAACTTCATCTCGCGTGCTACTGTCTGGAAGGGATCCATCTTCAGCGGCGCATCTGGTGGCGGCGCGGCCCTGATGTGCTGCGCAACGCTAGCAGCTTGCGCAGCGGCTGCCCACGAGGACTGGTTTCGCCGCCTGGCAGAGTGATGTGTCGAGACATGAGGCTCTTGTGTGCGGACGACGCTATGGTAGGGACATGTCGATATCGAGAGTCGTGACGTTGAGGTTGCAGGGTAGTAAGACCGCTGGGCAAAACTGCTCACCAGCCGACTCGAGCGCCTCATCATTGAATTCTCAGGTATGAAAAAGACGGGAAAATGATGGTCCAGGCGCGATCAATGTGTGCCCGAGGAATTGGGGGATGTTCGGAAGAGATGACCGGGCGCAGCCGCTATCAACACTGGAAAGGGAAGTTTTACAAAGTCATGATGATAGCATAGCGCCAAGGCTGTCGGCGCGAGTAATTGTCGCGTCGGCCTCCGCGATCTGACAGGCACCAGTGATGCACGTCTACAACCGCAACAATGGTACTCCTCACGGTGACACCCGGTATAGCCAGGGCTTTGTCGCGAGTCGCAGAGATACTGCCCGAAGAATTCTCGAAGCTGCAGAAGCCGTCTGAGCCTGTCCTCGCCGCACCTAAACCCGGTAACCCCATCTCGCACAGCCAGCTGATCGACCTGTCGAAGCTTGTGAAGCAGCTGCCTCCCAATTCGCACCACAACGATGACACAACGAACGACGCCTCCGTAGAGATTGAAACACCAACAACTCTCAATGCACTCCTCCGTAACACCACGATCTACGTACCACCCCCACCGCCCAAGAAGCAGCAGACGCCCGAGTACCACGCCCTCATGGCCCGCCTCCGCGCCGAAGAAGAAGCCCGCGCCTACGAGCGCATGCTAAATCCACCTCCCACGCGCGAGACATTCACCCAACGTTTCCCAAATAGCCGCAACCGCATGCCCGACCACTTCACCATCGGCGTCGACGAAGTAGACGACGTTTCGTACGAAGAAGTGCACCGCCAGATAATCCTGATAATCAACGTCCTGATATCCATTGTCTGCGTCGCCGTCTTCGTGTGGGTGGCAGCGCGACACTGGTCTGTTGGCAAGCGACTGGGGCTCTCTATGGGCAGCTCGCTGGCTGTGGCCATCGCTGAGGTGGTTGTGTACAGCGGCTACGTCAGGAAGGTGCAGGAGGCGAAGACAGCAGAGAAGAAGAAACCGGAGATCAAGGAGATCGTTGCAAGCTGGGTGTTGGATCGGAGTACGAATGAAGAAGCTGTCTTGACTACATCCAAGGAGAAGGCCGACGATGGGGTGAGATACAGGAAGGGCAAACATCGCTGAACACGTGGATAAAGCAAACGCCGACACATGCCAAAGAACAACTCCCACAATGCTTCTCAGATGCCACCTACGCCAAGCTTGTAAACAATGAGGCAGCTCAGACACCTACACTACTTCTTCTTGTTCCGCCCAGCCACGCCCCCGGCGAACCGACCAAGGTTACTGAGACTAGATCTGGGTTTGTGGCCTTGGGCTGCGTTCGCTGCGGCTTGTGTAACCGGTGGCCTCGTCGCTCCGGCTGGCGAATTCGGTCGCAGCCCCGCGTGTTTGGGTGGCACTGCTGGTGGAATTCTCGATTCTTTCTCCTGGACCGTGTCGAGGCCGGTTGGCATGTCCTCGCCCATGGTCGCATGTGACGCGGTGCGCCTCGCCTTCTCTTGAGTCGCCTTGAACCTGTCGAGGAGCTCGTTCCATTTGACGCTGCCTTCTTCTCTGGCCTTGAGTCGATTGGGACGCTCAAATCCGGATGCAGAGGGGCCTTGGGGTGCGCTGGAGGTACCAACTTCTGAGCTCTTTTGCCTCAAATGGTTTAGGGTATTGGATTGGGGTACATACGTGCGTGGAGCAATGTGCAGGTAGCCAATAGCAGACACGCTGTTCAGCCTGTTCTTCAACGCCGCAAACGCGGAAGATTGTGGGAGAAGCATGAGGAGTCCGTACAAGCATTTGTAGAGGTGCGGATACCTCTCTGGCTCGAGAAGCTGGATGCGGAGATCTGAAACAAATCAATTGGCGGCACGTCGCAAAAGTGTGATTGCGACTTACACGTAAACACAGGCGACTCTAGCAATTGCACAAGCTTGTCGATTTGGATGAGAGTGTTGACAGTCATCTCAAGATCGGCACTGCGATTGTCAGCCGGATTATGCAGACACATCAACCTTATGTGGACTTACAATATTTGAAGCAGGTGGTAAGCCTGTTCATAAGCCTGAGCTAGGAGACACAGTGAAAAAGTAGCCACTGCATTGTGGCACCAAGCCTTGAAAAGTGTAACGAAGAATGACTGCCCGTCCTACTCGAGTTAGTCCAAGTGGTGCTTGAAATTTAGAGGGATATGTACCCTGTTTTCTAGGTTGCGCAATCGCCTCCGAAGGTCGGCAAGCTCGGGTGCCGTGATGAGGTTATTATTGAGGTTTTGAACCATGATGCTCGCAAACTCGACGTCCTCATCTTTCGCGATACAATCGGCCATTGTGCGATAGATCTTCTCGGCGCTCAGTGTGAGACACAGTTGCCTGATAATGAGATTGCCTCGTGTCTCAAGCAGCCTGCGATCTGTGCAAAACAGCTTCAAGAGATTGACCATAAAAGAGGTGAAATAGGTGTCGTCGCTGTGCATGGATATCTGTGACAGCAGTAGCAGGTCACGGGTCACGACAGCGTCAGAGGGATCTGAGAGTGTCTTGAGTAGGGCGGGAAAAGTGCCATCATCGACTGTGAGTATCTGAAAAATTGTCAGCAGGAGATATAGCAACACCGCAGACTGTGCTGACCCTGCCAGGCGCCATCCTATGCAACATGATCAGCCATGCAATAGCCGCTACTCGTGTGGCTTCGTGCTCATTGAGGAACTGCAAGGTAAGTGCGCTAACAGCAGCCTGATAGTCCAGTTCGGGCACTTGGCGCGGTGAGGGGTCACGATCCTCTGCTGGTGTCGGTGACTGTGTGCCCACTTTGTTTTCTGGTACCTGCTCGCGAATTACTGCCTTTAGAAGCCTGCTCGAGAGGTTCGAGTCGCGCCGCTGGGTGCCTGTAAGCTCTTTACCCAATTCAGAGAGTGAAGGCGGCAGCAAGATCTTATCTCCAACGTTGCTATTCGGCGGGCGGTCCTCGGAGAGCGACATTATGTAGTCCATCAACGCAGCATTGACCTTGATCGCCTCTTGGCGAACCTCGTCAACATCGTGCGACATGCGCGGTAGCACGTGTGAGAGCAGGCTGGGGACAAACGGCGTAATGTCCTCGGGGCAGATCTCGAAGAAGGCGTGGATCCAACGGAGGGCGGTGAGCACAATGCTTGTCTGCTCTTCTTCGGCGTCTATGGTAATTAGTGCCGAATCGACATGGTGGAGGCGGACTCATACCTGACGGCGAACTCAAAAAGCCCACAAGAATCTCAAGAATCTTGGGGTGATCAACGTGCACATCCTGCCCAGGGATCCAATCGCCATCTCCGTTAACAGACTTTCCACTATCACCTGACATTGACTCGCTGCCAATGGTTGTGTGGTCGCCCTCTTCAACGGACGCTTGGTGGTCAAGCGGTATGCTGCCCGTGGCTTCACTCTCGTCACCGATGTCGCTGCGAGTGCTTGATGACGTGGACTGTCTTCGGCCGTCCTTGCTATGACTTCTCTTGCTTTCTGCAATGCCTTTCTTGATCCGCGCGATCTTCCTGATCTCATTCAAGAATCTCTCGAGCGCAACGTGTGTCATGGTATATACATCTGTGTTTGAGTCGCTAAGGAATTTGAACAGCCCACCAAGGAAACGGGGTAGGTGAGCAATGAGCTCGAGATCCGGTATGGAGTCGAGCAAAGTTACCCAAGCGACTAAGAATGAGCGTGTGAACGGGTTGATGACATTTATCCTCTCCTCAAGAAGGGGCAAGAATCGTTCGAGGCTGAAGGCAGTCTCGAGATGGTGCGCAGGATGGTCGGGAGAGTCGTCCGGGTGACCTGGTGATTCGTTGAGTAGGTGAAGGACAGATACGTATGAGGCAGCGGACTCGGACACGATGTCTTTGACTAGACGATCGAGCAGCTCAGCTCCGTTCTTGACTGACAACTCCGAATCGGCGGCCAGCTGTAAGACTTGTGTCAGCAGCCTCCTATGTAGTTGCTGTTTCCAAGCTCACCTTGCACAGCGCATCGAACACTTGGTTGAAATAGACAAGTATTTCGCCCTTTGCGACCTTGGCAATATTGTACATGCTCTCGCATGCATAGTACCTGACACGAGCATCTGAGTCGGAGAAACAGGCGAGGACGGGGGGGACGATTTCTTCGAGGTAGCGTGCGACTTCCTAGACAACATGAGCAAGGCTTCACAAAGAGACAGGCCTGCACGCACAGGTCCCAGTGCTATTGACGCCGCAGCAAGACCGATGAGGCCTCCATTGCGGGCGTGAGGCTGGTGGACGGCATATGCGTAGTGGTGGCAGAGCTCGTGCACGATCTTGGCTATCCGGTCGTGGTCCTGCGCATTGAGTGCATCTCGAATAAGGCCCTCGAGCTCGAGTGCGCCGCTTTTGCGCTTGTCGTAGAGCTTATCGTTAAGCGCTTTGGTGATGTTGGGGTCCATATTGATAGAGTGCGGCGGCCGCCTTTACATGTCGCGGCTATGGGTGCATCGTCGTCGGGAGCGCGGGCGGGTAGGCGCAGAAGTGTGGATGGCCGTTGGCAGGTGCGGTTGTTGTCGCGTCGTGCATGCTTCAACACGGCCCAGAGATGCGCGGGGACGTCATCGCACCTCTGCAGAGCCATCCCTGCCTGGTGCGCGCCAACGCGGGACGCTGAAAGCCAGCAACGGCTGCGCGCACGACTGTCGCACAAACAACTGACAGGGCGAGCTTTTGGGTCTCCTGGAGCGACGCTTGAGCCTGATCTGCGCCATGACGCCTCAAAGCGACCGAATGCTCACTCAGCCAAGTCAAATCTAGCTGTCTCTCATCCTCACTCGTCCAGACGGGGCGCGCTATACCTTACTAGTGCTCATCATTCACCTGCGCCCGTCAGGTGTCTCACACGGCAGCATGGAGAAGTTCAAGAACAAACTCCAAACTCTTCGCAGGAAGCCCCTACCAAATCACCTCAGGGAGCCCGTTATGAATCTGCCAGACGGCTTTCGAAACTGGGCGGTGGCATTGTAAGTAGTCCCGATCGCTCGTATATCCAATCTCAGATTGTCTGGAGTGGGAAAAGATGAGAAGTGCATATAGCATCAGATCGTACCACTGCTGAGTAGCATGGCCGGTAATTGGATTGTGTCGCTAACGGCAACAGTATCGTCTGCAATTTCAACGTCGATGTAGGGTAGGTAAGGCTGGAACCAGTCCGCTGTAGGTGTCGAGCTGACATGTGAAGCCCAGAGATTGAGATCTTATATCCACCCAACGTTGCTTTCAGCACAACAGACCTAACTGCAATATGCTTCAACAGGTACTGCCCTTCTAGACCTCTACGGCACCCGTTACTCACCACCAACAGCTTCCCAGAACAACAAAATACCGAGACGGCTGAAGACCTGACATTCAACTTCACCATCACCAACAATTCGCCCGACATCAAGCTGAGCTCACCGCACCCACCACACGGTAGCGCAGATTTGTTCTTTGCGTCATGTGTATTCCGCCAGGAGTTCGATGATACGATGAAGAGGAGTTTCAATCAGAGATCGCTGGTCCTGATATCGCACCATGACTTCACCAGCTTCAACAACCGCATCCTAAGGACTATGACAGAGAGCGGAGTGATCAGTGATCCAACTACCCTTGAAGGCGCTCACGCTCAAATGAACAACTGGTCGGCCCCGTCCGTAGGCCACCATGAGCTGCCATTCCTTGGACGTATCCTTAGTCTGGACATTGCACCTCACTCGTCGTTCCCGTTGCAGGGACTTGCCGGCTCGGTACCTCTAATAGCAGAGCTCAACCCGTCGATATACGCATATGAGCCGGTCGGTTCCTGGGACATCATCATGAACTACATGCCGTGCATCACCGATCTCTACGTGCTCTACGAAAAGCTGGTCCTCTGCGAATCCGTCATAGTAGTCGCCAAATCACCCCAACTGGCCAGCGAAGCTGTATCCTCGCTGCTCGACATTATCAGGCCTATTCCCTATGCCGGCGTTGTCAAACCTTACATGACCATGCAAGCCGACTTCCGCAGTATCGGTATAGATGGTGGTACTCCGCGGCCCTTTATAATTGGCATTACCAATCCCTTCCTGCTAAAGCGCATCGTCGCCGCCGCAGAGAAGACACAAGGCATGCGCCCACACATCCTATACCTGCAGAACTTCGACGGCCCAGTGCCCACGCGGCGCCACCACTCGCTGCACCACAAGTCCAGCCGTAACGTGCTTCTGGATCTGCCCGGCGGTGGCATAGAAGTCCACACGCCTTCCAAGCGCTACCTGAAAGCCGAATCCAGCGTTGTCAACCAAATCGAAAGCGTGTTGAGACTCGACAGCCAGACCTCGTCGCTTGGCCCACTGATCCGACGACACTTTGCTGAACTCACAGCCCAGCTCATTGCGCCCGTCAACCGCTACCTGGCCACCAGCAATGTCGTGACGCCCGGAGGACACCAGCGGTACGCCTCGTTCTCCATCCCCGACTTTCTCGCAAGTGTGAGTAAGCACGGTACGAGTGTGAAACTGAGGGGCCAAGCCCCGATGCAGAGACATAGGGCTAGGGATGCGCTGTATGCGGCGTTTTGTGCGAGTGAGAATTTCTACAGCTGGCTGGATATGAAGATCAGCTTGGAGAACGAGGCGAGTGCGGGGCTGTTGGGGGCGGCGCCGATGGGGGTCAAGGGTAGCTGATGAGGGCAGTGAAGGAGAACCGAGCTCTCATGTGTAATGTGTAATAGACGGTCGACGCATTGGAACAGGGCATACTGCTTATACACGGATGGCGTGGGAGGAGGTTGCCACTGGGTAGGATTGGCGACAGAGTACGGCAGCTCATGAGTGCACGTCTGCTCTATTCTTTGTATATGAGAGTCAAGTATCTACTATCCGTATATACCGCGAAAGATCGTGTTGCTAGACTTTGCAGACCATGCTCACGTGATAACTACTCATGCAACTTGCTGTTAAATGTGTTCAAACAAGAAAGCTCATACATAAACTCGACATCTCAGAACATACAACGTTGAAAGAAGAAACATGCAATTATTGTCTGCAGGGAAATATACAATCGTTCGCAAGAGCATCCACAACTAGACTAAGTCCTTCGAGACTACGATACTTCTCCTACCGCAGAGACACCTTCAAATCACATCTGCTCTCGTCCACTCATTACCTTGAAAAGTGGTCACACAACATGGCTAGCTTATCCAGTGGATTTCTGTCTCAACATCAGGCAACAGACAGTGTCAGTAACGGGAGGTATGTAATTATTGTCTTGGAGTATTCGCAAACAGACAGAGCGGATATAGACTATCTTTTCCGAAAGAACAGTGAGATGTTTGTGCAACAGATCGGGGAGGGTCTCTACAACAAATGCCGCTGCCCGAAACTAGAGCTCTGCCTCTAGCCATCTCTTATAGTTACCTATCTCTTTTGCTACTAGATTGCTTCTTTTGTGCCTGTAAAGTCTGCCTTGCACTTTGTAGCTGCCCCCGGAAGCTTACATTCATCTTGCACCAGGGACTGATGCGCGTCTCGGCATCGATGCCTTCCTGTCTACGCGCAATCCCAAAGTCTAGCAACTGATGCCGCTGCACGAAACTACAGTATAGCAGGGGTAAGTAATCAATGTAGCTCCTTAGATGTTCTTCTTCTAGCAGCACCTCTCTGCAAGTAATAGTAAAGCACCCTAGACAAAACAATAAAGTGCTAACATTAAAGCTAAAATATTTTGTATACCTCTATAGGTTGTGTTTCGTTGATAGCTAGCTGCTGCGAAGTCTTGTGACACATTGACTACTTAACCCTGACATACTGTAGAGTTCGCACATACCTGGGCTGCACCCGTGTAAAATACTTCGGATCAAAAACAGTACGCCGGTCAGGCAAGTCAGGGTCAAGTGTCAAAAGAGTGGTGTCGAGAATGTCACAATCCCGGAGCAAGTCCGAGACAGGAATGGTGTTCGCGGCGCTCCTGCCTCGAATTCGACATAGTGAAAAAAAAATCAATCAAGACTCCACCACAACCACCACCTCAACACGACAACGACAATAACGACGACGAGAGCAAAAGAACTGGACTTGCAGGGAATCGAACCCTGGACCACTCCCATGCTTTTACAGGCCTCAATTGAGTCTATAAGATGCTAAGGGAGTATTATACCACTAAACCACAAGCCCGGTGATGTTGTTTGATGAGGGTTGGACCGAGAGTAAAAGTTATGATTCAATAAACTAGAGTCGAACAGTGTGCTTCAGGTCGAGAACCAAGCCAAAAACATTAACAAAAAGGTATCCGTGGTAATCGCATATGTATGCCATTCTTTTACAGCCGTAATCAAAAGCACCGAGGAGAACGCCATACGTCAATCGTAGCAGCGTTCAGTATGTACATGTGGAACGTGCGTGCCGCCTGAGCACGCTTATCGGATGATGCCGTCCTTGCCTGGTGGCGGGCCGGGGGGCGGGGCGTACTGCTGGTTGCCGCCATATGTGGGCTGCGGGCTCTGCAGCTCGACACCATTCTGTTGGCCGTAGTAGCTCTGGTTTGCGCCGTTACCGTAGTAGCCGCCGTTGTTGTTGTTATGTGTTGCGGCCGAGTACGGAGGCGCAGGCGCGGTGTTGTAGTTGTTATTGTAGTAGGGCTGCGCGGTGTTACCGTTGGGTCGGGCGGCCCAACCAGTACCGTAGAATGGCTGGCGGCCAGCCTTACGCCTGCGACGGGCAGTTATGCAGCTATGTGATGTTAGTGCATGGTCGTGGTGGCGACGAGACAAGCTGCCTGCGGAGCAATGAACTTACCTGCAGAGGAAGAAGAGAAGTAAGAATCCAATGACAATGACCGCAAGGACGACCCATCGTACCCAGGTGTTCCAGGCAGACTGGCGATAGCATCGTCGCTGGTTGTAGCGGTCATAGTAACACCTGGTTTGGGCCATGGCGTTAGTGATTTGTGTGGATAAAGCTGCTAACAGCAATAATCGAGAGCGTGTTGATGATGTTGAAAGCATGATGGAGAAGAGACAAAGGTATCGAGTGGTGAGAGTGTGGAGGGTCGATGGATGACGTCTTCAGCTGCTGTTTGCAGAGCTGGGGTATGCAACCAGATTATAAGGGAACTACTCAAGGAAGCTACTCAAGCCTCAAGGAAACGCATAGCCACAGCAATAACGTACTCATCATAAAATTGCCGAGCGACTAAAGCAGGCATTGTCGTTCTGTCTTGGCCGTCTAGCCGGTCGAAACTAATGGTGTCTGGAGAGCTGTGAGAGGGTGTTGCAAGCTGGTGGGCCGCGGATAGGAACTCACAAGTGGGTATGACGAAGTCTAAATGCTTGAACAGGCCCGCCTCTCGAAGATCGGTGCGGCTGTGCACTTGGCGGGGAGCTAGTTCGGCTCTGACGGAGAGTGCTGCGACTGGCAATGACGACGCCAGGCGCACTGTGATTCGCTGTAGGCACAAGCTCGAGGTGAGCTGCTGATGTCCCAGCGGTGGCTTGGTCGCCCGACGTGGAGATTTCAAAGAGGTTGTGGACGACGGTCGAAGCTTCGGTTCTAGCCTGGAAATTTGGCACGAGACTCGTCGGTGAAAACTGGCCGGCTCAATATGGAATTCACAGTCGTCTGAGCTTCACTGCAAGCCTTCGTGGCCACCCTAGCTCCCTTCGCTGGGCGTGGACCGGTGAGTTGTCACCGAGACCGTGTTCGATGCGCATTCCTGAAGGTCTTTCGATTTTGAGATAGCATCACCTTCGGACCTCCAGGTCGTCGCAGACGACTTGGGAACATCTGGCGATGGTTACTTGACTCCGCTAGGTCATACGGACCCATGTACAGATCGTTGTACGCTGCAGCACCCCACTCATGTCTCTCTGGAGTCTGCAGCGCCGTTATGTACCCACAAGGCTGATGCACCGCCCGGACTCTGGAGCAGCTGCACCTCTACTCACGTCCCTCACTTATCCACAGCTGAACTCGCATCTCGCATCTATTTCCCCACATTCAGCTCGCTTCGTGAGGCCCTCCTCACAACATTTTATGGCAACACCATTCCAGCAGAGTACCGCGAAAGCAGGGATGCATCGCTGGCCCTTGACGGAGCAGCCAATGGGAACGCTGGAGACCTCAGTTCCCTGGGTACGCTAATGCAGGATGAGTTGTTCAATTGTAGATGGCATAGTTGCCCGCTGGTCCCACTGCCAGCGAAGCTGCTGAAATAATTCTGTTCCTCGCGGTTGCCCTTCTGCTCTCTTTCTCCCTCTTGTGTGTGTAATTGCGCCTCTTTGGTCGTGCTCATCGCCTGTTCCGTGCGCACATTGACCCAAATTCTGCATTTCCTCGCGAACACGGATACCCCGGCCCGCCGCGACTGTGCGACTGCAACACGAGATGAACGATTCCGTCAGCTTTCCACAACACCGGACTCTGGGTTTCCGTGCATCATGACTGCGCTGCTCAATGACGCAGCTCGTAGGCACGCGAAAACAGCATGAGCCTGGACGACTATCGCGAGCTTCGTGTCGACACGGTCACGAGCACGCGTAAGTCACGATTCGCAAGGGGCATGCACCTATCACCATGTGGAATGGAGGCAATGCTGGACCTGACCAAGGGAATCTGTAAAAGACAACAACCCTTTCGATACATATTCGAAACAACCGTGGACCAAACCGTCTGTCTCTTTATCACGCTCACTACATGGTCGCTCGAACCGCAAGAGAGGAAAATGCTACATGCTAAGTCGAATGGACTAGCGACTCTGCGTTGTCTCGATGGAACCGATATTCTCCAGAACAAACAAGAAAAAAGGCAACATATGCTGAAGCTTGGAAACACGGTGTGGCCATCGCTGGCCTGCAGTTTGACCTGCCTGTCTTGTCTTCCGTACACGTCGTAAGAATCATTAAGCATATCGTAAGAAGCTGACGGCCGTGACATCGTGTGAACATAGGCGCGTCCAAGTCGTAAAACCGATCAACCGAAGAGAAAAACATCGAAGCGAATGCGCCGCTGGGCACGTGGCAGGCAAATGCCTTGTCGGTCACGTTATCAGCTACTCCACTCCACCCACAAATTACTTGCTCGCTCGGGCAATCAGCCACTGGAGGACAGCGTCGAGGTTGGTCTCTTCTTTGGCGCTGATTCCATAACAGCTCACCTCTCGGTGCGACACTTCTTTGAGGTTGAGTGCCTCGATGAGCTCGTCCACCGAGAGCTTGCCTTGGATGTCAGACTTGTTGCCAAGAACGAGGAGCGGGATGCCTTCTAGGGCTGGCTTCTCTAGCAACAACTTCAGTTCTTCTCGCGCAACTGGCAGCGCCTCCCTGTCGGCCGAGTCGACAATGAATCTGGACGGGTAAGCGGAAGCGTTGGAGCACGTGCGACACGGCCTTACACTATGGCATTTACACCACGGCAATATCTCTCCCACATGGAGCGAAATCTAGGTTGACCTCCGAGGTCCCAACTGTAGTTCGTGGTCAGCAGACGGAGCGCGGACAGGGTGGTGTGTCTGCATCCCGGAAATGTGGCTCAAACCGGCTTGGTACCACAACAGGTGGACCTGCGTGACCAGGGCAGCACAGGAAGCACTCACCACTTCAAGGTTACATGGCCTTTCTGGACACGCTTCATGTTGAAGCCAACGGTAGGGATGGAGCTATGGCCATTAGCGCTTGGACCAACGGTGACGGAGCTCATGGTCGTGCAGAGCAGCGCAGTCGGCATGCTGCTGCTTGCACAACGTGGAGCGAGGATTGACGCACTCAACAGTAAACTCTCCTCCCTAGAAGCGTCTTGTCAGCCGGACATGTTCGCGCAGATATCGTGGATGCAGCGCGGCCACTTCCCGATCCGGAAGACACTCACCGCCAGAACCCGCAACAGCGAGGTCTTGCCAGCATTCTGCAACCCGATCATAGTGATGTCCATCTCGGTCGCCCTGCAGGGTGAGATAGTCAGCGTCCATCAAGGCTCCTCTCGGCAAGGCGTGTTGCTGCATGTTGGCGCTGGGGCAGGTAGGAATGGACAGATATCAAGGCGCTCCAGGCGTCAGGAAGTGCATGTGAGGCGCAAGGCAAGAGGCAAACGCACCAGAACAGGCGAAGCAGCCAGTCATAGATACGGCGGAAGATGCTCGCCATGATGGGAGCACGCGTGATGGCAGTGGCCTCGAGTCGCGGTCGTCGTCCCGCAAGAACAGGTGATGGAGGTGGATGCTGGTGCGAAAGCGTGGGAATCCTTGCTGCGGGGTCTATTCGGTAGTGATTGGCGATCACGCCGGCGTTGAGCAGCAGCAACCGTGAATTGACAGCAATACAACAGACATGCAAATCGTGCGGGCTGCAAAGTGACAGTGAAGAGCGAGGACTGCGCCGCCCTGGAGAAAAGGCCGCAGGTGGAGAGGTCGCTGTGCACGCAGTCGCCGTGGGCAGGTGACTTGCGCTGCAGCTGCAGCTAGCGCCCTCCCGCGGCTGCATCTGCGGCCGTGCGCAAAAAGTGCGTTCATAACTTTTTGCGGCCGGTCTGCACTCGCAAATCCCACACAGTCTCGCTGTGCCCGCCCACGCGCCGACCCTGCCAGCTGCAAGCGTCGCCCGCCATGGCTCCTGCTGCCGCGAAAAAGCAGCCACAGTGGTCGACCGACTTCGACACCAAGCGCCGCCAGCACCTGTTCCAGAATCCGCCCAAGGACAAGACGGCCTATCCGACGCTTGCTGCCGCCGTCGACCCCCACATCAACTCGTTCAACACCATCTTTGCGCCCGGCGGCCAGATTGAGGAGGGCATCAAGGACATTGGCATCAAGAGCTTCACCGACGGCGACCCATACGCCCAGCCCGAGGAGATTGGCCGCCGCAACCGCCTCTCGGTGCGCGTGCAGGATGTCTTCCTCGACAAGGCCGTGCTGCCGCCCTCCAACAAGGTCGCCCTGAAGAACCGCAACATCCTGCCTGCAGAATGCCGGGAGCGCCACGCCACCTACCGCGGCAAGCTGCGCGCTCGCCTGGAGTACAGAGTGAACAACGAGGATTGGCAGGAGGAGGTCTGCGATCTCGGGCATGTGCCCATCATGCTGAGGGTGAGACCGTCCCCACTGCCGGGGTGCGCACGCGTACAGCAGCACAGAAGCTAACTCGTGACAGTCCAACCGGTGTCACCTCGAGAACATGAGCCCGGACCAGCTCGTCAAGGCCAAGGAGGAGACAGAGGAGCTGGGAGGCTACTTCATCGTCAACGGCATTGAGAAGATCATCCGCATGCTGCAAGTAAACAGGCGCAACTATCCCATGGCCATCAAGCGAGGCGCCTTCACCAACCGTGGCCCTGGCTACACACAATACGGCATTCAGCTTCGCTCGATACGCACCGATCAGTCCTCGCAAACGAACGCGCTACACTACCTCAGCGACGGAAACGTCAACTTTCGCTTCTCTTGGCGGAAAGCTGAGTACCTGGTACCTGTCATGATGGTCATGAAGGCGTTGGTGGAAACGAACGACCGGGACATTTTTGAGGGCATCGTTGGCGCAGCTGGCTCGAAGGGGCTGGCGGAGAAGCAGTTTGTCACGGATAGAGTGGAGCTGCTGCTCCGCACATACAAGGTCTACGGGCTACACTCGCAGGCCAAGACCAGAGCATACCTGGGATCCAAGTTCAAGGTCGTACTGCAGCTTCCAGATGACGCCAGCGACGATGAGGCTGGTGTCGAATTTCTGCGAAAAATCGTGCTGCCCCACCTTGGAGCCTACAACGTCACTCCGGCGCAGAACGCCGACAAGTTTCAGATGCTCCTCTTCATGGTCCGCAAACTCTACTCCTTGGTAGAAGGCGAATGTTCAGTCGACAACCCTGATACCGTCCAGAACCAGGAAGTCCTGCTCGGAGGTCAGCTCTATGGAATGGTCATCAAGGAGAGATTAGACGAATGGCTGAACTCATTCCGACCTGTCCTGCAGGACTGGGGTCGCCGAAGCGAGTGGAAGTCGTTCACGTCGCCCGAGTTCAAGAAGGAATTTGTACCAAGAGTTCTGAAGCGCACAACCATGGATGTTGGGCGCGCCATGGAGTACTTCCTCTCCACTGGTAATCTTGTCAGTCCTACTGGTCTTGACCTGCAGCAGACGGCCGGTTTCGTCGTTGTGGCTGAGAAGATCAACTTCTACCGTTTCATCAGTCATTTCAGGATGGTGCACAGAGGTGCTTTCTTCGCCCAACTCAAAACCACTACTGTACGAAAGCTGCTGCCGGAAAGTTGGGGCTTCATGTGTCCCGTCCACACGCCTGACGGTTCTCCATGTGGACTGCTAAACCACTTTGCACACAAGTGTAAATTGGCTACACAGAACGTTGATGTCTCAGCCATTCCCAAGCTTGTGGCGCAACTAGGCGTATCAAGCAAATCCTCCGCATCACTCGAGTCAAGCGTTGTTGTACAGCTTGACGGTCGCGTCTTGGGTTTCTGCTCACCAAAGCAAGCCAAGGCCATCGCAGACACACTGCGATACTGGAAGGTTGAGGGCACGCACGATGTCCCGTTGGAGCTTGAGATTGGCTACGTTCCCACCTCCAACAGCGGCCAGTACCCAGGTATTTACATGTTCTCACAGGTGGCACGGATGTACCGACCTGTCAAGTATCTGCCTCTGGGCAAGCTAGACTACGTTGGATCCTTCGAGCAGCCATACATGTCGATCGCCTGCACAGATCCCGAGATTGTGTCTGGCGACTCCACTCATGTCGAGTTCGATCCAACCAACATCTTCTCAATTATCGCTAACATGACGCCGTTCTCCGATTTCAACCAGTCGCCGAGAAACATGTACCAAACACAGATGGGTAAGCAGTCGATGGGTACTCCTGGAACCGCCTTGCGGTACCGCACAGACAATAAGACCTACCGCCTCCAGACAGGTCAGACGCCTATCGTGCGACCACCTCTCCACAACGAGTACGGGTTTGATAATTTCCCGAACGGCACCAACGCCGTTGTGGCAGTCATCTCCTACACTGGTTACGACATGGACGACGCTATGATTCTGAACAAGTCTTCCCACGAGCGCGGTTTCGGCCACGGTACTATCTACAAGACCAAAATCTGTGATCTTGAAGAGGGTGGACGCCGGAACAGGTCTGGAAAGACCGTGTCCAAGCTCTTTGGTTTTGCTCCGGAGGGGCTTAAGAAGGCGTCCTACCTGGACACACTAGACGAAGATGGTTTCCCACGTGTTGGAACGCTTCTGCGTCACGGCGACGTTATCGCAGCATGGCATACAGTTTCGTACGACCCTGCCACCGATGACTACATCAACCGCGACGCGAACACCCAGTTCTTCAAGTACAAGGAGGATGAACTTGCTTTCGTCGAGGAGGTGCGCATCATCGGCTCTGAAGACGGCACGCAGCCTTGCCAGAAGATTAGCGTCAAGCTCCGTGTTCCCCGTTCACCCATCATCGGTGACAAGTTCTCATCCCGTCACGGACAGAAGGGTGTCTGCTCGCAGAAATGGCCCTCAATCGACATGCCCTTCTCTGAATCTGGTATCCAGCCCGACGTCATCATCAACCCTCACGCCTTCCCGTCGCGAATGACAATCGGTATGTTCGTTGAATCCCTCGCCGGCAAGGCAGGTGCCATGCACGGCATCGCGCAGGACTCGACACCCTTCCGCTTCGACGAGCAGAACACGGCCGTCGACTTCTTCGGCCACCAGCTCATGAAGGCCGGCTACAACTACTACGGCAACGAGCCTATGTACTCGGGCATCACTGGTCAGGAACTCGCCGCCGACATCTACATCGGCGTCGTCTACTACCAGCGTCTGCGTCACATGGTCAACGATAAGTACCAAGTCCGTACCACGGGTCCCATCAACTCCATTACCGGCCAGCCCATCAAGGGTAGGAAGAAGGGTGGAGGTATCCGTGTTGGTGAGATGGAGCGCGACGCGCTGATTGCCCACGGAACCGCTTTCCTCCTGCAGGATCGTCTGATGAACTGCTCCGACTACACCAAGGCCGCCGTGTGCCGCACCTGCGGCAGTTTCCTGTCGACTGCACCCACGGTTAGCGAGTACTCGCGCAAGAAGGATGCGGGAGGCAGGAACTTGACCATTCGCTGCAGGAGGTGTGCAAAGGTCGCAGATGGACTTGAGAGCAAGGGTGATACCTGGACGGATGGGCAGGGCATTCGCTTCAGCGGTGGCGACGATGTTGCGACGGTTGCTGTGCCTGGTGTGTTGAAGTACCTTGACGTCGAGCTGGCAAGTATGGGCGTCAGGCTCAAGTTTAACGTCTCGCCTTAGGATTGTGGACTTTTGGATTGGCAGCATGTTGGAAAGGATCTGTGTAGGCATTACTTGGCGTTCAGGACTGTAAAAGTTACCAGGCTCTTTAGCAGCATCAGCGGAGTTTTAGATCGACGAATCCACCCATTGCAAAACCAACACTCGCCTTATCGACATGGATCTGCTTGATCAATATGGGTCCTTGGGTCCTTTAATCCGGTGTACATGCCGTACCACAACCTTCACTCCCTCTTCACTCCCTAGCCTCCTGATCTCCTTCCGCACACCAAGCGCAATCATCTCAGCAATGGTAACACTTCGATGCGTCCCCGCAGTACAGCACACAGCAATGCCCGTCGCACGCCCACCCTGCTTTATGAATCTGACCAACTCCTCCACCGCATGAGCGATCTCCCTCCGCGCCCCAGCGTCCCTCAGAACTTCATCTTGCACAATCGCCGCGACACCCGAGTAATTCTCACATATACGCGTTGGCGGAGCAAGGAAGCTCCGCGCATCGATGGTGTACCGGAGCGGGATGTTGTGTGGTAGATGTTCATTCAGCAGAGCAGCAAATGCACGAGTGGTCGGGGTACGATCTGTGGAGAAGGTGAGCAGATATATCGTGGGCACCGCAGCAGGGTTCTTGAGAATCGAGCGTGGAAGTGGTGCTGCCGTGGATTCGCGGATGTGGTGCATGGTGGGTGAGTGCTTCGAGAGAACGAGTCGTGCTAAGCGTTCGTTCGAGACTTTGTCTTGGGGATAAGGTAGAAGAGTCGGTAGTGTGCTGCGTGTGTAGGACATTCCGCTCTGTTTGTTTCCGACGCATTCGATGGTCGTATAGCGCGGTTCAGGTACAGTCGTTAGGGCAGTGCTTGTTCTTTCGATTGTTTTTCTGCCTTTGTCGTCGACGTATTCGATAGTACGAGGGGAACTCGAAGTCGGCAGAAGTGGTAGATCGTAGTGTAAATACGGATCACTGTGCCTCAATGGTGAGTCTGTAGAGTGAGAGGTATGTGGACAGACATCGTAGATTGTCAAGCAAGCAGGCGCGCCGCTAGGGCCGGAGAGTGTTGTGTGTAGCTGTCCGGGTACAGCACTAATGTATGACGAATGCATAGAGGTTGACATTGAGGGACGTATGTGCACACCGAAGCACATGAACTTTGCAAAGCAGGAAGTAGATCGTGGTCTGTTTATGCGTGGCCTCCGAAGTGTTACCAAAGCCAACGGATTCAACCGACCCTCTTGGCTCCGGTGAGGATGACTGAATATCAAACGGGGCGCAGGAAGATGAACAGGGAGCCTCGAGCGAGCCTTCCAGCACTAAGGATGACAAGGTGAGGTGCATGAGAGACAAGTAGCATCCGAGGTTAGCGCTGCCCATTGACCAGTGCTGGTCAAGTGAGCGACAAACGGCGATTGTTTGGACGTGCCTGCATTTCTCCGGATCCGCGGAAGAAGGTGACTATCGCTCTGTCCATGTCGGCACGCCATGGGGGCAAGGGTGGTGCGTACTGATGAGATTCAAGAAAGAGCGTTCTACCCAAAATTGCCTGAGGCGAATTGATCGGTCATTCGTTCTTGCTACCTCAATCAGCCCCGAATTGCGTGCTCAACACATCAACATTGCGTAGCATTTACTCTCACAATTCAAGGATGCGGTCAAGCTTGAACATTAGATCGTTTCGCATTTTGTTGTTGAGCGCCCAGGCTCACTACTTCTATCATCCTCATAATGCTGCCACAACTCGCAACTCTAACCATAAGCAATGCTAAGACTCAAAATCCATCGTTGTCTAACCGACCAACCTCAGGCCACTCGCTGGGGCGCCAATCTGGCAGACCTCGCAAATCTTGCACACAGTCCCCTTGTATCTGCCGTGGTACTTGGAGCCGTCGTAGGGACAAGCAACAGAGGGGCTGCCACCGTAAATGGGCGTGTGGCTGGCAGCACAGATCTCAAGGTCGGCAAATTGGTCGAAGTCGATTTCGATGCCGTCGGCGGGGTTCCTCTCAGCAACGGTCTTTACACGCTTGGCAGACTCCTTCATCTTCGCGTTATTGGTCCTGTCAAGCAAAGTATTCGCGAAGTTGAGCGCGGTGTTGAGCTGCTTGTTCTTGTGGGCAAAGTTCATGGCCGCGGAAAGAGGAAGAGACCTGTGAGCTCCCTCGAGCTCAGGCACAGTGAAGTAGGCAGACAGCTCCAGAGCACGTTTCTTGTCCTCGTCAGAAAGGGCTGAGATGTCGGTGGCACCCTTGGTGAGTGCGCGGCGCTCAAGCTCGATAGACATAGCAAGAGTGTATTGCGCTGCGGTGTGGATGGCCTTCTTGGCCTGGACAAATATTAGCATACTCAAGTTGATAACCTGATTGTTAGACATACCTCAGTCAGCTCTGCTTGCGATGCTACGACATTGACGATCATCAGGTGCAGTAACCTCTTGAAAGCAGCGACACCATCCGGAAGCTGATTCTTGAGCAGTGCTTGCTTGCCGGCAGCCAAGTCGGCAGAGAGTGTGGACTCAAGGTCTCGCGGAATGATGGGTAGGATCTTTCGTGAGTCTGTCTCGGTGACTGTTCTCCGTACGTAGTTGACCAGAGAGGGCATGTTTGGTGTAGCGGGAAGGAAGGTTCGTGTCGCTTGGTAAATCTCCTGGAAGCGGTCTTCCAGAGGTGCAAAGTTGACAGCACCGACTTGCCTGTTCAACAATTGCATAGCAGTCTCGAAAGAGCCCGCTGCAACGTGGTCTGCTGGCAGCGGCGAGTTGCGCGCCCACAGGTCAGCCTCACTGCTGCCAGCCCCTGTGTCGGCACCCTCAACCTCGACGAAGTCGTCTTCAGCCTCTGCATCACCATCATCTCCCATGTCCCAACCGCCGACATCCTCATCGTCATCATCACCACCAAGCTCAGCACTTGCACCGGCGGGTTCTGAATCACCGAGCAAATCCTCGTCACCGTATCCGTTGGCGGCTGGCTCCTCGTCACCAACGCCCTCAATCTCGCCCGCGAGGGCTTTCTCGAAGACGCTCGAAGATGCTGCGCGTGTGGGCCAGTTCGCTTTGAAGGTCGGAACAACCGGCCTTGATGGCTCGAGAGGGGTACCTATCGCTGGTACGCTGATCTGGTCTTCTGTGATGCCAGCTGCTTCGAGAATCGACTGCGCTTGCTCATCAAGCCCGTGAGCCTTTGCAGTAGCATAGGCCAACGGATACAAGTCAATCTCCTGGAACATCTCAATCCTGTTCTGAACATCGCCCAGATAGAGCGCGTTCTGGAAGCGCGCGGTCATATCACCACGGTGTTCGGCGATCTTCGCCATACGCTTCAACTTGTCTTGATCACCTGTCGACAGATACAAGAACGACAGCTTATCAAAGTTCCGCAGCTTCTGGTAAGTCATCTCGACTATTTGATGGTTACCATGTGCGAGAGCCTCCGTGCTAAGTCGCTGCCAGAGCTTAGGGCGGTCAAGCTGTTTCGCCATTTCTACAGCGACCTCCAGGTTGCCACATTCGATGGCCAGTTCAAATCGTGTTTGAGGATCCTGGACGAACTGAAGCGCAATCTCCGGGTAACCCTTCTTCTGCAGGTACGAGATGATGCTCTGACCGACAAGACTGGAGGTCTTGATGATGTTAAGCATTTCATCGTAGTTGCGCTTGACAAGAGCGAGCTTGAAACGGTACTCGGTGGGATCGATTTGAAGAATCTTGGGCTTCGCGGCCCTGTCCAGGCAGTAGATGTTGCGGCCCTTGACCCTTACAAGGTAAACCGTGTGCTCCAAAGTTCGAACAATACCGTTGTCGCCATTCATCAAGCTGTACTTGATGTGGTTCAAGGTCGAGTACAGGAGGACGCCGGTATCGTCCCAGGTAGCGCTCTTGATTCGAATGGTCTCGTGCAGTGTGCTGACCTGGTCGAGGTTCTTGGTGGCAATGGTGACATTGTGCTTGCTTAGAAGAGCTACGTGAAGCCCATCTGAAGACCAGACGACATACTTGACGCCAGCCACGGCAAGTTCTGCCAGGTTCTTCTTCGCTTGAATGTCGTACAATATGACCGTGGTAGGTGTGATGAGGAGCAAGTTGCCAGTGCCGCCAAAGTAGATGTCGGTGGTGCCATGCGGAGGCTTGATCGTCTTTGTGGTCGAGTTGGTAAGGTCCTTGATGTCGATCTGCTGATTAGCTTGGTGGAAGACCGCGAACCTGTTCCTCGCCACAAAGACGGCCGAGTTTCCGGAACCGCGCTTTGTATCGGTTGGCTCCACGGCTCCAGATGCGTCGCGTGGGAGGCTGATCAGCTCATATGTGCCGCTATCCGCAGGCGAGGTGACCAAAATCGAGCGCTCAGCAGGGTTGTACGAAACAGTCCGTGGGGGTGTCCACGGGCTACCGAGCTTCTTCAAAGAAAGCATGGAAGGAGACTCGAGGTTCTTCTGGAAGTCGTACGACCGGACGTGCTTCTCCTTGGTGATGTAGAAGAGGTTGTTCTGGTAGACGGCAGACGCAGGACGCTCCCGCTCCAGCTTGAAGACCATGACACCGTTGTCGTGACCAGCAGCGAAAAGGTTGATTTCCGGATGCGCTGCAATAACCCAGAAGCGGTCGTTCTCCCTCTTGAAAGACTGTACGGATGTCCTCCTGTTGAGATCCCATACCCGGATAGTCTTGTCCTCGCCCACCGACAGAATCAGGTCCTGGTGTGGGTGGAACAAACACGCTGACGCGTTCTGGAAATGCCCTCTGCAAGTGTCGACTTCCCAGGCCTTTGTCTCCGACATCCTCCACAGTTTAACAAGGCGATCGTCACCAGCGGAAACGATCAATGGCAGTGTAGGGTGGAAGGCGACCCAGTTCACACCTCGGTCGTGGCCCTCAAGAACAAACTTGACAACTGCATCCGTGTTTCCAAACATGTCTGCCTGGTTCTGGTTCGAGCGAGCCATCTGGTCCTCGAAGTTCATGGACGTCGGCGCGGAGTGCTTCTTCCTCAGCCCAGAGATATCCCAGACGCGAACAGACTGATCGAGCGAAGCGGAGACGACGAGGTCGTCCTTCGGGTGGAACTGCGCACACATTGTGTAGTGGTTGTGGCCAGTCATGGTGCAGACTTGGACAGGTTAGGTGCGTGCGAGGACTGGTCGAGCGAGGATGACTTACTAAGAGAGCCTACACATGTTAGTCGCTGGTATGCAAAGAGAGGCGGTATTACTTACGGTTCTGCCAGTTCCAGATGCGGATGGTCTCTGCGTACTGTCAGCGCGTCCTCGTCGGCGGTGCGATGTGCGCTTACGGTCGTCTGAACTACTGATGATCCAAGGTAGCTCGTGGTGGAAGAAGACGGTTCGGACATAGTCCAGATGGCCGCTCAGTGTGAACAGACACCGTCTGGTCTGATACGACCAAACCTTGATCTTGTAGTCATCACCACCAGATACGAATCTGTGTCGTCTCAGTATGCCGCGCAATCGCATTCAGCGTCCGTAATGCTCACAATGGCTGCGTCTTGTGGAAGTCAACGCCGCGAACCGGCCCGTCGTGCTCTTCGAAGCGGTCGATCAGGGTGCCCATGCGGTAGTCCCATAGCTGGATGGTGGAGGAGTGCAGCGACACTAGGATCCAGGGTCTAGGGCGGTCAGCGCAGGGAGCGGCATCAGGAGCGCATTGGGTACCTCTTGGGGTGGAAGGCGATGCCCTTGGCCCGCGAGGACTTGGACTCGAACTGCGCTGGTCAGCGATGTGCAGGCGCGCATGCCGGAGCAGCGGCGTACCTTGGTCAACATGCTCGGGGAGGACGCCATGGTGGAATATAGGGCGAAGCCGCAGCTTCAGTGGCACGCGGAGCGGCTTCAATGCAAGAGACGGCGGTAGTGGGGGTGGAGAGCGTGCAATCAACAAAAATGAAACACGGTGTTGCGAATGGGTGACGCTCTGCTGCCTCCGCCGCAAGCTGCTCTGGCCAGAGGTTCAATCTGTCCACGCAACGGAATACCAAAGCGTGCACAGGCCAGCTCGCAACACCAAGGACCGCCCCCACCAGGGAGCTGCGACACGTGACGTGCGCGGCCGTCTTGAGACTGAACTCGTCTACAGGCGAATCACCGTTGGCTGGACTCACTTCAGGGCTAGTGGACATCAAGACGCGTGCTTTACCCAAGCAGAGCCGCATCGCCGCATCGCCGCGAGGCCCAATTTCTGCGCCGCTGCGTGCGCTCGGTTGAATGTCTGCATGCCGTGCGAGCGTATGCATGTCTGCCCCGCCAATGCTCTCCCGCTGCCAGCTGGCCAGCACTACCCAGAGAACCATGCGCGCCGCAATACTGACGGCTGTCGTCATTCGCTGGGCCGGTTGGGCTCGACGCAAGGTGAGATTGTGCGCAGCCTGAGGAGAGCTAATTGCTCGTGAACACATATCGACGGCACCAGGTAGAGTCATGGTAGCGAAGCACGTCTGCATGCAGGCCCGCCTGCGAAGAACCGCGGCCGAGCAGCTCATTGCGACGCAGGTGATAATTCGCGAAGTCCCGCACAATCCCAGGCTCTAGGGAATTGTGACCACCCCAGGCCCGCCTCCTCCAATCCTCTTTTTTTCCTCCACTGCCTCGTTCAACCACCGCCACCGCACACATTTCGTTTCCTTACTGGCCTGCGCTCTGTGGCTGCCACTGTCTGCGAGCTACCCGTCCTGCATTGCTGCCTGTAGTACTCTCGATTCTTCCTGCACGATAAGCAGGGTCTGACCTGTTACGCTCTCCACCAGTCCGTCTGCAAGTCGCCGCTCAATCCCTCGGCCACCTTCTCCCGCACCTCCTCCAGAATGACACTGTCCGCACAGTCCATCTCCCGAATCCAGAAACCAAGACACATCCGTCGGCCTTGCATACCATAGTGTCAGCAACCTTCCAGTGAGAACATCGTTGATACGTACGCTGTCGCAATTGGCCCGCCAGCCTGACGCAACCACCGTCACCGGTGAACAGCACCAATTACCCCAGCCCACATGGCGACCCACGAACACCCGCCAAACTTCGAGATGCTTCATGGTTGCCCCACGCCGCCGCCCATTGCGTCGAGCATGTATGGTCCGCCTCGCTGTCTGTCTCAAGCGAATCAAATACCGCCAATGTCCAAGCGTATGGGCGCTTCCAAACCGCTACACACTCCGCCGATGGAGTTCACGCCTATCGGACAGAACCAGTTTCGCTTCACCCGGGCGCAATCGATCGAGCGCTCGCGGCCTTCCAGTGTCTCGGGCCACGCATATGCCGGCACAACGCCCCAGGAAAGCGAATATGACGAGAGCTCGGAGGAGGAAAGCGAAGAAGAGGATGAACGGCCTCGACGTCGGGTAGAGGACGCTGAGTTTGAACTCGAGGAGGTGGACAGCGACGATGAAGACGATGAAGACATAGAAGTCGTAAAGCCGGACCATTGCGAGGACGCCAAGAGCGACAAGAGCGTTGTTGCACTAGATGACAACGGGGTCATGGACCGCCTGAAGGGACTCCACGTTTCGGAGAGCTCGACGGACGACGAGGTACAGGAGCTCATCTATTTGCCTAAGAAGAAGAGGTGGAGTGCAAAGCTCTTCAAGCGCACCCACAGCCAGAGCGTCGAAGGCGAGAGCAGTTATTCTGACGATGATATTCAAGACGACAATAAGCCGGCGGCACGTCGTCTGCGCCGTAAGCTGCGAGGGCCTGGGCCTTGGGATAGGCGTGGCTCGCTCATCTTCGAAGACAAGGGTTTCCCGAATACTAACAACATCGAGGAAGTAGAGGAGCCGGAAGAGGGAGTAGTCAAGCACACAAAAGGCCCACCATCAATCCCTAGCGATGACGCATTCACGCTAGACGAGCTCCCATTTTGGGGAGGAGCTTACGAGACCATGGATGTTGGACATGATTCATAATGGCATGTTTTAAAACGCATGGGCGGTATATGTCAGTTTGCTTGCGGACTAGAATGTTTGCCTGTTTGTTTGTTGTTTCTTAGCGTAGCGATTACCCCTTTCGTAACATCCTGTGTACTTGCTCTTTCTTGCTCTTCCTCTTTTCAATCACATGGCTTGGTGCAGTGCATCGATGTCGGATATGCAGGCTTCCGAGAGAAGGCTTGGGCAAGAGGCTTTAGTTGGGGTTTTGTGAATTTGTCCTAGGCATCTATTTCTAGCCTGCTGACAAGCCTTGGAGCTAAGCCCCACTGGTAGCCCCAGTGCGGGTTAAGGCTGAGGCTGAGTGCCCAAGCTTCAACACCAACATCGCGTCTCCAACACGGATTTTACAAAGCAACCTAATTATACGCTGCGATATCCAGCACGTGTACCTGTACCTGAATCAGATACTGACACAACTGTGAGCACATGCTGATGCCTACGTCGTCATATGAGCAAGTCTTGAGTGTACGCAGGCGGAAGCGTAATCTGCTGGCTAGTTACAAGCTGAGAGCTCTCATCCAGCTTCGGAATTTACCGCAGCGAATGTTTCCACGCGTGGTTAACATCGATAATGTAGCGTGGATGTCTTGCGGCTACCAGCTCTCCCGCTACAACCCAGCTTGCGCCACGCTCCGCCCATCAGCAAGCGCTCTGATGAGTGGCTGGCGAGGCAAACACCCAGAAATGTTATTCGTCAGAACCAATCGCTTACCACACAGTCAGTGCTCTCTAACCAAATCTCACCCGTCACTAGATTTGGCACATCCTTTGATAGATGCGGAGCTCCACGCTGTACCACACAGCCCTGCGCGATCAGCATCGTTCGGATAGTCACCATCCGTCTTGAACGCCATCAGCAAACAACGCTGGTGGCTTGAAATGTATTTGTATAAAGATGTCTTGAGGGAACTGCATAACGTTCATCATCACCATCTTCACAACAGCAACTTGACTTAAGTACCAACTTGACTCTTCTAATACCCCATCATATAACCATCTTCGTACTTTTCACACCAATTCCGTCATTATGATCAACATTACGAAGCTCACCATTGTGGCCCTCGCTGCTTTCGGCTCAGTCCAGGCCCTGCCTCAAAGCATCCCCTCAAGTACCTCCACTCCAGCAGCTCCAGCAGCCACGGCACCCGCAAGCGACCAAGCCCAACTCTTCCGTGACCTGTTCACCGCACCCACTGCGATCAAGCGCTTCCAGCGCCTGCTGACCCAAGGCTCAACCCTCCTAACCGGCGATGCCCTCCGACAACTCACTGTCTTCTCCTTCAACAACGCCACACCCGCCGCCGGCGCAAAAGGCGGTGCAACCAGAGCCGCCAACATTGAAACATTCCCCATCCTCACCGGCCTCGGGATAAGCACTACCCTCGGCTTCCTCGAGCCCTGCGGCATCAACACGCCCCACGTGCACCCGCGCGCCACCGAGTTCCTCACCCTCGTCGACGGCGCCGGCCTGAAATTCGGCTACGTGCTGGAGAACGGGCTGGTGGGCGCCGGCCAGAACCCCGAGATTGCAGGCACCCTGAACAAGTTCGAGGGCACCGTGTTCCCGCAGGGCAGCATCCACTTCCAGTTCAACGACAACTGCGACGCTGCTACCTTTGTCGCCAGCCTCAACAGCGAGGACCCCGGTACGAGCCAGGTGGCGCAGAATTTCTTCGCGCTGAACAGTGGCGTGGTCAATGCTACGCTCGGGTTCCCCAAGACAATTGACGGCAAGAACATCGAGGAGTTCAGGAAGCTGATTCCGGCGAACTTGGCGCAGGATGTTGATGTCTGCCTGAAGAGGTGTAACAAGTATTAAGTGACTGGTAGAAAGGTGTCTTTATAGTATAATGGTGCGGAGGGGGGACTTTGGGTTTACATGGCGACGGCGTTGGGGTTGCATATCTACTTCGTGGTTACTCTTGAATAGTGTTTTGTACATGTGTTGAGCTTACATACTTTTTAACATGTATTTATCTTACGAATAAGTGACTGGTTTGAAGTGTGATGTAGGTGTTGCTTCGATCGAGATCGTGTCCTGCAAACTCAGAGAATCAACGTGTCTCTCAGGATCACTGAGATGAGAATGCTTAAGGGGAGTCTCAGTAGCTCGAGCGATCCGAGATCGCACATCGCCCACATCTTCAGGGGTTGAACACACCTCCTGAAATCTGTGGAAGACTGGACAGATTTGCTAGGCTAAAGGGGTCGTAAAAGTCCCGGCAAGAGAAGCATCCTTATGTGAACAGGAAATCGAGATTGGTATATGTAGCTACTGACAAACTCCGAACGCCAGGTGCTGTGAGAACAACTCGTGCAACATCTCCTTTCACTCCAACGCGCGCTCCGTAATAAGAACTTTGCTTGCATCGATCGATGCGCAATCTACGTTTTCAAACATATTACGCAGCCGCTCGCTGAGCGTTGCGGCCAGCTCTTGCGGGCGCGCGAACAGCACCAGGCCTGTTCAGAGTGTACTTGGCGAACGACCTTGCCAGAGCCTTCTTCGCGCTAACCTTCTGTGAGCCGACGAACGAGTCCACCGTGACGGCTATGGCCCGGTCAATGTCCTGCGATGAGCAGTAGTCTGAGAGACGCATCTTGCAGAAAGATTCTGCGATACGCAGGATGGCTTCAAGGTGACGGACCTAGGCATGTAAGTATGTGTGTAACAGAATGAGAACTTGGTTTGCTTACGGTGATGGGGTATGCTCCAGTGGCCATTGACTCACGGCGCATATCAGCGAACAGGCGGGCAACCTTGTCCTGGTCGATCTGATAGAGCTTGGGTCTGCACTTCTCACGAGCATAAAGAATGTACTTCCTCAGCAGCTCCTGTGGAATCTCACCCTCCTTGCGGGCAGTCTCTATATCGTCAACCTCCATACCCTCAGCGTTCTCGCCTTCCTGTGTTGTCTTAGCCTTGTCCGAGTAACCGTATGCAGAGTTGACAAGAGGATGGGCACGACCGTGGGAGTTGACAACAAATTTTGCGAGTCGCTCATCTTCCTTGGGATCGACTGTGTCGCGCACAACACATAGAATGTCGAAACGGGATAAGATGGGCTCGGTCAATTCGACGTTCTGGGAGAAGGGGATGGTGGAATTGTAGCGTCCGCCAATGGGATTAGCAGCTGCAACGATGGCGCAACGGGCTTGAAGGGTTGTGACGATACCAGCCTTGGAGATGGAGATGGTCTGCTGTTCCATGGCTTCGTGAATGGATGTTCGATCCTGGTCATTCATTTTGTCGAACTCGTCAATGAGACATGTACCCTTATCGGCAAGCACCAATGCACCTCCCTCCAGAGTCCACTCGCTAGTCATTGGGTCGCGGCGAACTGAGGCAGTCAAACCGACAGCGGAAGCTCCCTGGCCAGTGGCAAAGACGGCACGATGAGCAGTCTTCTCGACGTACTTCAGTACTTGAGACTTGGCTGTACCTGGGTCTCCTAGGAGTAACACGTTGATGTCGCCACGAATGGAATGACGTCCAGCAGCCTCTTTGCTGACACCACCGAATAAAGATAGCGCAACAGCGGTCTTGACATCGATGTGGCCGTAAATACTGGGCGCGATCGAGTTGATAATCTTATCAACAATTTTAGGATCCTTAGCCAATTGTCGGATCTCGCGCTCATCCTCGTCTGTAAGTCGGAAACCAGCCAGCTGGTCGTGAGACTTGACTACGTAGTTTGCCTCCAGAATTGTGGCAAAGACCGGGAACCCGTTCTTGTTGTTGAGAGCGGCATCGTAGTTATTGCGGTAGATGCCAGTGACTTCAATCTCTTCGCCAGGCTTTGCAGAGTCAATCAGATCCCAAAGCAAGATGACCTCGCGGTGACGAGGCAGGCGACCAGCAGGGACGGTGCCTGGCGATTCTTGCAATGTGAGCTTCTGGTAGTTGCGGTATACTGTTCGTTCCGAATTAACTGTGAAAGGCCCACGAGACTGGCACTCTTGACAGAACGAAATCTTGACCTCGACGTTCGAATCTTGATGGAAGGGACCCAGCGTTGTGCCGCACTTTGTGCAGTCAAACTTAACGTACTTGAGCTGGGGAAAGACTCCGCTGCGGCGAGTGACAACTCCACTGACGCGGACCAAGCTGTTCAGATGAGACTGACGAAGCTGACGCAGAGTGTACTGAACAGGTACGTCTGTGATTCGGACGTGGATTTCGTTGTGAATACGCTCGTAATCGGGGTAATGGAGTAGCACAACTTCCATGGACACCTGATCGAAGATCTTCAGCATCTCGGTCGGGGTGTTTGCAAGCCAGTATGCAAGTGTAGCCTTGGACTCGGCAAGGTGATCGAACGACACTTCAAGCGATTCGGCGTTGACCTCGCCAAGTGTGCGGATGCGCGTGCCGTACACTGATGTCCCGTTCTCGTCCGTGTATTCTGTCAGAAAGTTCTTGAACTCCCGCGCGATAGTACGAGCGACCTGTGGTTGAGCCACCCAATCAGTCAGGTTATTGGCTTTAACGTCTGTCAAGGCCTCCAGGGTGAGCTCCTCGTTCATGACATCATCGCCCATATCCATATCATCCTGATCTTCGTCATATCGATGTCTCCGTACACGGCGGCGGCCCTGACCCATGAGGTCGGCCAAGCCGTCTTCATCATCATCTGGCAAGAAAGCGGCTGGCATACGGCGTCTAGCTTCCCGATCACGGGCATTGAGACGTCTCTCAAGCTCTCGCCTTTGATCAAGGGTAAGTTCGTCGTATTGGCCTTCGTCGTCTATGCCGTCGCCCTCGTACGCGTCGTTCTCGCGCCTGCTGTAATCGTTCTCGAAGTCGTCTGCGAAAAGGTCGATGCCCTCAGCTTCTTCGGCCTCCTCGTCCAAGTCGTCAACATCGCGGATGATGTCATCGTCGTCAAGCATGTCCGCATCGTCGTCTTGAGGTAGCATTGGCGGCGAGGAAGCCATCGCTGTCTGTAGTCAGATGTCTGCTAGTCTCTTTCTATTGAGACCACTTACGGCTTGAAGGGGGAAGCGCTCCAGAAGATGAAAGCCCGTCATCGCGAGAGCGTTTGTTGTTACTTCTACCGGGGCCTGCCCCACGGTTCGCGGAAGACATGTTGGAGCGCAAAGGAGAGCTAAGTCGTCGGTCAGTGGTTCAACAGGCGACGATGAGGGGGAGGGGCTCCTGCAATGTATACAACTGGTGGTAGATACGTACCTCATATTAAGTCAATGCACGAACAGATATCGTGTACAAGGATACACGGGCACAAAAACAGGTCGTGAGTCGGTGGGGTGTGTATAATGTGGGGAGTGGTGAGGAAGTCACGACAGTCGCGCGTAAATTCGCGCCTGCCCTGGCAACACACGCGTTGATTTGCGGCTAGGCCAAATCGGGGCTTAATTGATTGAGCCGGCCAGAGCTCCACTGGGCCAGTATGACACCAACACGATACCACTCTATGTCTTGGTTACTAGAGAGTATCAAATAATCGAAGCTCGCGATCACGAAAGCCTCACTATTCAGGCTGAGCGCCTGACAACGAAAGCATGGCCGACTCGCATTCCACGACTGCCTCCGCGAAGCCGCGCACAGGCAGCATGTCGCAATTATCGGAGAGCTCACAGACGGCGGCAGAGTAAGCATCCTCGAAATTCCTCATGAAGTGATAGCTAATGGCGCTGGTAGATTCATCAAAGAGCAGCTCAGCCTCGAGGCTGAAGCACGCGAGGCTCTTCCCTATGTCAGTCCCAGGCTTTCCCAACTGCGCGCGTCGTACTGACGACTGACAGCAATTCGATACGTGCACACGCGACCTCGGTCCCCTCCGTCAAAGTCTCTACGCTTGCCTGACGTGCAGTCCACCGCCCGCCAGCGACGCCCAAGTCTACACCCCAGCTGGCGTTTGCTACTCGTGCTCGATATCCTGTCACGGCGAACACACCCTCGTCGAATTGTTCAATAAGCGCAATTTTGTCTGCGATTGCGGTACGACCCGCATGCCCGAGAACGTGCCCTGCACTTTGCGCCTGAACTCAAAGACTGGACAGAAGGGAGATGTGGCAGGCGAGGAGCCTTCGAAAAGCAACAGGTACAATCAGAACTTCAAGAACAGATTCTGTGGCTGTGGCGCAGATTACGATGCCCATGAAGAGAAGGGCACCATGTTCCAATGTCTAGGCTTGGGGACTGTCGATGAAGGCGGTTGCGGTGAGGACTGGTGGCATCCAGAGTGTCTGGTCGGCTTCACTCGTGAGGAATATGCGAAGTCCATCGAGAAACCTGAGGTAGGAGATACGAACGGCACTGTCACAGATGTTGAAGCCAATAAAAAGACCATCGCCGAAGAAACAAACACATCAGCCACACAATTGCTGGATGCCGCAGCGCTGGAGCGGAATGGTGTGGACGGAAACGACGTGGCGGCTGAGGCTGAGGAAGTGGAAGATGAGGATCCGCCGCTACCTCCAGGCTTCCCACTCGAGGATGACTTCGACCACTTTCTCTGCTACAAATGCGTTGAAGCCAACCCTTGGATCAGAGGGTATGCTGGTTCACCTGGGTTCTTGCCACCAGTGTACAATCAAAGGACTCTCAATGCTGCTCAGCTCGCAGAAACGCCTACATTGCCAGATGCCGCAACGAACGGTGAGTCCAAGAAGCGCAAAGCATCTGACGACGATGAGGACAGACCTGACTCATCATTGTCTATCCCGGTTGCTGCTAAGCGTCAGAAGTCCGAAGATCCCACCAGTGCACTCTCCAGCATCCCAGAAGATGCCACCACCTTAGATCTGCCACCCGTATCGAAGACGGAAGTTCCAGCGGACTGCAAGCTAAAGGCTCTCCCTCCTCTCCCCACCGCAGCCCTTGCCAACTCGTTCTCGCTCTTCCTTAAACCTGACTTCCGCGAGCACCTCTGCCGCTGTGCAACCCACTTCACGCTACTGACACCGCATCCGCAACTCCTCGAAGAAGAAGACACGTACGAGCCGCCGATCTCAGAAGTCGGCAACGAAGGCGCGCCATCCGCCGGCACGGGCTCGCTTCTCGACCGCGGCGAAGCGGCGTTCAGCAACATGGACCGCGTGCGCGCGATCCAGGGCGCGATGGCGTACGCACAACTCAAAGACAAAGTCAGCGCGTTTCTGAAGCCCTTTGCCGAGAGCGGGCAAGCTGTTGGGGCCGAGGATGTCAAGGCGTATTTTGAGAAGCTGAGGGGTGATTCACAGGGAATTCAAGAGGCTGCTGTTGGGGCGAAGGAGAGTAGGGATGATGGTGATGAGGGAGGGCCGGATAGCGGGAGCAGGAAGGAGCAGAGTGGGTATTGAAGCGCTTTAGGACGGGCGTTGGATGAGATTGATGATACCAATTTGAATGACGAGAGATGAGAGATGAGTAAACTGTATAATGTCAGCAGGAGGTACTTCCTTGCGTCGAATTTGAATAATGATTTTCCGCTGTCTGTGTAAATAGACGTCTGGTCCCCTCGCGTTGAAGTTGTCGAATGCGATGTGTACGTATACGTCCAGTGTGTTTGAGAGTAACACCAAGATCCGGGCACGTGGGCGGAGAGGTTTTCACAGTAACATACGCAGGAAATATTGCTTGAAATAGTATTCTGGATCATAGTCCTGCTATATACGTGTCTTGGGTATCAAATTTAGTCCTGCTATTATGTATGAAACATTTATTTCGTCATCTAATCATCTACTCATTCCATTCATCTTAAATAGACCCTATGCTGTCACAGTGGCCGTCACCGTAGCAGTCACAGTCTCCTTCTCCTTCTCTGTCACCGTGACGGTGAAGATCTGACTTGGCGCAATCGGCGTGATAATCAGCGGGCCCTCAGACGAAGAAACAGTCGGCTCCGGCGCTGGCGCGGGTGGTGCATCGCTCGGGGGCGCAGGAGCTTCTGTAGGCGAGGGCTCCACGTTCGTGACCACGTAGGATGTCTCTGATGCGACAACGCTGGAGGCAAGCACCGAAGATGAGACAGCGGCGCTGGACGAGGTCGGCAGAACGCTGGGTGTGGCAGAAGGTGTTTCTGATGTGCTGGGCGCGACGGACGACGCGGCTTGTGTTGATGAAGAAGGCGCGGCGGAAGGCACAATGCTTGGCAAAGATGGCAACGGAGTCGAAGATACAATTGACGATTCTTCGGGTGCAGATGATGGCGACGGCAAGACAGTTGTGTACTGCGTAACAATGACGACAGGCGGCACTTGCAGCGAGGTCGAGGGCAGATACTCGGCTGCAGGTGATGGCACAGCTGATGATTGTATCAAGGAAGACACAGAGGCAGCAGCAGTAGGATCGACCGTCGAGCTTGAGATCAAGGCTGACGTGTTGGACAACAGTGTGGAGGATAGTGCCAAGCTTGCGGAAGGCGATGCTTCGGGGGCACCGGGCGTGGGGAAGACGGTGGTGTACAGCGTCTTCGTCACAACAAGACGAGATGATGCTGTCATAGTTGTGTTCACAGGAGGCAGCGCTGACGACACCTGCGTCGGGTACTCGGCTGCTGCAGAGCTGACAGGAACTGCATCAGTAGAGCTTGCCACAGCGCTACTGATAGCTGCTGTGCCTTGAGGTGCGCCGGGATGGGTGAATCCAGGCATACCGGTCCCATTCTGGGCAGGCTGACCTCCGGTTGCGGATGCAGTCGCGCTAGGAACGACCAAACTCGAAAGCACCGAACTTTCGATAACAGAGCTGGCAATGATAGGACTAGTGGCGATAATGCTAGGCGCACTGGAGGTTACTGCTGTGGGTTCCTCGGGCGAGTACGTGAACATTGGAGGCGCGTACGAGGTGGCGCTCAGCGCTTCACTCTCTACTTCTGCCTTCGAACTCGACAAGCCCTTGGCAGGGAAGGTGTTCAGCACTTGGCTTTCCGCGGGGATGGATGACGAAGCAGCATCGTATGCTGGTGTGGCGCTTGACTGGGCCGCGGAGGTAGGGACAGGTGCGGGGGCGGTGATGTACGAGGTTGACAAAAGGGTTTCAAGCGGTTGTGTTGCGATGGCTTGGCCATCTGGTAAAAGGAATGTGACAGCAGGTGCAGTCTGTGTAAAGACAGTCGGCTGAATGGGTTCGATAATGACAGCAGTCTCGGCGTTGGCGTGTAGTTCGCTTGGGGATGGTAGTAGTGATCCAGAAGGTGCAAATGTAGGTTGCGATGAAGCAAAAGTGCCCTCGGTAGCGGGTACTAGTGTCGATGAGACTTCTTGTAGGGGCTGTGATGCCTCTACGGTTAAAGAAGCAATCGATGTTGCGTTTGTGTAGCTGGAAAATCTGCTCGAGTCAGTCAGGAGCATCACATGTCGTTGATGGACAACTCACAATTGTCTCCTATGACCTCTTGGCAACGGGCCCGCAAGAACAACAGAGGATGATGCTGCCAGCAGCAAGAGAGAAGAAAAGCGAGCCATCTTTGATGATCGCGTGGATTAAGAAAGAAAGAAAGTGGAGAAGGAAGAAGACGCGCGCGTTTGCTACTGGGCAAGAGCAGAAACAGAAGAATTGAAAGTGATTGAGGAAACAGACGATTATGAAGGCAACGATCGACGGAACGAAAGCCACTACACTGAAAAACGGAATAAGAAATGTAGGAATCGTTCGACTCAGTCACTCGACAGCGCACAAGTCTAGAGCTCTACTGTCCGAGACTCACCGCTCGCAGGGGTCTTCTCTGGTTTTGAGGCATCGATACCCGCTTGAATCTACGTTTGGGCCGACAATAGCTTCTCACGTAGTACTGGCCCGTTTGGCCTCATATTAAAGGCGGTACCGGGTCGTTTCCGAGCAGACATGACTGCGGTTGGAGGAGTGGTTGTCGTGCGTCGAAGCAGGAACCCTGACGTTTCATAATGGAGCTACTAAGTGTGTACTGTGTCCGTGTGTGAACCAATCAACCGGCAGCACGCCAATGCAGCCTCGCGATCTGGGCGGCTCGCCGAACAACGATATCTCCTCGAAGGCTACGCAGGCGATTAACCGGCTTGCGGCGTTGCAGTGTGGCTCATCGACCTTCGATCATTTATAGATTCGAGATTCGGCATTGGGACTTGAGGTCCGCCAACGCGCTGCAGCACAAACTCATATCGCATGCGCCCACACACGCCACGTAGACAGCAGGCCTTTGCCCAAGCAGGACCCGCAAGACACGAGCACTGCATGCGACAGCGAGAACGTTCTCGGGGCCACGATCCTTCGATGCGCCCAAGCGTTGGCCCCCGAGAGCACCGAACAAGATCCAGGGACGCGAGGACTGTTGGAACGTCATCTTCGAGAGCAACAGCCCATCAAAGGGTAGTACGACCCAGATGTTATAGTCTCCCGTTGCTCCAGTTCAACAATTAGAAGCATCGTGACCTCAATGTCGAAGTCTGCAAGTGAGTTTGGTGTCGCACGTGCCACTCCTTGCACGTTGCTGTGGTGATTTCCTGTAGCGAAGCGGTCAAAGCAAAATACGGCGTAGGTGCTAGGATGACCTTCACACCCTGTAGATCGAACCGACGTCACGATACGCTGCGTGTGTTGCTTGCTTTTACGCGTTTGTGCATTTGTATTTCTTCCCTTGCTGTCGCGCTCGCATTATAATATTCCCCGGCGTAAACAACATGAGCGTACGCGTCGTTGCACGGATCAGGCCACTGCTCAAGCAGGAGCTCGACAAGGACACCATCGTCACCGCAGAGGCCCTTGATGGAGAGACCGTCCCGACAGTCGTGCGGCTACCGAGCCCGAAGAATGAGGCGGAGTCTTTCAGCTTCCAATTCAGCTCGGTGTACGAACAGGAGGCGACGCAGCAGCAGCTGTTTGATGAGGAGAGTGCGTAGTAATCGTCAGACGCGTTTAGCAGCTTCCTAACGCGTCTAGTCTCACCAACGGTTAAACACTTGTTCAATGGCTTTGACCTGTCCATCTTTGCGCATGGCTGCACCGGTACCGGCAAGACACACACAATGCGGGGAGGGAAGTCGCTGGCCGAGCGTGGCGTGATCCCTCGACTCTTGAGCGCCATATACAGGCGGTGCAAGAAGATCGAGAAGGATACTGCTGGTGCTACCCAGGTCGAGGTCGCGTTGGAATACTTTGAGATCTACTGCGACCGCGTATACGACCTCTTCGAGCCCCCTGAGAAGCGCACACCGTCTGGACTTCCAATTCGCGATAACCGTGGGAAGACGGTTGTTGTCGGTCTGACTGAGAAGCCATGCACAACGTTGAAGGAGTTTGAGCAGTTGTATGATCAGGCGAACATGAACCGTTCGACCTCTGCGACAAAGGTACAGTACAACTGCTGGACAACTCTCGGCAGACTGCTAACACAATATTAGCTCAACGCGCATTCCTCACGTTCGCATGCCGTACTTTGTGTAAAGATCATTCAGACCACCGAAACCTCTGTCCGTGTCAGCCGAGCATCTTGTATTGATCTCGCGGGTTCTGAAGACAACCGTCGAACGGAAAATAACAAGGAACGCCTGATCGAAAGCTCGGCTATTAACAAGTCACTCTTTGTACTCGCACAGTGTGTTGAGGCTATGAACAAGAAGCAAAACAGGATACCGTACCGAGAATCGAAGATGACAAGAATCCTTGGGCTTGGACAGAACAAAGGTTTGACCATTATGATACTTAATCTTGCGCCCACTCGTGCGTACCATCTCGACACCATCAGTTCTCTGAACTTTGCGAGTCGCACGAAGAAGATCGAAGTCGCAGAGGTCGAGAACGACCCGGTCCTCAGAACCATGTCGAAGCCTCTGGCGGTCACGAGCAGCATCGGAGGAGTGAACGTTAAACGACAACCTCTGCGGGCTTTAACAGCAGCGGCCAACGTCAACGTGACCGAGACAGGAAAGGAGAAGAAGGGAGAGAAGCCTGTCAAGGCCTTTTCTGTATACTCTGATTCCCGCAAGCCTGTCTCACGTGTTCCTACTCTGACTTCTCAAAACCAAGGCGTACGACGGACGGAAGTGCAGAAACGTACGGCAGACGTGAGCAGTACATTTGCCACACGACCTACAAAGACATATCGAGCGGCTGACAACACTTCACGAGCTCGTGCTGTTGAGATCGGGATGACGAAGGAAGACATTGAAGCACTCATTGCACAAAGATTGGACGAGCGACTTGCCGAGAAGGCTTTGCAAGACGCGGCGGCTGCAGCACCAGCTATTTCTGATGAACTCCAAAAACGTCTTGACGATCTGGAACAGCGCATCGACGCGAAAGACGATGATGAAAAATCACAAGGCTTGCAATTTCTGCTGATGGCCAAGCAACATCATGCACGAGGCGAAGATGCTAGCGCTCTCCGCATGTACCACTTGGCCGAGCCGTACTTCCCTGGCAACGAAAAGCTGCAGGCGAAGATTAAGGGGCTGGAGGATCGGATACGAGCGAAGCGCGAAGAGGGGCAGAGACACATGTCAGCGCCCGTTGCACCTACGCCTTCTGCACCTGCACCTGTTGCGTCAGCACCTGTTGCGTCGGTATATGTTGCACCAGCGCCCGTGTCAAACCGTATGGCACCCTTGAAGTCAGACAAGAAGGTGTCCCGGCCGAAGATGGTGTTCCGTGATGATGCCGAATCTGAGGATGACGAGTTTGCACCAGCGCCCCAGTCTGACCACGATGGCTCGTTCGCATCCGAAGACAGCTTCGTGGAGAAGCCAAAGGCAGTTCGCAAGCCCAAGAAGACAGTGAAGAAGCTCCCTATCTTCCGAGACGACCTAGATGCACGCGCAGCTCCTGGCGAGCAGACCCCCCGGACCTCACACCTACTAAAGATCATCAACAGCCGCGACGTAAACAAAATCAAGGCGCTAAAGGGAGTCGGGTCGAAGAAGGCAGATGCTATCGTGAATTATCTGGTGGAGATGGACCACGCTGAGATACAGGATTTAGCCAGTTTGGCTATGTTAAAGGGTGTGAGTGGCAAGACAGTTGAGAACATGAGGATGGGATTGACCGCTGTTGGTGACTATGACTTCTGAGCTTTTGCTCAATCTGCATTCTAGCGTGGCGTTTTGAGGTGTTAGGAGACTTGTATTGAATAGCATGAGCGTAGAGCATTTGCATTGGGTTGGCGTTCGCATGGCGACGGAGATGGCGCCCCTTCGTTTGGTTTAGCATAGCACAGATAGCATAGATAGCACGAATAGTATTACATTATCCCGTCTTCGCTTCTTTTTGGGCCAGGTCGTAACCAGCGTTTTTGAATGTTCTAACGGACGCGCTGATGTAGCAGTGTTGTGGTGGGTACCGATTCGAAGCTCAGGCAGGCCATCAAAACTACAAGATGAAGACTGTAACGAAGTCCACTGGATCTTTCTTGTCGTCATCAGCTGAGGGACCTTACGGAAATGACATTCTAGCTGAGGACATAATCGTCCGTGTACACCCAATCTCTACTGTAGCGTACGAGGTATTCGGATGGGGGGAGAGTCCATATTCACTTCGCAGAGGTGGGAGGTATAGCATGCAACATGCACAACTGGTTCATTTTTACCAGTCAGGGTGAAATATGTAAAGACGTGTTGCTCTATTGCGTTGAGGCCTTGCGTTTTGCAGTCCGTTGAAGCGATCTCATGATGCCGAAGTTTAATCACGAAAATAAATTATCCCTCCCCACTCCTAGCAGATTGTGCCCCACTATTGCCCACAATATACGCCCCGTAGCCTGCCGAACAGGAGGAACCCACGTAACAAACCTCAATGTGTAGCACCATCAGGACCGGCATCCCCATCCACCAAGAGAACTAATCTTGGTACCTATATGTATTTTCGTATTTATCGGCCCATCATCCAACAGTGGCGCAACCACCAACTTGAAAGTACAAGTTGATCCTCCGTGGCGCAATTGGCTAGCGCGTCTGACTGTTATCCGCATCTCGCTTGATTGCACATCAGGAGGTTGAAAGTTCGAGCCTTTCCGGGGGAGATAACACGCATTCTTTTTGTCGTTGCATTGTCTGCTAAGACCGTGGCTGCAACTTTTTACACCGAGGATGGGTTCACAATACATTTATTCGGCGTCTTTGAGGTAGGAAGATGTAGTGAATGAGCACGAGCGACGTCAGTAGCATCCTCATGTAGTATGTCTGGTATGAGATGACCAACCACCATGCACTGAAACACGCCACGGCGAGTTGGCAATCGTGCCACTTTGAAAGGTTTACTGAATGTGCACGATATGTCATCAATCTCATTAGCACTATTGTCAGTTCACACTGGCTAAACCAAATCTACACTGGAATCCAGACTTAGAAAGGCCATACCCATTCACCAATCTCCTTAGGATCTACGCCCTCATGGAAGGAGTAGTTCTTCGCGCGGATCTGTTCGTTGAGCATTGCCTCACGAGCAGCCGCACCCTTGTTACCCAAGCCAGGAATTCGGTCGATAGCGTTAATTGCCAGACTGTAGCGATCGGTACCATTGCGAATGGCCAGCTCGAGTGGTGTGTCGATGTTGCCCTTCTCCCGATAACCACAGACAAGAAGGTTCTGCTGACCTTTGCGGCCGTACGTTAGGCGATGGATCAACCAGGGGTACGAGTGGAAGTTGAAGACGCAGGGGACGTTGTCTGTGAAGATTGCTTTCCACTCGTGTGCTTGCAGACCATGAGGATGCTCGCTTGCATCGATTAGCTTGAAGAGATCGACGACGTTGACGAAGCGGATCTTCAGCTGTGGCAGGTGAGTGCGAAGTAGAGCGGTAGCCGCAAGAGCCTCGTGGGTAGAGACATCTCCACAAGACGCCATGACGATATCTGGTTCTTCGCCTTCGTCATTAGAAGCCCATCTCCAGATGCCAACTCCCTTGGAGCAGTGCTCAATGGCCTGGTCCATAGTGAGGTATTGCAGATGCTCCTGCTTGTCTGCAACAATGACATTGACGTAGTTCTCACTGCGGAGGCAATGGTCCATAGTGGAGAGCAGGCAGTTGGCGTCCGGGGGCAGGTAGATGCGCACGACATCAGGACTCTTGTTCGCGACCACGTCAAGGAAACCAGGATCCTGGTGCGTGAAGCCGTTGTGGTCTTGTCGCCATACAGTAGCGGTGAGAAGAATGTTGAGCGAAGCGACCTTCTTTCGCCACTCAACCTCGAGACACTTCTCGATCCACTTGCAGTGCTGGTTCACCATACTGTCAATAATGTGAATGAAAGGCTCGTAGCTGTTGAGTAGACCGTGTCTTCCTGAAAGAACATAGCCCTCGAGCCAACCCTGTAATTGTTAATATTACGCCCTCGGCTGCAGTTATTATCATACGTACCTCGACTGTGTGTTCAGAGAGCATCTCCATAACACGTCCGTCAAAGGCGAGATTACCACCATCTTCGTCTTCTTCAAAGTAGTCGGCCAGCCATACCTTCTTGCCAGCCTCGTAAATCTTGTCAAGCTTGTTGGATTGAGTCTCATCGGGTCCGAAGACACGGAAGTCGTGAGGGTTCTGTGCAACAACATCGCGGAGGAATGTCGCAAAGTTTGCCATGCTGCCCAACCTCGACACACCGCCCTTATTGACATCTACGGCGTAGCTGCGGAAGTCTGGTACATGCAGCTTCTTCTTGAGTAGCCCACCGTTGGCAACAGGGTTGGCACTCATACGTTTGTTGCCCTTGGGAGCTAGCTCTCTGAGTTCGGAGATGAGCTTGCCGTCCTTGTCAAAGAGCTTTTCAGGCCCGTAGCTACGCATCCACTCCTCTAGTTTCTTAAGACTCTCGGGGTTGGTGAGGACATCAGTGATTGGAACCTGATGAGCACGCCAGAAGCCCTCAGAATAGTGGTCGCCAATCTTGCGAGGGCCAGTCCAGCCCTTCGGTGTTCGGAGAACGATCATAGGCCAGCGAGGCCTGAACGCCTTGCCTGAGTCACGAGCCTCCTTTTGATATTCCCTGATCTTTGTGACACAACGCTCCAGCGTGCCCGCCATGGCCTGATGCATTGAAGGCAAGTCGCTACCTTCAACAAAGTAGGGTGTCCACCCATATCCGAGGAAGAGCTGTTCGAGCTCCTTGTGGCTTATGCGAGAGAGAATTGTGGGATTGTTGATCTGCTCACGTTAGCGCACATCCGAGGATACTAAGATGCCCTGCAGCTATGCCCTTACTTTGTATCCGTTCAAGTGCAGCACAGGCAGTACAGCTCCATCAGTGATGGGGTTCAGGAACTTGGTCGAGTGCCAACTCGTAGCTAGGGGACCGGTCTCAGACTCGCCGTCGCCGACCATCGTGAGCGCAATCAGATCGGGGTGATCGAACACTGCGCCAAACGCGTGAGAGATTGAGTACCCAAGCTCTCCTCCCTCGTGCAAACTTCCAGGGGTCTCCGGAGTAGCATGTGAACCGATACCACCTGGGAAGGAGAAGTACTTAAAGAACCTCCTCAAACCCTCCTCATCCTCCTTCTTGTCAGGATAAACTTCAGAATAAACACCCTCAAGGTAGGAATTTGAAAGGACGGCAGGCGCACCATGACCGGGACCAGAAATAAACAGAGCGTCCAGGTCATATTTCTTGATGAGGCGGTTCATGTGGATGTAGGTGAAGGACTGACCAGCGTCAGATCCCCAGTGACCTAGCAGTCGGCGCTTGAGGTGATCCAGTGTCAATGGCTGGCGCAAAAGAGGATTCCTTCGCAGATAAATCATGGCCAAGCACATGTACATGGAGGCATTGAAATAATCGGTCGTCAAGCGTAGTTCTTCGTCAGTAAGCGGTGTCTCGTTGACAGAAGACCTTGCAACACCGAATGGGGATAAGCTCAGGTTTTCGACATCTTCAGTGAGCTTCTCGGGCGCAGGAGCCGCGGCTGTTATCATTGAATCCATGTTTGCTGTTGTCTGTGGACGCCAACGGGCGACCGTGTGTTCTATGTGAAAACGCGTTCGATGAGGTAGAAGGTGGAAATGGACAGGAAGAGCTCAAATTGTTGAGAAGCTTGTCAAATTGCAAGCTCAGGGTAAAGTTAAGAGTCGAATGGTCAAGCGCTGGGCCACCAGCGTTATTTGTATACCACGGCTTGCTCGGTAGCTGGCGACGGAAAGCTCTCCTGATCCATTATAAATGCCATGCCATTGGCCATTAGACGACTTAGCATCGCTTCTGCAACAAGGTTTCATCATAACGTGAGATTTCCATCGAATTAGAGCTGGCTGCTGTTTGCGTGCCTTGCTGCGTCATGATAGCACGATGACCTGATGCACGGAAACGGGCGCCGCTAAGACTCTTTGGATTTAGGCTGAACCGTGGGCTTCGCGAAAGGATTCCAGCTTCAATTACATCTGCTCATGGCCTTATCATGACCGTGCCGACGCCGAGCTTATTTGTGCAGATTTCCCACCCACACAAGGTAGGCTGAAGGAGAGCGTGCACTTCGAGAACAGAGTGCTTTCGGATCTGCTGTCAGAACAAGCACATCGAGAGCCTGGCGCGCCGGTGGCGTTGGCGCATCCGGCTGCCCCGCGCCTCCAAAAATGGACACATAGAGAACCGAGCTGCCTCTCCTAGCAACCAAGACGTCCCCTCTAAGGTGGGAGCGTTGCATTTTTACGGCCATGGAAGTTTAAGCAGGATCCGGGAGAGCGAAAACGACGGCTGACACATCGACATCCCCCCGGAACTTCGCTTATTCCATGGCAGAACTACGACGAGGGTTCTGTGACCGTGGATCCAACAGGCGACGAGACAACGCATTGAAGGACTTTCAATGGGTGTCAAGATGACGTCAGAGAATGGTAACGCTCGCCAGCTTATATCACATCGCTTGAGAACAAGTACCATTGTATTTGTCCATCATTCCACATACGACCACAGGACGTTGAAAACAAGTTCTCCTGCCCAACCCGCCGTCTGTCCTGGTACACGTTTCGAGGGCGCTGTGGTGGGCCTTCCTATTTTTAGTCACAATTGTATAGGCCTTTCTGCTCTGCGACACAGACGATTATAACGCGTCCACACCTTAAACCGCATTACGACAGCTGTAGCTCGCAATATAATAGTTAGTGGAGATTTTGATACACACTTAGATGCAAACGACACCCTACCTCGATAGGATGAAATCTAAAACGCCCCCTTTGCGGGACATATCCTTATCAGCACCCTTTGCTAAGACTGAAACATGTCATGGCGTGCGAAATGCGTCAGCCTAGTAACTCCGCTCCACATAGCAAATAGAGATACAATAGACATAATGTCTTTCGTCTCTTGTTGCTTTTTTTTTCTTTTAAAAGTCCGACTTCCCAGCATCATGATATACGACAAGCTCGAAAAACGGCACGATACTGCATCCTCAATCACAGGTGAGGACTATCTCTCTCTAGCAGAGATTGGAGATGACGAGAAGAACTGGGAGACTACGCACAGAAAGTCAGGACTGAATAGAAGGACGAATACGTGGTTCAAGACAGCGGCGAGATATGGCTGGCTTGCCCATCTGGTTCTTGTGCTGGTTAATATATCGCTGTCAGTTTTTCTGCTGCGTGACTTTCAGCAAGAGAATTCTTCAAGTACAATGCAAGTGGGGAGCGACTTTGCTGGGACAGGGCCTGATTGTAAGATCTATTCGGAGCCTTGTTGTTGAGATTTACTGACATCCCTTGAAGTCCCGACGAAGATCGTCAAGTTCAATGCAGACGAATCATTCGTCCCGAAGAATGCATCGGAATTTTTCTCTCCTGGTGTGACTTCACGATGGAATACCATGATGCCAGGTATGATCAATCGTCATCTCGTGCTTAATACACGCTGATGCTTGTGCACAGCCAACGCAGGCTGGGATACCATAAAAACAGACACTTTCTTCACAACAACTATGACACATCAGCTTCATTGTGTTGTAAGTTACTGTTTTCTGTTCCCCTTCTCGGTCCTCCCTAGGCCCCTTGCACACCTTTTCACCATAATTCCCACTAACACCACTACAGTTTATGATGACCAGAATCTACTCCACCCTCCTCACCAACAAACTCAATTCCCTCCCCGAAGACTACCACAGCCACTACCTCCACTGTGTCGACTATCTGCGGCAAGGAATAATGTGTTCGGCAGATTTGACAATGGAGCCGCACGGGCCGGAGGATGCGGATGATAATGGGCCGTTAGATGGGAGTTGGAACGGTTATCATGGTAAGATACTAAATCCTAAAGGCAATGCGACTCTGAACGCAGGGTCATTTCGAAATGGCTGGTATGGACGTCTGCTAATACTCCGAGTAGTATGCAAGGATTATGGACATGTTGTTCCATATTTAGAAGGTAAGCGGAGGATAAGCTCGATATCACATTATTTACTAACCATGGCAGAACAAATTCATAGGGGGATTAGACAGGTGTTGCCAATTGACGATTAAGACTACCTATAGATCAATTGCACCAATCTCAAACTTTGATAGCAATCCAACATACCAACGAACATGGCAGCCCGGCCCAGATTTGTTATCTGCACAGCATCAGCGAATCTTCCTCCCTGAAGCCCTCGCAACCTTAGATTCCTTCTAGTCTCTCTCACGTTTCCTTCATCCGAGTTCGAAGAACTCCAGTACTCGCCCACTGAGACTGAAACCCACAAGTGTGTCAACACAGGGCGTGACTATATGCACCTCCAAAACGCTAGACTTGTTGAGTCCACTTAAACATGTCGTCTCAAGAGAACCCTTTCATGACTACAGCTCAAAGACGCTTTCTAAGCTTTTCTACCGACTATACCTCTCTATTACGGGTTGTCTCGCGTGGAGATCACGATGCTTGGGAAGTACTATTGAGCTCTTGCGTTGACAATGGAATTGCAACTATTAAACGCAACACTGCTAGTTCACGCGGTTGAATTTGGCGAGCACCGGTGTGTGTCAACTTTGATTGACTACGGACCAGACATTAGTGCGATGAATGTGTATTAGGAGCAACGGCTCCGCGGCCCGCTTGCAAATCTAGCGAAGGTACGGCTATGTCAAAGATTCTTGACAATAATCACACTGGAATCAACGCTGTTGACTTCGACAGAGAAAAGGGCAGCCGTGATGTAGCGATGGAGAGTAATTACATGCACCATGACCTCGGTATGGGGCATTGATCGACGGTGTGAGGCATGCACGTCGCGCAAAGCATGCAAGACGCTTTTTCCACGACTCCCCATCACTACCGGATGCCTCGACAACAGTAAATACGCGAAAGCACTCAAACAACAGGCTCAACACAATGGAAGTTGTGGAGATGAATACCCAAGATATCGAGCAGGAAACTCCGCCAGACAATGTCTGCATTGCGCCTTCAATCTACGAAGACGACATCCTCTATATTGGCTAACGGTTCAAAATCGTTCATTTGTCCCTTTTCTTTTGCGATATTTATCAGGATCAGATGCATATATCAGTGCTTGTAAAATGTGTGGACCACCCCTTCCATGGAACTGGCCTCTCGTGAGGCTTTCTAATTAGCTACTTCTACCTAGTTTGACAGGTGTAACAGTTCTGCAGGGCAAAAACGTGGTCTCTGGCCACTTATAGAGCTGCGCGCGTGGTAGTACTATGGTACACACTATAGAGTCCTATAAAAGGGGTGGTCCACACATTCTAGCAACGACTGTGGTAGAATGTGCAACTTCAAACCACAATATAAATTTAACGCTGATCTAGTGTGATACATACGACCATAGGACGTTGAAAACAAGGCTTCCCGTTCGCTCAGCCCTATTTAAGCAACGTACCGGTGGATTAGTACTCAGGTGGGTGACCACTGGGGAATCCCCGCTGTTGTATGTATCACACATTCTTTTGCCTTTTGTTTTGCACCTCAGGAGGTGTGCTAAGATTCGTAACGCAAGTGGCGCATAGAAGCTGCGAACCACTCAATCTTGGCAACAGCAATTGCACCCCTGCTTTGTCGTGACGGAAGTGTGTGTGACACCATATGCATAGGTCCTCTCTTCTTGTTCCTTTTGCCGGTTTGCGGTGATGTGACGTTGTTTAGGTGTCGGCTGAGGTAATAAATTAATGTGCCATTTTGCAAATGTCTCAACGGCATACATACGTCGACTAGCCAAGCGGTCTATAACAGACCACGATTGGACAAGAGCGCTATAATGCAAAAATAGCTATAGATAGGGGTCACACCACTCAGCGGGGAGGGTCAGACTAGGTACGTTTTTATTACAGTAAAGGTGTAGATAACAGCTTCTAAACAGATCGCTGACGGTCTGAATGTCTGCCCTAGATGACTACTATCGCGAAGAGATACACAATCACCCATTTATACTTTCTAACGAAGTGTCTTTGATTCAGATATCTACAAGTAACTCCTCTAAGTGTCAACGGAGGCTATGCTTCGCTTGTTTATGTCTTGACTTGAACATCAGCCCACATATATGTGGGTTGACACATAGGTGATGAGTGACTCAACTAGCAACCCTGGTAGAGGAGAACAGACGCAGCACGCGTGATGGCGTTGCAAGATGAGTGCGACCCACTTACGATGCCCTGGTGATGAAGTTTCGTTCCAGCGCAAGCGGAGGTATAATAATCCGCGGTTGGGTAAGGGTTTCCAGTGCCCTCCCTCCACAAGTATCCGCTGTAGATGAAGTTGCTGGGGATGACACAGAGGCCGCATCCAAAGTTGGTTCGCGTCTCGATGTATCCTGCAGTGCAATCGCTGGAGCTGAAACCAATCCATTGGTTGCCGCCGGATCGGGCTTCCAAGTCGACGCCACTGGCGGCAGCCTCCTCTTCGAGGTCTTCGGTGGTGCAGTACTTGATACTATTGAGGCCTGACCAACCGGTGGTATCGTTGAGTGTAAGGTATTCGGCGAATTCCTCGGGTGTCCAGCCAGGACCGCCAGTGCAAGCAGCCATAACGCTGTCGCCGAAGATGCCCATTGCAAGAGCGGTAAGACCAAGGATGTTCTTGATGGACATTTTGATGAGTGTTCAGTGTCTGCACGATTGTTAGATCTGATTCTGATGCTCTTGCACCGCGGATTCGAGAGTGATGTCTTACAAGATGCTTTGAATCAGGATCTGTGAGTTGCAAGATGAAGAGCAATTCACAACAGCTTTATATCTCGTTCATGAACGAGCTAGAGCCTCTGGGACCCATACTGAGTATCCGCATTCTATGTATACAACCACAGCGCCGGGAGCTCAGTCATACCTGGTGCATGTTGTTGTCCCACTCGATATTGTGCAAGGCGATCACCGAGGTACGCCGCAGCACGTTTCTTCCGCCTATGAGAGATATGATCGTCCCTGTCATTGAATTTTTTGATGGTAAAGGAGGTCAGACCATGAGGCTGCGAAGGCTAGGCTGAGGTGCTGGCAGGTATAGACGTCCGTGCTATACTCCTACTAAGCTCCACTCTTCGTAACTTGCTTACGTGCATCATTGAGATGGTGTGAAGACTGAGAGCATGTCGTGTAAAATAGTACTTCAGTTGCCTGTTTGAGCAATTGATAAAAGTTGAAGGGATCTTACGAAATAGGAAGGCTGCATGCTCAAGGATCTGTGCTCGGGTTAATAATCACCCAAAGCGGTACCCCCCCCACAGCTTGCGCGTTATCGACCAACCATTTACCCAGCCTCGCCAGATTCTGCGTGGTTTACTAGACTGCAAGTACCTTCATCAAGGCAGATGAACACGATGCACATTGTACGATGTGCATGCTCCATAGCGGAGAACATTCCAATAAGGTAGGCTCTGACCTAGTATGACAGCCGTAATACATGACGGTGGTCGTTGGAATCGTTATAATCGTGTTGAAAGGAGGTCGCTCAGGTGGTTCAGTACAGTGCCCGAAAATGTTTCGAGGTAGAGGCCGCACGATTGACTGCGAGGAGGCCATATGACCTCTAATCACTCTGTACTTTGCGAAAAGGAGTCGACTTGGGTTTCTCTAATACGAGAATGAAGCCACATAGGCAGGAGGTTGGGTATCCCTGACTGGAATCGCGTTTCAGTACTGTTGAGACGATGTGAGAGATAACTGACAAGCACCATATTCCGCTAAAAGACCAGGCCGGGTTTGGCATTGAGAAGTGTTGCTGTACTTAGATGAGCCAGCGCCCCGAGCAATAGCTGCGCTTCGTAATCCATATCGCGAGAAGATGTTTCCCGTTACCATTTATTCCAAGACCAATTCAATCACTTGGTCGTACCAGACGGAGAAGGACCAAACCAAAACTCACCACCGTAAATGGGCATATGTTTGAGTTATCACTTCGTTGAATTCTGGCTTATTTCATTTTGCGTTACTCATACGATGCATCATCCATCATCCTTTCCCGTGCGCCTGTAATGCTGCGATACCTACTTGTGGACTGCTTGTAATTAGCGCGACTCAGCATTGAAGCTCAGCTAGACTTACAGATGCCCTCCTCAGCCTTGGGCTCAATGTTGACTACCTCAGCTGCAGTCTTCTTAGGCTCCTCGACATCCTTCATAAAGGGGAAGGTCAAAACCTCCTTGATGGAGTAGTTCTGGGTCATGGTCAGCAAACGTATCTCTTAGTAGCATCCCGGAGATGCTTTAGGGTGATGAAAACTCACATCAGTGAGGAACATAACGAGCCTGTCAATTCCTAGTCCCCAACCGCCCGTAGGTGGTAGTCCATACTCGAGCGCTTGGCAGAAGGTCTCGTCAATGAGCTGTGCCTCGTCGTCACCTGAGCAGCCGTTAGCTAGAGACTCTTCAGCTTGTGTCTTACTCCAGCGACCTACCAGCAGCCTTTTGGTTCGCCTGCTCCTCAAATCGCTAAATCCGAGTCAGTACGTAATATTAACCTTGTCAGATAGTGGTCTTACCAAGCGCTGATCGAAGGGATCGTTCAACTCTGTGTAAGCATTGCAAATCTCTGTCGCCGTCGTCAGCATGATCTCTTTCCAGCTGTCATAACGAAGCTGGCTCTCGGCAGCTGAATCATCAAATGCTTTGAACCAGTTCATCGTAACACATCAGTGTGCTTACCCTTCTTGCAAACGAAAGCCTCAAAGCGCTCGCAGAGACCAGGAAGATCGCGGTGGTACTTGGCGAGCGGGCTCATAACCTACGAAGTAAGCTTAAGTCACACGTCATAAGAAGAGAGATTACGAACCTCTGGATGCCCAACGATGAATGTCGGGTTGATAGCGGTTTCCTCACTGCGGCAAGTCAGCGTGGAGCTTCATAGTAATGTCGGGAGATACGCGCATGAATTCTCCGGTGAGCTTGTCAATCATCCTGGCGTTGGTACGTGGCTCTGAGCACTGCACGTTCATCTTCTGGAGCACCTTCTTGAGGAATTCGTTGGTCTCGGCGGTGTGCAGCTGGTCAGAGGGAGGGAACTTCTCGCCTGTGGCCTCCTCAAGTGCTGGGATCATCTGAATTGCATGTTAGTCTGAAGTCCCACAGCAGGAAGGCGGTACTTGCCTGGACTCTCCTCCATGGTCGTGCCCAGTTAACCTTGTACTCTTCTCCACTCTGTGTGTGGAAGACAGTCTCATAGCTGCCCGTGACCTTCTTCACAAGTTCCGAAACCATCTCTTCCGTCATGTCCAGCAAATCGTGGTAGTCAGCGTAAGCCTGTAGCTCAGTCAGTATCTGTTGTAGTTGACGGCTAAGTAAGTGCCGGCTTACCATGTAAAATTCACACGTTGTGAATTCCTATTGAAAGATTAGCTGAGTTTCGACTTGGAATGGCTTGAAAACTTGCGGGATTGTGCGTGAGGTCAATGCCCTCGTTCCTGAACTGTCGGCCGATCTCGTAGACTCTGTCAAGTCCACCAACGACAAGCTCCTTGAGGTAGAGCTCGGGTGCGATGCGCAGGAAAAGTTCCATATCGAGCTCATTGTGGTGAGTCTTGAAAGGTCGTGCGGTAGCACCACCGGCGATCTTGTTCATCATGGGTGTCTGGACTTCAAGGAAATCGCGCTCGTCAAGGTACTGGCGAACTGCCTTGACAATCTGAGTCCGCTTAACGAACGTGTCTCTCGTAGAGTCGTTCATAATGAGATCCAGGAATCGGTTGCGGTGTCTCTGCTCCTGATCCTTGTAGCCGCTATCCGCTGTTAGTGACATGTATGTTATTACCATTGCATGGATGCTTACAAGTGTTCGGTCGGCAACATTCTCAGGCAGGGAGTCAGCAGGATGACCTCCTGAGCGAAAACGCTGAGGTCTCCACCATCCGGGCGGCTGGCAGGAGCGGTCACACCAGGCCAACCAACGACTCCGATGATGTCTCCACGCTGAATGTTCTCGTGCTGCTTCTCGAAGGAAACGTCGCCCTTTGCGTTCTGGAGCTGGCACATGACCTGTACAGTCTTTCCTTCGGCCTTGCAGACGTAGAAGCGGAGCGCGTTAGATGATGAGCGGATCGACATGACCCTCAGACCAATTTGGGTCTTGACATCCTTGAGCTCCTCGCCTCTCTTCAAGTCCTTGTGGTCGAGCAGGAAGTGCGGCAAGCGGGTGTTCGCGTGGAACTTGTGCGGGTAAGGATTCGGGTCTTTGGACTTCCTCAGGGCATTGATCTTGTTGCTGCGGATCTCGAAGTACTGGTTCGGGTTCCTAGCATGATAAGTGACAAGGTCGAATGTCGCGTGGTATCAACTTACAGCTCGACCTCGGCCTCTTTGGCCTTACCCTGAGCCTTGGGGCGCTCCGGCAGCTTTGCAGCCTTCTCCGCCTTCTTCTTCTCGACCTGATCCAGTCAATTGGCATTCATCTTTACGTCACGACCAGACGAACCTCTCGCTGCTTCTGGCGCTTCTTCAGCTCGCTCTTGGACACCCTCTCACCAGTGACCTCGTCGAGGTGGAGGTTGGGCGCAGTCTCGGGGGCAGCAGCGGGCTGCGCAGGCGGGTTGGTGTCGGCCATGTTCGCGGTTTTGGCAGTCGCGTCTCTATGTGGGGTAATGAGCAGCTGTGTCTCTGCGAGGGACTATCTGCGATGTATAGGTCGCAGATGGGTCCTCTTATGACTGTTATGTATGGCTCACCTTCAATCGTGACCAAGATTGGTTTGGGTGTGTATGAGTCGTCACGAGAGCCTGCAGCAAAATGTAGGAGTGCGCGAGTGAGTCGTGCTGCCCCGCGGTGGCATAAATTTGACTGCCGAAGATCCACCGCTCTCCCTTTATCGCAACAGCAGTGCATCGTCATCTTGACATGATGGAGATCTGTTGGTCAGGCTTTTGTTTATAATCAGTAATGTTTTACCTGATCTTTTGTAGTCTACCCTTTAGCAACTGTTGATTCTTTTGCGTTCACGTCCATCAACGACTTGTTCACCAGAATGGCGTCAGTCTTGAAGCAAATAGCAACGGGGAATATCTTTCCACGAGCGGTCGACGCGTTAGGTTCTACCCTATGCGTCTCGTATGAAATAGTAATGCCCCCAAACTTCCAGACCTGAGCCTCGTACAGCATAGAGATTCAGTGTGTAGACGTCTCTATCCAGTAATCAAGTGTACGAAAAGGTCCATGTTTTGCGATCACACGTCTCTACGTTCCCAAGTATAACTGTAGATAGACTATCATATAGCAAGTGGAATTTGAACACCTGCTGTGGGTATTGCCTATTGACTTTGGCGTGTCAGTCCCAGAACACCTATACAACGACTTGTCTAACCCTAACCCTAACCCTAAGGCCGTGCTGCAATCGACAGTCCAGCAAACTTACCCGATATAGCAAGCGTCAGCACAATGACGTCACATGCCTTACCACATTCCTACACACGGAACCATCTTGCCACGGGCACGCACACCGTCCATTCCCTTTGCAGATGTCAGAGAGCGCAGACCAGCCCCAACAGCTCATCAACGGCGAGCTGAGACCTATGTCCGGCATGGAGACAACGGGTGACATCCCGGTCATAAAGAGCAAGGCCGAGTATCTCAAGGCCGTCATGTACGAAGGCGTACGTTCCACACACTTCCCTTCCTAATCTTTGCCTGCCGCTGATCACGAGCTCAGGTCACCGTCCTCGAGGGCACAGCAACATGGTGTGCTCAATGCAAGGTGATTGCGCCAGAAGTCGCCAAGATGGTTAGCGAGTACTCAAATGTGAAGTTCTACCTCTACGACGTCGAGGAGTGTGAGGACGTTGCGCAGGAGTTGGGCGTCACGAGTATGCCGTCGTTCAGTATTTTTAAAGATGGCGACATCCAGGATGGTGTCACGGGTGCGAAGCCGAAGGAGATCCGGAAGAAGATCGAAGCGTGCTTGTGAGTGGCTGTGAGGGACTCGAAGAGGTGCTGTTGAACTTTTGAGGTCGTTGTTAAGGTTGACATTTGCCTGGGGTTGCGATGGAGGTCTTCGACGGGATTAAGATCCTGAGTCGTTCTCAGCGTCTCTTACATTGCTTAGTATCTGGCTTGAGCGGCTTGTTGCTGTCATTGTCATTTAGATGTGAGGCGGTCAAAGTCTACCAGCTCATGAAAGGTCGTTATTTCGATAACGATTATGCATTACGTGCTGATTTACGCTAAATGATGTGCTGTGTAAGTAATATACTCGAATGTAAAAGTCCATATATAGCCGCCCATGTTCAATTACTATCCTCAGCCCATCCTTCAACTTAGCCAAATCCAGGCACCGAAGCCAAGTGACTGAAAAAGTAGAGCTAGGACGCCTAAAGCCATGCCACTGCCCACTCTGTTCGCTGCTTGTAGTCCGAAGTCGCCCACCCATCCACTGCCTACGCCAAAGAAAATCCACAGCAGAGCTGCTAGGGCACTTGTTGCCAGGATCAGCGCAAGGGCTACTAGGACACGGAGAGTCGAAAGTGTGTGTACGAACTGGACCGTTGTAATAGCGTCTGCCGGAGAAGATACTGGGTGGTGTATAACACTACCCTCCTTCCCATCCACGCTGTCTTGACAACTTGCGCCCGACGTCTGCGGTCCTGAGGAAGGAGATACATGAGATGTGGCCACACGTCTCGCCCAGTGAACCCAAGTGTATCTCGCCTTGCCTGTTCTTGGGTGCTTGTAGAGCTGCAGGAGCTTATCCTCTGTGAAGGTTGCATCTTCCTTGTCGGCTCCCGCACCGAAGGCTAGAAGCCTGTTCGCGCCCCCCGCAAGCTGAGTCGGCATTGCCTGAAAGTCACTCCAAGAGCTACTCTGACAGAGACTGATGTACCGTAATTTCTTTGCGCTAAACTGTCTCTTAATCCATGAGCCAGTGAGCTCACGGTGCGCTGCTTGCAGGCGTACGGCAAGATATGTGTCATCAAAATCGATATTCTGGTGGCGGTCAGGGCCAGGAGTCGAGAAGTCGCTTGGTATGATGATTCTTGCTCGTCGTCGACTTATATTTTTACTCTGCTTCTGCAGGCTTAGATGTAGCACGCTTTCACGGCAGTGCATGTCGCCATGGGTGTTTTGTGTCCGAAGAACCCCTTGCGCTTCGGCGTTGCGGTCGAGACGGCTGCGTAAGTCATACTCTTCTCCGCTTGGCATCAAGCCGAGAACGTGTTTCCCTTTGATATCAGAGTCGTTGGATCCTTCGCCACCAAAACCACTATCTCCACCATAACCGCTGTCTAATCGACCGTCTAGGTTGTGACATCGTGGTCTTGTTACAGGTTTTGGGAACTCTTTCTTCGCTGTGAAGGGGTAGGGTGTCTTGACAAAGTGACTAGGCAGATTGTTGCGGTCCTTGACAGAGATTGGTGAGAGTCTGATGTGCCTTGTGTCGCTGAAAGATCTAGCTTTAGGGAGCTCAGTACCTGTTACCGAGTACAAGGAATGACCAGAGATCTCGGGGATCGAAGCAGAGGGCGACAATGCGTTCAAAGCTTGCATTGTGGTAAGATGGGCATTGATGATGGAGTCTGCGATGACGCTGTCCGAGGTGTTCCGGCGATGGCGATTCTGGACACCTTCGTGTAAGACAGTTGCTCCACTCCTCAGGTCGACGGGATATGGCTTGGTTATCTGTGTAGACTGTGTGACGGATTCTCGGGATGCGTTGCTTGTGATTGAGCCGCGGGGTGTGCTGGCGTTTGAACCGTGGTTGTGAACGACTTTCACGTGGGCTTTTTCCATCCGTGTGAGAGAAACATGCCTTGCTCTCTTTGGTAAATCATTGCCTTCACCATGCCCGACCTCAAATCGTGGTAGTGCTGTCAATCCTGTTCTTTCTCGACTTCTTCCCCTAGAGCCGCGCTGTTGTCTGACTGGGGAGTGTACCAGACTGCCCAGCCCCAATCCGACATCCCCGTCCACTGAAAATGTTTGCGTCCTATCTTCGTCGTCCGCATCCTCCCACTCAGACCCTGACGATTGATCGTCGAAGAAATCGGCACCAGGAGACATGCCCCGCTCCATCGAGTTCCCGAGCATAGGGTGCACCGACCCTTTCCGCTCAATTGAAGGCTCGACGATGTTCGGTGAAGATGCAGGACTAGTTGAAAGTCTTGCAGCTGGATAGTTGACGATCAGAGTTTGAGTTGCACTCGGCGGCCCTGAAGACAATGGCAGAAGCGGCAACACTGGGTGCTGTTCAGCTCGAGACATCTTCAGCTTTGTGTCGTCCATGTTGAGTGTTTGTGAAATACGTTCGCACGTTCTACTTTTGGATCGGGAACTGGTACACTCTTCGTGATAAAATCATGCCGATTTGCTCTACGAGAAGAGATCGCCGCCCGACCGTGTCGCTTTCTGGAACAGGGAATCAAAGATTAGTCGCGGAAACAAAGAAGTGAATATGATAAACCGCAGGGGTGTTACGAGCATGATGAGAGTCGTCAGCGGGAGATCGACCATAACAAAGCAGGAACGTACGTAAGATTGCAGATCTGGTTTCGGAGATTCTGAACCCGAAACAATGGTAAAGTCAGGCCGTGGCGTGGAATGTATGTCCGAATGTGGTGTCAAGGTTGCCGCATTCCGTAATCCTCCCTTGGAGGAGTGTTCACCTGCGGTGTCAGCAGGCAAACTAGTGGCTGGACTAGAAGTTGAATGCATATTAAGTGCTCGTCTCTGATTTGAAAACGTCCTATTGTGACCAATGGTACATCCTGATCTAGAAAAGCCCTCCTCTATACAGTACTAGGGCAACAAAGAATCGAACGCCAAGCGCGATGCCACCAGGTATACTTAAGTCTGAACATGATAAAGAAAACATTTATCGTGACTGGTAGTCGGGACTTCATTCGTCGTCTTTATCGAACATCTTCCTCATTGCTTTTTGTGCAAGCTCAACGCCAGCAAATGTTGCTGCGTTAGCTGGAACAGCTCGGGCCATCGCGGGCCCGATGCCAGGGAAGAAAGCCTTGTAGCCGCCGTTCGCGTAGATACCCTTGATCGTACCACTAATGGTTGGTCGACCCTCGGCACTCTGCAAGCGAGACTTGATCGTGTCAATTGGGAAGACAGGAATCCACATGGCAATACCCGCCGCACCACCGGCAGCCATAACAGCAGGCATGCTCAACTCTCCTGGCCGGCCGGTGACTGGGTCCTTCGGAGTGAGGTTCCTCTTGACGGTCTCATATGTTGCGAAGTAAAACGCTGAGCCTGGGCCGTCTCGCGCGAGCGTCATTGCGGAGCCACGGTATACGGAGCGTATTCCGCCCTCCTTGAACAGTTGTTTGACAACATCAAGACCGCCGCTGTATTTGGGCTTCTCGCCGGGTGCCAAGTTCTTCTGGCCCTGAATCTGCAAGAGCACCTTCACGCGTTCGAAAGGCGCGGTGATGAGCGTTTGAGGAATGGCACTGAAGAAACCAGCAGCTGAGATCTGAGCAACACTGAATTGGCCGTTCTCGACCTTGGAAAGAGAGGTGACGAGCTGTTTTCCGAGATCGTATCCCCAGAAAGAGACCGCAACTACGCACAATCAGCAAGAGCTCCAGTACCAATGGGCAAGTGCTGCGGGTACTCACACATTGGTGTAACTCCCACAAGCGGCGCAGATACACCTGCATACATTCCCCTCACTAGACCATCTCTTGCGATACCCTTTCGCACAACATCCATGGCTCCAGTGTAGACACCCTTTTCAGCAGTCTGCATTCGCACCTTGACCAGGTCGAAGGGGTGTCCCACTACCACGGCAAACACGCCTCCTACACCTCCAGCAACCAGGGCACGAAGCGACTGTACTGAAGACTTGGTTGCCTTCTTTACATCTTCCTTGAGCTCTTCTTTAGAAGGCAGCTTGTCAGCTACCTTCTCTGTTGTGGTAGACATGGCGTTCGTGGATTGTTTATTGTCTCTCAATAGGAAGTCGCGCGTCGACTACGTGTTCCGGAGCTTAGAGCAGCTGGAAAGGCGAAAACAATTGATACACAAGTTATCCGCAAAGAGGGCAAAATTGTTATCGTTGTGTGATCGGGAAGAAAGCAACGATTGTCTAGACATGTGAGCTCCAGGTCTCCGGAGCTTGGCCCACGTCGACGAGCCGAGCGAGGTCCGGCGTGCGCGTGCCGAGGCAAATCACCCCTCCGGCGCTTCAGAGCAACATGCTCAACTGCTTTACAAATTCATCCTTTGGAAAGCCGAGGTGGGTCAAACAAAGCTTCTCAAAGCTCTTGCAGAACCGAATATGTGTGCCCGACGCGGTGTTGGACAACCACAGAGTGTTCCGACGATCGCCGTCAGTTCCTGGACATAGATGGCTACGCTCAACCCGTCAGTTGGCGCATGGCCGGACCCAAATGGCTGACAGACAGCCGTAGGCACATTTCCGAAAAGCCTTTAACGGTATCCCGAAGGTGCGTGTGTGAGCTGCTGTTAGTCATCGCAGCTTTGCAGTTTCAAAGAGTCTCACGACTTGCAGCATGTGATAATCTGGGGCTCCACACCCCCGTTCATTACGAGCCAAGATTTATCGGTCGCGTCACACTGAATGATAGTCAAACATTTTCAAAGCATCATTTGTCGTTCAGATCATAGTGCTCATTCGATGGTTATAAACGCCCACGTTAGTCGCCTTTGCGGCCCAGGGAAAACTTCACTTTCACTGCAATCACCTAGGTACCCACGAGTTCACCACAGCTGAGATGCCCCAATCTGATGTCCGATCCGAAGCCTATCATTCAATACACATTTAAGAACGTTTCCATCCAAAGTTTGACAGGATTTGCGCATATGCGATGAATACGAGCATTAGGGCCTGAGACAGGGTCCTCATACTTCGCGTCTGTAATCACAGTTGACATACCTCGCCTGTCTCATTGGGCAGTGGCTGGACACTCCAGTAGTGAGCCTTAAGCAGGGCCGATACACCAAACACATAAACACGAGGGCGTTCAGCATACCAAAGGTCCTCTTCCAACAGGTACATATAATCAACAGAACAAGGATGGGTACAACACTGGCGACAAGTGGTGCATGACTAAGCATAGTTGGTGCAACTTGCCGCAAGTTACCTATTGAAGGCCAGAGTGGGGTGAATGCGTTGACGAGTTTACATCCTAGGTACGTTGATGATGGCAGGCGAGAACGTTAAATTTCGATTGTAAGTGTTCTAGGAGGTAACATATCTAGGTGAAGAGTTCCTTAGCTCAATTCGAAATTTCCGGGTCCCACATTACCGATGTCGGCTCTTCATAAGATGATTTTGAGCATTGAACAACACAGCAGAATGCCCTTTGGTCTTGGCTATATAATTACTGAATTTTCAGGAACCTCCACAAGTCAATCCAGCACAGTTGGAATCTCTTGGTTCATTAATGAGCCCTCTTGGCTTAGTGGTAAAGCGTATCACTAGTATGACTTCGGTCAGGAAATGATAAGATCGCTCGTTCGATTCGGGCAGAGGGCATCCTTTTTGCTGGCTGTTTTTCGTGTCGTCTCAGCTTTTTGCTCTTGCTCTGCATGCATGTATCCGGTCCGTGTGGGGAATCTTAAGATGCGGGACGCGGACCACGTGCCTTTTGCGCCATCCTACTCCTACCCACTTCAAAACCACCTACGCGCGACAACTCAGGGGAGTGGGTTTTTGAAGTGTATACCGGTGTCATTGTCCATACCGCTGACGAGACGTCACTTACTTCTGCACTGCCTCGATCTCGTTTGCCTGTTTGATGAACACTGGAGTCGGCCGAAATTGCGACTTGTCTTCTCCCAGCTCAATCTAGCAACCAGCCTGGGCCGCATGGTTCCGAGGCGACGACGAATCGCTGCAGGCAAAACCTGGCTGACGGATCGTCGGCCCACGTCATTCAATTTGACCACACCGTGGCTGGTGTGATCGATCAGGAATGTGGCGATGGCTGGACGTGCTGTGCTCACTGAGTGCACCACAGTGCGCTTGTGCAATGGCCCACCTTTCCGTCTTTCCGGTCTGTGAAAATCCTCCAGCCTTCGCAACATCAAACATGGCGGGAATCTTCGCACAGGGGCTCCCGCACCACAAGCTCACCACTTAGAGGCTGAAAGCGCAAAATCGCTCGTGCTCATAAACACCCCGGGAGATTGCAAACCACCAGCGAATCAGCTACGATTGGTGCCTGGTTATAAGCCGCAGCTAGTACCAATCGCGAAATGATGAACGACGGCACAGACCTCTCGGCGGCGCGATCTAAAGGCACGCGGATGTTTCGAAGAACGATTGGCTGCTCTGCCGTGTTTCCCTACGACCCTGCGCGACTGTCCTGCCTGAGGACGGGTCGCTTCTCTTCTCTCTCCTGCCATCCTTTCACCTTCACCGACCGACCTCTTTGCGGCCAGGCTGTCGTGCCTCTCTCGATTGAGCACGCCCTCGGCACCACTCTCTTTAACCAACAATAGTCACTCTTTATGTTTAGTACTTAGTTTACGATCAACATTCCATCACGCCGACGCGCCGCGGCCAGAGCCCTGTACATTCCTTACTGCACAGCCTGACCTCCCTTGAGCCACAGCTGTAGTAAATATTTGACGATCCTTTGCGTTCGTACACAACACTACGTAATCACAAATCTAAGGCGAAAAGAGAAGGGCGATTGGAGTCACTCGATACTCGACCACGACAAACCTTACACGAACGCGATCCGTAATTACACCATCTTCGCCATTTGGACCTAACTCTGTGCGCCACTTTGGACAACATGGTGCAACAACATGGACACGCGCGCTTAGTGCGCCGTCAACGCGGTCGACAAGAGGAGGAGGACGACACTGTGGCAACGGTCATCCAGGTAATCACAGTACAGCCCGACACTACCACCCGCCGAGTGCAGACACTCGTTCCGCCCGCCGTAGCAACAAGGCCTTTTTCATCTGCAACAGAAGACAACGACGAAAGGACCACAAGTACAAGGCCTACAGCAACACCTTCTTCAAGGAGACCAGCTTCGTCAACACATACCACCGAGTCAAAGATCGAGGAGTCAAAGACTGAGGAGACGTCTACAGCAAAGTCGATCAAGGATCAATCCACTCTAGTGGTTGCGACGAAATCTCCTGTTGCTTCAAGCTCAGCATCGTTGGTGGGTGCCCTCGTTTCTGCCACAGCATCTGCTACCGCATCTATTTCTGCTACCCCATCAGCTGCCGCTTCGGAGGAGGAGGGCATGTCTGGTGGTGCTAAGGCTGGTCTCGCCCTCGGAATCCTGGTCGGAGTAGCTGCTTTGCTCGCTGGAATTCTCTTCATGTATCGCCGTAAGAAGGACACGATGGCTGGAGAGAAGGACAACGAGAAGATCGGTATGCATAATGCACCTGCACCGCTGCCTCCGCAGGTGCCCACTGGTGCCGCCGTTGCTGCTCCCAGTGTTCGTACCCTGTCCAGCGCACCCCGTCTCAGCCTTCGACCAGTCACTCAATTCGACCCTACCTTCAACGAGCAGCGTAAGAGCGGAGGAAACTTGCTATCTGTCGCTGCCGCTGCGGCTCCTGCTGCTGCTGCCGCTTCCCGGAATCGCACGGCACCATCCGATGAGCGTCCTGTCAGCGCCTGGGAGCGTCGTGGAGCTGCCAACGTCGTCACTGACGCTGCGCCTGCGCCTGCTGTCAATCCGTTCAACGATCCTCAAACACCGGCGAGCAGCCAAGCTCCAGCAAACCCATTCGGCAATAGCGCTGCTCTTGATGCCGCACATGCATCCATCCCTGACTCGCCCCCACAAGCACAACCCGACCGTTCGACCGGCCCGAGTTCTGACCTGGATGCTCGTCTCGCCCCAGCGCCCACTGCTGCGCCCGCTGCACCGGCTGCCCCCGCCGCACCCGTCGCACCCGCTACTCTTGAGCTCGACGCTGCTCCAGTAGCTACCGCAATGTCTAGTCTGCCCGTGTCAGAGCATGAATTTCCCGCGCCCCCAAGCGTTCACGCCAATGGTGTCCCACCAAGCCCGGCGTGGACAGAAGATATTCCCTCTTCAGCCCCGTCGTCACCCGCTATGGGTACACCAATGATTGCAGATGCCGCTGGTGTCATGGTTGCTGGTCGTCCCAACGGTTCTCCTGCAGGCCCGAACAACGTCCACCGCGTCCAGCTTGACTTCAAGCCTTCTATGGGTGATGAACTTGAGCTCAAGGCAGGCACGCTGGTTCGCATGCTCCACGAGTACGATGACGGATGGGTAAGTCCCCACTGATGTAGACCCTCTACTCTCACTGACACGAAACAGGCTCTCTGTATTAGCATGGACCGCTCACAGCAGGGTGTTGTGCCCAGGACCTGCGTATCTAAGCACCCCGTCAAGCCACGTACAGGGCCACCTCGTCAAGGACCTCCACCACCACACATGCGTGGACCTCCCATTCGCTCGCCTATGGGACCCGGGGGCATCCCTCAGCCTCGTCCAATGTCGCCTGCCGAAGGTCGCAGCTCGCCTCTTCCGCCTGCCCTCTCACCATCCAACGGCCGCATGTCCCCCGGCCCTCGCCAAATGGCTTTCCCTCCTCCGCAAGGTCCTCCTCGTAACCGCGCCCACAGCAATGCCCCTTACCCTGGGTCGCCACAGGCACGCGGTCGCTCGAACAGCAACGCACCGTACGCCGCCCCTCAGCGCTCGATGTCTCCCGGTCCCTACGGAGGTGGCCCCATGGCCCCCCCACCTCAAATGGGTCGCCCGAGGTCAAACTCCGCCAGTCAGGTCAACGGCGCCCGCCGCGGACCCGCGCCTGGACCCAGCCCGATGAACCCCAACGCCGGCCCCATGCCAGCCCCACTGGGCGGTGCCGTTCCCAGTAGGAAACCGGTTCCCGGTATGGCTCTGTAAACCCTGCGTTAGCGATCTCTTATGAGGACATGTCGAGCATTTTTTGCGATTTCGTTTCCGGTCAAGTCACTCGTTTTCACCTCTGACCTGAACTCTTATTTACCTTCTACCACTATACCACTGCTTGTGGCAAGATCTACAGACCGTCACGATACACAACGGCGCAGTGCGAACCTGTTTACTTGCTTTCAGTGTCTATACCCTCGGCCTGCGCCTGCCGATACGCTGCTCTGCGGCGTGGAAGCAGGACGGGCCTTTTACTAGTTGATAATGTCTTGAAGATATTGGGAGGTTTGTTGGTCATTACCTGTCCGCTGGGAAGGCCGGATGGGCTGGATATTTCATGTATGGCTCATTGCTGCCCCGTTTGATAGGTCTTTTTTGCGGACCGATTGGACTCTTGGGGTGGCTTCGAGATGGAAGATGGATTGCATAGGAATTTAGGTAGAAATGTACAACTTACTACGACTTGGTGCGAATATTTTGGTGTGGTTTACGTGGAATGGTGCATGGGTTGTGATATTGAAGCGCCTGCGATCCACTGTCACATTCTGTCCTTTGCGAGAAGAGGCCCTCAGAGTGCATACAATACCTGTCCAGCACGTCTCAGCGTTGGACATTCTAGGGTCTGCACACGACACTGATACACCTCTCTACACTCTCAACGACGGCCCGGCCCGCCAGTGTCGCACTCATTTTCAACGAACAACGACCATCCTCCCAGCCATCCCAATATCCAATCCGTCAGCGCCACCTCACTCGACATGAGAGCCCCATACACCATGTTATTCGACTCGCGTCCCCAGAACGAAGCTTCTTTGGCCCGCAGATTGTGCCCAGCAACGTTCTCGAGATGGAGCCTGCAGCGGTGTCATATAGAGAGAACGTAACTTGGATAGGAAGATGATTGAGCGGTAGCCGGTCCTGCAGAGCGTATCCGGAAATTGGTTGCTGATGATTGTCATTTAACGTACAGTAAGCCTCATTTCAGCGGCGCCATGTTAGCACGCATACAGGACTACCAGACGAGCTGTGACTGTGAACGTAATATTCCATTTCCCTCCAGCTAGCCTATAGTACATACCCCCGATATCTCCAGCGCAGCGTATTCCCATAACAGCCCCAGCGAGCCGCGAGCCGCGAGCCGCGGGCCCATCCCAGCCGCCACCGCCCGCCCGCCGAGCCCCCACGCGCAACGCCATGCGCCGCCCAGCGCCCGCAATGCCCTACCCAATGCCCGAATAACGATGCCGAATCCAAACATTACGTCCCCGGCCCGGCCCCGGCCCCGGCCCTGGGCCCCTGGGCCTTACCCCGATGCAGTGCAAAAGACAACAAGTGACGCGACGCGCCGAAAGCAACGCGCTAAACAGAGGATATACTGCGACCCCCGCCGTTATATGCATGCGGGCCCGCGAGGAGCCCGAGAGGCCGCCCAAGCGGGCGGCGAAAAGTGCGCCGGTGGCGCGAGCGCGCGGTGCGAGGACGCGTGCCGCGCAGTGCAAAGTGGAAGAAAGCGGCCGTGTCTAAGTTCAGGATTTGTGTTTCAATTTCATGAGTTCGGGAGGCTTGGACGGGTCGAGCGGGTCCACGAATTTCGCCATGACGAGGGAGAGTTCCTTGAAGGCGACAGGTTTGGTGACGTAGGAATTGAAGCCGGCCTCGACGCACTTCGCGTAGACGTCTCCAAGGACGTTGGCGGAGAGGGCTATGATCGGATGTCGGCGGTAGGCGTGCTTCTTTTCCCAGCGTCGTATCTCTTTGCAGGCTTGGTAGCCGTCTTTGTTTGGCATATGAAGATCACACTGCCAGATGATTAGAATGCATCGACTGCGTGGCTGTATGTTGACTTACCAAAATAATCGAGTAATAGCCTGGCGGTTTTGCGAATACTATGTCCGTACATTGAACGCCGTCAAGAACTGTGTCGGTTGTCACGTCTATCTTGGCGAGGAATTTGAGGATGACCTGTAGAGGTGTTAGAGAGTGGATAGAATCAGAGCCTGATATGCTTACAGTCTGGTTGATTTGATTGTCCTCGACAAGCAACACCTTGTGGCCCTTGCCACCAAGCCGTCTTTTGAGCTCCTCGAAGACGAGCTTTTGGCTGACGACAACCTGCTGTGCCGTGTCTTGGTTGCGGTCTGTACTTGACTCGCGCTGCTTTTCCGGGTCAAAGATGACACCAAACTTTGATGGTTTTAAGGGTCGGTAAATGAACTGGAGTCGTCGATCCAGTGCAAGCTGCTCGTAGTTGTAGACTGACGCCTCCTTCATCAGTTCCCTTTTTTGTGACGGGTCAGAGACAACGACGACAGATGTGTTGCCATAATGAACAGAGCTGAACACTTGATCCACAATAACATGCACCTCTGCGGTGTCGTGGAGGACCAGTACAACATGAGTAAAGAGGACTGGATTGTCTCCACCAAGCATTCTTTGGGCGCTGATCAGGCTTTCTTCGCCAGTGATCTGATGTGGAATGCCTTGCGGGAGGGTGTTCTTGATGTGCCGCATGGTAGCTTCCCTGCTGTGCACCAACGGACAAACGACCAGGATCGAAAACATCGGTGGCTGAGCTAGTGGCGACGTGACGGGGCCTGGTGCCGTTGCGGGACGAGCAGTAGCATCTGATTCCACTGAATCACTCGAGGTTGCAGCCTGACTGTCGCGTTTTGGAGGCAGAGAAAGGTTCATCTCTGGATCAGGACTTGTGAGACGGCTGTCCGCCAAGAATGACGAAGCAGAAGATCTTTCCGAACGCAAGCTCGACTTGCCAGTAAGCGCTGCACTCGTGAGAGAGTGGTCGGAGCTTCCCGACGAAAGCGAAGGCGAATCCTGCGACCTGACCGACCCCGCCGAGCCGACTGGCGAAAACTTGGCACTGTTTTCTGAAGAGATACTAGAAACACGCTTGAGCTGCGCACTCTGGGCGGAGCCTGTGATCTGTGGGAATGCTGGTTTTTGTAGTGGCGATGGCTGTGCACTGGGCAGCGGCGGAACAACAGTCGACAACTCTGTGGCTGGAGTGAGAGGCGTTGCCACCAACGGCTGCGGGAAGTCGGTCGCCGTAGGAAGACCAAACTTGATCGTGAAGAAAAAGGTAGAGCCCTTGCCCGGCACACTACGGGCGTCCATCTTTCCTCCGTGCAACTCGACGAACTGCATGGAGATAGCTAGTCCAAGACCTGTGCCGCCGTGCTGCCGTGTGCTGCTGGCGTCGATCTGGCTGAACCGTTTGAACAGATATTTTGCCTCATTTTCGGTGAAACCTCGACCTGTGTCGACGACCTCAAACCGAATCACGGTCTCATTCTCTTCCAAAGCCCCTGAACGTTCTGGAGTTTGCAGCTTGCAGCGTACAAAGATCTCGCCCCGAGGCGTGAACTTGATTGCATTACCCACAACGTTCAGTAGCACTTGTCGAATGCGGAACTTATCGCCCTTGACCATCAGGGGGACGCCATCCTCTATCAAGTAGTTGAGTTCGAGTCCCTTCTGAATGGCCAGACCCATGTTAAGGTCGTTGACCTCTTCCAGGAGCGACGGCAGGTGCATCCATTCCATAGACAGCTTGATCATACCGGCCTCTACCTTTGAGAGATCGAGTATGTCGTTGATCAGGTTAAGCAGACTGGCAGTACTGGCATTGATGATGTTGACATGTTCCAATTGCTCTGCGTTGAGAGGGCTGTCTTGGAGAAAGTTGACCATGCCCGAGATGCCGTTCAGCGGTGTTCGAATTTCGTGGGACATGTTGCTCAGAAACCTAGTCTTGGCATCCATGGTCTCCTTCAAGGTCTGCTCGAGCAGCTTGTGATCGTTGATATCGGTAGCAGTGCCGTACCAACTCTCTTCGGCGCTGTCCTCGGCAAGGGCCTTCTCCAGCAGAATCCTGACAAGATGCCAGCGGTAGTCGCCATCCTTGCTCCGAAGTCGTACTTCCGTTGAGTACGAAGCACGGCCGTCAGCATCCTTGGCGACCTTTAAGATGCCGGTACTTGCTAATTTGGACAGCTTCGCCTGTGGCATATCCATCTTATCTGGCGTAGAGCCGGGACTCGTTACCGTCCTGTCGGTCTCCGAGGAGTCATCTGACGAAGACGAGTTTTGCGAATTGTGTCGAGTATGCTCCGGAGGGACCGAGGTTGGAACATTTGTTGTACCGTCGTCCGCGATGTCTGGTAGCTTGCACTTGATGACGTCGTCCGGATGAACATACTCCAAGAAGCCGTTGAGAAGCGCTTCTTTCTCTGCTTGGCCGGAGAACGTGGTCCATTGCGAGTTGCAAAATGTCAGACCTCTACGATTAGACACCACAAAAACGATCTGAGGACTAGAGTTTGCAAGAGCCCTGTACTTGGCCTCGGACGCAGCAGTCTCCTGCTGTCTAGCAGAGTTGAGCTCAGCAAGATGCTGCTCGTGGAAATCCATGTTGGTTCCGATCCAGTGGACAATCTGCTGGCGCTTGTTCTTCAAAGGCGCTACACGTGCATAGAACCATCTGTAGCAATTGTCGAAACGCTTCAAGCGAACCTTCTTCTGGAGCTGTTGACCTGTACGTAGAGACTTGTTCCATTGCTCAAGGTATGACTCGCGGTCATCCGGATGGATCGACTCCCACGGATCTTGGAGAACCTGCCGAGTGTCTTGCCCACCGTAGATTAAGAACTTCGAGTTCACCCAAGTAATTGCACCTGTTGTCGGTGCTGCTGTGAAGATCTGTACAGGCAGCGAGTCAATGATTGTGCGCAATAGACTCTCAGAAGGCGGCGGCATGTCAAACGTCTCGGTGATCGAATTTCTCCTCACGTGTCCGGGAGTTGGAGGCGCACGGCCTCCCGGCGTCGTCGCTGCCGGCAAGGACTGGAAAGATGATCCAAAGTCAGCACCATATGAGTGTAGGAACGAATGACCCCGCTGGTGCTGCAGCTTCTTTTCGTCCTTGGTGGTTCCCTGTTCGTTCCTTGGCGTGAGAGCATCGTCGTCGTGATACTCTACGACCGGATTGACGCTAGCCCGCTTCTCCGTCTTCTTCTCGGCTGTCTTTGGTTGGCTTGGCGCCATACTTGTTCTTTTCTTTGCATCGAAATAGCTCTCAACAGCTTCGCTCCCGGTGAGATGGCCTGGTGTGCTGCTAATAGAGTGCTTACTCGAGAAGCCCAAAGAAGCAGCATCCCATCCAGGCGTGCCAGTAATGGAGCCACCAGGGCTGTGCTTAGAGCGACCTGAATAATCAGACGGGCTAGTTACGCTCCCGGCTGCGGAGTGCGAAATATCTCCCAAATCGAGGTGTAACAGATCGTCAAGGCTCTCAGGGTCTGAAATGCTGACGTTCCCGGGACCTTGCCCAGTCACTCGCCGCTGTCTGGCTGAATTGATCTGGACAAGTGCATTGGTAAATTGCCAAGCGTTCGAGAAGGAGGTCGCGAGATGAGGCGCGAGGTTTTTCAGCGAGTTGGTCAGATTACGAGGGTAAGGAACAACTGGCGACAGGATGGAGAGGATGGCGATGGGAGCTTTGCGGGTAAAGCCTTCTTCGACGGGCGTTGATGCTTGGGAGTGGCCAGACTGTCGGCGGGATAAGCCTGGTGTTTGGGACGGTGTACCTGTATCAGCAGGGTGCATGACCTGAGACAGGGTAGGGTGAACAAGCGGAATGTGGATGACGGTGCTAGCCCTATCTATGCCAATGGCTTCGACGACACCATACTGTGTGTAGTCTTGGGGTGACTTGGAAGGGTTAAAGGTTTCCTCATCGACATTGCTAGTGTTGAAGAAAGGGTTTGCTTCTGCATCGGTTTGAATCGCCGGTGATGGTGCGGGCGACTGTGCCCACGGTGATGACGGATATTGCTCGTATTCTTCGTAGCGAGGTCGTAGTCCCAGGCTGCCTGTGACATGGCTACCTGGCTTGACAGGAGGTACGTGGCTGCGTCCAGCTTTGGGTGCCTCTGTTGTGGGAGCACCAGCCTTCTCGGCAAACTGCTTGTTTTCGTCTGTTTTCTCCTTCTCAGTCAGTTCTTCACGAGAGGTCGTTACGGATGTCGAGTAGTCTCGGGTCAAGGTGACCAAGCGTCCTCGTTCCAGAACGCGATTGACTCCGGTATTGTCGATCAAAGCGTCCGGTTCATGATCAAGGGCACGCAAGACATTAAAAACGGCAGTGGGCGTCGTTGGCTCTCCGCCAACGCTTGAGAAATCTGGGTCACTAAGCGTCGGATCATAATTCGAGCTCATATGGAAGCCAGAAAACGGGGACGAAGGTCCGTCAAAAGAGGCCTGAGAGACTTGCCTGAGAGGATGATCCCTCAAAGGCGCTTGCGAGGCATGACTGGCAGCTCGCAGAGGCCCTCTGGGTCTAACGGGCATCACAGGTGTGGGCGAGTCGAAAGGCGCGGTCTCGGTCTTCGGCCGCTCATACCCGGCAAATGAGTGGTGCGAGAAGAGCTTCGGCCTCCTGTCTGGTATGACGGTAGATGGTCTTTCCTCTGGCTGAGGCGTGGGCCGCGGTAGTCTGATATTCTGGCTCGGTGCATCTTGGTGTGTGGCAGCACGAGGGCTCTCCTTGCCAAGATTCGCGTTCCAGGTTGTCTTTTGCCCCCATGGCACGTTCTCAATGTCAGATGCATCTGCAGGCACGGCCAGTGTTGCCCGTTCTGCGCCATAGCACTCTCTCATGATGGTCGTCACGGCAGACCACCATGCTGCCAGGCCAGGCTCGGACCCAAGCTGCAACACCAACTCGTAAAGATTAGGGCTGGGGTAGCGGGGGTCCTCGACATCGGTGAAAGAGTAGCCCCTCTCGCCGGGCATGAATGGTGTGGCGGAGGCAGCGGGGGTGCTGGACTCGGAGGCCGGACGGTCTCTTGGCACGGCCCATTCGCGGGAATGTATAGCTGCGACGGTGGGCGACAGGCTGGTGAAGGGCATGTGGAAGGCCGAGGCCCATCGGGGGGTGGTGGCGACGGTGGGGAAGGGGTACGACGGGGTGCGGAGGGCGGCGTGGCCAGCAGGTGTGGGTGGCACACTGCCGCGGATGGTTCTGGCCGACTCGGTGGACTCGGTGGACACGGTGGACACGGTGGACACGGTGGCAGCGGAGGGCATGGGGCTCGGGGTGCTGGCAAAGGCGCCCTCGAGGGTGGGCGAGATGGCAGCGATGGGCTCCTCCTTGATCGGGGAGATTCTGCGGGCGCCCAGGCCGGCGGTGGCAGCGGTGCCGGCGACATTGCGCATGCGCTGGCGCTGCTGCTGCTGCAGGATCTGCAGCTGCAGGCTGCGCAGGCGCTCGATCTCCAGCTCGTCGGGCGAGACGTTGGCGTGCGGCTCTGCGGCGCGCGGGGCGTCGCGGTGCTCGCGGGCGTCGCGGTGCTCGCGGGCGTCGCGGCCCTCGTGCTCCTCCTCGCTCATGTCGGGGTCGGTGTCGGCGGCGGCAGCATCGTCGTCGTCGTCCTCGGGTCGCGGACCCGGCGAGCGCGGGTCTTGGGCAGGCGAGGTCCGCGGCAGGCGCTGCAGCGACGGGCGCGCAGGCGTCGAGTGCGTGGCGGGCGCGGTGGGCGCGGTGGGCGAGGCGTGGGTGCGGGAGCTGGTCGAGCCGGTGACATCAGTCGACGAGGGCGGCGGCGGCTGTTCTCTGGTCATGTTCTCAGCGCATCCCCCTGGCTCGCCCTCGATGGCGCAAGAGCGAAGGTGTCGTCAAGGGCCCGGCCCGGCTGGTGTTGACATTCGAAGGCTCGCCGTGCACTCGCAGGCCCGTGGGCGCGTGCGGCCAGTCCGGGCAGCCGTGCGGCTGCTGGATGACGTCGGCGGAAAAGTGGCCAGGAACACGGCCAGAGCGACGGCCACGCAGCGCAGCGCAGAGTCAGCAGGCAGCGCAGAGTCAGCAGGCAGCGCAGATGCGAGGCGGCTTGAGGCAATGGCGCTTGCGCCCGGGTATGGCAGACGGGGAGGTGCTGGCAGCGAGAATTGGCAGGTTGATGGTGGGCTAATCCCCTGTGGATCCCCAGCGGCGTCAGGGAACTGGAACAACTAAGCGGCACGCGGCTTCGCAGGTGTCTGCGCCAGCCCCGAAACCCGATCGCCTGCTCGAGCCCTGCGACGGCGCGCAGACGAGCAGCGCCCGCCTGCGATTCGCCGCGAGCCTGCCAGCCGGCGCCCGCGTCTGCGCCGCCGCCTCGACGCTTTCGACCGCTCGCTGAAGAGACCTCCAGCACCAGCCTACAGGCTACGTCACCGGCGAGCGCCAAGCCGCGCGCCGCCCGCCTGCATGCCTCCTGGCCGCCCGTCTCACTCGTCGCGAAGCCTTGCACGCAGCGCCAGAGACAGCGCACGTCGCGACCGGCTGTCTGCCAGCGCGCCCGCTGCTCGTCTCGCGCGACCTGCTGCGGCTGCCCGCCGGCTCGACGTGCAGTGTCCACCGTGGGCACCCCATCGGCAGCGCCAAATCGGCGTGGCTGATGTCAAAGTCGCTAGCGCCGTCTTAGTCAACACGCCCAGGGCAAGGCTACGGGTCTGGCAAGTCGCTCTTCGAAAGAGCCTCATGCCCCTGATAGGCAGGCCGTGACTTCACACTGGCCTCGACGCCACACTAGCCGCCGCCAGCAGCTGGCAGCAGCACGGGGCCAGGTGTTGCTCCAGGGACGCTGCAAATGCGCCGCCACTCGACTCTGGCAATTTCTCGCGCCTGCAACGTGACAGCTGTTGACAGCTGTGTCCTTGCTGAACTTTATCGATTCATGTCTTAGCCGAGCCACAGAAACCGCCAGTCCCCAAAGCGCGCTCACGGGTCCCAAGACAACACCGACCGTCTACCCCATACCTATGTACTGTCATGCACCTCATACTTCTAGACCCGCTCGAACCGCCTCGCATTGCCACTGTCTGGACACGGCTGCAAGCAACTCTAGAGCACCAGGCGCCCAGCTACTGTCTTTGACAGCTGCACCGTGTTTCAACATCTGAAATCACAATCGGCTCCTCTCGCAGCTCCAAGCCAGCATCTGCAGCCATGTTTCCCGTTTCGCAGGTGAACTGACCAGAAGGGTAGATCCGGCAGACAATCAGGCCACGTCCCCACTTAGTGGCCAGCACCCACGTGGAAAAGGCAAGAGGCGCCCGAAACAGACTCGAGGGCCGAGAACTCAGCGCCTTTGAGCAAACGGCGCACGAGACGAGCATCTGAAGCCGAGAATTCGCATCTCAAGCCGAGAACTCGCATCTCAAACACCGACAGCCAGTGTGGCGCCTGCAGCAAGCGCCAAGTTTGCTTCCCGCGCCACCCAAGTGCATGTACAGTACCTATACACTGCAATCCTCGCCATCCTAGACTGCACTGCAAGACCGTCGTGCGCCGGTCTCAGACGCACGCGAGCCCAGGTACACCGCACAGCGCTGCGCGCCGCTCACCAGGCCAACCAAGCTGCCAATTCCAATGCTCCTGCAAACAGTCTAACCCAGCCCAGGGCCGTGCCCACGCAGGCTAGAGGGCGGTGAGCAAACCCAACGCTCTTGCTCAGCACTGTCTCTCCGGTGCAATGGGGCACCCGTGCACGGCTTCCCGATTAGGCACGTATGGGAAAGGCGCCAGATCGCGATCGCGATCACGATGCGGCTGCGAGAGCCGGGGTGACCTGCGCTCCCGGCGCCCGAATCGTGCTGGCGCATGGGTTGTGCGATCTGTAGGGCGGCCGCTGGTACCCAAGTCTTGCACGCGTTAGTCCGGCACGGATGAAACGTCTGGGGGATGTGTGCTCACCGCATACGGAATCCAAACAGCGAAAACATAGCAACACAGACCAACACAACACAACTTTATAAGCACAAACGAAACCAAGATTATGACTATGTACAAGAAGTCCAAGAGACACGTGATCGTGTAGATTAAAAACGACATCCTCCACAGCAACAGCCCCCTTCCCTCCCTCCCCGCTCTCACACACCCATATACGTCCCGCTCACAATCCGCTTCACGCTCGGCACCCCCTTCCACGCCACGACTGGCGCCTCACTCTCTCGATTCTCCTCATCTGCAAACGGATCATCCTCCTTCTCCTCTGTCCCCGCAACACTAACCCCCAGCCCGGAGCCCAGAGCCAACGACTCAGCACCCGAGATCTCCCAGCGGGCCTCTGTATTCCCCGGCTTCGCGTCCGCGTCGGTGATGAAGCGGGCGCGGATACTCTGGGCCGGCGCGTCGCGCGCCAGCGTGACGTCGCCGAGCCGCCAGTAGATGAGGGCCTTGTCGCGTGAGAAGGTGCCTGCGGGTTTGGACTGGCACGCGGACGCGCGCGAGCCTGGCTCGAGGCGCACGATGAGCACGAGGTTGCGGATTGTGACGCTGGAGGCGCCGTGGAGGTCGAAGAGCGGATTGAGCGAGTAGTTGAGGATCGCAGAAATCTGCGACTGTTCTGCTTTCCACAGGGGGGTAAGGATGATAGGGGCTAGAGCGGCGGCGCTGGTATTCTCAATGTGGAGTTGGTAGTGGAAGGCGACAGAGGTCTTTGTGATCTTGGCCAGGTCGACGGTGTAGGCGCCGGGGTTGTCCTGGGCTTGTTCAATGAACGCAGGGTTTGGTGCGACTTTCTCAAGAACAGGGAAGTTCTCCAGACGGATGCGTTCGGTGCCGAATGGCCCGGCCGTTATGTCGGTGGGGTTGAAGGCGAGCGCCACTTGCCCAATGACCATGGCCTTGGTGACGTTGCCTTGCTCGAACCATGCACTAACGGTTTCTACGAGTGAAGCATTTAGCCCGGGCTCGTGCAGGTCCGGGTGCTTGACAGTGGAGCTAGCGGAGCTGCTCAATGATCGGCCCGATCGAATCGACTGGGTGTCTGATGCCGGTGCGGCATGTTCGTCAGAGAGCAAGGCTCTGTGGGGAAGCTTGGACACTGGCGAAGCGGGCTGTGGTGGGGGGATGATCGGAGGGAATACAGTAGGCGAGCTGGCGGTTGGCAACGAAGCACTCGACGGAGCCGAGCCGGTGGTAGGAAGTGCGGGTGGCGGAGATGACTCTCCTATGCTCTGCAAGTCTAGCACCGCAGGGTTAGGCACGAATATTGTGTTCCGAACATCGCGGCGTCCTCGAAGGGTGCTGTTGCGCTTAGGCTGTGCCGCTTGCTGCAATTTCATTAGACCGAAGTATCTCCAGAACTTGGATGTTGCTTACCGCACGCAGGGTGTTGACGACACTGGCCATGGCAGCGTCATTGTCCTCTCCCTCTTCTTGGATCGGTGCATTTCTGATGTCAAGTTTGAATTGGGGCGTGGAGCTGCCCTCGCCCTGGCTGCTACGTGGTGGTTAGCTCGTAGTTACAGTACAGATGCACGGATTTGCTTACAAGCCAGCCTCGCGCTCGGCTTCTGTGATTGCGTCAAGTGCTGATGGCGGTACAGAAAACCCCTCAGCGTCCTTCTCCGGCTCCGGCTTAGGTTCCGCTATTTGTGGAACGGCGAGAGGCTCCTCCAATTCGGGTATCGAGTCTTGCGTGGTTCCATTCACTGGAGCTGCTGCCGTCTCGTTTTCCTTGGGGGTTGCAGTGCCGAATCCGTTCGGCTCATCTACGTCTCTTGAAGGCGGTGGGTGGTCTGGCGTTGGCGCTCGTTCGGACTCCCGTCTCGATGATAAGCGCCTCAGCGGCGAGCGAGGTCGATCTGCTGACGAGGAAGGTGGAGGCAAATCTTTGTCCTTGTTTTTGTTCTTTCCAAATCCAAAGGCTGAGCCTAAGTTCGAGGACGACTTGTGTTCAGGCGAAACTGCGCGGCCGTATGGGTGAGCGCTTTGTCTCCGACGGCCAAGCACCGTACCAAAGCGCTTCAACGGGTTCGAGCTGTGCTTCTCGTCCTCTGTTCTTAGTCAGCAAATAAACCTGTAAGTTGGGACGAATCCATACTGGAACCGCTCTTCTGGCTTCGAGCGTCGTCTGCAGGGTTAGCTGCTGAAGGCACTGGAGGCGGGGCCAGATTTCTCGCCGGAGAGGCAGGCACAGGAGGGTTGCTCATCTTGCGGGTTGACTGTGGAATGTCTCCGCTCCGTAGTCTCAGGGACCAGGTCTGGATCTCGTCGGCTGTCTCAATTGTCAGGAGCACGTTGAGCGTGTCTTCCGCCGTGACCCTGCTCCGCTCGATCTGGTCGATCTCGTGTGTCTCAAACTGCGTCAGGGCGTCCCGCAGGTGGTTGAGGCGGCTCTCGTCGACGGCCTGCAGCTTCTCGTACACGAATGGCGCCTGCGAGTCCCACTGCAGCTCGGCGTTCTGCTCCTCCTGTGCGGCCTCGCCGACCTCAGAGGGTCTTGCCTTTGCGCCCTTGGCGCGCTGCTTCTCTGACTTCTTGCGCGCAGCGTCGAGCTCCTTGGCCATGGCGGTCAGGTTGCCCGACATGTTGCCCATGGCCTGCACATCGCGGTCGTTGGCGCAGAATTCGCGCAGGGGCCGCTCGACGTCGGACTCAATCTTGCGCGCGAGGTGCTCGTGGGAGGCGGCGACGGCGCCGGTTGCGCTCACGATCTTCTGCCAGGGCACGGAGAAAATGCTGGCGGCGTCAGTCAATGCGCGCGGCACACATGCAGTCGTGCGCATACCCCAGTTCCGATGCCTCGTCCGGCGGGTGGCGGTTCGCCAGCTTCCGCAGGCCCTGGACATACTGTTCTTCGACGCGACGCCGCTCCTGCGCATTGGTGAGCTCGGTGGCCTGATGCGAGTCTGGCGCGGCCACGCACCTGCAGCCAGTCGGCAATCTGCGTATTCAGTTGGCTCACGTGCCTCATGCGCCCATTGAGGACGTCGACGGCCTGCGCAGGCGAGAGCGCTTGCTACACGGCGTCAGTACGGAACGGGCGGCGGGAGTCGCGGCTGCTCACCAGAAGCGCCGGGTACTCTTTGCGCTGGAGCTCCATGGCGACTGCGGGGGTGGGCGCACAGTCACGGGCGGGCTAGCAGGTCTTCAATGGATGCGCCGCGGGAATCGCTCTGGCACACTCGGGGAAGGTGTCGTGAGAGCTCCCTCGACGGTACGTAATGAGGTTGGGGCGGCGCCGTAACGCGATGCGGCTAGCCCGCGGCATTGACGTAGTGCGTGGAAACAAATAATAAACGTGTTAGACCCCAGTGAGGATCCAGAGACACTGGCGGGGTCAAACCCAGCGAGTGACAGCTGCCGACGTGGATAGGGCCGCCACCAGGAAAATGGCACAGATGCGCTGGACCTGTCAGTCCAAGCCGGTGGACCCTGCTGCTTTGGGCCGCCGTTAGATGCTTCGGCAAGCAGCCTTCTTCACCTGACTGACCGCTCCTTTGTGGACCTGCAAACAAACAAACATCTTCACTCTACCTCCAGCCCAAATGGCTTCTCCGGACTGGCGAGCGAGCTTTGGCTTCGCGGACCGCATGCGCGCTGTTACCAAAATGCAAGTACCACCACACCCACGCACCGACCCCTGCACCCTGGTACATGCCTGGTACAGGGAGCACCTCGTCAGAAAATGCTTCCATCCGATATCGTAATCGCGATCCAGCGATTCAGAAAGCACCGCTGTTGTCCAAGTGACGACGTCTGCCAGCCTCATTATCTGCTATCTCGGCCTGCTCGGGCCATGCTCCACGGACAATGCTGCCTGACATGTATGGGTACCGCAGCTTGGTCAGAGGGTGGATCTTGTTTTGCTTGCAAACACGATATAAACTCTTTCGAGGATTCAGTGTGCTTCTCTGTTCACTTGTTTGCAATGCTGGCCTGCATCAAGCTAATATTCCGCAGAATCGACGCCTGCCATGCCTCAAATCCACTGCTTCCCGCAAGTGATGCGCACAGGGAAGCCATCGTAGCCGAGACTAGGATATACGACAAAGCCCGCTCTATCGTACGAGAACTGCACCGTTATTCGGTGGCTGGTTAGTGACAATCCTTTAGGACGAGTACGAAAGTTCAGTCGACGAGAAAGTTGCAAGTTACCCTCCACGGTTCCTCCAGTTTCCTACCCCAGAAGTATGTCTACACACTGCCCAACGTTCGGTACAGTGATCACTCACACATGCAAAGGACACGAAGTACGTTCCCACTCCCGGCGCAATCACAGTGGGCATGTATCAGAATGCTCTGTACTACCGGGAGGGTCTGTTCTCTGCCATCTACAAGGCTCCTGCTTTGAACGATGACGGCTACTTCCCGGAAGGCGCACCGTCGAGAGCCAATCTTGTTGCACTCAAGATCACCTCGCCATCGTTAATGGAGCCGCCGCACGACTCGAGACGCGAAGCCGAGATCCTCAGGAAAGCAGCGTGTCCCAATGTAATCCCCCTAATAGACACGTTCCGAGAGGATGGCAGTAGATTTGTTCTTGTTTTCCCGTTCATGCCATTCGATCTCGGCGTCGTGCTCCGGGAAGGCAAATTTGCAAAGCCCCAGATAAAGATCTGGCTGAAGGATATCTTCTCTGCTCTTGCCTTCATTCACGAACACGGGATCATCCACCGCGACATCAAGCCTTCGAACATACTACTAAAAAGTATCGACGGACCGGCCTACCTCGCAGACTTTGGCATTGCCTGGGCGCCAGACACAGCAAACTCCGAGGCAGCAGACGCAAAGATCACCGACGTAGGCACAACATGCTACAGACCCCCTGAACTGCTCTTCGGCAACAAGGCTTACAACTGCGCTCTCGATCTGTGGGCAGCAGGCTGTACCGTCGCCGAGATACTAGACCCCAGCCACGCGACTTTGTTTGATTCTGGCGAACTGGGAAGTGATCTGGCATTACTGCAGAGCATCTTCAAGAAGCTGGGCACGCCAACATTGACTCGATGGCCGGTATGTACAGCCTTCACAGAAGCGATTGTGCCAGCTAACAAGATACAGGAGGCAGAAAAATTCCCCGATTGGGGTAAGGTGCAGTTCCACGAATATCCTGAAGAGCATTGGGGTAAACTGCTACCGCGAGTCTCTGAAGAGGGGCAGGACCTCGTCTCAGAACTCGTCCGGTATGAGAGCGGTGCACGCATGACAGCCTTGAAGGTAAGCCTGTCTATACACTCCTAAAGGACCTCAACTCACCCGACCAGGTTCTCGAGCATCCATATTTTCACGACTAATTGAGGATGAGACTTTAATAATTTAGACAAGATTTACGCGCATATTAGACACAGATTACCCTTGGCAACAAAGCAAATAGACAAAAATTAAGCATAAACTGACATGTACCTTACTTGTGGAGATGACTGCGACAATGTCGTGCGACGAGGTCGTGTGCGATGTGGTCCCCTGTCCACTGGCCAGCGCCCGCTTTGACAGATGACACGCAGCGCATAGCAGATTTGTCAGTCAGCACAGGACCTCGTATACGCGATAACCCAGTAGATGCGTTCACAATTAGACTTCCCTCGAACCATGATTGACTGTAATGGTGTCGGCCATGCGTAACGGCCACTCTCGCCGCGTACAAGAGGTCCCATGTGGCAGCGGGTGATGGGCAAGGATGTCAGCGCTAGTTGATGCAGGGTTTCACCTTCCCGTAGGGCTGCACTGGGCTCTGGCTCCGTCATAGAGCGCGACAACAAAGCCACAACACCCCTGTCAGCAGCCGCCAAACATCCCTTCGCGGGTACAACAAAATCAGAACCGCCTGCATGTTCTTGCCATCCAGATAGCAGCTGTCCGGCGCCCACAGCCCTCCCCCCTCACCGCGTTCTGGCCTGTTACCCCTCCGAACGGGACCTACGCTCACCATGGCATTCTTATTCCGGAACAAGCAGAAGAGCAATGCCGAACTCACGCGATCGACCAAGGACCTCACTGTCCGCCTCAGCCAGGAAGACAAGCCGAATCCCAAGGTATGCATCCACGCACACTTGCGGCCCAACGTTGCTGACGATGCCAGCTGGAAGAGGAGCTTGCCCGGGACCTCCAGCAGATGAAACTGAGGCTCCAAGGCACGCCTGGTAATACTCCTGTTCTAACACGACTGTCGCCGAGCACTGCGTATGCTCGCTCGCAGAGTCAACGACGAATGCTGACAACAGCACAGACACCGAAGTCAATCCTGAACTCGTGTTCCAGCTGCTCTCGACTATCTTGAGTGAAGACCTACTCTACGTACTAGCAATGAACATACACAAACTCCCATTCGAATCTCGCAAAGATGCACAGGTCATCTTCTCGTCTGCCTTTCGCTACAAGCCTGCTGGTCAGACCGACCCTCAAGTGCTGCACCACATCGTACAATTCCGCCCAGACATCATAATAGCATTGTGCAGGGGCTACGACAGGCGTGAAAGTGCCATGCCATGTGGAGGAGTTCTGCGCGAGGCTCTTAAATACGATGCAATTGCTGCGTTGCTGCTGTACGATGAGGGCGAGGATGGGAAACAATTGGACCTCGCCAACGTCAACCCGGACATAGCCGCGTCCGGCAACGGCATATTTTGGAGGTTCTTCGACTGGATAGACAAGGGTGCATTTGAGCTTAGTGCGGATGCATTCAACACCTTCCGAGTAGCTACGCCCCCCAACTTTGAGTATTCAGAACTAACGAGAGCAGGAAATCCTCACGAAGCACAAGCCGCTTGTGGCCACATTTTTACAGACAAACTTTGAAATGTTCTTCTCCAAGTACAACAGCATGCTGATCTCGTCGGAGAGCTACGTAACCAAGCGACAATCTATCAAATTACTGGGCGAGATCCTACTCGATCGAGCGAACTACAGCGTGATGACGCAGTACGTGGATTCCGGCGAGCATCTCAAGATTGTCATGAAGCTGTTGCGGGACGACAGGCGGATGATCAACTACGAAGGGTTTCATGTGTTTAAGGTAGGTCTAACATCGGCGTGAACCACGAGAGCAGTGCTGACAGCGCAGGTGTTTGTTGCGAATCCCAACAAGTCCATGGCAGTACAGCGAATATTGATCAGTAACCGCGAGAAGCTGCTGCGTTTCCTGCCCAACTTTCTGGACGATCGCACAGAAGACGAGCAATTCATAGACGAAAAGAGCTTCTTGATACGGCAGATCGAGCAGCTCCCAGGTCAGCCGATCCCACCGCCTGGGGCAGCATAAGCGTGCTTTTGGAATATTTTCTTTGTTATTGCTGGTGAGCATGGAACGGAGTTAGGACGGTCTTGGATTCAGGCCTGAGCACAACAGTTGGCGTTGGCGTGACGCCGCATTTATTGATATGTTATCGCAATACAGGATGCATGGACTCATTTCTAGATGCGCAAAAGCGGTGTGAACCCTTGGTTTATTGTGAGACGTTCGAATAACATGTGGTATAGAGAGAAACGGCTTTCTTCATTATTGAGGAGCAGTGACGACACGTCAAGTCTGTGCACGTACCTCGGACCTTCACCAACCGCCGTCCACGCCCACTCCATGCGCCCACCTCGACCATGACATCGGCAGCAGACGACAGCACAACTCCTAGTTTTAGCTTCAAGCGCCGAAAGACGACACATACGAAGCGAGCACGCACCAACGACGCTGCGACACAACCCGGCGAACAAACTCACAATGCTGCACCACCGGCCGATGCGCCGGAGGATGCACAAGACGAGACGGAGTCAGTACCCAATCTGAAAGAGATTCTGCGCAATCGCAATCGAAAACGCCCCCGCGATCGTCCAAATGATGGCGCACGCAAGCCAGAGACATCGCAGACCGAGCTTGTGCAGGTGGACGCGCCGCGCGCAGACCAGTACACGAGTCGCTTTATCGCGCAGACTGGACAGGTGGTCGACAGCAGTGATGCACAGATGTGAGTGGGCCATGTCTGCCTGGCACGATTACCTCGACGCGGTGAAAACAGAGGCTAATCTCCCAGGAACACGTACGTAGAAGCCCGCATGGCTGAACAGAACTATCGCAAATACGGCTGGCCCATACCCGCACACTTACTATCAACTGTCGCCGCCATCGCGCCCGATCTCAAGCATACTTCCACCGGGTCTCCTGTGCAGGCCGAAGGCGTCCCAGCTACCCCAGCCGTTGATGACAATACCGATCGCAGCAGCAGACTTGCCGCGGGCCAGGGCAAGCTGGAAGAAGTCGTCCTCAGCTCTGACTCGACACGCACACACAAGGACTGGGCGCGCCTGGAGGGTCCGCCTCCAGCCCCCAAACAGCGCCTCGGCCGTGACGGAAAACCACTACGCAGTCGCAAGCGACGAACTAGCGATGCACTGCGCCGCGATGCCCTGGTTGACGCTGTGCTGCGCGAATCAAAGATTGAGTATTTCGAGTCTGCAACCGCGCAGCCGCGCTTCGCCGGCACCGAAGACGACATGCTCGAACAGTTTCGCTCTGACTACTTCGAGTCAATTGAAGAACGGCAGGCGCGCAAACCCGCCATGCCACCTTCGAAAGACCAGCCCAAAGGACCCAAATTGGGCGGGAGCCGGAGTGCGCGAGCAGCGATGCGGGAGCGGGAAGAAGCCGCCGCGAAGGGAAATGTCAAGAGGTAGAGTTTGTTATGTGCATTTTGCATGCTTGTTGTTGTTCTTGTGTTGTATGCGATATAAATGATGATGAGGTAAGCAGAATACTGATGTGTGGACAGTGAGACAAAAGTCAATGATGGAAGGCTCCTCAAGCGCGGGGAGTGGATGAACATGCAGGTCAAAGACAGGGCGTGGTATAGCAAGTGAGCAAAACGCATGTTCTGGACCGCGGTTATGAGTATCAGATGTGATTTGGCTGCGCTGGACACAAGTGATGCCAGAGCGATCCAAGCAGACATCCAAACGATGCCAAAATAACCATAGCACGCCCACGAGATATTAAATCAATCGGTCATTTAACACAGTCACCATCGCTCTAGACGTCGATGTGCTCCACCCAACGACGACGCGACTAAGACGGCGAGCTGCATGTACAAAGACCTTCTGTGGCGCTCACTTGGAACTCACGTGTGACAACGCCACGAACCGAACAAAGTCGATCTCTTGAGAAGGGGTTTGACTATTTTCGTAAAGCGCGAACAACACCCGTACTCCTTCCGTCTTTGTCCCCAATGCACCAGGTCACGGACAAAGGGCCTCGCGCGAGCACGTGCGAGGGAGCGCTGCGAGAATGTACTTCATCTCTATGCCGACTGATTTATCTTCGATGCCCTGGAACAATTCTTCCGCACACTCTTTCAACTCGGACAAGGGCCGCAGAACCCATCTCTGCACAACAAACCCTCAAACAACTTCAACCATCTCGACGCCTTTTCACACACTGCCCACCACTATGCCACCGTCTCTCTCCATCATCTCATCTCCCTTCAAACCCTCTCGTCTCTCAACACCTCCCTCGCCCTTCTCCCCCCGCAGCCCGCTCACCCCCTGCCCCCTCCCGAAAGACCTCTCGCACACACATACTCCTTCCACCGCATCACGCCCCACGCAACCTACCCCCGCTTCACCGCTGTACTGGCAATGGACATGCCACTCCTGCCGCCTCGCATACCCTCTCGGCGCAACGCGGCGCTGTCTCGAAGACGGCCACATGTTCTGCGCCGGGGAGACAATGGTGCGCAAGCGGCGCGGCGAGGGCGCAAGGAGCAAGATGGTACGGAAAAGGAGCAGGGCGTGTGGGAGTGCGTTTGACTATGCGGGATGGAAGGGTTGGGGGCGATGGCGTAGGAGGGCAAGTGTCAGCGGCAGCACCAGTATCAACAGTGGCATCAACACCAGCGCGGGTGCGGGTCTCACTCGCAGCGCCGGCATCGCAGGACCAGCGGCGCGCAAGAAGAACTGCTGGCAGACATGCGACTACCCCAGCAACTGCCGGTGGGGAACGAGCGTGGGTGTCGTCTCACCGCCGCCAACGCAGACGACATTCTGCAGCGACGTGTTGCCGCTCGAGACCTCGTCGCTGGGGAATTCGATGCTGAATACACCGACGTCGACACTGAACACCCCGACGCTGGCGACCCAGACCCTAAATCCACCGACACCAGCGCCGACGCTGGATCTACCGACGCTCACCCCAGACTCCCCGTCTTCAAACCCCACACGGCACTCCCCACAAACATCCCTCCCAATCCACACCCTCGCCGCCCGCGCCCGCCGCCGCAAGAGCCACGCACACGTGCACACCCCGCACGCTCTTCACGCGTGCGGCTCTCCAACCCCAACCACGCCCGCTTGGACAGCTGCAAGCGTAGATATCGAAATGCAAGATACCACTCCTGAGACCTTGGGTATCGCCCCGGCGCTCCTGGCGCTCGATTTGGCACTCGATAGGGCCCCGAGGGGCGTCATGTTTGCGTCGCTTGATATGCTTGCTAGTGCGACGGCGGGAGTAAGGGGGTAAGGGGCGGTTGTTGGGTGATGGGTGATCAGTCACGGCACTTGCAGTCTGGAGAAGCGTTGTTGTATTAGTAATGTGCCAGTGATCAGGGTCAAGGTAGTTGAGACAGACGAGCGTAGGAGTGAGAGCATCCGTTACTGGTGCATAGGATGGTTGATAGATGTACATTAGCTGGACTGATAGATATACACATGCAATAATGTAATATGCTCCGCACAGTATCTGGGAACATGCACTCTTCTTTCTTGTGTACCCGTCATTTGATCATTTGCACCCGTATTTATGTAAATAGTGGTTTGATATTAAAGCATTCAAGACCATCTACAAATCCAAATATGCTCAAACGCCATCGTATGCTTTGCGTTACCCAGCTCTATTTCTATTCGTAACAACCCTCGCTGGCCACGCCGCAGTCCCAACCACTCCACCGACATTCTACACCGCGTGCCATAGCAAGACCTTCTATAATACAGTACCCAAGTGAGGCGAGTGCGAAGCCGGTCAGAAGCTGGAAAAGATGGATTTGCAGAGTGTCGGACTGGAGTCTGGAAACCACAGGTCTGCAAGGAGCACCTGGGGGGAGGAGGTGTGCTGCAGTGAGCGTCGAAGCAGGCGACCTATCCCATAGTGTCCAGAAATAACCCCAAGCCGTAGCCAGAGAAAGAAAGTCGTTCGTGCGTCCTGCGATACCCAGACCCCAACAGGACTCTAAAGCACACACGCCCAGAAGAAAGCGAGGACAGTCGCAACCGGCAGCCCGATGGCCTGGATGCGGCCGCCCGCGCTCTTGGGGACAACGTTTGTAGCGACGCCGCCCATGTACCACGAGCCGATGTCGGTGAGCTTTCCGTCCTGGCTGAGCATAGCCGAGTTGGGACCAACGTTGGAGACATCGCTGCGGAACGCGCCGAAGTACGAGTAGTGCGTGAGGTTGCTGTTCAGATTAGCCTGTGCCGCTGCGGTCGTTAAGAAGAGTACTTACTCCCATCCGTCCATGGCGTTCTTGCTCATGTTGTAAAACTCCTGCGTCGCCTTGAGGTCCTGGTTAGGGAACCCGTACTCGGTGACCCAGACAGTCATGTTGGGGTATGTAGCCATGACTTGGCCGATGTGGCTGGCCATGCCCTCGAAGTTGCCGTACCAATGCACGGGGATGAAGTCGGGTGTGCACCCGCCATCGCACGCAGTGAACCAGTTCTGCAGCCACGCCCAACCGCTGGCGGCACCAGTGACGGCGGGAGCACCGAGCTTGACGCCGAGTTTCTTGAGCGGTTCGATCTCGGCCTTCCAGCGTGCGGCGGCCAGGTCAACGGGGAGGGACGATCCACCAGTTGAGTGAGGGCCGTCGGGCTCGTTAAAAGCAAGAACGTAGCTGATGTTTGCGCCGCCGTCGATTTGCCTCTTGACTGAGTCGTAGAAAGGTGTGCCAGTGTCACTGTCCGAGGCACCCCAGAGCATGGGCACGAATTGAAGATTCTTGTTGTTCTTGTAGGCGTCAGACGGCTCGGGCTTGTAGTTGTAGTACCATGTCAGGTCGCCGGTAGTCCAGATGTTGTCGTCGCTGGCGAACTTTTGGTTTTGAGACGGGACATAGACAAGGCCTCGTTTCGGTGAAGAAGACTGAGCAGTCGCGAGGGGTGCGAGAATCGCGAGGCCGGCAAGGGCAGAGAGGGTGGTCGAGTGCATGATCGCGGTATTGTGTAACCAGGGTGTTGCGATTAACGATAATTGTGCTGGTTATTATGCAAATGAACGCGAGCAAGGTAACGAGAGGACGCTGAGCAGTCGACACAGCAGGAGCAACAAGCACTTCGCACTCAGGGTCAACTTCAGGCAGGCGAGGAAACAGGAAGGTTCGAAAGAGCAAGAACTGAGACTGTGGGAAGACGCACAACCTTATCATCCAAAACGTACCAGGGTGCTCAGGTACGCCATTGCGCGCTACTCTGCAGAACCCTCGGCCAAGCGCGAAGCGAAGCCTGTCTGCAGTGGGTAGCGAGACAATTAGAGTAATCGATATCTGTAGACGGACGATAGTGTTTCTTAGGGAGACCCGAAATAGGAACCTCTAGATCGCCGCGGATCTCCCGCGCTCGCCGGCGTCTCGTTCCTGCAGAGTGCCATCCAGATCCGGTACAGCTCCGCTGCCAAAAGCGCCATGCCGCGCTTTCAGCCTCACCATGTGGAAATAAGCAGTACGGTGATTGTCGACCCAAGGGAGTGAGAGCTGTCAATTTTTTGCGTCGGGTTGTTCTGCAGGTTGGCAACGCTACTGCACTGCAGCGGCCGCTCTAGGTCTGCGATAATGAGAATCCATCTGCAGGTTGCTGCAGATAAGCACAGTATTGATTGCCCAGTAGCCGTATGCGTTATCGACAGCAGCTCCAGAAGGTCTTGCGTTTCTCGGCGAGTAAGTTCAGTGCTCGTGCAGCACACTCGAACGGTGCAAGTCCTTCTCAGTGAGGCCTGGGCAGATTCAGGGGTGCCTAGGCTAGCTCCCAACAGTTGCGTTCTTTGTGTAAGCTTGGCTAGCAAATCATTCTGAGCTGGTACTGGCTGCAACTATGACAAACCCTCTCAAGTGCTTACAGACAGTCTCGAATACTTGCAGCCACCTCAGGTGTGCACGTGATAACGTGACAACGTATTTGGGTATAATGCTATTGCTACCTCTACTTCTTCTTACATACAGAAAATACGCTCAACTACACTGCGCGCCCCAGGCCGCATCGTTAATTACAAATATGCTGTGGAATGTTCATGTCATGGGTCAAGTCACCTGGCAATGCGCTTTGTCCAGGGCCTGCCGACAGAACACTATGTGTGTTGGTATTTCGCCGCTCTAGATATCAAATATCGATTCCTCGATGCCACTCCATCTTGCAAACAAAGGAAATATGCAACCCCGGATTTACAACTTTTTGGGTATCATTCCTCCTCTAGTACGCGTATCCGCTTTGGTTCCCCTTTTGGGGCTGCCACGGTGCGTTGTTTGGCTGGGTGTAGCCAGTTTGTTGTCCAAATTCCAGGTCTGGCAATCGCGGCTGCGGGCTTGCAGAGCGGTTGTGGTCGTCGCTGTAGCTTGGTGCGTGACTCGGTGTCCTGCCGAATGTCGAAGCATCGGCAAGGAGATGGCCACGGTCTTCTTCGAATCTTCGGCCGCTGTTGTAAGCGGTGTTCTGGTCTGCGAGAGGTACCACGTCGTAGCCAGCAGCACGAGGCCCGAATGGTGAGGGCAGAGAGCTGCGCTTGTACTCTTGAGGATCCATGAGGAGTGAGTTACGAGCGTCAAGAGGGGTGAGGTTGTCGAGGTCACGAGCCTTCTCTGTATGGATGTTAGAATGAGCACGTACAAAGCTAATGTGGATGACTTACCAGCCTCCTTCCTCTTCTTACGGTGGGGGTTCTCCTTGAAGCAAATGATGATCGCGTTGACTGCAATCAAGATAGCCAGGACACCAGTCAGAATAGCCTGCACAACGACGAGAACCAGACCAGTGACGGTCTTTGTGGTTTGCGTCATGCCAAGCTCCTCGACGAAGACCAAGATGCACACAACGGAGAGCACACGGACGACCTGGATGGTGATGTTGATCCAGTTACCGGATTTGAGCGAGTATGGTCGCGCCCACAGAAGGACGGTAAGCAGAAGAGCTTCCACGATGAGCTGACCGGCAGCTTGGGCGAGACCGTGACCATCGGCACCAGCAATAACGCAACCGCGAGCGAAAGCATAGATGATGGCGGGGATGAAGATCCACCAGTAGCTCGTCTTATAGTTCTCGTAGAAGATGGAATATTTGCGCCAGACTTCCTTGTCGTCGTAAAGGGCAGAGTTGCTGCCTTCCATCTTCTTGAATTTGTTTGCAATGCTCCAGATCCTCCAGGTGAAGAAGGCCAGGACAGCAGTAAAGGCAGCCAGTGTGACACCAGCAAGTACCTTCGGACCCCATGAGTCTCCATTCTTGAACTGGTAGACACAGTAAAGGACCCAAATTCCATAGAGAAGCATGATCAAGTTGGTAATAGTCTTGGCAAGAGTCCACCAGTAACGCTTACGGAAACTGGTCAGACGCTTGGGGAAAGTTCCAAAAAGAGCCCAGGTCTCAAGGATGACCTTCAGAAGCAGGATACCGACAGTGATGGCGGCGATGACAATCGCAAACCAGAGAAGAACAGTCATGAAAGTGTTGCCGTTGGGGATCTTGTACTCCTCGACGTAGCCTTGGATGCCCTTGACCGCATGCATAATCTTGTTGTCCTCGCTGCCTTCGGTGGTGCCGTTGACGGTGGTCTCAAGTCCGTCACGGGTCCATAGGACAACGTCGCTGATTCCGTCAAAGCTGCGCTTTGTCAAGGTCATGTTCTGATCGACGTGCACGAGCGTGACGTTTGATAGAAACTTGACGCTGTTGGTGGTGAGATTGCCTCCTGTCTTCTCCCGAAAGTTGTCGATGGATGTTTGCATGCTGTCCCAGTAGACCAGACCTGTGCTGAAACCGAAGTTCTTCGACCAGCTTCGGTATACACCAGGAATATCAGCGCTCATCATACCGTTCGCGGCCATGCCCTGGAACCAAAAAACGACATCGCCAAAGGTGGGACTCGAGTGGGCGACACCAGCTTGGCCAGCACCGGCAAGCGCGGAAAGACCTCCGACAGCCAGAGCAGCACCGGCAATGCCGGCTGCGATGTAAGACACGCCTTGTGTCGACAGCGACTTGCCGTTACTGACTTGTGAAGTGATACATGCGAGTTCCGCGCCGCCATCCTTAGCAGTGAGCTGCATCGTTGCCTGGCTGTCGATGTCAGGGATGTTGAATGCGATAGCTGGAATCTGCTCGATGTATTTCTCTGGGATGCTCTGTTCTCCGGATGCACCGAAGGTGCCAGCAGGTACTGCCTGAAGTTAGCAAAGGCGCAAATTCTAGGTGTTAGGCAACCCACCGGGACACAGTTGATCCACCTTCATGTCTCCTTCACAGGGATCAAACGTGTTGCTGTACACTTCTCTTCCATACGCGTTCACCTTCAGGGTCGCCATGACCTTCTGCTCCTTGCCGTTGGTACCCGATACATCGAACTTGATCTTCTTCGTCGTTCGGTCAAACGAGATGTCGAGCTTGTTCACTTTGATGTCTGAGTCGCCATTCAGACAGGAACTGTAACCATTGGTTTGCAGAACGTCGTTGGCGAGAGCGCCCAGTGGCGCCGAAGCCAACAGTAGGAACGGCGCGAGCATGCTCGTGTATGAGCAGTGGAGCTTCATGTTTGCCAGCTTACGCCCGCAGGCGGTCGTCGTGAGAATAGTCCAGGGGCGAAAGGATCGCAGTCGGTCAAATATGCGTATGCGGCGATGAGTGGTGTATATGAAAAAGTCGTTTGCTAGGAAATACGAAAGCTGATTAAACGGGGTTCGGCCGTAGGTTCAACCTCTCTCGTGCCTGAAGAAGCTGGTGGAGAGGCGATAGTAATGATGCAACAGAAAGTAGGAAACCCCAGTAAGAGACCGGACGGTGCGGAGAAAATCGAACGTGAAACGAGAGACAACGACGAAGAAAAGCGCCGAGCAATAAGTGTGTGAGAAGCTGGAGACCGCTGGAGACGGGTTGGGGAGAAATGGCAGGTTTAGGGCCGTTGCTGAAACCTTGGCCGTGCGGTTGGGCAGGGGTAACTGGACCGCGCGTCCCGCTAGGATCAACAATGGCACAATCGTGCTTTATCGAAGGATGATCGAAGAGCGGCAGAGTTCGAGAACCGCTGAGATTTGCGATGGGAGGGTTGCGATTGTGAGTTTGCGCGACTGCGCGGGCTGAAGACACAGGGTCGTTATAACTCGAAGGGCTGCAACATGACACGCGCTGCGCTCGCGTGCTCGGCCACGATGAACCACTGGATGCCCACAAGCTGAAGAGTGCGACAGGAGGGAAGCCTATCAGAGGCGTCCCGTCCGCTCGAGACCGTGGTGGCTCAGTTAGCGACGGCGAGCACGTCCGCCAAGTCGCCCATCTCGTATCCACAAAGAGCTGTACTCTGACAAGCGGAGCGCTTGTTCAGCTGCAACTCCGCATTCTCGACACCGTACGTTGCTTCTTTGAGCCAGCAAGAGGTCCCCCGACCGCTGTCTGTTTACTCCCCGCAAGATGGTATTTGGTACTCGTTAAAGGAAGCCCAATGCAGCCCCTGGGTCACGCTGAACCCGGTGAGGTACATCTCCGCTTGTCGATGCTTCTTTGGTCGCATCTTGTGGCTGTGCGAAACGAAAATAGATCCTGGCCACCTAACAAGACATTTTCGTCAACGGACTGAGCGAAGCTTTATCTGTGGTGACGTGTGATGCGATGCAAGGCTCGAAATACAGCCTGTGATATGTCACAAGCAACGAACATTCCACAATGTCGTGGTTCGCGCACTTTGGTTGGCTGAGAGACACCGCTGCTGTGCTGCATCGATAGTTGCACCGCAGGATGGAAGCTTGGTATCTCGGAGTGCCAGTCAGTAGCAGCAGGTGACGGCTGCTAATTCTGGAGATAACCCGTCCGTCGTACGTTGTGCTGCATCTGTTGAGTGCTTCTAGCCTTCGCCTTGAGAGCCGGCTGCGACGGTTATTCTGCGACGCTTCGTGTATGCAGCTGTCGCAACCACAAGCTTTAGTCATCATCTGTGAAAGGCTTCACGAACTGTGGATAGCTTCGTTCACGTGCACTGGCAATGGCTTCCGATTCATGACCCACAATCGACCGAACCCCACCTCCGACCGAGCACCAAACGGTTGCTGTTCCACAAAGGAGTACCTAGGCAGAGTTTCTCTAGCTGTCTGATTTGGTGACATCGGGTATGCTAGGCTTACTTTGGTACGCTTACAGTACATAGGTGAAAAGAAGGCTGTGTGGCACTGAAACAAAGAACTTAGCGAGCGCTATCCAACAATATAGGTCTCAGCATGCAACACAAAGAAGAATTAGTATAGTTCTACTGTTGCTGCCATTCAGACGTCTCTGGTGCGGCTGAACAGGCAGAAAAACTCTCCTATTACATAGCCAAGCACTGTCCCTTACCGCCTCCTTGTACAGCCTAGCAGAATCGATATTCACCTGATTTACTTCAGCACACGTGAGCGACGCTGACTCCTGAAGTCAGCGAAGTACCCAAACCACTATCAATCTCGTACAATCGCCACTGCGCTCTAATCTAACCCTGGAGTCATTTGATTGATTTCATCTCTCCACGGCCCACCTTTACACAAAAGGAGGGATCCGTTACCGAATCACCGACTTCCTGCGGGTCTTGTGGGTATTGGAGGACGTCTGGCTCATTGCAGATGTCGTCAACGGCTTTTTATGGATGAGGCTCAAGCTGTGAGAGCACGCTTGCCTCGGAGCATGTAGCAGCGTTCCTAACATGTGTCGGCTCAGGCCCCTCAGACGACTTTGGTGATGAAGGGAAATTGCCCGCGACTCAGTCTGTGGTCGAAGGATGCAGTCGCTTGCAGCACGAACCGTAAGCGGCCGAGCGAGGCTGCTTCTGGCGGAGACTGGCAGACACTCCCCTACATCCGCGATCAACAGTTGAGTAAAGCTGCCTAATCGGGAAGTTTCGATCTTCATTGCAAAACTCGCGATGCGCCTGAAGGATGAGCCAGCGCCTTCCTAGCGAAAGTTAACACGCTGTACCCTACCTCTGTCATCCACGCCTTGACAGAACTTGCCCCATCTAGCAGGTTGATCTCGCTTGTCGAGCAGAAGCACCTGCAAAGTCGCGGAGATGAAGCAGAAAGTAATGGCAGAGGCCAGTTATTGGTGTGTGAACACCAATGCCTGTTCGTTTGGAGGAAGGAGGTCAGCTCCACACCACGAAAGAGACAACCATGTGAGCGAAAGAGGTCAGCTTAGTTCACGATGGTGTACATTCCGAATTCTAGGATGATATTCTCACAAGAGGCCAACCTCGCCTTCTAACATTACTGTACAGTCTACCAGATACACGATACTCTCCACCTAGCTTCACATTAATCAGAACCGGCTGATATCACGACCAAACACCCAATTGACAGCCCTGCTGTTGTTAGTAGATGTTTCTGTATCTTCGTCGTTGGATCACTTACCAGTAGACCGGTACCAGGATCTTGTTTCTCCAGCTGACTGTCCTTGTCAGGTATGCACCACGCCAGATCGCCCAAGCAATATAGCCTTGTAGTCTCCCCCACTTGCCACCTTGGAACAAAGCGTCCCAGTTGCCTATGTATGCGAGAGTTCCTAGATCACGGAACTTGAAGCCAGCTTTGTCCAGATCCTGTTTATTGAGTCGCTTGGCTAACCAGATACCTTTCTGCGAAGCGACCTGCGCTGTAGCAGGATACGTTGTCCCTTCGATGATGCCGCAGTCCCCGAGAACATAGACATCGTCGACGACAGCTGCGACATGCTTGTCGTTCTTGCCTTGGGGTACAACCTTCAAACGCAGACGGTCGTCGGTAATGATCGATCCAGACCTCTCGTCCTTCTTGACCTTCCATGCTACGTCTTTGGCGAAACTGGGATCCCCTGCTGATTCGACGAGTCGCAGATTGTCTGGTACTGCACGAACGTTGCTGAGAGCCTGATGCACAAAAGGATTCTGCATCAAGCCAGTGCTCCACACGCACATGCCTACACCAAGCTCCCCTTCCTCCTTGATCTTAAGCGTGAACAAGTTATATTCGTCCTCGTCAAGGTTACTTCGCTCAAACGGAGAGCCTCGGCTCAGCTCTTCGACATGATGCTTGGTCTTGATGTCAATGCCCTCGCGCTTGAACTTGTCCATCGCGTAGTTGGCCAGCTTCTCATCGAACATGGGCAAGACCTTCTCTGCCACATCGTAGACGGTGATCTTGTGGTATTTGATCAATTCCGGGTAGATTCTGGCCAAATCCTCGTTGACAAGATCGTGCAGTTCGGCACTGAACTCAATTCCAGTGGGACCACCTCCGACAACTGCGAAGCTCAACAACTGTTTCTTCATCTCCTCCGGGGTGGTTGGTAGTGCTGCAGCCTCGAAACACGCAAGCAATCGGTTTCGAATCTTACGCGCATCGCCCACGTCTTTGAGGAAGAAGGCGTGCTCTTTGACACCCGGAGTGCCAAAAGTCTGACTGTAGCAGCCAACCGTAACGACGAGCTTGTCGTATGTGAGGTCAAACGTCTTGCCTTTCTCCACATCTGATTGTTTCTCCAGCGCCCTCTCCTCTTGACTCTCACCTTCATGGCGATCTTTGGTCAATGCTAAACCCTGGGTCGGATCGTCCACTGCCTGCTCAACTGTAAGGGTCTTATTCTTGAAGTCGACATCGTCTGCCCATCCCTGGACGAAATCGACCTTGGTGCGCCGGCTCCTGACTGGTTCAAGCGCAGTTCGAAACTCCAGTGTTCCGACAGCTGTCGAGGCGAGAAGTGGGGTGAATGCAAAGTAGGATCTTGGTGATACTACCACAGTTTGGTATTTCTTCGCATCAAGCTGTCTTGCAACGGTGAAGCCGGCCCATCCGCTCCCAAGAATGACGACACGCTCTCGATCTACGGCGCTCTATCAGATGAGTATGGAAGTCTGCGCAAAGTTACATACTGTCTCGTCCAGAATCTAGCTGGTTTATGGTTATACATCGCTGCTGCTGTGAAGTATATGTGGTGGTCAAGGCACCAAGCTGCGGACGCGTTATTGCTTGCAACAGCTGTCGTTTCGCAATCAGCGGAAGTCTTGTGCAACTCGCATTCTTGACGATGATTTGCCGAATGTTCGATGGCAGTTGATGTATGCGCGATAGCTGAGCTGTTGAAGGCATGCTAGCCGGTCAGAGCGAAGAAGGCAATGGAATTGCGGTGACAAATTTGGATCAAGTTACGATGCTTCAATTGAGGATCAATGTTTATTTGAGCTGCGTCTGCTTATGGGTAACTTTTTCTGACCCTGGTCGGGTGCGAGCGGAAGTAACAATGACGCATGTCGGCGTTGTCGGACAGCATCCGGCGCTGTTGGCGCCTCGGCACTGGTAAGGCTCTTGCTCCAACACGCACTATAATGCACAAAGATTGTGTAGTAATATTTGAGGTTGTGCAAATGTACGACTGTACTTTGAGAACAACGATAGCAGCGAATCGCCTTGGTATGTACTGACAAAAGGTGGAAATTGTACAGTCTACATTGCGTCAAAATCATCTACGAACTGCCACCCAACCTTGTGGTTTACATCTAGAAATAGCTTTGTAGGACTAGAGTCGACTACAATCACGCAAATTAACGCTCTCGCATCTTACAAAAGGGTATCTCCAAGGGCACAGCGAATGATAGAGTTACCCGCACGAATCGTGTCGCTTGCGCCTACCTCATCCAGGCTGGGGTTGACCTCGACGAGATCGAGCGCGATCAGAGAACCGGTCTCTGCCACACATTCCGCAATGAAGTCTCCTTCACGCAGCGTCAGGCCACCTCGAACAGCGGTGCCGGTGCTGGGTGCCCACATTGGGTCGAGTGCATCGATGTCGAAGGACAAGTGAATGGGAGTATCGCTGCCAATCCAGGCCAACGCCATATCCATGACCTTGCCGATACCGTGCCTGTAAATTGTTAGAATCTGCATGCAATGAACAGTTTTGCAGCCGTGACTCACCTGTCAACGTCGTGCATCGAGAATGCCTTGATGCCGTGCTCTCTCAGAATCTTCTTCTCGCCACGATCGATGTCACGGAGACCGATGTAGACGAGCTTTTTGGTACTGAGCATGTGCTCTGGCTTCAACCACCCAAAGCAGTCTTCACGGTCCTCCTTGGCGAGACCTGTGAGGAAGGCAACGGGCATGCCGTGGATGTTGCCGCTGTCAGATGTCTCAGGAGTGTTGATGTCAGCGTGGGCGTCGACCCAGATGACTGCAATCTCTCGCCCCAGCCTCTCGCGCACAGCCTTTGCTGTTCCAGAAACAGTGCCCATGGCAATAGAGTGGTCACCACCGAGCGTCAGAACGAGCTTGCCATCTTTTGCGTAGTTGTAAACTTGGTCGCTGACTTCTTTTGTGACAGCGCTGACAAACTTCGGTCGCTTCATGCCGCGGTAGTCAGGGTCGTCGGCTGGCAACATCTCGGCGTAGTTGTGTACTTGTCCATCGAAAGTCACTTTGAGGTCCAAGTCTCCTTCCAATTCGGTAATCAGGCCAGCTTCAATAAGTGCCATGGGTGCAGCATCGACACCAGCTTTTGGCTACACAACATGTTAGTTGTTAGATTGCCACACACTCGTTCAGGAGACTTGCCTGGCCACCGCTGAAACCGACTGCAACTACGCCAACATCCTGACGGCTGGGGAGGAACTTCGGTTGAATGCTTGGTGAGGCGGACATTGTGTGCTTTACCAGTGTTAGCAGTCGGGTCACGTGCTAGTCGTTCAACAAAGGCGAGCTGGGGCACGGAGGGAAGCGTGCCAAAAGCTGAGGCTGCCAATAGGGTCGAGTTGAGTGGCTTACAGGACGACTGAGGAAAATTTTGGTGTGCCAAAGTGTTATGGATCACAGTGTAGAGGTACAAGCTGAAAGCGGATTGATGTACAGGTGATGTGAACAGACAACGAAAATGAACACAGAGATTTGGGAATGCTGTCGGAAGGAGGCCAGCTGGCGGTATTTATCATATTCGCTCTTGCCGCGCTTCTTACGTTATTGACTTCACCGATTTTTCTCATCTCGAGTGCAACTGCTTTTAAGGTCAACGAACCGCTTGTTTTATCACTTAGGAGAACAGAGGGCGCGCTTTTATCTAGGAACCCCCACTAGGCATTCCAGGTCCGGCGCGATGTCGGAAAGGGCAGCTGCTTGATGGAAAGCGGTTTCATCGTTGATGGCACTGCTTCAGGTGCATCAGATGCAAGCACAACACAAGATATCGCAGCAACAGCGTGGAGTTGCACAGGAATGTTGTTGTTCCCCGCAACATTCAACATTAGGCTGCTCCTTCCTCTGTCTGGAGCGCCATTTGCGTGATTGGCCGACATGCGGCCAACTGCGGCCAGATCGTTATCGCTGCTCGGCTGCACCAATCGCTTTGTCTCGGCATTACCCTCATTCAGCCGCGTCTACCTTACCCAACACGAAACCACGAGATCACGAGGTGGAGCCGGAGGTAAGCCTCCCGTCACACGGGCAGCAACCGGGAGATACATCAATGGATGTTTATGTGACCGGACAGATAGGCATCTAGGACCTGTCAGCTGACGCAAGTATTCAGAGATTGAGTTAGGCCGCCCGAAAACGTCCTCCAACCCAAGCGAATTGAGAAGATTACTACACATATCTAAGGCCCATCCGGTTATTCTGAGACGATATTGTTTTGCAGCTCGTGGCCTCCTGACACAATAATAGGAGCTGATGACGCCGGCAATCCGATTCGTAGCTGGCAAAGCAGCTAAAGGCCGCTTTGCAACCGGTTCCATTCAGCTCCTTTGCCACGTCAAACCAGGAGCCAGTGCGAATAGAGAAGGAATTACCGCCGTTGCAGACGACATCATTGATATCTGCGTTGCGGCACAGGCAAGAGAAGGAGAAGCAAATGCAGCAGTCAGGACCATCCTCGCAAAGACACTGAAGGTACCGAAGTCTGATGTTGAGATCGCGAAAGGAATGAAGAGTCGAGACAAGACCGTCTCAGTTCAGATAGGACCAGACATCACACCAGCTGAAGAGGTTGAACGTATGAGAACCTTGCTATTAAGCAGCGCGGCTCAGTAAATGTTGCAGTGTGTACGTCTAGAGCACAGACCCATTATCTCGTTCCACCGATTACATTATTCATTAAATCTCGATCACGAAAGTTCGTAGCCTGGAGGCTCCAGGACATCTAGTACTGCCACGCACCAGGCTCGTCCACCGAGGCTACAAGGGTATCAGCAACTGCATACACGAGAAAATGGGCTCATAACTTACAGGTAAGAGCACTGAAGCCAAGGCATTCAGAGCTGGCCTCGAAGTCCTGGGTTTGGCCATAGACCTGGTAGCCCTGGTCGGCTGCACCAACAGGGCAAGCAACGAAACCAGTCTCGAAGTTAAGGTAGCCGAAGCTGTTTCCGTTTGAGGGAGCATCTTTGCTGAACTGATCGACAATTGCGCCAGCAGGGATAGCGGCCGAGTGAGCTTGCGTGTAGCTCAGTGCGCCGTCGGCAGCGACGTAGACCTGCTGGCCACCCGGAACAACAACACCGAGAGAGAGTGTCTTGTCGCCGCCAGCGAAGACAGTGCTGTTGCCAGGAGGGCAGGCGTCACCGACAACCTCGGGGCAGTAGCTGGAGGGAGGACCGCCCCCGAGGTAGAACTTTCCACCACGAGCCGTCAAGGGCTGGAGGTGGATAGGTGAAGCACTGCGGGCTGAGATGACGCCGAAGTAGCCTGGACCGGGCTCAGGAGTAGGGGTTGGGCTAGGAGGAGTCGCGTAGCCTGTGGAGGTCACCTTGGGAGGAGGAGCATAGCACTCTCCGGCGAGAGCACCAGCGACAAGACCTGCGAAAGCGAGTGTGTACTTCATTGTGGAGAATGTAGCGATTGAATCAGATGGAATGAATAGATGGAAGCTGGTACAATGGGACTACAGTGCAAGGCGGCCTCTTTATACCTTCGAGAGGGGTATCACAGTAGTGCACTGCATCTGCACTTCTTCACGCCGTTACCCCACTCCACTATATTGGGCCGCTGCATCATCAATTGAGTAAACTCGACCAGCCTTGAGTACCTTGCACTAGCGGCATGTTCGTATGGAGCGGTTCTGCGGAGCGTTGCATTGTGTCGTTCCACACGCAGCTAAATCACATACACGATGCTGATCGCCTCGTGTTCAAGTGCCATGGGTGCCGGATCGCCATTGGCTAATGATGTGTGTGGCACCAGGATACTCGGCTCGGGTGTCATTAGCCTTAAGCGATGCGCATCATCTGTATGTTTTTACGAGGTTTCGATAGTCACTGATAGACCAGCGTGGAGGTCTTCGGGGTGGTTAGCACCAGCAAACAGGCTATCGTGATACTGGATTGTGTCTACGTTCTATGCTGATGGCACAGACCCGTATCGAGTAGCAAATGTGAGCGCCACCGACGTACGGAGCAAAAGAGCGCGGAGTTCAAAGTGAGGTTGGAGCCCCGCTGTGCACGCCGCAACCGCAAGCTTAGCTCTTCCCCAGATCGTCCTTTCCAAAAATAGCAATGGTGTTCCTCGCGCTCACTGGGTGTATACCCATAGCAACATGAGTGGTTCCGCTCGCAAATATCGGTCCCTTGGCTCGTGCACATTACAGTACGGTGAGGGTGACATCCACGCATATGGCTGATCAATATAGCGTGCACTGCAACGGTGCAGTGGCGTGGTCAGCGGAGGATGCGGCTCTCACGACGCTTATGGCGCTTTACGATGGTGACTGAGGCTGACTGTCGTGCTTCGTTGTGGCGCAACTGACAAATCCCGCCTCGAATGTCATTTGCAGCCGCCGTTGTCGTATGACCTGGCGTTTGAGTTCGCAATCAATGCTAATGAAAAGCTGAGGGTACGAGGTACAAGGTGACGGCATTTTGTTGAAGAGCCCCGGTACTGTGTACCATACCTGCACAAGTTTGGCCCGGCGCAGATCTCCAATGGTGCAACCAGAACTGTGCGAAAACATTCGGCCATCCAGTCTGCAAATTAAATGGCTGATGAACCTTTCAATTGCGACACGTGTGCGCCTGCTGGCTCGAGTCTTCAGGACGAAGGCTGTTCTTGCAAGAGTATGACCGTACGATGTTCTTGCAGAGGTGATTGGATCAATCACTGCTGTGGGTCACGTACACCCTGCATATTATACAATTACGTTACTGTACATTGCTGGCCTGGTGAGCCCTTGCTTGTGGATGTAGATTTTCTTTCAAATCCTGACACCCTTGCTCCGTAGCACATTGATCGTGCTATGTCCTGTGTAGTTGACCCATTCGCCCAGCTTCCCCATAAATCCACCGACAGCCTGCAAGTCCTGCAGTCTGTTATCGAGGAACTGCTCAGTCTCGATGAAATTCTTCGACGAATCCTGCGTCATAAAGACTTCGGTAGCAGAGTAAATGGTCGATAGCGTCGCGCGCTTGGTGTACCAGCTGGTGTCTACACTCTGATCGCCCGCGAGGAACCAGATTTCATCTGCGAGAGCTGCAAGCTCGTGTAATGAGGGTGGAATATAAGACGGCTGTGCCATTACTGCAAGGGCCTGGTCCGGTCAGCATCTAACCTTACAAGTCATGAAATCAAGATGCATACCTCCTGCCATCGGTGCAAGACAGGCTCATTCGCTCTTAACCGCGCCAAAGTCAATGATCTAACTTTGCTCCCTACTCCCATCTTCTTTCCATCCTTCTCCTCCAGAAATTGAACAGAATCCTTCAGCGCCAATCGTTGTATAACGAGGTGATAGTTGATGAGATCGAATGCACCTCTGGGGAAGAGGTTCGTCGAAACATCGAGATAGCCAGCATCTCTCGCGCCAAGCATCAATGCATCATTTGTGAAGCCGTGGTCCGGAACGTGTGCGTATGCGGAGGATAGAATCTTGGTCTCAGCGGCAGGGAACGGAGGCGGTTGCGCATAGTCGTACGAGTGGTAGAGGCATCGTTGCCTCAGGGTTGGTATTGCTTTTATTGTGCTGGCGCAAAGTGTGCCGAGTATTGTAGAGGGTAATCCTGTTGCTGCTGGCATTGTGGTGGACGATGTTCAGAGCATGGAACCGCAAGTGTGGAGCGATGATCTAACTTCCAGGATGCCAAGAGAGGGTCCAGCAAAGACGTCAGGAACATTTGGCGTATATCATTGATTTCGGAGCAACTGGGCACCAAACTTCATCCCTGCAAGTATAATCGTAGACTATGACTCGATGTACCAAGACATTGCGCCTGAGTTCCTGAGTTTCCCAAGATGCCTAATTGCGCACGTGATCGACGCGTCGACGCGTCCTACTCATCAACGCGTGACGCCACCACTTTGGTAAATCTCGACATTGGAGCCTGCTGCTTCTCTCCTCCATTGGACACTTGATATCACTTAACATTGTCCTTGATCGATACATCTTATCGACGATCTCACAACAATTCCGACCAGCTGCTGAAAAGGTTTTATCTGAGCGTACAATTGACATAAGGTATCGCGCCTGTGCCATTATTTTTGAGACTGTTCAGTGCACATACCCCTGACAGACCTACAACACACCAACATGGCGAAAGCAAAGAAAGCGGAGGTCAGCGACTATGAGCGCAAGAGGCAGGAGAACATTGCGAAAACGCAGGCGCTGCTGCGCAATCTTGAGATGGAAGCAGCGCAAGCAGGTCTGGGCCCGAGCTCGAAAGCCGCGTCGTCTACGAAATCAAAGCCCAAAAAAGCTGCGCCAGCAAAGAAGGTCAAGGTTGAGGATGTGGGGCCGCGACGGACGTCCTCGCGCCTCAAGGGTATCGAGGCTGACAGCGAGAAGGCGAAGCGCAAGGCGGAGGATGAGTACGTCGCGATCAAGGAAGCGGACCGCGCGAAGCGACAACGTATCAGTGACGCCTTCAACTTCGGCGACATCACAGTCGTGGGAAAGACATGGGACCAGAGTGGAAACTTCCTGCGCATTGTTGGCCCTGCGAACCCATACGAGCGCACCTTCGACTATGACGACGCGACCGACACTACAGACAAGGATGTGAAGGCATTGCGAGAGAGGATCAGCGGCCTTCAGCTCTGGGAAGACTTCGAGCCAAATGAGATCAAGATCACACCAGAGCGTATCTACGCGATGGGTCTGCATCCTACTGAGGAGAAACCTCTGGTGTTTGCTGGCGATAAGTTGGGCAATATCGGCATCTGCGATGCCTCACAGAAAGCCTCAGAAGTCAAGGTCGAGGACGACGAAGACGCCGACTCCGAAGGGCCCGTTATCACAACACTCAAGCCGCACACACGCACAATACACACCTTCCAATTCAGCCCGCACGACTCCAACGCGCTGTACTCCGCATCGTACGACTCCTCGATACGCAAACTCGACCTCGCCAAAGGCGTTGCAGTCGAAGTCTACGGCCCACAAGACCCCAATGAAGACCAGCCACTGTCTGGCCTTGAGATTTCCAAAGACGATGCAAACATGCTGTATTTCTCAACACTCGACGGCCGCTTCGGCATGTACGACATGCGCACCGAGGTCATGGACGCGCAGCTATTCCAGCTCTCTGACAAGAAGATCGGCGGCTTCAGTCTGCACCCGCAGCACCCTCACCTTGTAGCCACGGCGTCGCTAGACCGCACACTGAAGCTTTGGGATCTGCGCAAGATCAGCGGGAGGGGCGACGAGCGGGGACCGGCGCTAGTCGGCGAGCATGAAAGCAGACTGAGCGTCTCGCACGCAGCATGGAACTCGGTTGGCCAGGTAGCGACTGCGAGCTACGACGACACAGTGAAGATCTACGACTTTGGGGACTGTAAGGACTGGGCGCCAGGGCACTCTTTGACAGAGCAAGAAATGAAGCCCAAGACGATCGTGCCCCACAACAACCAGACCGGACGCTGGGTCACCATGTATGTTGTTCCACTACCTTGAATCCAGGAGCTGACACAACGCAGATTACGAGCGCAATGGCAGCAGTTTCCGCAAGACAACATCCAACGCTTTTGCATCGGCAACATGAACCGCTTTGTCGATGTCTATACGGGCAAGGGCCAACAGTTGGCACAGCTCGGCGGGGATGGTATCACTGCTGTGCCTGCGGTGGCCAAGTTCCACCCCACAATGGACTGGATAACTGCGGGTACTGCGTCAGGCAAGCTTTGTTTGTGGATGTGAAGCGTAGTGTTGTATATTCTTGTTGGATGCTGTAGATGGATTGGAAATTTCTAAAAGTGGCACTCTGCGGAGGATCGCCGTTTTGATGCTGTATATGGTTGAATCCTGCTGATTGGAGAATACCGAAGATACCGTTCTCGTGCAGCGAAATCAGCCAGTTGAGACCAGCGACTTAGTAGTCACGCACAGTGCCGCCCTGGTCTCAGGGTGGAGCTAGAATTGGATACTTAGTCTGGCGGCATGAGCGTGACAAATGGCCTCTTCGCGATATTGCACGAATACACACGCCATGCCATCAGTGTTGATGCAGATATATCATGTTGTTACACAGGTCTCGGTGCATGTTCATCACGTGGTTGCACAAAGGTACAAGCGAGACGTCGCTTTTGCTTCTTCCAACAGTCTTTTTCAACCACACCATCACCACTTCTGCGCCAGTGCCGTGATTTCAACACCTTTCGCATGGACCAGACACAACCGTTGATCAAACAAGAGCAAAGGCATGACGGCCACTTTCGAACTGACTCTCCAACGGACCATGTGCTCTCGCCGGGCTGCATCGTGCTCCTGGACGACTTCCAATACCTGACGTAGAATGCATTGCAGCGAACCCTTCCTGTCTCAGCCAGCGTCTTGAGCCGACTGACGCCGCCGTCGCTTTCTGTCAGCCTGAGCCTGCTGACATCCGCTTTGCACACTGCGTGCGGCCCCGACAGCACCGGCATCACAAGATGTGCGCTCCGCACCCATATGAGGCCGGCGCATGGCTAAAGGACGAAGAGCGAATGCAACACACCATGAGGCCGTCCTCGTGGCGCTTGGCCTGAACGACCGATTTGAGTATCCTCTGGTTTATGTCGTAGGTAATTAATTCCAAGCTCACTGCTAGCTCCTCTTCCAATCCTCAACCCCGGCATTGGTTCCGACTGAGGTCTTATCTTTCAGATTCAACAACAGATGTCATGCATTTCAATCTGTCTACTTCACCCTACGCGCCTCCTACCCGGCCATATTGCATCGCTGTGGTAACACCACCTGCGCGACGCGCGTGGTTCTGAAACCTGGGGTTGTCGGCGCGAACCGAACAAAAATGGTGTCTCAAAGCCGGCGCTGATTGGCCACGTTTTCAAAATGACCTCAACGCCACCATCATTCATTTAACATGGCGTGCCGATCCTGCAACCGGTTTGCACCATCGCGTGTGTGACATCAGCTGCACTTCACGACATTGGCACTCACAAACTAGGAGCATGAATATATAAAATTGTAGCTGGAGCCATTGATTGTTAATACCAGCCTTGACTGTCTGTTAGTTTACCAGCATCGCATTTGCATATTCTCATCATGAAGTCTTTTAGAAGAGCAATTACCAGGTTCAAGGGAAAGTCGTTTAAAGACATATCCGCGGCATCAAGGAACAATCCACCTCCACCCGCACCTGCACCTGCAGAACAGGCACAGCAACAGGTTATGGCGGATACCAGCGACACCCTGCAGCTCGCCCTGCAAAACAGGACCAATTCGAGCAATGTCTACGCATACATCACAGGGCTCGCACTCAACAACGGCAACAAGCCCATCTTCATCCAGTCTGACGGCAGAACCGTCTACTCGCCTACGTCGCCGAGCCAGCCGCTGGCAGATGTCACTGTCGACGTGGCTATCCCGCTTGGAGCACCAGGCAATACCGTCACAGCAACGATTCCCAAGATTGCAGGTGGACGAATCTGGTTTGTCGTCGACGCCCGCCTGACCTTCTTCGTCAACCCTGGCCCTCACATCGTCAACCCTAGTGTCAGCAACCCAACCGATCCCAACTTCAACCTGAACTGGACGTTCGCGGAATTCACCTACAACGACCAGCAGCTCTTCGCCAACATCTCCTATGTCGACTTCGTCAGCATCCCCGTCGCGCTGACCCTCACCACGCGCAACAGCGGGACCCTGTCCGTGCCCGGCATGGGCCCCGACGGCTTCCAGCGCGTCGTGGACGAGATGCGCGCGCAGACGCAGCGCGACGGCAGGCCCTGGGACCAGCTGATCCACAGCCACAACGGCACGGCGCTGCGCGTCCTCAACCCCAACGCCGCCAACAACGCCGCCTGGAGCAACTACTGGGACGCGTACGTGCGCGCCGTGTGGGACAAGTACCGCAGCGAGGACATGACCATCAACACGCAGGCCGCGGCAGGCAACCTGACGGGCCGCGTCGTCAACAACGCGCTGCAGCTCGGCGCCGCGGGCTCGTTTGCCGCGCCGTCGTCCGCAGACATCTTCTCGTGCTCCACGGGCCCGTTCCAGACGGGCCAGAGCCTGGCGCGCGACGGCGTGATCCCGCGGCTCGCGGCCGCGTTCAACCGCAGCCAGCTGCTCAACACGCCGGGGAATCAGTTCCCGAATGGCGGCGCGCCGGACGCGTATTACCGCGACCCGACGACGAATCATTATAGTCGCGCGGTGCATGCGGTGCAGCGCGACGGTAGGGGGTATGCGTTTCCGTATGATGATGTGGTGCCGGACGGCGGGCGGGATGTGGCGGGGACGCTGCACGCGGGGGATCCGGTGTTGTTTACGCTTGCGGTGGGGGGGAATTAGGATAGATACAGTTGAGGTGATAGTAGTTAGCTTGTTCATGGCTGTAGATACAGTTGGCGGGGGTGATAGCATCTAGCTTGTTCATGGCTGTAGATACAGTTCGCGAGGGTGATAGCATCTAGCTTGTTCAGGGATATAGATACAATCAACAAAGAGAGGTGATAGCATTGAGCAATCCGTACACATCCCACCATCCGTCTTAACTTGCAGCCAATCTCTGCAACAGCGACAAGCACCTCAAGCGTCAGTGCGACGCACTCTCTGCCCTACCCATAGCACACCCCCGCACCACACCCCCTCCCCACACACCTCCCCCAAAACGCATACCACCTGTCCCCATCCACACACACAAAGTAGCTCGCGCGGCAGTTGAGCAGGCACTCGCACCCCCAGGCGTCGCAGAACTCGCAGCCCGTGGCGTGCGTGTCGCGGCAGTATTGGAGGGTGAGCTGGTAGGGGTCGTAGCCTGTGGTGTGGATGTTAGGGTGAGTGAGGTCTGGGAGTGAGGTCTGGGAGGGGTGATTGGGGGTGGGGTGTGTGGTGTGGTGAGGAGACGGGGGGTGGAGGAGAGGGTAGGAGAGGGCAGGAGAGGGCAGGAGAGGGCAGGAGAGGGCAGGAGAGGAGAATAGAGGAGAATAGAGGAGAATAGAGGAGAATAGAGGAGAATAGAGGAGAATAGAGAAGAATAGAGAAACAGGGGGGTTACCCATCCGCACAATCTCGGCCCAGCAGTACAGCTTCCCCTTCTGACACTTCTCATAGCCCGCCGACTGCGCTGACTGCGCTGACTGCGCCGACGGCACCGACGCAACAGAGCTATCCGCCACCGCCAGCGCAGACACAGTCACGAGCGAGACCGCCGGGCCAGTAGCAGGCGCAGCCAGGCCCAGGACCAGGGAGCGCAGCACGCAGGCCAAGAGGGCGAAACGATTCATTCTCAGCCGATCGAGTGAGGAGCGGAGAACAGAGAGCTCGGTGGAGGTGGAGGTGGCGCGGGCGCGGGCGCAGAGGCAGAGGTAGAGGCTGGCGGGTTATACGCATATCTCATCTCGTTTCTTGGGGCGTGAGGGCGTGCGGGCTCGTGTGGTTTGTGGGGAGCACATGGCGGGGTGGTGCGGTGCAGCCGTGCGTGTTGCCTGCAGGAGGTGTGTTGGAGCGGGGTGGTTTGTGGATGGTGTGTGGATGGGGTGGTGGTGGCGGACGGGTCGACGGGACGGGGACGGGGACGGGGCGGGTAGACGGACGGAGACACAGGCTGGAGATAGATGGTAACCGGTGAACGGTGAACGGCAAACGGCAAACAGCAAATAAGAAAAAGCAATCAGCAAACAGCAAACATCAAACAACAAACAATTTGTACCCCTCCAGATACAACAGGCAATGGCAAACACCTGTATTCCCCCGACCCCCCTCCTTCCCATAAATTGGCGAGGTGTAATTGACTCCTCACCACAGGACATGGCGGTCTGCGTGCGAATAGTAATACGAGTAGCAATGATAGTAATGATAGTGATCAATATTCAACTCGCTCTAAAACAGGGGTATCTACTCAGGACAAAAACCATATACTCACAACAAAACCCACATACACCTCGCAATGCTGTCCAAACCAGTCTTTCAATCTTCCTAATCTCCTAATCTCCAAATCTCCAAACCTCCATCCAACTACGGACTCTTGACTTGCCGCGTTATTTCAACTTCCCCGTATTTCAATTCCCGTCTCTCTACTCCATCCGCCGCGTCTTCGCCCCGCTCCCAGACCCCACTCCACCGTCCTCGCCTCTGCGCTTCACGCCCCGCTCAGCCTCGCCGCCCGCAACGCCCTTGACGCTGCGCCGCCCGCGCCGCGAGACAGGAGATCCGTAGCCGGAGCCGCCGCCGGCAGTCGCAGCCGAGCTACCCGCGGCAATTTCCTCAGCGAAGCGGTCGGCGACGGCGGCGTCGTACTCGCGCTCCGACGCGCGCACGGTGTCGGGGTGCGTGGCGCGCGCGGTGGCGAGCAGGTCGATGATGCCGTCGTCCGAGTCCTCGGAGTACTCAGACGCCTCCGACACGGAGCCCGGGTAATGCGGGGGCGCGACGTTGAGGAGCTGCAGGGTGGTGGAGGGGTTGTTTGTCGAGGCGGCGTTTGAGGCGTCGTTTGCGGCCGAGACCGAGTCTCCGGTTTCCGAGGACGAGTCTTCGTCGTCGGAGGCTTCGCCCGAGGACAGCGAGTCGAAGGGGAAGTACGAGGGCGGGGGCAGGGTGGAGGATGGCATTTTTTGGTGCACGGCGGAGATGAGGTTTTGTTCGACCTTAGGGCTGGTCGAGCGGCGCGGTGCTTCTTGCGTGCTGTCTGCGCCGAGAATGGCCTGGATCTTGGAGGGGTAGAGGCTGGGTCGGCGGGCGGCGTGGACGGCTGGGGCGGCGGGGACCTGCGAGCGCTGGACGCGGATGGAGAAGTTGTCGTCTGGCTGCACGCCGCCCAGGCCTGAAACTTCAAAGTCCATGACGTCTGGGCTGTCCGCGCCGGAGTGGTCCTGCAGACTGCCGGGAGAGAAGCCGAAGCTGAGCGTGGATGGCGTTCGTGTGCCGCTCTTGGAGTCCGAGTCCATGGTGGCGTCGTCCAGCGGCCCCCTGGGCTCCAGCAGCTCGGAGCGCTTGCTCTCTGGGTCAGACGGGGCACCAAGTGGATGACTTGTGATGGTCTTGTAGTTTTCCGGCAGGGTCAGTGAGGCGCCCACTCGGTCGCCTGTCAGGTCGGTGCAGAACTTGGCCTTGTTGTAGAAGATCATGGGCCCGTCGTCGCGGCGCTTGGCAGACAGGCTGCTCTTCAGGTTAGAGCTGCCCAGGCCTGACGAGTCGCCGTGCTGGGGCTGGAAGGGCGAGTCGGCCGACTCGGTGGGGTCGTAAAAGTCGACGTCTTCGTCGGAGCTCTCTCTGCGGAAGAACAGCGGCTTGTAGGCAAGCTTGCCCATGTCGGCGGGCTGGGGCGCAGCATTGGCGCTGCGGCGCTGCTCGGAACCATAGCCGCTCTCGATGCTGGTACTGTTGCCAGTCTTGGAGCTCTTCTCGGGCGACCTCTGCGCGCCCTGGTATGGCGAGGCGTCGGCGCGGTCATCGGGAGAGCCGTCGCTGCTGGTTTTACTAAACGCGTGTCCACCCCTCCACCGTACCTTGCGGCCGTCGGGCGAGATCTCCAGGCGGGTGCTGTACTGGGCGATGGCGTCTTTGACGTTGTCCGGGGTGACATTGAGGGTGTGCAGCTGGGCCATGTTGATGAGCAGGTTGAGGTACAGCCAGCCGTGCTCGCCGATGGACTCGGTGATGGTGGTCATGTTCGGCGGGGAAAAGCCCAGGTGGCGGAAGTAGTCCATGTTGGCGGCGGGCACCTGGGCGCGGTAGGGGTCCAGGTCCAGCGGACGGGTGGGGCGCTGGTCGGGCGAGCCGGAGCCGGAGGTAAAGTCCTGCTCGAGCACGCGCTGCTGGGCCGGGAGGTGCAGGACGGTGTCGTCGTCGTCGGGGCGGTCGGGCATGATGTAGGCGGTGCGCTGGCCCTCGGGGCGGGAGGAGCGGCCGGTGGCCTCGCGCTCGCGGCGGTCGGCGGTGGCGGCGGACTGGGCGACTTCTTCCTGCTGCATGGGGTGCGGGTGGGCGCCCGGGGCGGAGCGCTGGCCGGCGAAGATCTGCTCCAGGCGGCGCACGACCATCTTCTTGCGGGCCTTGTCGGACATGGGGGCGTTGTCCTGCGGCAGCAGGCCCAGGGGAATGTCGTGCAGGTACGAGTGGATGGTCTGCTGCTGGCGGTGGTAGGCCGACTTGGTCATCTTCTTGTCGGCGGCGGCGGCATGGGAGGCGCCGTTGGACGGGGTCGACGAGTTCTGGCCGGAGGCGGACATGGAGGCATAGCCCGACTCGGCGAAGCGCGAGGCGGACGAGGCGGTGGGGTCCTTGGGCAGATGCGGCACGTGGGCGGGGTCGAGGCGGTCGGCGGTGTCGTCGAGCCCGGCGGCAAAGGCGCGCAGGGTGGCCTCGAGCTCCTTCTTCTTGTGGTCGGGCAGGCGGTGGAAGCGCACCTCGAACAGCTTCTCGTCCTGCAGGTGGGCGGCGTGCACGCGCTCGTACTTGCGCAGGCGCTGCTTGAGGCGGCGGTTGGCGACGGTCAGGTCGTCGATGACGCTGCGGAAGTCCTCGGTGCTGCTGCCGTCGGTGTGGGTGGGCAGCAGGTGGGTGCGGTAGGGCAGGTCGGGCTGGCGGGCAGCGGATGGGGTGCGGTCCGACGACGACGAGTTCTGTAGCAGGAACGGCGGGTCGTTGTCGGTGAAGGCGGCGTCGAGGGCGCCGTCGTTGTTGGTGCGCTCGAACCAGCCGGCGGCGTCGCTGCTCTCGCCCGAGCTGTGGTGGCGCGGGTGGTGCGGCGACAGGCTGGACGGCGGGTTCGCGCGGTCGCTGGCGGCGGCGGCCGGCGACGTGCTCAGCGTGATTGCGGCGCGCGTCTTTGCGGGCGGGCTGTGGCGCAGCGACACGGACTGGTGCGCGAGCGGGCGGCGCGGGTGGGCGGCGGCCGCAGGGACGGGGCCGCGGGCGTCCATGGCGCGGGAGGTGTGAGTGAGGTGTGCGCGAGGTGTGCGTAAGGTATGCGCGGCGAGTGAGGTATGCGTGCGGCGGGCTATGCGTCGGCGGCGAGAGTGGTGCGGACGGCGGGGGCGGCGGGGATGGCGGGCAGGGCGAGCCCTGGGCTCATCGGGGCGGGCGGTGCGCAGGCAGAGCGACAGAGCAGTGCAGACGTGGGCGTATGTGTGTAGCAGAGGCGGGTGTCGAACAGGCTGGCTGGCTGGCAGAACACGCAGGCTGGCTGGCTGGCAGAACACACAGGCTGGCTGGTGGTCGCGGATGCGTCGGCGTCGTCGAGGGTTCGTGGGCGTGAGTGCGTGGTGCGTGGTCGCAGCAGTGGGCGAGGGCCGGCGGGCGCCCAGACGGCGGCCATACGGGGCCCCATCGCGAGCTGTCCGCGCAGCACGATCTTGAGGTTGATGGACGCGGCCGCTGCGATCGGCGCATCCCTGCCATCGCCAAGCCCGCCCGTTGCCCATCGCCTGTCTAGCCCGCATCGCCTGGCCCAACTCGCATCGCCGATGCTCCGTCGCGCTGCTTGCAAACCTTTGCCGGCCCTGCCTGCGATCGAGATTGCGCTGCCCTGCTGCTCCTGCTGCTCCTGCTGCTCCTGCTGCTGCTGCTCCCTGCTGCCGTACAGACGAGGCACCGGCCACCTGTCCTCCCGCCGCGCACGCCCTGATGTCATCGCCGCCGCTGGACCCTTTCGCGGCCGCTGTCCGCGATGGACACTGTGCCCTCGATCTGCCCCCGAGGACCCTCTCTGCGCCCTCTGCGGAACGCGAACCCGTGCCAATCGCCGCCCTCTGCCAATCACTACCGGCCCCGCCTCTCGGTCGCGTCCTGTGCTGGATGCCCGAACGTCACCAGCGTCACAGCCCCATCAGCGCTGCCCGCCGCATCGACAATGTCAAGACCCATCGCGCCCGCGAGTCCGCCCCCTAGCCGCATTACACCCTCACCCGGCGCTTGACGTGGTTTCAGCTCACGACCCGTCAGCATCGCGATGCACTTAACGGCCTTGCTCCCGCCCGTGCTACACCACCACACCAGCTCATGACACGACCCGACACCATGATTGGGAGCTGACCACGGAATCCCATCCAGCGCCTGGTGCATCGAGATGGACGCAGCGATCCGCACACCGCGCAAACCATGTGCTTAGACTTTGCCCTGCGTTTCGGTGCGACCTCCAGCTGCCCTCTGCTACGCTGTGACGATGTGACCAGCCATCGTTCAATGCTCGTGGCCCACAACGCGCACCAGCGACGCTGCATTCGTCAAATTGCTCACAGCGCATGTGTCCCGATCCAGCCGTGATCCCGATGCAGCAATCGGCGTTTGTCATATTTACCACAGCACCACCTCTTTGTTCCAGCCAGCAGGTCTTTAAGGACCTGCAAGTGGACGTGCATGTCCGCGCTGTACGGCAGAAATCTCGACAAACCCCCCGTCCGGCAACTGCCGTGCATCGCGCGACTCGGCCACACCACCATCACGTGACCCCTGATATCAGGTGCAGGAAATAAAACCCCATAGTAACCCCGTGTGGCGATGTGGGAGATACTACTCGAAGCTGCGTGGCTCTCGACGACTCGCAGATTGCTGTGGTGTGCATGCCATGCACGTACACATTTGGAAGGTGGGTACCTAGGTAGGTTTGCTCAATTGTTGCACATGCCCTCTGCTCCATTTTCTTGGAACTCAAATCAGTCTAGTCTAGGCCAGTCAACTCCAGACTATCGCACTAAACACGACCCTGATTACAAAATGAATACCGTAAACTCGCACTTAGCGTACCTGGGTACTATAACTGAAATGTTGCTAAGGGGGGTACTATAAACGGAGGGGTACTTTAAGTGCGAGTTTACGGTAACTTCTATCTTCCGTGGCCGAACTATCTACAAGTCTGCTTTGCAGACCCGATGCATACGTACGCATAGACATGTTACGAACAGGCCTCTTGCTGCAAGTTTTATGCATAGATCGCCGCAGCCTGCATCTATGAATACACGCGCGTGTAGTGCTTATAGAAGGAGAAGGCGGCGCGAGTTGCTGGCATAAGTTGCTGGTGGTGCAGTACTAATAATTCACGACTAACATCTCGTCCCTAGCCAAGCATATAACTACACGTAATTCTCTTCCTCTTCAATACTTGATCAATGTCTGCAGCATTTAGGATATACAGCTATAGAAACACATAGAAGTTGAACCACAGTTGTCCCATTTCAAACCACACTGCTGACTCACCACACGTGACGCGCTAGTCAACGTCCCTGCAGCGGCCCGCTTCCTTCAGCCCCGGCGATTGCTCTCCGCTCCAACAACACCACACTCGCCACGCCCCGGAGCCATGTCGTCGTCGGTGTTCTACAAGTTCAAAAACTCAAAGGAGCCGGAGCGCTATGCCTTTGACGGCAATGAGATCTCCGTCTTCGAGCTGAAGCGCGCCATCATCGAGGCCTCGGGCATGGCCAAGAGCACCGACCTCAACCTGCACATCTACCACGAGGACGAGCCCACGCGCGAGTACGACGACGACACCACCACCATCCCGCGCACCAGCACCGTCATCGCCGTGCGCCGGCCCGCCGCGCGCGGCTTCAGCAAGATCTCGCGCTACGTGTCGGGCAAGCCGCCGGTGCGTGCCATCAAGAAGGACGCCGCCCCGGTCGCTGCCCCGCGCGCGGGCGGCACGGAAACCGACGCCGAGGCCGCCTTCCTGGCCGAGTCGGCGCAGGTGTGGGACGCGCAGAAGGAGTCGCTGTCGCACGCCAAGCCCGTGTACAACAAGAAGAAGCCCGTCAACGTGCCCAACTACGACCCGCCGTCGGGCTACGTGTGCCGCCGCTGCGGCGTCAAGGGCCACTGGATCCAGCAGTGCCCCGAGAACGACAACCCCGACTTCAAGCCCGTGCACTGCCCCAAGCGCACCACGGGCATCCCCAAGTCGTTCCTCAAGGTCGTCGACAAGTCGGAGGTGGACGAGGACGCCAAGGGCGTCATGCTGAACGCCGACGGCGAGTACGTGCAAGTCATGACGGACACGAAGACGTGGGAGAAGTTCCAGGAGAAGACGCAGGCCACAAAGGCGCAGGCCGCCAGTGCCGATGCGGCGAGCAAGGAGGTTCGCGAGCGCGGCCTGGAGTGCCCGCTCGACAACAGCATGTTCGTGCAGCCCGTCAAGACGGCGTGCTGTGAGACGACCTACTGCAATGATTGTATCGAGTCCTCGCTAGCAGACAATGATCTTATTTGCCCGCACTGCGGAGAAGAAACCCTGATCGAATTCACCCCTGACAAGGCCATGGAAGCCCGCCTCCGCGACTACGAAGCCGAAAAGGCAAAGGCCCGCGCCGATGCAAAGGCGGACAAGGACGCCGCCGCAAAGGCCGACGCCGACGCCGCCGACAAAGATGCTGCCAACAAAGACGATGCACCCGCCCCTGACCCTGCTGAAGACTCTGTAGTTGCCGCCCCAGACTCCCCCGCGGAGCCCGACGACGACTCGGCGTCGCGAAAGCGCAAGACGCCGCCCGCCGACATCCAGCCCCCGACCGCGCCAAAGGCCATGCGCCAGCAACCGCAGAACGCCGTCGAGATGGACTTTATCGCGCAGATGGAGGCGCTGAAGAACATGCCCATGAACATGGGGATGCCGATGGGGATGCCGATGGGCATGGGGATGAACAACATGAACATGGGCATGATGGGGGGGATGGGCGGGATGGGGTACGGGGGGATGGGCATGATGAACGGCATGAACGGGGGGATGATGGGGGGGATGATGAATGGGATGAATAATATGAACGGCATGAACGGGAACGGCATGAACGGGAACGGCATGAACGGTATGAACGGGAACGGCATGAATGGCATGAACGGCATGAACATGCCCATGCCCATGATGGGCATGAATATGAACGGCATGCCCAACTTCACCCCCACCCCCAACAATTCCAATCTCAACAACGGCTCTCAAAACCCCACTCAGATCGGGAATCAGTCCGCAAATCAAAACCCCTCGCAGACTCAGGTGCAAAACGACGCATATGACCGCCAGCCCGTAAACCCCAACCGCCAGCGCGGGCGCAAGCCACGGGCGCCTGATTTCCGGTATCTGTAGTTTTTGGGCTTCTATTACTTTACTCTACATTGCATTTCTTGGGCTGGGGCGTTGGCAGGCGCGCTGGGGAGTCTGGCTGTGGTTTGCGAGGGCGTGGAGGGGGGTGAAGGGGGTGAAGAGAGAAGGGGACGAGGCGAGGAAGACGCGGAGAAGCGGGGGACGAGATGCAGCGCTCCGCGGCGGAGAGAAGCACGAGAGAAGCACGAGATCCGCCCGAGAAGCAGGAAACGCAAAGGGAGATCAAGTGCGAGACGCCAGCCATCAGCCTGGAGCGAGAGCTACTCACGCTTCTCTGCCCGCACCCTAGCCCGTACCACCGCGCCACACAGCAGTCCACCACAGCAGGCCGCGGCACGCAACATCGCAGCATCCACACTCGCACCGCACCGCGCGGCATCCGTCACAGCACCGCCGCCACACTGCAGCCGCAGCAGTCACCCTGCCCCGCCCCATCCTGCTATTCTGTTCTATTCTGTCCCATTCTGTCCCCTTTTGTTCGGGGGGACCTGTATTACTCTCTGTATATAGAACAGTTTATCTTGCTTTAGCTTTAGCTTTAGGCACTTGGGCACACAGGCACTCAGGCACTCAGGCACTCAGTCGCCAAGTCACTGAGACGGAGGTATTCGGGCACTGAGGTATTTAGGACTTGGCTACTAGGGTACGTAGGCACGTAGGCACGCAGGCACTGAGACTGAGCCACCAAATCACCAAGTCACCAAGTCACTTGATCACCGAGCCGCAAAGCCACTTATCCTCCATCCTCCATCCTCTATCCTCTATCCTCTATCCTCTATCCTCTATCCTCTATTCTCATCTTACACTCCGAGCCTTGCATAGGCGCCGCGGCGGGCTTTCAGCTTTGGTAGAACTCCAGTAGTAGTGCGGAATCGAGAATTGATTTAGTTATCCACTTGTCCACGTTTAAAGTGTTGCATCTGGGTGATATGAGGTGATGTAACGGGGCGTGGTGTGAAGTGATGTGACAATGTGCTGTGCTGTGACGTGATAACGCATGACTGTGCTGGCAGGCATAAGGGGGATAAGAGGGATAAGGGGGGGGGGGGGGGGGGGGGGGGGCGCGTGCAGTGCGGTATAGTATAGTATAGTTCAGTGTATCTGATCTAGTTCAGCATGGTTTAGTGCAGCATAGCACAACGTAGTTTAGCATAATCCAGCATGTTCAGCATAGTTCAGCATAGTCATAGCACAGGACAACACCACGCCGCTGCACCTGCAACTCCATCGTCTCCAACGACATCCATCCCCTTCGCTTAGCCATCGTACACTCAGCTTGGTTTCGGTTTCCGCGGCCTTGGTCTTGGCTTGACAGTCGCTTTGTTGCCCTCGACCACGAATCACCCCCCGACCATGCAACACCCCCCGACCCTAACCTTAGCTAGAAAGGCGCCTGCACTTCCCCTTCCCCTTCGCCGTCCCTCTGCAGTCCTCTGCGCTTTGACACGACCGCTACTAAGGCAGGTACACGGACACATGGACTGCACTGCACAGCTACACCGTGGGCGTTTCCGGTGCTACTTGTAGGTACGCTTGGATACGGCGCTGGTTCTGGCTCTGATGCTGATTCTAGCATTGAATTGGCTATAACTATAGCTCAACTATAACTCTGCCTACAACTTTACGTATACCTTTGATTTGGTTGTGACTTCACCTCCTACGCTTATTCTACTACATTTGCCTTCTGCTTTGTCTTCTGCTTCGATGCCTGGTAGTGTATACCAGACCGCACTGCACGCCCTCAGTACACCACTCCACTCCACTCCCTTAGCACCAACAAGTGCATAACAAGAGAGTGCAGAATAAGGAAGTGCACGACAACGAACCGCGGGAGTGGGGAACAGGTCTAGCGGACTAAGTTGGTAGACTGAGTGAGTAGGCTAACTTAGTAGGCTGAGTTGGTAGACTTAGTCCGTAGACAGACTTAGTAGACAGACTTAGTAGACAGACTTAGTAGACAGACTTAGTAGACAGACTTAGTAGACTAACTTAGTAGACAGAGTCCGCAGACAGCATCCGTAGACAGCATCCGCAGACAGCGTCCATAGACAGTGTCCATAGACAGACTCAATAGACAGAGTCCACAGACAGCGTCCGTATACCAGGCTTAGCATGTCCATCTCAGTCTAGCAGTCTGGCACTCTGGCAGTGTGGCGGTTCAGAGAATGGGCAGTTCAGAGAATGGGCTGGGATGGGCTAGGCTGGGACGATAATATGATGATATGATGACATGGTAGGAGGGTTTCACTAGCGAGGGAGGCTAGGGACCGTAGAGCGTGGAGCGTGGAGCACCGAGCATTGAGCGTTGAGCGTTAAGTATCAAGCATCAAGCATCAAGTATCAAGCATCAAGCACCAAGCATTGCACATCAAGCGCGCAAAGACAAGTGAACTCTTAAGCTCGCTAGTGTATGCGTAGATACACGCAAAAGCGAGCTGAGAGCCCAGACCGCCAGGGAAACAGTTTTCGGTGGGTATATGGAGTGCCCAGTGGACGTGCAACGGTAGAAGAGGGCAGTATCAAAAGGGCGAACGACGACGGCAGAGAATCAAGCTTCACTTCACATGCACAGCACGCAACACACGGCACGCACAAAAATAATCTGCAATCCCTCCATTCCTTTCTATTCATACTATCCATCCACTCACTCACACTCCCCCCACCAGCCACGGGATATCTCCATCTCTCACGCACCAATAGTGCATTATAGTGTATCAGAACAACGCGCGACGAAAAACAACAACGAAGAGAGCGCGGAAAAAGGGGGTACTGCGCGTGCATGACGTCGTGCAACATGGAAAACACCGGGCACCGAAAACGCCTTGTTGAGGGGGTGAGCATGAGCTGCGGGCCGTCCGTTCGACACGCACGAAATGCCCGGCCGCTCGTCCGCCAGACAAACCCCCGATATTACAACCCTAAACAAGCACCCACTCGCTCCCCCGCTTGATGAACTTGTCCAGCATGAGCGTGACGTCCGTCAGCACGAAGCGGCAGATGAAGAAGCCGAAGAACTCGGCGGCGTGGCGCGAGGACAGTTCCAGCCCGACGTGCGTCAGCGACGAGTGCTTGAGGCCCGGGTCCTCGACCTGGCGGGCGATCTGGTCTGCGGGGTATTAGCGGGATACATGTGGAGGGGATGGACAACGCACCCAGGATCTGCGCCGAGTCGAAAAGCCGCGCCAGACTGCTCATGTAGCCCGAGTTGGGGCCCTCGAAGGTCAGGGCGGCGGTGTCGCGCTTGGCGAAGCGGAGTGAGGGCAGGCTGGTCATGGGGAGGGTGGGCATGTTGAGCGAGTCCTTCGGGACGTCGCCGTTGGGCGGCTTGGGGCCGGCGAGGCTGGCCAGGTTGACGCCCGAGTTCTTGCTGCGCAGCTTGCGCCACGAGGAGAGGTAGCTCTTCCCCTGGGCGACGGCGCGGCTGGTGCTGTTGTCCTGCGCGCTGTACATGCCGCGCATGGTGTCGCCGGAGCTGCCTTCGCCGACGTGGGTCGCGTCTTTGAAGAGTGTGGAGACGCTCTGCACGCCGACTTCGTTACCCAGCTTCTTGGCGAGCTGGGCCTGGACTTGGTCGAGGACGACCTCTAGAGCCTGCATCTCCTCCAGCACGGCGTCTGCATCGAGCGTGTCCATGGACGCCATCTTCTGCAGCGCGGCGGTGAGGAGGTCGCAGCTTGCAATCTTGTCTTCAACGTTCTTGATCTTCACGCCCTTCACGCGCCAGACGTCACGTGGGATGAAGAGCTTCGTCGAGAGATATCCACCCCGCGGATGCACAATCGTCTGGTAGAAGCACCGCATCAGCCAGAACGGCCGCAGGAGGTACGTGTCCGGACATGGCTCCAGGGGTATCGGCGCATTGGCTACAGCAGGGCTCGGCGAGCCCGGCGAGAATGGTGAGTGGATATCGCTCTCGAACAGATGCATACCGCCGCTGGGCAGTCCATCGACGTTGAATGTGGGAAGACCCGGCGTCGGCAGTGGCCCGATGTTCGCGAGACTCGGCTTGCGGCCTGTGATGGAGAAGGTCGTGCTCAGCGGCGTGCCGATCGAGGCATCTGAGCCGTCCGGGCTTGAAATAGAGAGCGTCCTCTGCTTCAAGCTCAACGACGACTTGTTCTTCCTGATGCCAAGAGCTGAGGGCTTGGACTTGGGAGAGGCCGGTGCGAGACCCGATTCGTTGGACGCGGCATGGCCCAAGGCTGGCGTTGCAGGTGATATTGTGGCAGCTGTGTCGGCCGCGCTGGGCAGCCCAGGCAGTGGCGACGGAGGGATAAGACCCGTCTGTTGAGGCACTTGTGGCAGAGCTGGTGTTTTGGAAGTCGGATCTAGGCTGGATTGCGTGCCGCCGAACAGTGCTGCACCTGCAGACTGGGGCGGCGGCGGGGCGTCGAGAGGTGAGTTCTTCGCGGGAACCGGAGGTTTCTCCGTATGCGGCGGCGCAACGACCGTTGGCAGGGATGTTTCGATCTTCAGTGTTTTAGCGTTCTGTCCTGATAATCTCCGACTCCTTACGGAAGCTGCCTCCTTAGTGGCGGTAGTGGGCCGTGGTGTGATTTCGGCATCGACCGCCTGGATAGGTTGGAGTTCTGGGACCGAAGGCAGAGCGCCTGGCGGAGGCGGAGGGAGTGCAGGTAATGCACCCGACGGAGCAGGTACCGGAGGGGCCGAGTGTAGTGTTAGTGGGTTGGGGGCTGCTGGCTGCATGACCTCTGCGACTGTTGATAACGAGGTCCCTCCGGTGGTTCTATGCGAGGACACGGAGCTGTTGTATGCGGAATAGCCGCTCGAATCCGACTGCCGGGGCAGTGACGACTTGGTCTGGAGGTCGAAATCGAATCCGTCCAGCATGTACTCGCGGGTCATTTCGTCCAGCAGCCGCTCCTCCTCGTCCGCCTCGTCGTTCAGCATCAGCTCGGCGCTTTCCCGGACGTGGGGGAGCTGCTCGTTCTGCAGCTGGGTCTCTTTGAAGCGGTATTTTGCTGCCGCAATGGCCTCCTCCCGCTCGGCTTCCCGGGCCCTCTCCTTGGCCATCTCCACGTTCCGCAGTCGTGTCGAGGTGAGCTCGTCGGGCGCGATGTCTTCGTCGAACGGCTCAAAGCCGTCGTCGTAGGCAGCCTCGACGGCGGCGTCGAGAGCAGCGTCGAACTCGGCTTCCGTCGCCCCACTCCGATTCCGGGTGTGTTTGTGGGACCGAGGCGAGAGGGAGCGCGGCGAGGACGAGCACGAAGAGCCGCCAGATTCGTCAATGGTGTCCAGCCACGACGTCGACTCATTGCTATGGGCGCGCTGGTGTCTGGACTGTGCTGGCTGTTGTGGCTGCAGTAATCGCTGCGCATCGAAGGGTTCTTTCGGGAGGGTGGCGCTGAAGAGGGGTGATTTGGAGCGCTTTGGTGACAGGGGCGGGGGCATGTACGATCGGTCCATGGGTGATTCGATGGGCAGCGATCCTGCGAGCCGCCCGGGCGGCGGTTGGAGGTTGAATTGGGTTGTTTGCATGTTTCGCTGGACATCGCGGATGGCGGTGCTGATGACCGACTCGCGGGGGCCAGAAAATTCGGGTTTCCGGAGGGGCAGCTGGGCGGCCGAGAGGGGGGGCGGTTCTGGGTCTCTGGGGTGGAGATTCTCCGAGCGGTCGTTGACAATCCTGGTCACGGTGGCCGTCTCGAAAATAACAGAGTCGTCTTCTTCATCGTCGTCGTCGTCGGCCTCCAGCAGCATGGAGCGCTGCTCGTCGAGCGACTCGCCGCTCATGGGCCGCGCGGGCAGCGATTTGCCGGTGCTGCTCATGTATGTGGGGTCCAGGCGGCGCAGCTCCTCGATGCGGTTGGTGTACGTCACGCGCTGGCGGTGTTAGTGGGCGTGGGGCCTCTGCCAGCAATGGGCGTCTACTCACAATGGCGTCCAGCTTCCGGCGGTCCTCGTCCTGCGAGCTGCGGATCATGACCTGCTGCAGCAGCTTGCAGGCGTCCTCGTACGCCTCCATGGCGCCCTCGAAGTTCTGGGCATTGTCGAGCAGCACGGCGGTGTTGGCCTTTTGCAGGGCGCGGGACAGCATGGTCTTCTTGTCCTTTTCGCGGCGCTCGCGCGTGCGGGGCAGCGGGTCGGCGTGCGGGTCGGCGTGCGGGTCGTGGTGCGGGTCGTGGTGCAGGTCGTCGAGGCGGGCGTCGCGGCTGGCGCTGCGGTAGTGGGCGCGGGGGTCGCTGGGGTAGGCGTCCCTGCTGTCGCTGCGGGCGTGGTCGCGCGAGGACGAGCGGGCGTGGCCGGCACTCGGGGCGCGCACGCGGGCGGCGGGCGGCGGGCGGGCAGCGGTCCTGTCGGGCTCGGCGAGGATGGCGGGCGAGCCCAGCGGCGAGCGGGCGAGGGCGCGGTCGCGGGTGCGCGAGGCCGGGCGGGCGGGCGGCGGGCGCGGCTTCGAGTTGAAGTAGTCGGTCGGCTGGGCGTGGGCGAACAGGCTCGGAGTGAACAGGCCGGCGGTCGACGGCGAGGGCGCCGTCGAGGCGCTGCCGGGGTCGTTGGGGTCGTAGACGGCGGGCGACAGCAGCACGGGCGGCGGCTGTGGCAGGGCGGCAGGCGGCGCGTGGCCGGGGCCATGCAGGGCGGCCAGACTGGAGGCGGCGGCGCTGGGCCGGCGGGCGGGCGACGCGGGCGCGGGGGCGGGCGACGGCGACCAGCGCTGCCCATGGGCGTCCGCGGCGGCAGACGACGGGCGGCGCGGGCGCTGCGGCGGCGAGGCGTGGCGGGCGGCGGTGGCAGCGGAGGCAGCGGTGTGGGGGCTGTCGGCGGTGGGCGCGGCGGTGCTGGCGGTCGCGGTGCTGGCGGTGGTCGCGGCGGCGCTGTCCCTGCTCCTGCGCTGCTGGCTGGCGGCGCGCTGGACGGCCACGGCCACGGCGGTCGAGCTGCTGGCGGACCCGGCGCGCGATTGGCGGCGGTGCGTGGCGGGGTTGCTGGGTGCGCTCATGCTGGTCGCGGCGAGGGTCCTCGATGTCTCAGGCCAAGGCGTGGGTAATGCACAGCATCGCGGCCGCGGTGCAGGAACGCGCTGGGCGGCGGCGACGTGGTACAGGGCGGCCGGCAATTGGACTGCGTCGCTTGCTCCCCTCGGTGCTCACGGCAGGCGACGACGCGAGGGCTCTGTGTATATGTGGAGGCCGCCAAGCTGCGAGAGCGAGACGGACGGCGGGCTCACGGCGGGCACCACAGCCCGCGCAGGCCAGGGGCCGCTCCTCAAACAAGAGCAGCCTAGACGCACGCCAGCCGCCGCACCGCCCAGCGCTGCCCTGCTGCCCTGCCGCCACCTGGCTGCCGAGCGCCCGTTCGTGCCTGCCGGGGCAACCCGTGCACATTCTCGCGGCGCTGCGTTGCACAGGGCCACTGCTGCCGCCCGCCTGCTGCGTCCGCTGCACCTGCTGCACCTGCTGCATGGAAGCCTGCCGTGGGCCCTCGGCGCTGCTGGCCCCGCGCCCGTCGCCCTGCATGAGCTGCAGAGGCCCGCGCCGCGATGCTGACCTGTGCCTGTGCCGGTGCCTGTGCCTGTGCCCGTCTGCGCCTGTGTCTGTGCCTTTGCCCGCCTGTGCCTGTGAGCCCCCGCCCCGTGCGCCGCGACTCGTGCTCCACTCGCGAGCAGCCTGCACTGGCCCTCCACTCGCCCTGCACTTATCGCACCTCCATGGCTGCCCGATCCAAAACAGCGCGTACCGCTCTTTCCACCTCCGCTAGCCCTGACCCGCCAGCGCGGTCGTCTTCGCCTGACAGCACTGGCACGGCCGTCCATTCCGAGCGAGCCCTTTCTTTTTAGCTCGCGTTTCGGCGAGTCGACGCACAGAAGCAATGGCGGCAGCACAGACGTGCGCGAGAACTGCCACGGCGATCTCAGTCGTCCATTATTCGTGTGCAGACCTCCGCGAGAATTGCCACGGCGATCTCAATTGCCCATTATTCGTGTCCAGACAACAACAACTGCCACAGCCATCTCAATTGTCCATTATTCGTGTACCACTGCAGACGCTGCATGTCCCCCGCCCGTCATCTCCACGCTGTTACAGCTGCCCTTCATGCTCGCGAGCCCGCCAGACCATGTGCCCGTCTCCTGTTTGGGTTCACCTGCTACGCGTTTCATGCACCACCGTTTTGCGTCATGTCCTCCGCATCAGTCCATCCAGCACTGTCCATCAATGCCCCCCCTCTGCTTCTGTGCGCCACCGCTCCAACCCCTGCTGCATATCTGTTTCTCCATCACCTCCCGGACCATCTGCAGTCCGCCAGCTTAGTCATCGTGCTCAACCCACCCCCTCTCACAAGTCTACCATAATGTCCTCCTCTTCCACCCCGTCGTCCCACGCAGTGTCCATGGCATCGTTCGACACCCCCTGCCTCTTCTGCTGCCGCTTCAGGTTCTCGACAAACTCCTTCGTGAGCGTCAGCCGGTAGTCGGCGTCCCTGACCTGGTCTGCGAGCGTGTTTGTGCGCTGCGTCTGCTCGAACAGCGCCTGCTGCTGCTGCTTCTCCGACTTGGCGAGCGGCCCCTGTGTGGGGTCGAGGTAGAACCGCAGCACGATCCCTGCTTCTGGTTTGTCCGTCTGCTCCAAGCGCGCGTTTAGGTGCCCATCCCTGATTAGCCCTTCGAGATATTGTGCCATTTCCTCGGCGCTACCGCCTACGTTTCTCGCAATGTTTGACACCGGAATTGCCGAGAATGTCCGTGATAGTCGCGAGACGTATGCCCTCATCTGACTGTCGAGTACGGCTTGGACGAGGCCAGTGTTGCCGTCCTGTGCATGGTCAGACCCTGTTAGCCACTGTAGTAGCTAAAACTCACCTCTGCCCAGATCTGGGCACCTGCGTTGATCTGAGCCTTCAGCTTTGACATGTTGCTGAGATGCGAGTACGCCTCTGCAACAGCCTCGTAGGCCTTGGAAGCTGACCTGACCTGCTTGATTGCCGCTGGATTGGCCGACCGCGGGATGTGCTTAGCCTCGCCGGACACCAAACAGTTCAGCAGCACCCATTTCTTGTAGGCCTCCAGCATCAGCCCGTTTGCAACATTGGCAGACGGCATGACCAGAACATGCTCCAAGAAGTGCTGCGCCTTTCCGAACTCCCGCAGGCCGAGATACGCCATGGCCCCAAGCACATAGTACTCTTGCAGATCTACATACGAGACTCTGTCTGAATGGCCTGAGGTTCGGTGAATGTACTCACCGCTCCGCGCGACGTCTGCACACGGCACTGAGTACTCGAACCCTTCGCGAGTAGCCGCGGGGATGAACGAGGGCAGACTGTGGATGTAGTTGTCGAGGATGGGTTCGGCGGCGGCGTACGACCGTGCCTCGAGGCAGAGCCGTATGAAGTCGACGTGTGTGGAGGTCAGGGTGCCTGTGGTAGGGTCGAGGCGGATCATTGCTGAGCGTATGGGTGCTATGGCCAGGCCGGGCTGCTGCACGTCAGTGTTGTCCGATTGATATGCCGGGTGTTACACACCGAGCCAGCTTCGCGCGCCAGCGGCTCGACGAAGTCGACAAGCCTTTTGTACTCGTGTCCAGCGTAACGCATCTGCACCGGGTCAAAGGTCTCCAGGAACAGCACCAGCCTATTCCATAGCGCGCCGCCGGGCTCTATCAGCTTGTGCGACGCCGGCTTCTCGACTGCTGCGGCGATGCGGTGGCGGAGCATGAAGGCGTAGGCTATTGAGTTGACTGCGGGGTTGAGAATCTCGCCTGGTCAGCGTGGTCCAGCGCTTTGGAAGCTTTGCTCACCTCTATTATGTCTTCTGGCGTGTCTGCTCCCTTCATCCAATGTGTTGCCGAGACGTTGTCGAGCTGCTTGACAAACTGCCGCGCAGATTGGTCATATCTCTGATGCACCTTCAGCTCCTCAGCCTCGGGCTGGAACTGAAGCAGCAGTGCGTGAAGTGGAACCGCCATGGCTGCGTGTGTGTGTTGCTCGAGGTGGGCGGCGTATCGTAGGGCGACGGCGATGTGTGTGCTTGTCGCGTGTTGTCCTGCGCCCAGTCTGCTTGAAACTGGAGGATAGTGCAGGCTAATGTTGATCAGACAGGCAACGTCGGATCCAGGTCGAACGGCAACGTCCTAGCTTTAACAATCGTCAAGTGGAGACGGAGGTGGCACGCCGTGAAGCTCCCGCCCGCAAGGCTCCAGGAGCATGGGCCACACCCCGCTACGATGACGGCAGCCTATCAACTCCCGCTTCCCCAATCAACAGCTCATACATTGAATAGGAAGAGAAACACATCATAACATTGACTCGTAGGTATCATCCCACCAAAACGCCGTGCAAGCAGATCCAGCATCACTCTAACAATCACAATCACCGCTTCTTCACTGCCTCCTCCATCTTCCTCACCAACGCCTTCAGCCCAATCCCCTTCTCACAGTTGCTCTCGAGATGTGCTTCCATCTTCTCGCGCACCTCTCTCATGCCCTTCAACACCGGCAGCTTCCTGCTCTCCTCACCCTCCAGGTGCATCAGCGGATTGAGCAGTAGATCGAGACACTCGTGCCAGATCTCCGTCTGCCAATACCTCTTCAGACTTTCCTTGATCTTGTACGTCTTTGTCGCACCAGCACCAAGTCCCGCCCCTTTCTCAGCAACAGTGGACATGTACTTGCCGAACAGCAGACTGTGCACGATGCCTGCCAGACCGTGGTAGTCGATTTGGTATGTCCAGGGACGCGCTTCGCGCATCTCCGCACAGTCGGCTTCTGTAAACTGCCAATCGGCGATGAATTGCACGTCTGGCCGGAATGCTTTCATGTCGATGCCACGGCCGAAGTCGATGAGCGAGATGCCCTTGGACGCCCAACCGTCGCGGCCGTCGCGCTGGTATACTGAGCTCCACTCGCCCTTCTGCAGCGCATCGAAGCGAACAAGGATGTTGTCTGCTTTGAGGTCGCCGTGAAGAATCCCCTTTGAATGGAGCGCTTCGACAGTGCGCAGTAGTTCAACGGTGAAGAACATGGCCAACTGCTCGTCCATCACCCCATTCTCCGCACGGGCGATGTTAACAAGATCCAAGAGGGTACCCTGGTCGCAGAACTCTTCAATCAAATAACACTCGTCTTGAAACACGTGCATTTCATATGCATGGACGATCGAGTCAGCTGCTCTGGATACCCCGAGACGGCGTTTTGCTTGCCGCATGATGTAGAACTCCCATGGAGTGGGAGGGTCCTCCATCTTGAGGGCTTCCAGAGGGCGGCGCTTGAGGCCAAAGTCGCCTTTGCCCATTTGTGCAGGTGCATTCTCATCCTCCTCATCCTTTGGCGTGCTTTCGATAAGATACACCGGCGCAAACGCTCCCTTACCGAGCTCTCGTTTGACTGTGAATGTTCGTGCTGATCCCTCGAATTCAAGCTTAGGTGGCACAGACAGGTTCGTCATGGTCTTGTCCTGCGAGTTGTTCTTCATCTTCTTCACAGCCTTTGTGTATTTCTGGATCTCAAGACCCTTTCCGCTGATTGCCTCAGTGTCTGCAAAATATCCATCATAGCTCTCGAGCGGCGGCTGGATCTCTCGCAAGATGATGTTACGAATGTCCTCGATGACTGGATTACATTGCAGCTCCTGGATAATCGGTCCCGAAGGCTTTGAGTCCCTAAACACAGCCGGTTTTGCAGCCAGGGGTTTCCGTGCCGGCTCTCCAACTGCTTCCGCGAGAAGATCACTTGGCTTTGGCTCGGATTGCCTGAGCGACAGTTTCGTGATTTTCCCTGGACCATCAATCACTTGTCCAAGAAGATCTTGGAAGGGGCTACTACTCGTCTCATCTTCATCACCGTCCTCGAATATGATAAGATTACCCTTCGACCGTGATGGCGTCTTAGCATTGAGCTGTTCCTTTTGAGCGTAGGCAGTTGCGAAACCCAAGGATGACTCTGTCTTCTCCACAATTGGAGTCATGAAGGGCAGACGATTGTTAGCCGCCTGGACGGAGTCCCGATATGGCCTCATTGGATAGTTGTGCTCTTCTGGTGGAACCGGCACGAATCGAGTGGGCAACGAGGCTGGCGCTGATGGTGAGGTGGGCGTGGTCACCTCTGGCTCATACTGGCCCCCTGACTGTACGAGTGGATGTGTTACCTCCTCAAAAGAGTCGTCCTCCGAATCCTCGTGTTCTTCGTTCGAGCGAACGGAGCGAACAGTGTCGTTCTGGTCCTCTTCGTCACTTGCAGCATCCTTGTTGCCACTGAGGTCGGACCAGGCCGACACGCTTCTGACATCAGTGTCATCGATTTCAGTGCGGTCGACTTCCGTAGCATCGATGTCGCTGCTCCTGTCATCGTCCGACTCGTTGTCACCAATCACCGTTCCTAACGTAAAATCTCCACCGACTGTTGTCTCGTCGCCGAACTCGCTGCGAGTAGCTGTACTCTCTGCACCGCTTGTGTAGTCACTCTCATCGTCATCACTGCTCACTTCTTCACTCTGTGACTCAGACACCTGCTCCTCTGGCTGCTTCAGCGGCTGGTTGAAGATGTCGTAGATATCATCCATAGCCTCTTTTGTGTGTAGAGTCATGGTTGCCTCGCGACCACCTTTTTTCCTGCGCACCTTGGATTTCTTCGATGGCGAGTCTAGCTTCGCTTGAACTGATGCATGTTAGAAGATATCGCGATTCGCTCTGATAGAACCTACTCGTTTGTGTCTCGCCACTGATCTCCTTGATGTCCATGACCTGGATCTTTCGCGTCCGATTTGCGCGCTCTTCCTTTCGCGCCTTCTTCGCTGCCTTTGCCTTTTCGATGTCGGCCCGCGAGGGCGGTCTATTCTCATCATCACCCGCCAGGACATCGTTTTCGCCACCTTTGAGGGGTACGGTCTGTAGCTTCGGAGGCTTTTGTGCATCTTGTTTGGGTGCGAGAGGTTCGGATCTGGGTGCAAGAGGTTCGAGCTTGGGCGCGAGAGGTGCGGGTTTGGGTGCGAGAGGTGCGGTTTTGGGTGCGAGAGGTGCGGTTTTGGGCGCCGGCCGCTGTGCAGCAGCAGCCTCCTCCGCAAGTTTTCTGGCATGTTCCTGTTCTTTTCGACGAATAGCTCCCCAGTCTTGGCTGAGCCAGCCTCTATATCTAGCTCGCAGCTCTTCGAAAGAAAATTCCACTGACATTGGATCCCTGCGGTTAGGATATACTTGCTCCAGGTCAACGAACACAACCTCGACTCTGCCTGTCTTCGGATTGACAGCTTGTAGTTGCTCACGGAAGGGATGTGGAATGGACGCGCTGTCATTGAGATGTGATTTGGTCTGAATACATAAGGCAAGCGCCAACCAATTAGTCCTATGATCGTAAATATGTGAAGAGGGTATGCAGGCAGTGGACTCACCTCATCCTTGAATATCATCATCTTCCCTGCGCCTTTGTTGGTCTTTCCACCCTTCAGTGTCTCGCCAGCCCAGGGCCGAGCCTCCTGTGTGTTCTCCTTCTTGCGGTCTGCGAGGGTTTCGATACTGTCCCAGCCTGGGCCGCTGCCACTCGAGCTTGTCTTTGCCGGCTCACCTTCATCGGAGAAGATGGCCATCTTGGCCTTGCCAGACTTCGGTTTGGGTGCCTTCGGTTGGCTCTGCGCTTGCGAAACGGGCGAAGCGGGGGCAAAAGGATCGACCTTTGCAGCTAAGGCAGGGCGGACGGCGGGCAGAGCTGGACTTGAAGGCTCGGGCACATCCTTTGGGCGACTCTCGAATCGATGCTGAAATTCGCCGTACTTCCGAATCAACCGTTCGGTCGGCCGCGCTTCCTTCTCAATGCCCATGCTGTAGATTTCCTCGGCCTGCGAGAATCGGCCAGCTCCCTCAAGCCAGGCAGCAAATTCCTCATAGTACAACGCCAGCCCGGCACCAATGTTGTGTCGCGCTAGAAACCTGAAGATCTCCTGAGGCGCGTCGGCGAAGAGTCGAATGTAGTGCAGCCAAAGCCTCAGATAGCGGGGGTCGTCCTTGTAGTGAGACGACGTCTGGAAGGCCTTGGTTGCGCGCTCGAGGAGTGGGCCAAGCTGCGAGTGCTTGTCGTTCTGTGCGGAAGGGTATGCCTCTAGCGTCCACTTTACGTATCGGTCGTAGATGTCGAGTGGGTCGTCGGAGTCGTCAATGTTCATGAGCTCTTTCTCAAATTCTAACCGATTTGCGCTGTGCGCATCCTGTGTCTGCAATGGTGACGGAGCATGCCCCGGCTTTGCGCCCAGTGGTGGTGTGTAAAGCTGCGCGAGTGCTCTGGCCGAACGGCCGCTGGGAATGGCCTGAATGTTCTCCTTCGAGTTTTCGATAACCTCGAAGTCAACAATGTCGTCGGAGCCCATGACGCCGGTGGGGTATCTCAAGAAAGAAAAGTATCCAAAATCAATGTACAAAAAAGCCCGCCACCTTACCTGGTGTCGTTTCCGTTGTCGTTGTGGCCGAAAGATGCGCAGCGTCAAGTCTGGCGGCGGGGCTCTTGTGTTGCACCCTCGCCGCGCCTTCCCCGATGGACTAGCGTTGCTAGGGCAACAATGACTGCCGCCACTACCTGGACCGTGGACTTGACTGATGTCAAACCCAAGTTTTCCGTGTAACCTGGAGGCAGTTTGCACAATCGTCTGTTGGGAGGTCTTACGTTATGCACCTATGAACCGCAGATAACTAACTACAGACCATTGTTCAATCCAAGTCTAGTCGGAGTCATCAAAGACGCAATGCTACAAGACGCGACTCGTATTTCAAGGCATCACTTGATTGGTTTGGCTTGAGTTTGCTCGCCATTACAGTATATGATACAGACTATAAGCTGATTCTGAAGACTGCAAACGATCCCGGTAAGCATCCAGATTCCAAGTGAGAGCCTTCAGGCTCCGTGTACGCAAAGGACATTGCCTTGAGCCTTCCCGGCGCAGCGATGGCAACAAGAAAACCAGACACAAGCATCACGGGCCTCGCGAAAATTCGACAGACTTCAGCAGTTGTTGACTACAATCCGACTACAACTCAAGGTATCTCGCATTTTCAATTACTCATTGCTCATATCATATTCATACAAATCGTGCCACATCCCAACCCACCAGAAAACGGAAGCCTCAACGCCATGCAGGAAGCATTTTGTACTCGTCACTTAAATATCGTCGAATGTCCACAGCACATTCTAACTCTGCCTAGCCTTCTCGGCACAGATCAGCGCGATGATCCGGCTCAGTTCAGCACTCTGCGCAAACTGCTCTTGCTTAGTCTTTTCGTCGACGTCCTCGCTTGCCGAAATGTCGTTAGAGACAGTCAGCATGCGGTTCTGCAGCGCGAGCAGCTTCGAGAGCGTGTTGTCGAGGAAAGGGGCACTGAAGGTGATGTTGGTGGGTGATTGGCCTGAGTTGGGAAGGCGCATCTCGAGTTTCCTGGGAGGCTTGCGTTGTGCGGGCTTCTGCTCGACTTGCTTCTCTGGCTGCGAAGAGGTCCTAAAGGAACGGTTAGTATGAAGGAATCGGAGAAGCATGGCAGTCAAGGTAGTAGAGGGTCTGCACACTGTTGCTCTGCGCTTGAGAGAAACATGCAGAGCATGCGCACTGATCGTAGAGCATTTGTGGTGATGTACCGACCGCGTGGTGGCGAGCGTTGGTAGCGGACCGCTGTCTCCAACGGCCACTAGATTCGCGAAGGGGCAAACGTACCTTTCGCGCTCGACAAATGTCATGTTCTCCGCCATCTCAGCGACGCGGTTTGCGATCCTCGATGCCATGATGGTGTAGGGCGATGCGTGTTGAACACCGTTTGACACGCCGTTTGCTGTATTCTTTCCTGCGGTTGAAGCGGCCTTCCTCGGGCGTGAAGTAGCGGCAGATGTGCGGTTTACCGGCGCGGAAGCTACTGAGGCAGGCATTTTGGTTATTGTGAGCGCTGTATTCAGATCTGTCTGAGAGGGGTTAGTACTGCAACGGTTGCTGGGTGCACACAGCGCGTAGGGACGTCGAGGCCGCGTGCAGGTGGAGCTAACACTAACCTTGCGAGCTGGGTATCGAAAAGTAAAGAAATTCGATGCGAGTGGAGATGTTCAGTGCTTTGAATATCGACTTTGAGGTATATGGCAAGATGAATGGGCTGTTACGTGGGCACGAGGACCCACGATATCTTGAGCTCCCAGCCCCAGAAGTTGGCAGGGGGCGCTTCACGAACGACGTCATCCGGATGCATGAACAGGGTGCGGGATGCGATCGTCAGACTTGTGGAACCCACTTTCTCCACCGACCGTTTACCGGTTACAAGGTGACGTTTGACGCCCCGTTCCTCGAAAGCACGTACATAGTGATGGACGTCTGAGCTCCCTTACTGACTCTGCTCTTTGCGACGACCACCGCAATTGACGATGTCGCCTGCGATCAAAAAGAAGAAGGATGACCTTGGCGCTGGGCTGCGCGTGTCGAAGGACAACATTGCTGCGCATCCTGCTGGGCCACCGAAGTATGGCGAATTGACGCAGGCAGAGAGGGCATTCACCCTAGCGTCGACATTCCTGTCTGGAGTTCTGGCGTACGAATTCGAATAGCCAAACTCCGACTGCGCAAGCTAACAGTGGCACAGTATCAGCGCGTCGCAATTTCTGGGAGCGCCGTTAAAGTTGATCGATCCCCAGTTCTATGAAGGGTATATGGCCTATACGAAGGAATGCTTTGCTATCTTGATCACGTGTCTGACCCAGTGGTGGGCGCCCACGATTGTCCGGGTCAGTGGCGATTCAAGCATGATCGGACAACTCATCCAGAGGAAAGATGGAAGCCTGCAGTGCAATTTTGCAGACCGCATGGTGTTGATGGCTAACCACCAGCTGTACACAGACTGGCTGTATCTCTGGTGGATTGCGTATACTAACAACATGCACGGCTTCGTTTATATCATCTTGAAGGAATCGCTCAGGAACATTCCCATTATCGGTTGGAGCGCGCAATTTTACAATTTCATTTTCCTAGCCAGGAATTGGGAGGAGGATCAACGCCGCTTCAAGAAGGCTTTGTCGCGCCTCAGCAACGTGACCCAGCCAATGTGGCTCATCATATTTCCAGAAGGAACTAACCTGTCATCCACGACTCGAGAGAAGAGCAAGGCTTGGGCTGCGAAGAACAACCTGCAAGACATGAAACATCAACTTCTACCGCGAAGTACGGGACTGCGGTTCTGCTTGAACGAACTCAAAGACTCCACGGAGTGGCTGTATGACTGCACCATCGCGTATGAAGGCGTACCGCCCGGACAATTTGGGCAGGATATCTTCACGCTACGCTCCACCTTCTTTGAAGGCCGCCCACCGAAGTCAGTCAACATGCACTGGCGCCGTTTTCACATCTCTGATATCCCCATTCAAAATACGAAGGCCTTTGAAGTATGGCTGCGGAACCGCTGGAGAGAAAAGGACTACATGCTCGAATATTTTCAAAAGCATACTCGATTCCCGGCTGAAAATTTCTGGAAGGATCATCTTGACATAGGCGACCGCAGCTCGCAAGGCTCGCAGAGCATACGCAGTGTGCCGAGGCCAGCTGTTCAAATCGAGACGCAAATCAAGTCTGCCAACTGGAATGAATTCGTTAAAATCTTTGCCCCCATCAGCAGTGTCTTGATGGCATTGACGGTTGCGTATGGGGCAAACCCAGCGGATATCATACCTGGTGGTAAAGAGTTTTTCGAACAGCATATGAAGCAGTTGTTGGGAGGCGGGGGAGAAATGGGAGGGCTTCCAAGTCCAGATCAACTTGAGAAGATGATTGAAGGAGCGGCCAAGCTGGGAGCAGCGCAAGCTGCAGATCCACAGCAGATGCCACAGGTAGCGGCGCTTACACAAGAGAACCTGGCGAAGCTGGTCAAGGAGACAGCGATCAAGAACGGCGCGGTGTTACCAGGAGGAATGAGAAGAGCCAGTACTGCACTGCCACAGGCTCCAACGAAGACCCTCGCGACACCGACAACAGCACCAACACGCGCAAAGAGTGCAGTTGTTACTCCCTCTTCAGCCCGAAAGCCGGCTGGCGCTGCAGCCAAACCGAAAGTAGCAGCAGCTGTGCCCGTGAAGCCCAAGGCTGCACCTGTCAAACCCAAAGCGACAGTAAAACCCAAGGCCGCACCGCCGACAGGTGCTATGAAGGAACTGACATTAGCGTCCGGCGTCACGATCAAAGTCCCAGCACAAGCCGTCGAGGACGCCAAAAAGACTGGCGCAACCACAATCACAACAGCGAACGGCCTCGAGCTCAACATCGGGAAAAAAGACATCGAGAAAGCGCAAGCAAGTAAAGGCAACACCATCATGACCACCTCGGGTATTCCAATCAAAATCACATCAGGGGGTGCCATCGAAGTTACCAAAAAGCCACCGCCAACGAAAGCGAGCCCTGCACCAAAGCCCGCGGTGAAGAAGGCTGCACTTACACCTGCAAAGGCGCCAGCGAAGCACAATGGGGCGACGAGTGCGCCAAAGAAGTTGGCTGCAAGTACAGCCGGGCCGAAGAAGATTGCTACGAAACCTTCGACTATACAGACGAAAGCACCGACAAAGCTGGCTGCGAAGTAAATGTACCTTATTATGGCGTAGGAAACAGAGCAGGCTTGCTCAGGCGTTGGATACCCGCACACTCTAGCTTTCACGAATTTCTATATGTAACTTTTTCAATCTCAAATTGACTGAGATTGCTATCTACTCCTTACATCGATACTGTACATACCACAATTTATTCCAATAATCTACTTGCAGACAAAGACCCCAAAATACAAATGTATGACCCGCTTCTGCAGCAACATAACACGAGTCTGCCACGCCAACCACTCAAACGCCACCGGAATCATGCCCAGGAAAGATCGACTGTCACCCCTGCATCTCACGAGTCCAGCCGCGATACCCCTGTCAACGGCCGTGCATCCCGCCGTACGTCATCGCGGGGCGAAACAGGATCGAGGATGTGGCGCAAGGGAGTGTCGTTGCGATGTCATGTGTGGAACCTAAGTCGATGCTGTGATTGATACTCCCGATATCATCAGAAGTCGAATCCCAGTATTGGACATTGTAATTCTTTGCTGATTTATAATTGAATTGACACCAATCCTATCGACTCCAAATATCAAGCAAACGATCACAAAGTTCGGGACAATCGCGACAATGGCGGGATTCATCCAAAACATCATCTGGAACTCAGTCGAGGGCTTCGTCGACGCCGCGAAGAAGACAGGCGGCGAGTACGCAGGCAATGCCCTGATCAAAGCCGGCGATGCCATTGAGAACGGCGGCCGCAGTGTTGGGGGAGGTATGTTCACCCAGGCTCAAGAGCCTAGCTGCAGCAGCAAAGGTGAATCGTGCTAACTATCGCCAGGCCTCGAAAAGGCAGCTACTGGTTACGGATCCAAACTCTCGGGCCAGACCTACAAGCCCTCCTCGGCGTCAAAAGCGCTCCCGTCCACGGCCCGTAAACCAGCTATCAAGCGGAGTAACTCGATGCCTGCGAACACTAAACCATCCGGCTCTCTTGCTGGTGGACGCTCAATCGCCGGACCAACGAGTAACGTACCTATCGGCGCAAAGAAGACCGTAGGCGGCGCAAAGAAAGCAGTTGGTGGTGTTACAGGAGGAGCCGGGCGGACCATTGGAGGCGTCACCAACACAGCAACCCGAACCGTCGGCGGCGTAACAGGAGGAGCAACTCGAAGCCTCAACGGCGTAGGCAAGACAGCCAACGGCGCCCTGGGAGGCGCAACCCGCGGCATCGACGGTCTCGCAGGCCTCACCGGCGGTGCAACCAAATCCACAGGCAACCTTGTAGGCGGAGCGACCCGCGGCGGCGGCAACGTTGTCAGCAACGCGACCAAAGGCGTCGGCGGCATCGTGAACGGCGCTTCCAAGCCCCTCACCAACATTGGCGCAAACGCGCAGAAAGCGGTGCCCCGCGGCCTCCCCAAGCCCTTCGACAGCACCTCCGCGGGCTCAAGCTACTCGAACCCGTATCCCGCCGCGAAGAAAACGGCAGTCAAGCCTGGGCAGAGTAAGCCCTTCACGCCACCTGCGCAGAACAAGCCCGAGCCGAAGCCGTACCCGGGGACGAACACGCTGCCGGGCCAGGGTTCGAAGACGCCTGTTAGGCGGACGTATAAGCCTGCACAGAGGCTGGGAAGCCAGGTCGAGCCGGGGCAGAAGATGACGCACATTGGAGCGTTTTAGTTTCTGCTCGATGAGAGAGATAAAAGAATTATGCGTGTATGATATATTGGTGTTTTGATGGCGTTTTAGCGGTTATGAACATATGTAGATACTTATCTAGGTACAATCGATGGATACCAGAGTACCTGCTTGATGAGATTGAATGTGCATGTAGGAACCAGGGTGAGGCCGATCGACGAATTTTCAACAGCCTGCCACGAGGATGGTGAGATGGATGAATGCCAGCATGGGGATCAACTTGGGCTATTAGGTCCCGTTCAAAGTTTAACCACCCGCAATCTACAAGACACAGGGTCTGTCTTAGGCTCTGATTTGAGGCAAAGCGCGCCGGGCCGGTATGTTGATGAATTTAACGCTGACCCCTCCTCAGCAATCATCTACAGCGTACCGTAGGAACGCAAGTGGGTCACTCAACAGCCGGCTTCGGGCAATTTCTCCACGGGGATAAGACGATCCTCTCCAAACGCCCCGCACAAGCTCTGGTCATCCAGGTTAAGGTTACCAGGCTAGCCCCACCTGGAATCTTTGAGGTCCATCACCAATAATTTCATTGCTAAGGGCCAATAAGTCACTGCGACTGACGCACCGAGTCGTCGTACGACGTTTTCCGGCAGCTAAGCGTCTTGAACTATGTCTTGTACTTATCTTGGAATGCTTAAAGTCCAAGGCATGCTCTCGCTTGGTTATCACACTAAACTCTTGATACACTCACGCCTTTTTGGCTTTGGAAAAACCACGTGCATCAAGCCAGATGGTTTTCCTCTCCGAGAAGGCCGAAGAGGCACCAGCTGGCGCATCGGCGCGTGAATATGGAAAACATGAAGATATGGATATGACGCCCGCCACGGTCGAGGACGGCCCTGTGCCTGTACAAGCAATCGATCCGGAGATCGAGAAGCGAGTCCGCAGAAAGCTGGACATGAATCTCGTCCCACTGGTCTCAGCACTGTACTTGCGTGCGTCGTTCCTCCCAAGCCATGAGCTCTTCCACTAATCTGTCCAGTCGCCTTCCTCGACCGTTCGAACATCGGCAATGCCCGCATCGCCGGCATGGAAACAGACCTCCATTTCAAACCGGGAGAATATGACTGGCTCCTCACCATCTTCTATATCTCGTATATCTGCTTTGGTTTCCTGGCTATAATGTGGAAAGTCGTGCCGCCACACTACTGGGCCGCGGCCTGCGTCTTCACGTGGGGCCTGGTGTCTACAGTGCAGGCAGCGGCAAACTCATGGGGTGCTATGATGGCGTTGAGGTTTATCATGGGCGCATCTGAGGTCGCGTACGGCCCGGGTGTGCCGTTCTTGCTGTCGTTCTTCTACTTACGAGACGAACTTGGACTCCGGAGCGGACTGTTTCTAAGCGCTGCGCCGCTGGCAAATACGTTTGCAGGCGCACTGGCGTATGCGATTACGAGCGGCAGTCCAGCGATGGCGAAGTGGAGAGTGCTTTTCCTTGTGGAGGGGCTACCAACTGTTGTCATGGCGGGTGTGGCGTTTTTCTTCCTGCCCGATAGTCCAGAGAAGGCGCGCTTTCTGAATGAGGAAGAAAGAGAGGTTGCAAGAGCACGAGGAGTGAGACAGGCTGGTGAAGCGCCTCGCATTGGTGTGCCCAACATCAAAGAGTTCTTTGCTGGGTTAGTGGATCTCAGGGGCTGGATTCTGGGGTTGATGTATTTCTCCTGCAACGTAGCTTTCTCAAGTCTGCCTGTGTTTCTGCCAACAAGTAAGTATCTCAGACACTTCAAACTACGTTTCGCGCTGACAGTCATTGCAGTTCTAAAGGAGATGGGCTTCAGCAGCGTCAACGCGCAGGGTCTGACAGCACCTCCATTCTTCGTCTCGTTCCTCATGGTCATTGCGACATGCTACATCGCCGACCGTACACAGCAGCGCGGGTTCATGATTGCGTCGCTTACCGCTATCGGTGGTGTTGGATACGTGATACTGGCCACATCGCACTCGGTCGGCGCTCGTTACTTTGGCGTGTTCCTGGCTGCAGCAGGCATCTTCCCCGCGATTGGCAATATTCTACCATGGGTGACCAACAACCAGGGTTCAGACACTCGACGCGGAGCTGGTATTGTACTGCTTAACCTCATTGGGCAGTGCGGGCCTCTACTTGGCACGCGGATGTACCCAACACATGAGGGACCATTCTATGTCAAGGGTCAGTCAGTGTGTGCAGCGTTTCTGTTCTTCTGCTGCTTCCTGGCGCTTGCACTGAGAACATTGCTTGTGTGGGAGAACAAGAAGCTTGACCAGAAGTACGGATCGATTGCTTTACAAAAGCTGGCCATGCGAGACGCGGCTGCCCGAGGAGAGAGCGAAGGACAGGAGGTTGCTGTGGAGAACTATGGACCTTGGTTCAGGTATGTTCTGTAAATGTTCCAGATAGCTCAGGAAGCAAGTATCGTGCTGTCTGAAATCTGTTGTTCAAAGTGATCATCCTTTTCTTATAAGCGGTCGTCAAGTACACGCTACCAGACTAGTGAATGCTTGTTTCGTTGTGAACGAGCGCAGGCAGGAGTCCGCATGTGTGCACAATGCATGGTTTTTGCATGAACATCGATTTGGCAAGACTTGCACAGCTTGTGTTGAACATCCGAGCGTTGTTATTGTTTTTTGGACATGGCTAGATCAATGTAGCCTGCAGAGTGATGGACGTCAGAGAAAATTGGGCCACAGAGGTCATTCTCAGCCTCGCGTTCACGCTAGACCGAAATGGAAAGAGGTCGCGTGCTATCGCCATTCACTTTGGGCAGTTGCGCGCGATGTGAGGAGATGAGTGTGCCCTCCATTCGCGTTGCCATTCACGTCAAAATTCATATCACGACGTCTCTTTTGACCATTGTGACCCGTCGCAAGGACTCCCATAACTGCAAAAATCTCATCAACCCCGGCAACCATGGTTCCCGCGTGGGGACTTAGCGATAAGCCTAGCCCCAACAAGAGGCCCTAGCCGTGCCTGAGTGACGGCATCGTCGCAGGAAGCTCCATGCCCGTTCCAAGCAAGACTTGCAATTTCTTATTACCACCAAGCGCTTCGGACCTCCCACGCTGGACTCTGCAACCGGAAGTGTGAGCTGGAGACGGCCGTCAAGACACTCTTCAGCCTTAGTCCTATCTATCGTCGTTCGCAATGGCGCCGAGCGACCCTTCGCGCCCGTCCGGGCCCACGCCACTGATTGATGTGTCTGGCGATGCGTCCATGTCGCATGTCGCCGGTTCGTCCTCTGCAGCGGGAAAGAAGAAGAAGCACCGCGGCGGTAAGAAGAGGCGCAACCGTCGCCAGTCGTTCGCTGCGAATGCGGACCTGGGCCACGACGATGGCAGCGGTGACCGCCCAACCCTCGAGGACATCGCCGCCCACGGCAACTCGCGCGGCAGCACCAGCTTCTATGGCCTTTCGCGTAACCTCAGCAACACCAGTTTAGAGAGCGAGGCGCTGCTGGATCACCGCGATCATCAGCCGGTGCGCGCGCGTCGACAGAGCGTCACCGCGACCTCAATATATGCGCCGCGCGCCAGCCAGCAGTTCAACAACTCTCCCGGCCGTCTTAATGTGCCCGTATCTTTCGGTAAATCGAGACTGTCTGGCACCCCCGAGGCCACCTACAGCGATCACGACGATGACGCCGACGACCGCACCCCATTGATGATGGGCTCTCCTCGAGACAACAGGAAAGGGAACAGCTATGGCACAAGCGCAGGGGGTCTGGGGTCTAAGAAGCGGAGACCGAGCACCGGTAGCGGCAGCGGCAAGCATCGACCTGCCATGTTCGCGCACCATTCGCAGACCAACATCACCGAGGGCTACAACGTCAATAACCCGCCTTCTGTACCTACAAGCCCTGTCTTCGAGTCCAACCCTGGGCTTGACGACGTTGCGCTCCCAATTGACTTGGGATGCTCTCCGGAGCCAGGAAGATCTCGAGATGCCTTGATAGACATCGACGGGCCTGCAGAAGGGTCGATGTCGGCGTCTCCAAAGCAAGGCGAATTCCATCGCCGCATGACTCAGTCCTTCGCAGCCGATGACGATGTCTGCTTTCCGCACGAGGGAATGTCCGAGCTGGGCCAGCAAGACTACCTCAACGATCCGACAGGTGAGCCTACGAGTCGCCGCCGTCGCCGACGTTGGCCTGATCTCGAGGTGCTGTCATCCTGGTCGCACGAAGAGAAGGAACAGCGAACCATGGAGGGCATCCGTCTTCGCAAAGTCAGCGAACCGCTAATGGTAGACGGCCGGCTGCGTCCACGCCAGCGCCAATGGCACCGCGAGGCTGAGGACGTCCCGTTTCGCTTTACCTACTTCAACGAAACCTTCGACAACACCATCCACAGCCAGACCATCAGTGAGCTATTGCAGCCCGGGCAGACCTTCAAGGATCTTTTTATCCCCGACCCTGTCGAGCTTGAAGACAGCAGCGATGACGACTCAGACCAGGAGGACGCCCCTCGCACAAATACGAATGGCATCTCCAGGCCAACAGCGCTGTCGCCTTCGAACACGATCGACAAGACATCTTCGAGTGAGCAGACGCGTGCGAACACCCCAAAACCCCAGGCCGAACCAAACGCTAGAAGCGACGATAGACAAAAGCGGTACGGCCCTCGACCGGCTTGGTGGCTCGACGTCATGTCACCCACCGAGACCGAGATGAAGGTCATTTCAAAGACTTTCGGCATCCACCCCCTGACTTCTGAAGATATCCTCATGCAGGAGCAGCGTGAAAAGGTGGAGTTGTTCAAGCATTACTACTTTATCAACTACCGCACTTTCGAGCAAGACCAGACTAGCGAGGACTATCTGGAGCCAGTCAACCTTTACATTGTCGTTTTCCGCGAAGGCGTGATCAGTTTCCATTTTTCCATGACACCACATCCAGCCAACGTGCGACGTCGCATTCGACAGTTATCTGACTACCTTGTGCTGTCGCCCGACTGGATCTCATATGCCATGATCGATGACATTACCGATGCATACGCACCTTTGATCCAAAATATCGAGGAAGAGGTTGACGATATCGACGAGGCCATCCTCCGTCTTCATAACGCTGAAGATGACGATAGCTCAGACTCAGATGAGTACGACGAAAAGCAGAGTAATCAGAAGAGCGGCCGTGACATGCTGCGTCGTGTTGGCGAATGCAGAAAGAAGGTCATGAGCCTGTACCGTCTGCTGGGCAACAAGGCCGACGTCATCAAGGGGTTCGCGAAGCGCTGCAACGAGCACTGGGATATCGCGCCGCGCAATGAGATTGGCATGTACCTGGGCGATATTCAGGATCATATCATCACCATGACAGGCAATCTGAGTCACTACGAAAAGCAAGCCTCCCCACGCTCACCTTAAATTCTCTGCTAACAACTACAGCCTCCTATCGCGAGCGCACAGCAACTACCTCGCGCAAATCAACATCCGCATGAACGAGCGCCAAGAACAAACCTCCGACATTCTCGGCAAGCTTACCGTCCTCGGTACCATTGTCCTACCCATGAACGTCGTTACTGGTATCTGGGGCATGAACTGCATCGTCCCAGGCCAGGACGTCGAGAACCTCAACTGGTTCTTCGGCATCACAGGAGGCCTCGTCGCCTTTGGTCTGCTGTGCTATCTGATTGCGAAGAGGGTGTACGGCATCGTCTGATCCGCGTTACACTTGTGCGGCGTTCGGGTGTGGGAGTTGCATGGCATCGCATGGCGTGGCGTGTCTAGACTTTTGGGATAAGACTGTTTTGTATCGTCGTACATCAGGCTGGCTCTATACTTGCACATATACACAGGCTGGCGTTGGGCGTTATTGCATACACCTGCGCGATCATGCTGTTGTTGTACTGAATGAACTCTCATTACTACATGATGGCTTCTCGTTCTTCCTTTGCTTCGTCGCTGTGAATGAAAGTATATGTATAAGATTACGCCAAGAACAGCAAGGCGTTTTTAGTACGCTGGAATATTACCTCATTGCATGCTCCTTATTGTCTCAATCGGCCGTCCGACTATACCAAAGCTCACATCCCTGTCAACTGATGAGCCGACATTACAATTCTTAGGTCTGGTCGGGAATTATAACACAGACGCCTTGCTCCTTGATCATTTCCGCAACAACCGAAAACCCGACTATGGCGGGAATAACTATCACAATTCCACACGCCCAGAAGGTTGCAGAGATCAACATATCCAGAGATGAGTATGGAACTTGAGGTAGCCTCCAGTCGAAGGGCATCATAGACCCAACCACGAGCCATAACATCATCCAAGATCTTTGCGTGAAAGTGCTCTCTCCATTTGCAAACCCGGACAACGTGCCGAATACTATCAGGGGTACGGACAGACCCATTCGGACGTATGGAATGCTCTGATCTTGTGCGTGCGAGATGGCTTGTGCATGTGTCAACAAACCTCTACTAGTTTCTATGCCGATGAGGTGCTGTTCATGGTTATGCCGCATAAGCTGGGTAGCTCTCGTTGTGCTCGTCCACCGATACCCATGAGTCGGACCGCTGAGACTTAATGATTCTAGATTTGTAAGAAACGAAACGGCTGCTTCGTGCTCGTTAGCTTCGATGACTTCGTAAAACTCGCACAGAGAGTTCAGTACGAGCAGTGGTTCGGTCGCCACACTATTGCCATAGGATCAGAACTTTTGCATTTACCACGTAGTCAGAAAGGGTTTGGCCGCCTGCATCGTGTTTCATGTGTTGATGTTAGAGTTGAAGTCATCAGCTTTGGTCGGGCAACAACAAGCTCGTGATTGCCCGACCAAAGGAGGGGCAAGACCAAGGCATTGCCTGAAAGCAGGTGCAGCCAAGCACATCTGTTATGTGCAAGCGTGCAGACTGACCAACAAGCAGCAGCATGGTTTTGAGACGTTGAGTTCAAGAGGCCGAGTAACATCCGCAAGAATTGAAGCAAACGTTGGATTGGATACCTGCCCCAGTCAACAGCAGAGTACTGGTTATCGTGTTGCGGAGAAAGGGTGCTGAAATCTTCAGCTGTCTAAGTCCGTCACTCACAGGTAGCTATAGCGAAGCAGTATCATCCGAAGAGTTCAAGTCTGATGCGTTGGAGCTTGTGTTAGGTTTGCCAGGAAGGTGTGAGAAGGTGAAGCAAACAGTAGAGTTCTATCAACTCAACTCAAATCTGACCGACATTCAGAATCGCTGGCTTGGTCACCATGCCAAATCACCGAAAGCGCCCAGACGCGATTTAAGCTACAGCACACGACCAGTAGGCGTCGGCGGACCGCGGGTGTTCCGATGGGCGTGGGAGCACATGGAAAATAACTCACCCCGTGAATCGACCGTACGATAGTGACGGCCGCAAAGCCCTTTCAGCTGAGGAGGATTCGTTGTCATGATGCCATGCTGCATGCACAGCTTCTTATCTCCCGCTCTCGTCCCATCTGCACGTCACCGAGGCTGCGCCCCTGTCAATAAAGTCACTCTGCGCCATCCCGGACGGACCCAGCTGATGACTTAGCGGCAGGATCGGATCTGGGGTGCAGCATTGGTGTCGTCGCCGATCTGGGTGCGTGCTCGTGGTGGTGCCCAGAGATAAGGAACGTCTGGGGATGGCTCGGCAGCTAGAGTCGTGTCTTTAACTGGCGTAGCCAAGCGCTTTGCGACGAATGCGGAAGCGAGTGTGAGGAGCACTGATAAGAGCTGCGGCAGGATTGAGCAGGATCAGGATCATCAAGAGCCAGGACGACAATGCTTGGTTGAAAGGCAAATTCACTCAGATGTAGGGCGGAAATTGGTATGAATAGTCTGAATTAGAAAGTGTACATCAAGTACACGTATATGGTCGAATCTATAGCAAAAGATCTTTACATCCCCGTAAAGCGAACACAGGTGGTATCTCGGAACATGCTGAACAATTTAAAACGAAGCAACGAAGCATTTAGGCGTAGTCGCGAGAAGACGAAGGAGGTGTGGTCTTCTCGTGCTCGGGGCCCATAGCAACGGCGTGGCGGTCGCCGCCGATGCCAGTGTGGCCAGTGCCACTGTGCTCGCTGGGTGTCCTGCCCTCAAGCATCTCGCTGTGCTGGGGGATACCGTGACGCTCGCCCTGGGGAACGCTGTGCTCGCCGTTGAGGGGCTCGCCCTTGGCGGGTGTCCAGGCGAGGTAATCACGACGAACCTCAACGTAGTCGTACGCGAACTCGCCAAGCTGGTCATCGTCCATACCGAGAAGCTCAGCCTCCTCCGAAGCGCGCAGGTGCAGACCCGGAATCTTGTTGATGACGAAAGCGAGGAGGGCGCTGACACAGAAAGAGTAGGCGGTGCAGGCGACGATGTAGGCGATTTGCTTGTAGATGGCCTCGGGGCTGCCGGTAATGGCACCCGCAGTCAAACCGTTGTTGACGCCGTCGAGGCCGATGATGTAGTCGGCACCGAGAATACCGTTGATGAAAAGTCCCCACATTCCGGCGACGCCGTGCTCAGCGAAGACATCGAGGGAATCGTCAATGCGGATCCAGAACTTGACTGCGATGTATTAGCGACTGCATAAGATCAGAGGAATTTTGTTCAACGTACTCTTGGTAGCAAAGTTAGCAACAATACCGGTGGTGATACCAAGGATAACGCTTCCCCAGGGAGTGAGGAAACCGGAGCAGGGGGTGGCAGCGACGAGTCCGGAGATGACACCGGAACACCAGCCGACCATCGACCACTTGCGGGCAAGACGCCAATCGAGAAGGACCCAGGTCATCGCAGCGAACATGGCAGTGAGGTTGGAGTTCCAGCAAGCCATGACAGCGCGAAGGTTGGCACCGAAAGCGGATCCACCGTTGAAACCCAGCCATCCAAACCACAGGAAGACGGTACCGAGTGTGATGAGCGAGACGTTGTGCGGGCGGAAGTTGAGCATCATCTTCTCCTGACGGCGACCGAGGATCATGGAGTAGGCGAGAGCAGTGCAACCGGAGACGATCTCAACGGGACCACCACCAGCGTAGTCAAGTCCACCCCACACAAAGAACCAGCCGTTCGCGTTCCAGGCCCAGTATGCGACGGGGCAGTATACGATGGTGGCCCAGAGCCAGATGAAGACCATCATTGGGATCAGGCGACCACGCTCAGCAACGCAGCCGACGACGATGGCAGCGGTGACAGCACAGAATTGCATCTACTGTATGTCAGCGACGTTTAGTTAAAGCTTGTGATATGACGTACCTGGTAGAACGAGTAAAGAAGCTCAGGAATCAGAGGCGATCCCGGGCTGGGATGACCGAGCACGCCCTTGAGACCGAACTTGTCGAGGTTGCCGATGAAGCCATTTGTCGAGGGGCCGAACGCGAGCGAGTATCCCCAGAAGTACCATTGGAAAGTGATGACGGAAGCAGAGAACATACACGCCCAGATGAGAGACAGGGCGGACTTTCTGCGCGCAAGACCAGAGTAGAGGAAGGCCAGACCGGGAATCATGACCATGACCATGGCCGAGGACACGAGAATGTAGGCCTGGTCACCGGCATCGTACCATTGGTTCAAGTTTTCAGTCACTGTAAAGAGTCAGTAGCTGCTAGTTCTCGAAGGTAGCGAGATCCCCAGGATCTCAGGAATGTATGCTGTGCGCCCAGCGCACGTGCGTGGAATAGTATCTGTGGGTACTTACGTGAGTCTCCACCTGTGATCTCGTCCGTTCCATTGAACTCGGCCGGAGCCCCAATCCATGAGTACGACATGTTGTTGTCGCGTGGTCAGGAGTAGGTCGAAGTACCTTGGAGAGGAAGGTTGGGTGTCGGACAGGGCCTGATGAAAGGAGAGAATAATCTCAGGCCAGGAGCAATGCTAGTAATATACAAGCCTATGGGAGAAATCGGAGCCCTATAGCTGATCACGGCAGCTCGCCCGGGGTCTTTATGGATTTGGGTGAAGCTACTGTACTACCCTTATCTATCCCGGTCCACGGACCACGCTTGAGGCAATGTAAACGAGGCGCATCACCCACAGCCGCGACCGCCGTGGGGTTCGCATTAGATCGAATCTGGAGCTTTGTTCTTTTTCTGCCGGGTGAATCGTTAATGCTGCGTCATTGTTTGCTGTGCCTTATCTCGCCGTGAGCGGACTTCTCAGAGGACTGCCAGATAGGCGCAGCGCTCAGCAGAAGCGAGCCACCCTGTCCACTGCCGACCGAAGGGAAAGTTTCGCCGACCCAACAACCGCACACAAGACATTGGCTGCCCAACATCAGACTGAGCGCGCCCCCGACGAACTCGGTTTCATCTGCGGCGGAGCGCTTGGCGGTGTGGGATTGTAGGTAAACGTCTTTTCAATGCGCTGATAAGTTGGTCCGCGCTGATTGGCTCACAATCAGGTTGATCGAAGACGGAATAAAGATAGGCGCACTAGCCTTCTTCTGGCCGCGCTGGACTGTCGCCGTCGTGTGGCCGACGCGTGCCCGTCTCCCAAAGCATCGCGAACGCCACCCCGGACCTGGTAGATAGTGTGCATGTGCGAATGCCTTACGTTGGGCGCGATAACGACCACGGCTCGCGCTGCTTGCCATTGGTCCACCAAATATTAAAATAAGATGCACGTCTCGAACACAGCAGCTGGGCGCGCACTGGTACTCGGTTGGAAGTGCTACGATTGGTGACGTCGCATCCTCCATAGCCACAGAACTCTACTTACACTTTGCAGCGAGTCTGGTGCTTCATGCGGTTACTCAGGTCGCGCCTGGTCTGGTATCCGTGCGACCGACATGAACTGGCTGTTGTACCAAGCTCATACAAAATTACAAACACGTCACTGCGGCTAGGCCAAGTACTGTCAGCGGCGCTGTGGCGCTAGGTCCGGTCTTCAAGGTCCGGTCGACTTGCCGGAGACATGAGGTCCCTGACAGGGCGTAATTGTTGTGAAGAGCTCCTCGGTCAAGGCTCACGTAGCAATCTTGAGTGTTCCAGAAGCAATGATAATGCCGGGTTCCTGGTGTCAGCTCGCCGGCGCACGACACCACCTTTTCAGGGCGCCCAAAGAATATCAGCACTTGGGGCGCCGTCGTGTGTCGTTCCACGCTCGTCTGACTGCGGCATGCGACATCGTCGCGCCTATCTGCAGGTCAGTTGTGCCTCACCCGCGTCCGCCCCGCGTCGCTTGGCAGAACACCAACGCGAAAGCATGTGAGAGCGATCCTTCCGAGCCAGTGGGGAACCAGAGCCGGCCCCGTCGCAGTGGGCTCGTGGAGGTGTCAAGTCGTTGTACGGACACGAGTACCGTGGGGATGGGAAGCACCATAAACTACCACCAATCAGACAATCCCCAACAACCGAGAATTGTCAAAATCACGCCCTCGCCGGGTCTTTATCTGGGGAAATCAATTCTCTTACGCTGCAACCGATACGAGTAGCCGTGAGCCTATGACCGTTCGGCCGGAATCGGAGCATGACTATGGCACTCAAGTAAGGATCAGTGCCCTATCAATTCTCCGCCGACTACATCTCTTGCCGAGCCCTTGAAACCACGACGAGTCAGCTTGGCCATGGATCGTATCCTTGACTGACGTCCTCCAATTGTGCTTCTCGGCGATCATTTGCTTGGAAGTTGAGCATAATTCGACTTCAGTCATCATTCAATGCTATCTAGCTCAGACCGAGCTGATTCGCCTTCGTTCGATGTCAGTATTTGCTATTTCGACACGAATCACCAGAGGTATGGATGAAGCTTGCATCGTAACCCCGACACGTCTCGGTGTCGAGCACTGTAATCTTGCAGCATGTCGAGTAAGTTCTACGAATAGCTTTGACAACGATATAGTCTCGCTCTGGAGGGGCATGTAGGTGCAGCATAGTTGGACAGCTCAAGTCAGCGTCAAGCACAGCGGTCTGTTGTTTCGCCAACTGCCACAGACCTGCTCTCAGGTCCGTCAGCTTACTGATGGTTGTTTCACAAGTCATATGGATATATCATGCCACAAATCAATGCGGTTGTTATTTCGATGTGTTACACGCAAGGTCGAGGCACTGTAGGCATTTCCATGGTAATGAAGATCAGGCGTCCATCATCTGCGCACACTCTTACCAGCTGACTGACACATGGGCAACATGCGACAGCTCGATCCACCGTCGCCGTTACATGATCTCGTCACCTAATTTCGAAGTCACTTCGTGCTGACCAGCGTGTTGGCGACAATACGAAGTTGCGATATCGTACCTACGTCACGGTCCGTGTTAGTGGCTACAAATCGAAAGAGTTCAATGTTGAAGGTAGTCAAATTGAGAAATCACACTACAGACTCCAATCGCCGTGCTAAAAGTGCATCACAGTAGCAAGCCAGCTTTTTCGAGAAGGCGCAATCGACTCCAAAACCAAAACAGGGGGAACTGTACATCCCACTCGAGTCTCTCCAGTTTGAGGGTAGAAGAGCCTGGTCCTCTACACAGTCTCGGCTGCCGAGACAGTGCCGTCATTCGGCTTCTTCTTGTCCTGGTACACGAACTTGCGATCACCCATGACTGCCCAAAGCTCCTCCACAACAGCCTCCTGCTCCTCGCGCTTCGCGCCCCGGACAGGGAAATAAGTGCGGCCTTCCATAGTTGGATGCCAGTCGCCCGGGTTTGCGGAGGCGATGATACCGCCAGCTTCCTCAACGATCAACCAGCCTGCAGCCACGTCCCACACCCACACACCTCCCTCCCAAAACGCGTCAAACATACCAGCTGCGACGTAGCAAAAGTCGAGCGCGGCAGAGCCTGATGAGCGACAAGAAAGGATCATCTTGCCCCCAGCTTCGTCGGAGGTAAGCAGCTTGGTATGCACGTCGGTGCGCAGTTCCCAGTTAGGGCCCTTACGCTCATTGCCCCACTCGACGGCGATAAGACGCTTCTTGAGGGATGGCATGGGCGGTGGGATGGGCGTCAGAGGGAGCTTGAACTTGGGTAGCGATGCAAGCTTGGCCTTGAAGGTAGGCACGAATTCGTCCTTCACTGCTGAATTCTTGCTGTTGAGTGCGGTGATCTGGTCTCGCGGAACGAACAGTTCGTTCACCATAAAGGCGCCATGAGTCTTGATAGCCGTGAACAGCTTGCCGAGGTTTGGGCTGTAAATGACGGCAACGACAGGCTTCTTCTCAATTGCGAGACACAAGGAGATCGCGAAGTTGTGGAAGCCACGTGTGAAGTTGATCGTGCCATCGACAGGGTCCACGACGAAGGTCGGGCCATCTGTAAGCTTTTGGCCGTGCTTGTAAGACTCTTCCCCCAGAAAGTCGACATCCGGGAACTCCTTCTTCAGACGCTTTTGTACCATTTCCTCAATCGCCTTGTCATAGTCTGATACCAAGTCGGACGTGTTGTTCTTTGTGGCGGCCTGCGAGAGAACAGCATGCTCGGCATTGCCCATCATCATGCCTGCAGCCTCCGCAAGTTCGATGAATACATCTTGCACCTCGAACAGAGTGTCTTCGGTGAGACTATACTTCGACAACTGGGTAGCAAGTATGGCCGGTGTGTGTGTTGGCGTCGTTGCAGCTGTGGTGTGCGCAGAGGTGTCGGCACTGCTATCGTGAGTCGGGTGAACGGACTCCATTGTAGTATCTGTAGGCAATACGGATGAAGAGTGAAGTTGTTGTTGCGATTGTGAAAGAACGGTGATGGATGGAAGTACAGCTTGAGATGTGTCTCTAAGATTGTTCATCCGAGAACTGGTCAACAATCGCAAGAGGCGAGCATGCGATTGGAGGTTATGGCAGTGTAATTGATAGTGGGGATGGTGTGTTATAGTTGACTTGGGTGGAAGGTGTGCGTAAGTTATATAGTTCCGAGACCCACTCTGAAGAAGTAGTGAATGCACAGCAGGTCTGTTGGAGTGAAGTAAACAACGTTTGTGGATCGTCTCCGCGATCACTGTGAAAGCCCCTCGTTTGGTAATAATTGCCCACACCGCTGAATTCAGAGATTGAAGTGAAGACAGCATTGTGCTTATCTCCTTGCACTGATCGCGCGCAAAATACGGAAGACGCGATTTCCTCGTGACAGTCGCTTTACGCTAACGTAACAGGCCGTTGTTGATACGGGCGTAGCCGAAGCCCTTAATCCTGGATCCTTGCGGAAACTGTGCAGCTCGAGGTGAGTTCTAGAAATCGACGGCTTCATCCTGATAAACGCCTGCGACATGTCAACAAACACGCGCCAAAGCCTAGAGAAGGGGGCGAGATCCAGACCTGCGTGACTGACCAAAGGCAGGGCCGGTCTTCTTAAAGCATGCGATCGGAGCTCTTGAGTTTGCGCAAACATTTGACAATTCACACACAATTGCTAGATAGTTTTCCATGTTCCCGGAGCTTGCTTTGAGCAGCTGTTCCGGTCTTCCAGACCGAGGGGCTTCATAGGCCGGGCTGCAATGCAGATCCAGTTCTCCCCGACCGTTGTACCGAGCAGGTCAATCTAGCCTAGCAGGCATAAATCTAAATTTGATAAACTGTGTAGCTCAACCCATTTCCGCTCCGAAGCTCGTACTGTAATTGTTAGTCGGGAGGCCTGGCTGCAGGCTCGGGAAGGAAGGGCACGCGGTTCGGCTCTTCTTGCCTGACGTGACTCGCCGACTCACATCTACCTACCACACTGGATGCTTGCGATGCGTTCACATCCACACGGCATGCACTACACAGCATGACAGGCACTTCAGATACCCTAACTCTACATGAGCGTCAACTCAGGGCACGCGCCATACGGCGTCAGCTGTCAGATATCAATCCAAACAGCACCAACCGCCAGGAACAGTCGTTGTTCTTCCTCAAACTGCCTGCCGAAATTCGCTTCCTAATTTATCAGTTTCTACTCAGCCAGATTTGTTACTCCGACCGCCCCTTTGACAATCACTATCTATCGAGACTCGGTCGCCCAGGTCATACTCACCATACCAAGGTCCATACGGCGATACTGCTCACCTGTCGCCTCGTGTATTACGAAGCCCATACCATCCCCATGCGAAGTGCGACGCATCATCCTCAGTATCCGGATTACGCTGACTGGCTGAATTATATGACCAAGCAGCAAGGCGTAGATGCGTACCATTTGCATGATCGTCCATTCTCTGTGGATCAACACAGTTTTACACGGTTCTTCCAACCGCATCTGCACTGGAAGAGAATTACCTGGTCCCTATGCAAACGAGATTGGCCTGCCGCATTTTCAGGAGACTATAAAATGATTGACGAATTGACCGAGACGCTCGCTGCCATTGAATTGCCAGCCTCCTGTCAAGAAGTCAACGTGGAGTTCGATTTTGGAGGAGAAGTACCCGAGTCTCGCCAACTCCAGGCCAGGCTCTGTGAGAAGCTTGGATTTGGATCCGCTGAGCTTTCAAACGAGCAAAAGAGTATCGCTCAGCCTGGAGATAGTCGACAGTCTGCGGGCCTAGAAAGGACCGATGGATCAAGACTGTCATTCGATGCGACACACTCAAAGCAATATTCATGGATTGGCTATAAAACTCGTGATTGGAGATCGGAAGGAAATGTCGAATTTCGCACTATCAGATTGTGTTGGCGAGCCAGAGTACCAGAAAGAGGGTACATGAGCTACGATCATATGGACTGTTTAAACCTATCCTACTGTAACAAGGTCAGAGACATCCAAGAGGATCGTATGGAAGAATGAAGCCTGACTTGGAGTTTCCACGAGATTGATCGAGCGAAGTTCAGGATGGGTGTTCCTACCCTATGTGTAAGTGACGCACTGTCCTACCTCAAATAGGTTATTTCCTCGAACATTGCGCTTTCTTGTCGTAGCATTACAGGATTGCCTGCCGTCCACGAAGTTTGTTTACAGCTCTACACCAAAGCCCACCACCTCCCTCCTTCATTGACCGCAACTCACCATCTACCACATGAGTACCACCCACTTCCATTGTTACAGATCAACACCTATCAGATAATCAGTAGTGTATGCCACGCATCGCCTCCCTGTTCCCCTCTAATCAGGTTTCGTCGAACTCGTACAGCGACCGCCATCGACGGATCAACCGCAAATCTTATCTGCGCTCTAAACCTACCTCCACTTCCACTCGCAGACCTCGCACATTTTCTCGTACTCAACATACACTACGCAAGCCATCCCTCTTCAAACATCACAGAAAGACTTCACATCGACGTTCTGCTGCGTCTTGGAAGAACAGATTTAACCTTCGCACCCGCTCGACTCCCCAACCTCAGCCCTTGACTCTCGAAGAGAAGCTTCGTATTGCTGCTGACCGTGTCCGGCGTTTTGAACCTCAGAGCAGGCACCAAATCAAATCTCCATTCAAACATCAACCAAGAAACAAACCAAGAACACCATACATCAGGAGGATTCAAAAGCAGCTGCACAGCTTCAATTTGAGAAAATCCTAGGACGGCCGGCGTTTTGATGAGCCTGGCCCCCATTGGCCTGCAAGCTCCTGTGGGGCAGCCTTCACCTTCAAGTCAACCTTTCCTCTCCAAGGAGGAGCAGGAATACTTTGCGGCACGACAATACACGAAGGCTTTCGAACGTCTACGACGCGAAGAAGAGGTGAAACGACAAGTGAAAGAAGAACGCAAGCGGCGTAAGAAGGCAGCGAAAGCCAGCGCAAAAGCGCAAGCAAAGGGCCGTACACTCAGACCGAAGAGGAGCAAGACACTACGACTGAAGACGTACATCAGGGTCAGGATACTTCGACGCAGCCCTTGACTGCACGACTTGTGACCACTCAAGCGCGATCACTGGGTCATCTGGAAGCTTCTCCATCAACTGTACCTGAATGTCTTGTGCAGCTACAGGTGCACCAGCCTGTGCAGGTGCCTGTTCTACCGGAGCAGCTTGTACATCAGGAGCTTGTGCATCGTCATCAACCAGCGCTGGTGTAGCCTTAGGAGGGGGAGGCGTCGGTAGGAAGCGTGTTACACCCGAGCAGTTGGAAGAACTCAAGAAGAAGCAAGAGGAGCAGAAAGCGCACCGCAAGGAAAAGAGAGCCGAGTATCGAGGAAAGGCAAAACAGCTGATCACGAGAGTCAAGTTCATACTTGCTCGCAAGGCTGTCTGATGGGCAACGTGCGGTTTGCAAGCGAATACACCAACTGGCGATCCGCTGATATCAGTCGCTGGCCGGGTGTTTACGTCCATCCTGGAGAGTTCAAGCCTGTCAGGGACAACGTTGCGCGGGAAGGTGAAGCCTGGATGCGGTACCGTGACCGATAGAGGAGGTTGCGAGCACACCGTCGTTTGTCAAAGACCGAACGCAGAGAGAGACAGCGGAAGATCCTAGTGATTTCTAATGGCGAGCCTAGGTCCTAACGAGCAAGAAGGAACCTATACGGCACATCAGACCATCATTTGTCACTACTACGTCTACGCTCCCACGACAGTTCACGTGAGCTCTGGCGTGTCCAGATGCGTCACGGAGAGCTCTTCCGAAACGACATCAGCAAGATCGTCGGCGAATCCTACATCTCAATGTCCAATTCATACTGATAAAGCCTCTGTACATGAGCTGAAGCTCGATCTTGAGGGTGTAGATACGACAACAGCAGAGAGCAAAAGACACGCTGTCCTTCAGTGGATAATCATCAAGCTGGTGTTGCTGCTACAGAAGATGTCCCACTGAGGCACAACTGTAGCCGTCGGTCGTTGAAAGTCGCGAATAGTGAGCGTCCAGCTTGTCGTGGTCGAGGCGACGGGCGGAGGCGACGGGCGGAGGTGAGCACGGACGCCGCAATTGCTCGTTGCATCGCGACTTGCAGCTTCGCAGACGTCACACGATGCTTGTCAACAACACGCGCAACGTTTTCGTTGCCGTCTCGAAGCAGCCGTACATCTGCCGGTCATGTTTGCGCCGGGCTAAGCAACTGCCATTGGCCGCGGGACGCCTCCCTGCACGAACCTCTGTCCGTAGCCTCCAGACGGCAAGCCAGCCACCGGCACAAGACGACACGCCCTTTCGCAAGGCTCTCAAAGATGCCGCAAAACAGCAGAAGAAAGCAGCAAAGAGCGGCAAACGGCCCCAGAAGGTCTTTGATGCTCGGCTGGAGAAGTGGGAGTTGACAGTGGGCATCGAGATACACGCAGAGTTGAACACGGCACGGAAGCTCTTCTCAAGCGCTGCAACGTCTATCGGCGAGTCGCCGAACACGCACGCCTCTCTCTTCGACACCGCGTTTCCTGGAAGCCAGCCGCACTTCCAGAAAGAAACGCTTCTGCCAGCTCTGCGTGCTGCCCTAGCCTTCGACTGCACAATACAACCGAGGAGTAGCTTTGACCGCAAGCACTACTTCTACCAAGATCAGCCCAACGGCTACCAAATCACTCAGTACTACGAGCCGTTTGCCAAGGATGGACACATCACACTGCACGCACATGACTTCCCTGCTGGCTCTGCGCCAGAAGACTGTCCTATCAAAATTGGCATCAAGCAGGTGCAGATGGAGCAAGACACGGCCAAGACAGTACAACAGCCGCCTTCAACTCACCTCCTCGATTTCAACCGTGTGTCGCACCCCCTAATCGAGATAATTACGCTTCCTCATATCCACGATCCACTCGTCGCCGCTGCTTGCGTGCGCAAGATCCAGACGATACTCAAGACGGTGGACGCATGCACGGCAGGTATGGAGATGGGTGGATTGCGTGCAGACGTAAACGTCTCGATCCGCGAGCGGGGTCGAACCTCAAGCGAGGGCGGACTGTCGTACTCTGGCGTCACTGGTTTGGGACAACGGACTGAGATCAAAAACCTGGCCAGCGTGAAAGCTGTGGAAGATGCCATCATCGCAGAGCGCGACCGCCAGATTGAGCTGCTGGAGAGCGGCGGAGCTGTCGAAGGCGAGACCCGCGGCTGGACCGTGGGCAGCAAGAGCACAAAACGACTTCGTGGGAAGGAAGGCGAGATTGACTATCGCTACATGCCCGACCCGGATATCTCACCAGTGTTCATCGCTCAGGTATGCAGCTGAAACTTCAGTCTAGCAGTGCTAATGCTGGATAGGACCTTGTCGACAATCTACGGGCGAACCTACCAGTACTTCCAGACCGGGTTGTCGATGTTCTGGTGGAGAAGTACGGGCTGTCGACCAAAGATGCCGGTACACTCCTGTCTTTTGATAATGGTGATCGTCTGGAGTACTTTTTCGAAGTCACCAACCAGCTTGCACGGTCCAGGAACGTCAGACCGAGCGACGTCGAATTTTCTACTATTGGCAAGGCCGTAGGTAATTGGTACGTTCGTATTCCTGACCCTGCACGATCAAACACTGACAGCATCCAGGGTTTTGATGGAGCTCGGCAGTTTGTACAAGGACGAAGAATGGTCCGAAACACGAGTCCCGCCCGAAGTCCTGGTCACCATCATCAACCACCTTCTCGAAAAGCGCATCACTTCACGGTCCGCTAAAGGGCTTCTTAACATAAAGTTCGAGGGCGATGAGCGGCATGTTGAGCAACTAATCGAGGACCTCAACCTGGAACTAAGGCCCCTATCTCCCCGAGAATACAACGACCTTGCGCAGAGCCTTCTAAATGAGAAACCGGATATGGTCAAGGACATCGTTGAGAAGGGGCACGAGAAGAAGATCAAGTGGTTCGTAGGGCAAATGATGGCTAGGAGTCCAGAAGGCACTGTTGAGGCGGATGCTGCGGAGCGCGCGATCAGGGAGTTTTTACCTAAGAGAAACCTATAGTGGGTGCTGAATCTATTCTCATCCTTGTCAAATCGAAGACCGGCCTTCTGTGTGTATGGTCTGTTAGGGGGCCTTCTTCGAGGGGTCGCACGAGGCGGGCTGTTCAACGGGGACAAGTCTCAAGCAGGGTCCGGGTCGATGGTATCTGGGGTGATTGTCGATGCGACCGGGTCTACTTCACATGCAGATAGACAGCGGACCCTCAATCATCGTAAGTCGTTACTCTAATCCTGTCATGGAATATCTTGTGTGTCACTCCAGGCTTATAGCGCAAGCCGCAGATCACCGATGGGTCTACCACACTACTCCTCCCGAACACGTAGCAGACATACCAATGTCTAGAACAGCGCTCCTCCAAGCAAAGCGCCACCCATAAAGCCCGCTGCGATGGGCAACCCCGCACCACCGCCTACACCGTCAGCGCTGTCTCAGTACAGACTCCAGATGGGGGTGACTTACCATATCCATAGCCGTAGGGCCTGCCATACGGCGTCCTCGGGCGCATGTACCGTACATTAGGGTTGTATCCTCCGTAGGGGGTCCCGTATGGATTGTACCCGTACGCTCCGCGCGGCGCGTACCCACTGGGCGCGGTGACGTAGACGTCTCTGCCTTGCGCGTCTTTGCACAGAAATTGCGGCTCTCCCGTCTCCATGGCGCGGATGAGGGCTTGGCGTGCGCGCAGATGAGTTTGGTACGCTTGCTGCTCCTGGGCAGCGCGGCGTACGCGTTGCTGCTCGCGCTCCGTGTGCGTCGAGCCGGTTACCTTGTCTTTCAGGCGGCGCGAGAACTTATGGAAACCGGTGAGTCCCGAGTCGGCCGGTTTGGCGCGCGCGTCTGGGCGAGGGGGCAGATCGTTGTCATCGTCTGAATCCTCAGCGGCGAGGTCCTCGAGGGTCACGGTGCGCTTCATGCGGCTGTGCTGCTTGCGCTCCTCGGGGCTAAGCGTGCGCAGATACTCCTCGTCGTCATACGGGTGGGTCCATATCGAGCGCGGTGGGTCGGCCGTGGTGTCGACGAAGAACTGGTGGTGTGACTCTGGGTCAAAGGTGCGCACCCAACCGGAGGGCAACGGCCGCAGCTCGTCCTCCATTGAACGTCGGCGGTCCATGGGAATGCCATTGCGATCGGTGCGCGCGCCAGGCTCGTCGGTGGACACACGCGCTATGCCCGGCGTGGGCTCTGTCGACGAGCTGCCGGTGGCGCTCTCGTAAGACGGTGGAGGCTCGTGTGGGTGTTGTGTGCCCGACATGATAGACAGAGCTGAGTTTAGGTTGGGGATTGATGGAGAGGGGAAATGCTGTGCTGCTGAATACAATATCAATTCGTTTGTCAGAAAGCTGGACGATAGAAGCCAAGCAAGTTTGGCTGTTGCTTGTTTGATGCAATTACTCGTTCCTGTAGTCGCTATGTATGCGCTCATAGTGGCGTCAGCGCGTTTATCGCCACTTAACTCCGGAGAGGCGCAGGCGCCCCACAGTATCTACTTTGTATCTGGACCTCACCTTGTGTCGTTCAGCTCGGCGTCTTCTTTGACGCCTTGACAGCCTGATTTGGAATATATGGTGAGCCAGGTCTCTGAGATATTTGAAGGCGCAATGCCTCCACCGGTCGCTCCGCCAAGGGCAGAGACAGTGTCCTGCAGTACCGCCCTCTACCTGCCAACGGCGCGCGCAGGTCTTTGACTTGTATCTTGCTGCCATGTGCGCCTTCGTTGCACAACAGTGCCTTCAGGCCCAAAGGGGCATGTCTCAGAGGTCTCGAGATGCGGTCCACGACTGCTGACACTGCCGGCAGCCGAGGCCCTGCCCACAGACCAGACGCTCATGCAGCGCCGTTGGACTTTACCACAACATACCGTCAGCCCTCGCACCTGGCTAGCACCGGGCATTAAATATCTGGCGCACAGTCAATCAGCCCCCTGTGTGATCTGGGTCTCGCGGAGGGGTCTGCGCGCACCTAAACGCTCAGCCCTGGTCAGAGCCAGTCGAGAGCGCGCACTGCATTTGAAGATGGCAGCTCCCGTTCACTCGTCCCAATGGCTGCACCGAGCGCATGACATTCCGGTCAACCAAGCACTCGTTCTCGAAGCACCGATATGCCAGTCGACGAAATGCGCACTCTCAAATGCGCACCTAAGCTAGCTAACATGACTGCGAGGCAAGAAGAGCCGACCACGTACCGGGCTAAACCTGACAGCTCCGGATTTCTAGCCCAGTACGTCGACTGTCCTTCCAGTCGACAATCATAATTTCTCCGCCCTCTTTGGGCATGCACAGATCCCGTGGGCGAGTGTCGCAGAGGCCGGAGTCAGCTGGACCACGGTCGTCCATCCGCGAGCAACAACGCATTGGGTCTTGTCATCCTTTGACAAGACAACTTAGATGTCTATCTCAAGCCGAAAATATTAGCAACTCTCCAGAGCGTAAAGCCCGTTACAATAGTGTGTTGGTAGTTGATAAACCTCGAACTTCAGACGGCCCGGACCGCCCACGATGTATCGTGGCACCTTTCTAGCTGCTCCCAAGGAGCGGAAACTGGGACCACATTCAGATACCAGAAGCGACTTGTGCGACCTGTCGCAAGTGTACCTGCAGTCTGCGATCTTCTTGGGTAACGTGGGCGCCGTTGAAGACCTCCCAACCGTCGCGCATGAACTTTATGTCTTAACTGATCGGGCCGCCGAGCGGACAAGCCAGATGAGAGCGTCAACGGCGCCTTTCACATGAACCCTGGTCTGCAGTATGCACAGGGAGACAGTTCATCGAGTATATATGCCCTGTCGATGCGGCATGGAGTCACTCCACAGCAACTCCATTCCTCGGTCCATTCCACCGACGGGATCATAACAGAGAACCTCCTCGCCCAGATCTCGACTGTCTGAGATTCTGTCTCTCGACAGTCACTCGTTAAAACTTCTCAACATGGCAAAGCTTTCTTTGCTGCTGGCATTCAGCCAGCTTTCACTCGTTTACAGTCATCCGGCAAAGAACATCAAGCGAGAACCAGATGTGCTCGACGAACGCGCTATAACCATCTCCACGAACTTGGAGGCAACGACCAGTTACAGTACAGCGATACAGACGCTACAAACTGCGACCCTGACGACCCGCCCATCGCTTGAAGGGGTATGAGGTTGTCTTGTTATGCAGTGTCTCAAGCTAACACATGCATAGTCCATCGTGACTGGTCTTCCTACAGGCGGGGGTATCACTCGTGATCCTGCTGACCTACCTGGTATCACTAAGACGGTGGATCCTCTGTGTCCTGAAGAGACACCTCTCGAGCCAGGACCAACGACACCAGTAGGCTCACCTGCAGAGAACATCTTCGTCCCCCTGTCATTACCCTCGCAAGTACCTGCACCATCAATTCCATTCCGAGATGACCATCCTGTTCAGAAGCAGAATGTTATTGACGAAGGCAAACCCGTTCAAACAAACAAATTTTACGCCAACTTCTTCCTTGGCACTCGAAAAGAGTCAGTATGGACACATCCGTTCTCCCTTTCTTGGGCACAGGGCCGGGGAGGTACATACGGCATGGCCATTACCCACACAGAGCGCAGTCAGTTCTCATATGGCCCCAATCCCGACTATCCACAATATTTCATCTCGCCTGTTGGAATACAGCACATGGCGCTCTCTGCGGCTGAGTTGAGGGAAGCAACCGTCATGAGTGTCGAGGACCTCAAGGCGTTCTCTGCCAATGTCAACTTTGCGCCACATCCCGGTGCAAGAGTCGTGATGTCTGTGCCTGTAGTCCAAGGCATGGGCTTTATCACTGCGGTCTATGACAACACTCAGCCCATGATGAGCAGTGGCGTCTACTTCCGCAGTCTCAAATATGCTGGCTCGGTGAAAGATGCCAACATAACGTTCAAATATAATGCGCAGCTCGAGGACAACTCTCAATGGCTTATATACGTCACACCACTTCGTGCTGACGGTATCCCGCCCCTGACCCTGAAAGGAGGCGGTACCATTCAAGGCCCAGAAGCGTTCACTGGCCTATTCCAGGTCACGAAGAACCCGAGTGGCTCAGAAGGTGAGCGCTACTTTGATGGCAGTGCAGGCGCGTACGCAACGGAAGCAACGATCTCTGCCTCGGTCAGTGGTGCACAAGGAAGCTACACAATGTCATGGTCCAAGGGAGGCGTGCTCGATCGACCGTTGATCATGTATGCCTTGCCACACCACGTGGAATCGTTCGACAAAGAGACGCGAGGTGCTATGACTGGCATACAACTCATCACAACTACAAAGGGCGTGGCCACGGCAGTCCAAGCTGACAAACTCACCATGATCGAACCTGATCTTCCCACAAGCATTGGTTTTGCGCCATGGGCTAAGGCCGCTAATGGCGCCCAAGGTGGCACTGAAAACGTGAATTTAGATGCCACGGCACTGCAGCTTGTCAACGCTGCTGGACTTTCCGAATTGAGACAGGACTTCATCTCGCAGACCAGCCTAAACAGCATGTACTATTCCGGCAAAGGACTCGCCAAGTTTGCTGGCATCATCTACACCATGCAAACCATGGGGGGGAACAGCAACCTTGCTGCGGCTGGATTGGAGAAACTGAAGGATGCGTTCAACGTGTTCGTCAACAATACTCAGCCCGAACCGCTTGTGTACGACACTGTCTGGAAGGGCGTGGTATCGGGAGCGTCTTACAGATCGCCTACCAAAGATCTAGGTATGGACTTCGGCAACACTGCATACAATGATCACCACTTCCATTACGGCTACTTCGTCTACAGCGCTGCAGTTATCGGTCACCTGGACCCCGCGTGGCTTGAGCAGGGCTCCAACAAGCAATGGGTCAATACGCTTGTTCGTGACTACGCCAGCCCAGTAACCGACGACTACTTCCCCTTCTCGCGTGCGTTTGATTGGTTCCACGGTCACTCTTGGGCGAAGGGACTTTTCGAGTCAGGAGATGGCAAAGATCAAGAGTCCACATCTGAGGATACCTTTGCGACTTTCGCACTTAAGATGTGGGGCAGAATATCTGGCGATGCCAACATGGAAGCCCGCGGCAATCTGCAACTTGCAGTGCAGGCGCGCAGCGTTAACAACTACTTCTTGTTAAAATCTGATAACAAGAACCAGCCACCAAAGTTCCTGTTCAATAAGGTCACCGGTATTCTCTTCGAGAACAAGTGCGACCACGTGACGTACTTCGGCAGCAACATTGAGTACATCCAGGGTATTCACATGATCCCACTGAACCCCAGCTCCGCATACACGCGGCCGAAGGACTTTGTGAAGGAGGAGTGGGACGCATTCTTTAGCAACGGCCGTGTGGACCAGGTCGCTGGAGGCTGGCGAGGAATACTGTACGCCAATTATGCGCTCATCGACCCGCAGACAAGCTACAACTACTTCGCCAATCCCGAGTTTGACTATGGCTCGCTCGATGGTGGCGCGAGTCGTACCTGGTATCTGGCATACTCTGCCTCCATGTTGTACATGGCAGGCGGGCACTCGGCACCGGACCCCTCCCTGCAGTATTCTGCACCACAACAAATCCAGAAGCAACCGCCACCTTCGGAGTGTCTCGCAGCTGCGCTGAAAGCTACTCAAGAAGCAGTCCAGCCGCAGCCACAGCCGCAGACCCAGCAGCCTGAACCGCCAGCCCAACAGGCGCCTGAGCCAGTGGCTCCTGCGCCCCAGCAGCAGCAACAACAGCCAGAATCCCAGCCAGAGCCCCGGCCCCAGCAACAACCCGAGCCTCAGCCACAGCAACAGCCAGAGCCGCAGCCCGAACCTCAACCTGAGCCGCAACCCCAGCCGCAGCAGCCACCTACTCCCGACCATCCAGATCCCTACACCTCAGATCCCTCCTTTGAATGGTCTGACTATGAGCCGCGTCCCTCCCCTAGACCGCGCCCTGCCGACTCACCCTACCAAAGCTGGCGCAGCTACTTCAATAAGTACCGTGACGACGCACTGCACGGCGATAGGGGACGACGGCCTAGCCGCTCGGGCAGGGGGTCAAGGCCATGGGATGGCGCGTTGAGCCGTGCTGTCGTGGGTGAGAGTACCGAGCAGGGCACTGAGGCGGTCGTTGAGGCGATCACTGAGGACGATGTAGATGATGGAGAATGGGAGAGTGTTCTCGAGTGCGACGATGATGACGACGCGGGTACGGCGGAGTAGTGGGTGCGGACGTAGGTTTCCCCTGCTGCTACTTTTTTTTCCCTTTCTCTACATGCTGTAGTAACGGCGGGTCCGTGTGCAGCGCATTTTGGTGGTTCTTCGTGTATATGCTATCTGACGGTGAGTTATGGGTGTTGGTTGATGGGTGGAGAAAGGAATAGTGGGATACAGATGGGTAGATATTCTATTCGTGTACAGGGAATTAGGCAATCAAGAGTGGCGATGTATACATGTGTTCTAAGTCGTGCCTAACTCCATCCTCGTCCATCTCCGGCCGATCACTACCTCCACAGCGACATAGTAGCGGAACCTTTCTCGTTCTATGTGTGCGGTTCCGCTCGTCTCTTTATCTATCAGTGCTTGCAAGACTGTGCGGGCCACCGTCCCTGTAGGCTAGAGATGTGGTCAAGGCCTCCAAAAAAAACTGTACATTTCTAGTGCAAACAGCCCGAACAAGCTGGAAATATTCAGCCAACCACAAGCCTTTACCACATATCTCTTGTATAGATGGAGTTGTCTGCACACTCCTGACAACTGATGACAACATATGAGCTAACATTCAACAACGCCAACTTGCCTACACACTGCTTTGTCCGTAGCACTCCATACGCCTTTCCCCTTACTCTCCCATCGCCACTATCCACCTCCACACTCCGTGTTCTGCTTCCCGACCAATCATGACCTAGTGAGAAACGGGTGTGAGCTTTACGTGCAGATCCCCCTTCTCCCAAAGCGCAAACACCTTCTGCTCGCCCATCCAGTCGCGCGCCGGATCCACGAGCTCGAGATCGTAGTGCCACAGCACCTTGGCGAGAATAAGGCGCATCTCCGCGTACGCAAGGCTGTATCAAGTCAGTGACACGATCGAGGTTGTGACAAAGGGGAATCGACATACTTCTTGCCCAAGCAGTTACGCGGCCCGTAGCTAAACGGCTGCACAACATCGCGCTTGTCGTTGGCATAGACCGCGGGCCTCTCGGCGTCGAGCCAGCGCTCGGGCGCGAATGAGTCTGGATTCGCAAAGTTGCGCTCCGAGTGGTTCGCCGCGTGCTGCGAGACGTACACGGATGTGCCGCCGGGAATGTAGTGGCCGCTGACTTCCTGGCCGCTGCCGGGCACCTTGCGGGGGAAGCCTGTGGGGACCGGCGGGTAGAAGCGTAGACCTTCGGCTAGGGCGGCGAGGAGGTACGGCATAGCGTTGACGGCCTCGATGGTGATGTCCGTGCTGGCCTGGAAGGTGGAGCGGATCTCAGCGACGAGACGCTTGTAGGCGTTGGGGTTGCGGAGGAGCAGGTACGTTGTGCCGGAGAGGGTGGTGGCTGTTGTCTCGGAGCCGGCAATGAGAAAGACGACAGCGTTCGCGTCCATCTCGCCGCGCGTGATGGCGCGGTTCTCCTTGTCCTGGTTCTGTAGAATGAAGGTGAAGAAGTCGGGGCGGTCTGTTTCCTTCTCCAGACGCTCTGAGACGCGGGCCCGCGCCATGCCGAAGAATTCCTTGCGTGCGCGCACAACGGCCTGCGTATCGACGAAGAGCTCTCGGAATTTGTCGTACAGCCGGAAGAGCGTGTAGTTGTTCCGAATGGCGAGAAGGGCAATGGCTTTGGAGTTTTCGACGACCATATGGACCCACTTGTGATACTTGTTGTCGCGAAGGCAGTACAAAGGCTCGCCGAAGGCTAAGTCTGTGATGACATCGAACGTAGTGTAGTTGTACCAGCGCATCATGTTGACTGGCAGCCCCTTATCTGCCTGCTCCCCGATCTTGTGGATCAACAAGTCAACATAGGACATGATCAGGGGCTCTTGTAGTCGCAGCGCTTTGTCGCTGAAAGCATGGGCGAGATTGCGTCGTAGACGGGTGTGATCAGCTTCAGTGCTGGTGATGATGGAAGGTACACCGTTGACAGGACGGAGATACCAAGACCTATCTTTTAGGTAGGCACCAGTTTCTCTGTACTTGCCTATGCGGTGACCATAGACATCTGGCCATGCTGTCTCACCACTAATGAAGGACAGCTCGGTTGGGGCGACTCGGACGACATCGCCATACTTGGCGTGGAGCTCTTGCACCCATGGAAGAATCGTTCCGGAGCGCATGTGCAGGGCATATGGAATACCGGTAGAGACGGTGAACCATGGGCCTGGAATGTGGCTGAGAGGACTGAAAAAGACGTTGTATGTGATTAGACCGATGACATAGAGGACAGCCTAATGATAGCATTTGCTAGTCAGACTATCTGTCTCTTTACAGAACTGTTCGAAAGACGAGAGTACTCACAGAAGTTCCCAATAGGCCAGCGAGAACGATGCTGCTGGGCAGGTCCGTATTCAGTATAGCCATGTTGACTAGGGCAGGAGTTGGAGGTTTGAGGCAACTGCAGCGTCTTGATGTCGGTGAGGAAGCAGGTGTGGCATATATATGTATATGTCGATATGCATTAATTCGGCATAACGGCTGAGCCCGAGCGAGATGTTACTCTGTACAATTACGGCGCACGACCACTCTGCCCAATCACTATACAAATGCTCTGTACGAGCCCACCCTTAGCTACTCCATACGTACTCGAACAGGGTCCACCATCAACATGAGACAACAACCATCACCTAGTGTCCAATCTCAAAAGGATATTCGATTCAAGTGACTGATAATTGGGATCTGTGTGCAGATCGTCGGCGTATCAAGGCATGGACCAGCACAGCGGTGTCGAGCTCGGCCGAGCCTTAGCGCGAACGTTGCTGGTGCTGGCGAGCAATACAATCTAGCCAAACACGCATCTGTTCTTGCATGATCTTCACTGTGATGCACGACGGAGTCCCGGCAAGCGACATTACCGACCATCCGCTGCGGGGCATCAAGTCGCTTGGAGCTTGTTGGTCCTTGGAACTGTTCGATTCTGCCGGTGAAGGTCTCTCCGGTGGGTAAGGTACTGATGTCATTGGCTGAGTCCCGCGTCGTCACATCCTTTCACGTTGTTTGACAGCCGCTGAGAATATGCTACCGTAGCAGCTGCCAGTCTGATCAGGAGTGCTTTAAGCCCGTCTGCTTTGAAGGGGAGGCATGTCTAGCTCAGATCCGCGACAATGCACGCCGCGCCGGCACCATGTACATACTCGTCTAACGCATCGTGGTGGTGTAGGTGTCGATGTGGCATGCACTCAACAAGTCAGAACATCCTGACGTACTCGTCCTGTTCTCGTACTCGTCGCTATTCTCGACTGGTCAGCCTCTCAATAGACGCTTGTGAGCCATTGTGACATTTGGTCATGACTGCATGGTGGAGGTTGTCATCATCGGCTCGTACCGTTAAGCCGCGAAGCCTGTTCAGCCATCTCCATGGCTTGGCAGAAAGCTTGTCGCGTTCCGACCCCCTGTGCGCTAGCTAGTTAGATCCTACAGACATTGCACGAAGACCAGCCGTCCCCCCAGAACTTTTGCGAAGCACGGCACCCTTCGACGAGCTTTTCGGCAGCTACAACGCAGTAGACAGTTTTTTTTCGCTTGTCCGCTTCAACTACATATTTGCAAGACATTCCCCTCCGCCACACTGTCAAATAGCTTCCCCTACACTCCAAGTCCATTCTGTGCTGTAGAAACGTACGTAGGAGACGCGCAGGCGCGTCAGGTCTTCTCGAGTGGCCTCTCGTCACGTGCGCAGCGTACCTGACAAGATCACGAACATTGCAAAACCCGGTCTCTTCTCCTAGAAACACATTAAAACTTAAATACTACATAGACAAACGAGAGAAAAAACAGCTGCAAAGAACCTCTTCCCCACTCCATCGCACCAGATGCCTAGCTCAAAGACACACAACCCCAATATCGAAACACACGCAGTCACGAGAACAGCCTGACACCGCACCGCTACTGCACCGCAGCCAATGCATTTCCCTTTACACTGCAACCACATCTCTTCCGCCGCATGCACACCACTCCCTCGTCGGCGCTTGCTTGCCCTCCGCACCACGCACCCTTCCCCCAGCCTGCTGCTACATGCGCACACGGCCGTTCTCGCGATGGCTGAACTAGGTAATGCACCACAGGGTTGCACGGTTGTCGATGAGTCTGGGTTTGGCTGCGGAGTAGCGGGAGAGGTGTCGAATAGGGAAGGAGAGAGGGGACAGGAAAGTGAATGCTGGGTAGCAGGAAGTGCATTGCGCAGTCTATCATTCATATTGTTAGTGCTTATTGCGCAGCGTCTGGTCGGCCGAGGGTCTTTATTGTCGTGCGAGGCGGATGGGCATGCAGGCTGGCGCGGGCGTGCTTGCGTGGAGAAGCGGAGGGGCGGTGGGGACCTGCTGTCGTGGCCATGCGGTCGTGCATGCTGCTCTGTCACCACATTCTCTAAACCCCACAACCCCCAAGAAAGGCAGCAAAAGAACACTCTTTTTGAATTCAAACTCCCCGTACATCGCCCACCCTCTCATATCGCGTCACCCGCATCCCGCCCTACCCTCGCTCCAACGCCCCCCTCACGCCCTCCTCGTCGCGTGCCCCGTCTGCGGACTATCCTGCGCCGAATTCCACGTCTTGACAAACGCGCGCTGCGTCCTATCCGCATACTGCTCGGCGCTGACCTCCTTGACGCCGACGCGCGCGCCGTCCTTGGTGAAGACGACGTTCTTCTTCTCCATCTTGCGCACGCCGCGCTCCGCGAGCTGGTTGGAGTAGAGGTAGATCTGTGCAGGGCTTGGCGTTAGTGGGTGAACGGGTGGGGGCGCGGGGTTCGAGGGTCGAGGGGCGAGGACATGTGGGAGCGGCCTTGCGGCGGCGTTGGAAGCGTGGACGTACCTGGTAGCCGACCCAGCCCATGCCGCCGACGACGAGGAACAGGATGAGCAGCGGGACGAGATTCAGCGCGCCCATTGTGGCGGTGCGCGGGTGTCGATGGGGCGTGTATAGTCGAGTTTCGAGCAAAAGCAGAGTAACAGCAGCAGCAGCAGCAGCAGCGCAGGGAGTGTGAGCGAGCGACAAGCACAGCTTTAAACACGTCGGCGTGCGGTGTTTGCGGACACGAAAAGGCTCGGGTCTAGGGCGTCGCAGCTGGAAACGCCGCTGACGGACATTGCAGGGCGCGCTTGGCTGCGCCTCACTGCGGCCCGCAGGAGCAGGTGGTTCGTGCCACGCGGCTGCGCGCCCGGCGATCCTGACATGTGCCGCGGAACCCGTGGGCGGTACTTACACCTGCCACGCCACGGGTTGCGCGCACACGACCTCTCAGGCAAACGCACCATGGCATGGCAAACGATATGATGCAGTGACTTTTCTGGAGATGACACGGCGGGATGGCACAGGTAGCCACCGGTCAACCACTGTAGACCACCAAGTGCCTAGGGATACAGACCCTCTCCCTCGCGTGACCAACAGGATGTCTCGCACTGAGCGCACCCCAACCGCGATCACCGCCAGAACCAGGCACCGCGCACCTGCGATCTGCCCCGCTCCCCCTCCCCAGGGACCCGTCACCAGCACTCCGTCCAGGCCGGCGCTTCCCGATCAGCGCCAGGACCAGGCACCACGCACGCCAGGAACCTGCATTGCAAGTAGACACCAGCGACCGCAGACCTATCAAGACGAGGGATCTGGCACCGGGCATCTGGTAAGGCGGGGCTTTTGGAAGCAGAAGTCCTGTCAAGACCGGGGGGTTTTCCAGGTCGGCGCTTTTTAGTACGGAAGGAGCCGAGAGTGTAAAACTACGATGGCTGCAGGGGCAGACGTAGGGCGGGGAGCATGGGAAGCAGCAGAGCAAGAAGCAGGGCAAGAAGCAGGGCAAGAAGTAGGGTAAGAACAGGGGCTGGCAGGATAAGTAGGACTGCAGGCGAGGATGTCGCGCTTGACAGATAGGTACCAGCAGGGTCTGGGGTGGGGCTGAGTGCAGTGGAGGGGAGTCGAGGTACGACGGACGAGTGCAAAGCAGGCATAGAATTCCCCGCCGAATCGTGCTATCGCTAGTGTATGCAACCATGTTCCCTGTCTTGCGCTCCCATCTACCCTCCTCCGCATAGCTATGTACCTGCTACCCCCAGTACGACGTGCGCAGCCCGACAAACTGGCTGCCGACGGCGGTATCGCTGTCGTCGTTCTTCTTGCGCTGGCCGGCGAGCTGGATCGAGTTATATTAGCTCCAACACTCAGGTTGCTGCACTGCGACGCGACAGGGGGACTCACCTCCAGCTGGATATGCCGGTGCACGTGCACCAGCCAGTCGACATAGCTCTGGGCCTCGTTGTTGCGGTCCTCGTACAGCAGGCGCGCGAACTCGTACTCGGCGCCGTCGAGGCCCTGGCGCGCGAGCTGCACCGTGAGCGCCTTGGACGCGCGGCTGCCCTCGAGGTACTGCAGGATATTGCGCACCTGGGCGTTGAGGTGCGTGTCCAGCACCGGCAGCGACGACGCGAACGGGTCGAGGGCCTTGAGCGAGTCGGCGCCGGGGCCGAACAGGTCGACGAGCAGGTTGGGCGACACGTGCTGGTGGATCCAGAGCAGGCAGATCTGGCCGTTGTCGACGATGTAGACGCCGCCCTCGTCGACTTTGGAGAACGAGGCGCGGACGCCGGGGGGCATGCGCAGATGCCCGTTTTCGTTGGCGAAGCCGTCTGCGGGGTCGAGCGAGTGCACTGCGATGACGCGGGGGTAGAGGTAGAGGGAGAGTTCGAGGGGGCCCATGGAGCGGATGAGGCGCATGTCGTGGACGCGGCGGTCGGTGGGTTCTTTGCCGGCCTTGAAGGCGCGCGATTTCATCAAGCCGAGCATGTACATGGAAAACTCCTTGAGGTTCTCCGGGAGGACGAGCTGGCCGGGCGGACTATTCCCAGTGAAGTTCTTCCTGTACCCGGCGAGGATGTCGACTGTCTTTTCTGACAGTGCGCCGCGGATGTCCTTGAGGCTCTTTTCTGTCATGCGGGCGCAGGCTTCTTTAGCGATGATGCTGATGACAGCGTCTTGGTCGACGAATTTCATACACTCGCCGGCACTTTGACTGACACTCGCGACCATGTTGCTGCAACGGACGCGGCGCTCGCCGCTAGCTGTTGTGTACAGCAGGGCGCTCTGGAAGTGCGCGTCTAACTTGGGGTCCAGTTTGCCATCGTAGCTGAAGAGGACACCAATGGCCTTGTCCGCATCGATGGTGCCGAACTCAAGGTCTGCACCGAAGCTCTGGTGGTAGTAGTTTCCATGATACCCCGAGACCTGCAGACCGTTTGAGCATCGAACCTTCATCAGCGCTTGATAACCGGTTTCCCGCGTAACGGTATGTGTGATCTCCTTTGACAGCTTGAGGTTGTCTCGTGGTGAGTGGAAGTTGGGGTAGTAGAAGACCTCGCCGCCGGTGGTTGCAGATACATGGCCTGAATGTGTTAGTCAATGTATCTCAACATACGGAGATACCCACCTATTGTTGCAATGTCTAGATACCCACCACTGGGCGCAGCCAGGAAGAAGTCACAGCCAATGCCATTCTCCACCATCTTCTTCGCCACCGATGTGAAGCCAGGATGCTCCGTCTTCAAGAGCTTCCTCTCGGCATCAGTGTTGTGTACATTGCCATCATCTCGCATGAAGAGCTTTCCCGGACCGAATGTGGGCAGAGCGCCCAGCGAGCAAACAATCTTTCCGCCCGTGGCAGTCAAAGCCGCCACCGCAGAGCTGAGCGTGGGGAGCAGAGCCGGGTCGGGATGTCTGAACTCGTGGAACATCTTGGGCAGAGTGGACAGCAACGATGTAATGACAGTCCTGGATTCTTGAGGGTCGACAAACAGGCCGTCGGTGAAGGGCAGGAACGGCTCCTCCAGATCCGGCATGACCAGCATTTGCGCAGTAGTGAGCTTTGGGCTGAGGTTGTAGAAGTGCATCTCCTTGTCGTACGAGACAATGCCGACCTTCGCGCCCTGTGGGATCTTGATGGTCTTTTCTGTGGATTCGGTCTCGCTCGCTTCGCCGTACAGAGCCTCGAGCACACCCGCGCAGAAGCCTGCGAGGAAGCCACGTTCAACGCTCTCAGCGGTCACGTCGATCAGGAAGAGATATCGCATTGCAACGGGCTCTTTCTGGCCCCAGTACTCCTTCGGCACCACGTAGTCAACGGTACCGAGCATCAGCTCCGGCCGCTGAAGTCTGTCGACACGGATACCGTTGGCGTCGGTAGGTGAGAAGTACTCTCCAGGCACATCATTGGGGAAAGTGCACATGTTGCACACGAGCTTGTTGCCGCCAGCCTTGAACTGCATGAAGGGGTTGATGTAGGCGCGACATCTCCTGCAACGTGGCGGGCCAGTCTCGCCAAAGTCCAGCACCGGCACCGGCGTCTCTCCGTCCTGCAGCGGGGCCAGCGGCTGTAATATCAGGCCGAGTGGCAGAGCTGTGGCGGCGAGGGCGTCTGCGGACGTGGGGATGTTGTTGAGCGTCAGACGGGCGAACTTGGGCGACGAGTTGCCCTGGTCGTAGGCGACAAAGGGCACGGTGGCGGGCGGCGGGATGTGGTGCTCCATGGTCGGGTAGATGTGCTCAAGGTAGTACTTGGCGGGCGCATCGCGCGACTTGGGGATGCTCGGGATCTGCTCGGGGTCGACCTTGCCCTGCGCCGAGCCCTGGACAGCGGTGCCGGGCTGCGGCGTGTGTGCGCGGGCAGCGTGCTGCATGGGCGAGGCCGCGAGCCCCGGCGAGAAGAGCGGCGTCGCAGCCGGGAACTGGCTCATGGCGGGCGTGATCTCCGGCTCCTGCCACTGCGGCGCGCCGACCTGCGGACTGAAGTTCATGCCATTGGGCGACTCAGCACTCGCGCCCGGCCCCTCAAGGTTGTGGTAGGCGTGTCTGTCCTTCTTCTTGCGGCGGTGGTCTGGTGGCGCGTCGCCGCCCAGCGCCATTGTGCCCATCTGCGTTGCCAGCATGTTCGCGTGCGGGTCGCTCTGAAACGAACCGGCTCGGTCGATCAGCGGGCTCGCCTGAGGCGGGAAATAGCCCTCCTGCTGCGCGGGCGGCTGCGGTTGCGCCGGCGAGCCAAACTGCGGAGCTCCGGCTTGTAAGTATGGACTGCCGCCCTGCTGGTAGCTGGCGGGGCTCCCAGCGACGGGCGGGCGCCATCTTGTGGGGTCGTCCTTGCGCGGCGGCGCGTTGGGATTTGGCGAGCCCTGGGCTTGGGCGTGGTACATGGAATAGTCGCTCATGATTGCGCCGCGGGGGTGCGTCGAGGCGCGGGTGCTCGTGCCAGGTCAGACGGCGGGCGCGGGGTTCGATGTGGGCGAGTGGTCGGTCGCGGAGGGACTGCAAGGCTCTATATCATGTTCCGGGCGCTGGGGAGTTCATTTGGCTCAGGGCGGCTACACGCCGAAGTTGGTGATCTGGCTGTTACGATGGTGGTGCTGCACTTTACGAATACGTCCGAGCGGCATCATGCACGGCGTCGACACGAATGCAATTGACCGACAGCTTGTGAATGCCGACAGCTTGCCTCTACACACATCTTGACCAAGACTGGGGACCGTTCAGACTTGCGCGTGCCCTCCTGAGCGAGCCATGTTGCGGTTGCTGGCCGTTCTTACGAAAGAGGGGCATTCATGTGAATTGCAGGGGTCTGCGGTCGCGTGTCACGTCGAAGGAGCCTCAAGCCCCGACTCGATTTGGTTCGACTGTTTGATTTCATCTCGCAGCAAAAACTGCCGGTAAAGTTTTGAACTCGCTCGCTGTCCATGTGTGTAGTCTTCTCACCTTCCATGGCTATGTTTCACGCTGTGAAACAGCAATTCCCCATGTCTCTGAAGCAGATCTCCATCGTCTGCCATGCTCGAGCTGTCTGCCAGTCGACCGTGACCGCAATGCTTCCACAGAGCTCCACCCAGCTCTGCATACCCTCTACTCCAGCTTATCCAAGTGTGCCAACCGCGTCAACACAACCTGCTTGTTCGTCTCCTCGATCTCGCCCGCCAAAAACACCTCATCCAGAATCGCATACACCTGTGCCGCGTCAGCCCTCGCCCACCACCCCCCAGCCCCTGACCCCTCCCCCAGCACGCACCTTGTAGAAATTAAACACCAGATCCAGCTCACACACGTTCCCAAAGAACGCATCCAGCACCTCGACGAAGAAGTGGATCGCCTCCAGATACGCCAGCTCGTTGTCGTTTGTGTCGACGCACGCGCAGAAGAACAGCCCCGCGTACCGCCGGTACACGACCTTGGACATGTTGCGGAACTCGACAAAGTTGGACTGGTGCTTCTGGTCGCGCGGCGCGATCAGCCGGTGCACCTACACGGGGTCAGCGGCGGGGAGGTTGCGTGGCGGTGCGGCGGTCAACGCGGCGCAGTGTTGCGTACCTCGCCCTTCAGCTTCACCTTCTCCTCGTCCTGCACTGCTGTCAGCCCGCGTCGCGCCCGGTCCGCGCCGCACTCACGCTATACGGCGCATACCACTTCGCCAGCCGAGTCTTGCCCCTGTTCCGCGTCAGCGCGCCATGCAAACCACACCACCCCGCCAGCGCCGGCGGCGGCGCGTGTGTGTAGAGACAACGTACTGGCGGTTCTGGATCAGGATAAAGGAGAGCACCATGTTGCTGGAACGTCGCCGCGCATGGGCGGGCGGAGAGTACTCGATGCCGGCGCGCGCGGAGCCTCGGAGGTGAGGCGGGCGGACCCTGGTTGCGGGACCCACTTTTCGGTGGGCCTGCGGACGACAGACACCGACGCGATGCTGGACGTTGGACGTCGGATGTTGAATCCTGCACGCTGGACCCCGAATACCAGACGACAGCTTGCAACGATTAATCGTCCAACCGTGCAGAGTGTAGTATATTGGAGAGACCGGCGGTGGCAGACAAAGTGAAGAAGTGTTCTACATTGAGCTCCCCTAAACTACATACACGGGGACTGGTGTATTCGCACAAACGCTTCAGCGCTACTCTGATTGTGCTGCTTACTCTAGTCTACATACGGGAGTCTCGCCTGCTCTAGATGGCTTCCAAAGGTCCCTGTATGTACCGCCACGAACATGGTCTTTCCACGGCGCTGCTTTGCGGGACGGGAACACCACTGCGTTATGCATCCCGGGCGCGTTTCTCTGTTGTGAGTCTCGCAGGCGCTGACTCTGTGGGGGGCCCGCGCTAGATCGAGTCCGTAGCACGAGTGCTTGCTTGCTCGCCTCAGGACTCTTTCGATCTATATCTTTCCCCGCGCCGTTTTGAGCCCCCGGCCTTCTCCCTACATCTCCACTGACCTTCCATTCCCCTGGCCTTCAAATACCCTGGCGTTCCATGACATCTTATATCGAGTTTCTGCTCTTCCCGGCGCGAGACCTGGCTCACGGGAACATGGGACCGCAGGTGAGCACATGGCGCCTGGCGAGGACAAGGACCTGAGCGCTACTAAGCCCAAACCTATACCCGATAACACTGAGGCGACCGAGGAGCCAATCGCGCTGCAGCTGCGGCACGGTGTCAGCATTGGCCGCGACGTAGAGGGGCCAGACGAGTGAGTAGCCACCGAACGCCTCTGCAGCTGTTTGGAGTTAGTAGATGTATCGGTATCAATCATGGAAGAGGACTACGCACCATACTGCTCTTGCCCTGTCTCCTTGGCCAGCGGCTGCAGCTCGTAGTCGAGATGGAACGGCACGCACGCGCTCAGCTCGTCGACCATCTGCTGCACCACGAACGTGCTGTGCGTGTACGTCGCCTTGTCCGCGTACCCGCCGTAGCCCAGCCAGTCGAGCCCGGCGAGCATCACGCGCCGGCAGAAGATGCGGCACACGCGGTAGTCGTTCATGATGCTTGCCAGCGGCACGTCGTGGTACGCGTGCTGCTCGCCCGGCCACTTCTCCGCGTTGGCAATGTCCTCTGGGATCTCGGATTCGACGCCGATGATGCGGTGCTTCCACTCCGGCGGCAGCGTGCGGTACCACTCTTCGAGATTCCCGTCGACCATCTGCGCAAACTCGATGATTTCATGCGCTTCTGATTCCTCGGCTGGGTCGTAGAGCGTGCTGGTCAGTCCGTTGGCGCGGGCGCGTAGGTTGGGCAGGTCGATGCAGATCAGGGTCAGGCGGTTTGCGGCGTTTTCTGATGCAATGTCAGACTCGCCTATCCAGCCTCTCTGGCCCGGGAAGTCATCGATAGGTTTAGAGCGCTGCACACACGATGTTATCATCATGGTGCGGACGGCGCGGAACATGGCGTGCGACATGGGGTCGTTGAACTGGTCAGTGCCGCGCATCTTTGTGAGGGCGACAGCGCCATCGACATGATTGCCCCACGCGGTAATGGTGTCATCGGTTGACATGATGGTCTATTGAAGTTAACATGGGAGGCGGTTCTGGTTGATAAGTCGACATACCTCATAAAGCGAGAACATTAGGATGGCCAGCACTGTCTCATTTGATTTGCCCATCACAGGATCCTTGAGGTCGGTGTTAAGCTTCCGAATGGCCTTGCCGTAAGTTTTGACAGCCTCACCCACGAGTGCTTCTCTGCCTGGATATTGACCGCAAGCTGCCATGGCGACAGCACTGGTGGCCAGATGCAAGACTGATGATGGTAATGCTTGATTGTATAGTGGCACAAGAAACTCAAGATATCCTCTTGTACTTTCCGCTTGCTGTGGAAGTGTGATGAAATTCTTGAAGAAGAAAGTAACAGCCTCATAGTCTGGCGCCATCACAATGGACTGTGGGATTTGATCGAGATTCCATAGCCAATTGTCGAACAGTCCTTGCGAGGATAGTGCCTCCGGATACTGTGGTATGATTATGAGTTGCTGATCCGAATTTGGTGTGGTTTGTGCTGTAGAAGGATCTTCTGCTGACGATGGCGAAGTACCTGACACTTCGAATGTGATAAAGGTAGGTCTATGGTAGTCAGCAATTGCCACTATGGGTTGTTCTGAATTTGGGGTAAAAACGAGAGACATGTGACTTCATCTCATTGGAAGGCAAGCAACGAACATTGTACGTCTTGCTTGTGGTGAGTTGGGAATAGTGTCTTACTGATTTGGCGAAGGTTGCGAGCTCAAGCTACCAGGGCTGCACCTACTCGGCGTCGGGCCAGACGTCTTTCTCGCCTTTCTTGCCATGGCCTTGTTCTCATCTCTGAACACTAGGTCGAATTCATCTGGATACCCCGGACAGTCGCGGCCAGACTTCTTACAGTTGCCACATGTTGGTCGCTTTTCATCGCACTGAGATAGGTCAGTTCTGTGTGGCACAGTTCGCCAGCATGTTTTGGTCGTGCACCACAGAGCATTACAAGCGCACAAGATGAACTATCTGCTGTATCATACCTTTATCCTGCGACTCTTACACATGCCGCATCCACGGCTTGGCTTTCCTGTATAGACCATGTTGCGCTTCCTGTAGACACAGCACACTTTTGTGGTTCAAGATTCCTGATCGTCCCCTTGGTAAGCCAAAGATGGCGTCTTGTAATTCTTGGCCTGAAACGAGTTGATATACACAAGGCAGTATTGTTAGTCGACTTGTGCGATTATGGTGCTTAAACACTTCGCCTCAGGGCCTACGTCGACCATCGAACCAGCAAGATACACTACGTAGCCTCTTTGTTGCGGTTGCCAATTTCGACAGCCTTCGAGACGGTAAGGAAACGGCTACCGTGCACCTGTAAGCCCGATCCTGGCAGGTCCAATTGTGCGGGTCGTGCTCGTCGCAGCTTGGTTCCTATGGCAAGACGAAGCGAGGCGATTTCCCAATGCAAGCTGATTGTTACGCCGCAAGCCTATCAAAGTCGTCGGAGTGTGATGACAGAGGCAGCAGTAACATGTTTGTTCGACAAAACGATAATTCAGAGTCGCCTCGGTTTGTGTGGCGTGCCGAAACTCATCAGGAGGTGTAGTTGTGTTGAATTTGAAATTCGCAAGCCCCACCAGATTGAGCCTAGTCACCCGATTAGGCTTAGTGCCTCCTACGCGGGCAGTGGCGCAGCGCCGTTTCATCGACCCACGCGGGATGCTGCGGGATGCTGCGGGAAAACGCAAGGAGAATGACCTCAGGAGGCACAAAAGCTGCTGCCTGAAGCTTCATGACTGCTAATTCGGACACTACCTCCAAGGGCTACGCAATGCAATCAGCCAAGCGGAATGTCCAAGCGGAGGGACTTCAACCCGATCAGTGACGCTGGGCGGGCAATTGGGCCTGGAGAATGTACCGGTTGCCATTGTGTAATAGTCCGAAGATTGGCTCATGGGTTTGTATCAAAACTGCAATTGTTCCAGGATCTGGAACAGTAATGTCTGTATTCTGCTCGCCGCAAGATTCCGATATACAGCAGATGCGGGGTGCAGTGCTGACAATCAGTAAGCAAGTGTCCATCTAAGTCACTAAAGCCGATACAAGATGTGAGATTAGATACTAGGCGTGAGTTCAATCAGAAAAAGGTGGTCGCAGTTGCCGTTTCTTTCTCCCTCAAAGTAAGTGGAAGGTGCAGCACTACACTACATACGCCACAGCAGCAATATACAAGACGCGGATTTAACCTTGCAAACAACATTGGCCTTCAATTGTCTTGCTGCTGCTACCTGTTCTGGAGCACAGGAGCAGACCCGGCGTTACGGAGTACCCCTCTAATTCGATCACACAGATACGCCTTCCAGTAACATTTCTGAAGTGTCACAGCATCACAGTACACACATTTACAGCATCAGCGACTCACCGTGTACCGTGTTTCTTCTACAGAATTATAGCAACGATCCTCTTCGATCCGGACCTAGTAGAGACCTTTTGCACGCGTAACCATGCACACGCAATCGGGCCGCTTCAGGGTGTGAATCGGTCGTACAAGATAGCCATCTGCTCCAACCACGCAACCTATAATCACGGACACATCGATCGAGGAAGCCGGACCCCCACGAGTCACGACATTGTGCATCATGCTTGTGCTGGGCTGTGCGCTCAGTAGATAGCGCACTTGGTTTTCAAGGGATCATTCTTCGAGTCACTACGAACGTAGGATGCAGGGTCAAAAGAAGAACGCCAGGCGCCTCCTTAGCTTGTGTATTGTTCTTCTGATCTGCCAACCATGCGTGTACCAATCGCCACCTGCACAAAGACGATATGCTAAGTTTTCAGCTGCTAAAAGGTGATTGACGAATTCTTCTTCTTTGCCTTCTTCTTACTCTTCTTCACCGGGTCATTAGTGCCGTTGGCGATGGTGGGAGGAGTTTCATTGAGAACTGCTTGCTTCGCGTCATCGAAGCTGTTGTCAGGTGCGACTGCTTCCGCCTCTACCACTGAGTCGGCTCGCACGTGTTCTGCTTTCTTCACTTTGGCTGGCGGGGCGGCGACGGTCTTTAGTACTTCAGACTGGCCAAAGGTGGGCTCAATGGCTGGGAGACCGAAGTCATCGTTTGAAGTAACATCACTGGATACGCTGAGATTGTTCTCCCTGGGATGTGTGGATGCGCTGGTCTCAAGATTCGAAGCGCTGGACTCGAGATCAAGAGAATCCGTCTCGTTCAGGTCATCCCCTTCTCTCGAGGTAATTGGGCTGTTCACAACAGATTCAGTCGGCGAAGGTAGCTGGTGCAAACTATCCTGGGTAGGGACCTCGCTATCAGTGGCCATACTTTCAGCTATCGGTGTTACGGCACCGCTGTCAAGAGGTTGCAGAGCGGTGGTCGGAGCTGAGACCGCAGCATAGTTGCTCATAACAGTCTTCCAGACGATTTGCAGCAGACGGCTGTTGCCTTCGACTCTGGTGATGAAATCTGGTCGTTGGAAAGGCTCGGGGTCTTTCGCCATAGCCTTCTTTATGGCATCTTCGAGGTACTCTGAGTACCACGCATCGCCTTCGGGGAGCAGGGTGAACGTTTGATCTCTGGCAACTCTGAGTATGTCGAAGATCGATAAACCTTGACCCGTCTGAACGATCTCATCCTTTGAGAGCTCCGCAAGGTCGGGCAGCTGATACTGTACGGCAGCGCAGTAGACGCAAGTAGAATGCCTAAATTTTCCAACAGGCGCGTAGCGAATCTTCCTCTCAAACGTTCCCGCGTACAGATGATGGATCAAGGTATGCGCTGGCCCTTCGTGGAGTTTCGGCAAAGACACAGGCTGATCATTCGAAGCCAGTGCGAAGAGGGGAGCACTTTTCCGCAGCATCCAGCTGTGTACTAAGAAACGAGTTGCAGAACTCCCTACGTCGAGGGAAACGATCCTAGATTCGACATACGGTCTGGCCCATGCAAAGTTAGCAAAGGCCGTGTAACTTGGGAGATGAGTTTGACTGACGAATTGTGGTTGGCGGTGTTGCCTGATTCATTGCTCTCATTGGGCTCTGCGATATCCTGAGACGCGTTTGTAGAGGTATGACTTCCTCTATTTGGAACTACAGTCGGATTGGTGCTGGACGACATGGTGAATGTCGGCTTGTTCCTGCCTGATTCGACTCCATATCGCCGAACAACGGCCTTTATCCGTCAGATACCAAAGTGAGGCTCAATTCTGCTGAGCTGTCACTTATTCGACGCCGTGAGGAGTGCATGCATTGATGTGTTGGCAGTCGGACAAATCTTCAGCCTGATGTGTAAGAGTCTCCCGTTGGTCAGCCTTGTGTGCTTCGCTGCATATTCGGAACGATGGAGGTAAGCGTGCGCCACCCGGTCCAATGATTCGTTTGTTCTGTATTTCAGAATGTACCCCAGAGTTTCGCACCCGAATACGACTGGTCGATCAATATGCACCGGTGACAGTTGGGCCGGGTGGAAACATAGACAGCGATGGAACGGCCCATGGAAGAGCCCAAAACTTGCCCTTCGACGAAATGTGTCAGCCTGATGAAGGTAAAAATAATTAATGCGTTCGACTTGGGGCACCAAGCGTTATCCGCTTTTGTTATTGGTACAGTCTTTGCTTACCAGCACTGCTGTCCGTCACCAGCCCAATCCTTCCCACAGCGTCGCTGGAACTCATATCACCAACAAAGCCTGACAAGCTGTTGAGTATGTGACAGTCCTCAATATTGGCTGCGCTCGAAGTTTCTAGAATCGCCTGTCTATGACTTGCTTTTAGCCCGACACGCAGCCTGAACAGTGTGTGTCCATCCAAGATAGCGCTCCATCGCCTTCGAAAGCCATACACAATGCAGAGCGACGCACGCATCGGCGTCCAGATCGAAGAAAGTGCCACAGGAATATCAGCCGCCATTGTCTCCGGTCTTATCACCGTACCTGCAAGGAAAGAGGCAACGTTCGGGTTGAAAAATGCGACACGGCTGCCACCGCGAGCTGTATAGCCTTGCCTGCCATTGTACATAAGTTACATCGCATAAGCAGCATATGCACTCAGTACACTTTGTTTAAGCTGTGATGTCTGAAGATACTAAAGCTGCAAGAAGTAACCAGTTTCAGCATTGCAATTTTCCGAATCGTTGGTATATGCAGCGTAGAAGGGCAGCGGTGCAGTGACTGACGTAAAGAGTGTAGATAGCTATTCATCCTCGGTGTGGCCTGGGACTGCGATAGTGGCTGACTCTACCCCGAAACGGTATGTGCAACGATTAGGCTGGACGCTGATAGGTGTATCAGTGCGCGCGAAGTTGGAGTACCTAGAACGCACCCCGTTGATATATGCTGTGCCTACACTGCTGCTAGACTTGCATTGTACACCAATAGCAGTCATGGGTGACGCGAATAAATTTTGGTGTCATTTTGCACACCTCTGGTATTAGAAGTGCAGGTAGTCGTCGGCCCCGTATAAGTCCGTGATGCTACGGTCGATGCTGAAAATGAACTGTGGAGGCACATCTCCATATTAAACATTATGAAGCTTCTGCCACAATAGTATCTCAAGGACTCTGTCCTGACCAATTCCAGGATATTCGCCGGTGATGTTCATTTCTTTGTTAAAGTAACAGTATGTGCGCGTAAGAGGCAGCCCCCGCAGTGCATTAGTAGTTTTCACATCTGGCCATGGCTGCCATGCTGTTTCGATGATAGAATGGATGTTCGATACGCAGACGTGTCGAAAAGGGTCTGTTTGATTCTGAAATATCACTCTGGAACTGTTGTTCTGTATGCAGTAAGTGTTCATACTCTCAGGTGCTTTTAAGATATCTCTGTTGGTTCGGGTGGCGGTCGGTGGCCTACGCGCTTTGCAGCATCCAACTCTTCTCTGCATCTGGATCGACCATCTTTATTCACTTCACTTGCCACGGGAACATTCTCAGAAGCTCGCCCGATCTGTTGAAGTTATGAGACGTTGGTAGCCGAAACATCACGTGCGACAAGATACGATCGAATAAAAGGCCGCACGCCCAACCTTGATCAGCAAGTCATGTAAACATGAACACCTAGGTAATATTACGTAGTCAACACTGGACTGCACACGAGTCAGTATCAGTCTGCGCCGTTCACCTCACCTCGTTCACCACGTATCACCATGATGCGGGGCCACATGGTCTTCCCAGAGTCGAGGTGAAGGTGGCTTCCGTGCGTAGATCGAACTAGTCTTGCAGCACAGTCTTCCCACGTCTCTTTTACTCGTATCCTTTGACCAATCCTCGACTACCCGCCATCCGCAAAGACGAAATCAGCAATGTCCGACGTCGAGCCCAAGACTACAGGCCAAGGCGCCTCAGCTTGGACAGACACCGAGCGAGTCTGTCATCTACTCCTCAATCCTTGCTCTTACTAACCCTGCACAGATGGCGTACCTCATCGTCATTGCCGAGCACGCTCTCGAGGCTCCTATCGAGTCCAAGGTCTCGGTCAGTATCCAATACCGCTACTCTTTTTTCTGAAACTGACAAACAGATAGCAAGCCCCTGTTCCGGGCGGTCGCACGGTCAACGCGTGCCGCAAGATCGTCAAGAAGCTTAAGGAGAAGCTCAAGGACGATATCGACAACATCAAGGCCGGTCTACCTGTCACTGCGCCGCCAGCTGAGGGTGAGGCAGCAGCCAAGAGCACACCACGCAAAAGAAAGGCGGAGCTGGGAGGAGATGGAGATGCGTCGCCGAAGAAGAAGGCCACTCCGCGGAAGAAGAAGAGCGAGGCTACTGTCAAGGACGAAGACGATGATGGCGGGGTTGAAGCAGAAGGCTAGTAGGTTCGGCATCAATTGTCGATGGTGACGTGAAGCAGCGTCTGGCTGTCTCTTCAGTGGTGGAGCGTGCAACCATGGTCTTGCGGATCAGACAGAGTTGCGCATGTGCTCCTTGTCTCTCTCAATCACGTGCTCCAGTCTTTTATCGTTGGCAGCTCATTATGGACACCTCGAAATGGACACGATCTCTAAGCAAGCATGATCATCCTTGTGACGCATAGTGTGATGCCCGATGCGACTGGACCACGTCATGTGTATCAATTGGAGCAGCCGCAAGTCTAGATTGTGATATCCAATCAAGTAGCGGACGAGTTTGGGACTGCAAAATCAGGATCATTCGTAAGGGCAGTTGCGATCACAATAATTAGCATTGGGGTGGATCCACGTTCGACGATGTTGATGATGATAACGATGTGCTGCGGAGAACGTCGGCGGTGGCGATGCTGGTTGCAGATCCGTTCACCAAGCGACCTGTGCCCTGCATCCCTTGGCAACGATGATGCTGCCTCTTTAACATTGCGACCGCAGACTGACTCCCGTGTGTTAGCCTCAATACATTTCTGTGCGCGTGTGTATTCTGTGCTTCGTCAGGAAGTAGCAAACGTGTGATAGTGGTATCTGGGCATGCTTAGCCGGCTCACTGTCACCTCAGCTTGGAAAAGAAGTTTCGCGTCGCCCACGCCGCCGTCCTTCACCGCGACCTATTTCTCCAGCCGAGCGATCACCCGCCTTCCTTGTACTTCCTCATTCTTTTATCGCACCTACACTGTCTCCAATCGACTATACACATCCACACCCATGGAACAAAATGGCGCGCACAGCAAGCGCAAGCAGCCGCCCACCCCCAGCGCCGAGCGCCCGTTGAAACAAATCAAGGCCGAGACAGATGCGCACATTCGCAACGGAGTCACGACGTCGCCCACACCAGAGATGGACGTAGACGATGCGCGCAGTGACGTCAGCATCGACTCGATGCCCGTTCTACCTGTTGCTGGCGCGGTGCACGATACGGCTGAGTGGCAGAAGACGATCGAGGGCGTTGTGAAAAGCGTCGTGTCGATCCACTTCTGCCAGACGTGCTCGTTCGATACAGACCCAGCCATCGCCTCAGAGGCGACTGGGTTCGTCGTGGATGCTGAGAAAGGCTACATCATGACGAACAGGGTATAGCAATCACCTTTCCTTGCAGCGGGCCTTATACTGATATGCTCAGCACGTTGTCGGCGCCGGACCGTTCATCGGATACTGCATTTTTGACAATCACGAGGAATGCGACGTCTATCCCGTCTACCGCGATCCCGTGCACGACTTCGGTATCCTGCGCTTCGATCCCTCCAAGATCAAGTACATGCCCCTCACCGCGCTACAACTGAAACCAGACCTCGCCAAGGTTGGAGTGGAGATTCGCGTAGTGGGTAACGATGCTGGAGAGAAACTCAGTATCTTGTCCGGTGTCATTAGTCGACTGGACCGCAATGCGCCTGAGTACGGCGAGGGCTACTCCGATTTCAACACGAACTATATCCAAGCTGCTGCCGCTGCAAGTGGTGGAAGTTCTGGCAGTCCTGTTGTGAACAGGGACGGCTATGCTGTCGCACTGCAGGCTGGTGGCCGGTCAGACGGCGCCGCTACCGACTACTTCCTACCACTCGATCGTCCACTGCGCGCGCTCGAGCTCGTTCGCCAGGGCAATGCCGTATCTCGAGGCACCATACAGACACAGTGGATACTGAAGCCATTCGATGAGTGCAGAAGACTGGGCCTGTCGGCAGACGTGGAGGAGGCCGTCCGTACCCAATTCCCCAAGGAGACGGGCATGCTTGTTGCCGAGGTCGTGCTTCCGCAAGGGCCTGCCTCTGGCAAGGTTGAAGAGGGCGATCTTCTGACGCATGTGAACGGCCAGCTCCTCACCCAATTCGTTCGTCTAGATGCGATTCTAGACGACAATGTCGACAAGCAAATTTCGATTACGATCCAGCGCGCCGGCGAGAACATGAACGTCGATCTGAACGTTGGTGATCTACACGCCATCACCCCAGACAGATTCGTATCAGTGGCTGGCGCCTCATTCCACGACCTGTCCTACCAGCAAGCTCGCCTATATGCCATCTCACTCAAGGATGCAGGTGTCTACGTGTGCGAAGCCGCTGGCTCATTCCGATTCGCCGATGGCTACGCATCGGGGTGGTTGATCCAAGAAGTGGACAACCAACCCACGCCAAACCTCGACGCTTTCATCGAAGTCATGCGCAAGATCCCCGATCGCAAGCGCGTCGTCATCATGTATAAGCATCTTCGTGATCTGCATACTGTTAACACAAGTATCACAGCCATCGACAGACACTGGCACGCAAAGATCAGGATCGCTACGCGCAATGATGCCACAGGGCTGTGGGACTTCAAGCCGCTAGCTGATCCTGTTCCTGCGATCCCGCCAGTGCCGCGCCGCGCCAATTTCGTCAAGATGAACTCGCAGTACCCTGAAGCAGTCGACATCGTTCGCAGTCTTGTTCGAGTACATGTATCTATGCCAATCAAGCTTGATGGTTTCCCCAAGATGAACAAGCAAGGCTATGGTATTGTAGTTGATGCCGAGCAGGGCCTTGTCCTTGTCTCGCGGGCGATTCTGCCGTACGATCTTTGCGACATCTCATTGATCATCGCGGACAGTATCTTCATTGACGCCAAGGTTGTATTCATGCACCCATTGCAAAACTACGCTATTGTCAAGTATGATCCCTCGTTGGTGCAAGCCTCAGTCAAGACGCCCAAGTTCTCCACGGAGTTCATCAAGAAGGGTGACGAGACCATCTTCTTCGGCATGAACCAGAATTTCCGCCCTGTTGTAACAAAGACTGTTGTAACAGACATCACCACCGTTGCAATTCCTGCCAGCGCCATCACACCTCGTTACCGCGCGACAAACTTTGATGCCATCACAGTAGACACCAACCAAGCCTCCCACAGTGGCTCAGGTGTTTTGATTGCCGAAGACGGTACAGTGCAGGCTCTCTGGCTCTCCTATCTTGGTGAGCGGACATCGCACAGCGGTAAGGACGTTGAGTACCATCTAGGTCTCGCGACACCCAACCTACTCCCCGTCCTCAACGAAATCAGAGGCGGCAAGACCCCCAAACTGCGCATCCTCAATGTCGAGTTCCAGACTGTTCAGATGAGCCAGGCACGCGTCATGGGTGTATCAGAAGAGTGGATTGAGAAGACAGAACACGCGGATCCAGAGCGACACCAGCTCTTCATGGTGCGCAAGGTCGACTCTGGTCACGGCGATGGTCTCCAGGAGGGCGATGTCGTCCTCACACTCAATGGCAAGCTCGTCACACGGAGCCCCGATCTCGATGTCATGTACACCAATGAGTTCCTCGATGCTGTCGTGGTGCGCAAGCGCAACGAGATGTCTATCAAGGTCTTAACCGTCCCCACTGAAGACCTCGAGACAGATCGCCTCGTCAGCTTCTGCGGCGCTACGTTCCACCGTCCTCACCAGGCCGTCAGGCAGCAGATCAGCAAGGTGCATTCAGATGTCTACATCTCGTCTCGCGCCCGTGGGTCGCCGGCGTACATGTATGGTACGTATCAGTGTCTTGTCCTCTGTTTGACCGTATACTAATGACACAAAGGCCTCGCACCAACGAATTTCTTAACCCATGTCAACAACAAACCCACTCCAGACCTAGACTCGTTCCTCGAAGCCGTCAAAGAGATTAAGGACAACGAATACTTCCGACTAAAGGTCATGACATTTGACAACGTACCTTGGGTTGCGACAATGAAAAAGAACGAACACTACTTCCCGACTATCGAGTACGTGAAGGACAAGGGCGAGGAACTCGGGTGGCGGAAGATTATCCATGAGTGCGACGACGGTGGTATGAGGGAAGAGGCTCTTGATGGGGGCGAAGCTGAGGCTGCAGAGGGCGATGCATGTGAAGAGTAAAAGCCGCGTCATTTTGCATTGTATCATAAACCAAGCATCAGAATAAAGCCCTAGGGCCAACCTTATTTCAAAGCAACCTATTGCTATCTACATCACTGATAAGCTGCATGACTTTAAAATCGAAGACACCAAAGGACTACCTAGGTATCGTTCTAGCTGGCATCGAATGATTCCAACACTTCTAACACGGTCCGATTCGATCCGATGCTTACGCTTTAGGCCACCACCAGCCTCACACCATCATCACATGACACTTGCTAATATATCACAACCGCAACTCCTTCAAGCCTCCTAAGCCAGAGACATACTTCGAACCCCTGACCATGGCAACATCAACCTTCCTCGGCCTCACGCTCACCCTCGGATCCCCAGCCCTCACAGCGCTGCGCATCGCGCCGCTGCTCGGCAGCACCGCAAGCCTGACACACGCATACATGGAATGGCTGACCAACACCTCATTCCTCGTACCCGCCCCCGTAGACTCTAGACTAAGCCGCCTCCTCCGCGGCGTCAACACAGCATCCGAGGGTCTCGCAACCGGCGCACCGCCGCCTTCCGACGCCGAGCTCGCGGACGCAAAGCAAATGGTCGTCCCAGAATGGTTTACAAACTTCTTCAACACCGGCGTGGTTAGTGTCGTTGCGCTTAATTCACTCACGGTTGTCTCGGCGTGCTTGAATCTCGTATTTAGTGAGGGGCTGGGGGAGAGCAAGGGGTTCTACCAGGCGGGTCTTGGGGCTGCAGTTGCGCATTATGCGTTTGTGCCGCTGGTGGGAAGGAGTGTGCGCGCATTGATTGGACTTGCTGCTACGCGGAGGGAGGGAGGGGATAAGGCGGTAGACTGGGTCAGGGAGTGGGTTGGGTATCATAGGATTCGGATGTGTACTGTTGATGCGCTTGCTCTGGGCTGTTTTTCATGGGGCGTTGTGCACGCTGTGTCACCGAAAGCATGAAGTAATGTGTTGAACTGCTAGGTTGGTTCAGATTTAGGGTGTGCCAGAATATAACTGTTGTTGCGCTTTTCTACATATCACTCATCATTAGCACTTGTACGTCACACTCCTCGACAGCCTCTGATATTCGGTCGAAATAGACACTGTTAGTCAAAAGAATCTTGGTCTGCGTCCCATTTCTGGCTGACAAGAAGACTGCCTCCACCGCAGTCGAGTTCGCAACTCCATCATTAGGAAGTAACATCTGAACTGTACCCACACATGAAGTAGCATGGTCACCGTTTTACGGCAAAGAACTTGTCGAGTGCCTTCTCCATGTCCTGCACACCGAGCACTGGGGTCAAGCTTCCTCTGATCCATTTCGGTAGCTTGCTCTGAATGCGCTCACCACTATATCTCTTGTCCAGCATCATGATAGCAGCGTAGTCGCCTTTGTGTCGAATCGCACGACCCACGCACTGATTGACGGCACGCATGCAGGCATTCTCGTAAAAATCCCTTGCTGCAGCCTTTCCGTTTCCTCCTCGTGCGTTCTCCTTTGACGTGATGTATTGCAGCTTGGCTTTCCACTCGGCTGAATGTGGGTTGGGAAAAGGCAAGCCAACGACAATAACACCACGACCCAGAGCATCACTGAAGTTGATACCTTCTGAAAGTGTCCCGCCGATAACGGCAAAAAGCAGTGCACCCCGCCCGTTGCCTGATGCGACAGCTGCACTGTACGAAGTCAAAACGGAGTCTACAGCTGCCTCTTTTGATTCATTGGATTTGCTACCAGACTGTTGATCACTCCGCTGCTCCAGAAAGATAGGCTTTTTTTGCGTGAGCTGCTCCCAAAATGTTGACTTCTGGTGCTGAGTGGAAGGACGCTTCCACAACGCAATGCAGGTGTCCAAGTAGGCGTAACTCGGGAAGAAGACGACTAGCCCGTCAGGAACGTGTCCAGCTATTCTTAGAATTGTATTTCCAAGATTGATGATCTTTGTATATAGTCAGCCAATGTTGGGATGAGATGACTCTGCAAAAAACATACAGTACTGTCTTTGTTGCGACTCTCAAATGTAAAATCGAACTCCAGGCCGTTGAAGGCCTTTGTAATCGGTGCTGCTAGTAGGTTGAATGGTGGTATGACATGGCCACATGACAATGTCTGTATCTTCTCGGAAGGAAGATATGGAAGAAGATGATGCTCGTAGTCGCTCATCTAGATCACATTAGTATTGAGAACATGTTTCGGTCACAGTAACCTACAGGTGACATTGTTCCACCAGCAAGTACTACAGCTCTTGCATCTTCTACAATGTCTTGGAAATGATATGTAGGATCCAGAAGCAGGTACCGCAAGCTTAGCTCGCCTCCATCTTCTTTCGAGTAGAAGAACCGGCCCTCCGCTGAAGGATTCATCAACGACAAAAGGAAAGTCTGTACATGCATGAGCACTGGCACGGTGTGTCGCGGAGTTTTGGTTGGCTCGTCTTTTCGATTTGAGCTTGACGGTTCCTGGCCATTCTCTTCTGTATACGCCGTGTAGCCATCGACTTTTCGCGCCAACTTGCTCTCTTGAAGGTATAAGTTGAGCTTGAAGATGTTTATTTGGTCGACGCCTTTACCAGACATGATGGAGCCCATGTCGGCCAAACCGTCGCTCGCTTTTGAAGTTGTACTTAGCGACTGCAGATACACGATGATTGAATCAAGAATGCGGATGATCTGCGCAACATACACACGATTCTTACCCTTCAGGCGATTTCTGAACCTTTGTAGATACACTGTAAGCTGAACTCGAGCTTGCTGCACTTGAGACAGGGTTACTGAAGCGGAATAGATCCCGGCTATAGCGTCCATTAAGTTATGCGCTTCATCGATGATGACAATGTGATCCTTCAGTGAAAGACCCAGCGCCTCACGAGCGGATCTTTGCAGAAGTAATGGATACGGTAAAGTAACAATCTGAGATGTTAGTGGATTCGATACCGTAATCTCCCCAGAGACACGTACCTCACAAAATTTGATGACTGGCCGAGAAGCGTAATAAGGGCAGACGCCCAACTGCTTACCAAGGGTTCCCAAGTCCTCGATATCCCTGATCTTCGCAAGCGCGTTGTCACGAAACTCGATCAACGACACTTCGCTATCCTTCGTGGGCATGGCAAAGCATCTGGAGTCGTTTGACGTAGCCTGCTGCAACTCGAGACACCGTTCGTTGATCGCTGTTGCATTGCCTAGTCGACTGACTTTAGGATTGATACAAAGGTTTTTTCTCGAACCAAGGGTCAGATGTTTCACATCCTCCATAGTTTCGTCAGTGCTGTTGCCATTGGGACCTTGGTCCATCGTTATAGCAGGAGGTAACTTGACCCTGGATAATTCGCTTGAAAACTGTGTCAATTGCGAATGTGTTCGCGAGCAGAAGAATATCTTTATCTCGTCTGGCATCTCTCCGTCTTCGGCCTTTGTCGCGCTGGAAGCATATCCTAGCGTGTCCATCAACGCTTGTGTCTCTGCAGAGAGACCGGAATTGCCAAATCCGCTATGTCTCGCATTGCCAGCGGTGTCTTGGTCAGACTCGTAGTCGTCCAACGCGAATTGTGTCTCGAGATCCCCATTATTAGCATCATCAGAGCCGACCTTTCGTCGTTTCTGAGTGTGGTTTGTTACTGCGGCGCGTTCTTTGGCGCGTTCCTCTTTGGCTTTAACCTTTGCTAGCCTTTCATTGAGCTCCTCCCGACGCCGAAAGGCTTCCTGCTTTCGTTGGTTGCGGGCATGCTCAAGCATCCAGGGTGGGTCATCATTATGTGCCGATTCGATCTGGAAGCCATCTTCAAAAGTGCGGCGTTTGTGTTCACGCAACCACGTCAGTGATCCGCAAATCAAACTCAAAGATTTGCCTGTTCCCGTCGGTGATTCAAAGATACCGACTTTACCATCCTCTAGACAATCATACACCGCACTCATAAACTGTTTCTGGATGCCATAAGGCTCGTACGGGTGATGGAAGTCCCGCGTCGTGTCGTTGACGCTCATGGCTTGTGGGCTGCGTTTTGTCGAGAACCGAAAGAAGATACTTGGACGCGTTTGCCAAGACAGACCAGACGCGCTAGCCACCCCACCTTCCTTCATCGAGCCTCCGACGATCATCACGCTCATCTGTAAGGATGTGTCAACAGTGTCTGCACATAACATTACATCAAGACACGATCTTGCAACATCCACCTCCGCGTTACTCCTTTGAGTATGCCAATACACATGAAGCAGGGGCAAAGTGTGGACCTGGAACAAGAACAAGAACAAGAACAAGAATAAGAACAAGAGGACAATGTTGGTGAGACAGAAGGAGTATTACCACTTCAAGAATTTCGACGACTCTGCGATTCTTCCGAAACCTCTATCATGCTTATATTTATTTCAGCCATGAACTTCTAATAGGACTTTTGTTTGCTAGCCGCGCCACAAGTTGTGCTGTACATCCTGGCGAGTAGTAGAGCAAACGAGATTATTATCATGTCAGCGGCATTTGCACCTACCTCCTGATTGAAGGTGCTTGGGTCGATCATCAACGAGGTGCGCTCTTCTCAGCTTCTCATAGCCGAGGCACCCGATATTTTGGTGTGCTCTGCTTCGTCAATCATTATGGATATGGCGTGCTGTCACACAAGACCACCGTCCACCAATCAACGCGTCGTCTATGGAACAGGTGTCACACCTTATCAACACGCCGTGACTGCGACATACAGCGATCCGATGATGGCAGTGTTTGCTGACAATTGATGCATTCCTTCGCCGCACGCTTTGTCAAAATGCATCACTCGGGAGCATCCAGGACTGCTGTGGCAGACGCTACGTGAACCACCATGGCTTCCAGCGAAACCGAGCCACTACTTGCTTCTTCCCATTCACAAACCGACAGTACGAACACATACATTAACAGCGACGATGGAAAATCAACGCAGCCGTCGCGTTCCATTGAAGACGACGTACTGCCGGAAACCTCGACCCTTGGGCGAACCATCACTTGGTCCAGTGCATACATCCTCGTCATATCACGCGTCATAGGCAGCGGTATCTTTGCAACACCCGGTGTAATCGTGAAGGCTGTGGGAAGTGTCGGACTCAGCCTCTCACTGTGGGTACTCGGGGCAGTCATCGCGGCCTGCGGGCTTGCCGTTGCCCTCGAATACGGGTGCATGCTACCCCGATCTGGAGGCGACAAAGTATACCTGGAGTTCACGTATCGAAAGCCTCGCTACCTGGCTAGCACACTCATGGCCATCCAGGCGGTCTTACTTGGCTTTACAGCCAGCAACTGCATCATATTCGCGCAGTATACATTATACGCGTTCGACATCGAGGCGACTGATTTCTTGCGTAAAAGCCTGGCTGTGGGACTGCTCACTGCAATCACCATCGTACACGGATGCTTCCGAAAGACAGGCATTGCAATCCAAAACTTCCTGGGCTGGATTAAAGTTGGCTTAGTTGTATTCATGGTCTTTTCAGGATTGTTTGTTGTCATCTTCAAACCACAAGGCCTGGACGGGCGACGAAGCCACTTTCCCACAGGATCAGATGTATGGAAAGACACTGAGTGGAGTTGGGGCACAATCTCCACATCTCTCTTCAAAGTGTTCTATTCTTATGCTGGACTCAACAACGTCAGCAATGTTCTCAATGAAGTCCGCAACCCTGTTCGAACACTCAAGTCGGTTTCTATCACTGCTCTTGTTACTGCATGTGTATTGTATTCTTTGGTCAACATTGCATACTTCATCGTTATCCCTTTGGACGAGATCAAAGCAAGCAAGGAGCTTATTGCAGCATTGTTCTTCGAGAAATTGTTCGGCCCCACGATAGGCAAGGTCATACTACCACTCGCGGTTGCTCTGTCGGGAGTTGGCAACGTCATGGTTGTTACTTTCGCACTGGTAGGGTGCTTTATATCTTTTGATTTACACATGACTGACATCTGCTAGGCCCGACTGAATCAAGAAATTGCGAGACAAGGGTTTCTACCATTTCCAGAAATCCTTGCTTCATCAAAGCCATTCAATGCTCCTCTCGGTGGTCTGATCGTTCACTACATACCATCTTTATTAGTCATTGCACTTCCGCCTTCCGGTGAAGTGTACTCTTTCATTCTCGAAGTAGAAGGCTATCCGGGTCAAATTTTTGCATTGGCAACTTCCGCAGGCCTACTTTGGCTTCGCTACTCAAGACCCGACCTGAAGCGACCCTTTAGGGCGTGGAACATAGCCATAGTGTTGCGCATTGCTTTATGCCTTGTACTCCTCGCGGCTCCGTTCTTTCCACCCGAGCATAGAAAGAACACTGGTATCTGGTACGCGACTTATGCTGTTGTCGGTACCAGCGTGTGAGTAGTCTCTTGCAGACGGCTGGATGGATAGAAACTAACTCTCCACACAGGATCCTTTTTGGCTTCTTGTACTGGTATATGTGGCTTAAACTCATTCCGATATTGGGAGGCTATCGGGTCGAGGAAAAGACTAGTGTGTTGGACGATGGTACAACCATCACACAACTCATCCATGTCGCCATGTAAATTAGTTCTCGGGAGGCAGTTGGTCCATGGTGTAAACTTGCACATTATCGTTTTCAGAACTTGCACAACTTCCTAGATACGGTTGCGCAAGAATGCAGGTATCACGTCTTTGAATCGTTCCACCGAACTTGCGGTGTTTGTCAGCTTCAAGGTTCCCGTCAGATTAAACGGCAACGTCAGAATGCAACAACTGAAACGGACCTTGCATTCGTTCCTCGGTATCGCATTTCAAATCCGATCACTCGGTCGTCTGATTATATGACGTGCTTGCGGGGCAGTCTCAAGCTGACATATCGGCTGTCTTACATTGTACTAATCAGTAGGTATAAGACGTCGATGGCATCGACACAACTAAGAACCATCACACTCTGATACAGAAAATCCAACATGGCTACCGCCGCAGTCTCAACACCAACACCAGCCCCTAGTTATACCCCGCAGACTTTCCTATCCGCGAAAGAAACAAAGCCAAGTGGCCCACAGGATGTACATACAGCTCTGAACTACCACAAGCCAAACGAAGACGGCTCGCCGCCTCACCCTACCTACGTCGATCGTCCAGAAACTTATGATCGTCCCTTCGAGTCTCATCCTGTAGTGGTCAAGGATGTGCGGGGTCGTGAAAGCGAATACTCCCTCGACTCGAATGGGTTCCAATTCTACAAACACCCGAGTGTTGAGAAAGACTTCGTCAACGACGAGCAAATCAAGGATCAGTACTACAAAGAAATTGAACAGCTTTTGAAAGACGCGTATGTAGACAGAAGTGCCCCTCTTATCTCAGGCAAGTAAGTACTTACTCATGATAGCACGGGTGCAACACGCATCCACATCTTCGACCACACCATCCGTCGCCAGCAGCCAGGTGACGCGTCGACTAGCCGTCAGCTCCGTGGACCTGTACAGCGAGTTCATATTGACCAGTCTTACGATGCTGCACTCTCGCGCGTGCCCTTTCATCTACCTGATGACGCAGACAAGCTCCTTCAGTCCCGAGTGCAGATCATCAACGTATGGCGACCTATCAAGACCGTTCAGCGTGATCCTCTTGCAGTTGCCGAAGCTAGCAGCGTCTCGGATGATTCTTTGGTCGTCACTGAATTGATCTATCCGACTCGAAGGGGAGAGACGTATGCAGTGAAGCACGATCCTGCTCATCAGTAAGTTCTCACTGAATAGTGCTACCAGATACAACGACTAAAGCATTGTGTTAGGTGGTTCTACAAGTCAAATCTTACCCCAGAGGAGGTCATTCTCATCAAGTGTTTCGACTCCAAGAAAGATGGACGCGCGAGGCGCGTGCCGCACACTGCGTTCCATGTCCCCGGCACGGAAGAGAAAGAGGGCAGGGAGAGTATTGAAGTGCGTGCTTTGGTGTTCCATGAACATGAGAGCCTGGAGTAAACGCACTCCGTTTCTCTGCATCGTAAAGTGATGAAAGTAATGAAATGCATTCTCTAAATCCCTGATCAGACCTAAGTGCCGACAGTGAGAACGCTACATGTGCAAAGACTCTCATCAAATTCGAGACTTCTGCGGATTTGATGTTCGCAACACTAGGGGCTGCTTCTGTGATCGTTGACTTCAAAGTCGACTCGACTCGTCTAGGTCTCGGAAATAACAGGATGCGCATCAGTCTGTCGTCCCTAGTCGAAAGGCCCGCAAGTGTACACCAAACACTGTATTTCGATGGGGTCTGGATTTACAACCTGGCTTTCCCATTCCTCGATATCGGATACTGAGAGTGAACGAGAAGTCCGGGATGTCATTACTTGGGGAGGCTTCTACCAGACCCAGGCTGATTGATTGATCGCAGTGTAATCAAAGCCCGTGAAATTCAACACCATGACTGTTGTGGCATGCGTCGCAAGAGCTTGGATGAATCTTGACCATTGGTCTTTCAGGGTACCGTACTGTCGTTCAAGTGGCAGTGTCTGGGAGCCAGGTATTTCGGCTCTCAGCTACAGACGCTCAGCCTCATCGACATGAGTACCCCATTTCCACTCAACTGCATAGACGCGTGTATGCAGGTGCACATGTAGCCGACTTATTGCACCTGTGCATGCTTATCATGGATTTATTTGGCGAAAGCTGTGAAGGGCAGTGGTCAAAACGACCGTGCATGTTCAGGGCTCAAAGAACCACTTCGTGGTCTCTTCTTCTTTCCTAGAAAGACTTTCGATCTCGTCCAACAGACCTGCAAGTTCTGCGCCATCTTTCTGTCTTCTCAGCCAGATACGAATTGCCTGACCTTCTATTTTTGCTCTTCGGCTCATCCACCACAAGTTACCGGTTGTCAGTAGACTGTACCACCATCCCATGATGAAGACGGCTTTCATATCTTTCATCTCCAACAGCTCGAGGAATTCCGGTGTAATGACTGCCATGACGTAGAGGAACTTCATTGCGTTTTCCTGCGTCAGCTTGATAGCTGGACATTTTGACAAGGCGAGGATTGGATGATAGTAGACGCTTTTGGGTTCGCTCAGGAGACTTGTCATTCCGAATATCTCCCAGACGCGAGAACTGATATGCGGCTCCATATTGAGACTGGTGTCGACAGCTGCCCACTCTGGTACGGAAACACAGCTATTGTCTTTGACGATGCTAGAGAAAATGCTATCTGACCTCGAAGGTTGAGCAAGTCGCCAGAGGTGTTTCTTGCCCTCGCCAATCCTTAGCCATGAAAGGTCGTCGGATTCTACCGGTTTCAGAGGCCATACATCGTATGGGTTGGTAGAGCCAATTGACCAAAAGGACGCTGCGCCTAAGAACACTCCAGTGGCCCAGATAGCGTCGCGATATGACGGTGGGATCGGCTGCGAAAGGATGCTATTGAAAAGTTTTGAAGCCGTGTTCCAATGTTCGAGTGCGGTCTGACTACTAGCTGTTTTAGTGTTGCCTGCTGTCGGGTCCGCAAGATGCGCATCATGCATCATAGTCACGCTGAGTAGCATATGCATCAGAAAGGAGTGCTGAGGCAGTCTTAGCAGTATCGGTAGCCATAGATTAACCCGAACGTACCTTGCACGCGAGGTGGCATACAAGATCGCGATACACGCGAGCCATCTGAATGTTTCCTATGGTCAATGCGGTTCTATTTCGGAACCTCAACAGGACTTGTAGTTGGTTGTGACTAAAATGCCAGGATTTGTTCGTCCAGCCGAGATCCGGCGTGTTGCATTGGAGCGCTTCGTCAATGATAGTGGTCAGGGTTGGACTGACGGTCATGGTGAGAAGCGGTGAAGTCCATGGTTCGTTTCTGTCATCTCGACTCTGTTCGGACAATTCGATATTGGAACTCGGTGGCTTGTAAAAAGCGGTCGGCTCTAATTGCACCTGAAAAGACCCTTGCGCATCAAGATCCAAGAAGCTTGTTCGTTCAGAATAGTCGCAAGCAACGCTATAGAGCATGCACTTTCTGCAGGATGGTTGAGTCTCATCGCACTATGCGGTCAGCCCATCAGGTTTCTATCCACTTTTTGCGACCTCCACTTACTTTGACCCTCCGCAACTTACAGTTACCACATCCTTTCTTCGACTTCGCGTGAGTGCGTCGTTTCCGAACACCTTCGGTCCGGGGTCTCGCTGCAACGGTAGGCATGGTCGGAGGCCGTCACAGGGCCAATTTAAAGATCTAACTTGCTTTCGTATACAAAGCACAGATGTGCTGCCTCGCGCACTCTTGTATCGGTGGTCTAGAGCTAAGGCCTCCCAATCAGTGACAAGGGCGGTGCTAGTCCCGCGCTAAATGGCGCTCTAACCTCCGTTCGTATTGCAGCATTCAGCAATATGATTGGTCAATACCACGTCACCGCACGAGCACAAGCTGTGGTCCCACGCCAGAAGACGCCTTGCTTGCTCGGAAATGTTGCTGTGAACGTGGGGATCCCGCTCAATTGGCTAACAGCCAACCCACTTTTCCAAACGAAAGATATCGGAGTGAAGGCACTTTTAAGATACGATCACGGTTTTTGAAAGTCAAGGTAAGTTCCAGAGTTCAAGGTTGACTAGGTACGCTATCTATTTATCTATCACCGGCTACCACGGCGACTTGTTGTTTGAATCTGTGCAATCACCGACCCATTTAGAGGCCAGTTTTGGTGCCTTTAACAACATCCGTAACATATGTGTCAAGAGTGCCAACCTGGATTTCACCGGCATCGAGAGGCACATCAACAGCTCCGACAACAGGCAAGGTCTGCTTAACATCGCGGCGGCCAAGATCAGGCAGGTCTTTGACAGTGGTGTTCTTGACGACATCTAGAACAGGCTCGTCCTTGAGAGCAATGCCCTCAATGACCTTGTTGATATCCTTATCGACAGTGCCGACCTGAATCTTGCCGGCATCGAGAGGTACATTAACACCTCCGACGACAGGGAGGCTCTGCTCAATCTCGCGAGTGACCTTGGGAAGACTCTCGACCTTGATGCCCTTAACGAGGCCATCCACATACTTGTCGACAGTGCCGACCTGAATTTTGCCAGCATCGAGGGGAACATCAGCGCCGCCAACAACAGGGAGGGACTGGCTGATGTCGCGAGATGCGAGGTCGGTCTGGGGAATAGCTGGAACCACAGGAACGCTGACTGCAGGGACAGTGGGTACTGCGACAGTAGCAAGGTCGACCTCGACAAGATCATCGACATCAACGTTGATAGGCGCGTTGATAAGCGCGTTGATAGGCGCGTTGATAGGCGCGTTGATGATGTGATCAGCAGCCTTTTTGATAAGGCCGGTCTTGACAGGAAGAGTGCTGACAGGAAGAGGAAGGATTACTTCTGGATCGACATCGCCGATGAGAGTGGCATCCTTGAGAACACCATCAACGATCGGCGCGTCGGCACGCTTGACAGGGAGGTTGACGTTGGAGATCGGTGCCTTGGGAAGGGTAGGGAGTGAGACAAGGTTGGGAATTTTGACGCTCTCGACGACACCATTCACAACGGGAAGGTCAGCACGTCTGACAGGGAGGTTGACGACGGGCAACTCCATGTTATCGGACGTTTCTTTCGGCATAGCAGGGACGCCAGCAGGAAGTCCGGATGGGAGCGTAGCAACGAACTCGGTGGGGACTTTGCCAGGAAGAGTTTCCACTTCGGTAGGCAGCACACCCAGACTGGGAAGATTGATTGGAAGCTTGGGGAGGTCGACAGGGGCGCCAGAGACGGCAATGGAGAGCAAAGAGCTCGAGATGATAGTAGAAATCCTCATTATGGGTATATGGACAGTAGAGTAATGAGTGTGGTTGAAATGAGTGACTGGAGTTGTAGTAGATGCCGATGGTCTTCTCTCGTGGTAAGCAAGCTGTCTTTATACCAAATAGTCCTCCTATTGCAGCCCCTAATCTCGACCATCTCTTCAAGTTGCCGTCTTCATCACGGCAAGTCCCAAGGAATGCGAACGATCCGCGAGATAAAGTTACCATGTAATTTGTCGATGTGGTGATGATCTGCTAGAATTGCTTTTGTACTGGGTTGATCTACAAGATCTGCCCACTAGAAGTCGAAAGCCTAATTGTTAGCCATACTTGCGGCTCAAGCCTGACTTGGCCGAAGTCGACACTAGGATGAATAAATGGTGACGACGTTACTTATTAAGGTAAGGGCGCTTGGCAAAAGCCCTGGTTGTGAAGGGCTATGGGGGGATCGACAGGGGTGCGGCTCATTCCGAAATGGGCGTGTGGGCGACTCCATAGCATAACTACTACAGGAGAACCATCACAGGAACTTCCCATGACCATTAGTTCCAGCCCATTCCGCACGATCAGTGAAGTTCAATAATAAGGGATCAACATGATATGAGCCCTTGACTCAGATAGCGCGGACCGCTGGGAGATTCTTGACCACTGTCTTAAGCAGCTGAGTCGTAAAATATCGCCGAATCCATTGCATGCTTCGCAAGTATCTTGGACGTGCCTAGTTGCTATGTGCCAGACAGTATGGAGGGGTGCTGGGATTAACTAGAGATCAATGCGTATGGGTAGTGATTATACTGCACTATTGTCAACAACCGAAACAGTATTCACCAAAGAAATGAGAACCATCCAATACTCGACTTGCAGCGACTCGTGCAGACTTGATGAGGATCATCCCCAATTGAGCCGTAGTTATGAGCTGAGCTACGCGTAAGACGACATTCGTAAAGTCCAACCTCCCAAAGTGTGTGGACGTGGCTTGTGGATAATATCTTTCGTAGGCGATGCACTAAAACATGTGCTTCGAATGATGCTTCAACGACTAGACAGGCCCACGGCTGCAGTTGATGTTGGTGAAGGAGGCGGGGCTGTAACAGGGCCCGGGTATGGATCAACTGTTATTCCAGGGCGGAGAAAGCTATGCCTAATCCAGCGTTAGCGCTTCGAAAAGTTTAGAAGTGATGAGCCTGCAATGCGTGCAGATCAAATACTTCTAACCTACAGAAATCTTTCGTGCAATTCTCGCAGAAATGGCGAACAAGCGCAAACTCAACGAACACGACGTTCCTGAGGAGACGTCTCCTCAACCCGCAAAGCGCAGAGCCAGCGATGCCTCCGAGCTCGACGAGACTACCACCGTTGTCACGAAGACCACCGCGCCCGCTGCGTCTTTCGCCGAATTCGAACTGGAGCCACGGCTTTTGAGGGGTATTAGGGATCAGAAATGGAGCTCGCCGACCGCTGTGCAGTCGAAAGCCATTCCTCTTGCCCTGCAGGGTCGCGATATCCTTGCTCGTAGTGGCACAGGAACTGGAAAGACAGCTGCCTACCTGCTTCCGGTCCTACACAATGCATTGAGACGAAAGGGCAAGACATCCCTGATTCTCGTCCCTACCAAGGAATTGGCGCTGCAAATTACCAAGGTAGCCAAAGCGTTGTCGACACACTGCGGGCAGGAGATCCGGATACAGAATATAGCTGGCAAGGAGTCAGAGGTCGTAACGAAGGCGAAGCTGGCAGACAACCCAGACATTGTCATTGCGACACCTGCACGCGCGAGCGCAAACATCAACAACGGTGCACTATCTGTTGCTGAGCTGGCGCACCTCGTCGTCGATGAGGGCGACCTAGTCATGGGCTACGGATTCAAAGAAGATCTCGATCAGATTGCGCAGAACATTCCCAAAGGCGTTCAGATCTTCCTCATGTCGGCCACCCTGAACACGGAAGTCGAGTCTTTAGGCAGCCTGCTGTGTACCGACCCAGTCGTGCTGAAGCTCGACGACCTGAACAAGGACGCGGAAAGAGTGAAGCAATACGTCATCAAGTGCGCAGAGGAGGAGAAGTTCCTATTGATTTATGCCATGTTCAAGCTCAAGCTGATCAAAGGCAAGACGATTGTCTTCGTTGGCGACACAGACCGCTCTTATCGTGTGAAGCTATTCCTTGAGCAGTTCGGCATCAAGTCTTGCGTCTTGAACTCCGAATTGCCGCTGGCATCGCGATTGCATATCGTCGAGGAGTTCAACAAGAACATCTACAACATTCTCATTGCATCAGACGAGACCGAGATTATGGGATCAAGAGAGAAGGATGGGGATGCCTCGAGGCCAAAGAAGAAATCAAAGACAGAGAAAAAGGCCGCCGACACCGATTCTGGCGTTTCACGAGGTATCGATTTTTTGAACGTATCCTGCGTTCTCAACTTCGACTTTCCCTCATCGTACAAGTCGTACTTCCACCGAATCGGTCGAACAGCGCGCGCTGGCAAGTCTGGAACAGCGATCTCGTTCATCATACCCAAGGACAAGTACCGCAAGCACAAGCCGACGTCATTTGCAGCCTGCGAGAACGACGAGGAGGTGCTGGAGAAGGTGGAGAAGCACCAAAAGGATGGGCAAAAGCTAGAGAACTACAACTTCGATATGAAGCGCCTCGAGCCCTTCAGATACCGTTTTGGCGACGCCTTGCGATCGGTCACAAAAATCGCTATTCGCGAAGCACGAATCAAGGAGATCAGGATGGAGCTGTCAAAATCGCAAAAGCTCTCCCGCTACGTATGTGCAACCAAATAGAACCAACTCGAACGCCACTAACAGTCAACAGTTTGAAGAGAATCCTGAAGCGCTCGCGCACCTTCGCCACGACCAGACGCTTAACCATCCCGCACGCATACAACCTCACCTCAAACATATACCAGATTACCTGCTGCCAGGTGGGAAGAAACCAGAAGATGTTGGCTTTGTGGGGTTGAACATGCCGAAGCCAGGAGGCAGGAAGTATGTCAAGGGCCGAGGAAGGAAGGTTGTTCGCGGCAGGAACGGTAAGGTGGATCCGTTGAAGACATTCAACGCAAGAGGGAAGGGCAAAAAGTAAGCGTACTACGTATATAAATCTGGCGGCAACCAGTAAAATGAATACCCCGTCTTCTTGAAACACCATACGTTGGTTGACATGAAGCTGTCTTTACACAACGTGACTTCGTTCAACGACCTGAAAGTATTGTAGTCTGTGATCGCTTTGTTGGATGCTGCGGTTCTGCCCCAGATAATTGAAATAATTCGCCCCGTGAAGAAAGGCATGATTGAACACTCATGCTGCCAAATAGTAGAGGGAGCAAGTACCCTCAGAGTGACCACCGCAGCTACTGCCACGCTTGTGTTGACCTGGGCGCTGCGCACTTCAGATTCATGCTTACTATCATCAACTTCTCCTACAACGCCTTGAGCATCCAAGAAGACGTCTTGTATTCTAGAAGGAGCCAGCTTCTAAGGTCTTCTAAATGTGGGATCGGGTGGATGGCCTCGTACCTAGGCACATCTGACCAGCCACTTGACACTTTTGTAAAATGCATACCATGTTGATCATAGCTAATAAACTGCAGCGCTACTATCAGTCAATTCTGTTCAATTGCATACACTCCAAGAAGAATGCGCCCTCTCACGTTGCAGAGAGCGGATTGAAGATGTGAGCCAAGCCTACTACGCAACAACATTGCTGGGAAACAATGGAAAAAGCTCTTGTAGAATGTTTTTGCCTGCAATATAGGAAATGATTACCTAAGATCCAGCTTTAACCATTATTATGGCTACAAGTCTAATGTTGGACTTGGCCAAACCAACGTTCTTATCGTATTGGTGATCACCTCCGTGGATGGAGGGTGCAGTCTCCTCAAGTCGCCGGCTTCGTTGTCCGCTTTACTCCGATACTGCCATCGTTAACATCACAGCGAAGAAAAGGTCTACCCGATGCTTGCGAGGGCGATTAGAAACCAGGTCAATGTTGCTACACTTGACCGCTTCAGACACGGAGGATCTTGTTCCGCGACCCATCGCGACTGCCGGAGATCAAGCGCCCCACAACGCCATTCGACGCGGACCTGCCACAACCTTAAATACCCCACACAACATCTGTCGCTTGACCATAATGAGCAATGATGTCAGCTCATGCCGGCCTCCGAAGAATGATCCGAGTGCAACTGCGAAGATCCACAGGCGTATTTAAGCTTTGCTATGGCGCTGCAGCTTACTTGGCCAAGCCTCGTCGATTGACCTGCACCAGACTTCCCTCTCTATGCCAAACCTCACTTTCGACGTGAAAGAAACATGAAGACAGCAACGCTGCAATTGCTCCTGGCCTCGTTGGCTATAGGGTCTGTGGTATCGCGAGAAGACCAGAAGCACCATGGCATCGGCAAGAATGATTTCATCAAGGTTGACGGCTTGAGACTGTACGATTCAAAGGGTGCACTACACTACCTTACAGGTGAGTCAGTCTACAGAGGGGTGCAGCTTCTGGCTGTTAGCTCACGGGTAACCGTTGAGAGTTTGGCCAATCCACAACAGCTGCGACACTCTCCTCGAGCTTCTGACTTGCTGAATGCATGCCGCGTCAGCACACTGTATCCGCCCGACGCTGCACCCCTCTATACTGAGTCAAGGATACACACTAATATACAACAGGGATGAACTACTGGGCATGTATGAACCTCGCTGCCGATGACCAGTCTGGTGGCAACTATTCGCGTCTGGTTACGGAACTTGACCAGATGGCGGCAAAGGGGATCAATCATCTGCGTATTATGGCTGGCTCCGAGGGTGCACCGACACCACAACCGTTCAGGATGAACCCTCCTCTAATGACTGCCCCTGGTCGTTATAACGACGCCATTTTCGAGGGCTTGGACATCTGTCTTGCAGAGATGTCGAAGCGGGGAATGCGTGCAACGATGACCTTGAATAATGAATGGCACTGGAGTGGGGGGTTTTCTCAATACGTATCCTGGGCAAACAACAATACTCGAATTCCCTATCCCGAGTCGTGGAACCTTACAGCACCACCACAGAAGCGCAGACCCGATTCAGGCTGGGGCAACTACACTAAACAAGGCGTGGACGCAGCACCATATAGTGAGTTCACGCGCTTCGCAAATCTGATCTACAACAACACTCAAGCCGAGGCTTGGTACAAGGACCACATCAGGACAGTCATGACCAGACGAAACTCTGTGACAGGCCGTTTGTACGCTGAGGACCCTACCATAATGACGTGGCAGCCTGCGAACGAGCCGCAGGCTGCCAACGAGCTTGGCTATGTCGGTATCAATCTAGTGCCCAACCCGGATGACTTGCTCTTCCCATGGGTGGATCGCATCACGAGTTATATTCGTTCCCTGGCTCCCAAACAGCTGATCAGTCTTGGATTTGAGGGCAAACAGGGAGAATTCTACTTCAAACGTGCCCAAAACTTTTCGACGATCGATTATGCAACCACGCACTGCTGGGTCCAAAACTGGGGCATTTATGACATGTACAACTCGAGCGAAGCAAATCTCAAGGCGGCTCAGGACTTCGCGGTGACATTCATGCGAAATTCCAGTAGATGGGCTGCTGATATTGGGAAGCCGGTCTTTCTTGAGGAGTTTGGCATGGCTCGTGACAACTGGGAAAACGTGGGAAAGGAGTACCCGTACCTCAGCAGTGCATCCACTACCCACAAAGATGCGTACTTTCAGACTATCATCGGTGCAGTCATGGATGAGTTCCGCAACGGCGGTGCGTACATTGGTACGTCGCCATGGGCGTATGGAGGTATCTACCGTCCTGAAACGCAGCATATCAATGAATTCGGCATGGTTTGGGCTGGAGATCCGCCTCACGAGGCGCCCGGGTGGTACGATCTCTACGACACTGATCAAGCAATGAATATCGTTGCCGCGCAGGAAAAGACCATCACGGATTGGATTGAGAGGCATGGAAAGAATTGCACGTCCTACTGAGCGAGAGCGCTGGACCTTCAGTCAGAAGACTATGACAATGATAAAGGTAGCCGACATGAACTGTTGGGTCGCAGATTTCTGAAAACGCCACGTTACGTGGGGTGAATGATCAGTTCTATTTTAGTCAAAGTACGTCACATCTCTCCAGTACCCAAATCATTAGTTCTATGTCGCATGCTTGTTCATTCATTTCGTGAATAGATTTTACTATTATTCATAGGTTCATTATCTCCGAACGTCCCAGTAATGCGAATACAAACACATGCCAACACCGCGCTATGCAAATTCCAAGTAGTAATCATGCCTCCGCGTCAGGCCGCGGCCCTCAGCCTTGAGCCTTCAATGCTGCGCGCATTTCTGCACCTTTGAATATGATCAACAGAACCCCGGGAATGCAGAGAAGATCCATTGCACCAAAGATACTGAAGGTCCATCCAACACCGGCTTTGTCGAGTAGACCGTCCATCACAACAGCGGCAATGGCTGCAGCGATGTTACGAAGGAGGCCGCCCAACGCCACCAAACTGGCAGTCTGGGCTGGGTCGCATTCTGTTTGGAAGGAAGTGCTGGTGACAAAGACGATCGAAGTTCCGATAGACGAAAGCGCCGACCCAATGAGTCCAGCGGCTGGGGTTATACGACTCTGGCAGGACCATCCATACATGAATTTACCGGCAGCTGCGATTGAAAAGCCGACTAGCTGATAGGCGATGCGTTTCTCTGGTGCAAACTTGCCGTCCGCACTCTTAGCGATAGCTCGTCGGCGCAACCAGTCACTACCACGACCGACAATAATTGAAGCGATGAACATAGATATACCTGGCGCAAGGTATGCGTAACTGACCTGGGCAGTCGACCAATTGTATGTCCCTTTCAGAACACTTGGGAACGAGATGTACATTCCGTACAGTCCAGCGAACTGGAAAGCACCGTTGAAAGAGACAATGAGATGTGGAGGGTATTTCAGTAGTCGCATGAATTTGCGGAACGACGGACGCGGAACCTTGGGGCCTTTGGTATCCGTAATTGGCTGTGTACGAAGCTTGGGTATCGAGAACCAGGGCTGTTGAGCAAGAGCAGCGCCATTGCCGACGAGAGACCGCAGCGTTTCAGGCATGCAAAACATGATTGCGCAGTATACCGGAAAACAAGTCAAGGCTAAGAACCCAAAGACCCATCTCCAACGCGAAACGTCCGCGAAACCACCGCCGATAAGAGGTCCCAGAACAGGACCCAGCTGAGGTCCCATGAGAAACCATGCCAGAGAGGAAGCGCGATTCGCAGGTTCTGTGATGTCTGCCACCGTACCCGCTCCAACGGAAAAGACGATACAGGAGCCGAACGCTTGGAAGATTCGAAGGATGAACAGAAGTGCGATGTGTGCTGGGAGCGTCGCTAGCAGAACATTCGCGACGAGGAAACTTCCGAGACCGACCATGTAGACAAGCTTACGGCCTCCGATATCAGAGGCTACTGCACCAAAGAGTGGCTTGAATCCGTCAGTGAACGTTACTCTGTCATGGGAATGGTTACATACCGCGATGGCGAATACAACCATATAAACCGATACTGTAGCGTTGATTGCTGTAGCTGAAACTTTGAAGATTTCCTCAAAAAGCACAAGAGAAGGGAGGTACACAGCGCCGGTCAAGGGGCCGAAAAAGCCAGCTGCTGTTACGGCACCCAGCATGAATCGTCGGCGATTGAGGGAGAACGCCGAGTATGGTGGGGGTTGAGGAGTGAGTGGAACATTATCTCCTTGCGCCAGTGGCTCCTCGGCGGTGTCAGAAGAGGAGAACTCGCTGTCAATGCTGTCTCGACATCTATCGTAATGGTGATCTTTCTCGAACTCGATCGGAGAGCGCATGTTGAAGAATAATGGCCAAGCTACGACAGGAAATCTTGGACGGAAGTAGGATGTGATATGTAGGTATGACCGCTTATGCACTGCCTTATGCTCGGGGTGTCCCACAGAGATGCGCAGCACGCTCAAGATAGACCTTGTCAGCCACTGGCTCTTACTGGCTCACAGTAGTGACATCCATCCTTGTACGCTAACCATCATCTGGATTACGCTCAGCCGCAAGCAAGCTCAAGACTCTTTGTGCGTTGCCAAGCCACGTGCCCTGGGTACTCCAGCCAGCCCTGGCTCCACCGCTCCGCCGGGCCCTCCGTCCTCGCTCATCAACTCGGCGTCCGCGATAGGAGCGATACGTCTCGTAGTTGCTTCACATCATCGGTGCTGGCTGTGCATGCAAGAGTAAGCATAAGGCCCGTCACATAGAACTAGTAGTAGTCCATGCATAAAATGTGGTCTTTCGCGGTACAGAACATCGTTTCATTGTGCTGTTGTGAACGAAGGGATGTTGTCCCGCCTGACCAGATCGACGTAGGGATCCCGCAAAGCACATCACACAGCCGCGATACAATACTGTCGGCTGCAAAACGGGTGTATTGTCGCTAGCTCCCGGCTCACGCTGGGTTTACCGACAGAGGCTGAACGCCTTAGCTTGGGCTGACCCCAGGTGAGCTGGACCCACCAACTGCGCCCCGAACCCACCTGCGAAGTAACAACACTGGACAGTACGCCGTGACACGTTTTCGCTGCAAGGAGTGAACGTTGCAAGCAGGCCTTCGATCCTCTGCCGAAAAAATAGCAATTGGATGGTGATGCATTACTGATCCTGACACACCGAGTACTCACTGTTGCACCTTTGGTGGTCCAAACCTGGCACGGCTTGATCACACTTCAATCTAGAATACCAAAGTTTGGACTAGAGCACCTCAACGCCGCAAAAACCAACCTTTACCGTGTTGCCAACCCTCGAACCGACCTGCATCATTCAGCATCGTTTGCATAGCGCAGATATGGGCCGTCGGCGACATTGACTTCAATTTCCGCGCGAAGGCCGAAGCCGTGCTGTGCCGCATTGAATCCTGATGGTCTATTTCTTCGTCACAGACTCAGAGGCACGGCCAGACATAAGCTTATTGTGAGATGCTTTGCAATGCGACAATCTTGCTGCACATCTGATTCGAAATCGACTACGCGCCTGTGCCAATCAAGTACGTCTACGATGCATCCCATTTCCAAAGTACGCATCTCATCGGGCATCTTCCTCAGCTTGTTGGGTATCAGGTCCACAGCACAGTCTGGCTCAAAGACACAATCTGGCTCGCTACAGTAGTGCCCCACGTCCATGGATGGGCGTAGGTGTGGAGATTCGCCCCCAACATCACGCCGCAAAGATGCAGCAAGCTGTTTCCCGCGTCCAATTGTAACTCTCATGTAAGATTGAATGTTTTAGATCCTACAATGATTGTTTGGCTGATAGTCTCTGAAGTTGAAAATGGATGTCAGCTCAAAGTGGGTCTTGAAGCTCTACCTAACCGCGCCGCAGTGCATGGGCCACAATAATGGAGGATTGCTGACGTGTGCGAGCTTCAAGATCGTGAAACTGTTGTGCTCGAAATACATCGATTATAAGGCCTCCGATAGGCATAATTTAGTGCTTCCTGCGAGGCAGATTGCACCAGGTATCGCAGGTTTTTCGAATGCATTCGTGAGCTCTGTAGCAGCACCTCGCGACATCATGCCATATCGGTTGCAAGACAACACCATTTGGGTAGCTGGAGACGTGCCGCATTCAATAGTCCTAAACTACGCTACCAAACTACTGCTGTGTGCTCCACACAGTCTAGGTTTTTACGATCGGAACCGAAACGCCAACGCTATGCTCAGTGCACTGATACCCACCAGAAACATCAAACAGATCTCTTCAAGTCTACTGATATTTCTATAGCGACTGAAACTTGATCTTCAGCCCCCGGGGATAGAGCGGTCCCGCCTAAATCAATTAGCTTGCTGTATCTCGCCGGTAGTTATCTCGACTTACTGGAGTCATGCGTCCGTCCCAACTCTCGTCTACTATCCACTTGCATCCCCTTATCAGTTCGAGAAGAGTGATTCGAAGCTGCTGCATAGCAAACTTCTGCCCTAAACATGCCCGCCGCCCTCCGTGGAAGCTGATGAAAGCACCTTTGGAGTTGGCTTTCCGGTATAGGTGATTGATTTCCTCCATGTTTCGACCCCAACGCCCAGGCTTGAAGTCGTCTGAGTCAGTGCCCCAGAATTCAACGTCGCGGTTTGTTGAATATGCGTTATATCCCATAAACACCCCTTTAGGGATTACAATCTGGCCACCCATCATAACAGGTTCTGCGGTGCGACGGTTTATCAATTGCGATATCGGAGGGAACATGCGGAGGCCTTCGTAGAGAATAGCAGTCAACAGTGGCAGATCGTGAATGTCGTTATAGGATGGTTCGTAGTCCACAGGCGCGTCGGCAGGATAGAGTGTCTGGATTTCCTTGCGAACTTCTTCTTGGATCTCTCGATGAGCCCCAAGAAGATACATAAGAGACATCAGTGCAATCTGTGGATTTTCATGACCTGCCAGAAAGGTGCTGACCATGTTGTCTTCGAGATCCTTGTCGGATAGCTTCCCTTCGTCATGGGCTCCAATAAGCCTGCATGCAACATTCTTCTGGTCATTCGAATTGCAGACGTGGTTATGGCCTTTGGTAATCGAGGTTCGTAGCGTGCTTCGGAAGTTCCTGTTGAGCGCGCGGCCCAGTTGCCTCATCTTCAACGGCAGATGATCGAGGAAAGGAAAATTCAGGAAGATCGGGTTGAAAATTATGGGCTTGATGTTCATCTGAATCGTGTGTAGTGGGGCGTCCGAACGCTGCATCGTTTCGAAGCTTGATGCGTAAAGTACGTCTGAGAGATTGGCAAGTGCGACTCGGTGGCAAGGCACATAGATGGGAATACCCGCACCGTTGGCTTGTTTCGAGTTATTCAAGAACATGTCTTTCAGAAGTCTCGAGTTCTCCCAGATCTTGGTCGAATCTTGGTCCGCTTGAAGCGCTGGTTTGAGAACACCGTGATAGAGCTTCCACTTCTCTCCATGTGCACTGATGATATTTTCGCCTGTGTACTCCGCGACCACACTGTGCGGAATCTTGATGTGATTTCCAGCCTTCGCATAAGTGTCTTCGTATTTGAACACCTCTGCGATGTACGCAGGCTTGCGCACGAGAATGTTCCATTGTCCACCGAAGAACAATTTTACTGCTCCGTACTTTTCTAGAGGCTCTCTCATATACTGACGATAAAGTTCCGCCTGATCCACATCTTTGAAAAGCGGCAGAAGAGCATAGTAGAACGGGATTGTTGGTATGTTCTTGGGGAAATTGCTGGGCGGTGTGAAGAGGTAGACAAAGAAGGAAACGATACCAAAAAAAGTACCGAAGACAGCTATGAAGACCAAAGAAAGATATGACACCATCTTGCTTGACGTTTTTTGAATGTGCGTTGAGTGAAAGAAACAAATTGACCAGGTCGAGCCAATGTTAAACGCATTTGCTGATGTGAAAGGCACTCAGCCTCAGGCCTACATTTGGACGACATGCTCAGCTAGGTCGATTCACAACAAAAGGAACGTGGCTTAAGCGCGCCTGCACCCGTTCTGGTGCGTCCACAATTAGACAATAGATAGCTTTTGCGAGTGGGGCTGTAACGTTGGGGCGGTGGAGTAAGCTTGGCGGTTTAGGCGAGTGCGCAGTTCACCTATTACACGTTAGCTTGTGGCACGGATTCTCCGCCTTTCAGCTCCATGTGTGCCAAGATATGCACGCCTTCTCTGCACACAGCTTTCCTTGGACGACCTAAACCTGTAACAACGCTGCATTAGCGCAAATGATGCCGCCGCGACCTAGTAACGCAAACTTGTGGCACTGTACCAGACCGCTTGCGACCAGGAGCAAACGCCAGAACTCAGGCCCATTTGACGCACCAGGGACCGTGCTGGAGACCAGTCCAATTGGCTCATCGATGTGTAGCGAGATGAGCAAGGTTAGGAATAGTAACGTAAGTCGGTGTGCGGCGGCAGCGCCGTCTGCCCACAGCTGTGTGGCTGTCATGGGTCCATCCGCAGCCTGTTGGACAATGCCCGATTCGCTGAGCCTCTTTGTGAAGCTAAGACAACAACACGTCAAGGCTCTTTCATATAAGGAGACCCGTTTGATAGACCAGGGGACCATCAGTTCAAGCCTGCTATCTCATCAGCGTACACTCCATTAATATCTTTCCTCTCCCAGCCTTTGTACCTTTCTTTTGTTTCTTCATAGTTCCAGATTAGTGAACTCCTCACAATGGCTCCCTTCAACAAAGGTGTTTCCACATATCATTGCATCCAAGGCCTCTACTGGAGAGAATCCAATGGCGAGCTCTTAGCTGTCGAAGGCAGCAATTCGAAGTCGCTTCCGGAAGCATGGCCACAGTTGAAGGCGGAGATTTGTTCTGCGGATGCGTCATGGACCCAGGTTCAACTGCCGTCAGGCAAAGAAATCAAGAGCATGCAGATCACCGCCGACATCCCCGCACTACTGCAGATTAAGTCCAACTTCCCTCCATCTTACGAGAAGGAAAGCCTTCACACATTAGTCGCCGAGGTCAAGCACGAGAATGGTCGCATTCTCGGGATGGTTACATCGAAACCAAAGTCACTTGCTTCAGACAACTTCAGCATCTGGGCAGAACGGTTTATCCTCCTCGAAACTCACTTCCAGCCCTTCAGCAACATATCAGATTCATCTACACCATGGGCAGCGAAGAACCGCGCTGTCTGTGATACAATCGCGGAGATCTTCGAGCGCAAACTCAAGAATCTTTCTAAAGACGATCAGTGGGACATCTGCGGGCGTGAAGGCTTCCTCAACCGGGTGTATGGTTTTGTCGACAAGAACCTTCCAATCCTTCTGGCATTGCCTGCTTTTCCGTGCAAGTCGCCTAATCCCAACAAAGCTGGCGGTATTATGCCGGATCTTGCAGAGAATATCGCATTAGACGTACTTTACGATTTCATCAAGGAAGTAAACGCCGTGTACGAGCCAGGAGCGACTATGTGGATTATCAACGATGGACACGTCTTTTCCGACTGCAGTAAGTATCCAAATAAAGCGACGTATCCATCATCATCTGATCCGTTACAGTTGGTGTTGACGACGAGATGATTGACACATACGATGCCTGCATGGCCGAAATTTACAAGGAGCGTTTCCCTAACCAGACTGCACCTGTTCAAGCAATGGACTTTAAGGGCTTGAAAAACATCTTCAACGCCAACTCTGAGGGCTTCCAGAGCTTGAAGAAAGTTGTCGGTAACTCGCATAAAATGCCACACCCAGTCAAGACAAAGATGACGGGTGAAGCGGAGCTGTGCAGAATGCTCATGCTGGGTATTGGTGGTGCTGATCGTGCTTATATCCGCTCGCTCATTGAACAGCAAGAGCCAGATACGCTCGGATTGTACCGCGGCCAGACCCGGTTCATGCTCGAAGATCTTGCCGACGTTCCTTCGGTCAAATCCCTCAGTGGCAAGCAGAAGAAGAAGACTGCCGCCCTTGTAGCCGAGGAAATGATCTCTCGGAACCAGGGGTACTCGAACCTAGTTGAGCTTTTGTTGCCAAACTACGTTCGTTTGTCAATCCACGCTCACAACAACAAAGGCCCTAAGTTCGCCATCCGCTTGCTCCCTAAGCATATGGTCCGTCCTATCGACAGTCTTGAGAATCGCCTGGAGCCTGTAGCCGCATATGAGTTTCAAATTCCGACACCTTGGCACAACTGCATGATCAAGGTAGAGGGTGACGACTTCATTTATCTTGCTCGTTCCGCTGTTGCTAAGAAGGCTTTGGCGAGCTCCGAGTACACAGGCTCCTGGATCAATGGACCCGATGGCTCGTATTACAGCTTGAAGCGTGCTGCAGCTCGTCTGCCCACCCCTGCAAAGCTGATCATCCCTCAACTGGCAGTCGAAAAAGTTACCATCTTCGACGAGAAGAAGGGGCCTATTGTGGTCGTCTCTCCAATGGCAGAGAAGCTACGCCCGATTGTCATCTGCTCTCCAGTTGTTGGAAGGAAAAGTCCCATTGTCGTCACAAACCCAACAGATGGCGGGAGACCAATTGTTATCTGCTCACCACAGGCAAGGAGGAATATTTCCTCTCTGTGGTCACCTGTGCTGCAGAAAGTCCGCAACCCTGTTGGCTCTCCTATCGTTCGTACCAAGACTTCCATCGCGATTTGCTCTCCTGTCACCGAGAAGAACGGCGCACAGACGCCTATCGAGTCTCGCCCCTTCAAGCGTGTTGACTCGCATTGGGTCCGTCCAGGAGAGCAGACCAGCAGGCTACGCTCCTTCATTCAAGCAAATCTTCCTCAGCTTCGATCCCAGGCAGTGTAGCGGCTTTTTCTTATCTACAACATCTCGCATGCTTTTCAAGTTGGATTCTCTGTTCACTATGTTTGATTTCAGCGAATACCTAGGGAGCTACTTAGATAGTATGCTTTGGCATTTGCACTGGCGTTCTTTGAGGTCTTCCTTTTCAATATATCATTTAGTAGGGGCGGTCGTAGCTTGCAGTTCAGTAGCACGACATCGTTTAATCATTACTAGCTTTTCTGAACCTTTGTACATCTGTGGTGCAACATAATTGATGACAGAATACGCGACGGTTGTAGTGTTTGATGATCAACACCTTTAACGGGTTTAGGCCCCACTTCACGCCCGTCGTCGGAACCTGCTTCTCATCCTGTGACTCCGATTTTCACGTTTAAGGGAAAACAACAGATAAGCGACCTTCAAGCTGACCAACTTCAACAACTCTAGTCAAGTCTTACCTATATTGTAGGCATAAAAGTATTCTCTGGAGTTAATTATAATATCCGCAACTTTGCTGTGGTGTGGTAGGATACTCAGCTCACATCATCAGTCTGCCCTTCATCCTGCAACATACCTAGGTAAGGGTCCGCTTACGCTGCACATCTTATGGAGACCAACAAACGAGCATCTGTTAGCATGTATGGCGCATACGACAGCAAAAATGAATTACCTCGTATGCAGCTCGAATCATTGCCGGCTGGCGATCGGTTTCTGTGGCCAATAGGCTGTTTCCTTCTCCGCCATGCTTACGGAGACCCTCAACCCACATATTAGTCAATAAGGAACAGCGGGATCTTAATTCAAGAGCGCAATCAATGGAATATAAAGGGCTTCGATGATCGCCTGGCTATGCTCTTCCCTCTTTATTTCTGCATACCGTTACAATGAGACTCCTCGATGTCTTCAAAGGACTCGTTCCTACCATCATTTTCCAACTCTACGGATCTGTATCAGGTAAGCATATGCCGGACTTGCCTAACAGTAATGATTACCAAATACTGAATTCGTGTTAGCTACCAATTCGACTCTGCCCCGCACGTATGGCATTGTGCTCTTCCGCATGTTTGACGTGCTGGATGTTCACGGCCCCATAGAGATTCTTCAGTTCTTAAGCGGGATCTACAAGATCGATATCGCCTTGATTGCTGAGACCATGGATGCGGTCACCTCAGAACCATCGCTGGCCGCGATGAACCCATTCAACTCTTCCGTCTACCCTGTGCTTCCCCCAACACACACATTCGAAACGGCGCCAGAGCTAGATGTTTTGATCCTTGCTGGCGGCCCTGGCTGGCGCAACCCTACGCTGAATGCTACCTTGGACTATATTGCAAGGACAGCACCCAACGTCAAACAGGTTCTTACGATCTGCACTGGCTCGGCTCTGGCTGCAAGGGCCGGTATAATGAAAGGCAGGAAGGCAACTACCAACAAGACGTCTTGGCCTAATGCCGTGAAGGCAGGTCTCAACACGACTTGGGTGCCTCGTGCGCGCTGGGTTGAGGACGAGTCCACCTTCCCTCCCATATGGAGCTCTTCAGGAGTGGTGGCGGGCATCGATCTCATGCTGCACTGGGTTGGGCAGACTTATAGCGAAGAGAACGCAACATTCATCGCAAATATTCTGGAGCACCAAAGAATCATGGATCCGAGCTTTGATCCTTTCGCTAGGAACGAGACAGAGGTTGGTCAAAACACCCCTTGATCATGAGCTCGTTGTATTACAGAAGTGAAGCAGCCACTCGGGCTGTGCCCGGACAAACATTTGCTTCGTGTAACCGGGCCTCAGCATGACCACGTGGATCGTACTTATCTGGAGTTAGGAAACAATACACGTCAAGAGGAATACAAGTGCCTGAAGATGATAGCCGCTACCATCAACAGATTTTGGATAACGCCTCCCTCGCCGCGATACTGTTCAGATAGTTCCTGTCACGAAATCCTTGCACGCACTTCGGGGATCACATCCTTGTCGCACACACTTTCAGGGGTCTTTGCTCGGTGCTTACAGAACGGGAGGCTCCATTTATCGCACGTTGTGCAATCTGCAGGTCACCCGAAGCAACCCATCACATCACCGCAGCAGTTCTTGTCTATGTGCACTGCATCACCGCACTCGTAGTGCACCTGAGACCTCTCGAACGCCTTTTGGTGGTGAGATGTTCCGATAACCGTCTGTCTCGTGGCGTCGAAAACGCGCAAATGCCCTCGAAAAGTGGGGCCCCCTTACCTGTGAAGGGAAGGCGCGTTGCCGGCCAAGCATCTCACATCCCTCGCGGTCAATCATGTTGTGTATTTTATGTGGATATCTGGTGAGTTGGAAAATCAAACCTACATACAAATGATGGATGACACAGGGTCTTGGTGGTTGGGTGCCACCCGCTGCAGTGGCTCGCTGCTGAGAGGGTTTGCGCGCCTATCATGCAGGTAAAGACTCTGCTCCTGGCTTATAAGAGGGTCAGGCCTTCGACACTATTTCCTTTCGATCCGATTCAAGAGTATTCATTCAATCATATTGCCCAGGGTCTGAGAATAGTTGAGTGTGTAACGCCTGGGCCAATCCTGCATCAACGCGTCGCTCCTACCAACTTTCACCCTTCGCAAGTTACTTGGGTAATTAAACAACTTGCTCAAAACTTGCTCGTCTCATCTTTACCGACAATTTTACGACTTCAATCGCTACCAACTTTCTCTACTCATTACAGAACCCATCAACCCATCTACCAATCGCTCACTCGAGTCGCGGGCATTCAAATCACAATCATGGACCACAGTATGATGGCAACAGTCACGTCCGCAGCCATGACTGGAATGTCCGGCATGGCAGGCATGGCCTCAAGTGTGACAGGTAGTGCCGCAATGGCATCCGAGACCGCGATGTCACACGGCGACAGCTCAGAAGGCATGGACATGATGGGTGGTTGCAAGATCAGCGTATGAGCGGTCTTCTCAATGATCTGACAAATTAGACTGACATATTGGGTAGATGCTGTGGAACTGGTACACCGTTGATACCTGTAAGAACCCTGCTCTCCTAATCCAGAGGCCGATCTAGCTCAGTCTACAAGCAATGGCTTGATCATGCTCTCCAAATTGAGGGAATCAAAAGCTGACATAGCATCAGGCTTCATCGCCACGTCATGGCACAACACATCCAAGGGCATGTTCGCCGGATCATGCATCGGTGTTATCCTCCTCGTCATCACTCTTGAAGCCCTCCGACGTGCCGGCAAAGAGTATGACCGCTACATCGTGAACCAATACTTGGCCACGCATGTCCACTCAGCTACAGTCGCTTCATCCGCTTCGTCAGACAACAGCAAGACTCCAGCGACCAATGCAAGTCCCTCTCCAACAGTTCAGAACTTCCGCCCAAGCGTTCTCCAGCAAGCCGTCCGCGCGCTCCTCCACATGCTGCAGTTCGCAGTAGCATATTTCGTCATGTTGCTGGCCATGTACTACAACGGATACATCATCATTTGCATCTTCATCGGCGCGTATATTGGTTACTTCATCTGTGGCTGGGAGAGCTTCAATGTGGGCAGAGGCGGTCAAGATCGCATGCAGGAGAATGCGACCGTTTGCTGCGGCTAGTTGGGCAGTGACGAGACCGGGCATAAGTGTGGCCGAGGAAGGCGGGCATGACGTTCAGTAGCAGGAAAGGATATTGCTTTTGGTTCCCAGTTAAGGGACAGGTCTGAGCACAGTCTCTCTGACATAATGAGTAATGGCATGAATGTTCTTGAGCACAACTCGAAATCCGTCACAAGTCACATTTTCAACACTCTTGATATAATCGTTCAATTTGTAGCTTCGACTCGATGGCCGCTTGGTATCTCAGACTAAACACAACGCCCCCTCTTCATCACACACCCGTTCACACTAGGCATATTACTGCCTACGCTGACTGATAGAAGTCGAGCTTGTGTGGTAATCCTCGACGTAGTCCAGAGACTTAGTTCTTCTTCTACACAATATTAGCTTATGTTCGCAGCAAGCCCGAGTCGCAGGGAAGACATACGGGGCAGTTGTCGCAAGTGCAGTCCTTGCCGCAGTTGCAGGTGCTCTGGCCGGAGCAACCGCAGTTGCCGTTGTTGACGAGGGAGAAGACGGTGGTCTGCATTGTGATTGATTGGGGTAGAGGATCGGAAGATCGGAAGTGATGATGTAGTAGAATTGGTTGTGATTGAAGTTGCTTGATGTGATGCCCTCTGAAGGTTGTAGATGTGACACTCTTATATACAGCCTGCGCGACTTGTGCGGTTTGCCCCATTGTCGATCCACCGCGCTTGCATGCATCCCCGTCCGACGGCGAGGCGTGTTGCAAGAACAGCATCGATAATGCTTATCAGCGCTTCTAGCCTACCATGAAAAAAGTTTGATACGGGTTCGGTAGTGCGTGTGAGGTATGTGATTGGGTGCGCCCCACCTGCGGTGTTTGTGCGGATGAGGCTAATGCTCGGATGGGGACTGTGCGCCGCGAAAAGTGGGTTGAGGGTTTTGTGCGGAGTGGAATGCCAAGAGCCAGGATTGGGTGCGGCGGAGAAACGGTCATGCGTTGGTCGTCACGGTGGCTTCATCAGGACTCGGAACGCTGATGTGTGCAGTATACTGGTGGGAGGTGATAATCGATGGGCTGAGGGGGGTCACACGGACGATTCTGCAGTGCCCAGGTGCACTTCACAACATCGGATGAGGGAACTGCACTCGGTGCACGTCAGAGACTCAATTACAGTGCTGTGTTGACCTATCTAAATTCGTGTCGCTCCCCGCTATGCTCGCCTGCAAGTCCCTCCCTACGCATGGAGACAATCGAGCCATTCGATCACGCGGAGTATGTCGAGATCGTACTCGTTCCACTCCGCCTTCCAATCTTGCACTCGGCCCTCGACAGACATATAGATACCCATCTCAAACATGATACCGGTGGCGCGGTGGCCGTGGTTGACGAAACAAAACTCGGCGTAATCGTCGCCATGAGGACCCTGACAATGGACAGTGATTTTCTCCAAGTAGGGAAATTGTTCCTGGACTGTTTCGACGCGAGTGAGCCAATCATACAGGTGTATCTGTGGGCAGTCAATTTGCAGACTTTTAAGCGACGCGGGCAGGATAGTCGCAGGCGATGGGAGGGTGTCTACAGACGAGGATGTTCGCCCCAACAAGCACTGATAGGGTACCACCAGGTTCTTGAGTGCTTTGAATTGCTGAAAGCCAGGACCGGGGTGGACTTCGAGGAGGAAATTGTTGGACTCGATATCGTGGACTCCATCGTCATCGTACACGCCTATGTCGAGCTTTATCAGATGAGCAGCGACTACATTGATCCTGTTGATCAAGGTAGTGTAGTTGAGCTCGGTGCCCTGGAAACCAAGAGTTTGAGCGAAACGCATGCTATCAACCTCGAGGTCGTAAACCCTCACTTCGAGTTCCTCCAGCGAAGGAAAGTGAGCGAGGAATGGTGAGAAAGTAGCGTAATTCAGGCTGTTTTCTTGCAATATTTCCAAGCGAGCCATGATGCTGAGAGTCTTGAGACTGGTATTGACTTCGTTCACCGCACCATCATGCAAGATGACACATGGACGCGTCAGGCGCAACGTTTGAAGGCATGGCAATTTGGCTAGGACCCAGTGGAACTCAGCGCCAGCGAACTCGAGGTAAGTCAACTTCTGAAGTCCTGGATGCTGAAAGGAATGAGCAGTTGCATGGTCGAAAGTAGGCAACAACTTGCCGAGTGGGTGAGGTGCCATAGACTTCTACCCAGCTCTGCGTTGTAGACTGGCGGAGAGCTACGCACAAACGATCGACATTTGTTAAGTGCTGCAGTAGTATCTGTCCTCCAATGAAGATTTGATTTAGTGAAACCTTGGCGGCAGACGACAAGACTCTGTCACCTGCAAATAGTGTGGAGGTGTCTGTGTCAACGATGACGTCCTTATTGAAGAGCTGGATTTGGACTTCTTTGACTGCCCTTGCAATGTCCGGCCGCCGGGTTAGGGTACGATGCAGAGACCATGTAGCATCTTTCCAATGTAGAAATGCAGTCCTTTCGTAATCGATGTTAATAACGGCGTATAGGCGTTTCTCTGCTACATCACGTAGTACCCAGCCTATGCGTGCAACAACGGGTAGATCGCGACTCGGAACGAACTCAACGATGCTTCCAAGCAGCTCCCGAGGGAGTCTACCGAGATGACTGTGTGCGAAGGCTGTTGTGTTCCACGAGATATCGATAGCATCGAGCTCAGTAAGCCAAGGCATGACTGTAGCTCCTGTGCTCTCGGTCATGATGCGCGTCGTACGTGTGCGAAAGTCGAGACTGGAGGTTGTTGTTCTGAAGGAGGGAAGGGAGGTTTGGCTGGGCTCAGGTACTTTTTTGCAAACGGGCGTTTGACAGACGAACGATTTTTCACCTTCACTCTGAGTAAACACAGGGCAAAAATAAACACAAACGGTCGCGAACTGAAATAAACAAGACTTCCTGTACACTCAAACGGAGATAGTGAAAAAGTCATTTGGCCCGCGTCAAGGCCTGGGAACGAACTGCTACAGCCTGGAGCGGATGCTTACAATGCTTCGCTGAAATTGAGCCACAGCTACTCATATCTGGATGTCTATCGTGGTGTTGCCAGATCCTCGACCAGTAGCAGGCTTTCCAAAGTGCCTAATCTTGATTGTGTTTGATGAAAGGTGTTCACGTTAGATCTACTACTCACTCTGTAGTGCTCAGCCTCTCAAGGGCCATGGTTGGACCTGCGGAGCATGAGCTCTGATATACAATCAAAGAACGTCGAACCAGCAGCCACTTGGCACATTTGTAGGATCGAACTCACATTTATTGCAGCCATTACGCTACAGAACTACAATTGGATAACTCCTTCCATCCTAGCAAGAAAGTACTTTCTTGCCTGGTGCTGTATCGTGACAAGTGGCTGATCGGATGTGCCTGGGTGCAGTGCCGTAAAATAGTTTCTGGGTTGGTGCGCTTGGAGGTTTGAGGACAGCCTCCAGCGTTTTTGGGTCAAGAAATAGCCGCACAGGCTCAGTCCGTAGGAGCAGTGTCTGTCAGTGGTTGTCATAGTGCTAAGCTGACATGATGAAGCCGAGTACTTTATTGATTTGATGATCTGGGAATATCCTCCGCCTTTGGTCCGGTTTCCACAGTCCAGTGTTCGTCCCATCGCTACTGCTTCAAGGGGTCAGGCAAGGGGAGCGGATATCCACTGGGAGCTGGCATGTAGACTTATCAAGCGTTGCAGCTAGTGTATTGATGTTAGGCCGTCCTGAGCAGGTGTGTTGGGCTCCGTTTCCAATGGCTATATAGACCCCTTGTGGTCTGTACAATGCGCCCTTGCCCCCTATGGCGCCGCGCTTACACCGCCCGGTAACGGTCGAATCCTAGCTCACGGGTGCTCGAGGAAAGTTTGTACAATCTGCAAAGTTGACAGGTTGGTCCTGAGGTTCTGGTTCGCAGCAATCCACGCCGCGTCGGCACCATACCTCGTATATCAGCCCAACGTATCACCCTGGTGTGAAGAGGAAATGACCTGGGACAATGCCTGCCTAGCTTCGATTGTTTTTTTACCTTTGTAGCTCGAGAGAAGACTGTGCCGCATCTATGCGGCGTCTCGATCTTGGAGTTGCGATCTGTTACGATGCCGGTTATATCATTTGTTAGCTCATGGCCTTGTAAATAACGGCGCCCAATCAGATGGTCCAAAGCAACGCTGCTTTGTTCAATGTGATCAGCGTACGAGCCACTAACAATCACTCGTCCCGATAACAATTGACTCATAATCCCCCTCTAACCTTACAGAGTTCCACGTTAACTCAGCTCTGCGCTTACGCGGTGTGGTGAAGTTTGGGTTCGCGCTTCCCCGCCATGGCGTGCTGACTACGAGCTTGCCCGTCAACGGTCCCCTGGCGAGACTATACGCACTGACTCTTAATCGATGCTGCATGCAGCGCGTGAGCTCGGAGCCTCGGTGATTTTCCAACCAGCTCACGGGGTCAGGAATGCGGTTCGAACGAGTCGAGCATTGCCACACTTCTCATTGATTGTAGTCAAGCTGTGTGACGCACTGGCAAGGCGTGCGATGCAGAAGAGCTGGAATGAATGGGATACCGATCAAGTTTTTTTCGATGATGGATTGAACCCCTCTGTGAGACTTGGAGGTTGAGTTTGGGAGGAGCTACTTTGGAGAGGAAGCTTGACACCAGTGCCTCGCCTCGGAAGGAGCTCCGTCCAGCGATCAGCAAGGGGATCCAACATCGCGAGCAGGGTTTGCAGGTGTTGTCTGCGTGCGTAGCCCGTTGACCGGTCGCGTTAGGACTACTCTATAAGGCAGAGCTAGTGTATACAGAAGGATGTTTCCGATCAATTATCCTAGTGAGCGATTGCCCATCCTTAGCTAATAACATTATGCCTTGAGCTGCCGAGGTTTCAGGATCATAAGCGCGAGATCGTGAGCATAAACCAACGCCGCCCTGGTTGTAAGCGAGGGTTCTCGGCGAGTGTGGCCGCTGAGTATGTGATCATCCATGGTCCACGTTGATATAACGAGTGCTCTGAAACATGTGGAACGCTGCATCTCTTCCGGGCCGAGCCTAGGAATGAGGTCCGTCTTGAGTCTGCTGCTGTCTCCGTGGGCCACCGCTCTCGGCACTTTCATGTGTTTACAAGTGGTCAATGATAGGATGGGATGATGCTGTACCAGGAACGCTGTCTGATGTGTGCTTGGCGGGTGGTGAGAAGATGTGGCGGCCAGATATGCACGGCAGGCTGAAGCTGGCAAAACATGCGTAATGGAAGCATGTCCATTTGATGTATTGATCCATAAAAGCAACCCTGCTGACGATCATGAGGATAAAGGACGTTACTGCGTGTAATGTGCATGGACACAACATCCACAGTAGGTAACTGTGCGTGTTTGGTGCGTGCAAATCGGACTCAAAAACAGTCTATCCAGCCAGCAGCCATGTGATAGGCACGCTATCCAGCTGTAAAGCGTATCTCTTATCGTATGCTGATGAAGGACACCTTGAATGCTCTCTATCTTATGACGCAGTCGACACGAAGATAGGCTCGGCCTAGCATGTGATGATAACGTGGGTCATTGGATTGTCCCTTCCAGATCTGACCTTGAGCAAAAGCGGCAGTACCAAAAGTCACGAAAAACAATACTTGGAGCATCACAACCGAAAAGGAGTCAGCTGCGCCGCGAGTACCAGATTTGACCGGCCAGGCTGAAGGCTGACTCAAGTCGTGGTTGCACCAGAAGCGTGTCTATGTTCATTGTCGTGGTCCTTGTGTAGTCAGTGTTGGAACACGTTGGCCTGTAAGCACACACGTCAAGGGAAGCGTTTATGCTGAGCGCGTCATCTGTACATTCCTAACGGGGAGGCGGTCTTGCTGATGTTGTTGTCCAACGTCAAAAGGCTGCTCGGTTCGGGTACACAGGCGTGATTGGACTGTATAGAGGAGATGATGGGGCTTTTAGGTAGTAGGTGGGACCACGTGGCGGAGTCTCATAGACGCTATATGGATGGACTCATATAGTCATACAAAAAGTGTGCCTCTTCTTTGGGAGTGGTGCCTCCTCTTGTACGACTTGCCGGTAGGGTACCTGCTGCGTGATGGCCAGGTGAGCGTGTATGGCGCGCTAAGCGTGGACGCCAGCAACCTGGGTTCTTGCGAACAGCGTGCTGTGAGAGGGCCGTGCACACGCGGGCTGCACTGGGTTTGTCGACATTACAGCGGCGGGTGAGGCAGCACACTTTGGTTTTGCGGAGGGCCGGAAGCGGCTGTGGTTTCGGCATACCGAGGCGAGGAGGTGCCGTGATTGGCGGACAGCGGCCCCGCCTGCATCGGGGCCATGGTTTGGCCACAGACGCGACTTGTGAAGTCGCAGGCGCACTGGGAGGGCTGTCTGGGCGGGCGCGACTGCCCCGCAGCAGTTGTCTTCAGATGCAAATGCAGCAGACAATGCAGCAGGCTGCAAGTATCGAAGCTTGTGTGCGCCTGCAGCGAGTGGCCGTGAACACCGGTTCGAGTCGCGACGGACATCACTGGGGCGTCCCACACCCAGGACGCAGGAAGGCGGATCTCGTCCCAACCAGGCCCGCGACTGTGATTCGCCGTTCGCATCCCGGCACTTGAGCGCCAGAGGGCTGGTTAGCAGGCCACAAAAGCGGCCATGGCCAGCTTCCCACAGACGCGGTGAGCCGTCGCTGCGCTAGCAGGTGCGCGAGGGCTCCTGTGGACTCGGAGCAGGACCGATTGCCTGTGATGTTCGTTGAGTGCCCGCAAACGCCGCTTGCGATAGCCTGAAAGCTTTCTGGGCGGGCTGCGTGCATGGACCGGGGTGCGGTGACTGCAGCGCACAGCGGGGCTTCTGCGCGTGTGCGAGTGGTGAGCGGCGCAGAGCCTCCTCAGCAGAGCAGGCGGCAGGCGGGCGGCAGCAGCACACCGAGCACAGGCAGCACAGGCAGCACCGCGCCGGCGTGCAGCGCAAGGGCGACGGGCGATAGCAGCGGCATGTCGTGCGAAGAAGCAACGACAGGTGCGCGGCACCCCACGCGCAGCGCTGCAGCGTCGCCGGACGCGCAGGCAGGGCGCAGGTGGGCGCGCCAGTGCAGGGCGGCCTCGACGGCGCAGCGTGCCCAAGATCGCTGAGCACGGCGGCAGCGGGAGGCCAGCCTGGCAGGGTGGAGGGCAGCGGCCATGCTTTAGCTGGCGTTGATATGGCCGAGCGCGCCCTGCCGCGCAGCCCTCGAGCGTCGCAGTCGCAGACCGAGGGCACAGAGGCCCGTCGCGCGTGGAGGGTGCGACGCACGCGTCGAGCAGGCGCGCGGCCAGCGTGCAGCGCGCAGCTCGCAGGGCCGTCGCCACCGTCGCCGGGCGCACATCACGACGTCGGGCGCGGTACCTGTGTGCTGTGCGACGGCGGCCTGCGAGCGCTGGCCTGCTTGGAGCGCACGGCCGAACCAGCCTAGCCCGCCGTGGCCGCGGCGTCGCGGTGCTGTCCAAGGGTGCCGGCTCCCACAGCACCAGTCCCAACGCGCGCGCCCATGGCCCATGGGTGCGCTTTTAGCAAGAGCGCCCACACCCTCCTGCCCTCCTGCATCGTGCCGTTCCTCCCTCCCTCGCCCTCTGTCAGATTGTCAGATGCTGCCAGCCTTTGCCCACTGCCGCGCGGAGAAGTAGCCCCCCGTCTGCCCTCTGCCACTGCCACACTGCCACGCTGCCGCCCCCCCCAACGCTTCCACCCGCCGTTGCAGCCCTCGTTGCCGGCGCATTCCTCGCCCGCGCACGCTAGCGCCGCTCCAACTTTCGTTTTCCACCACCGCGTCTGGTCTCATATCAGCCCGAACCCCCCAGGCTCAGCCGTCGCATTGCTCGCCCCCCCAGCCGGCCCCGTCACCCAGCGACCTCCCGCACGCCCGCACGCCCGCATCCTCTCCAGCAGCCGCGCGCCCGAGCTCACTGTGCCCTGACCACGTCTGCACCCGTCATTGTTGCTGCACTGCGCCAATCGCTCCCCCACACGTGCGCCCGCGCCGCCGCGCCCGTTCGCGCCCGTCACCAGCCCGTCACCAGCCGCCTGTGCAGACCCACGTTTCGCTGCTGTTTTACCTCCAGGCACCACCCCTATCTGCATCCGACGCTGCCACCTCGCCATCTGAAACCTGACACTTCTGGATCGTCGCCGTCGACTCGCTGCATTGGTCTGCGCCGCCGCTGCGACTCGCCTCGACCGCCGCTCTTTGTCCCCGCCCCGCCACCATACCTCGACAACAAAGGAAGAAATGGCCGGTGGGCCTAGTCCGAGCAGCACCAGTCCTTCCAACCTCTCCAACAGCCCTTTTCTGCACGGCTCGCTGAGCAGCTCCAACTCATCGTCGCCACCGAAGCTGTTCGCCCAGAACACCATGACGGCAGACGTCTTCTCGTCCTCTCACACATACAACAACATGAACGGCGCTATTGGCGAGCGCCGGCCTGCCGAGCGCAACGGCCTCTCCATGCTCTCCTTCGGCGACATCGACTCCGCTTCCGACACCAAAACCCGACACGCCATCTTCTTGCGCAAACTTCCCAGCAACAGCGACAAGGAAGCTGTGCGCAACATCCTCCTCTTTGCCAAGGATCTCGTTGACTGCGAAATGGTGACCCAGACTCGATACGCCGAAGACAAGGGCTTTGCATCTGCCATTGCCTACTTCCAGACCTACGAGGGCGCAAAGGAGGCGCGTGATCTTCTCAATGGCAAGCGCAATGCCACCAAAGACGCAACTCTGATCATCGAGGTGCTGCCCGATAGTCTTGGCGGCGCCATTGGTTCGCGGCGCAATACCGTCGATAGCGGATCTGCGCGACATGGATCCATCGCGTCCTCCACCGGGATCGCCAACGCGACTTCGAACGGTCGTCAATCCTCGCGATACAATGGGACTTTCCAGAATATGGAGAAGATGTCCCCACCCAATGGAACTCCGGGTCTTGGCAACGGAGAGTTTGGAGTCTCCAACCTTTTCTCGCCGACGTCACCTGTACAAACCTCATTTGCAAGCCGCAATTTAGGCAAATCGGTTATCAATGACGAGGCTGACGACGACAATGATCTGCTCAACGAGTCCATTGGGTATGCTACTGGAGCGCCATCAGGACAATCCAACATGTCGCGCAGAGCAACGAACCCAAATCCGTCGATCCCAGTTTCTCGCTTCGCGTCCCTATCGCTGAACACGAACAGTGTCAATGGTATGGGCTCACCACCACTAAACAACTACACATCTCCTCGATCTGCGGCTACGATGCAGTCCCCTGGGCCGGCTCTTTCGGCAATGTCGCCCCACAACGTGCCGTCTGCTTTGAGCAACGGATCTAGCACGGGCTTTCAGCAGTACTCGTCGCACTTTGCTCGACCAACGTATCCTCCGGTCAATCCTGCCGACCAGAACCCACCCTGTAACACGCTCTATGTTGGCAACTTGCCCATGGACACGTCTGAGGATGAGCTCAAGGCTGTATTTTCTAAGCAACGTGGGTACAAGCGCCTATGTTTCCGCACAAAGCAGAATGGTCCCATGTGCTTTGTCGAGTTCGAGGACACATCATTCGCTACCAAGGCTCTGAACGAGCTGTACGGATACATGCTGCACAATAGCGTCAAGGGTGGAATTCGACTGAGTTTTTCCAAGAATCCTCTTGGTGTTCGCAGCGGACAGCACGCCAGCATGGGCTCGGCGTCATCCATCGCTCCGAGTACCCCCCTTTCCGGATTTGGCAGCGGCGTTGGAGCCCCTCCTGGCTTCTCGACGGCCACTGGACCACCACCCGGTCTATCCGCTCCACCAGGCCTTGCGAACCACTCGAACCAGTCACATGCAAGCGGCAACAACGGTTTCGGCATGTACGCCAACGGCGGGTTCGGTATGGGTCCAAACGAGATGTCCAGTGGCATGCGCCAACCCATGGCCACAGGTGGTAACGGCTTCGGAGGCATGAGCGGAAGCTACTCTGCCTACATGATGGGTCGTTAGAGGCGACGGTACCAGTGATGTCGCCGCCATGATTGATGAGGAGTTTGGGGGTGCATCGATCACTAAGCATACACGAGATGTATGCTGCATATTTGTTGCGTTATATCCTGTCACTTCGGTTACATTGCGAGGTGTTGAGTTGTTTGGGTTGAATCTGGTTTCATTTCTCATTTATGCAAGGGCATGGGTACAGGCGCGGAACTTCCTATAGGACTGTTGCGTCCTTTGGGCATGGACTTCCTTCCAGCATACAGCGATGATTCCCCCTTGTGCGTTTCTTAATTGGCTACACGGTTTGCACGGAGAGGCGTTCGAAGAGGCTGTATTCTTTGTTTTATCTCCATCCCATTCTACACAATCCGAGGACACTTGTTGTCGTCCAGAGCTGCTGCTTTCAGGTCGGGCACCAGGAGAGCAAATTGACTCGGCTGACATGAAGGACTCGTGTCGGTCCTTGACGGCGATTTTGGGACGCTTGTCTTCGTTGTGCGCAGACGATGCGGTCTCTTCGCCGTATATGGCCTGTCACCGTCTGGCGGGCTCGTCATTGGCAGGTCGTTCAAGCTTCTTTGTTGTGATCGTTTTCTCGCATTGATTTCTCTGAATATTTGTCCTTATACAATACTCGCATTGCAAGCTCGCCGCATATCAGGAGCTGGGCCATATCTGTCATTACATTTATCATCTGGATTTGGTAAGCATCTTCTTGGACTTCGGTCTCTGTTTCACGTTACAATGGTCTGTCGTTACTGCGTTGGCATTTTGCTTCACGCTGACCATTTTGGGTTGCCACAAGTGGCTGCGTAAAGCGGCATCCCCTACCACTACCTAATAAAAGTCATCGCGTCACGATCTTCGAATCCGAGTGTAAATGTGGAGTGATGTCCTGAAGTAATACCTCTTTATCGCAGCATACTATTCATGATAGAAACAGAGCTTACTGCACCCAGGCACGTCCAACCAGCCACTTAATACTTTGTAGGAACCCAACCATCATCGCAGCTAATAAGCTGCAGAAACTATGGAATAACTCACTCCATTCAAGCGTATACAGTCCGATAAGAAAGACCCCTGATGAGACTACTTATCGATCTTGCACCATACTGCATTTCGCCAAGTGGCTAATCGGACGTGCTTGGGAAGGTACAGTAGTTGAATGATCATCCGTACCCCTTGCATATGGCCGCGGGAAGGTGCAGCACGGAAAGATTGCGGGAGAGACTCGCCGATCTGCACTACCCTGTTGATCCTCCAGCTTGATAGATATCAACTCATGTTTATTATCTAAGAACAAATGTCTTTTTCTGGAAGAAAAGACGATAGGATGGCGCCGGAAATCTGCAAGATGACAGAAAAGAGGTGATTCACTGCACCTAGGCACGGCTTGGGTAGGCTCCAAACCAACTTTATCGTAGCCAATAAGCCGCAAAAGTACTACTGATCAATATCTGCACAGGTGCATATACTCTAACAAGGAAGTGCTCTCACAAGACCATTGATCTTTCACCAAGTGGCTGGTCGAACGTCCACCCTGTGAAAAGCAAACCACGTGATCGGGTCTTGGCAGGCTAGTTTGAAGCTAAGACCGTTGTAACTTTTCTGCATGCTAGAGAACGGAGCTTCGAACGACACACTGTCAGACCCGTACTCGTTGCCCGCGTCCCCGTCTTCCTCTCTTTCTCACACTGTGTCGACGTCAATGCAATAGCATTGGCCCACGTCGACGATGCCCCCTCGGATGCGCTCCTCTAGATTCTCGTCCCTTCCCCGGCCTTCTCCCAACCGAACCTCATCCGCACGTCAATCCATCGCACAAAATACTCAGACATCACGTCAGTTCTCACAAACACCATGCCATCAAGTCACATTACGGCGGCGGAAGTTCTACGCGTGGCTCAATGGCCCAGGGATGCAGCTGAAGGAGCCTCTTCCCGAGTCTACCAACTACCTTGGCGCCTATGACCAGAACGGTACCTTGGTCCGTGCCGGGCCAGAGTACCAGCGAGCATCAGCAAGATCCCGAGATGAGAGCAAAATTAAACTCAAAGAGTCTCGAGACGAAGCTGCAGCACCAACAGAAGAGACGACGACACCAGAGGGGCAAGAATCGTTAGAAAAGTTGGAGTCTGCGGCACGGGAAGAGGACGCTAAAAAGAAGGACGCGGAGCAGGATGGCTCGAAGCTTCCCCCGGAGACAGCAGAAGATCTCCGCCCATACCCCATGAATCCGTACTTCCGCAGCCAGCCTGTTTTGAGCGAAGAGTTGCGAGAAGCTATCTACCAGCGTGTGAAGCGTGATGGAGCAACAGTGTCGCTTGCCAGCGTCGAGTTCGGTGTCAGCAACGAGCGTGTTGGCGCTGTCGTACGTCTCAAGCAGATGGAGAAAGAGTGGATCGCACAGGTATGTCCTATTCCCTTCACTCGTTTACCTCCTCTCCACGACATGATGAGACATTATAAAATTCGATTAGTCTTTAAGACAACTACATGGTTACACAATGTAAACAGGAGCTCTGCTCCTGCTGAACGTCAGCTTCTACATCGCTTGCTTGCCAGTCATCTTTGGCGGCCTTTGCTGATCAAATCTCAGGGTAAAACTTTAGCAATTCCATACGCAAAGGCGCTTCTCGAAATGCTTCCCACAACACCGCACATCGATACGTCGGACCCCATGAACAAGGGCAAGAAACCCATCGTCCACGAACCCATCAACGACCTGATCGTGCATCCTGCCACTCGCCAACAGCTGTGGGTACCTGTCGCCGAATCGAGACAGTTTACACGTGAAGACGCGGGTAAGGCTTTCGATAACAGCCTACTCCCCGCGGATAAGCGCATTCCCCATCCTGAACTGGTGCTGGCGGAACGTGAACTCGCCTCTGGTCTTTCCTTTGAAGAGCGCCGCGGGCTTGCTGAGAAGCGTTTCGCGGAGGAGGTGGCAGAGAAGAAGCTTGAGGAACAGGCAAAGCAGGCGGAGCTTCAAGCACAGAAGGTCGTGCCGCAGCGAAGATGGGACTTTGTGTTCAAAGACATCAGCGTGGAAAGCGCTGGCCGTAACGGAAGGGACGCAAAGGGCGTTGGGTGGAGATATGGTCTCCCCCACCAGGACCGCAAGAAGGGACAAGTCAAGATTCCCACCAAGGTCGAAGCTTAAGCTTGTACTATATGTAACACTATTGTCTGTCTATACCACGTGTGACACACGGATGGCATGGGGAGCGCGGATTGCATTGGCCAAGGTGCCTGCATTTAGCATTTGAGCAATATACCTACGTTTTATGTTCACCCAACCATTTGGTTCGAGCGAGAGATTCTTCCAAGACGACCTTCTTTATGCAACAGCAGCCACTCGCCATACCGTTCTCCATCTGCGACCATCTGCCATGACTCTGTCTATGCAGTCTGACCGCGTGCCTTTCAAAGCATTGCCCTCAAAGCAGCACATGTTCCTACCTACGTCTTTTACGCTCCCAGTCTCAGCGATGGAGGGCACAAGCATGAATGCGGCGTGTTCAGCCCAGGTTGGCAACGAGCAGTGTCTTCAGACATGACGTCGACCTCATCTGTACGCGACCTTCTGGCCGCCCCTCTTCTCCATCTTTGCCTGCCTCTTGCTCTGCGCAGCCTCGGGCTGCGGCACACCGGCGGCATCTGTGTAGCCGGCGCCCCTGAAGCCCCTGTAGACGCCGTACAGCGAGTACACGCTGTACGCCGGCACAACAACCATGCCCCACCACATCCAGTCGCCAAACAGGGCGGCCAGCGCAATGCAGCCGTAGGTCCAGTATGTCACGTCCCACATGTACTCGGTCAGGCCGGGGGCGTCGAGGTCCTCGCCGGGGCGCTTGATGGAGCCATCGGCGAGCAGGGTGGGGCGCGAGAGGCGCTCGAATTGCAGGTTGATCAGGAGCTGCGGGGCGGAGAGGACGAGGTACAGGACCAGCGAGCGGCGGGTGAAGGAGGCGCGGAAGAGCAGGGCGCGGAGCAGCCAGAACAGGGTGTGGATGGCGAGGGTGAAGTAGAGGGTGGTGTTGAGGCGGCGGGTGTTGGCAGCGGCGAGCGTCTTGGTGGCTTTCTGGGGTTGTTAGTGCTGGTTGGAGAAGGTGTTTCAGTGGCGCTGGCCGCGATCAGGCATGCTGGAGCGGCGTGCATGGGTGCGCGGCGGCTGTGTGCGGTGAGAGAGACCACATTGCGCGGGGAGAGCGGAGCGGAGGCGTACCTGCGCCATGGCGGGCTGCGGCTGCGGCGAGGGACGCTGCTGGGGACGGGGCGCTGCTGGGAGCTCGGCGGGCGGCTGGCAATGGCTGTCGCGGTGCGGTGTGTGCGATGACGATGGCTGCGGGCAGTGGCAGGCATCCCGCAGGCAGCGAGCGCGGTGGTTGGGCCTGTGCGCCGACTCGCCTTTGCGTACACAACACGCGCGAGCACTGCACCACGCCTGTCTCGCGCAGAACAACACCGCGCACTCCTCCCAGCCCCGCTGCAGCAGTCGAGCCCTTGGCTGCTTCCTATTATGTCCCCGTGAGGCCACGCCCGCCTTTACCTCTGCTGCGCCCGCTGTGTTTGCCAATTCGCTTTGTCGAGCACACCGAAAGCGTCACCTAGCAACACAACTTGCCATTCACCACCACCCACGCCTGCCACCGCTGGCACCTTCCCCGCCTCCCACGCCCTCCCGCACCTTTCCGCGCCCCTGTCGCGCCGTCTACATGCCTGCACCACCGTGAACGTCGCCATCTTCCGCAACTCTTTGTTTGCGCGCGCTGCACACCACCGCATAGCCGCTCGCCATGTCGCCGCCGCCCTCCGCGGTCAACGCCCAGCTGCGGCAGCTTATACACTACCACCTCGACAACGGCTTTACCGAGAACGCCCTCTTCCTCGCCGGCCGCCTGCATGCCCTGGACACACGCAACCCTGACGCTGCGCATTTGCTGGCGCTCTGCAACCTCCGACTGGGAAGATACAAAGCTGCCTTTGAGCACTCCAAGAACAAGGCAGCGCAGTTGCAGCACCTGGGGTGCGTCTACACATTTGCGCAAGCATGCCTGAGCCTTGAGCGTTTCGAGCTAGGCGCTACAGCGCTCGAGAAGGCCAGGGGACTGTGGCATGTGCGCAACCACTGGAGTAAGCGCCTTGAAAGAACGGGAAACTGGCGTGGTCAGGCTAACAGCACACTCAGACAAGCACTCGGATACGTCAAGACAGCATGTGCCAGACGCGGCAGCGTGCTTCTGTCTGCTGGGCAAGCTTTGGGCAGCATACGGCGACACCAAGAAAGCCATCGAATTCTACGTCGAATCGCTGAAGCTCAACTCGTTCATGTGGGATGCCTTCACCGGCCTCTGCGACATCGGCGCCGTGGTTCGACCGCAGAACGTCTTCATCATCACCCCGGCCATGCTTGAATCGATATCGCAGGCTGCATCACTACAGAGCAACTCGGAAAGCGACAACCCCTTTGTCTCGAGACCGAACGATGACCCGTTCAACCCGTCCACACGGCAGCGCGGCGACGTCGGACTCAGCATGGGGGGAACAAACCTGCTTTCAAAGCTGAACGGCCGAAACCCAGCGCTTAACGGGCGGCACCACAACGTCGAGACTCCTGTGGCTAACAGCCAGGAACCTGGCGACGAGGACTTGATGATGGGCGAGGGCGGAGGCCCAGTCATGACAGAGCGAGGGCCAGCAGACATTCTTCACGCACCAGGGCGGAAGATCAGGATGCAGCCATTTGCGCCCGTAGAAGACCCGCCTAGAATGCGGCCAATCACGTCAAGAATGCGAACGAAAACAAACCCTTCAGATAGCGAGCAGACGGACATACCACGACCGATGCACCAAAACGGCCATAAGAGGACTGTCTCAGGCCACTCCACACATACACAACCCACACAAGCTTCGCAGCAACATGCAGTCGACCTCACAGCCGCGCCACCGCGTAGAAGCGCTCGGTTGTTCAACTCTATCACCTCGATAGGATCTGCTCGTACGACAAGTCGGCCACCAGGCACAGCCCTCATCAGAGACCCTGAGGCGAGAGAGCGACGAGAGTTGCGGAAGGTCAGGGCTACAGGAACGAAGGGGAGGACAGGTACCACCTCGACTGTAGGGCGAGTGGTTAGCGGCAATCGCAAACCTACTTTGGATGCTACCGAGCCTCAAGAGCCCAAGCCTCGACCACTGAGCGCAGCAGCAATAGCACCACCACCAGCTCTTAAGACGGCACACTCGACGGAGACAGCACGCGAAGAAGACGCGCTTAGATGGCTTCTGGACCTACTGCACAGGATCGGGTCAGGATACAGGTACCTCAGTCGCTACGAGTCGGTAAAAGCCCTGGAAGCGTTTGCGTCTGTACCAGCTGCGCAGCGCGACACTCCGTGGGTACTTGCGCATGTCGGCAAGGCACATTACGAACGCGCACAGTACGCAGAGGCAGAGAAAGCGTTCAAGAAGATCCGAGAGAAGGCGCCCTCCTATCTCGAACACATGGAGGTGTATTCCAACACTCTGTGGCAGATGAAGAGCGATGTAGCATTGGGTCACCTGGCACATACTCTGATGGATCAAGATCGCCTATCGCCACAGGCATGGTGTGCCCTTGGCAACGCGTCGTCTCTCGAGCGACAGCATGACGACGCAGTCAAGTGCTTTGTGCGAGCCACGCAGTTAGATCCCAAGTTTGCGTACGCTTTCACTCTGCAGGGTCACGAGCACATGGCCAATGAAGAGTTCGACAAAGCTATGCAGGCGTACCGGAACGCGATCAGTGCTGATAACAGGCACTACAACGGCTGGTATGGTCTCGGAAATGTGTACGAGCGCATGGGCAAGTTCGATGTTGCTGAAAAGCACTACAAGGCTGCAGCCCAGATCAATCCAAACAACGCTATGATCGTTGTTAGAATTGGATTGGTAAGTACCAAAAGAAGCATGGTTTGTGTGGTGTTAACTTCTGTTCAGGTTCTCGATCGCATGAAGAAGATCGATGTCGCCCTCACACATTTCAACGCCGCCGTGACACTCGATCCACGGTCTATTATGGCGCGTTTCCGCAGAGCGCAGACGCTGCTTAAGCTAGAACACACCGAAGAGTCCCTCAAGGATCTCTTGTGTTTGAAAGACCTTGCACCTGATGACCCCAACGTTCACTTCCTGCTTGGCCGTTGCTACAAGAAGACCCGAGACCGCGCGAACGCGATCAAACACCTCACGATTGCGATGAATCTGGATCCCAAGTCTCATGGCGTTATCAAGGAGGTCATGGAGTCTATTGAGCAGGATGATGAGGGTGGTTGGAGTAGTGAAGAGGACAGATGAGTGATCTCATCGATCGATTGCTTGGAGTTTGCGCATGGATTTTGGACTACCCCCGTCGACACCTATCTTCAACCACATCATCATCAGCTGCACAGACGTACAACGAGTCCACTTTATACCCTCCATTGTCATTCTTCGCGTTGCATGTTTTGGGCGAGCAAAAGCTGGTTTGCATCTGCATTGCATTGAGGAGTTCTGGGCTCGCCATTTTGGGTAGCTTTGCATGCTTCGGCACGAGGATATGATTACATTACGGACTTTGGCTGCTTTTCTTGCGTGGGTAGCGCGCCCATGATCGTAGTCTAGACACTGGCTTGCATGGCATGGTGTCTTTTTGCACAGTGCGGTAGTAAGTAGCAATCAATCACCAATCACAATGACCTCACTTGACGACCTACGGCATCCACACAGACACTTCCGGCCAGGCACTTGGCACTTTTGTGGGATTTAAATTATCTTCATTGCAACTGACCAGCCGCAGAACTAAACTGTATCCCTCCATTCAACTACATAAACCCAATCATCAAACGCTGATCTCATTTGTCTACCTCCGGTATCACCCCTACTACTGCTTGGGATTTATCCCATTGACGCGAAGGGCTTCCCGTTTCTGGAAGAGAGTACTAGGAATCAAGATTATTCCCTGATCGGTCTGCTCCGCAATTCATCAACCAAGTGGTTCAGTTCAGCAAGGGATGCGTCAATGCCGTCGCCTTTATCAGCTGGCAATGATCTAACTGGTTCTCAACGCACGCTAGACTGCCTTCGAGAGCCTGCGCCTCGCAGAAAATAGTTCAAGCTTCTGACCCAAACGCCATTTCATAGCCAAAAACCAGCCCAGCTGGCTTTGACAGGCCACTACGCTGAGTCGAGTAAGTTCACGCTCCCGTTGCTATCTTTTACTCAGGCTTAACAAAGGAGGACTTCAGCCACAGTCTCGCAATGCCTCATAGGTGTGTATTCGTATATGTAAGATACAGGGAACTTGGCTTTCTTGGAAGATCCGTTAGAAAATGCTCGAATCACCACAACACCCGAGTGTCTCTGCCTTCTCGGCTCTACGCGCCTGAATTTCGCCTTTTCCACATTCAATCTACCAGAAGTATCACTCCGTTATTGCACACATGGCAGACCCTTCGTATAGGGCAGCTCAGCCAGGTGAATTCTTCTGCCCAGCTGGTGGAACATGGTAAGTCATGCTCCAACACGACACGAACTGGCAACTTTCGTTAGTCGTGTCGAAGACGCGAAGATGTAGTGTCACACTGCGTACGAGCTGCTAAGTGACACCACCAGGTACATGTGCGAAACGGGCACAAAATTTGTTGGGTGCTGCATAGCAGACCCATGTACGAATGGGTGCATCGGAAACAGTCTTCGTCCGGCAGGTCGCTCGACAGCTCTCGATAGTCAGTCTCCAGGGGGATCGTGTGGTGGACAAACGCCGTTCTGGACTTGCGGTCAAGCGCCAACTTTTTGGGGATGCTGTAACGAGAGTGAGTTCTACGAAGTGTAGCTCTGGCATCTACTAATACACTGAAGATCCGTGCATGAACAATTCAACGTGTCCTGAAGGGAAACTGGAGCCCACCTTCTGGGACCGGCCGGATCAGTACGAGTACTTCAAGGATCTGAACATTCTTCTTTCATCTACCGCACCTCGATCTACGTCAACTTCACTGTCGGGTAACTCCCACGGCAGCTCCGGACCATCTGATGCAGTGATTGGGGGCGCCGTAGGAGGCACACTCGGTTTCGTAGCAATTATCGCATTTGTTATCTTCTTGCTCTGGCGCAGGAAGAGACGCAGCCAGAAGCAAGCAAACAGCGATCCTGCATTGTCGATGGAGGAGAACAAGCCCGAGACTGGAGAACTAGCATCCCCGGTATCTGACAGTACAGGTATGTTATGTTCGCACTACGATGCAGGCCGGACCACAGCTGAAAACACTGTAGTAAACCCCATGTACTCCTGGAATGTCGCCAACAACTCACCAGCACAACAACGATGGGCCCACAACCACCGCGAAGTACCGGGCGAAGACTCCAAAGGCTCACCTCGCAGTCCCTACACGGAGTTGCACTCCAACTCCTCGCACACTCGCGTTGCCGAGCTTCCTGCAGGGACTGTAGCCAACGAGCTGGATGCGCCTGAATACACCCCCAAGTCACCGTATGCTGTATTCGGAATCGATGTACCAAAGCAGGCGCACAGTTTCGATGCTGAAAGTCAAGGAAAACCTATGGACAGTAGAGAGAAGCGATAGCATGTGCCATCAACAGCCGCGGCATTCTTCAGTCGACAGAATCGAATTAGACCAACTCAATACCATCATGCATCTCCATACCGTCAGTTCATGCTTCACAAGCGATACTTGGAAACCTGTCGACCATCCTCGAACCTAACTCCACCTCCCCTTCACCCAGCCTCGCAGGCAACCACGCAACCCACCGTTTGCACCGAACCATCACGCGGCGCCCCTGCTGACTCCGCCAGCAACTCTCCAGCACAGGTTTCTCCTACATAAGCCACCACTCTTGCCCCCAGCCAACGAATTCCTACTCACCAAGCACAATTCCGATACAAATAACAGAACCAAAGCAGCACCACCATGTCCCACAACCCCAATACAAATCCTACACCCACACTCAAACCGCCGTCCCAATTCTCCTCCGCCAACGCCAACGCCAACGCCGACGCCGACAAATCACAAACCCAGTCCCAAACACACACGCAGCCAAGCTCACCACCACAAACAGGCTCAACCTCCCCAAACCACACCCACGGCATCCACAGCACCGACATCGGCGACCTAGTCTCCATCACGCAATCCCACTCGCGCAGCCCATCACCAAGCGAGATCGTGCTAACGAGCGCGCTGGAGGACGTGTGCGCGCTGAGCGAGGCGGACGGCGAAATGCAGGCGCGTGGGGTGGGGCGGGCGGAGCGGCGGGCCAGGCTGGTGGGGCTGCGTGGCGAGAGGGAGAGGGCACGGGAGGGGGGGAGGATGTATGAGGAGACGCAGCGGAGGGGGAGGGAGGAGGTGTAGGGGGGTTCTGGTGGGTGAGGACGGTTGATGGTCTTGCTGGGATTTTTCTTATTGGGGGCTATGTCATTAAATGGGGGGGTACAGTGATGGTTCTGTGGCTGGTTAGCTGTGATAAAGATAGTTTAAATCCTTCAAAAATGCTAAATAGTTGTACAGGTGTAGTAGGGGTGACACTAGAGGTAGACAAGTGAGATTAGTGTTGATGATTAGGCTGAACGTCTGCCATAGCGACGGCTGTGGCTGGATCGACCACTGTATTGCGTGGTGAGCTGACCCCTAAGCAGAGAACCCTACGATTCGTACGAGTAGGTGTCTCAGAGACCGAAATCCGATTCACCACTTGGATGCTATTGGAGCGGCACGTTTCTGCTTTAGCTATACTGCCGTTTTAAATACAGCTCAATTTTACTTATTATGAGAGATACAAGGCAGGTCTTCCTGGCGAAAATCTTGCTAAAGCGAAGGAGCTATATATATTCAGTGAAAATAATACGTTGTGTCCTTTCTCGCAAACTTTGACCTGAAAAGTCGTGACAAGGGAACCAGTAGCCATCCAAAGACTGAAAAATACCCGCTCTGCTGCAGGGCTACTTACCTATGCATAGACGAAACCCGCTCCAACTGCTAATTCCGTTCAGCTAACTGTGCTTCTTTATCCCTGTCAGTTGCTGAGGATGGGGACGACGGTGAAGCCTCCTCGGGCTGTCTCGCTACCCTTCCAACGTTCACGTCCCAGTTAAAAAGATCCCATTTCCATTTGCCCCAACCGACCTGAAAGTTGAATTGACTTGACACGCCGTCTATGCGAGTCTTAGGATCCAGCTTGAGGTCGTCTTTAGAGTCTTCGACGATGTCCCAGTCTTGTGCATCCGTCTCGTTGCCCTGGTTATGTGAGGCACCAGGGGTGTCAACAAGTTTTTGTTCTTGGGAAGATTTGCTGCTGGTTCGTTGCTTCTTTGCCTCCTCGATCTGTTGGCGTTGGATCTCTATCACGCAGTGTCAGTGTACACACAAACTCGGTGACAGACCTGGAAGAGAGCCGTACTCTTAGGATCCCAAGTGCCACCTTGTTGAGCCATGCTGTTCGTGAATGCTTTCAAACTGTTTCTCCGGTGCTTCAGGCACTGGTGTAGATGATGGTGAGTGAAAATTAGGTCAGGGCGAACAAGCTAGCGATGAATGCCTTTGGGGCTGACTGGACGAACGAGCAGCTGACTATAATATGGTTGAGGATTTGTTGTTATTGGCGGTGACGTTGGTAATTAGCGGAGCATGACAGGCAGCAACACACCAAGTTGGCCTGTTAGTGGCAAAGCTCAGCCAAAGACGGTAAACGCTTGACTACTTACGGAAGACAGGGTCAAGCACCTCTGCAAATAAGCTGGCCCAAAACAGTGTTGGAGCTGCGTGTAAGGGTAAAACCGCAGTCGCTAGCAATTGTACATGCAAGCAAAAACACCAGCATCATCTTTTCTTGGCTATACAAATATCTAGGCCGCGTAGACATGTCTTGCGCTACAACCAGCTACACACTAGCTTATAAAGAATTACTTCCTCTGTTGATCTTGTACGGCCGTTATATCTAGTGTCCTGAACTAATTGCTTGCCTACGAGATACTGTTCGCGAGAACAGAACTTTGGAAGGTAGGACTTGTCTCTCGAAGCGTCTGAGACAAGTTCAGGTTTATAACTAGCACATGCAGCGCCGAAGCAGAGATTCCACAGCACAGAAACTCGCATTTCATTGTCTTCCATCAAAAACTTCACATCTTCAAGTACTACTTACAATTCTTAAACCGTCATTCACAGTGATCTACAAGACCCCGGCCTACCCCGTCCTGGCCACTGGCCTCCTCGCTAGCATGATGGCCGCCAGTCTCAAGCCCTGTGAGATCTTCCCCAGACATTGCATCCAGTTACTCAACGATGTTGCTGGGGTTTGCCAATTGGATGCCAACGGGCGCATCTTTTCCTACACTTATGGATCTGTGAGTATCCCCGTGTCTGGTCTTGTGAATAGTGAGTGATGGAATGGCGGTGCATTGGTGATGATGGTGAATCCATCCTGAGGCAGTGTGACTTCAATACTGATGATAATCAGGCGTGGTGCCCGAGTGCCTGGAGGGTGGAGGGGTGAAGGGAGGAAAGGAGAACCTTCAGATTGTTGAAGACATTAGATAGTATGAATTCGGCGCTTATCGACAGTCATTACGTCAAAATGGCGACAGCTCCCATACATTTAGCTCTGCTCGAAAGGGGGTGGATTCCAAATTCTTGTTATCCCACGACTTGGCTGATCTTGCACAAGATAGTTTGATCGTCGTACATGCTGCTCTGCCAAGGTGATCTGCTCCCCTTGGCACGGCACTCCCGCGCTCTGCATCTGGAGAAAGGAGCATTGATGGTGAAACCAAACCAGGCGGAGTCAGGACCTTAATGCACCTGATAGATTCTTGTAGTTGATAAGCAAGGAGCCTCGTGCTCAAGCTTCGTCCCAAGAGTGATACGTATTCTTCTGGAGTAGGTCGTCAGAGCACGCAACAGTCGTAAGAAATTTAGCTTTCGGTGTTGAGTTGTGCTTGCCTTGATCAGGGGAACAAGCTGCTATCACATCATTCCGCCGATCATCATCTCACAATGGAAGATGTTGTCGTAAGCTCAAGACGTGTAATCATCGTGCGTTGTCGTGCCAAGTAATCGGTCTTTCTATCCCAGTGCGTCCTTGTTGGAGAGTGAACTGTGCACTGGGTCGCCACTACGGCTCGTGAAACCATAGCAGGGACCACATACAGCGTATCACATAGGGAGAGGTTGTGTTTGCCAAGAGCGGAACATGACGATTCGAGTTGCTCCAAATTCCACTGCAGAGCAATCCAATGTCAAGGTTGAGAACGACCCTTGATGCATGTTGTTCAAACGTGTCCGCAGGTCCAGATACGGAAGTAGCAAACCCAAAGCACGCTTTCTATATCCACATGGCATGTCCTTGAATGACTTAGACAGCTGCTTCTCATGACCCTTGAGTTGTTTCAGTTGCGGAAGGCCAAGACGCCAAGATTTCCGGCGGTTGCTGCCAGGGAGGAATGAATGCTGATGAGACCAATTCGGTATGAGTGAGTAAAGGTGGGTCGTATTGGCTTCGGCCTCAGTGTTTATCCGATAGGCGAGTGACCTCAAGGGTTCTGGAGCACAACGTTGAGGAGGCTCCTGGCCGGGTGAAGGTTTCAGGAGGTTGCGGCGCGCCTTGCCGCGTTCGACATCACTGATGTTCCATCCCCACAGTGCACAGACCTCTTGCGAAACGCGGGTTGATGTATGCACAGCAGACGTGTGAAGCACTGAGCGGTCAAAGAAGCATGGACAAGGTACCTGGTAGGGTATTAGGCTTGCTGTCGAAGGCTCAAAGCAAGTCTTTGTCGTATTACAGCGCCACATAATCAGGCGGACCTTCTTGGACGGACCACCTGGTACAGCGATATATCCACAAGACATTGGCGTCATGGCAACTTTTCTGCTGGGCGAGCACCTTCTTACGAGCCTCTCTAGCAGCGACAAGTGTTATTGTAGACGTCGATGATATTTAGGTTTACTTTTGTAATTTTGCGGGGAAGACCCCCACGGAATGTTGTAAATCAGCTCTTGGCGGCAACCGTCCAGCCAGAGCTGTTGTAAGCCTGATGATGGAAGCATGTGGTTTTACGGACGACAGTCGACCACTGGATCAGAGCCATTCTGTAATCTCGGAGGCACTGATTGTAGTCACATTCGCACTGTATCATCTCACCCGCAGCATCTTACAGAGCTGAAGGCTCCAAGGCGTTTGCGGCATTTATACGCTTTGGGTAAAGCCGCGAAGACGACTGCAGGTGCCGGCGCTGACCTTTGCCAGTGCAGGACAAGAAACCGCTTCCGTCTCCAGAACTTTCGAGCCGCTGCTGTTCTGTAGCAATTGCGTGTGTGTACAGGATGTGGGCTGTATCATGGGCTGGACATAGTTCAGACAATGCGACAACCGTCGCTTGATCTGAACAGGCCGATGGAGTCGAACAGAGCACACAGCAACGGCCATACCCAGACGCCTGTATAGTGCGATCCACGGAGTGTAACCTCAATTAAGAAACACCGTGCACCTCCGCGATGTCTGTAATAATGGGTGTCTGGGAAATAGCTGTAAGGCTCGGCGCTCACACAGCATTTGCATCCGATCATCTGCAGGTGCGCTCGAGCAGTGGGGGTAAATTGCAGGGGTGTGGCTAGCGTGCCCGATGTAGCTTTGCGGCCTGCAGCGTGTGCCTTTAACCTGTCATACATATCTCCTGCGATCCCAGGAGAGAGGACCCGCATTTCGACGCTGCATTTGCATGTTTTGTTGAACATCTTCCCATAGCGCCAGTCGAAATTCGGGTAAGGAGACCTTTCTCGCGCTGTTCCGCCATCAGCGCCAGGTTTTCCTAAATCCTGCGACCCACACTTGAAGCGAAGAAGCGAGCCAGTGGACGTCACTGCCGTCTGACTTATACTGGCCGGGCCCTCCGTTATTGATTCACACAAAGCCTTGCTTCATTCACAATCAAGTACAATTCCTGGCCGTTCTACATTTAAAACTTCTCTATTTGGATGGCGCGTTCAAAGCTGGTCTCTTCACCTCTCTCACGCTCGACTCCCTGCTGCCCGCTCGAATCAACCTATCACCGGCCAAGTTCTCTACAGCGAGCCTGACCAGAACGGTGGTTCTCTCGATCTCATAGCACAATCCACCACACATGATCGTGAGGACGGCGCTGGTCAACACAAGAGCTATCTATCTTCGTCATGTCCGTACCTGATGCAGAACCGCCCATCATAACACAGTCGCACGACGATCAATTTGTATCTGAACACTTGCATCGTCGAAATTCGCGAATGGTCGAATACCATCATGCCATCGAAGAGGAGGATGAAAGCATTCGCACAGCGAGCGAGTGTGCCGAACCCTTGACACCAACCAGCCACACTAGCGAAAACATATCTTTCTCCCACCCGTTTCGCACCGACGAGCACGCAGATGAAACTGACACAACATCGAAGACCGCTGCTGATTGCATTCCCACCAGCCTAGTGCCTCAAGCAACAGAAAAGCCTACCCCTCAGTCTGGGAATCAGACACCACCTGAGAAAAGGGGGTTCGGACGACGCGTTGGCTCGTTCGTGCGAAGTAAATTGCATCGACGGAACACCCCTAAGGAGGATTCCAAGGAGTCTAGTCCAGATCAACATGAGACTCGCCAGACTCCAGATTTCAGGGTCACGACCGGTCCTTTACATGCTGCATCCGCATTTGAACATATTACCGACATTGATAATTCGGCTTTCGATTTCGCCAGGAGCAGAAGAAGACATAGCTCTTTCTCCCTTTCAAGAAGCCCCCAAAGATCCTCCCGAATAGCCACTCCACCGCCACCAGCAGACTCGCCAACCGGAACCGCTTCGAATGACGACCAGGAAAGGAAAACTCGTCTTGACAGAAAACCTATGTCCTCCACAGCTCTCTCAAGCATGCAACCTGCGAGGCCTGGTATCACCTGGGCTGATAAGGTCCCTGACAACAAGAGGCATACGTGGACAAGAAGGCGATCCGCAAGTACAGATCATATGCTGCAGGTTGGGCGAGACGATGACAAACCGACGGCTGGGATGTTGAACACTTTCTCCAAGCCCCCTGAGAAGGGTGTAGGTATGAAAGCCCGCCGCCTCAGTCTTAATCTCCCGAGCGACTACATCATAGATCAATGTGAGCTTGACAAGGAGTTCAAGGGCTCAAGTCTCATGCCTGGAAAACGTGGGAAGATTCTAGGCAAAGGTGCAACAGCCGAAGTGCGGATCATGGCTCGTCGAGGCGTGTCTCGGGATGAGCAACTGGTTGCTGTCAAGATATTTCGAGAGCGCAATCCAGAAGAGACAGAGGAAGACTACATAATGAAGATCAAGTCTGAGTACAGCATCGCTCAGAGCCTACACCACCCCAATATTGTCGAGACTCTCCGTCTTTGTACACACCGTGGCCGCTGGAACCACGTTATGGAGTACTGTACTCACGGCGAGATTTACTCCCTAGTTGAAAGAAAATTGTTCGCTAGCGGTGTCGAGGGATTCTATAGTCGCGAAGACCGCTTATGCTTCTTCAAGCAACTACTCGGAGGCGTCGACTACCTGCATAGTCACGGGGTCGCCCATCGCGATATCAAGCTCGAAAATCTCTTGGTCGATAAGAATGGGCATCTCAAGATCTCCGATTTTGGTGTTGCAGAGGTCTTCAGTGGTGAACATCCGGGTCTTCGTGCATCTGGGGGCCAGTGTGGCAAAAATATGGGAGCAGTTCGGTTGTCATCTCCCGGTATCTGCGGTAGTCTACCCTACATCGCGCCTGAAGTGCTGGCGAAGCGAGCTTCCTACGACCCTCGTCCGCTCGATATATGGTCATGTGCCATTGTTTACATCACGATGACCTTTGGGGGATGTCCATGGCAGGCTGCTAAGTCTGAATTTGAGTACTATGCCAGATTCAAGAGGGGCTGGCAAGATTGGCTGAAAGAGCATCCGGATGGTGAGCTGTTCGATGGCCCGGACGGCTATCCAAAATGTGGCAAGCTCTTCAACATGATTGAGGGACCGGCTATCAGGCATCTCATCCTCAGAATGTTGCATCCGATCCCCGAGAAACGTATTACCATCCGCGAAGTTTTGAACACCAGCCTAATCCGGAACGTTGATTGTTGTTGCCCTGGAAGCTTTGAAGATCCAAGATGCTGCTCAGATAGCTCGAAGCCTGCTCCAACCTCTGGAAAATCTTCACCAAAGAAGCCTCTTCACCACCATATACCACCCAAACCCGAGAGCAGGTCTCGCGTTCATATTTTCGAGGTAGGCGAGGCTTAATCGTTACGCATTTCCTGATCTTCTTATTGCATCAATTGGGTGTTCACATTAGCGCAGCATAGCGAGGTAAAAAGGCGGTCACTCGTTCGCTTTTTCTCACATAATACCCCCAATGGCTTATCGACATGTACATAGTTTCATAGTGATCTCAGCAAGCAATTCTACTTGCACTTCAATCTTCTTAACTCTTAGAGATGTCACATGCCTAATTGAGGTCACAAAGCCATGCGCTGGCGTCAAGAACCCCATTCTTATTCTGGCAATATCAGCCTAACAGCTTGCCCTCAGACATCTCAACAAGTCGCGCGATTGCCGCGTCGACTGGCAGCTCTGGCACAAGAACCTGCTCCTAGTATCGCTATCATCGCAACGCTTCTCAGATTGGCATTTACCGCAATTTTCCGCCCATCCCTTTGACCGGCATGGCGCCGAGCAGAAAAGCGAGATAAAGAGCTTGAGCCATCACACTACTACAGCCCACCAAGATCCTTGGTACCGCATCGGCGGGAAAGCACTGGCAGGCGTCATCTGCCGCGGGATCGATTGCGACTTCACAAACGGGCCGCCGAACTCAAACTTCGGTCGCGATGTGTCGACTTATCGTTTAGCTAGCTTGGCTTTCCCTATCACGCCGGCTACACCTCCCGCCGACGTCAACGGCATTGGATTTGTTGGATTTACTGGGGCCACGGTATGCTGCACGTCGTGCAATGTGATACTCTGGGGTGCATTGCTGTGATCAAGCAGGGAAAGTGATGCGAGGCGTGGATCGTGTCAGCAAAAGAGATGCGGATAACGAGCAACGTGGGGTTTGGATGGCCCAGCAGCGTCGGCGTCGGAGCGTTCTTCGGCGCATGCTCCGTTCACATGGTACTGCGGGGTTGTTCCGAGGAACGGGTGAATTCATGGTGGGGCATCGTGTACCGTATCGCTCATTGCGAGGACACCAATGTGGCGGAAATATGCACTGACGACCGAGGGGCAGGTGTCATGCAGTGTTGTATGATAGGCAGCTGATCGTATTGCGTATCGTCCTTCACACACCTAGTCGACCGAGCAATTTCAACCCGACACACATATGTCATTTCTTTCTCGAGACCAGAAACTCGACAACACATAGGCCGTTTCAATTTGTTCCCGTCTCTGACTGACTTTCAAACTAATACTTTGGAAAAGGCTTCAACGAAAGGTCTCAGTGCATTTGGACATCAAGACCCCTAACTGGGTACGAGACACAGCCAATCACAGTCTGAAACTGCACGTCCTCTTGTTCCACAAGTCTTCCCTCAAGCTCAGATCTGCAGTGCTTATCCTGCGTCAAGCCGCGATGACATGAGCTTCTCCTTAGCCAACAGTTGTCTCAGCTTGTAGGCTACTTGGGCAGACGTGGGGGAGTGACCAACTAGGCACAGTAATTCGTGAAACAAGGTGATATTTGTTCACAAACGGAAGATGCCGGGCGGAAAAAAACATGTTGTTTAAGTGTATATGTTGTTTGAATAGACTCAAGCTTTACATAAACAGACCGCCACCGTCAGTTCTAACCATCGAGCCGTCCATGTTGTAGTCTTTCATGATACCCAGATAGCTCTCAGCCACCCACTCCGGTCTGCCCGGCGTTCCGGTCGCCATCTTCTCGCTCATTTGCTCCATCATATGTTCCTTCTGTTCCTTAGGCATGTGCCACATCTCTGTATCGACTACACCAGGACTGACGCCGTTGACTCTGATAGGCTTCATGTCCAATGCCAGGTTCCTGACCATAGAGTGATGACCGCCCGCAAATGAACCGATAACGCTCCAGCCTGGTATGGGACGCTCACTAACACTTCCAGTAGTGATAGTGTAGCTGCTTTCATGAGAGTTCTTGATGTATTGGGGAATGAACTTCGCAGCCAGGAGGGGGGCGAAGAAACGAATTTGGCCTGCTTTGAGTATGCTCTCCATTGTTATCTCTACAAGCTGCATAGCGGCAATAGCGTCGCCGGCAGTGAAGATGACATGGTCCAACTTGTCGCCGCCCATGTCTTTGACGGTTTGTTCGAATAGCGTCTTCAGCTCCGACTCTAACGTCTCCGATCTAGAGAGGTCTACAGCGTGGCCGCGAATTTTGGACTTGGCAGACGGGTACGATGATTGCAACTTAGCAATGGCGGTCTCTATTCTGGCTGAATTCGAAGACGCTATCATAACAAGAGCGCCATTCTCGAGGCACGCTTCAGCAACGCTGTACCCAATGCCAGAGGACCCGCCGATGATGAGCACTCGCGATCCCTGAAGCTTGTTGGAGAATTTGCTCTGATCTGATATTTTGCTCATATTCGTCTCTGGCTCGCGGACTGTTGGATGAATATTGAAGATAGTGGCGTTCACAGAGTTGGAGCTGTCAGTGTAATGCAAGGTCCGATGCGATCGTAGCCTTAGCCTGTATAAGGGTTTGAAGTGCGATTGACAGAGTATGTGGACCACCAAGCTATTATATACTGCTAGACTACGCCCCGTTCGTATGACGATTCTATTCCGGATTTAGCACGGTGTTATGGCTAGCTGCGACAGAATTGCAACACCCACTTCTCCTATTGTCGACCTACGCGTATGTATGACATCATGCCATCTGGTAGTACACTCTTTAGAAATATGACCGCTGGTCAATCCAAGTCCGTCTGAACAGTTGTGTCTGAACTGATAAGCAAAGTATGATACATTTGCTCTTAAGCCACGCCGAGACATAGTACGCTTGGAAAATCTAGGGTATCGTCCAGAGAGAGTTGATCTGCTTTCTCCTGACCTGTGTATAACGTAAGTTCATTGTGGCACAAAGTCGGCATGGCAGACTTACCAAGGGAGCAACGAATAAGACGCCTACAAACAATGCAGCGACAGTAAGAAGCATCTGAATCTTGTTGAAACCCTTACCCAGAATATCGAATGCGAAACTGGGGGCAACCCGAGTGCCAAATATATCATGGCCGTAAGCGAACACCAAACTTGTGCTCTCAATACCGCTTTTACTTGTGATGACTTCCCTGATACCCAAAACCTCATATTTGTGAGTAAGATGCCACTTCGAGTCGAGAGGGAGAAGAGGAGCGTATCTGGCGAGGCCTTCTGCCTGTTCTTGCGGCGTAGGGTCGCGGCCAATCGGACGTCGTGGGTCGATGACCTGGCGAGGAACACCGACGATGGAGTTCGTTGATGGAATGGTAATGAGAAGCTCGCGGCTAGTGATGCCTTGTTTTGTCTGAGTCACCGCCATGTGCGAAATCTCCGCTGCAATTTGGTAGCTCTGCGACAACACATACGGCTTTGATGCGTCGCCCTGGGAACTCGACGGCTTCACAGCCGAAGAGTTAGATGAAGCACCCAGCGGGCCACGATCGTCCGGTAGTGGGGACTCGTAAAGGTCGGAAACAACGAGCTGGTGGCCACGAGATTCTGGAGAAGCGGTAGAGTCTATGGTTAAAGCATAGCTAAACCAGTTCTCCGAGATGGTGGAAGGGATTGGCCGAGAAGTGTCAACATCAGAGTGTGACATGGTGTGAAGCAGCTGGCCGGAAGCAGAGTCCAGCAAATAGACCGAGGCGGTACGTGCGGACTCAGATACCGCTGTAACTAACACGAGGTTCGGGTTTAAGTACTTGTAGAGTACTCTTCGGTCACCAAGAACGTTACCAATAGAAGCAACAGGATCATCGACGGGTCGGGTGGTATATCCGACTATGCGCTCACCACTCGGCGGTTCAAAGGTCCAAACAGATTCAGTGCTCGCTTCGTTGACCAAAGACCCTACGAGGGCACCATTGTCAAGGGTAAAAGACACAAGCTTCTGGCCTTCAGCAAGTAGAGGGCCGTGTAAATGGAGGTTGACGTAAGATGCCGTGCCGCCTGTGGTGGCGTTGATGAACAGCGAGCCCTGAAAGCTTGGGTCCCTGACCTCAACGTAGCCACTGTGCGCCCTTAGGGTTGGATACTCGAATACTGTATCAGCGAATTGTGTAAGGTGCACGTTCCACAGCACCTTGCCACGAGCGCCTACGTCCAGTGCCGCAAGACGACCTTTCTCAGTCGCAACAATGACAAGCCTGTGGAAGCCAAACGTATCCTGCTGAATGTCATCGACAGTAGTTTGCTTCGGCTTACCAACAACGTTCCCAAGGAGACGCTGTGGGAGGCTCTGTGCCCATGCTGGAAAGTGCTCGAGGTCTTGAATATGCCTCTTGACTCGGTGAATGTAAGCTGAAACTATGTTCTGGTGGCGCTCGACTTCTAATTCGGCTGCGAGAGCTTCGACCTCCGGTAGACGTGCCCACACAGCAGACGAAGTTTGGGACAAGAACTCGGGCCGAGTCCAAGCAATCTCACCATTGAGAATCAGGGCCCACTGTCCGTTCGAGAACAGCACAGCTGACCTGGCGGCAGTCGTTGCTCCAGATTTGACGACTACCTCTGAGTTTGCGTGTACCGGATATGCCCCCGCCAAAGCAGGCGACCTCGCTGTGGGCCAACGACCGAGTATGCCATGAGAGGCCGAGGAAACTACGAGAATCTCATCTTCGGTAATTCTGGTGAAGTAGACGTTGGCATCAGTTGTGCTAGTAGCAAACGTTCCCCTCCCGTCCAGCTCAGGAAGGCTGTACGCCTTTGATACACTGTTACTCTTGAGATCGACGTGATAGACCTCTGCAGAGTGTCCAAAAGGAGTCTGATACTCAACGAGGAAATGCGCTTGGGAGTTGACGTGCCCTGGTGCGTGCAAAACCACTTTCTCGATAGGGTTCTTCCCAGGCGTGTCGAAGCTTGCCACCGTCTTCGTGCCAATGATATTGACCTTGAGAACTTTGTTGGTCTTGTCGGTCCACGCAAGTATAGGTGCCGCAGTGTTCGCTCCAGCGAAAACAATGTGATCCCTTGATGTGATCTCGGCGTCAGAGCTTAGCGTGTACTGGTCGAGCTTCTTGCCAGTGATGGGACTGAGGGAAGTGATCTTCAGCTTCGAGCCTGAACCAATTATCGAAGAGTGTAGTGAGATGTAATAGATCGTCGTAGGTGAGGTGGATATTTGGAAGGGCGTGTCGTTGCTAGGAGCGGGGTCAGTATAGCCTTCGCACTCGGTAACAAAAAATTGCTAACCTGGTGTCCTCGTAGGTCCACTTCACACGGCCAGTCTTCCCATCGAGCCTTTTGACGCCATGACTGGTACCAGATACAAGAACGATGGCATCCTTGGCTTGGTCCTTCGTGATGCCATCCTCCTGTTCCAGGATCTCCAAGTCCTCCACAACTGCCCCATCAACATTTGTCTCCCATACCAGCCTGCCGTCTGATGAGCTCCAAGCTGCAACTCGGTTGCCTACGGCGCTGATGACTGTATCCTGCTCGTCGGCTGCTCTTAGGTGGCCTTTCCCGCGGGGTTCTGACGCAGGATGTTGTCGCCAAACAAGCACGCCGTCTTTGGGATTGATCGCGCCGATTGTCTGGTTTTCCGAGATCGAATATAGTAGGGAAGCCTTCGAGCCACCATATGGTCTTTGAAAGAAGGTACCATCGTGCTTTGGTAGGCCTAAAAGTGCATAGTGGAAGTCAATGTGATAGGCATCGTCCTCAAAAATGGCCGACACGGGCGCGAGACAAGCTGCAAGGCTCAGTGCAGCATGGAAACGCATCGCGGGGTATGGCTGCTGGCGTCGCGTCAAGCAGCAAGCTCGATGTCTGCTTGCTCCGCAATGAGCTCAAATGCTTGGCATTCACGTCCGGTCCGTCTTCCTCTCCGATCGACTAACCGATCTGGGCCGAATACACATGAAAGCCTTTTCTTGACTCTGCCAACTGCAGCCTTCCTTGAAGGGACGAGGCCGGGACTTAGCCAGTCTGCTTCCATGTTGAGTACTCTTGGCCGTGTTTTGTCAATATCAAACATCTGTACTCCGTGGAGACGTGACCCACGATACGCGAATCCCGGCTGACGGGGAAGCGGCAGGGTGCCGGCGGACCTTCTCTAGATAACGGCAGGCGTGAGGCACCTCCTGGCAAATGAGATTTCCATCTTTGGGCGCGCAGGACATTCCCAGTAGGTCTCCATCCCTCCCGATACCTGTCTGTTACATATCTAAGCGCTCAGTTCTTGATTCAAGCACACCAAAGGTACAACTGAGGTCCAGACAGCGCAGCGCGGCGTCACTGTCTGCCACGTGGAAATGGCCAAGACGCATTTGTATCACACTGATCAATGCCACGAACCCACTTCAGCGACACCAAGTCCTCAACACTGGCGTCATTACCTTGCCATGTCTGAGCCTTCATTTCCAAACGAGTCAATCAGGTCAGGGACCACCTAGAGATCAGTCAGGTCCACCAGGTTCTGATTCAGTCGCAGCAGTCACTAGAAAGTGCAGTCTCATAGACAACATAGATTCAGATAGCAACATTTGAGGCTTGATCTATCTTCGAGCTAGAGCAATGGTGAATCGCTCGGGAGACGCTACCATGGGATTGGGGGGGTATTCGGGATGGGATTGGGGGAATTCGGGATGGGCCCGGTCTGCCGGTTTAGGTCTGCCCAGCGACCATGCTCCTTCGGGTATTTTGCACAGCGGACTGGCCTCGATGATGTCGGTCGGACCATTCCTGCTGCTAAGCCAACCGCTTTGGCAAACGCTCGACCAGAAGGAGCAATGTAATAAAATACATGGCAACGTTTGCGCGGATCACGGCATACGTTACACCGGCTGGCAGCTTTCAAGTCGAGCTGGCTTCCAGCGCGGCGGCACCGCAAGAGTCTGAACATGTCACTACACACCGACCCTACTGAACCCTGCCAAGTATAGGGCGACTGAACAACTCTTAATCACGGCGTCGCGCTCGACTTCGCATACGCAATACCCTCCATCACTTGTCCGCCTACTTGCTCCCTACCCCTTCCCTCCCTGCTGTCGCGCTTATCGATAACCACTGGAAAATTTCTTCGAACTCCCAACCTCGCCGCAAAAGACAGAGGTAAGTTGCGCCTGCGCGGACAACTAAGGAACCCTGTGGCCCCGATTTGCCTCAATGGCTTGCTCGTGGTGTTCTTGAGAACTTCACCTGCTGATTGGATGCCACTCGTCCAAAGTTTACACAGCTAACAAGCTGCCGCAGCAGTGTGGTTGGCTCACAACGAACGCGCATTATTCCATCCAAATCGCAGGAACAGGCCAAACGCAATCTCCTCGCGACGGAAGTGCCGATATTGTGAAGCATCGTTGTCGCTGGAACCAATTAAGCTTCGGTCGAGCTAGGAGAGCCGCGATTTGGGCCGCTTGTCCTTCCGTGGCAGCTCGTGCCACTTGAAGCCAGGAACACATTTCCCGCGTGCACTGCTCTGTTTTCCTCACGACGTTTGAGAAACCTGAAGAATGTCGCAAAGAGAGTACCACATAGTTGTTCTTGGATCGGGTAAGCTAGTAACCCACCGATGGCATGCTAGAGCACAACTGACGATGGTGGCGCATTAGGTGGAGTCGGGAAAAGTTGTCTAACAGGTACGTTGCTGGCAAGATCGTAGCGATAGAATCTCAACGAGACTGACCACAAGCAGCACAATTTGTGCAGAATGTGTGGATAGAAAGCTATGATCCCACGATTGAAGACTCATACCGCAAGCAAATCGAAGTGGATGTTAGTAAATGATCATACGAATGCGCCATCTCAACTTCTGATCAATTATCAGGGCCGCCATGTCATTCTGGAGATTCTCGATACTGCAGGGACAGAACAATTCAGTAAGCGACACACAACTTTTACCTGTATTATGCGCTAACCGTGCTATAGCTGCCATGAGGTATTGTCTCCAAGTCCACCAGCGGTTTCCAAACTCACAATTGACAGAGAGCTATATATGAAGACCGGACAAGGCTTTCTCCTCGTCTTCGCAATAACGTCTGCATCTTCATTCCACGAACTCGCCGAATTGCGGGAGCAAATCAAACGTATCAAAGAAGACGATAACGTTCCTATGGTGCTTGTTGGCAACAAATCCGATCTCGAAGAGGACCGGGCAATTCCACGTCCAAAGGCATTCGCGACATCTCGGGAGTGGAACACACCTTATTTCGAGACTAGTGCACGGAGGAGAGCCAATGTAGACGAGGCCTTCGTCGATCTATGTCGGCAAATCATCCGCAAAGACGCGAATGAACGGCGACATGTTCCTCAAGACCCAAGAACCAGTGGGAATCCCAGGCGAGCAGGCGGCAGGAGAGACAGGGACCGTCGACAACGACATCGGCCGAAATGCACCATCCTTTGAGATACGATACCCCCGTGACAAACGACTGGTGGCGTTTGCGCCTGCTGGACCAGGCTTTGATTTCCTTTTGAATCAGCCTCCTTAGATGATTTTGAGCATTGTGACTGCAGTTTAGAGGCTTTAGAAGAACCGTACAAACGGGCAAATGATCATCTCCAAGCGATACATGGGCACCCAACCAATGTTGCTGAAGCGATATCCGAAAATGTGGGTCACTGACTTTTGGTAGAAACTTTATTGTTGTTCACTCATCGTGTGGACATACGGCAGATCGATTGTCACGGAAAGCCAGACCGAGCTTCCGACGACTCAGAGACAATGGCCAGACGGAATAACCTCGCTCAAATTACTCGACCACACCACACCATGAATCAAGAGACGAAATGGGGACGACTCGTCAGTGACGCCTGAACGTTGAAAGTTGCGCACATATCTGCCCAACCACACCATCACGAATCGCATTGCACGAACCGGACTCACATGCTTATCCCTCTGACGCAGGGTCTCATCCGGAAGCAACAAGGTATCGACGATTGCAGTCGGAACGATAGTGCCCGAGACGTCCCGGAGCATCACCCATAAGTGCTGCGAAAAGGATACAAATGCACCGAAAGTGCAGCTGCTATCCTGAACAGCAGTTTTCCGAGCCGATATGGGGTACCCCGCGTTTGGGGGTGCGCTACGGAAGGGCCAAGCTGGGGATCATGTCGGCTAAAGGTGCGGGAAGATCGTTTCGCCATGCCCTTCAGGCATCTGCAATGCCGCCCTAGTGTTATTATCTTATTCTGTTGACTTCCCAGAGAAGTAGAGGATTTGCTTCTCAATGCTGATGTCTGGTGCACGTCGATCAAGTCTTTCACAGCTATCTGTACAACACGCCATGCGATTTGTTCGATTTCTGGCATGTGTATACCTGAATCACAGTTACTAATGCAACAGAGTCAATACAGCTCACTATGATATCTTTGTGGCACGAGTTGGTTCAAGTTCGGCTCGACTTGAGTGAGAGAGCACAATCAAACTTGGATCCGCAGACTCGATTTGCTCTGATGGCATGAATCTGTCGCTACTCTACCACACAGTACAGGCGTGAAGGCCTCCAGGTTATTCCTCAAGAACATATTGATATGGCAGACGGATAATGCATTTCAACATCGTGGTAGGTGTGAGGGATGCCAGAAGCCAGGATCCTACTGAGCATTGGAAGCAGCGACCAACGCTTGCGTAAAAGTGTATAGCTTCCGCGTCCAGGCCCGGATGGCGGTGTGCTTCGTTTCAAGCTTACTTACAACCTGCCGAATTCAGGACGCTGTACGACGGGTACAGGCGGTGGTGACACAAGACCCGGACGATGCCGGGTTTGGTGAGGTTTGAGGTAGACATTCGCCACGTATAGGCAGCCACTTGGGCGAGGTACCAGTACCTATCCAGGCTAACGTGGTGCAGATCGAGAAGTAGTTAGATCGATATCGCAACCTGTCCTCAGAAGGACACGGGCTCTCCTGGAAGCGTTGGATGTCTGTAACACGGTCCCCGAAGCAACGCCATTGTGTCCCATTGCCATGCCGAGGTTCGCGTGACAAGGCTGAGGCCCTGAGTGAACGCAGATGTCATCATAATGCCCACTTTAACGATGTCTTGTCAGCATGGAGAACCCACAGATGCGCAGCACTTGACGTCGGCTTTGTACATCGGTCTTCCATCATCTTCTGCATGTTATGCAACACATCACGGGCGCAGTGGGGTCAGGATACGTGTTAGGTAGAAGAAAGAAGCACAATTAAACTCAGTCTCGATCGCGATCACGATGGAGAAGCCTAGCTCAATTGAGAAGAGTACACAATGCCTCGTGTTTGCTGATTCGCTTCTAGGCGTCTAGAGCTGAGCCACCAGAGCACGAGCTGCAACGCTGCAACGCCGCAACATCGCCTTCGCAAGCCCACAGACACTTGTCATGGTTGCAATCAGGATAAGTGCTTCCCCGGCTGCATGTGATGGTGGCCAAAATTTGCACGTGTCGCATTGCTTGCGGCGTTGTTTGTGCTGCCTTCCGCATTGCGAGCTCAAGCTTGGCCGCGGGGGAGCTGCAAGCGATGACGTATAGTGCCCCTCCATGCCCCACTACTCCCGCAGGCTGGAACCCGTGGTTCAGCATCGAAGAAATGACGCGGATCGGCATGGGAATTGTGCCTTGCATTAGACATTTGCGTGCAGCATGTGATCTGAATCCAGTCGTTTCAGGCCTGGTCTGGAGCAGCTGTGGCTCGCTGCACCTCATGACGTGCCTGCCTGTGACGTCAACTATGGCTGGATCCAGCACTCGCGCCTTCACTCACCATAGGCTCCTGCCCCGCTTCTGTGCCCTCGAGCTGTATATAAACAGCCTCTTCCCCTCCGTCATTGTCTCATCACAACACTCACATCACAAACTCTACTACCTTCCAAACAAACAACCACCCCAACCAACCTTCAATATGTCTGCTCCCAACGCCAACAAGCCCAACGAGGGTATCGTCGGTCAGATCGGCAACTCCATCTCCAACGCCGCCAACTACGTCTCCGAGACCATCCAGGGCAGCTCTGCTGAGGCTTCCAAGGAGGCCAACAAGCAGCAGGCCAAGGGCAACGTTCCCGGACAGGACTCCATCGGCGACCGTGTCTCCGGTGCTCTTGGTGCCGCTGGCGACAAGATCGACCAGTCCAAGCACGAGGGCTCCGCTGAGGCCAACAAGCGCTCCGTCTAAACATCTCATTCGAATCACTTGGTAAGCTTCAGCTCAACCCCGCTCATGGTCTTTCACTAACACGACACAGAGAACGTCAGCATAACACTTCATCAACCTAGCGGTCGACGACTTCACAATGCGGTTCGCAACGGAATATCGATAGGATCAGATTGGAATGCAGTGCGACATTTGTCCCTGCAGCATGATTATGAGGCTATGAGATACCAATAAATACCTTTCACCTTCACATTACCTTCCATTGCCTAATTCGCGTGATATTTGTTGTTCGTGCTCCTTCTCTAACAAACACAACCCTTGCCTTAATGATCCAGCCCGGCTTCTTGTTGTTCCCTCGGAGCAGCTGGGCTAAAACATATGTGTTTGTCAATTAGAACATCGCTCGCCTCAGTCGTCAAAGAGAGTACGACTTGTTCACATCGTTGACTAAGTCAGGAACATGCCGAGACCAGGGCCTCTTCAGGCACACGCACTACGTAGTCTCAATCGGGCCACGCCAGCAACTAGCATGGACGCAATCACTAGCACAATGCAAACGCGAGTCATTTTCGACGCGGCCACGCATCAGACACAGTTCGCCAACAATTTTTAGAAGAAGCACACATGCGTAACGGTCTTCTTGTAGAAAGGAATTGTAGTATTATTGCGGGGAATGCTATTGTGCTGGACGCTAATTCAATGGGGTATCGATGGCAAAGATCTAATGAAAAGTGCAAGATCTGCGGGTGTGGACACTTTCTTCAACTGTGGCCCTGTTTGAGAATCCTCCACCAGGAATATGGGAATTGTAGTCGGAGCCTGTGTGCGTGTAGTTTGCGTCGTCCGGGTTTCGAGGCGACATCGCTCAGACGTCGTTGGCAAAGTCCTGTACTCAGGCGCTGGTGTGGGCGCTGATGTGGGCGCTGGTGTGGACGCTGGCGGAGGCAACGGAGAATGACTTGATCGAAGGGTTGCAGTTCTGGGTACGTGTATGGTGGGTGGGTGCCAATAGTGCTTCGAGATCGGTGGTGCTCGCAAACGAGTGTCTGGTTCTGGTGCCGGGGCTGTTGTAAAGACCGTCGGATATTGCTTCTCTGGAGAAGGCCAAGGAGAGATGTCGATATGTACCTCGAATATAATGCTCTGCGCAACCTTCTGTCAGCAAGCATGTCATACACTCTCTCTTGAAGTCAAGGAAGAACACTTAGACGTGCGTTTGAGCGCGTCCAGTGTGTGTAGTACGTGCATGACGGTGCTTCCAGAACTTGAAACCATTCCAAACTGAGGTGATAAACCACAGAAGCATGTTGGCCAACAACACCCAAACGGCGTTCTTCATCCGGATTATGCCTTTGTTGCCTTCGGCGTCTTCAGGGATGTACATCTTGCCGAAGATGCCAAATGCGACGAGGTAACAAACAAAAACGAGAAAGTCGACGAAGAAGAAGTACCAGCTCTTCATCAGGTATGGTACCATCGCGGCAAGCGCCATGACGGCACCCAGAGTACCGCACACAACGGCCCAGACCCATTTCGAGTCGGTGTATTTTCCAGCTTTGCGTGCATTATCCAAGTCGACAGCGTAAAGACCGATGACGGTTATACCCAAGACGAACTGGAAGAAGCGCAAGAAAATCAGAATGGCTCCATCCACCGAGAAGTGTGACCAGAATGAGGTGCCAAGGGTGGCTTTCTCGCCCTTCAGCGATCTACGAGATAGGAACTTGAATGCCATGATAGGAAGCTGAAGCATTATTAGCTTTGATTGTGATGTTGATGTTGATTACACGTACCTGACTTCTTCAGTGCGTAGGCGGAATTTTATGAAGCGGTGAGCTCGTTATTTTGTAGGTTCGATAGGTGTATTTCGTGTCTCGGATTTTTGCAAGCTCTGCGCAATAGCAATATAGCTGACTGCGGATAAAGACGTTGTTTGTTTACAGTGCGACTGCTTCACAAGAGTGTGCGCTTGGGAGAGAAGTTCGAGTGTGAAGTTGAACAACGTCCTTGAAGGGCTATGACGTTGTGACGTGGGATGTGGCTGCCAGGCCTGTTCACGAGGACGCTGTTTCTGTATAGTGATCGACAAAGGAGGCAACGCGTGAGGCTTGCTCTAGAGGAACGGAAATGCCAGATGCAAATGATAAAACGGCTCAAGTGGTTCTTGGAAATCAGTGAAACTGCATGCAGTGGGATGCGCGTAGTAAGATATGCGCACGATCTTGAGCCTCAGCAACGCGCTGCAACGCGCGCCCCTTGCATTGCTCTGACATTGCCCAACTCCTTCTTCGCTGTTTGGCGCCTGTGAGCTTGTGAACGGATCCAAGAGACCCTGTTCTGGCGCAATCCGCGATACTTGGCTGCCGTCATAGGCGCCCGTTCGAGGCTCAAGGGTCCGCGCGACTTTGATTGGCTCACAATGCACCAAAGCCAGCAGCGCTGTGAGGAACGCTGTAGCACGTGTAACACCGGACACTTTGAGGCAGTTTGATTATGTTCAATCTTACGATTGATGGCATGGGTGGCTTTCTTAATCGTGAAGGTCAACGTGACGCTGGTAAATGCATTCAGTGCGGAGGGTCTCACATGAAGGGGCCTGTTATTTGGATAGTATGATTTGATTCTTCTCCTGGCAATTATAGATTAGATCAGCGCCGCATTGCGCAGTTCGCTACGACTGGTGGCTCATGGAGAAGAGAACTTGTATCCGTACTGTTCTTTTGCCGCCTTGATTTGCTCTTTGAGCTGGTGCTCCTTCTCAGCAAACTCTTTGTCGTCCTTCAGCTTTTGCAGATAGGAATCGTTGCCGTAGCCAGACTTCGACGGGATATCCAGACCGCGCTGGACAGCCGGGCGAGCCAGAACACGCTCCCACCAAGCCTTCAAATGAGGGAACTCGTCAAACTCGATACCAGAGAACCGGAGGATGTGAACCCAACCGAAGTTGGCAATATCAGCAATGCTGTACTTGTTGCCGACGAGGTATTCGTTACTCTTGAGTTGCGTGTCGAGAATCCCAGCAAGACGCTCAGTCTCGCCTGTGTACCTCTGCATGCCGTATGCAATACGCTCCTTTGCCATGCGATTAAAGTGGTTGGCCTGTCCCTGCATAGGGCCAAGACCGCCATGCTGCCATGCCATCCATTGTTCAGCGCGGGAAACGTCAAGGTCGTCAGCGAAGCTAAACTTGTGCTCGGGGTCGTAGTGACGTGTTAGGTAGGACAAGATAGCTGTATCTGTCAGTATGGGGCCTGCAGCTCATGGTTGAAGAACTTACCAAGCCCTTCTTGTACGGGAAAGCTGCCTTTGTCGTGGTCGACGATGACAGGAATTCGTCCGTTTGGCCCCAGCTTGGTGAACCACTCCTCTTTCTGGATGTTCTGGCCAATGTTGACGCCCTGCCAGGTGTAGTCCTTGCCGTATGCATCCTTAAGCTCTTCCAACAGAATTGAGGCTTTCCAGCCGTTCGGCGTTCCCCATGTGAGCAGTTCGATGCCTTTGCTCGCCTTCAGGCCTGTGGGTCGTTCGTCAGCCATCTTGGTGAGTGCTTGTTGCGTGCGTTTGGTCGAGGTGTGGAATAGGGTTCGCAATTGGTGTCTGGGAGCTTGTAGCGAGCTTCGAGTGATGAGCCCAGGGACCTGGAATATAAGTGGCCGTAGTAGTGACATCTGTCAGCGTGCATGCATCAATGAGGGGTTACATGGGAGCTCTGTCTTAGGTGCTCCTGCCTGCTTAGAAATCGATCTACACGTCACGGAACGGTAAGCCCGAGATCATGGTAAGCGGGGAACATTGTGTCCATTGTCCGCACGAAAGCAACGGAACACTAATACTGAACAGAGCAATTATTACAATTGCGCAATAGGCGTGTCTGCGTGCCGCGCCTCCGAACCCTGCGATTTAGCCTTGAGCTCACGTCATCACAAACAGGTGTTGCTTACTTAAGCATGCATTGCAGTCAACGATTGCAAATCACAACAACGCAGCTTCCATATCGGCAGACACCAACACAACATCAAAATGCGAGTGATTTGGCACGTATGATCGACTCACATGTGATGATAACGCGGCATTGCTGCGAATCAGAACCCATGTGTCTGCTTCCTTGAAAAGACGACACTCGATCAAGAGGGGAAATTTGTAGCAGTTCAATTGTTACGCTTGAAGACTAGATTCCCACCGCACTGCAGACTTACAGTATATCTGCAGGCTTAACAAACACCCAGTTCTTGTCAGCAGTGACCTCTCTGCCATTCGCGATCTGCGCAGCTGTGTTGTTGCGGATCTCGCCCTGGATCCTTTCCAAGTACGCATCTCGGCGGTTGATCCACAGATGAATGCCACCCTTTGCTGTATCCACACCGTGGAACAGCATGTAGCTGTCTGAGCCTGGAGTATCTCCAGCTGCCAGGATTGGTCGCTTCCATTGATCGATGTAGGTCAGGATGGCAGCCCATTTGCCAGCAAACCATGTGGCAGGGGTCCAGAGGTAAGGTCCCATAACAAGATCCAGGTTCGCTTCTGGGTCGTAGGTACCCTCAGCGATTTGCTTCCGAGCGTTTGTAAGAAAGCCCGAGGTCGAGTTCACAAGCATGGTCGTCACGCCGATGACGTTCTGCGGTGGAACGTTGTAGCCGTATTTCGGGTCGCTGGCTACCATACGGACAAGCTCTTCGTGGGCGGCGCTGATAACGTATACTTCGATGCCGTTGTCCATCAACGCATTATACAACTCTGCTTGGCCCCGGAAGACTTGGGGAGAATTGATCGTTGTACTAACGACCTCATCGCCATCCCAGTACGTGGTAGGAATAGTCGAGTTGAGAGCCATGAGTTCGTCGACGAAGACCTTCAACTCGCGAAGCGTAAACCCTGACCAGACTTGCGCGGCCCATGGGTAGCAGATGAAGTCATCGTCTTCACACAAACGAAGGTAGTAGCTATACAGCGTCTCTGTATAATTGGCCGTGTCCTTGAAGTCAATCAGCTTCAGCGTCGGGTCCAGGTTGTCACGAGTCAGGATGCCGCGGTTCTCAAGGAAGGGGAGAAGTGACTCTTCGAGATCGTATCGGTAGCTGGTGTTGTCCATATCAAACACCGCATAGTTGCTTTGGTTGGCATTTTTGACGATCATGTTGCTGAGGGCTCTTGATGCATTGGCTGGCCAGTGTTTGAACTCAATTGTCGCATTTGGAGATGTGCTGTAGCTCGGTGCGGCGTCCACGGCGAGCCACAAGGCTGCCGATACAATTGAAGACCTGAGATGCATTGGGGCTGATTGATCCTGAGAACGATGAATGCATGCAAGGCCAAAGCCGAGGACAAAGGTTACCTATTATATGGCGGACGCTGATAAGGTCCTGAAAACTCGTACACCCGCTAGAACAAGATAGCTATCGCTGCTACCGAGTGCCAATTTACGAGAGCCACCGACGAAGCAGCGGGGAGGCTCCCCACACCCGGTTCACGGAAGCAAAGCATGGCAAATTGCGAGACGTCACTGGCGGGAAGGTTTGCGCTTACCAAAAGCGGTATCAGCTCGCGTGAGTACCTGTGGTTGACCCATGCGCAAAGCAGCAATAAGATCCCTCGTCGGATCACACAGTGGCTGCTCGTATGACTAACTGCCTAGGTATCATGCTGGTATATAATGCCAGTCTTCTAGCGGTGACGGCTTACTAGCCGTGGGGGGATCTGGAATCGAGATTGCGTCGGCGCCTCTACGGGTACTTGAAAGTTGAAGCCACCCAATGGGTAAAAGACCACGGAGCGCAGTAGATCTCACATATAGTTGCCTGAAGCTCTCGGTCACAAACAAGGTCTGCTAACTGATCCCACGAGATCCTAGAACCGAGTTTCGTATTCGCGCAATGGAGACTCGAGGCGGGAGTTTCCAATTGCTTGAGGAGCGATGACAGCTATCTGGCAGTGAGTAATGTGAGAAACCAAGACGCAACAATTGCTACGTTCGTATACATACAGCGCTACGGTGGAGCTGCGCTCCACTCGACCCAATCCTGAGGATCCCACGTGCAGCATTCAGCCTCAATCAACAACATGTTGATCGAGGTCCATACCCCGCCTCTTCACACTAGATGTGACAGCCACAAACGCGTGAGCAACTTTACTTGCGAATCAATTGATAATGAGCTATCAAAGGCGAGCGCGACAACCTGTGAATGAGAGATCTATGTGCATTCCGACCTAGGTTGCCTTACCCGAGACCTTGACCCTAGCGAACGGTCCTTTGCAGATGCGACAGGCAGGAGCTTTGCAAAATATTCGCGAGCGTGAGGTCGAATGTTAAGCTGATGTTGATGCTAATATCTGCGGGGCCAATGAGCTTTGCCCAGCAGCTTTCAACGCCACTGAGGCGTTACCTACGTCAAGACTTCCGGCCGTAAGAACCTCAAGGTAGCTCCGCAGCGTCCAAACACCACCCAACTATCTTGAGGGACTTGAGCCGTAGCACACGATATCGCATCATAGTGCGTTTCTCGCAGACCTATTCCTCCGTCCTGCCGTACGAAGAATTCATTCACCAAGCTATAAGATGTAAGAAAGTCTTTGTGTAGCATCCCCGACACCTTCAACCATAAAGATCCACTTTATCAAAGTCACTGCCCGATTTACTTAGCATTTCACTCATCATGTGTCGTAGTCGCAAGCACCAGCAACAAACACTCCAAATCTGGTCGCCAGTTGAAGCCCAGCAACGGTCCCGGTGCGCTGCTCGACGACAGCAACGCCGTGAGCTGAGAGCACTTGCTGCAAACAATTCACCAGCTCTAGAGACTTATTTAGTCAAACCCGCTGCCCAACAAAACCATTGGACCGAGTATCAACCTCGCACAATGGCCGGCATGCTCGTGATGGGTGTAGCCCTTGGCTTGCAAGAGGGTGGGAAGAAGATCAAAGAAAAAAGAGACGAACGAAAGGCAAAGAAAGCTGCATTGGTAGGTCTTGCTTCTAGCAAACCGCTCTACCAACTTACACTGACTGCGTCGACAGGCTGTTGAAGCATACGCACCTGCAGAGTCATCATCATCTGGTGCAGCACGCAGTCACTTCACGCGGAATGATACCAGGCCTGAAAGGAAGAGCGAGGAAGCTCGTAGGGAGCAAAAGCGTCGCAGCTTCAGCTCGGAACGAACCCACCACGAAGACGCTCCTCCCAGTTATGACGAAGTCGCGCGGCCAACGTATGAAGAAGCCATGCGGGACACCCAGTATAGGGCTTAAGACTGTTTGTCAGTATCCTAGTATATTTCTTGATTTTTGGATTCTTACGTTAATCAACTGGCGTTTTTGACATGCTGGGGTATCATTGATTCAATTCGAATCGAAGAACATGCGCGCCGGCTGGTTCAGGTTTTACATTTCCGTATTGGAAAGTTCTTCTCCTCTTGTGTTACTTTCACTCAGGTCTCGTAGTAATTCTTTCAATTTATTTAAACGCTCATGTCAAATTCATTTGCAATACATAGCCTCTCTCAGGAGGGCACCCTGTCATTGATTCCATTTACTCGCTGATTGCCTTACTGCTTTCTTTTCTGCTTATTGGACGGCGTTTGTCCAATCAGAGATTATGACTACCATGCGCCGTCCTCTGACAAATGCTGAGGCGGTTTACAGAACCACACGTATTGAACTTTGTTCGTTGTATGCCAATGGAGAGGACGATAAGGCTGAGGAGTTGGCATGGCGCTACTATCAAGACCTAAATATCCCTCACATCTTACGCATCATGTGCTGCAGCATCCTGGGCGAAGCAAGCAGGGGACGGCGATTACCTGCACTTCGCGAAAGAAGCCGTGAAACACGCCGCTACTGCTTTGGTAAACAAGAGGCTCGACATTTGTATATTAGATGCTGATTTGTACATACAGGCGTTCGGTCCAAAAAACACGACAGCACAGCTAATGCTGGATCAGAATGATCTATGGTGAGGTCTGCTACGTGCGTGGCAGGGGAATAAAGGCGGAGCTCAAGTAGTGGTATGTATAGAGTGTAGAGTTTAAGATTCCAGATTCAGTTCACGAACACGTTTAAACAGGGAACGCATGTGGTGTGCCGAAAGGCCCATATTTACAACACGATGAACGGTTATAGAGGGTCACGTAGGTAGCCTTGACAACCATTATGAACTTAAGTTATCTCTTGCTATCCCAGTATCCTTCTTAACGTTTCAAGTTCCACCTTGCCCAGCAAGCGGTTTTGCCTTGCTAGTACATCGTTGTTTCTACTGTAATCTGTCTAGGTAAATATCTTTCTGAGGTCGTTTCGCGTTTCTTCTCCCGCGTAGTCACACGTTCTTGATCAATCTTGTCACGGATCCTGCGGTGATACGACCCACAACATGAGTCTTGAACCGGCCTATAGTGTGGCTGAGCTTGTTCTGGAATGCCAGCTAAGTTGGTAAGTCGTGTGTAATATCATAGCAATCAGTCCTCGAGATCGATTGTCGTGGCAACAGATCGACGACGGTGCATCATACTTACACGAGCTTCAATTACCACGCAAACGGATCGCCACGCGTGTCGAACCTCCGTCGAACACACGTCGTGTGACCTACCAGTACCTTTGTGAGGGTCTCGGAGCTGATGGCTGTTGCGTCGTTCCTTCCGCATTTGGATGTCTCATGCATTCCTTCCCGATTCGGTGCTTTCACTTTGTTCTTACCTTCACCTTGAAAGTACAGCAATCTCGTCACGCGCACGAGGACGCACTTTTAGCTCGCCGCTCGCGGCCCAGACTACCGTGCACGCGTGCTGCAGGTACAATATATTTGCTCGCTTCCCCACACATTCCTTCTTCGTTGCACCACATACCTCGACTCCACTCCCCGCATACCGCGACCACGTTATCTGTCCCTTACTTACTACCAGTCGCTTAAGCTCGACAAGGTTTCAAAATGCGCGGCAGGGCACGTTCTGCCAATCGCGGCGGCGGCGTCGACCGCGTCGAGGCGCCTGTCACGCTGCGTGGCTATCTACTTTGCGTCTTCGCAGCATTTGGAGGGTAAGCTTTTGATGCAGCTACTAGGACTACGGAGCACTTGTTAACAAACGCAGTATCTTGTTTGGATATGACTCTGGCTACATCAGTGGTGTCTTGGCCATGAATGCCTTCAAGCAACAGTTTGGCAGTGAGTAAACATTGGGTGGTCGAAGTCGCATAGCTGACATCTCAGGCGCCTCCACTTCTGAAGATGCCTACAATGGCCGCCTCTACCAAACCTGGGAGAAGTCTCTGATCGTGTCCATTCTGTCCGCCGGTACATTCTTCGGTGCGCTCTTCGCTGGTTCTCTTGCCGATTGGCTCGGACGCCGCTTGACCATCATCTCTGGATGTGGCGTCTTCATTGTCGGTGTTATCCTCCAGGTAGCTTCCACTGCGGTGCCTCTGCTCGTTGTCGGACGCTTGGTTGCAGGTGTTGGAGTTGGTTTCGTGAGCGCAGTCATCATCCTCTACATGAGCGAGGTCGCACCCAAGGCCGTCCGAGGCGCCATTGTATCTGGTTACCAGTTCTGCATCACCATCGGACTACTCCTCGCTGCTGTGGTTGATAACTCCACGATGAACCGTGCTGACTCCAGCTCCTACCGCATCCCGATTGCTATTCAGTTCGCTTGGGCTTTGATCCTTGGAACTGGTCTCTTCCTTCTGCCCGAGTCACCGAGGGTATGTACATACAATCCTTGAAGACTATTCTGTGCTAATCTACTGCAGTGGTACGTCAAGAGTGGTCGTCTTGAAGATGCTGCAAAGTCACTGAGCAGGCTGCGCGGCCAGCCTGTTGACTCCGAGTATGTCAAGGACGAACTGGCCGAGCTTGAGGCCAACTATCAATCTGAGTCGAAGAACATGAACGCTGGCTGGCTCAGCTGCTTCACTGGTGGATGGCGCTCGGCCGACAGCAATCTCCGTCGTGTCGTACTTGGTATGGCACTTCAGATGATGCAGCAGTGGACTGGTGTGAACTTCGGTAAGCAAGGAACTCAAGCTCGCGAAAATAGCCACTAACAGTGATAGTCTTCTACTATGGAACGACCTTCTTCAAGACCGTCGGCCTTCAGAACGCTTTCGTCATAGCCATGATCACTACGGCAGTGAACGTCGGTTCCACCCCTTTGTCCTTCTGGACTGTTGAGCGATTCGGTCGCCGCATGCTTCTCATCTATGGTGCTGTGGGCATGCTCGTCTGCGAGTTCGTCATCGCCATCGTGGGTACCGCCGCTGAGGGAAGCAAGGCCGCCTCCTTGTGTCTCATCGTCTTCACCTGCTTCTACATCTTCTTCTTCGCCTCCACCTGGGGTCCAGCAGCCTGGGTTGTCATCGGCGAGATCTTCCCTCTCCCTATCCGCGCCAAGGGCGTCGCTCTGTCGACAGCAAGCAACTGGCTGTGGAACTGCATTATTGCGCTGATAACGCCATATATGATTGACGAGGAGTACGGCAACCTCAAGACCAAGGTCTTCTTTGTCTGGGGTGCTACCTGCACTGCGTGCGTTGTATTTGCCTACTTCCTTGTTCCCGAGACGAAGGGCTTGTCGCTCGAGCAGGTAGACACCATGCTCAAGGAGACGTCGCCTCGCAACTCCAGCAAGTGGGTGCCTCACTCGACCTTCGCCGGCCATGCCGAGACCTCTTCTCTCGAATCTACCGATAAGAATGGTACTCGTGCTCGCCACCAGGAGAACATCGAGCAGCCTGAGAGCAAGGTCTAGGCCGTCCGCGATGTTTCATGTCCATACGACAACGACTTTCTTTTCACGCAACATGTTTGTTGCAGTGATAATGGTTTGGGAGGATATCTGCCGGTGTTTAGCGTTCAGAGGGATTGGTCTCCACATCTCTTTTAAGGTTCGCCTGTTTCTTGATGCTTGCACGTAGCTGTGGCATTCATCATCTCTAGAGCATAGCACCGAGCTCTCGATGCATGTTTTGAGGGTTCATGTTTGCAAGTATAGTCAGCAGAGCATAATAATTTGATAATCAGTCTAGCCGATGAATTCTTTATACTTCACGTTTGAGATGTACAAGGTACAGTCTTTTACGGCAGAATTGAGGCTGCAACATTTGCTATTATGACGACTACGATTAAACTTACTGTTCTCTTCGGTAGGTCTTCAGGCTCCACACTCAATGGTCCACACTCTCCACAAACACCCGCACGCCCTTGGCATCCAACTTAGTCACAGGGATGAAGAAATCGTGCCCAACCTGCACGTCCTCGAGACTCGGCTCGTGCAGCTCAAACTTGTAGCGGCGGAACAGCATACCCAGAATCAAGTACAGCTCGGTCCAGGCCAGGTTGACGCCGAGACAGCTGCGCGTTCCACGGCCGAAACACACCAAGTAGCGCTCCAACGGCTGGCCGTCAGGCGCGGTGGGGTTATCGAGCCAGCGCTCGGGAATGTACGCGTAGCTGTCCGGGAAGATGGATTCGTCGTGCGAGACCTCGGGGATGGTCATGCTGACGTTGGTGTTGGGGGGGATGGTCCAGGAGCCGTATTGCAGCGGGGTGGTACGGCGGGTGCGCGGGTTGCGGGCGCTGAGGCCGTAGGAGAGGCGCACGGCTTCGGTGATGCAGGCCTTCAGGTACGGCATCTGCTCCAGCGGGTAGAGTTCCAGGGTCGAGCGGTTGGGGAAGGCGGCGACGAGGTCGGCGTGCAGGCGTTCGTAGATGCGGGGCGTGTTGATGATGTGGAAGGTTGCGATGCAGAGGGCGAAGGCGGTGGTTTCGACGCCGCCGCCAACAACGATTTGGGCTTCTTCTGCGAGGCGCTTCTGCGTCTTGTCTTCATCTGGGAGCTTGGAGGAGAGGATTTCCTGGAAGATTGTTTTCTTTGCGTCATTGGTTTTCACGTCCTCGCCAGCCATGGTGCGGCCGATGTTGGACCACTGGTCGCGCTTGAACTTGAGAATGTTCTTTGCGGCGGGCTGCAGCCATTCGGTTATGGCATCTGGGATGGAATTCATCAACTGCGTGTGTTAGCTAGATATTCCGGATACAGTGGCAGCCAACGTACCGGGATCATCAACGGGAATTGAGTAGCAACGTGGCCAGCTCCACCAATCTTCTGGAATGCATCATGGAAAGACTCGAACTCTGGGTGCTTGAGCTGGGCGTAGTTGAAGCCGAAGAAATAGTCCATGATGATGTCGCCTGTCAGTGCTGGGAATGCATGAGTCAGGTTGAATGGCTCCTTCCTAGCCTCAAACTCCTGTATCCGGATCGAGAAGGTGTCGATGTGGCGGTAGATGATGTGGATGAAGTCCAGGATAGACCGGCGCGAGAACCTGGTGCGAGTCAGTTCTGAATCGAGACATTGCTCCAGGACATGCAGTGCATCCTGGTGAGTGCGATTGGGTTGAGACCAGAGTTGGTGCTGCTTGGCTTACATTGGACTCAGTGCGGCGCGACGGCGCTTGTGGAACGCGGCGTTCACAGTGGTCAGGACACCGCCCTCTGTGCCGAAGCGGACGTCCCATCCTTCCTTGTCAAGGTGGAGGTTCTTTGCATAAAATTCATCGTAGAAGTGCGCATCACGGATGTGCAGTTCATTGGGGGTCACGCGGATAATTGGGCCTGTGGGAGCATGTCAATATCCAAGCACATGGAGATTAATATAGGTGGTCCGTACCATACTCGTCGTGCAGGCTTGTGATCTTGCGTGAGTACTGGCCGTTCTTGACCACCTCGTAGTAGCCCTCGTACCACGACGTCACGGCAGCAAGGCGTGGGCCTGGGAACTTGGCCAATGGATGCAAGTACAACCTGTAGACGGTGAGGGCAACAACATATGCCACGACAGAGGCAGCCAGCACAGGCAGCAGGCCAGCGGTCGCAATCAGGCGGGCAATTGCCGCGGCCATTGTCCCTTCTGTCGGTGCTGACAGGTGCTGATGGCGGGGATGGAGTGGTCACAGAGATGAAACATGTGTTCGCGTAAGAGCGCAGGGCAATAGCGTAGGGCAATAGCGCAGGGCAAGAGCTGGGCGGGTGCCGGGCCCTAGCTTGGTGCCCGCATAGGGACACGCCCCTGAGGCGAGTGGGCGACGGACGGCATGATGGCGTGAAGGGTGGGCGTGTCTGGGGGCGCTATGACAGGCGACGGCGCGGGCCAGGGCCCGACAACTCACTGGCGTGGTGGTTGGGGTCCGAAGGGGACCACGCTCCGCGACCAGGCCGGAAGGGCGGCCGGTGGGCAGCCCAAAGCTGGCGGCGCAGCGGAGCCATGTGGCCGTGGTGGAGCAGTCGAGGGCGGGCGCTATGCAGCCGTCGCAGACTGATTGCTTGCTTTGCGCTTGTCACGACCTATAGGTGGGGGACGGGCCTCTCGCCATGCAGCGCGCGGGCTCATATAAGGAGTGGCACCGACGTCGCGGGGCGCTCTCGCGGTGCGCCATTGTCCTGAGCCCCTCCGCAGCGTAGCGACAGCCTCCAGACTGCGGCGACGCTCACCTAGCTGAAAATGACCGGGCCGCTGGCGTCCGCCCCCGAGGCGCGTTTAGACACCGACCCCGCGACAGCAGCGCAGCCAGGGCCGGCCGCGCCAGTACTGCCCACAGTGGCCACAGCACCGGCCGCCGCACCGCTCGCAGCCACCCCGCACACAACAGCGCCGTCGCAGCCCCCGCAGAGCGCAGCGTCGCACACAGAGACCCCGCCAGCAGCGCCGCCAGCAGCACCGCCAGTAGCGCTGCCAGAAGACCCCGTCGCCCCCGAAGACCCCGCCGCCGGCGGCGCACTGCAGCCCGTCACGCACCTCGAGCCCGACTCCGGCAGCGACACGGACAGCGCCTTCGACGCCGGCAGCACCGCCAGCACGTCGCTCGCCTCGTCGATCCTCAACTACGAGTACTCCAATGGCCGCCGCTACCACGGCTACCGCTCCGGCGCCTATGTGCTGCCCAACGACGAGCAGGAGCAGGACCGCCTCGACCTGCTGCACCATATCTTCACCCTGATCCTGGGCGGCAAGCTGTACGACGCCCCCATCTCGCCGCCGCCGCGCCGCGTGCTTGACATTGGCACCGGCACCGGCATCTGGGCAATCGATTTTGCTGATGAGAGCCCTGAAACTGAGGTGCTCGGCACCGACCTCAGTCCCATCCAGCCGACGTGGGTGCCGCCCAACGCAAAGTTCTACATCGACGATGCCGAGAGCGAATGGGTCTACAGCCCGGACGAGCATTTCGACTTCATCCACGTGCGCACCCTGAGCGGCGCCATTGGCGACTGGGACCGCCTCACCCAGCAGTGCTACGCCAACCTGCAGCCCGGCGGCTGGCTGGAGTTCCAGGAGCCCGTGGCCCTGTGCGAGAGCGACGACGGCACCATCGAGACCGCCCACGCCATGCTGCGTTGGCAGGCCCTGTGCAACGAAGCCTCCAAAGTCTTCGCCAAGGAGATCCGCGTCGGCCAAACCCTGGCCCAGCGCATGCGCGACGCCGGCTTTGTCGACGTCGCCGAGAAGGTCGTCAAGGTAGGCCGCCAGCATCTCACTCCTGCCGCAAGCACTGACACACCCCCAGGTTCCTATCGGTCCGTGGCCCCGAGACCCGCGCATGAAGGAGATCGGCCGCTACCAGCGCGAGCACATGGCCATGGGTATTGAACCCTACACGCTGGGCTTCATTGGCAAGATCCTCGGCTGGTCAGAGGACGAGTGCCGCGTCCTGATTGCGCAGGTCACAAACGACGTGCGCCGGAAAGACGTGCACATGTACATCAAGTTCTACTTCGTGCACGGCAGGAAGGCGCCGAGCGCGCAGTACTGAGGGGTAGCATTGTCTCAGGGGCGCTGTTGAATGGTACTTAGCGACGACATAGGACACGGTGTGCATGCGAGGGATATAATGGGCAAAAAGTCTTGACGCTTCTACATCCTGTTGTTCCACGTTGTGCATCTTCTGGATTGCTTCTGGATTGCTCCTCGCTCATGCATCGTCTTGCCCCTTCCACAACGCCATACCCCGTCAACGCACCCACCCTAGCTTCTTCACAAACGACGTCCAGCTCAACAAGAGTCTCCCTCCATAGCCTCACCCCAGACCCCCAATCGCCCCCGCTCGCCGCCCTGTCGCCTGATCCGCCGGCCTGAACCCCATGAGGAAGTACAATTGCGCCTCGCGCTCTGAGCAGGGCAGCCTCTGGTCACATATTGTGATGGACGGGCGGCGATCAGGGTGGGGAGGGGAGGGTGTTGTTGACGAAGTGGATGTCGATGTGGATGTTGTTGATGTATGGGAGGACACAGAAGATATAGAGTGTGAGCGGGGAGGCGTGTGTGAGTACTCCGACGTTGCTCGTGACGTTGATGTGGATATCGATGTCGACATTGCTGTGGATGTGCCCGTGCAAATCGCGTATATTCTGGGGCCGACACTGCGGGCCTTACTGTGGGTACTGGAGAAAGAGCGGAGTGGAGACACCAAGGGCAGCGGGACCAGTTCCAGATCCCCGCGCGCGGAGAGCAAAAGTACGCACGAAGTAGGTATTGTAGAAAACGTATCGAGCTGCGTCTGCGCCCTCCAGCACCGCGAGCGCCCGCGCCTTATACTCCCGCCCCGCGAACGTTGAAACCGCCATGCAAGACACCATCACGCGCCATTGCCAGCCCGCGTGAGCGAATTCCGCATTCCAGCGCACACCCAGCTTTGCACCGCTCGTTGCGGTGGAGCAGCACCGCGCCCGCGAGAGGGCTAGCTTGAGGCATTTTGGTATATCGCTCACGAGGCAGCGGGGGCCACAGATCGACACGCCGTAGCAAGTGGCCACAACTCAAATGCTGGTTTCAGCGAGCGCTGCCAGGTTCAAAGGTTTGAGAGTTCGAGGGAGCGCTGGAGCGCTGGCGTGCGTGGCCGCTGCCATCAGCGTACATGGCAATGGCGAGGTATCACGCCATGCCGACCCAGGCCGGTCGGTCGTCTTGCACCATGCTGTACTGTCAGCACGACTTGTGCATGGATAGGGGCCTTGCATGGATACCGGGAGAGAGAGATGCAAGGAAGAAGGCGGGGTGGCCAGGGGCGAATAAGAGCCACGTGTGGAAGTATTCAAAGTCAATTGCAAAAGGGTATCTAACTAGAAGAAGAAGAAGCCGCACAGTAATACACACATTCAAACAGATCGCTAGGTGAAATGCTGCCATGCTGTCGCTTTTGGGTCGCCGCCCGCTTCAAGTACAATGGTTTCCGTTCCAAACGCCATGCTAAGTTCGCTGTGGTATGAGCTTTTAAAGAGATGATTGGCAGTAAGATTTCTCAAACACTTGTAAAACAGTGGATCCGGACAGTGCCGTCCTCCCCACCGCTGACGACTCGTTCGTCACTAAGGCCGATACAGGTCACAGGCCCGGTGTGGCCGACCAGAGTCCTCTCGTGCTTGCCAGTACGAGGGTCCCAGATCTTTATCGTCTTGTCCTCAGCACCGCTGACTACGCGGAGAGAGTCCGCTGCAAGCGACCAGATTCCCTCCACATGGCCGAAGAAGCGGTGAACGCACCGGCCTGAAGGGACGTGCCAAAGACGAATAGTGCCATCGAGAGAGCCGGTGAGCATATATGAAGGTGGACTCGGGCGTGATGGGTCGTCAGGAAAGACCGACTCCTCTTGTATAGCGGAAAACGACGGCAAGGCTGCCTCGCAGTCAGAAGGGGGTTGAGAAGCAGTGTCGGAGACATCGGCGTTGGTGGTGGCGTTGAAGTCATCTTCGTCAATCTCGAAGTCGTGTGGCAGGGGTAAGACTTGTTGCACCTGGCCAACGTGACCTTCGTATGTCTTGATGCATCGGTGTGTATCGAGATCCCACAGCTTGACGGTCATGTCGTCAGATGCCGAGAAAAGTGTGCGCGAGGCAAGGTCGATCTTGACCGAGTTGACCCAGTCTGTGTGGCCTCGCAGTGTCACGCGCTGGTAGTTGTTGAAGTCGTGCACCATGATGGTGTGGTCTGACGATCCTGACGCAAGCAATTTTTCTGCCATGTGGAGGCCGATGACACCGTCAGTATGACCATTCAACGTTCGGATAAGTTCGCCGGTTCTCCAGTTCCAGACCTTGATGGTTCGGTCTAGGCTGCCAGTAATGAGCTTTGAGTCATCGAATTGTAAGCAGCGGATGCCGGCAGTGTGTCCAGTAAGAGTTCGAATCTCCTTCCCGGTCTTGATGTCCCACACCTTAACAGTGGCATCATAGGATCCTGTAATCAATGTTCGATCATCGAACTGCAGAGACATGATGCCATTGGTGTGTCCTTTGAGGATGTTGACGGAACAACGTCCATATTTCCAGTTGGTACCAACCTTGAAACGATCCTTGTAGACATCCTTCCACGGGCGTTTCTTAGGTTGGTCGAAGTATGAGGCTAACTGATCGCGGGCGTCGCGATGTGTGACCTCAGTACAGGAACGTTTCGACGAGACCTCTGGCGATGCAGAGTCCTCGGGAGCAGAGCGCTTGCTACATGTGGTGATATCGGAAGAATCGGAAAGCCGGTGGACCAGGGTTGTGGGGGGCTCGAAGCTCTCGGGTACCGGAGTAATGTTTGGGGACCATTCGTTGATGCCCCGTCCAGATGCTCGCAGCTGTATCCTCCTCTTCTCGTGTCGTAGACGTGCTCGGTCCAGTAAAGGCAATCCCCACCCGCATTTGGTGCACTTCCTGTCGATGTGCTGCTCACACATCTTGTGCCAAACCACGTCATCGTCGGCAAGCTGCCTCCATTTACGACTCACCTGCGCTGCTTTGCAGAGTGAGGTGGTGTCGAGGTAGGAAAGGATCTTGAAGCCCAGCTCGTGGGGTAATGCGCCGATGAAGTCGATCTTGATTAGGTTGCGGACAGCGGAGGACACGAACGACAGCTGAGGAAAGCAGCACTGAGCGAGGATGCCCTGAAGCATGAGGTTCCGGTGCCGAGCGGGGGCAGCAGAGAACAACGACCAGACGTTGGCGATGCTCTGCTGGTCAGCTTGCGACTCTCTGCCAAGCTCCTATGATACGTCAGTGGCGGCATATCAATCGGTGAAGAACATACACACCTGTTGCAACTGCTCCATGGATGGCTCGTCAGCCTGTCGTCGACACAGGAGGTCCGGACGGTGGCGATAGCAGAACTTGGTGTTGCTGTTGGCGGGAGAGGCGTCGGGACCGCCAAGGGGGTTGTACTGCTGTGGGATGTGCTGGGCGAGGTAGGGCGTGATCATCTTCTCAATCTTTTTGGACTTGCTAGCCTGTGCTTGTTCTGTCTCTTCAACTTTCTCGCCCAGGAGGTGTCTTGAGCGCTCAGAGGCGTGCTCATGGTCGTGGCCCTGCATCAGGGCGGTGTGTGGGTCGATAGAAGTACGCATGGCGGCTTCTTCGGGAAATTGGGTACGCCAGGACGTGCGGCGTCGTTTCGGAGTATTCGTGACAGGTTGCGCACGATTGCGGTCGGTTGCGACAGTGGTGACAGTGTGGGTGGTATTTGACGCCATCTTAGTGTGGAGCACCCCAGAGTCGCTCGAATGCTCAGCACGGTAAGATGTGTCCTGTGCGCTTGCCGGGAATTGTCTGAGCGCGGGCGCCCGAGGAACGCTCAATCATGGGACACGCTGAGCTTGTGCTGCTGTGGTGATATCAGGGCGAAATCGCGTGCTGTGACGATACCAGGGTCTGAATGCCAAGCGATCGATATCAACGGAACTGAGCGCAGTGCAATCCACTCGACAGGATGCGTGGATTTGACGATTATCTGAGGCGAGTATGCGCAAAAGAAGTGCAATAGCGGCGGGCGGCTTGCTTTTGATGTCAACCCACGAGTGTTGGCTGCGGTGTGGGGGTGTGGCTCTGAAAGGGCCATCGCAGCCGGCGCCGACGAACCGGTGCTCGCCATATGGCGTGCGCGCCATCACGCAAGAGTCGAGCCCGAAGCGATTACCCAAGAGTTTGCAAGAATCGCCGAGTTAAAGAAGAAAGTTTTGCACAGAGATTGATCGCAAACACTTGTTTGTCATCTGCTCTGCTTCGTCCCACTTCTCACTGTCTCTTCATGCTTACTATGTACTTGTCTGCTTATCTGCATTTCATTGTCTGAGGAAGGAGCGATAACGTGAGGACCCTGTCATGCAGCTAGCGGTAAGCGCCACCGTGAATGTTGGGGTAGCCGGAGCTGCCACCCTCATCCGCGGCACCCATCAGGACGACCACTGTGCTGGGTCTGGACTTCTCGCCCGTAGATCTATGATTAACTCTACTGCGTGACGATGCTGTATCTCGTCTTGTAGCTCTGTACTGACGTCTGGCCTACCATCTGGCCTACCATCTGCTTCACAGCGCCTTGTCGCTGCCTCCATGGCATCTCCGCGGTCGCCGGCAGCATCAGCCACCAGCAGCGCCGGCTCAAGACGCTCCTTTGAACAGGACCGCGATCGCCCTCAAACACTAGAGGATCTCGTGAGCTACTTTGTCGCTGCAAAGCGATCTCTTAACTCCCAGACAGTGCTCTGGCGCGCCAACGAGATTGTGACAACCGCACGAGAACTGCTCGAAGAGAACGCAATACTAGCAGCAAAGAATGCATCAATACGGAATATCGTAGAACAGCAAGTGGACACGCTAGAAGCCGTCCGCCGTGGTGTAGATGTTGTAGAGGCCGAGGTGCAAGCCGAGTTCAAGGTAATGCCTCCCATCACCATCAGGTTAAATGGCTGACAGGCGGAGCAACTCTTGCACGATGTCGACACCTCCTTCTCGGGTCTCAGCTCAACGCTCGCTGTATTGCGTGAAACGCCTATTGAGGCTGCACTCCAGCCACCTGGTACGCCGCAGAAGCATCTCTACGACTTCATCGACAGCACGACCGTCTCCAACCTGGAAGGCACCTTACGCGCCTGTATAGACCGCTATAACGACGTTCTGGCAACGATGGGCGACAGCAACGACGCTTTCGATACGTCTCTCGACAATCTTCATTCTTCGATCGAAAACGTGCCAATGACACCTGCGACCACCTCGAATCCTAGCCCAATACCGAGTCTATACCGCGATCTCGAAGGACACGCAAAGGAAGCCGCTCAGGCGTTCCAGGGCTTAGTGCAACACTACGACTTTTGCGTCACAGCGTTGCGGCACACAGAAGGTGGGTCAGCAGCTGCCACGCAAGCCACGGGCGATGCGCCGTCTCAATCTGGAGATGAGTTCGCTGCCCCTCCAGAGCTCATAAGTGAGGACGAACGCCAAGACATGCTTGCTGTGCTGCAAAAGGATGCCCACGAGGTCGAAGAGGTTGTTTCAGAGATACGTGAGCGAGGATCTGAGATGACCTTTCTCTTGAACCAAATCGAGAATCACATCAATCTCCTTCGCAACGAGGCGGCGGCGCTTTCCAGCATCTTGCAGATGATAGCACAAATCACGGCTGAAGTCAGGTCACACATCTTGACATCACGCTCGTTCCATGCGTCGTGGCTCGATGATACGCGACCTACACTTCTCAACGGCATTGAGGAGTGGGAAAACCAGAGAGAGTTCTACGAGCGCTTTGACCTCGCGTACGCCGAACTACTAGTTGAGGTGTCTTCACGCCGGAGGAGGCATGAGAAGGCAAAACGAAAAGCCGAAGAAGCTCAGAAAGAACTAGATAGGCTGTTTGCTGAAGACGAGCGCGCGAGAGAGCAATTTGCGCTTGCTCAAGGCGACTTTCTACCGCTGGATATCTGGCCCGGCCTCAGAGATGCGCCGCGGGAGTACGAGGTTAGAGCTGTTCCTTCCATCTTGCACAACGACGAGGACAATGAAGGGCAGGTAGAGGCCAAAAGCTACGTTGTACAGAGCATACCGCAACTCGGGAGAAATGTGGTTGAGCGAGCATTGACACGGGTGAAAAGAAGGATGTAAGCCTGCCAAGTCTGCCCTCAGCGCTCTCACGTTGCCGGACTAAGGACGTGAGCCAAGTACACCATACGACAGCGGAGTAGGGAAATACTACAAAAATCTATAGAGACCTTTTTTGCCTACAATACAGGTAATTCTCAACTAGATTTTTGCTTCAGAAATGTTGTAGGATCGAAGTATCCATTAGTGCAGCCAATAGGCTTCTGAATCACAACTGAATGCCTCCACTTCAGCGCAACTATACTCTTGCATTGCAGCTACGTTAGTGGCAATTCGGAGCCTACAGCATGCGGTACCTATCCTTTGCTGCCACGCGATCCTGGCTTTGAGGCCGTTCAAGCCAATTAAACATTTCATGCATCTAGCCAACGCCCCGCTGTAATGAACAATTCTTTGTGATTACTTTAAACCAATCAGCCCAGTCTAGTTCTAGATTGATAACCGTTCCATCCTTCCGGTCCAAGCCTCCGCTACACGAAATAACACCACAATACCCTGGAACACTCCCCACTGTCACGATCAAATTTTTGTGATCAGTTCTAAACAACTAACCAATGCCGCCTAGTCTAGATCTAGGGTCTGAACCATTCCATCCTTACATATGGTCTAAGCCTCCGCTACACGCATTTCGATAACAGCCTGGCTCAGGTTTCACATCATCCAGCCTTCCACTTGGCACGCGGCCCGTGCCAGATGGGATTGTTGTGTAACTCAATCTCTCAACCATTCTGTCTCTTGCCGCAACACCCTGTGAACACCCCACGCAGCCTCAGCAAATCCGATAAGCTCGGGAATAACCTATGGAGGCTTACCGATGAATGTTGGATGGTGCAAATCCCCATCTTTGGCAAGTACCATCCAGCTAGGAAGCTGTAAGATCCCACTCCGCGTGATTGGGAGAGGACAAGGCTTCACTCATGTGTCTAAAGTAAGTTGTGAGGGGTAATAGGACTACGCTTTTCTACCACCTCTTCTTGGCTAGATCATATAAGCCACTTCCTACAAAGGTCCTGTCGTTATACTCTAGACGCCAACTAGGTAACCTACCCTTCTCCTTAGGTATTCAGGTAGTACAACACCTTCACCTACACAAGGGTTTATCAGCGAGGCTACCCGTGAACCGGAACAGCGGCACACATTTTGGCAATCATCGGTCGGCTCCCCAACAAGCAGGTAAGCGTTGGTAGGAGTCTTGAAGACAATCCCACCCTGCTTTCTGTGGCGACGCGTCCAGTTTGAGAGCCATGGCAAGTTTTGCTCCCTGTCAGGATAATATCTCAGGTGCTGGAAGACACGTACATATGTACAACATATTGGCTTGCTTACGGGCTGTCGGATTAGCCCTAAGTGCTTGCAGGTCGTACGAGTCTCATGAAGGGATGGTGTTGGACCTGTCCGCTGACATTTTGTTTGTCGCCTGCGTATGGATCGAACGCTTAGGCCGCATCTGTGTGACGATGTCCCTGCACGATTGCCACGCTCAACTGCTTGGAGATGACATGCGCATCCGAGTCCCGTTCTTCCTGCCTTGCGCGCCTTGCTCCAGGTGTTCAATTGTTCTTCCCTTCACATGTCGTCTCTCGCTAGGTTCAAGATGTTGTCGACGGAGCGGTACTATTATCTTGCTCTTGCCGCGTTTCTTCTTGTTCTTTCGTCCTCTTTCTTCCTCTTCCATGGTGAAGCGTCTGTGTACGATAGGGTGGTGAAATCGCCGTACAGGTATACAGGTTGAACTCGCACCAAAATCCGCATCTGATCCTTGCACAGGACGAGCATTTCTTCTTCTAATGTACCGACCGTTCGGGACAGTATCATCGCCCTTTTCGATTCCATAAAACTCGGCCCTGCGCAACCAGAGTATCGTGACTCAGCAGGCAAGGTCTACAAAGGCAGCAACAACCCAACATGGACCGAGCCGTTGAAGCAGAGGGTTCTCATCGTAGATATCGACACTCGTGTCCCAACAGGTTCCAATGAAATCCTCAACCTCGACACACTTAACTGGGACGCGCTCGCCATGAAGGGCGGCCAACTCGTCTCCAATGCTATCATGAACCACTGGCTGTACGCCCAGATCCATGGCTACGACTACAAATTTTACTCAGCCCGCTCCATCCCCGACCATCATGACACTTGGATCATGCCGCACGTGTTCCACGAGCTAGTCCCCCAATACGACTTTGTTATCGCCATGGACGCCGACGTCACACTCTCGCACCTCGAAGTCCCGCTCGAGTGGATGTTCAACCGCTGGGGCATCACACGCAATACGTCCATGGCGCTCCCTTGGGACACTGAAGAGTTCCGTAACGAAAAGTCAGTCAGCCTGGACAGCCAGGGCATGCTCGTCTACAACACCGGAGTCGTCGTCGCGCAGAACCTGCCCCTTACCGTGAAGATGCTTGCTGCGTGGAAAGACTGCACGTCCGAAATACGCTACCCCGGCTGCGGGCTGTGGAAGCGGAAGTGGTCGCACGAGCAGCGCGCGTTCAGTGAGTACATCCGTCACGATCCCGAGTTCAACGCGACGTCCGAATCAATTGTTGCAATCAGCTGCGATGACGCGGTGGGCTGGCCGGGGTTCAAGGAGGATGCCCATGTCGATTATGAGATCGCGGATTGCAGCGGCAACTTCATGAGGCATCACACTCTTATCAAGAGTAAGACAAAGGACAGTCACGCAGGTAGCGTTATGCAGGCGCTGAGCCAAGTTCTGCAGAAGGAGATGCTCAACAACAAGGACAAGGTATGGTACAAGGAGCCGGAGAAGGAGTATATCTAGAGAAGAGACGGACGGTATCGAGAGAGCTGAGTCAGTCGTGAATAAGGTGCTTGCGCTGCGGGGAGCCGGTTCCACAGATCTCAGGCTATAGGGCGGGTATGGGCAAGGAGTTCAGGGCGTTCTGTTTACACAAGACCCAGAAGATACCATTAGATGATTAATGCTGATTGACTGCGCGCTGCGCATATAGTGAGATGTAGATTACTGCATTTGTACGTTCTATGATGTTGTCAGCCACAGCTCTGCAAATTGGAATCTCAAGTGAACAGGAGGTGGTTCAATCAGAGCTATCTTAGTTTCGCGCATCGAGCGCCTCGCCTGTCTGTATCCATCTCACCAGTCCGGGCTGGCATGCACTAACCACAAGACAGTGCGACGGGCAGGGAGGGCACTCTTGGTTCAAGTGTATTTGGAGTTACGCTGGTGGTTCAGACCAGCGCTTCCGCTCATCATAGGTTCAAAGCTTGACAGAGAAAGGTGGTACTTACGAGTGTGTGTGGTGTTTGTGTGGTAGGCTAGGATCAGCCAATGCGAGGGAAAGACGATGTTTGATTACGTAACTTAAGCTAGCTACATAGAGCATAGCATAAAACGTCACGAGAAAGCAGGCTGATAACACTGACACAGCAACAAGACATCAATATTAACCTTGTATCGGGGACCTTCAGAACAGTATCGGAAACATTGCCTAAGGCAGTAAATGACTAGAATATTGCAAAGACTTTTGCTAGAGAAGACAAACAGTGTGGAAGTAGCTAGATATCTCCAGCCCGCTTTTTCTGCATCACGAGAGATCGGGTATCAAAACAGTACGCTAAACTATGCTCACGAATATCCCCTTCAGCCTTTTTTAACCCTGTCCCAAGCCGGTCTTGCATTGAGGGCTTTGGTGCTGCCGGTCTCAATCCAGATCGTCACAACGAATTATGTGCATTATACACCATCTTCAAACGTCTTTTTGCGCTCCCCAGACAATGGACTCCATCAGTGCATATGGTGACGAATCAAGATCCAAGCCCAGCAATGGACTTTGCGAGAACGCGTTCCCGTCGCTATTGGCAAGCGCCGCATTGATGTCGTCGGCCGTAAACGTGTTCATGGTCGGACTTGCCTGACTCCCAGACTCGCTAGTCTTCCTTTTTACACTCGTTGTGATACGCAGGAGGCGCTCGAGCGCTGACACAGACCTTGTGATGGGCGTTGCAAGCTCATTAGGATCTACATCCTTAGTAAAGTCGCCCAGCACTTGGATGATATTCTGTAGGAGACCACGAGCTCGCTCATTGCGATTGTGTTCACCCAGAATGCCGAGGAGAAGCGCACAACTGAGGGATCGATGTAGAGCAGCCCATGAGCGAGTTGCGAACGGTGTCATGTTCTGGAGGCCAAGGAAAGCTTCGACTGTGTTTGTGAGACTGTCAATACACGTTTTCCTAAGGGTCTTCGAGAGGTCTAGGCCGGCTGTCGTGGGGCTGATGGCAGGCCGACAGAGCTCCGATGTGATGTATGAGATGTGTAGGTATAGCGCCCAGTGCTCAAGTTGATCTCGCATCGACCGACACCTCCTCGAGTCCTTTAAATAGTCTGCTGCGTCGACCATAATCTCTTGGAGTTCGTTGCGATGTTCGGTGATTCTGATCAAAGCGTCTTGAGAGGTTTGGGGCTTCTGGCGCTCGCGGACAATGTCAAGCCCAACCTTACACAGGCGATACATGCTTTCAACGTATGTTCGCGTCCCAGGAGCTGTGTGATTACTCAGGGGAACGGTGTGGTCAATAGTTGTAGTAGAAGAGGCCCGATCGTACGACACAGATAGTAACGAGTCTTGCCATAACAGCGCCCACCAAACTTTACTCCTGAGTATCCTCTGCTGTACGGGCGTCGATGAAGGGCACATGCGGTGCAATCCAAGTGTTTGTGAAAGTCGAACTGTCAAGCCCATCAAACTCCATGCAACGCCAGCGTTCATGTTGTTGGAGATCACGTTTCCCAGTATCAGGAGCGTTTGTATGTTTTCGATGTTTGCATGTGAGAGGAAGTTGGTGAATCGCAGGCACTCAAAGCTGCAGCAAATATAGACCTGTGAGGTAAGCTCTCTTTCTCTTCTTGATAATGTCGAGCACTGGCACCCGGAGGCCAAAATAGCGAAGACCAGGCCAATCCAATGGAAGTCTTTCCCGAAGATCTGCTGGTCTGTCACTCCAGCGCCACTTTGTGAGCTCGCGCGGTTGATGAGGAAAAGCAAGAGATCGGACTCGACGCCCTCGATATCCGCAACGGCGGGATACACAGCGTGTGCGGTCTCGCGATAGTGGCGGAAAAAACTGAGACATTCCGAATCGCTGGGCAGGGCGTTTGCGAGCTCTGTAGCGCGGGATATCGATCCATGTGGCAGTCCCCATAAGTCGACGAAGGGGTATGTGGCGCTCTCATTATCCAGCCCAAAGATGGGCAGCATGCTTTTTTTCCCAAGTAGATCTTGTAACCCTGGTGCCCATTGTGAATCTCCCCCTCGACCCAACTGCATGACCAACGCAGGCACTGAGCTGGGTCCAATGTGAATCGTCTGACCAGTGATATCGTTGCGCGTGTGAATCCCTTGCGTTCGTACGTGGCTCTGCTCGCCATCGATAGGGGCCGAGGCAGCCAGAGCTGTCGACGTCGAGGGCGAGAAGCCGTTGATTGGTGGTGCCACTTCTTGTATACTGCTTATTGAGTTCTTCAGCTCAGAAAGTGACTTCTCGGCCGTCTGGAGTTTTGCGCAAATGCGCTCCCAGTCCTGTTTTCGTCAGCCAGGTTTTGTCCGTTTCGTCGCAAAGCAGGCGCACCTCGCGTGGCAATGTCACAGTCCCGCCATGTACGTGAACCAGGCCATTGACATTGAAGTCGTGCCCATTCTGGCCCAGTCCCATGCTTATTCTCTTCGCAGGCGGGTGCGACTCGCTCGGCGGATGGTAGGTACATAGCTCTGGATGTTCGCGTACGACGCATGTCTTGCAAGGCACTGTCTGGTCGCATTTGACTTTGCGTTGTCGACATGGGTAGCAGGCCTGCCGGTGTGGTCAGCTCGAGTCCATCGCGGGGTCGCAGCTGTTGTTCAGCTATATCCTTCGTAACACCGGATTCCATAGCCCAATATGGCAAATGTTGGAGTCGATTCCTTTCCCAGCTCTTACTTCTAGCCAAGCATGACGAACGCGCGTGATCTGCGTACCTTGTATTCCCGTGCCTTCCGTTTTCTCCGTAGAATTTCGTCAACATCGGCGCGCGGAGGGGTGTCCGTCATATCCGGCAGGAAGGACGACGGCGCATGCGACTGCGACTGTTGTGTTTGGTCATCCATTTTCTGCGGCGAAAGAGTTGGCGATGGGTCACTTCGCGCGCGTAGGTTAACTCGGTTTCGGGTGGATTCCCGTCGGTAGATCATTCGCTAGTCACGGGGATAGGGAGCTTGGCCGCTCGCCTTCTAACGCCGTCACAGCTCTCATGTTGCAGAAAGGCTCTCGGGTCTTAATACAGCCTGTCTTAGTTTCAAATGGCATGACTAAAAGATATCTCGCTACTATTTCAATTGTTTGTCCTTTCTCGTAGAAGATTTTATGTTGTCCTATCTACTTATCAACTTCCAGACTGTTGCCCAACCTTCCTTAAGCTACTCACCCCACTTTGTCAGCAACATGAGAAAACGGAAACGCTTTAAGCGCATCACGATTGTATTCTAAATCTGAGAGGCACATGCATATCCCGAGAATGACGGAGACGGTCGTCGATGCTTCAAGCATTGAGCTGCAAGGTCGGTCATTGCAGGATCGTCAAGTGAGCGATTTCATGGATGCCGATGCTCGTGCACTGCGGGAACACGGCCAACTGAATCAACCGATCGATCGGCGAGGCTACACAGAACCATCGCCGGCCGACCTTCAACAGCCATGTCTACGCAATGACCATGCCAGAAAATTTGATGATTTGCGAAGATACATTCCTTCAAAATCGCCATGCCATTCTCAACATACTATATGCAGTAAGTTCTAAAAAGCATCGAAAGTAGTACCTGGTAGTGTTACACAAGGCCCGCCACCAGCGTCCTTAGACGCACGCCGTCGACATTGAACCTGCCGGATCCAGCAACTTTACCAGCGATGTATTGATCGCGGCTTTGAGACCCTGGTCGACGCCCTGCATTAACTCCAGCGGATACGAAGACGTGGCTTCGCTGCTAGGTCCTGCTTGTGGAAAAGGCCGTCATGGGTGAAAAGCACTGTCTCTCGTGACCAGCCACTTGGCAAAGTGCACCGTTGGGTATGAAGGCTTGATGTTCTTATTAGGACACTTTCCTGATGGAGTGCATGCGCTTAGACGGAGCTGATCAATAGTAGCTGTGTGGCTTTCTAATTGCGATAGGGTTGGGCTAGATGCTACAAAACTGTGAAGTAAGTGTTAAGTAGCTGTTGAAGGTGCAGTACTGTCTAACTCGATGGTTGAGCATGTGTTCATCCCCTTCCTCATGAGAGCATACGATGCCATGTTACACCGGGTCTAGACATGAGCCTAGGGAAGATCTTTTAAGACTATTCGATATTGATTATTAGATGTAAGTGCTACTTTTGAAAGGTATCAAACGCCGTAAATGCTCAAACACAACCACGCACTCTTGCGCAAACTCAATCCACCAACCCATTACCCCGACTTTCTTTCTAGACAATCACACTCGCTTAAGCACTCTGCTTCTCGCCCTGGTTCTCTTCGTCGTCGCTGTACGCGTAGTGTGACTTCGCACGAATCTTCGCGCCAAAGAAGAAGAACACAAACGGAATCGCGCAACAAGCCAGACCGATAAAACCAAGAAGAGAACTAGCCCACTGGTCGCCAAGTCTGTCATACATCTGGTTGGTGAACAAGACAACAGCAGCACCCCAGAAAGATCGGATGAAAGTCTTCGCAGCGAGTGCAGAGGCGGCCTGATGCTGGTACGAATCGACAAGATAGTTGTTGGCCGAGTTGTAGAGGAAGATAAAACCAAAACCCACAGGGAAGCCACCGAATGCCGGACCCGCCCAATGGAGATCGGCGTAGCTTGTCCAGGCAAAGATGAAGAGTCCAACAGGAATGAACCAACAGGACACCATCATGGGATAGAGACGGGCTTCAGCGGGTGGCTTGCCGTTGTGCTTGCGTACCAGCGTCATGTAGTGCTTGTTGACAAGGGGAGCACACATTGCGCTCAACAGGACACCGACAATCAACGGGATGAACATCAGACCTGTTGTGCTAGCCGAATAGCCCTTGCCCTTCTGGTAAACAATAGGATAGGCGACGAAGAACATGTACAGCAAGCCGTATAGGACCGACATGTACAGGGAGATGAAGAATACAATTGGTTCGAGGAAGAGCAGCTGGAAAGGACGGATCAAGAACAGTGTGAGCCGTTGGCTGAAGGGTCTTGTGTCGATGTCCTGTTCAGTGACGTATTTCTCATCGCCGGTCTCCTTGCGCATCTTTTTGGCTCGCTTGGCAAGCAATGTTGGAGTGTATGTCTCTGGAACGGTGAAGGTAATGAGAAACCAGACAGCACCACTGAGGATGAGCTGAATCCAGTAGAGCCATCGCCAGCCCATGGCATCGCCGAGGAATCCTCCAACAAGAGGCCCTACTCCTGGCTGGTACAATTGTTAGACCACAGTCGGCCGAGAAGATACGAAGTACTTACACCAATAAAGGGAGCAGCGCTGAACGCGGCCATCGGAACTCCCCTCTCCTCATTCTTCCAAAGATCGGCGAGAGTTCCACCAACAAGCGACATTGGAGCGGAGAAAGCAACACCGGCGATGAAACGCGTGGCCAGGAGGCAACCAATGTTTGGTGCGAGGGCTCCGGGGATAGTGAAAACGACAGCGAAGAATAACGTAACACCGTAAATTGGTCGACGACCCCAGATCTCAGAGAATGGCGCAAATGCCATGGGTCCCACGCCAAAACTTGTGCGTTGTCAGTGATTGAAAGCTTATGTTAGTATAGATGTACACGTACCCGATAACAAAAAGACTGATGGTCAGAAGGGACACCTCCTCACTAACGTTGAATGTCTCGGAGACACCCTCAAGATCAGCGGTGATGACTGCAGAGTTGAAGGCCACAACGAAGCACGTGATCGCGACACACATAGTGCACCACCACTTGTAGGCTTTGGACCAGTTTTTAGGGTTTTCAGGGTCGTCCACTTTCCAGGTGACAAGCTCGTACCGCTCAGTCTTGCCAGTTTTGTTTGTATGGACTCGTGCGATCTGTCCATCGATGGTCTCTTGCGTATACTCTGCGAGATTGGCGTCTTGGCTAAGCGTTCGGAAGGGAAGGTTGACTACATCTTCACCGTCGTGTGTCGGGTCGCGTACGTTGGGTCGATATTTCTCGTGGTCCACAGCAGTGTGGCCGGAAGCACTTGAGTCTGATGATCTTCGTGCGGGGTTAGGAGTTGATGTGAGGCCCGTTGTAGGCTGCATGGCTGCTTCTGTAGCCATGATAGGCTTGATATTTGTGACTGATTATGAGGCTGCCTGAACCGAGTGTGTCCTGGTATATTCTGGTGATGGCCCGCCGTATGGAGGTACTCAAAGAAGGCAGAAGTCTGGATATGATATCCATCATGGGGGGGGGTTTTTCGTCTTATTTATAAAAATGTGGTCAGTCAAACTCTGCATTTTTCTAGATAAGAACATACAAATCGAATACTCTTGACGGAGTTCGCTCGGATTCAGTTTGACATAGGATGTTGAATGTTGTGCTCGCGGAAGCTAGTACGAATCAGGCCTGGCACACCTGCCCTTATCGGTCGTGGTCAAGGAAATATTTCGGGCCTCACGATTCTCACACGAAGACACGTCATTGGCAACGCACGGGCAAGAACACCAGAATGTGAGGAACTGATTTTCAAACCTCTCAAACATCTGCGGGATCTTTGGATCTTTGCTCCACCATGTGCATTGCAGGGTTCGGCCCGACAGCCTTTTCCCCCGTTGTATGTGTGACGTCAATATACTGATCCATTACGATAAGAAGCAACAAGTCAATGAGACGATAGATGCATGAAAGGGGATGATATAATGGTTGTTGCTGCGTCTCTTGCCCGGGATCTGGACTATCATCGTCAGCAATCTTTTCGAAGAATATGTTCCGTGAAACTGTGATAAACTAGGTGACTGATGAACTATTACAACACCGATGCTTGTCTTGATGGCGTAGATCGCCAATCAGCCTTCTATACTTGTGCCTGGCGATCAAATACACAGTACGCGTACTGCACCCAGTGAGGGTATGTAAAAGTGGTGCGCCCGAAAATTGTCGGGTGTGATCGTAGCTTTGAGGATGAGTGAGCAGACGCATGTCTGAATCGACCGGGGGTTTCAGTTCGTGTCATAGCCTAGAACGAAACCAAGTCCAAGTTCGGCCGATGTACCCAGCTCACTTTTTCCAGTATCCAGATGGGCAACCTGACCTCCAGCTTGGCTCGGATGGTATTCCTGGCCTGGGGAGCGACTGTGGAGCACGTGGGATCACTTCCCCTCTATAGTCGACTAGCAAATACTAAGGTCATCCCCGTCTTTCTTTCAGCCAAAAGAGACCACAATCGGTAGCAGTAGGTTTCGCCTCCGGACCGTACTGCACCACGTCCGACCAGCCACTTGGCATTTTTGTTGGATACAAGACAGTCTTGTCACAGCCAATGAGCCGCCTAGCTATAAGTAAATAACTCCGTTCATGCGCATACGAGAGTCGTGACGAGATCATTATGCTTCTTGCCCGCTGCTACGTTTTGCCAAGTGGCTGTTCGGACGTGCCTGGGTGCAGTATTTTGTGGAGGCTTGACCATGAGATCTAGGTTGGCTGAACTATGTCCAAGTTGAAGTCCAACCTTAATTTGTCCGCTGCGAACAGTGCGGCCAAGCTAGCCATAATCCGAGACCTTTTCAATGAATCTTTGGTTTGCTATGTAGCACTGCAGCCATGCAAGTCCATGCAGGCTATTGCAGGCTTCCAGCCGAGTCTCAACTCGCGGCCCGAACATCTCCTGCTTGCATCGTCGATGTGGCTGGGAGGCTCGCTGAAGCTGTACGCGTCGTGCACAAAAATGCTTGAACTATAGAGGCGTTATACTATCTGCATACATTGTACACAATGTTGCTTTGCCCATGAGAAGTGATGCTAATATTGGGGGACAAATCCTACAGCTGCGGCCCTTATTTGTGTCTGGGCAGTGACCAATTCTGAGGAGCGCTCCAAAACTTCGTTTATTCAAGCGCTTTCGTGGTACAAATTGTGGGAGCTCACATGAGCAAACATCTCGGTGGTGCTTGCTGTCGCGAAGGACGGACAAGGTGCAATAATTGGAATCCACGGAGATCTTGGCGCACTAGGTACCGGTAAAGGGAGAGAGGCACGTTCCTTCCGTTTGGCCCGCTCGCTGCCGTTCTGTCGAGGTGGACCTCCCCACTTCGGAACTAATTGAGCAATCACGACCAGCAGGGTGCCCAGAGGCACGACGTGCTTTCCAAAGCCCAATTGCTTGCGTCTCTAGTGTTCGCAGCATAGCGCTGTATCGCTATTGTCAGCTTATACCAGAGACATCACGCTCACCAACCCATCGTCCTCCAGGGCTGACACCACATCTCCCGATCAGCCTGCACCCTCGTCCCTCGCTATCAACAGCCCACCCAAGCCGCTGGGTCACCGTCAGGCTTTCGGTGCTCGTCTGCGGCCCGCCATTGGCCAGAGGCCTGCTGTGCCGTGAGAGGCTTGTTCTATCGAGGCCCCATCCGGCGTCATCAACAGAAGGCAGAAGAAGCAGGCAATCTGCGCCTGCTGCAGCGCGCTGTGCGTTCAGCCTGCACTACTGGCCCCCGTTTCAGCTGGCAGGACGCGGCCACGACTAGAACTTCTGCTGAGGCGTGTCACGGTAGCAGCTTCTATTAATCCGCTGGAGCCGTGTTCGAGATGGGTAAGTGCTAAGAGCCCCTCCAACCCGTACATTTCCCCTCACTCTTGCACCATCACAGTGCTCTTTCTAATTCATCTTGACACCTTTCCTGCTGACCTTTGCCCCTCCAGACGACAATTACCGACCCAGTGATTCTGTGAGTACAACATGATTCTTTGCCTTCCCATCTTCATCTCCTCAGGCACGAGGGTCGCGGAAGCGAGTTCCTGAATTTCCAGGCTGCCTTAGAAGGTTTGAGCTACGTCAAGCGTCTTGATCAAGCTTACTCCACGTTCTCGCGAGCCATTCTTTCCATAGTTCGCACTCGTGGGGAGACATGTAAGCACGTGACCCGGCTTATGCCGCGGGCGCTTGTTCACTTGAGCTCCGACCAACCGTGGCTCACTCACGACTCAACCACCCAGCCTCATCGAACGCGCGCATTACCCATCTTGTCGCTGTCCCCCTCGTCGCCATTTGTCACTTCGAAGCTGCCTGATTGTTGCAATCATGTTGTACGAAACTGACAATTATGAGCAGCGCGACCGATCACCTCGCAGACGATCGCGCTCACCGCGACGCTCCAGACGATCATACTCCCCTCGCAGCCGCTCACGCAGCCGAGACGACTATCGCCGCAGTGAACGTCGTTCGCGGTCCCCAACAGGTGGTGCACAGGGGTCTGGGAGCTATCAGTCATACGGAGCTAGTCGCGGAGGAGCGCCTCGTTCTACAGAAAATAAGGACAACATGATGCAAAGCATCCGCGACTCTTCCCAGCAGGACCGCCGCGTCTATGTCGGCAACTTGTCGTATGATGTCAAGTGGCATCATCTGAAGGACTTTATGCGACAAGGTATGGTCACTCGATACTCGGGATAGGTCGCGTGCTAACGCGCACGCAGCTGGCGAAGTCCTCTTCGCCGATGTTTTATTGCTCCCGAACGGAATGTCAAAGGTAATAATTGATGGCTGGTCTTGATCGTGAGAAGGATGGAGGTTGACTGGCTTTTGCTTGGGTGTAGGGCTGTGGCATCGTGGAATATGCAACTCGGGAGCAGGCTCAGAATGCCGTGGCGACGCTCAGCAACCAGAACCTAATGGGCCGACTCGTATACGTTCGCGAAGACCGAGAGGCCGAGCCTCGATTCACCAATCCCGGTTCCTCGCGCGGAGGTTTCGACGGCGGCATGGGCCGCGGCGGATTCCAGGGTGGCTTTGGTGGTGGTCCCCAAGGTGCCGCCCCCGGAGGCGGCAGCAGGCAGATTTACGTTGCCAACGTTTGTACCCCAGATCTTGCTATTAACAGACACAGGATTGTTTAGCTAACATGTCATGCAGCTGCCCTATAACGTTGGCTGGCAAGATCTAAAGGATCTTTTCCGTCAAGCTGCGCACACCGGTTCTGTTCTTCGCGCGGACGTCCACATTGCACCCGATGGCCGACCAAAGGGCTCTGGTATCGTTGCCTTCGAGACCGTTGACGATGCGAGGAACGCCATCACCCAGTTCAACGGTTACGACTGGCAGGGCCGCAACCTCGAAGTTCGCGAAGACCGATTCGCTGGTAACACTGGCTTTGGTGGACGAGGCGGTTTCGGAGGCCGTGGTGGTTTCGCAGGAGGCTTTGGAGCTCGTGGTGGGTTTGGTGGTCGCGGAGGCTTCGGTGGAGGTGCTGCTGGTGGCTTCGGAGGACGTGGTGGGTTTGGTGGAGGCTTTGGTGGTCCACCTGCAGGTGGTTTCGACCCCAACGGCCCTTCCAACCCTCCAAACCCTTTCACCGATTTCGCTGCATCAGGCGGTGAGCCCAGCAACTTGATCTATGTCCGCAACTTGCCCTGGTCCACCAGCAACGAGGATCTCGTTGAGCTATTCACCACAATTGGCAAGGTGACACGGGCCGAAATCCAGTACGAGCCTAACGGCCGATCTCGTGGAACAGGTGTCGTCGAGTTTGAGCAGCAGCCAGATGCTGAAACCGCAATCGGTGGGTTGTTGTTCCTTGCCTCCTCATGCTTCGCTAACTTTCAAACAGCCAAATTCACAGGGTACCAGTATGGTGGCAGGCCTCTTGGCCTCTCGTACGTGAAATACACCAACCAGAACAACGGTGACGTTATGGAGGGCACTGAGCACACTGGCGGCCTTACACAAGACCAAATCATGTGAAGTGGTTTTCAGTGGGGTGCGTAGGTGTATTCATGCTCGAGCGGGAAGGGAGTTTGTTTGCCCGCTCCAATGTGGGCTTGTTCATGTTAGGGGACATATTTCACACATATTCGCTCCTATAAGACTGCTTTTTAGCAGGATCATCTGCGCCTTTCTTATGGATCATTTGGAGGACAAAATTTTCTTACTGTATTCTAAAATGCGAACTATGGAGTTAGTCTGATTTTGCAATATCTCTACAACCCGAACTGTGCAACTGTGATGATGACACATCGAGATAACTCTGTCTACTGTTGTTGCAACAGGCGCATCATCCATTCATACACTGCCCATTGCACGGCATTGACAATGAATGCTCGGACGCTGCAGATACCTAGCCCTCTGAAGAAGACGCTAGCACCCTCCGTCTGGTATGCATGTTTGGCAATCTGTATCGCGCCCAGGTGCGTTCTTCGTCCCTCAGTGTGGAGTAGGGTTTGCTGGTCGCCTCTACGGACAGGCTCTGGCTGCAACGCTTGCGTCTGTACCCTTGTCTTGATCACATCCAAGGGGAAGATAGACGCCCATGTTATGACCCCAGCAAGGCCTCCGCACATCAGCACTTTGAAGGCAGTCTCCCTATCGGTATCTTCGGGTGAGCTCCAAACTTGCTTGCTCCACTCGTACGACCAAAAGCTATCACTGTCAGCCACACAACTCGGCAAGCTCCAACGCGCGACCTACTAAAACCCGTAGCCTACTGCATCACGTATACTGGTTATCCCACCTCCATAGTAGAGCCCTCTAATGCCGTCCTTTGTCCATATTTGCTTCGCTATCGACCACGAGGTTGCATGTCTCGCTGTTGATACTTGCGCGCGGCACTTTATCAACTCCGTAGGTGCAGACACAACGAAGGAGGCAAAGCCACCCGTTGCACCAGCAAGGAAAACTTTCGCAAACGAGTTCGCGTCACCAGGCGTTTCACCGAGAATTGTGAGCGTGCGATTGTAGGTCATGAACAGGAGCGCATTGAGTGCGCCGTAGCCGAGGATGGGTGCTGTTGCGCCTACGCTGAGTACACAGATTAGCTTCCAATTGCTTGACTTGAACGCTACCCAGGTCGAAATCAGAATGTCATACCTCTCACTAATGTTCCAGCATTCTCAAACTGCCCTCGGAAACCCCGCGGCGCAGCTCCTGATGTGGTTGTAGCTGTGTTCGCATCGTGGGCAGGTTTCGGCCCAGCTTGAAGGCGCGTCTTCACGAGGTCGAGAGGATTGCCGATGATGATGCCCACCGCACCGGAGACGTAGCCGGCCCAGAAATCCGCGGACATGGTCGCAATGACATGGGGGAGAAATTGGGGAAGTTCACGTGGAGGGGCAGTTCGGCGATGGAGGAATGTGGGGCGCTGGACATCCGAGGCTCAAGAGTGATTGTTGCTGGGTCGACTGGCAAGTGGATGCGCAGAAGTCATTGTTATGATGGGCCAAATGCGTTGGAAATGAAGTGTGGGGATAGTAAATATTGGCAAATCGAAGAGAGAATCCTGAGGACTTTCGAGAATTGAGTCAAACATGTCTTAGTTTAACGTCCATCTGCAGTGTCACGCAGGCATGGTCATGAGGCAGAACGTTTTCATTGTGATCGAGTCTGCTGAGCTTGAGGAATCATCACACAGACTGTAGGGTAGACACAGAAGTATCCTTGTGCATGCGCTTTAAGTCAAGATGGGGTGGATTGTACACTAGCTTCAGTGTGTCGCCGGTGGTGTCGCGGTGGATGATGACGCCGATTCGCCAGTTGCATGGCTGACTTCGGACTTCGTCGACGTCAGGTCGATCAGACGTTGCGCTGCCATCTATTACTGACTTTTGAACCGGCTGTTGCTGTCCGCTTTCAGATTCGTGACGCTACTAAAGCTGTCCTCGTTCAGCCAGATCTTGGTTCGCAAGTGGCGAACCAGATGAATCATTCGGGAGTCGGTACGAAGTAGCACAGACCGACCTGAGTCTACGACGATCTCAACCCCACCGCCACCGAAGCTCTACTACCAAACGCACCCGCCACCCTCGCTGCTGCTGCAGTCTTGCTTCTCTCACTCGCATTGTCTTTCATAGGCTCACATATCTGTCTGAGACAGGGAGCTTCCAGTATCGACACGTTGATTCGATTATGCGCGTGCGACTCACACTACTGTTTCGAGCCAAGTTACAAGGTACGTTCGTGCCTGCGCCACTCCTGCCTGGGACATCAACCACGACACTTTGAGGACTTGCTATAGACGGCTGTTGCGCTGCTCTTAGGCTGTGCTTGAGCTCTCGCGCGTCTGTCGCTGCACTTTACTGCTGCGCTCACCACCTCTCCGACTCCTTGTTAATAGCTCTCAGTACTATACACAATCTAGCCTTCGACTGTCCCAAGATACGGCTACCCACAACTGCGATCCGCCAACCACGAACGACATAATAACCGATGCCTTCTTATCCTACCGCTAAAGGCTGGGACTTTGGCTCCGTCTTCGACCTCATCGATTCTTCAGACGTACACGATGTTGGCTCTCCCAAGCTCGAAACACGTACGCCTCCTGTCAGGCCAAGCCTCGCAGCTCCCGATGGAGGGATACGATTAGGCAGCTTTGTGAAGCTCTTTGAAGATCTTGGCATTGTAGATGATGCGCCACTGCCTCCACTGTCGCTGTCGCCATCAGACCCGGACTCCTCCGGTATAAGCAACGCTGGCGATGCGCTGTTGCCATCTCCACTTTTCGAACAAGACACAGATATCTCCGAGCCTACTGTAGATACCGAAGATATACCGCTTACGTTGACCAAGAAGCAACGCAAGCGAGCTCGTCAGCAGGCCGAGAAAGAACAAGAACAGAAGTTAGAAATACAGAAGCAACAAGCCCACAAACACCAAGCCAAGGGACCGTTTCGAGACGCCCAACGCAAACAGTTGCAGAAGCAATTAGAAAACGTGTTCAGCGCTAAGCCGGCTGCCGCTTCGTCCACAATAATTGCACCTCCGGAGCGTGCAGAGATCGAACAGACTCCCTCTAAGAAGCCTCGCAGCCGCTCTCCCTCCAAACGGATACCATCCGAATCACAACAGACTCCTTCAAAGAAGCCTCGCAGTCGCTCTCCCACCAAACGGATACCTCCCGAATCACCCACAAAGACGGTCTTGCCCGCGTCAATCCCTACGACATCTCGGCCTACATCTCCTGTGAAGCAGCTTCGAGCCCAATCTCGTTCCAACGTAGGGGCTAAGATCAGACCTGCAACTCCAGTTCCAGTGGTCGAGACATCGCAAGTCGCCTCCCCACAGAAGAAGGATCCGGAAACGCCGCCGCCGCCTGTCAAGTCACAGCGTCCCGCACCCATTCAGCGTGTGAGCTCCACTGCGCAGGTAGCAACACCACAGACGAAGTCTACGCAAGGCCAAACACAAACCGTCACACCCGCTCCCCTCGAGTATGGTGCAGGCCATGGCCTTGTACCGCGGACTGTCCGACCTGTTACTCTCCCACGATCGTCGCAGCCTGTTGTTGCACAGCCCACGACGCCAACACCGGCACCCGTTGCTACTGCTACACCTGCACGAAACTTTACTACTCCCTACAATGCACCTGACGCGATTACTGTCAGGCCTTCAGTCGAGCGACACATTCACTTCCATAACAAGCTTCTCCGGACTTTTCCCGAAGACGCAAAGTACATTGTGGCACCGAGGCAGTTGGTCAACGAGAAGACGTTGGCTGAAGGAATTCATATCTTTGTTGATGCGTCGAACATCATGATTGGATTCAAGGACATTCTACGCAAGTATGGCATACGCCAACACGAGATGGCTTTTGATAGCCTTGCTCTTCTCCTGGAGCGCCGTAGACCAGTTGCAAAGCGTGTATTTGCTGGTTCACACCGCGAGGCCAACCCTCTGCCGTCTATTAAGAAGCTTGTCGAGACGTCCAAGTCGGTTGGATATGAGAGTATCCTCCAAGAACAGGTTTTCATCAGCAGAGACGACTCAGAGAAGAAGAGATTCTTCGACGACGTCAAAAGGTTGGGCTGGCACAAGGCTCAACAATTACGTTCTGGCAGCGGCAGCGACTCTGAGACGGGTCCGTCGGTTCCGAAGACGCCCTCCGCCCCGAGATGGGTAGAGCAGGGCGTCGACGAGATTCTTCATTTGAAGATGTGCCAGAGCATAATTGACACCGATGTGCCGAGCACCATGGTTCTTGCGACGGGCGATGGCGCCGAGGCAGAGATGTCAGATGGCTTCCTTGCTCATGTTGAGCGTGCTTTGAAGCGCGGATGGAAGGTCGAGTTGATCAGTTGGAGACAGCAGACCAACGGCGGGTACAGGAATAAGAAGTTCAGGACTAAGTGGGGTGATCAGTTCAAGATCATTGAGCTGGACGAGTTCGTGGAGGACTTGATTCATACCGAGTAGGGATTGGGGCGACGGTGGTATGGTTCTACTGGCGAGTAGTCTTACAGCACGGCAGGCGTTTGGTTGTTTTCTCGCGATTTCTTTTAGGTGTCAGCATTTATGTTCTCAGCATAGCATTCAAATGGAGGCATCACGAATGGTGCTTGTCTCCAGTAATTTCATCACTAGCATCTTGCATCGCATCAGCATCTTGCATTCATATCCATATTCGTCACGTCAGCATCTTGCATTCACAGTCATCACATCGGCGTATTGCATACGCATCTATCGCATCGGGATATTGCAATCATATCAGCATGGAAACACCCACCTTTACTGTTCCTTCAATGTGCCACTGGCGGAAACGCCGATCCGGACCCGGCCATCTCGATGCATCGGCAAGTCTTCGTAAATTGCACATCTGCCGCGCAGCGGCAGAGCATGAGTTCGCATGGACGCACGCACCTCTCTGCGATCCAGTCGCGCTGCCCAGAACACGGGTGGAATACGCCGTACGGGCGAGTCTCGCCAACGTATTCCAACGTGTTCGTGAAACGAATCAAAGACAGGACAGGATACTGCTGCATGTCGCGAGTCTCGGGCCCCGCAGCACTGGCTGGCGCATGTGATAAGGCTGATTCGCTATTTTGGAGCGACAAGGCGTTGTTTGAGGCAGTTGTTGGGGCGCAGGGGTCTGGTTTGTGAGGCAGACAGCGGTTAGAGTTGGGGACTGGGGGTCGCTGTTGCACGGGGATAGGAGATGCTGTGGCTCAGGCACCGCTGCTACACACTCAAACTCTCGTGCTCTGTCTGTGTGATGCTAGAAGATTGGGTTTGCCAAGATAGTGTCAGGCAAGTCGAGGGGTAGCTAATTGCGATGTGCAGCGCGCTCAATACAGACTGTCTAGACCAGGCAGCGTTGTTGAAAATCTCGTGATTTCGATAAAAACTCTCGTGCACATTGGTACCGAAAGCGCGATGTTCGTGCGAGCTGCAGGACGGATTGCGGGTACCATCCTGCGGGTCGGACGAAAAACAGCGAGTCACGACAGGTGCATCTGTTGGGCGCGGAGCCGAAGGAAATTAAACTGGTGAAAGGTGAGGCTTTTGAGCGCCAAGAGGCCGGCGGACTGCGCGCTGGTTTGCTGGTTCTGCTGACCCTGTGGCTTGCTTACGGACAACGGCACGCGGATCGTGCGAGATGCCGACTGCAGCGCCTAATCTGACCACCGCGCAGACATTTTCGGGCTCCGGTGGTGAGTGCTTGCAGGGCATGATTGGCCAGCAGGGTTTGGCAGCAGGTTGGCGTGACGCAGAGCGGGCGGTTTGTCAGAAATGTTTGGAGCGAGTTTGCAAGTGACATTGTTTGGGGAGCTGCATGGTCGTTTCGTGTGCAGATGGGGCTGGGGCCGTGAGACGTGATTGCTGCGGCGACTGCGAGGCTGATGCTGACACAGCGTCACCGACAGCAAACGCAGGCATCCACGACCAGGCCTACCGCTGTCCAGGCAGCGTTGCTGCGACGATTGACGTAGGGAAGCCCTTTCACGCGTTGATGTCGGCGCGGTGTGGTGACGTCCATGCGAGCTAGGCGAGGCTAATGCAGCGGCGCATCACAGCTTTTTGCTCCGGCGAAAGCCTTTGGTTTGAGCGGTCTGGCAGGCTTGCTCGGATGCGGCTTCAGGCCAAACGCGGTGCGACGTTGAAACGTGAGCGCGATGGCTGTCACGGCGGCCGACGTCTCTCGCGTGAGCACTGGAATGCGCGGGCGCCTGTCAGCATCGGCTTTGTTGTGCTGTCGCGGCTGCGTTCAGGCAGCGTCCCAGCGCCCGCGGGCCAGCGCCGCAGCACCGCAGAGGCAGGGCATGCAGGCCTCGCAGCAGATTCGCAGCAAGGAACGTCTCTCGCACGACCGCGCCCGTCGCGTGGATGCCACTGCGTCAGGGAACGAGATTGAGCATTGGGCGCGCCATACCGCACGCCGTTAGCGCTCGCGCGCGACGCCAATTTTGACCCGGCCGCCGCAAGCCTCCTCAGCATCCGCCAGCTTCCATGGCCTGCCTCTAAAGCTGCGCTCTCCTGCTCCGCCGCTTGCCAGGCCTGCCGACCCTCGACCTCCAGTCCTCGCGCCCTCGACCCTCCCCTCCCACCCGCGCCCAGCACCCCTCGGTCGTGCCTGCCGCCTCGCCGCTGCCCTGCGCCGCCGATCCAAACACGCGCCCCCGTCCGCCATACTCCGCCAGCTGCATCTGCCACCACCACCCGCCCAGCATGCTCTCGCCGACAAAGGTCGCCGGCCTCTCGGCCTACATCCCCCACCGCGTGCGCCGGAAGTGGAGGGCCACCAAGTCGCGCATCCACAGCCGCCAGTCGGTGACGTCGTCCATCGCCTCGCTCGAGACCTCGTGGTCGCCGTCCGACACCATCAAGGCCCTGCGCACCCACCCATGGAGCATATACGACGCCCAGTATCTGTTCCTGGCCATCATCGCCATCTTCTCGCTGTCCGTCAGCGAGGCGCCCGGCCCCTTCGCCAAGACGTTCGCCGCGACGGCCCTGCTGTGCGGCGTGCTGATACCCGCCACGCGCCAGTTCCTGCTGCCATTGCTCCCTACGTTGACATGGCTGTTCCTATTCAATAGCTGCAAGTACGTCATTCCCTCATTTTCACCCTTGCTTTCGTCTGATCCTGGTTCGCTTGGCAACTTGGGAGTCGGATCAGGCGGCAACATTGGAATCCAGCGTGATTGATGCTAACATATACGCACAGATATGTTTCGCCCGAATACCGCCCTGCCATCTGGGTCCGCGTCCTCCCTGCCCTCGAGAACATCCTCTACGGCGCCAACCTCAGCAACATCATTTCTGCCCACCAGCACACCGTGCTCGATGTGCTCGCCTGGTTTCCCTACGGACTTGTCCACTACGTGTCCCCCGTCATTGTCTGCGGCTGCATGTTCATCTGGGGACCTCCTGGCACACTCCCGACCTTCGCCCGCGCATTCGGCTACATGAACATCACCGCCGTCCTCATCCAGATGGTGTTCCCCTGTTCGCCACCCTGGTACGAGAACACCTACGGTTTGGCACCGGCCAATTACTCGATCCACGGCGATGCTGCTGGATTGAAGGCTATGGATAGAATCCTTGGTTTCGACATGTATACGTCTGCGTTCCAGGCCTCCCCTGTGGTCTTTGGTGCATTCCCTTCTCTGCACTCTGGATGGGCAACTCTGGAGACACTGTTCATGGGACACGTCTTCCCCAAGCTGTTCCCCGTCTACGTGTTCTACACCATGTGGCTGTGGTGGTCGACCATGTACCTGCAGCACCACTACGCCGTTGATCTGGTTGCTGGCAGTCTTCGTAAGTTCACCTGGCATAAACCCGCATGAATACACCTAACTCATTAATAGTCGCCGGTATCTGCTACTTCTTCGGCCGCGCCAACTTCCTTCCCCGCGTCCAGCCCGACAAGGAGTTCCGCTGGGACTACGATTACGTCGAGATTGGCGACCCCAAGGACGGCACTGGCTACAGCATGCTGGACATCTACGAGGAGTTCCAGCCTCATTCCGACTCCGACGACTGGGCCAGTGGTTCTTCCTCGTCCTTCTCGACTGGCGGCCGCAGCCCCATGGGTGCACACTCACCTACTGATGACTCCCAGAGTCTTTGGGATGGCGACACAGTTGCGTCCGACACAGAGTCCTCGAAGCACTGAGCAACTCAGGAGGTCCTCACATATCTCACCCGCCCTCCACACATTCCTACGATCGCCCACCGCCTCCTCCCAGTGACGGCCTTCACGATTTATGCATAAACATGGAGTTTTATTTCTGCTAGCATTTCAGCGACACCATCGGTTGAACCACATAGCGTAGACCTCGGGGGTCATCACCGCATCTGCGCATCATGGCAGATTGCATGTATCGCACCTTTTGCATCCGGACAACCCCACAGCAAATTATTTTATTTCGCTGTGGATGATCCTTAGCTTTTAAGCTGTTTTAGTACCATTTTTACCCCTCTTGTTGAAGAGATGGGGAACACGATACCCAAGTCGGTCGCTATCTATACAAAGAGTATGAGCGGGAGGCTTTGTACTTGTACACATTCGCTTCAGCTCCAGCCGCCGGATTCAGATTCTTTGGACGGCTGGGGCTGTACAGGGGGTTATGAAGTTGAGAGGAAGATGGGATTTATGTTACATGTCAGAAGATGGAGGATGAAACGTGCGAGGGACGCGTAGATCAGATGGGCCTTTTGCATGAAGGGTCTGGTTGAAGTCCCGGCATGGTAATCATTATTAGTGTAATGCTTAATGGAATGACATGGTCACGACCCTACCTCAACGATTATTATTATCAGCTCATCTTGATCCGGACTCCTGTTCCTCGGGACATCTGTATGCTGTTCATGCTTCTTGTGCCGAGTCACGGTATCTCGCCTCCATCCAACCCCTCACGTTGCAGAATAAACGGCGGACTGAGGATGTGAGCCAGGATGATGAAGCCAGCGATGACCAAGAGCGTGGCGAAGATCGTCATGGTTAGATGGAAGCTGGGGGAAGCCAGTCCTTAAGGTTGCTGTCAGTTCAGGTAGGTGAGAAATGAGGATAAGAGTGAAGAAGAGGTGAAGAAAGGGTGTGTATTTATGGGAGCAGGAACAGTAGCGATCGCCCAGGCAGGACTTCGTGCCTTTCAATTCACCGTCAGCAAGTAGCGCAAAGACCCAGTCTTCGCTCGCTGCAGCCTCAGCCAAATGTGTGCTTTCAAGAATGTTGCGATTGCTCGACAAGAAGAGGATTCTGATTCGTCGTCTTCATATGCTAGATCCCAGGTGCTAAGCCTGCGTCACAGGCTGAAGTGCGCAATGTAGCTCAAGTAAAATCATGTCCACTGGGCCACTTGCCCTAACGTAAACCAGCACTAGGTGCCCCCAGATTCCGTGCAATAAACCATGTCTTATGAAAACAAACAAGTGCTGTAGTACAAGCGCGCATACGTGCCTTTGCCCCGATTGAGATGCCTCAGGAAGGCAATGCTACAGAGTGACGAAAGCCACGCGAATTCTTTCGTAGAGACAGGCGACGCAGACGCATGGCAAATGAGACGCACCGAAGGCATATATGCGAGCCATGTCCTAACATACAGCTGGACTCGAAACATGAAGAGCGGCAACAAAGCTCTTGCCCAGGACGTTGTGGTAACTAGTCTCCAACACGAAGCTGACGCTTTGCAATATAGAAGACAGTGCGGTCTACTCAGTGGTGATGCAGTACTCATCATACGTAACCACGGGCACAGATGTCGCTTTGGTGATTGTGGCACGTCTCGCCACATGGTCTAACGACAATACGTTGCGAGCAAAGTGGAGTCATCATCGCGACTCTGAATTGCAGCGCTTGGTTCCCGAAAGGCATCGAAGTGGTATAGCATGATCGATCATGACTGTAAGATTACTCTAAGCTTCTTGGTTGCGCTCACGGTAGTTCGAATCTCCCCACCGGGCTCTGCGGCGCAAGTTTCTGATCTCTGTAAGTCGGTTTTTCGAACTCCAATTCCTGCAAAGCGCGACTGTCGAGCTCCGTCACTGGTCCCGGCCCTTGCAGCTCATGCGTTATGTTTCCTTCTCCGAGCTCGTAGCGCAGGCCCGACGCAGTCAACTCTTCGCCCAGCGTCGAGGTACTCAGCGTCTTCATTTCTCCAGATGGGGTGGATGTCTGCCGTGTTTGCTGGGCTCGACTGTTTCGTGATCGCCGACGGAAATACAGGAATGCTATTGTTGTCAAAATCGCGCTGATCAGGACAACCATGCCCACTGCGATGCCAATGATAGTACCAGTGGGTAGATCTGAACCACTATTGTCCTTATTGTCTCCACTCAATGTGACGCTCGGAGCGGCTGCTGTGTTTGATGGAGATACCGATGCTGTAGACGAAGCGAGTGGTTCCGTGTCGTTCGCCGTGCAGTCGTAATGCCCGTATAGCCTGTTCTGGACGCTGAGCCAGTTGCAGAAAGCGAGGATATTATCACTCGATTCTGCCCTGAGCGCACCATTGATGGAGTTTAACTGAGGCATTGTGATATTTGAGAATGGCCCGCTTAGTCTGACGTAGCCATCAATGGTTTCGAGCTTGTCAAAGTTCAGTGCTCGATCGCTGTTACCATTGAGGGTAAGACTGCCATAGATCCCGGTGATCTGCGAGAAATCCAGATTGGTCAACACTCTGTTGATTGAAAACTGGTAGGAACTACCGGCGCTAATCTTGTCGTACGGAAGCGTGAAATCGGTAAGCTTCATGTTGGCAGCGATGGTTAAGGCTGATGCTACAGGCCACTTCAACCATTCAATCTTCTCAAGGGCAGTATTGGTGATGCTGACTTCGCTGACGTCGCGCTTCAGAGGTCCATTGGCAATGTCGCACCCCTTCAGAGAAGTGAGCCCCGTGAAGTCCAGCTTCGAGAAATTGGTCAGCGCGGGCAACGTCAGAGTCGTCAGCTTGGGAAGGTTACTCAGAGTCAATGTCGTAATTGACTCGAGTGTTGTGGACGAGATCGACAGCACAGCGTCTGAATCGACTATCTTGATGGTCCCCGTAACTGTTTTTAGGCCATTGAGTGTGATATCCCCCATTCCCTTCCCTGCGAACGAAACGTTTCCGGTGAAGGTCGTGCATTGATTGAGTGCAGTGACATCGGCAGAGCTTTTGATCTCGAAGGAGCCTGCACAATCTATGAGTGCAATCTAGGTCAGCATGCAGTGCGAATGGCGAGTCGCAATAGGGTGTACAGTAACATACCAGCAGCTCCGGCGCCTGCGCACAAACATAAGAAAAGAGGGAACCATTGTGCAACGAGTCTCATGTTACAGCTCGGTGATCGTAAAGCGACATGCGGATTATCCCATTACAAGCACACAATAAGAAGTGGCTGAACGAGTGGCAGCTGCGACAACAGCAGGTGGAGTAAAGGATCGAGGAGGCGGGAGTCGGAGCAAACTGCAGTCGACCCTCATGGGGCCGCAAACTACCGAAGCCTCCAACCACGAGCGACCCACGACGCGTGGTGTCGACACTGCGATTGTCGCACGGACTCCTGTACGATCGTTGGTGTTCGTATTCGCGGACTTGTCCAACCAGAACTCTGCGTGTTGTTGATGGATCTACAAATACGACGCTGTCGGTCACGCCGTTCTGGGGTAACGCTGCTTCAGGTGGTCCTCCATTTCGGTCCTTAAATGCAGCCCGGCACCAACAAACCGTCAATAGGGGCACCGACATAAAATCAACGCTCGTCATGGCTCCAACCTTGTATAAAAATGGAGTCTTAACACCCACCTGACGTGAATCTCCAGGTGAACGACAGTTGCTACTAAATTTTTAGGCGAACCATTGCACGGTACAACTTGGGTACTAGTGGAGAGCTGACCGCAGCTGTGCACGACGAAGCCTGCCCACGACACAAGGCACACATCCATAGCTTGGCTACAGCACAACTAATAAAATTCATATCGGGAAGGGTGAAGCATTACGAAGCTGTACCGACCTTGTCCCGAGCGAGACCGCATGCCACATACATCTTCTCCTTTTACACACACATAAAACCTTCGCAGATTTCGTCACTCAATCCACAGATCCTTTCCGAAGAATCCAACCGAGATGAAACACCACGCTATACTGATGGGCTGTGGACGACTGCTGAGAGCATTATAAACACCTCGACACTAGCTGCTAACCAAACATCAAATTTGATTCGCTGCAGCAGCAGTTTATGGGAAACCTGGTTTCGCATGCAGCACCAAATTAAATTCTCACATCGCAGTCACCTGTAATGAATGCTGCTGTGGTTGCAGTGCCGATTCAACCAGTACGCGCGGCATGCAGAAGCAGTCTTGTCAAGATTCTGACAAAGTGTCCCCTCCACCGGATCGGGACGGAGCAAGACCTGACCGTCTCGACTCGACACAGCAAAGTCATTCCTGGTTAAATAAACGCGGATTTGAGCGCCTCCCCACACCGGGTTCTGCGGATACAAGCCTCGTGGCATGGGAGGTCCCGCAGGGACCCGTCGTGGGATCAGGCCGCAAGCATCAGTCTTCGCAAATTGAAGTCGATCAAGTGCTCGGCCCAACGACAGCAATTGAGCAAACATCCCGTAGGGAGAGGTAGATGTTGTAGACCGCTGCGTGGCTGTGATGAGGGCTTGCTACGTATTTTATATATGTTTGCGTTGGACCTCAAGGGACTGCACTCAAGCACGTTCGAGTTGCCATCCGCACAGCTGCAATGCAAGAAACGGAGGAGTAACAACATCAACATGTAGCTTTCTTGGTAGTGCAGTTGCGCTTGAGTGGAGGCATTCAGTCATAATTTGGAAGCCTATTAGCTGTGCTATGGACATTGTTGAAGTAGTGTTTAGCGAGTTTTCAAGTGAAGCTGCCTCTTTCCAGCCCTCGATCGCACTCTATTGGATCGCTTGTAATATCCTCATATTCATTTCCTTACCTGTATGCGATTCCACAGAGGCGGGACGCACCGTCCCCAGACGCATCGGACCAGCCCAGCATAGCATCAGGCAAGAAGAGTAATGTCATCTCAACTATTTATCATTGAAGTATGTGCCCGAATGGAGTCATTTTGCTCAAGTTCAACTGCTCATTCATTGTAACAAAGGTGAGATGTGTCCTACATGAGGGTCGAGTTGTACTTGGGTGCAATGAGCACTATTGTTCTTGAATTTGATACAGCTAGCTAGCCCCAGGATGACATGCATACAAGATCCTGTAGTCTTCCACCTGCCTTAAATGTGCTAATCCCTTAGGTCATGTTCTTCAACAGATAAGACAGACCCGCCCACATCTCCTCACCGCTAGGCAGAATCTGGTTTGCGGGCAGGACAAAGCCGTAGTTTCCTGTGTCGCGGAGCTCAACGGTCATCGAGTATTTCGCTCCCGCATTCTCAAGTGCGTAATCGACACTGTCACCGCTGACCTGGTAGATGGTGTTGCAGATAGGGCCACCTGTGAACGTTGTGCCGTGGACAGCCTTGACAGCTGCGATAGCGCCCTTGGTCAGGCTAGCGTATGAGGCGGAGTTGGGCAGAGTGCCGGAGCAAGTGTAGCCGTACGGGTACATCCAGAGCTGAGAGTAGGAGTGGATGTCCATGTAAAGCTGAATACCCTTGCCCGCAGCTAAGGAATCGAGCTGGGCCTTCAATGCCTTGGTCTCAACACCGTCGCCGGAGGAAGGACCTTTGTAGTCTTCAGCGCAGGGTGAGGTGCTTGCTCCTTGAGCCTGGCTCCAGGACTTGTGAGGCCAGTTTCGGTTGATGTCGCGACCGATGCAGCTAGCAGTTGGCGTAGTTTGACGGTTCTTGCGCCACAGACGGTTGCTGTTCTGCGAGAAATAGAAACCATCTGGGTTGACGACAGGGAAGATATAGAAGTCGTACTTGTTCTTGAAAGCGGCAGTGGTGGCGTCCGTGGAGGTCAGCAATTGGTAGGCAGCATACTCGTTGACCATGGTGGTGATCCACTCTCGCGCGTGCACAGTGCTGTGCCAGACAACAGCCTTCTGAGAACCCTTACCTCCGCTACCCCAGATATGGATTCCCTTGATATCTCGTCCCTCGAGCGACTTGCCTGCCGAGATGACTTCGGAATTAGATGGGTATGCAGCAGCAAGATCGCTGATCCATTGGTAGTGGTCAGCGAGGGAGTGGTACGAGTTGAACCATGTCGCGCTGGGCACTGCGCCAGCTGAGATATTTGTTTAGTGACGCTCGATATAAGAGTTTCCAAATTACTCACCAGCATAGACAGAGAAGGTGGTCTCGTTTGTGATAGATGCACCTAGGTTCTCGTGCATAACCTTAGTCTCAAAGCCCTTCGTAGCAGCCTTGAATGCTGAAAGCTGCTCGGGTGCGACCGAGACATCGACGACGTCGCCGGACGATGGCTTGCCTTTCCACACATCGAGCTGCAGCTTGTTCACCACCTCTTGAAACTTGGCTGTGTTGGAGGGCCCATTGATACGGAAGACCTTCCAGTCATCGTAATTGATTGTTTGCTTGTTCGAAACAGATGCAGCGGAGACTAGCCCCAGAGAGGCGAGGGTAATGCCGAGAAGCTTCATGTTGTAGAGGACCTGGGCTGTTCAAGAAGAGAAGCTGGTGAGGACAATGATGGTCACTCCAAGACCTGCCTTATATATGACTTGAAAACCACACTCACCGTTTCCATCGTGCCCCAGCTTCATACGTCGAACATAGTGCTTCCATCGCACCTGCCACACTGGACTTGAGTGCCGCCGGCACCAAGGCTGTGCCAGGAAGCTCAGAAGCCCATTGTCTTGGTATTGCAGCTCTTTAATATATCATCCTATGATAAGGCGGCATCTAGAAGGCCAACCTTGCAGGATTGCGGTGATCTGCCGGGGTATGTAATGGTGTGCGCCAGGAGCTGCTCCGGATCAGGCACGAGCTTGAGCTAGATAAGATTAATCAAGCATTAAGGCGTTCTGACTGGTCACGCGTGGGCTTAGTTGCGTTTCAACATGCATCGGTTTGGTGCTTCCAGGAAATCCTGTTGACGAGGAAAGCGCGGGGTTGGACAGCCGACCTTCCACTTGTAGCTTGGGCGTGACGGCGATGCGCCTTCTGATTAGGGAAGGAAGACATCGGGTTCTAGTCACAACTGAACGATCACATGATGAACAAGGATATTATGTTTATCAAATTAGGGTAGGTACATGATTGGAGGGCTTGATGATCGTTGCCCAGCCAGCGCAAGTCACTAGCGTCCATTATCTGCTACGAAATCATGATCTCTCACTGACGAAGTGTGTTCGAACGAACGTACAAAGGTTTTGAATGTGGGCAAAACGTCTCAATTCATAATTGAAAAAGTTGCCTAGTCCGAAAACAAATCCGTTCTTGTCGTAACCGCAATCCTATACAACCAGCGGGATCATCCAAGTAAAGAGCCCAGCGGAGACGCAAATAAGAAGCTATCATCCACAATGCAGCTGTCGAAGGCTAGTGCACCTAGGCACACCCGATCAACCACTTGTCAAAACGCAGTGACTCTCTTTGTTAGAAAGAGGGTATACACTTCAAATAAGTGTGATCTAATTGCAGATCTGGTCTGCGATAAACTGAGATGGATGATAGATCAGTGCCAAGTGGCTGATCGGATGTGCATGCATGTGCTTCGGTACAGTACAAAGAAATTCGAACCCTTTGTAAATCTTTGTCACAACAGGACCGAGTAGACAATGCAACTAGAGGCGAAGTGTACACTCGAACAACCATTTGCAATACTCCGGTCATAAAGCCCAACGACACCGAAAGCCCTACTGAACGAAACGACTCTACCTCAAAGGCAGGATCTTTGATTACCATGCTTCTTCGCATTGTCTTTGTTCAGCCGGCCTCGAGTGCATACATATGCATCGAGTCGGTTGGTTTGAAAATGTAGAACGATAACAGCAGCCTACTGCAGGATCAAGATGGCACTCGCAGCACGTCCTAACGTTATTGTGATTGATGATCGAACCATTTACCATAGCCTGGATGCGATCGACCAGGCACTTTTTGATGGATTGGAGTCTAACCCTCAAAGGAAAAAGTTCTGTGAGATGATCCATCGTTGGCGTGAAGGAATTCAGACAAATCGTATGTCAGCCACGTATTCCAGAAAGACACAACTGACCGACTCTCAGCTGAGATGGCCCCAGCTAATGGCCAAGCCATCGCAACGAAATGGAGGCTCAGTGGCTGTAAGCTGAAAAAGCTACGAAGAATCGCCATGCCTGCTGTCCAGGCACTGCCACCACCTGTCGATAATACAGGACCTCCTCCTATCTTGCCGGTAGGGCATATTTCAACCAGGCACGTCAGGACCGTTCCATTGCAGAGTCCATTAGCAGAGTTATCACCAAGATTCACATGTCAGAGTGACAAGTATGAGAACGTTTCGCTATCACCTACGAAAGGACAAGTAGAGTTCATCGCAGCTGATCTCGATGTACCTTGGAAGTTCGCAGATGTGCTAAGCCAGCAAGATCCGATGACAGTCGATAGAGTTCCATTGGCTCCGCCGACATCCGTATGTCTATTTGTGCGCACAGACGAGGATGATCGAATCGAGGAGGTGAGTCGTAAATGCGAAGTGTATGTCTAGTTACTCATTCAATATACAGCACCTCGCAGTCAAATGTCTTGAGTTGAACGAGCTTGCTAGTGATAGTAATGAAAGACTGGATCGGAAGGACGTCGATGCCGCTGTTCAACGTGAAATCGCTGCGCTGGAACTGGTCAGATCAACACAGTGTAGCCATGTCAGCAATTATCGTGGGCACAGTGTACGCGAATTCGACAGTCACTGTATCAGGCCTGGTGACAATGACACACAGATGTGGACATACCATCGAAAGACTGTCCACCTCTATCAAGATTTTGCCGGCCATGGTGACCTAAAACAACTCATCAACCACCACAGGAAGACAAAAAGGTAAGGCGTGCTGAACCCTCACAGCCACATTACCTAACAGCAACAGACCCATTAACGAGCACTTCATATGGTACACTCTTCGTGAGCTAACTGAAGCTTTGATTGCACTAAACAAAGGACCTGGCCACTGCTCGAAACCACACAACCCTGCAGTTGGGCTCCCCGATCCCGATGAGTATGGTTCCGTACTTACAGAGTCTTGGACACCAATTCTACACCTAGACATAAAGACGGGTAATGTTCTCTTGGAGACGAACAATGCTGAATATCCAGCTTATCCAAAGCCAGTACTGGCAGATTTTGGCTTGTCTTGTCCCGCAACTGAAGAAGTCATTGATTTGAACCACACTGACAACACACCTAAGCATATGGCAAGGTTTGCAGGAACAGACGGATGGAAACCTCCAGTAAGTTGTTCATTGACAGAAACTTGGCAACTTGCAGCACTAATTCAGGTAGGAACGTAACGAACACGCTCTTATCTATAACCCCAGGACCGGTGAGCATATGATCGATTCCGAATATGAGCCTTTCAAATGGCAGCTATCAGAAAGGACCGATGTTTGGGCGCTAGGTCTCATTGTGCACAAGATGATGTACTCGCATCGCACGGACGAAATAACGAGCCCAAACTCGCGCCACACGGTAGCTGTAGGCACGTACACCCTGAGTCAGGAGAGTGATTGGAACGATCTTTTGCGAGATCGTAGTATTGAGGAGCACGAGAGTCATTTCGATGTCTCTACAGCGAACATAAGCGATCTCCCTGATGTGTATGGTGTAAGGTTATGTCTCCTTGCTGCGCAGTGTCTGCGACACAATATGGAAGCTCGACCAGGTCTTGAGCAGTTGCTGAGTATATGCCAGCAGGAGCTTACGCGCCTCGACAATCTATCTGGCTTTACTGCTGGCAAACGGAAGCGAAATGCTGACGACGATGACGACGACGACGACGAATACACTGTCCTTGTTGGTAACGCTCCCAAGTCCAACAATCATACGATTGGCGAGACCTATCAACCCAAGCGTCCTCGCATAGAAATCGATCTTCAGGTTGACCATGAGGCTCGATCTGATTACATCGCCCTCATCGATGCTTGGTCAAACATGGCACAACCACCACTTGCTAGCCAAGCCGCACTTATAAAAGCGATTGATCTGCACATGCTAGATAAAGAAGGTGTTTACAACATTAGCGGAGAATCTGACGATGGTACTAGCGGAGATTTTAAGGAAAATATCACATGGGCTACTAAGCACTTGGTCAGTTGCCTTCGCAAACGTAGCACCCCAGAACGTGGCGCTTATATTCTCACCGGAGATTACATCGACGAACATAGTCTTATTTCGATCGAATATGCGTTTGATCGTGCATTTAAGGTCAAAATTCTGGACGACTTACTCTCTCTAAAGGATACTATCTTTGAAAACGAGTCTTTTCGGGAACAAGAAGGAGGTCAAGATGCTATAGATGCATTGTGGAATGCGGTTGATTGGGGCCTAATGATGCTGAAGTACACGGTCACTGATTACGTTTACGACGCTGAGGGCAAATTGTCTGGTGGTGAACCTGCCGAGCCCCGAGAACCGAGGATGATGAACCAATCGGCTCTGCATAAGGGCATTCATGATTGGATTTTTGTCCGGCCAACGGGTGCGTTTTACAAAACTTGATAACCTGCTCATCAAGTGTGCTTCGCAGAAGGCTCCACGTAGCCTCCTTCTTGATATCACGATACACATCTACGGTATATGACTGTTGAAAATAAGATGTGATCCTTCTCGCAGAGTAAGATCAATATGTTGTTACCATGACTTTCTGCCTACTGGCATTTTTGTATCGATAGGATCTGAACCATCTTTACCGCAGATAAGAAGTCGCAGGACTACCTACGACACATTCATGTACCTACGCACTTGAAGGAAGTACTTCCATCATAATCGTACAGCTTGTCGCCTGTAATAAGACTCTGTTTAATCCTACAAAAGTGCTGGTTGGGGTGTCTGCCTAATTGATTGTTTCCTCCCCCTTCATTGCAGTTCTAAGCCACAACCGCATGTCAGCTCAACGTCTTATGCCGGCAATACTCAATGTTTAAGCCCGGGTCCTTTTGTCACACGCAAGAGGCGCTGCAGCCACAGACGCACACGGCCAAGCCACTCGAGTCACTTGCCGAGCCTAAGGAACACCTGAAGAACCGCAAATGCTTGTCCCTCTCCGCTCCAAGGACACCCAACGGCTCCGTGCGCACCCACTTGTCATATACGCGCCAATAGCAAGTCGTCTTGTGAGCGGAGAGGACGTTATCGACCGTGCACAAGACTTCCTACGCTTGGCACATTGTTCCGAGTTGCCGATTCTTACCACAAAGAGCGCTAATTCAAGGAATATCAAGATGACAAGGCGGAAGTCGGAACAACATAATCTTTCAACCTGCCTCTATTGATGTAGATGCCAAATATGCCAATGGCTTCCAAGGAGTTGTTATGTGCCTGAAAACACGGGAGGCTGATTTCGACGCTATCGACAGGTCCGCCACAGGGTGTAAAATACCTAGGCAGAGTATCTGTTATCTATGGTTCGCCACGGCATAGTCATACGGGCGTATTTGGGAGGGCCGTAAGTCGGTGTATAAGATGCTTCTGGCACGCGAGCTTGTGGAGAGAGTCCTGCTTCCAACCTAAGCACCAACGAAGTATTCCCACGTTATTCGACAATACCACCAAACATGGGTGAAATCGAAGAAGTCAAGGACGGGAGGGTTATTCGAGAGGACTCTCCCTCAAGCTCCCCTTCTAAATACTCACCTCAAGAGACCTACGTTGAGGAGATACCCGAACCGAAGAAGACCCTATGGCAGAAGTTCCTCACACCGGGATCAGTCCTCCAGATCGTTGCTGCCGCTTTGCTAGCAATTGCTATCGGTTTGATCGTGACCACTCAGGTCTCAGATATCCCAGATGCAGCTGTTGCACTTCTCGCGATTCCTGGACAGCTATGGTTGCGTGCTCTCAGAGCTGTTGGTAAGTAACTCTGAGTCCTAGTGGAAACTGTAGCTAACTCTTACAGTCCTTCCCATGATTGTAACTGCAATGATCATGGCTATCCAGCGCCTCCGTACTATGGCTCAAGGCGGTGGTAAAGCCGGCCAGCTTGCGCGCTGGACCATCGGCTACTATGTGCTCACCACCGTGATCGCAGTCGCGCACTCCTGTCTACTCGTCGGTCTGGTGTGGTCGAAACTCATGACTGTAGTCAGTGGAGACCAACTGCAGGTCGATGAGAGCGACCAGGAGACCATCGACGAGCGCGAAGCGTTTGAAATTCACGATGTCGTCGTTGACATGTTTAATTCCCTGATACCAAATAACGTTGTCAACGCCATGGCCACGGATTCTCTGCTCGCTGTTCTGGTAACTGCTGTGGTGCTGGGATACTGCATCAAGCCCGGCAGCGCACTCATCCGCGCGATCGAAGAGATTGAGCAGATCATCATGAGAATCATCACGGTGCTTATCTATCTCGCACCGATTGGTGTTTTCTTCCTCATTATGCCAAACCTTTTCCGTCTCGACATCGCGGAGATTGGTGTCAACCTTGGCATCCTCATTGGCGCCACGCTCTGCGGTATGGTCCTGCACCTTTTTATCATCATACCGATTATCTTCTTCGCTTTTACAAGAAAGAATCCGTATACAATGTGGATGCGCTGCAGTCCTGCCTGGATTACCGCGTGGGGTACGGCCTCTAGTGCCGCGACGCTCCCGGTTACCATTCGATGTGTATTGGCTCAAGGTGTACCCATCACCGTGACTAAATTCGTCATTCCCTTGGGCTGCTTGATCAATATGGATGGAACTGCTATTTACTTTCCGATCGTGGTGGTTTTCCTTGCTGCGACCCAGGGCATCACGCTCAACGCAGCCGACTATATTGTAGTCGTTCTCTTGTCTACACTTGCATCGATTGGTACGACACCAATCCCCAGCTCGAGTCTGGTGCTAGTAGTAATGATCTGCGGTAAGTTACTTTTACTGCACCCAGGCATGTTCGACCAGTCACTTTCAAGGTTGGCAAAATTCGGCATCGGGCAAAAAGGACCCATAATCTCACCACGGCTCTTTCTCGTAAGAAGATGGAGCTATTAGGTAGTATCCAGAGGCTTAATAGCCGTGGCTGAGATGGGTTGGATCCTACAGAATGCGAAGTGACTGGTTGGCCGTGTCTGGGTGTAGTATGTGAAGTCTCCACCAACCAGATTCTAACGCTTGCAGGCTCGATCAACGTTCCTGTCACCGGCATGTACGCTGTCGTCGTGGCTATCGACTGGTTCCTGGACCGTTTCCGCACCATGACTAATGTCAGCTGTGACACTTTCGCCGCAGTCATCGTGACGAAAATCACAGGTATCGTGGATGACCCAGAGGACGACCTTCAGGACGCACACGCAGATGTTGCTCACGGTGCTAACGTAGATCCCAACACATTGAGGGAGACTCATGGCGATGGAAAGGTTTGAAAGCTGCGCAGTAATGCTCGAGGTTGACTTCTTCGGTGCATGTAGTTAGCAAACCCAGAACCGTAGTTATCTCACTGCTCATGCCGCGAGAAAACAAAAAATAAAATATGTAATGTCGTCTTAAGGCTCTCGAAAACCTAGTCGTGCAAATTCTGTACGAATACATTCGACTAGATCGTGCGTGGCCTTTGCGGTGTGTGTTGCCCTGATGCTAGAAAGGTCCAAACGAGATGGCAATTTGATTCGATTGCTACCCCCCGAAGGAAATATTAAGACACGGAGGGATGAAAACAGGTTGGTGCCCCTTGCAGTAGCCCGCTACCGTTCATAAGTGTACCACGCATGTTCGATGAATCACTTGGCGCACTACAGCATCAGGCAAAAGTGATTGCTACTTTGACCAGGATCTTATCCTTCTAGGGCTTCTACGCTTATATGTATCAACTTAATGGTGATGAGACTTCGGGACTATAACATAATCATTCTACGTTTTGCGAAGTGCCGGTGTTCGTACTGACGAAGTTAGTGGGTCATATCCTTCCGATCCCATGCATGCGAAGCCCTCATCATCTCTCCATCTTCAGTGGCGTTAACATACTCTGAAGTGCCGCTATTGTGATCCTCGGTGGTCATCTTGACATCCTGCAAGCGGAAATCTGAGAGCAGGAGAAGCGGGCGTCCTGTCACAATGACGTTTGAAGTACAGAGAATACGTCCACGACTACCTCAGCAAGCACATCACGTACGATTGGAGAGCTCACCGCCACTCCGTTGATCGGCAACCGTTAGCGTATCCTGAAGTTGCTGAAGCGTTCTCTCACTTCACATATCCACCTAGAGACTCAGTATCTGACCTGCCCAGGTGTAGAGCAATAAACTACTTTCACCTAGTCTTAATACCTGCTCGTGCTTTGACACAAGTCGACTGTTTCAGTATGGCAGGACGCAAGGAAGATTACCATGACTGGGGGCTCAAACGACGACGGCAGCGATGTGTATGACCGGGGTAATCCGGAAGGGAACCACGAGAGTGTATCGATGCCAAACTTCAAGATTGATACGCGTGATGAGGACGCAATCATTCAAGGTAGGTATTTTGTGAACTGATGACATCCCATGTCTAACTTTAAGCCGCAGGCCTAGATACAGACGAGAAGGAAGGTACTGACATTCAAGAAAAAGAGGGTGCAGAAGGTGAGGGTGTGAAGGGCTCAGAAAACGAGGGCATGGAGGACATTTAATTTGCATCATGTAAGTCGGGGACATACTTTCTCCCAGAACCACGCTCGTGATAAGGTTATCGAAGCGAAACATGGCATTGAATCGAAAATGTGAGCGCATCCCGGGGGTGCACAACGGTGTGCAGAAAGATGTGATAAGTGACTGATCCCAAACTTTCGCTAAGCTGGTTCCTCCCGAGGTTGTGTCAAACCGTTCGCTCTCAAAAGCCTCCGCTCCTTCATTCTTTAATTGCTTATTTACAGTTCTTGCCGCCGTAGATGAAGGTGCCATCTGAGTTCTCGCAACCGCATGAGCCATCCTTGGGACTCTTGATGCAGCCAGCACCCTCGCCAGACTGCTCACCCGCGTCACTCCAGTAGAAGGTCCACTTGTCGCTGTTGCTCTTCATCTTTGTGCCTGGCGCACACGTGTACGCCTCACATGTACCGTACGGGTAGCCATAGTTACCATCGTACTGGTGGTCCTGTGTGAAGACAGCAAAGGTTTGTGTGCCGGAGACGCGGGTATTGTGGCTGCACTCGGCGGCCTGGATAGCCTTGGACGTTTTTGTCACTGGCCAGTGTTAGATAAAAAGCCCATGTTTGCAGGGGAAATATCAACATACCTGAGCAGCCGGGACTGGAAGGGTATTTTCCCTTCGTGTTCGAGGAAGCTGGTTGGAGAGTGGCAGTCGCAGCGACGGCGATGGTGAGGATGGTGAGAATGGACTTGGCAAACATTGTGGGTTTGGTAACGACTGTTATACTAGTGAATGGAGGGTTTGAAAAGTTCTGCCGATGCTGGCTAGATATGTTGGTCTGCCCCCTATTTATGTGTTCTGCTCCAACCATCTCGACTCTCGTCGCGTGATCCGCATCTCCCAAATTGTGGGGTCAGGATCGCCTCGATCCACCTGCACGTTCGGATGTACGCGTTGCTTGACGTGCTTGTTTAGTGTTCGGTAATTATTTGTTTCTAATGTAGAGGTTTCAGGACAAGGATGATAAGGAGCACGTTTGTTACAAGTGGAGCTAGGGTACGACCGAACAGCGCACAGCCTCACCAATCTCACAATGACGATCTAGAGCGCGTGTTTTGCGAGGTGGTACAAAGCACCCGTGTTCGTCGTATGTTCATAGCAAAGTTTTGGCTCGGTCCGTGTAATCATGATTCTGCAGTCAGTGTGGTAGAAAGCAATTTCGCGCATAGCGGGCGATCACGATTATGTTCGCCGTGGCTGGTCGGACGAGCCTAGGTGCAGTGCAATCCTTGTAGCAAAAGATATCTGTGGCCGAGAGGCCGTGAACAAGATAGGAACGACGAGGTCTAGGAGCATTAGGTAACTTGTCTCAACTCTACTCTTGAAGATAGGAAACAATCGACAATTTTGACTCCACTTCAGCTTGACATGCGGTGCGTTAGCGCAGGCTTTGTTTCCAAGGAGAAGAGAGAAGAGAAAGAGAATCTCTTACGATCCTAGAGTGTTGCAGAATCCGTTTCCAGATTGGCTTTGACCGCCCTAGATATATTTCACCGGACAATTTCTATATATGCCTGTCAATGTCAAATTCAGGTCATCCGTTTACACCCTGTGGACAAAAGATGACGATGTTATTGTCGAATGTAACATCTTGTTCTACGAAGGGGTGTTGGACGTATTTTGCGACATTATCATCATACTCTTCTGCCTCTTGCCTGGACTGAAGTCGGAGCTTGGGAGATTCACTTCTTCTTTGCGTTTGCTCGCCCGGGAGACCGCCGACGTCGGTAGTCTCAACAAGTCCAATCCGTCAAGTTCGGAAAACTAGCTGTCGGTCACAGCAGCCACACTAGCGAATACTCGGTCTGTCTCCTAAGTAATTAGCACCTTCTTGGTTTATTGTGTTGATTGACTGACGACTTACTGTGCCTTTCATTGTGATGTTAGTGCCGCGAATGTCGGCATCTACGAGTGCTGTGGAGAGGTATGCGTTCTCGTTGTCGACGCCAGTCACGTAGCGCCAGAGAACGTGGCACGCAACCGCGAAGTCTGCGCGATAGTATGACTTCAGCTTTTCATCCTGGAGAGTGCCGTGGATGTCGATGACATCCTTGGATGGCCAGAGCATCGTAGTGCCAATGTCGCCGCTCCACTCTCTCTGCCATACAAGTTGTTGAACCGCAGGCATCTTCCGTGCGTAAGATATCTTCGCACGAGGGAGAAAATCGCGCTTAACGATTGAATTCATGTTTTTTGGTACCCACTCGACATTCTGTTTGGTGTGGAACTCAACCAGCTTCTTTGCCCTGTTGAGCACGTCGCCAGCAACTTTTCCTTCCTTGCCAAGCGCTTCAAGCCGGGTGAGCTCTGTCTCTGTTGTCTGGACTGCCTTGGCTCGCGAATCTTTGAGCCGTTGGAGGTGCTCATCCTTTGCGGTTTTTGCGAGTCGACGACGAATCTCGACTCCGCTTCTGTGCTGGCGTCTCTGAGGCTGGTGCAATAGCTTCTCGACGTTCTTCAAGTGCGAGGTTCAAACACAGCAGCCTGGAACTCCTCAAACGCGATAACATGGTGACTCAACAGGGCGAGGTATGAGGTTGCACCAAAAATGCGGCCACGCTCAGTGTAAAATCGGCCTAATACGCGGTCTTTGGACCGCTTGTACTCTGCTGCGTTGGTAACTCTTATTCTGACATGATGACGTAGCTTCATGTGTACATTCTGCTTGTCATTGCTGAATACCTTAGCATTAGAGGCGCTAATTTCTCAGTTGTAGCCGTATGCAGACGGGGCCTTGGTTGACTTCGCGGGTTTGATCTCGCTGAGAAAGCGGTGTCCGCGAGAGTCTGAACAATGCATTTCCGGCAGAGGATGTTGCCATCCTTATCAGTTCCGTGCTTTAGGTACTTGGAGGGGTTCTCCTTCTCAACTGCCGAACATTTCGAGCAGACTATCTGCTCGTTCTTACTCCGAGCCTCCCTCAAATCCCGTTCAGCAAGAACCTTCACAGTAGGAAGTTTTTCGTGCTTGCTGAAGATCACGCCGCACCGGTTGCAGAGCGTTTTCTGGAGCTCGCGATGGAATGAGTGTGAACCGCCGGTCTTCTTCACATATGGTGCTCGGCAGTGTCCGCAAGGATCGCCCGCCTGATGGTTCATTGTTCGGAGCTCTCCACGAGACGTACGTGGCCTATGTCGGCCGTGCTTCTTGAAATACGGCCAGCAGGCGTCACAGTAAAAGCCTTCGAAGCCTTCATCTGGTGTGTAACGAAAGCGGTTGAGGGATTTCCTATTCTTAGACTCTTGATCTGAGCGCCTGGACTTACAGTCGGCGCATTGCGGATCTTTGTCATCTGGCCGCAACCTCATACAGAGCCTGGTGTAATCAATTTTTTTTTACATTTGGCCTCGTCAGGCAGTGAGCCATGCCTCCTGCGCCATCGGGCACAGCTTCGGCAGACGTATCCTCCTAGAGGGTCTTCCGGATTGAGAATCCCACGCCGGCCCTGTGGGCTGTTGGCGGGCAGTTCGCCCTGTAGCTTACGCGGAGCAGTCAGATTGTTGCACCCTTTGTTCATGCAAGGGCTTATGATAAGGTTAGGCTGGCGAAAGCCTTGCAGCATAGGTAGCGCTGCATTGAGACCTCGCCATGGTGCGTTAAATAGTCCAACCTCTTCACGGACCCTAGAGACGAGATTATAGGCTGCTGTGGTGGCGTAGCGATGCGTATATTCTTGGAATTGGAATGATCCGAAGAGGATGGTGAAAACTGTCTCCAGTAGCATTAGATATCCTGGTTCAATCTCCTCATGCAGAGCCTAGTGTAGTCGATTTTGCGGCCCTGAAACTGAAATGACCCAAATAGGATGGTGAAGATTGTTTCCAGGAGCATGAGATATCCCGATTCCACCCTGTCCTTGAATATGACAAGTAAGCGGAAGTTCGACTGGACTTCAGGACGATAAATGATGCGGTAGTGCAGACTGCGCCTCGGGGAGAGATATAGGAGATGGAGTAGGATCCTGGAACTCTTGAGATGTTGCTGCATTCGTTTCCAATCGTTCCACAAGGTGGCTGGTAGCTGCCTAGGCTACGACGGTAAGGAGCGTAAGTATCGTCGCCTTAAACTGCTTGTCGAAGCTAGAACTGTAAGAAGAATCATGCTGTCAAACGAGAGCTGTGCTTCTTCGTAGTGTTGAGGGTGATGTGGGTTGGTATAAGGGTAGTACTTGAGTGAGAGGTCGAGAAGCTGACTTACTAGGGAAGGCGTGGGAGAAGACTAGTTGACGCTACTCGCGTAATTCGACGCTAATGGCTTATCGCGACGCTAGCCACCGATGAGAGCCTGCATTCCCCGACCTATCTGATCTCTTGTTCGTTCCCTTCACAGTTGTTGTTTGTTTACTTCATCATGTCCGGGTTTGGCACGCTGAACGGAGTAATCCAGTTGTACTGCTGCGGCTTTTTGGCTGCGATGAACTTGGGTTGGATCCTACAAAAATGTCAAGCAGCGCGCACGCAGTCGCGCTGGGGTACCTGATAGGACCTGAGTATACGGAGTACCCCTAGGTGCGCGGCAGAGGACATACTCATGTCTCCATGGTACTTAGATATTCAGATCAGGTTGCTCGCACGAGCACGAGATGCTGAATCTTCAGCTATCCTCTGCAGTACTTGTACCGCCAGATTGATAGTGGTATACATTTCCACGTCGATATTTTACCGGTACTTATGAATGCTAGATCTTTCTATACTATCCAAACATTTGGAACAAAAGTGCAACGTCTATCTGAAGGCCGCCTACACTTCCACGTTGATGATGTGACGAGCAACTTTGTCTATGTTACGCCGGCTGGAATGTCGGGCCCTCTCAACTCGGATCTCAATATTACAGTCTATAATTACGCATTTGCCCTGGAGAATTGCACGCACGTAGGGAATATCTACTACACCCAGGCAGGTGCGACCGGCTACCTAGCTTACTGCACAGCAAAGCCTGCTCTCGCTGCCGTATATACGCTGAGCGGAGTAATTCAGTCGTAATTCTGCGGCTTATTGGCTGCGATAAGGATGGTTTAGATCTTACAACAGTTCCAAGAACATGGCGATACATTGAAGATATTATCTCCTCTAGGCACACCTCGAATCTACCTCGGACAACCACCACTGGTGGTCCATCTGTCCCTGTACATCTGCGTCTTTATCCTTGGATCATGTGGGCGCCATGGAGAGTGAGACGGCGTTGAGGACTGGTTCTGTGGATTAGCGTCTGCAACAGCCGATAATAGACAGTGCCAACCCTGCCCAGAAGGGCTACCTTAGATAGGTAGGTAGTTGTCGTTGCGTGTGACGTGATGGCGCGTTAGAGTTGGGACACGGGTCTGTAATGGACAGCTTCTTGGTATCAAGTCTCACGTTCGATGTGGCAATGCGTGGAGAGGCAGGGCTTGGTACATCTGACAATCCGCGCACGGACCTCCGCTCTCTTACCTTCACCTTTACTTCAAATTCTCGTTTGCTTACAAAACTAAATCAAAGCTACGCTCACTACCAATACTCTTCCACCACAACAGCGAGACTTCTATTACAATCTCTTTATCTGTTACGTCGTCCTCAATGGTGACCTCAACGCCGCCCCACCACCCTCCTCCGCCTTCCTGCCCCACCCTCCGCCCTCCACTCACCCCTCCCCTTGCTTCTTCAGCTCAATCAGCGGCTCTGATAATACTGATTTGCTCGACGACCGCTCCGGCTTGTCTCCCTCTGCTGTAAACGTAGCGCCCGCCGACGACGCCCCGATCCTGCAGCGCCGCATTCTCACGGCCCGCTCGGTTCCCGCTCTTGCCGCCGAGTGTAAGTAGTAATAGAAATTAATAGACACATGCTGACCTCTGAAGTGTTTTGGACCAAAGATTTTGTCGACAAGGAGACCGCGCGCGCGAACGCTGCAGCAGAATCTGGAGTGCCTTTTGTAGTCGACTTGCATTTGCAACCGAATGATGAAACGTCCTCTGATAAGACAATTAACTACGACTCTTCTACGGTACGTCATCATACCAGACTGTAGCAGACATCCAGCTAACACGAAAAGCCGGGCCCGTATAGGAGGTTGCAATTGGCCAAAGGTCCAAAACCCTTCGAGGGCAATGCACAGGTTGCAAACGCTGGCCACTTTCGCGCTACTGCCTTGCACGGTAACTCGGCTCTAGAGGGTCAGGTGGCAGAGAGTGTCAGCCAAGATCCAGAGAAGACTGGCACCAGCGTGGCCGCCAATCGTAAAGGCATGGGGAAGGTGTGAGAGACGCAGCGTGCTAGGAGCAACTCGTCCCGTGGAAGCCAGCGTGGTAGAGGGCAGTCGTCTCCGGGATGTCAGCGTGGTGGAGGAGAGTCGTCTCGTGGAGATCAGCGTGCTGGTACCAGTGAGCCCGAGAATTCTTCCAAGGAGGTGTAACCGCGATACCCTAGTCAGGTTGATTTTACTGTGCCTGCATGGTGTAATGGAAAGCAACAAACACAATCTTACCTTATAGTGGCAAGCACAACAGATCTTTACCTACATGGCTTTTCATGACATCCTCTGCTTAGGTATTCTGACCAGAAGTATTACCCCGTTGCATACAGAATACGTATCTTATAAAAGGGTAGATGTATCTAGGGACGCTGGCGTGGCGCAACACCATGGTGATACCTTGGAGTGATAGACGACTAGATGTTGATTAAGCAAGAACAGAGATTTTGGCGGCAAGCTAAACAGGGTAGTAAGGACGGTATAGAAGAAGGAAAGATTGAAGTCGGGCCAGGTTAATATATAACCTCCTAGGCCTACGTAATCGCAGTAATAGAGTGGCAAGAGAGCTTTGTCTGCAAGTGATTACAGACTTACTATTTGCTATAGCCCGCAATTTTTCCTTGCAGCCCTGGAGTCGCTTTCGCCCGCAAATAATTACGAAGCTACAAATGATGCTCAATAGTATCGCCGTTGTTAAGGTCCAACTTCACTGCCCAGTAAAGCACCTTGTTGTTGCACTTGAACCACGGCGCCCACTCTAGAGGATTCTCGTTGGCCATCCCTGCACCCCACAAGACAGCACTCCAGGCCCGCGCAATGTCTTCTGCTTTATCCTCCTTGTCTACCCAAACGTAGCATGTATCGACAGTGCTGGAGTCGGGCTTGTAGAGGAAACGAATGAGTATGGCCCCATCAGTGACCCCAGTCTCGATGGTGTGGGTGAAGAAGGTGTTAGTTGCCTTAGCCTCGAAGAACACGCTCTGACGTTCGGCGAGTAGGGCCAGCGTAGACCTGTCGATCTTTGTGCGTTGCACCTGGAATCGTGCAGCTCTGGCCAGCTTCTTCTCGTTCTCTCGCATTGCACTATGTCTGGTCAGTGAAATTGCTCCACACGTAACACGAGTACATTTCTTACGCTTCACGCTGGACAAGACCAGCTTCCATGACCTCCAGAAGAGCCAGAGAGTAGGCATCTATGCTGCCATCGCTTCGCATGGTGCGGTAAGCATCAATAATGTCGCGATCGATTTCACCTCCCCACTCTTGTCCTGGTGCTATGGCTGCAGCTGCCTGACCGCCCTGTTGTGGGCGAATTTCTTCAGCGCGGATCTGACCACATCGTAGAGGACAGCGGTACGTCTCAAGTGCAGCGATTCAGTTCGGGTGGAGCATGTGACCGCAGCTCAGCTCAGCGACATCGATGTTGGCAAAGCGGAATAGACAGGCACAGCACTCTCCGGCTGGAATCCGTCGGTAGTGTACGCGAAGCGACATGGTGACTGATGTGTTTGGGTAGATTATAGACGGCTGGGTGAGTTTTTGAGTTGTCCTGCGAGAATTTTCGCGAAATGTTGGTATTGTGGACGCACACAATACATATGTCCATACCTTCACCTCGTCACGTGGGGGGCCTAGGGTACAAATTTCTTCTCTCCAACGCGGCATGACCCCAAAACCACTTTCACATCACGACACCACAAAGACTTCAGCATCTCGCAACCATCCCCCTCACGAGCCGCATCTAACCAACCTGCACAATATGTCTACGAGGAAAGATGCATTCACTGTACGCGAATATGCTTTCACTCGTACAATTGCAGCCGACTAACTTACCGTAGGTCCGTATCTTAAGGACGACGATCCCAACCTTATGGACAACTTAAAGGCGCAAGTGGAGGAGGCTGGTGGTACTTTGATTGGGGATATGAGAGGCCTGTTAGGTTTTCTGTAAGCACATTTGTCTACCAGGATGCACGATCTCTAACGAACCTGAAGCTTTGTTATGACTGCAGGAGCTCAGCATCCACTCGATCGCGCGGTCCAAAACGACGAAGTTTGGGTAGAGCGTCATGTATGCGATGAGGAATCTAAATGAGAACAAAGACGAAGCCAACAACATCAACAATGGTTAGCTTCGCAGTGCTTTACAGATAAATTCTGTAGTTTACATGAAGTCATATGGCGCCTTTCCTATCCAACTAGACGTTTCGCTTTGAGTGATGGCGTTTTCAACATGCACTGTACAATCATCATCGGCCAGAGCAATACGGTGTTGACAGTGCGCGCGTTGTGTTACTCGTTTACGTAGTGTGGACTTCTCGGTGATTTCGAATGAGTCGTATCGCCAGCACGTTACAATTCAGTAAGTATGATGTAGCAGCCACAGATCGTTCGCACTTATTTTGTAACTAGTACTTCCCGCTCTCATTGACAAGCCCGTTCTCCTCATTATCTTTCTTGCTGTTCTGACTCCACTCAGGCGCCTCATCAATACCATCTTCCTCCTCCTTATCACCAATTTCTTTCGTCTTGTGTACGCTGGTCGGCAGATGCTCGCCGGGCGCATATATGGTGATCAACTCCAAAGGCTGGTCGCCTCGCGTGACGAACTGATGCTGAGTCCCGGCGGGCACAACGACAACATCGCCGGCCTTGACTTCCTGATCCTTGCCAGCGACTGTTGCGAGGCCGCGGCCGGATGTGAACATGAGGATCTGGTCGACGGTGTGGACCTGGATATGCCATTAGTATATGCAAAAAAGTTCCATCTAATCGATGCGCCTTCGGAGGTAGCCATGACATACCTCATCGCCGATGTCTCCGTTAACTGGGACCTCCATGGCTACAATTTGGCTGAAGAGTCCCGTGTGAAGCACCGTTCTGAAGTCGCCGAATTCGCGCTTACTGCTTAGCAGCCCAGGGAAATGGAACATCTCATGCTTTGGCGGCTCATTCTTGCGGTTTCCAGCCTTCTTGTATGCGTCCATAGCTCTTGACACCGTCGTGGAGAAATGTCTGAAAGGTTTCAGGGTGATTGGTTTTGATGATCGTATCAGGGAAGTCGTGAGTCGAGTAGTGTTAAACATTGAGTATATAGTGGTTGGAGGAATGTCTGTGGGTATATATGCATCATTGCGATCTCAATGCCGGTCGGTGATGCTCGTCGTTATTACGCAACATGCTATGATCTAGGTGCATGACGTCAGCATGCGACACTCATAGTGTGGTGCCCGACGTTTGATTACTGGTGACCATATCATCGCGACTGGCTTATGCGATGCTGATTGAGATTCCGATGATTGGATGCATGCCGTACCTTGATGACGCTGTGGGCTAGTTGCCGCTAGCATTACTCGTTGTGGTCGTCGAGCTGGCAGACCTTGAGGTTGAAGGTCGTTTTGGCATATGAAGCGAGTGCAGAAAATCAAAAGGATGTAGACGCTGCGAGTAGTACCTGGACGTTGCGCAACAATTGGTTTGTTGTAAGAGTGAAGAGTTGCTGCCATAGGAGCTGTTCATAGCGAAGGAGCCGCAGGAAGACATGTTGATTGTGAACTGAAAGCCGTAAAGTTTTGTTCGATGATTGAAGTGAGCTAAGTCTGGCAATTAATGCAGGTCTAATGTACATATTTCTACTTCTTCCGATGCGACTCTGTGCTGCGGTGTGATGTGATGCTGTCGCAAAACATCGTCACTGTCACCGTTGGGTGTTCTGATGTTCGTTCAGCATCGCGTGAGCGTCCAGAAAAAGTCACACCACGTCCGTGTCATCAAGGTCATGCAGCCACCCGCCGAGGCTAGCACAACAGATCCTGGCCTCAACATTGCGTGGGGTGGAACTCGGCGAGTCTCCGAGTGGCCCATGGCGTCTATCCAAGATGGCTGGAGGACGTCGCGATTGCAGCAAATTTCATGCGCTGCTTTCGCACCACAAAGGAGGCTCATGGTGCAGTGTCCAGTCTCCTCTGTGCTCTGGAGCACAACACAGTCTCCGACTAGACCCTGTTCTGGCTGGCCTGCTCTGCTGTCTCATTTTCTAGTTCCCGCTCGATCTCTTCTTCCTCAGTAGGCCCAGGACCTCTGATTTTCTTAGTATCAACCTCGCCTCCGCTCATCTGCCACTCCATGAGTTTGCTGAAAGCACCTTCTGGGTTAGACGAAAGCTCTCTATAAGTACCCTCTTCAGCGACTTCGCCATCAGCATTGATGCAAATGATGCGGTCGGAGCGCTTGATGGTCGACAAACGATGCGCAATACTGATTGTAGTGTTGTTTTCGGCCAGCAATTTACCAAGGGCCTGGTTGACAAGTGTTTCCGACTCAGCGTCAAGGGCGCTTGTAGCTTCGTCGAGGATGAGAATGTCGGGCTTCTTGATGAGAGCGCGCGCAATGGCAATACGCTGCTTCTGGCCGCCAGAAAGCTGTGTGCCACGTGCGCCGACGTGAGTCTCAAGACCATCAGGCTACTCTATATTAGCTAAGACATGTGTCGATGCGGCTTCGCACTTACAAAGTCGCTGATGAACTGGCAATTGGCCTTGCGGGCAGCAGCCACAATCTCAGCACGGGTCGCCATTGGCGCACCGTATGCGATATTTTCTGCAATTGTGCCAGAGAATAGCACAGGCTCCTGACCAACGAAACCGATTTTCCTTCTCAACTGCTTCGCGTTAAGCGAGGTAATGTCCCGTCCATCGATCGTGATGGTTCCAGCTGTTGGCACGTAGAAACGCAGCAACAAACTTGCAACGGTGGATTTGCCAGCTCCACTGGGCGCAACGATTGCAACGTTTGTGCCCTGGTCAATCTTGAAGTTGATGTCCTTGAAAATTGCAACTGCTGGTCTTGTTGGGTAGGCAAATGAAACGCTCTTGAACTCAATCGGCCCACGCGCAGATCTTACGGGTTGACCTTTCGTTGGTGAGATGGTGGGCTGGCGATCCTGGAGTTCAAAGAGACGACTGGCGGCACCCACGCCCTTCATCATCTCGCCGTAGAAGCCGGACAAGCCGACCATACTGGACCCGGCGTAGGCAGTGTACATAAGAAAGGAAGAGAGTTCACCAATAGAGATGACCCCGTTCTTCACCATACCGCCTCCGACGTATAGGATAGCAATGATGGTCAAATTGCCCATCAATCCAGTACTGCCGTAGAAGCCAGCAGCAACTACGGCTTCTTTTTTTCCGAGCTGGAATATCCTCTTGATCTGACGGTTGTAGCGGGAAGCTTCTTGGACCTCTCCAACAAACGCTTGGCTCGTCCTCACGTTGCCAAGGCGCTCTTCAGCGATTTTCGTCAGGGTACCGAGATTCTTCTGGATCTTGCGACTCAAAGTTCGCAGCGAGCGACCTGAGAGAAAGGCAACTACGGCAACAGGAGGACCAATCAACGCGAGGATTCCCGTAAGCTTCAAACTGACGTAACCCATCATGGCGAATCCAGCAGCACCACTGACGAGTGAGCGCAGACCGTCCGATAGGTTCTGCGTGATGCTCTTTCCAACAATGATCGTATCTGAACCGAGGCGAGAGATGAGGTCTCCCACGCGATTTGCGTCGAAAAATTCGGCGTTCTGAACGAAGGTCTTGCGGTACAGCTGGGACCGTAGGCGAGCGACAATACGCTCACCTACAATGCGCAAAATTACGATACGGCTGAAGTTGGCTGCAGCACCCGCGCAAAGTACCGAAGCCAGCGCAATATAAAATGTTGACATGTCCATGCCGAAGAGGAGACCATCGGTTTCCTCGGCTTTAGTAGCAGCGTCCAGGATGCGACCGATCGAGAAGGGAATCGACATAGAGATAGCAGATGAGAACAGAAGGAAGACGAATGCCCATGAGAGTGTGCCTGCTTCTGGTCGGGCGATCTTGATCAGCCGCCAGACTTCTCCCATGCCGCTGCTGGACTGCGATGCGCCCTCTTTACTCAGCTTTGCGCTCAGGTTCACCTGGCGTGCTGCCGTTGCCTTTTCCGATTTGACAAAGCCTTGAGACTCCTCGGGCTCGCCGTCATTCTCCTCAAGATCTACAGCACCCTTCTCCTCCATCTCCTGCTTATAAGATTTCCGCTGTCTCGTTGGCGTCTTGACCTGTGCGTCGGCCAGAATTATCGATGCTGTGAACATGCGCGCGGGCTGTTGGAAGACATTGCGGCGCGTGGTGCCTGCTGGCGCACAACGGAGGGCGGTATAGGTGGGGAACAGCGATGACGCACATCGGTTCGCACACAGTGTTGTAGAGGTAGACTTGCAAGTGGATGCAGACTTCGTGGTATTGAATGCTCTTGATAGCACTGATATGGGCGAGCTTGTCGTCATGCGCGGCTGTATGGAGGAGAACAGTGCTCCATTGCCATGCCAGGCTCTTGCCGCGAAGGCCACCGTTCCGCGCATGGTGTGACGGGGCACACAGGCTGTCTACCTGGAACTGATTCTGGATGGGCGCACTGTGGGAGCATCCGACATGGCGGGAGGTTGGCTGCAATGGCGATGACAGCTCGGCGCTGGATAGCTCCTGAGAAAAGTTCCGCCTCGGTGGTGACGAAAGGATTCCGGGAGATCGAGCGCGGACCACGTGAAGCTCCGATTGGTAAAGATCTGGACGGCGCAAGATTACCAACTTCGACGCGTCAACATTATTGTACAAGTGGACAGCTTAGACGGTTGTGGTGCTCACAGGCCGCTTGCTCCAACAAGTGGTGTCGCGACGTCACTCATACCCGTGCCTTTCTTTGTATTGCGGAGAGAGTGGGATGTAAGCCCAAGCACTCAGCCCTATGTATCGGTGCATTTACAGCATATTCGCGCAAATTTTATGACTACGGAACTTTTCAAGGACTACGTAGTCTGTAACTCATGAAAAGATACAGTCTATAATCAGCCACGAGCTATGGTATGCAAACAACCAGAGTAACAATAACAGTCAGCCAAGCTTCGCGGCTTCCACACAAGCCACGATTTGTGTGTTAGCAACAACGCAACACGGCGCAGCAACATTGAGTCAGAACATGCTGCATCGAGGAGCTTCCACGCAGTTTCGTGGCACTTTGGAGGTGGCCAGCTTCAGTTCAACCCTTTCGCGCAGCTAAGGGTAGCCAGCCAGGTGTACAGTATTCGTCACGGCGTGTACTCTGAGTGCGACGGGAGCGTGGCCAGCCAGAAGTTCGGTCGGCCTAGTCTCGCAGATTTTCGTCCTCTCTGGTGCAGAAGATTAGAAGTGGTCTCTCGGAATTTACTGAGCGACCGCATTATCATGCGCTCTTGATGCAACACGAGGTTCTGAGGTTAGGCAGCCACTTGTATGACTCCGCGGTGAGTGCTCGGATCGACTTATGTACCTGCAGCCAGGAGGGAGAATGTAAAACTCCAAATTGTTAGCTGTTACAACTCTAACCAAATTCTTGTCACGGCGCACTCCTACAACATGGCACCAAGACAAGCAGAGCCTATTCATCTAGAGGGCACCACACTAGAAGGAGGAGGTCAGCTCTTACGAATTGCTCTTGGTCTTTCCAGTCTTACCGCAAAACCCGTCAGAATCACCAATATTCGGGGCAGGCGCTCTGGCGGCGGTGGTCTGAAGGCGCAGCACTTGACTTCCCTGTCATGGCTGGGGCAAGCCAGCAACGCGCGTATCAGTGGTGCAGGTCTTAAAAGCAAGGAGATTACGTTTGCACCTAACCGACTACCTCCAACACACTCCAAAATTGTAGCGGAGCATATCTCGATCAGTCAGAGTACGCCAGGAAGCATCAACCTCGTGTTTCAGGCAGTGCTGCCACATCTACTCTTCTCTGGTGCGCAAGGACCGATCCATCTACGCGTCATGGGCGGAACCAATGTATCAACCTCGCCATCATACGACTACGTGGAACAAGTCCTCCTACCAATGCTCTCTATAATTGGCATACCAACAATCAGAGTCACATGCAACGCCCGTGGTTGGTCAACGGGAAGCACGCGCATAGGAAGCGCGACGTTCACAATCACACCTCTCACGACTGCCCTTCCAGCATTCCAGCTGACAGAGAGAGGAAGTATCACAAGCGTACGAGCCACGATCATAGCGCCAAAGGATACTGAGGAGGACTTCCGTGATATCCTTGATCTTATGTTTGAAAGGCGCCTCTCGCGTATTTTCGGCGACGCAAAGGATCCAGCAATCGAAATCACGTTTGAAGACTCAGGCCATGAGAAACGATACTACCTTCTCCTCGTAGTGACAACCTCTACAGGCCTGAAGCTTGGCCGCGACTGGCTGTACGATGGCGGCGTTCGCAATGGGAAAACCGGACATATCATACCAAACATCGTAAGGAAAGTTTCAGATGATCTGCTTGCTGAGATAGAGCACGGAGGCTGCGTGGACGAGTGGATGAGGGACCAGTTGGTGACATTCCAGTCGCTCGCGCAGGGGACAAGCCGTGTCGATGGTGGGAGAAAGGAGGGTAGGTTGTTAGAACCAAGTCTGCATACAAAAACAGCGATGTGGGTCGCGCAGAAGATGGTGGATGCAGAGTTTGACGAGACAGGAGGCTGCAAAGGTGTGGCGCTTGAGCCGGGAGGTAGGCAAGGCGGGAATATCCTAACAGAGGGTATTGAGACGCTGCAACTGACCGAATGATGATGGAAAGCAGCATCATCGACTCGATCAATCAAATCAGTTACATTGAGATATCGTCCTAAATGGTGTGCTTATATCACCAAAGTGTGTCCATCAGACTCTTACCCGGAGATACGACAAGCCGAGCATCAGCAACTGAGCAACGAATGTGACCACACTGCTGTTGGTACACAAACTTCAACGCATTCTAGCAGCTGTAGGTGAGGCGTGACCACGTTCATTTCACTTGAGCCTCCATCGATATAAAGACCCTCAGACCTCTAGCGCACCGTAACACAACAATACGGCTAGACAATCCACTCAACTACGGTAGGGTTCTCTTTGCCAACAATATGTCTTCCGATGGCCCACCACCCGACCATGGAAGCCCTGCTGACGAGGAGATGGTCGATGCGCAAGACCACGTTCGGAGAGGCGGGCTTGCGAAGCGCTCCACTGTACCTTCTTCGCCCGCGACGAGCACCAAGCGCCAAAGGCTTGAGGGACCAGGTGGCCAGGTCAATCCAGTTCAGCGCTCTCTTGGTTTACATCAGTGAGTTTGCTCCTTCGCGTATCCTACTTGGCTTACAGTATTGCAGGTGGGAAAACAACGAGAACCTATCAGACGTTGTCATTCGCTTTGGACAGCGCCCGGAAGACGTCTTCTACGGACACAAGGTCATCTTAGCGAGCTCCTCGTTCTGGTTCCGTAATGCTTTTCTTAATCCGACGTGGATGGTAAACAGTGCAGACGCTGAATATTACCTGCTTTGGTCTGACGCAATGTAGGAATCGAATTCCAAGGAGATCATTCTGCACGGCGACGACCCAATCGCTATGCACCTGGTGCTCCAAGCACTGTACCTACCAGGGAACAAATATAGTCTATCCGAGCCCTGGGTTGACGTCGACGCCGCCAAACTTGCACAGGTGACGCCCAGCAAGCGAGTCGTATTCTCCGTCGCTGTTTGGCAGGTGGCGGACAAGTACGACTGTCCCGGAGTCAAGAACTGGGCGCATCTCTACGCTATTGCATTCCTGAACAATATGCTTGTTTGGGCGCTAAAGAATCCTCAGCATCCACATCTTCTTTCGTTCGTCGGCCTGCAGGACATCATCCAGTCTGTGTATGATGCTACGGGTCACATGTCAGCAGACGCAGAGCCTTTGCGCGGCAAGACCGTAAACACCATCATATCCCATCCTGCAACAAATTCATTCGGAGAACAGAGCCCTTTGCGCATGGAGGTATGGCGTATTGCACAGGTAGTACCACAGTTTGGCGCAGACATGTTTGTTGCCACGATGCGCATACCGAGCACTCTTCCTTGTGTATCAAAGCTTCAGATCATGGAGAGGATAGTCTGTTCTAGATGCAACGCGCAGGTATGGAGTCCAATGAATGCTCCGAGGGGTCGTTGCGCTGCGTGTAATGTGGAGAATGGATGGCGGAACGTTACGGTGCAAAGGCCTCCTCTACAATCTCTAGATCCGTCAGCTTCTTCAGCCCCATGACGAGTTGGTACGAAGGGCAATGCAGCGGCTTTCTCGATTTCCACACGTGATTTTATTGCTGCGTATAGGGACCTCCAGGATGGTTCGGTGCATGCTTTATTGTACGGGAAAAGTAAAGAACTTGAGGCTACAGAGCAGCTGGCTCTGGAAAGACCTAGATTGAGTGAAGACTTGTATGCTGCATCATACGAATGAAAGGGTGTTTGTGATCGTTGCCTGAATACCTCTTGTACGACAGAGCATTGGCATGTGCATGCAATTGTCGGTTTGTAGAATCGAGGAAGATGGAACATGACAAGCGTCCTACTTGCGAACACGTTCCAAAACTCTACATTTGACGTTACGCTGAGCTCATTAGAGTACCAGTGAGGTCGCATTGTCCTGGCACATCTCGTGAAGACAGATTCCTAAACGATACCCTGGAGTGAGTCACAGCATCACCGCGGTACGTCCAGTCTCAACAATACCTAGCAAGACGGAAATCTGCACATTCGGGCATCGATGCCAAGTGTGGCGGACCTTCTGCGGAGAACGCCCACAGCCGCCCGGATCGGATAGTGGTCAGACAGCCCAGCTTTCGGTAACAAGATGTCGATCGGTGTATTCGTAATCGCAGTCTTTGCCTGAAACCGATCAGATAAGGACAGCATACCTTAAGCCAAGTGGGCGTACAGCACGCAATACGGCAACCGACCCCACAATCCGTGATTGCATAGTCCGATGTCGCTGTTATCAGATCTGCTTTCATCTGATAACCGTGCAAAACTAGTGCGGCCGAACACAAATTTTTAAAGTGAGTTCTCCTGCAGACCGTTTGAAGAAGGCAAGGTTGCGAAATAGGGGGTCTGTACATCGATGATCTCACCATCAGTCAGAGGGGAGGGCGAATGGCAAATTCGCCGATAGTTCGGACAGGGCAGGATAGCCTGCAGACAGGAAAATCCTCGAACGGAGCGTGTGGGCCCGCTACTGGCCGTTGAAAGACACTGCCTCGGCCACAGGAATTGGCAGACATTGGCAGACCCTGCGCATGTTTGCTCTCGTGCCAACGCACGCATGCCCTGCAGATGTCAAATAAAACATTCGCCAGGAAATGCAAAGGGCATGGAATGTTCTGAAACTGCATGGACGTCTGGGGGATCTGCTTGCTACTTCAATGGAGAGCCAGATGCGGAAAGATAAACCGAAATCCTTGGACTTGGCGGCACAACCTGGCGACGTAATGGCTTACGGTCGTGTGCAGGTCATCGCATCTCCTCGGTGCTGCGTTGAGGATGGGGAGGCTGCGAACGGTGAGGACCGAAACACCATGCGGCGACTACTGCAGAGCGAGAGAGCGAAAAAGCGACGGCCGGCAACTCGGTACGGAAGCGTAGCGAGGTCAGCGCCAAGTTGCTATCAGATGCGGAGCACACCGTGACGGACGGCCATACCTGACCATCGCTCGGTGTCTTGCGCCATCATGTGCTGGGACGCTCCTCTGAGCTCCTCTCAGCTCCTCTTGGTAGCGGCACAGCTGGCGCTCGCAGGGGCCGCGGACCTGAGCCGCGTTCCTCCAGTCCTGCTTTACCCGATCGAGCGCTGGCCATCGACCAGCCTCGCTCGCAGACGGCTCTTGGATCGGCGCAGTTTTAGAAGCGCAGTGCCCACGGTGCCGTCACCATCCAGCACCTGCTCTTGAGATCTTTTCCAGACTTTTTCCACATCCACTGCACATTGCCTTCTGCACTGCCTTCAAAGTGTCGCCCTTCTACGCATTGCAGACACGGCGGCTGTCACTCTCCTGCGTTCGTTTGCCACTTCGGCGCGCGCAGCCATCCCGACGAGGTACGCAGTTGCATCCCACGATCTGATAATTCCGATCAGATAAGCCAGCGACACACAACCCCGCGCCCGGCAGGTTTACAAAGCAATTTGAAATGCACCGCACTGCTCCCGCGCTGTCGTCGCTGCTTGCTCGTCATAGTCAATATCCTGACCAAGGCCGTGCTAACCATGGCGACCCTTAATAGCCCCCTTTGTCGCGGTCTCAGCCCACCGGTCCGCCTTCCTCTTTCCACCACGCCAGCGCTTCATGGCTTCCTCGACCGCCGCCATGCAACACCAACTGCCCACCACCGCGACCTCGCACCCCGACGATCCAATTCCCTCCGAGCCGCGCGAGGTTCCCCAGCTGGTGTTGAAGCCGACGCGTGCTGACCAGCCCGAGCACACATCGCCCAAGTCATCGGGCGAGTCGATACTATGGAGCCAGAACAGCAGCGACGACTCTGAGGCGCCCATGACGCCCAACACCGAGCCCGACCAGGCCGTCGAGGAGATTGTCGACAAGCTGCAGGACCTCCCCGCCGCCAGCGTCAACTTCAATGGCCAGACGCGTCCTCGACGGGCCTCCACGACTCTCATTTCCGACAGCCCAGCAGACATCCAGCGGATACTGGGCAGCGGCGAGACAGCCACCAAGCTCATCAGCCAGTGCTGTGGCGGTGGCTGCTGTCTGCTCAAGACCCTTCAGCCAGACACATCCTTGCCGTCCTTCCTCCCTGTCGTCATCCCCGACAATGCCGCCTTCAAGAGCCTCAATCTCAAGATTGGCCCGCTCGCTCTTGATAGCGAGCTTACCGACACAACACCACTTCCCGCGGTCAACATGTCCTTCGAGCCTCTGGCGTCCAAGGAGGTCAAGCACATCTCGGAGGTGCACAAGGCACCGCCCAAGTACGTCCAGCCACACCCGCCGTACAACGTCTACTCTGCGCCTCTGTACCACGCCCGCGAGTTGACCAAACCTGGAGCCGAGAAGAGAACGATTCACTTCGACATCGACGTGACAGACTACCCCGACGAGGGCGGCGTCGACTTCAAGGTTGGCGGTGCCATTGGCATCTGTCCGCCTAACGCACCGGATATGGTCGATGAGTTGTTCGATCTTCTCGGTGTACCAAAGTTTGTTCGTGATAAGCCAGTAACACTCAAGACTAAGTCTGGGCGATGGCCTACAATCTGGGGAGAGGATGAGCCACGCGAGCTTGTCACCACACGCCGTGAGCTGCTCACATGGTGTGCAGACATCCAATCGAGCCCACCCACCAAGAACCTGCTTCGCGTCATGGCCGAGTTCGCCGATGCACCCAACGAGAAGAAGATCCTCGAATATCTCGGCTCGGCACAGGGCCAGGCAGCCTTCTGCGACCTACGCACCACCTCGCATCTTACCATTCCCCAGATCCTCAGTGCTTTCCCTTCCTCGAAGCCTCCACTACCAAACCTCCTCTCCGTCCTCACACAGCTCATGCCACGATTTTACTCGCTGTCGAACGATCCCCACATTTCGTCTGCGCGCCCTGGTCTGCCTGGCACGCGCCGTCTGATCGAAATGGCCGTAACTATCCACGAAGCCCCGGATTGGCACACGTCCGGTGGCACACGCACCGGTGTTGGTAGTGGTTTCATGGAGCGTATCGCCCAGCAATTCATCTCTGCTGAGCAGGAAGGCGTTGATCCTCGCGAAATCCTTGACCTTCGCGTTCCTATGTTCCGTGGTCTCATGGCCAACCCACTGTCCAAGCAATTTGGCGGAGAAGGCCCAATGGTCCTCATCGGTGCAGGTGTCGGCATGGCTCCATTCCGAGGCTTCATCTTGAACAGGCTGAAGAACGCCAACTGTGCCAACAAGATCTGGCTCATTCAGGGCGTTCGCGACTCCATGTTGGACGAGCTCTACTCTGGTGAGCTCGGTGACCACGAGCGCGAGATCAAGAAGGTTGTCCAAAGTCGCAAGACACGTATCAGCGGTCAGACTGAGGCTAAGTACGTCCAAGATGAAGTCCGCATGCAGGCGGACATCGTCTGGTTCGTCATCAACGCACTCGATGGTCGTATCTTTGTTTGCGGTAGTAGCAAGGGCATGGGTGAGGGCGTTGAAGAAGCCTTGATCGACATCACCATGCAGAAGGGCAACCTCAGTCGCGAGGAAGCTCACGAGTTCTGGGCCAACAAGAAGAACGATGGCCAGTACATTGCCGTAAGTTCTCCCATGACCCCCAATCTTTAAGATGCGCGTTCTGACATCACACAGGAAACCTGGTAAATCGCCACGCCGATTAATCACTGTATATATCACGTATTTTTCCATCGTTCCATCGTCGTACCATATGGCATTGGCGTTTCCAAAAGGCGCCGTTTAGACAAAACTTGCACGCGCATACGTTTGAAAGGGTTACAATGTTGGATTTTGGGTCTGATTCCGTGTCATCCTTTGAGAGACACGTAGAGCACGGCGTTAGGGGTGGGCCATCGTTCACTTGGCATATTGACGGACTTCTTTTAAGGTCTGAAATAGCTGCAGTCAGCTTGTACTTGTGTTGATAAGATAATGGATGTTGAATACCATGTCTCGTGTCTCAGAGAGCGCTCATTCATGCATCGTGTGCTTCTTCTCGGCCACAGTAAGGCGACTCGGCCCACAACCATATCCCCGTCACATGCCTGAGTACCATGTTGACCTTGGCTGTGCTCCACTTCCCGCTCCAAATAAGCTTCGACCTCCACATCCCTTCCCCCGTTTTGTCTTGGCTGGTGGAGACCTGAAGTGGACTCCCCGCGTTCTCTCAACAGAACATACACAGTCTGTATGAATGATGCTCATGGGCCATCCCTGCTTCGCTAGGCACATTGCCATATCAAAAACATACCTCAGGGACGAACCCGTGCGATATGCATGCTTGAAACTGACCTTCAACTTGGTGCGAAGGGAAATATCTCACATCCACAGCAGCGAGAGACAGAGTATCCACGAGCACAATCCAGGTATCACGAAGTTGCCGTGATCTCTGCCGTCTAGGCCGAGTTTCGGGTGCACTGCACATGAGTGTCAGCGGCAGGCGTTCCGTATGGCATGCCGTGATGTACTGCTGCAAGGCTGCGCGGGTAAGTTCTTACCCGCCCACATCATGTCACATTAGCAGACCTGCTTGGCCGGCTGTACACTGGCAACTTTCTGCTCGCGCTGATGGTTAGTGGTAGCCGTCTGGAGTGGGCGGCGAGTGTGCAATTCCAATTGCACGAGGCTGAAATCTGCTGACAGCATGCAGATACGTCCCGCCGAGTCCATCAGGTGGTCATCGCCTCCTCAGCCTTGTCTGTGCATCGAATGGCTGATGGTTTGGGGATCGCTTGCGATTTCAGCCTGCTTTAGTCTGCTCAGTTGTCCCCCTCTCTACAATTAATTACGCTGATTGCCGTGTTATTTATCAGCCTGCTGTTCACGAGTTGCGGCTTCCCCTCGGAGAACCCATGCAGCCATTGACTTGCGCCATCCCATCACCCGAGCATCGACGGATACTCTGCGAGCCTTGTAAAGGAGACAAGCGAATCCTGACATCGTCTACGGCTATGCTTCTGATATATTCAGACAAGAATATATCTCCTTCGCAATGAAGGCTTGGAAGAAAGCTATCGTTGCGGCCCCATATCATCTAATGCCTAGCATGATTGAAGAGCAAGCTTGTTACCTGCCCTGCCAATTTATAGCTGCATCTCTTCAGCTGATAATGAGTTGCATGGATCTAGTGGTCTCAGCCTCGTACAACGACACTGCTTATCATCTTGTCAGCCCCATCCGGCGAGCTTCTTCCATCTCATATTCGAACAAGTCATACAGTCGAAGCTCACCGATTGATGTTCATTACTAATGGCTAGTAGCACCCACACTATCGACATACCACTACTTGAGGGCGGTAAGGCACACAAGGCTATAGACGCTTGGCCATCGACACCAAATTCTATCCGAAAATCATGGTACAATGTTGCATGGGGTGCATTTTTCGATGTCTCCCTCCTCGCTGGCGCACTGGCGTTCCTTGCTTTTGCATCTCTGGTCAGTCGCTACGATCAGGTCTCAACACAGGCATATCCACACGCAACGGAACGCCTTCAGAGCGCGGCAAAATATGTAAGCGCCTGCAAATATTCTTCATGACCTATGGCTTAAATTTTAGGGCCCTACCGTATTTCCCATCCTGTTTGCCACAATACTTGGGCGCGCGACACATGCCATTCTGCTCTGGCGCCTTGAGAAGGGGGAACGCATGGGCATTCTAGACACGCTAGCCTCAAGCACTTCACTTACTGCTACTGTTGTCTCTCAGTTCCAGCTACGCTCGCTAAGTGTCTTTGGCACAGCTTTGATCACTGTGTGGGCTTTGTCACCTGTAGGAGGTCAAGCTTCACTTCGACAGCTGAGCCTCGGCGTCCATAACCAGACTCTACCGGCCAGTTTCCAATACATGGTGCACAATGGCTATGGTACAGCCTGGCAACACTCCGATCGAGCACAGCCTGTAGGGTATCTAAACACGCTTTTCAATGGCGCTATCATCGCCCCGGCCGCAACCCAAGCTTCTCCACGAGATTCATGGGGTAACGTTAAGATACCTAGGATTGAATATTTCGAGAAACGAAACGCACACGGTTTTCATCCAGACGATGAAGGATGGTATGATACTAATGAGGCTCTGATTGGAGACTCCGGTGTCTACACATCACTGATCGGCATTCCATTTACCAACATTTCAGAGTCGGGCCTGACCGTCATGGACCCTGTGGGCACAATGAACTATACCACTAGTATCCACACACCGTATTTGGATGTCAGCTGCTCTTTGAATTCCTCAATAAGTTTTGCATGGCTGCAAACTCATCCACCATATTCCACAACGTGGCAAAACTTCAGCGGTACCGGCGCAGGGATATGGACGAACTCAAGAAGTCGCATGTCCAAGAATTTGACGGAGATTGGCACCTTCAAATTCAGCTACATCACCGCTACCTACAAGGATGATGATTACAGACTTGATTGCAATATTACCAACTCGTACGTTGAGACCGCGGTTGTGTGCCCAAGCATGCGCGAATGCAGAGCTGGCAAAGTGCGACGATCTCAACTCAATCATTTCCCAGAGCAATGGACAATGCTGGACACATTCTGGTTCAACGCCTACATGATTTTCGATGACCTTCTCAAAAGCTCAAGCGGCGATCACATGGCTCCCACGATGGTCGATCGGTACCTTTCCAGCCCAGATCTAGCGGTCACCGATGCCTCGATGTACAACGTTAGCAGCACAACCGAAACCAACTATTCTATCCGGTTGGGCCAACTACTGAATGCCTACTTTACTGGCATGAATGGTCTGTACGCCATAACTGGAGGCCTGACCAACAGTACTGCGTATTTTTGGGATAATGAACAGTCTTTCAAGCCCAATTTTACCAGCTCGTCCAACTATACAGACTATCCCTATCATTACAACTACACTGGGTCGAACAAAAAGGCACGAGTCTGGACTACCCAGGGTACAAAAACCTTCAGCTCAGAGATCTTAGTAGCAAACAAAGCCTGGGTAGCCACGTTGGCCGTGGCCTCTGTTGTGCTCATCCTTGCTAGCTTGGTCTCACCCATCGCGCATGTCTTCTTGATTCGCGGACCAGAAGTCATGATGAACATCTCTAGCCTGACGACGCGTGATAACCCGCATATTTCTCTGCCAGACAGTGGGACGTTTTTAGATGCGTCAGACCGTGCAAAGTTGCTTAAAGAGATGAGAGTCAAGTTCGGAGACGTTGCAGGGATGGCGGATACGGGATATCTGGTTATTGGAGCTCCAAGTGGTGCGCATGGGAGAAGCATAGCGGAGATACAGAAAGGAAGGTTGTACGAGTAAGGTGGTGTATCGGTAAGACGGTTTATGATTACGATCCTCGGTGCGTGGTCCAGTTAGGCAACAGAAGGTTGGGGTTGTGTGCAGATCTCGACTTAATTGTAGGGTGTGTTGAGAGTAGGCATATGCCGTACTAGCCGATCATACTGCACGAGGAAATCTCTGTAAACAAGAAGTCTACGTGGATGGGTGTTCCCTACCCGTGTCCGCGGAACATAATGAGGTCAGCGGCCCTGCAGTAGCGCGTAATAGCGGCATCTCGACATCAATGTATCACCTCTCCATGTCCAACCTCACACTCGTCCTCAACAGCCTAATCTGAGCTGTCTTCTTTTCCCCAGCAATTGAAAGACATTAGTATGGTTGACCATCTGCTCAAGCGCGCCCCGAAGAACCCGGCGCTCTTCATCGCCTGCAACGTGGCGGTTGTACTCTCATGGGGAGCATGCATGGGTACTGTACGCCGTGCGCGTCTCAACAAGGCACAAGACGGAGAATATGCTGTGCGCTTCAATGAGTGGTGCGTAAGAACGTTCAATGCTGGGGTGCTTGTGCTGACAGCGCGTAGGATACGGGACGACTAGCCACACCATGCCAGCTTTCTGGATTCACCGCTGTTTACGCAATCTACCTCTTCGTCTGATACTCCCCAGAAGTAGGCCTGCATTCTGGTTTCATTGAAAGGATCCACTGTTCCCTGATGTCGTCCAATCGCCACCTGCGTGCGGTACCGCTATTTTCTTTTTCCAGTTGCTGCTGAGTGCGTATCTCGCGCAGCACTAGCAATCAAGGCTTGGTGTATGAAGTCTTCCTTCATGCTGTGTTGCATGCATCATTCCTTTTTGGCGTTGAGTGTGGGGCTGATAGGTAGGGGCTCTCGTCAGAGGTTCGTGCTCAAATGGTGTTAGATTCGGGTTCTCCGTGCCATTCAGGCAGTGTAACATCTGCCAACAAACGAATTGTTTCAACGTTCCTTTTCTCTTCGTCCATGGTGTCTCGTGGTTCTTCAGCTCTGACGTCAGGCCTCAGAGTACACTTTGGAACGAATGGCAGGTTGGCAAGTTAATACATCTATTACTAGATCATTTGCAACAGAAGCTTGGTGTTGTATGCGTTTTTCAAAATCGCTATCGCTCATTTCCTGTCTTCATTGTAACACACAAGTTTGCCTGTAACACGAGAATCCTGCAGCAAATCAAGCTGGTCTGTTGAGAATTGTCTCGGATGCAGCAAGGTTACACGCGAAGCAGGGAACATTATTCACAGCTAGTGTAGGATTTCTCACTTAACAGAATTATATCAATCGCTGTGGCCTGGTGTCCCTTTCACATCTCATCACTGCCAGCTATGCCTCGTGTGGGACGAAAAAGAGCAAGAGCGTCCCAACGCTCTGTGTCTCTTGAAGAGGTTCGAGAAGTGTATCGCGCACTGCGTCTCAGTCGTCCAACTTCACACACCTCGTCACATGCCCAATCGCAGGATGGGACCCCACGAGAAGAAGCAGCCCCAGCTGCTAACGAAGGCCAATCATATCCAAGAGCATCACTTCTGGGAATACCGGCGGAGCTCAGGCTCGAAATCTACGACTACCTGTGGGACAACACTTTGATCCACATCCATAAACGACCCTCGACGACGAAGAAAGGGCTAAAGTTGACGTGGACGCCTTGCTTGGGGACCAATTTAGCACAGCTCTGTTCACATCCATCCTGGGACAATACGGTGAACCAAGAAGAACGATGCTCCGAAGATCCCAAGCGACCGGATCCGACGCTCGGTATCTTCGCCATGAGATTCGTATGCAAAGCTCTTCACGACGATTTAAAAGACGCATATCAGTACAAACCCACCATATCACTTAGTGCTACGAGCGTCAGTCTCTTCATCAAAGACACACCACGAAGTTCCCTTGAGAGGATTGAAAGCCTCACCTTTTCTTCTACGAGAGCCACACTTGAAAGAAGACATAGCCGTTATAGCGACTATCCACGTACCATCATCCACGCGTATAGGAGGCTAAGGAGACTGCTGCCAAAGCTGCAGACAGTAAAATTCCAGTGGTGTCTACTTGAAGAAGAGGTCCAAGGCATACTGGACGACATTCGTAATAAGGATGCGGGCGAAGAGGAGAGAATGATGGCTTTGGTTTTCCGTGAATTTCAACCATGCACTCTGGCAGTGTTCGATGCATCATACGGTTTCGAATCGACTGACGAGTACCTAGCATATCCTGGGGTTGGCAGACTTGTCATAAAACAAGGAGGGCGTCCAAGTGAATCAACAGAGTGGCATCCATGGGGACGCATGGAAGTACAGCACATCACGAATGCGAGAGAGTTTCTCGGTCTGGGTCCAGAAGTAAACCAGCGTCGCGGTACAAGCTACGGAAGTTTTTTTCGGGGATGCCAGAACGCATACTATGATTGATCAGAATAATACATACCTTGCCTCACCACTTTCCAGCTTCTCTGCGCAATATGGCGAAGACCTTCCTGGAGGCTCAACTAGACAATGGTAGAGCTGACATCTATTTGTGTCCTACGGCGCACCTACACAACTGATGCTGCGGTGCGGCGGAGGTCCAACTCGGTCATAGAAGCGGTGATGAGACTGCTGGCTATGCTTTCGCACCGCCCGGCAGGCCAGCGTTGGAAAGAGGACTTAGCTGGACATTGGCAAGTAATCAGAGTAAGCTGCTCGGTGAGCCATTGAGTTTCATGGCGGAATAAGGCCTTAACGAGGCAGTGCAACCACAATGCAATATGATGCTCGTGTCGACGATTGTATGCTCACCGGTCAAGAGCCAACACGAAGAGTACGGTCTTGTGCAGCTCGACGTATGCATGCGAGTCCCAGATGGCAACCCTCAGAAAGATCGTAGTATGCTTGGTGTTGACCGTAGGAGTGACTAGCGGACGACACGGTTGTACAGCCTCATATCTTATCACATCAGGCGTGCCGGTACACTTACTCGGAAGATCATCAGCACCGCTACGCCGATAGTCCCACCGTGCTCAGTCCTTGCCATCTCCGACACCGCAGCCTCAATAACGTCCACCGCGAGACATTAGGGCCTGCCTCGTGACCTAGAAGCGGACATAAGCCTCACGAACTTCTCTGATGCTTCCAATTTCGGTGCTACGCCACCGGTAAGGCTGAGCCGAACATGACAAGCCAAAGCGCTAAGGAAGCGCGTGATGCTGCTCAACGTGCCGAAAACGCGAGCTATTGACGTATTGACGTCGGCAATACTGCGAACGTCTGCAACATGAGATCTGTGTGGAGGATATTATTCTTCTAGAGCCACCGGGGCAGACTTGCAATGGATTAAGTACGTCACGAGTACACCGGTGCGCGCTGTTTGGGTTTAGAATCATTGAGGCACCCGTATTAACCGACGTGTGGGCTGCTTGGAGCTGCGGATGGGTGGCCTTGGGACAGCTGTGCCGATCTCACGTGGCGCTCGGACGTGTTATCGCGTGGAATCCATGAAGCGTTCAAAGTTTGAAATGTGCGCCTCCGCACGAGAAACGGTACAGGAATGTGTGATTCAGACAAAGGCCGTCGCTCGTTAAAGAGCTACAATCCGATTCCAAACAGAGTATACGAGATTCAGTACGACTCCTGTTACTACGGTGACTGTTTTCGTAATCTTCATTGTGCTCTCCCAGCACAGCCTCCAAGGTGGCCAAGGTCTTAGGGCGAGGCAGATGCAGGTGCAGGGGTCCACTTCGCGTCACTCGTTAGCTTCCCCGCAGGTACTCTGTTGTTTGAGTGTCATGTATAAAGCAGCAATAACCATCCACCATGGGCCCACTCTACATGAACAATACAACACACACGGTCGCTGAATCAATAACATCTTCGTTGCAACCCATCTTGGACAGACAAAGTATATCTACAACAGCACCAACAATGGACGACAACGGCAAGGCTCCAATGCCCGTCAATGGGCACAATGGCGGTGCCTCTCGAATCCCTGGAGAGCCCCTCGTGAAGGTTCAACCTCCTCGTCGTGAAGATCTGCAGCCCAGCTACGCTAAGGTCATCGAGCCAGATGATGCTGATGCCGATGGTCACGGATGGTACGGTGGAATGGTGAGTCGAACAACTGCTACTGATCTTTACCCCGCATAGCTTACGCCATCTAGGTCAATACTTTTGGTGGAATTATTGGTACGCTCGGAGCTATTCCCTGCTGTATCTGCTGCCCAAACCCATATCAGCCTGTGAATCAAGGAAACGTTGGTCTCGTCACCAAGTTCGGTCGATTTGCGCGCGCCGTCGACCCTGGTCTGGTCTACATCAACCCCCTCTCTGAGAAACTTGTCCAAGTCGACGTTAAGATTCAAATTGTTGAGGTTCCCAAGCAAGTCTGCATGACTAAGGATAATGTCTCTCTGCAACTTACTTCCGTCATCTACTACCGCATCACTTCGCCCCACAGGGCCGCCTTCAGTATCTCCAACATTCGACAAGCCCTCGTCGAGCGCACGCAGACAACACTCCGTCACGTTGTCGGTGCTCGCGTACTCCAGGATGTTATCGAGCGCCGTGAGGAGATTGCGCAGTCAATCCGCGAGATCATCGAGGAGACTTCGGCTGGCTGGGGTGTCGAAGTCGAGTCCATGCTCATCAAGGACCTGATTTTCCAGCAGGAGCTCCAGGATTCGCTCTCTATGGCTGCCCAGTCCAAGCGTACTGGTGAGGCCAAGGTTATCGCCGCACGCGCCGAAGTCGAGTCTGCAAAGGTAAGCTCAACTCCCACAACACCACAACACACCCCACCTATCTACAATGCTAATTAATGATTAAATAGCTCATGAGGCAAGCTGCAGACGTGTTATCGAGCGGACCTGCTATGCAGATCCGTTATCTTGAGGCGATGCAGGCGATGGCCAAATCTGCAAACTCGAAGGTTATCTTTATGCCCGGACCGGCTGATTCAGGCAATGTAGTAGCCAAAGCACTCAAAGACGGAGACATTGATCCCTCCTCAATTCCGTCTGGATCTTCCAATCAGCAGCCTGATGCTATCCAGCAGACCGTCAACGCCCGCGTCCTCGAGGATCTCTAGTTGACCCGCAGTCACTACCAATTCCTGCCACCCTCAGATTCAAGGAGCAAAGTCGATGAGCAGAGGACGGTTTACGAAGGATAATGCTAATGGCTGTTTATGTGCTTGGCTTTTGGGGTTGCTCGGTACCGGGATGGATTTTTTTTTTGTTTTTCGATACCCTATGATGTTAATTGGTCACTCGCTATCGAGTTATAGTAATCAGTATTGATTTTGTAAATGTTGCTCAGCATACTTCCCGTCAAATCTGAATTATTACTGTGATTGACAGCTTGTACTGCTTTTACAGCATCTAGCTTTCCCCTCCATCCGCTCTACTCCACAATGATGTGATCTCGAGGAGCTCTGGCAGTCATGCGCTCTGAGTGTCTCCAGAGTCGATAAGACAGAGGAAAGATTGATGATTAGGATGGATGATGTCTACACTTGTCTGCGCGTTTAGCTTTTGGAACTCTTCGGCACCACTGACCAGGGTGAATTGGCTTTTTTTGAAGCCTACGCTATTCATCGGTCACTCGTAATTGTAAAGTCTGATAAGAACGATCTGTCTAATCAGATATTTGCTACACTGGCTGCTGTTCTCTACTAATGAAACCGAGCATTAGGCAGCACATCAAGAATTGAAGTGTACACGCTTGAAAATTTCGGAGACACTCAGTACAGCACCTCTTACCAATTCATGGAAGTTCTAGTTATGTCTAAAGAATGAGTATTGAAGTAAAGCTACAGTTGTAGCTGTAGGATCAAATCAACGAAATAAGCTCGTCGCACCTATTGCTCTGCCCTAATGAAGCGATGTCCTGATTGGGTTATCTGTTCATCATCACAGAAATTTCATATACTACAACAAGCCCTGTCCAATTCATCCGTCATGCCAGTGAGCTAAATGTTCTGCAATATGTACCATCCTCCTCAATAACTGCACACAGACTCTGCATTGCTTGCCATGAGCCGAGGTCACTACGTCACTGCATGGAGACAACCAACTCCTTACATACTTACCCACTAAAAAGGGAACTGTAAGCGGCGCTAGCTCGGATATTAAGGTACTGGTATGGTGGGTGGCCTAGTTCAGGATTCTACTGACCCGCTATACTGGGGACGCATGGCCTGATATGTGCGTGCACGGTTGTACAAGGATTGTATGTGCACCGATGGTACCTAGGTAGCTCTCAAATTGCAGGTTTAACGGCGGATTACTGTGTAAGGATGCAAGCCAAGTATGCCACCACGTAACAGCAAAGTAGGGAACATGCAAGAAAACTCTATATGATACCCTTTTACCTACAATGTAGGTAAAGCGTAACGCAATCTTAGCTGTAGGTATTATAACAGCTACAAGTTCTGTGCTAAAGTTGGTCAGCTCAAAGGTCGCTTATCCGCTGTTTTTCCTAAAACATGAGAGGGTAGGTAGAGCAAGGAGTTCAAAAGTAGGATGAACTGTTGGATCCTACGGTATTCTGTACGTGTCAAGTGGAACGGATATCATGCACTGATGTTAGTGGAGTGACTGACATGCCATTGAAACTGTTCGTGCTTCTCGATTCGCCCAATCGTGGAACGAGAATCTGCAGAAGTTGGGGGGTACTATTTACTCTTCAAGATAGGTACCTAGTCGTACTCACGTATTTGAGGGCCAACTAGACAGCCTTGGATGGCGAGCACGTTACGCCGACATGTGGCCTATGTTGTTCAGATTTGTCCAAGCTTCCAAGGCTTTACCCAGCCGCCACCTTGCAGAACAGATGCCAGTCACATAAAGCTTTCCATCAGCCATTCTCCTTTCATGTAACGGTGTGGTGCTGAGGCTTATGATATGCGCCTTCTCTTGCCGCTCATCAGTGTCGCAGGTGGGCTGAGACAGTGGTCCGATCGAGCTGCAGCATCCGGGATGGTCTGGTCAAACACATGCGAATGGAACGCCATAAGCACATCCTTGCTCCTCGAATACTCTTGCCACGCAGCCGAATCTTTGAGGATCAACGGCATCCTGTCACGCAGTTGCGACAATATTGCTTTGCGAAGACCTCGGTCGACCTGTGGACATTGCTCATCGAAGATACAGATTGCGAGATCAACGATGACCAGAACATCATGGACGAATGGCATGCGGTCGATAATGGCTTTTGCGACCTTCGTCTTGATCTTCTCGAGGCTGTACTGCATTGTCCGTCAGTGTTTGCTCTATCGAAGATTCGTGTATAGTACCTTATCGGCCGTGATGAACACATCGAGTAGATCGTTGAGCACACGCTCCTTCTCCATCTCTGATCGCAGCGCAAAGCCAGTGAAGATTGATCCAGTGGTCGAGTTGTACGTCCCGTACATCTCGTCAAGCAGGACATCGACTATGCGCTCTTGCTCGGGAAGCTTCACTGACAGCTCATTACTCTCCTTGAGTGTCATGTCAGTGATGAGATACCAAGAGCTAGATGAACAAAACGTACTGCGAAGCCATTACCACAGATTGCTTTGAAGTAGTCTGACTCCTTGCACAGCCTAGAAACAATTGTTAGACCGGTGTCTGATCAAACGATGACACACACACTTAACGCGATGCACCGCAAAAGACCTGTCGCCGGCAATAATGGTGAAATCTGACCATTCGCCAGTCTTGCGGAGGCTTTAAGTGTTAGCATTGGCTTGTGCCTCGCGAACCTCGAACGCACCTCGGCCATTCCGATGAAGGTGCATGCGCATCCATCCAAGGCTGTACAATGCGGCCTGCAATCTTTTCCTTCACCATGTCAAAGTCTTTCTCTCTGAACTTGATACCGCTGTGGTGCTCGTAAGTACAGAAAGAGATATTCTGTGTAGCAGCTGTGGCATCTTCAAATGCGTCAAGGAAACCTCGAGCTTCTGCTGGAGAATAGAATCCAAGATTAATCTGGACATGCTGAAACAAGATCGAGATCTTCTTGCACTTGGTGTGCCAACAGGCTGCAAGAGCATCCTTCGCTGTGAAGTATACCGGTTCGTTGGTTTCTGGGAACTGCTCCATTACTGCGGCGGCGTTCGAGGCGAAGTACACAATGCCAAACTCGTGTGTCGCTCGGTCAACGTAGATTGTTGTTGCCTTCAGGAACGAAAGGCCTTTCCCTAAAGCAACCTCCTCCAGAGGCCAGGAGACACTCTCGTTGTCGTCGGTCATCGAAGCAGCCATAGTTGGAGGTAGTGCTCGTCTCGCTCCGCCTCAATTTGATCGTGGTAGGCAAAGGTAAGAGCAACGAAGTTTAGTACCGGTATAGCCAAAGCGTTTTCAGCCTTTGCATGAGCTCACCGTTCATTCTCATCGTTCTGGTAATGCTCAACGTGAAAGTGAAGACTGAAAAGTCGATGAGGGTGAGCAGGATGGCAGCAGTCGTGCAATTGACGGCCATGCTCGGAAAATTTGGGCGTTGAATAAGATGCGGTCCTCGTGTCGCGATACTGCAGTCTCTACAGCATTGCTACTGTCGTGCTGAAGACGTGTAGGTTCGATCAAATTTGCTGCAGTAGCACGGCTTGGTATCACTCTGGCGCTGAGCTTCTACGCCCATGAACATCCATCCGAAACCATACTCTTTCACGCAAGGCCCTTCGCGCGAGGCTCAGCAGATGTTGACGTAAATAGGTCGTGATGTGTGATGGGTGCGTCTGCGGCATTGCATTTGGAAGACGAAACGGCTCAAAAGCCTCACGACCCGTTCGTTTTGTCAAGTCGATCACCGGAAAGCGGCAAACCTTGAACTATTTGGTCGTCGCGCTGTCAAGATCTCAGACAACAAGAAGTTGGCAGACGTCCGAGGTGACCACTTCCCGCGACGTGCAGCCAATTGCAGGCTGCTGTAGGGGCTCTGCTAAGTTTAGATGTGACATCCTTATCCCTAATCGATTACCTTGTCGGCTGCCCCTTGGAACTATGTAGACCCCTGCAGACAACGAGGTTTCAGGCGTTGACCTTTAAGTCTGGACTGGATAAGATGTGGATGAGGGGCACAGTGGCACACGGGCAGCCGAGCAGTCAGGGTTGTTTGCTGCATGAGCAGAAGTTGTGCAGTAACCCAGAAGTAAGATGCGAGTGGTGAGGGTGGGGCGCCTGCAAAGGCGAGACACATAAGACAAGGTCACTCTTACCCCGTTACATGACGCTGTCGCAAAGTTTGTGATGACTCTCGTGCATGCCTCAACAGCGCGGCCTACTTGTGCCTCGTGCGGGAGTCCGCGACGGTAGACTCGGTATCCTTGCTGCCTTCGCTGTGTTATTGGTTCATGCTACTGATGCGGCGGCTAGCACTAGTAGCGGAAGGAAGCTCGCGCGGCGGGTAGCAGCCTCCAGACAGAGGTGTTGCTTTGACGGGCTGCTATAACTGCGTGCTGCCAGCTGCAGCGTGTTCCCAATCGATCTCGCTCTCATCCCTGCTCGTGGTGTCGTGCTCGTCGAGTGAAAACCGTTCCTGCGTGTGCTGCAGGATACCCCACTTCCACAGCAACAGCAACGCCGCCATTGCAGCGTCCTCTCTGGTCCTCTCCTTTACACGACAGTCGAGCTCGGTGAACAGACCTTCCTTGTGTGCTGTCAGACAGCACTACATTGCAGTGTGTTGCCACGTTTTTTCCACGCAACTCCACTCCAGCTTGCTCCTTGAGTCTTTGGGAGGCTGACCTAGCGACCAAGACCCTGGTAGACCCTGCCCCTCAGTGAGCGCCCTACCCACCTCTCCTCCCGCGCTCTCTTGTCACCGCTTCGACCTCTTCTACACCCGCGACTTCAGACGCTGTCGACATTGATAGTCGCAGAACAAAGGCTAAACGGTCCATCGACAGCGTTCGGCATCAATTAGCGCACCCCTCCGGCGCCACTTGACAAGTGCGCACGACTCTGCAGCGTATTGGATATTGCATAGGAAAGCGCCGCCTCCGCGCTCGATCTCTGTACAGTTCTCTGTGTGCAGCATAGCAAAGCCGATCGAGAGGTATGTGAACATCTCCTACCCAGCTCACATCGTGGCTGTGCAGCGACTAGTCGGTACTCAAGGGTTCCTGGCGACGCTCGATTGTCGACCTGGGAATCTCGTTTGGTCCCGCGTCTCAAAGGAGCACGTGGGGCTGGGCTCATCGTCATGACACGGCACCGTTTCACCATGAAGTGCTCTGGGTCCGTGAATTGCACCAAGACACAGCTTGTGTCCTGCAGACAACGGCCACAGCTTTACCTTCCTTGTTCGTGTACTGACAAATAGTGGCTGCAGGTTGTACTTGATCTCCCTTCCACCGTCCATTGACGAACCTGTTCTACTTGCTGCACGTCCGAACCGAGTAGCAGCGCCCTCGACCGACCCAGAACTGCCAACACCAGAGCCGACAACCCACAAATACCGCCAACATGCCTCCAGCAGGGAGTGGTAGCTCCAGGAAGATCTCCTTCAATGTGTCGGAGCAATACGACATCCAAGATGTTGTAGGAGAAGGCGCATACGGTGTCGTCTGGTAAGTGGAATCGTGATTGATTCCGCAGGACAAATACTCACTGTCTGCAGCTCCGCGCTGCACAAGCCTTCCGGCCAGAAGGTGGCCATTAAGAAGATTACTCCATTCGATCATTCCATGTTCTGTCTAAGGACACTACGAGAGATGAAGTTGCTGCGATACTTCAACCACGAGAATATCATCTCGATCCTCGACATCCAGAAGCCTCGCAACTACGAGACTTTCACTGAAGTCTACCTTATCCAGGTGCGCATTGACACACACATGAGGTGGAACGGTGGCTGACAATTGGGCAGGAACTCATGGAGACCGATATGCACCGCGTCATCCGCACACAGGAGCTCTCGGACGACCACTGCCAGTACTTTATCTACCAGACGCTCCGCGCTCTCAAGGCCATGCACTCGGCGAACGTCCTCCATCGCGATCTCAAACCCTCCAACTTGCTTCTCAATGCCAACTGCGATCTCAAGGTCTGCGATTTCGGCCTTGCGCGATCCGCCGCTTCCACCGAAGATAACTCTGGTTTCATGACGGAATACGTTGCTACACGCTGGTACCGTGCGCCAGAGATCATGTTGACCTTTAAGGAGTACACAAAGGCCATCGATGTGTGGAGTGTTGGCTGTATCTTGGCTGAAATGCTGAGCGGCAAGCCATTGTTCCCAGGAAAGGATTGTGAGTGTTCATAGGCTTTGTGTTTGGGTGTCGACACTGACTTTTCCAGACCACCATCAGCTCACGCTGATTCTCGATGTCCTTGGTACGCCTACCATGGAAGACTATTATGGCATCAAGTCCCGCCGCGCTCGTGAATACATTCGATCGCTTCCTTTCAAGAAGAAGATCCCATGGAAGGCAATGTTCCCTAAGACCAACGATCTTGCGCTCGACCTGCTCGAGCGATTGCTTGCATTCAACCCAGTCAAGCGTATCACAGTCGAGGAGGCCTTGAAACACCCATACCTGGAGCCGTACCACGACCCCGATGACGAGCCGACCGCTGATCCAATTCCCGAGGAATTCTTCGACTTTGACAAGAACAAGGACAACTTGACCAAGGAGCAATTGAAGCGTACGTAACCAGCGAGTACTGCGACCTTCCCCGCTAACAATATGCAGTGCTTATCTACCAGGAGATCATGCGATAAGCTTATCCCAGTAATTTATATGTGCGGCATTTACAACGAGATCAAGTCATGATACCTATCCGGGATCTAGAAGCATCTCCTCTCGTACCGTTACGATCGACTGAGCACCTAGCTGGTCTGAGCTCATATTAGATGTATCATTCTTGAGCAAACCTTGCAAAGAGACGATATATTGCATTGACGAAACGGAACACTTGATGGTAGTAGGAATGAATAAGAACATGGGGTCGTATTTCTCACGGCTGAAATTTAAACATTGAGTATAAGCGAGCATGAATTGTTTCTCATATATGCCCATCATCCTCCAACTCATTCTGTGAACCAACATGACTGACCGAGCTGTGTTAATAGCTAACACCGGCACACATGAATCACTGACGACCATCTGCCCAATATACGCTCCTCAATTGGCTGTCCCACTCAAAGATGTGGCATATCCACAAAGGCAGCCTAAGGAACAGCTTTGGGCTCAAGAATGGGTGGAAGGGTTGAGATACGTTGACTAGCACGCGCTGTGCAGCCACCGTGCGAGGCTAACCCTCTTCGCTGTCGTCTGTTGTGCTGCGTCTTGGGTAGAGACCCTCGACGGGTTGGAGCGTCCAAATCCATGGAATACACGCTACTCTGGCGCCTGTGATGTGAGGCATGTCGCAGTGCTGGAGGACTATTGAAGGGTTCTTCTCGAGGTTCAGGCTGGGATGGTGGCGAGAGCGGTCTTGTATAGTACACAGATCTTCTATGCGTCTGTAGTGTCGCAGTCTCATGGCACGGTGCCATTCCTCGAGTGTGTGATAGCGAACTCGTACTTGGCCAAGATAGGTGTCCTTTCTCACTATCACCGTTCCGGTCAGTAGCCGACTCGCCTCTATTAAGACGGCTCATCTTGGGGCCGAAGAGCGACTTCCAGTTTACTGAGTATCGTGATTGTTCTTCGCTGGAACTCCTTCCATGCTCGGTAGTGGTGACCGCTTGCCTCGACGGCCATCGTTCGGTATTATGTCCTTTTCGTTTCTTGACTCTCATGAGACAAACACAGCCCAGCACATAAAGGATCAAGACGAGTATGATGCCCAGGACGACGGCTGAGCTGCGATCGTCACAATCCAGGGGTTTCAAGCCGTCAGGGTCGGCTGTCGAGGGCACTTCGGTGGGTTCAGCTTCATAGTTGAGGCGCAGACTTTCGATGGGATAGAGATACATGGCAGCTGTAAGGATTGAAAAGACGAGAGATGCCACAACTACTTACACTCCAGTTCGATGGGTGTAAAGTCATGATGTACTGACCCCGCATTGTGCTCAAAGGTAATGTGATCGCATACTGCAGATGCGAGACACGGTAGTCGAGCGTACCTAGCCCTTGCTAGCGATACCTATATCCGTGGTTCAACCTTCGGAGATGCACAACGTTTATCGATGATGGAATTAGACACAGAACGCGCGGCAGAATATACCGGAGTGGTGGACAGTTTTGATAGGATCCTTTTCCTTAACGCCGTTTAATGCCCGTGTCTATGCTCTTGAGTCGCGTTGTGTTGTGTTGTTACAGAAGTAGTGTCCGAACCAACGCTATGCGTATCGTAAACCACTCGTATACACATATAATCATACACCGTTATACATTTTTCCACGCCATTGTATGCTGCTCTTGCTTGTCATGCTCAAGGATCGCAACGCCCGTCCTTCCACCCCGTCCTCCACCTCTCCTCCCACTTCGTGCAGTCAAACTCTTTCTTCCCCAGCTTGACATTCACCGCGTTATGCGCCTCGCACATCCACTGTCCGAACTCGCTGCGACTGCTGACCCGCGGCGTGTTGGTCTTCATCCAGTCCTGGAAGTCCTCCGCGCACACCCAGCACGGGTACAGCTTGCCAAATGTGCGCAGGAAGCTGGATGTCTCGGATTGCAATGATGACGGTGGGTTCTCGGGATACGTTGCTGTTATGGAGTGCAGCAGGGTCCAGGACGAGCGGCCGAGCTGTGCGACGTCTGGGGGGCAGTCTTTGGGGAGAGCGGGAGGGAGAGCGGCGCGCTTCTTCTTGCCGCCAAGTGCGAACAGCGCGCTCATGTCGTTACAGGTCCGGCATCTAGGTAGGTCGTGTTAGCAGTCTGTCTGCCTGTGTGGTTTGAATGCGCTGGGGCTGCTGCATCTCGCCCGGCGCATTGCGCTGTATAGGCACTCACGGCTTGCCATCTGCATCGTAGATGATGCCGTTGATGATCTTCCTGCCTCCGGGCAGCGTCTTTTCAGCATCTTTCTTTTCAGGTGTCTCCGTAGGTAGCGACGCCATCTTGCCTGGGGTAGTGACTGTGTCGTGTGTGCATCTGTGATTTCAAAGCATCGTGAACTTGATGATCGGCCCTGTCCTGCCTCGGTGCTTGCGTGTGCAGGGGTGGCCCTGGTTGCCTGACGCGCCGGCGAGCAAGCGAGTTCGGAGGACTGCAGTGCTTGAGAACCTGTCTTGGCTGTGATAAGATGGATTTTCATGCTTTTGAATCGTGCAAGATTGCTCTTGAATCACATTTGACAAGGTTCCTATAAGACAGGAGCTATTGCGATGCTTTTGGGCCTCGGCTATGTTTCTTGATATTCTCTTCGCCTCCCATCTCTACTACCACGGCTTCTTCCACGAAATCTGATCCCATCTCAGCCATGGACGTCCCCGTTGCTGCAAATGTGCTTGGAACTTTGGGCGCTGTACGCTGTATTCCATGTTCTCATGGCGAACTCTGCTAATTTGGGCAGGTCTGCTGGTCGATTCAATTAATACCCCAGATCATCATCAACTACCGCCGGCACAATGCCATCGGTCTACAGCCTACGATGATGATGCTATGGGCATGGGCAGGGGTCCCGTTAGGTGTCTACAACATCGTGGAAGAATTTAACATTGCTTTGCGCATTCAGCCTCAGATTTTGATTGTTCTGAGCTTGATGACGTGGATTCAATGCTATTACTACGAGAAGGTATTGCCGATATGTACCCTCAACTACAGGATAAAAGCTAACCAGATAGTAGAAATGGTCTGTTTCTCGTTCACTAGCTCTCGTCATTCCCGTCATGTGCCTCATGAGTGGTGTACAAGCTGCCCTCATTGTTGCTCTGCGCCATGCAAAAGAAAAAGACCTCGAGTGGCCCCTGATCTTGATGGCTGTACTTGCTGCCCTTCTACTTGCGGCAGGTGTAGGTAGCCATTACATTGATATCTACCGCCACCGTACGGTACGAGGCATCTCGTTTATCTTTGTAGGAATCGATGCTCTTGGCGATGTTTTCTCACTGCTCTCTGTCATCTTTCAAACGAAGGTCGACATCCTGGGCATAATCATCTACGCTACAGAGCTAGTGCTTTGGATCGGAATCTTTGCTTGCGGCGCATACTACAACTTAATACCCTGGCTGAAAAGGAAACACAGTGGTGAATCGACGGCAAGCGACAGATCACAAGCTGGTGAGAGAGATTCTACGAGCGCAAACACCACAAGCATTGCGCTGCATGATTTGCCTTCTAGTACTTCGGTATTCAGGACGCCGTCCGCAGATATCGAGGTACAGCGACAGCGCAGCGTAAGCTCGAGGATAGGCGGTGTGGCCCACCTGCCTTCCAGGGTAGCTTAGGCATTTTCGCACGTGTCGGGTTGTATCTACCTTCGTTGGATTGGCTCGAGATTACTCTCGCGGTCGTTTGCTGTCTGCCACAAACAAACCGTTGTGGGGTCCGCTGCTGCTATCTGTTGTCACCTGGCAAGCGCGTTGACCCCAGCTCACGTTCACCTCCACAACGCGAGCTTCCCCACAACAACAACAACAACGACAACAGAAATCCGCACCTCTAAGATCCGAATATCCTACAAAATCCATCGCCGGCGGACTCTGCTCTCCTAGTTCGCTAGCAACAAGCGCTGCCGCGTCCAGACACCACACAATCGAACACAAAGTGAGTATCAAGTTCGCCTGTAAACAACAACATCTACCTCTCCCACGTTCGTATTTTACGCGTGTCACCAAATCTGACCAATAGCTGCGAAAATGGCGAGCGATTTCCCCCCAACCTTGAAGGTTACTTCCTCAGGCTCTCAGTACTCGGTCTCCACCTCGGGCTATGTGACTGTGCCCAACCCTACGCCTCGTACAGAAGCTGCTGAGGTCGTCGACCCGCCGCCAGAGATCGACTTCCAGGCTATGACAAAGACTCTTGCCACCATAGCAGAGGGTCTGAACGAGTCAGCAGAAGAGGCCATGTTTCCTTCTCCGCCGATTAACACACCAGTTATCACTTCACCGGCAGCGTCCGTTACCTACCAGCACCCTAAGATTCGTAGCCGTGGGATGAGCACCATTGGCGATAGGCTCGCCCGAGCTGTGGCTGAGGGTCGCAAATTCTATCACGACTCAGACGTATCGACCAGTGACAGTTCTGTTCGCTCGTCCCTTCCCACAGATGACGAGAGTGATAGCATGAGCGATGTCCTCAGTGATGGAGGAAGGGATAGGCACAATAGTAAGTTTATTTTCTTAACTACTCCTTGTTCTTCTCTCAAACAAGCGCTTAGTTCCCATCGCCCTAGGCTCGCCTCGCGCCAACCCGATGGGGCTGATCTCTTTCACCTCCAACGATCTTGACGATAGACGTCCTGCGCCTTTCAACAGCACCGAAGCTTTCGATGGCGCTACTCGAACAGGTATCGGCTCTGGAAGTGTTTCCCCCGACAGTACAAAGAGTGCTGCAACCGGGGTCACTGAGATGAGCACGTGGAAGGAAGAGGTGGAAGGCCGTTTCGAGCGGGCTCTGAAAAGCCTCGAGAATCTGGCTCGCGATGAACACAATCTGGACTCCAGCAAGCCTATGGATTACTACTACGAGGCACACTTGAAGCGACTCTTGGGCGCCCACAAGCGAAAATTTCCTACGTCTGTTGGTCTGATGCAGAAGCCTTCGTAAATATGGGGACAGGGCTCTGGAGCCAATGTGCATAAGGAACGAATCGGACTCACAAAACGTATGGGCGGATGCCCCAGGCTTATTTGGCAGCTGGCGTTAATGGTAATGGGTCTAATGGTAATGGGTTTCATGTATGGAGTACTCTTCAAGGCATAATGCGGTTCTCGACGAGAGTGCTTTTCTGGACTTTGGCACACAGCCAGCAAGCAGGGAAACCGAACGTGGTTTAATCCTGAAACTGGATCCATGAGCACTTTAGTGTCTTCAATCATGCAATACGATAGTGAATGGGGTTCAAGATTATTCATTAAACGTGTCGCGTGAGCTTTCTATGCACGTAGCCATTCCGGGGTATCATCCCTCCATCAATCCAGTCTATATCCAAAGTTCCGCCCCCAATACCAGAACTGAAAATCTTTCTAAATGATCCTCCTCTTTACATCAAGAAGTACATCAGTGCGCCCAAAACCGATACACCAAACGACTTCGATGAATCAACGCCAACGGCACTCCCAGCACCCTGGCTTGACGACGCACTCGCTTCAGGTACTTGTGTGGTGACAGTGTTGGTCTGAGGCGCAATAGTCGTAGCCTCGGTGATAGTCTGAGGCGCAATGCTTGTGCTAACCTCAACGCCGTTCACAGTCGCCGCGCGAATAGTGCCAGGAACCGTTGTGGGCGCTGTGAACGTTGTGCCGGGGACAGTAGTTGTGTAGACGATAACAGAGCCGAGTTCCGACGCAGGGATCGCGCCACCGACGCCAGTTCCTGTGTACTGCGGGGGCACGCTGAGAGTAGAGGTGTTGGGCTTGTCCTGCGGCGCAGCAGAGTAGATGTTTCCGCCGGAGTAGTCGCCGCTGAGCAGGTTGATGCTCTGGCCATTGGAGGAGTAGTCTCCTGTGGTCAGGGATCCGAAAGAACCGTCGGGGAACTTGAAGTTTGTGGTGAATTTATCGTAGCACATGGGGATGTTGAGTGATTGGACGTTGATGCAGTTCAGCGAGGCAACGCAGCAGAAGCCGGAGGTCGATGCGCGAGCGGCCAGGCCACGCTTGCTGAATGAGATACCGTTCACCGAGTTGAGGACATCGGTGTAGAGCGAGGAAAGGTCAGAGCCAACTGCTGGTGGGTTGGTACCAGTGGCGCCGGAAGGCTGGCAGGGCTCGCATGGGTTATCGTTGGAGGCCTGGGCTTCGAGAGCCTCAAAGGGAGAGCCGGGCGCAGCGGCAGCTGTCGCGGCGAGTGCAAGGGCGAGGTACTTGAGAGACATTTCGGTTGGGTGTTGAGGGCTGTGAATAGTTTTGCAGCGCAACGGAGATATGGTATAGCGAATGCGGTAGATGTATTTTTCAACGATCGACGAGATGCGGTTACTGATACCGGAAACGAGTGGCAGTTGCAACAAAAGCGCGGGTAGGACCGAAAAGCGAGAGACGGGGTAAAGACGAAGACAAAGGTTTTTGGGTCAAAGAACGAATATATACTACCAGACCTTGCTCAAAGCACCCAACTATAGCATGCTAGTGCTACATGACAAGCTATGTCCCTTAGACCCCGTACGCTATTGACCTAGGATCCGCCGTGCCTCTTCGCGCGTGCTCTATCGCCCGTTAGATAGTGCATGGCCAACTGGCGGGAGTTAGGACGGTAACCCATGGGTCGATCAGTCAAAATTCGGGCACACCTGCAAGCGGCTTCTCTACTCCAGATCTCGGTCACTTCGCTGAGGGGAAGGTGTGCCGTGCCAACGAAACGCCGAGTTTCGATTGGCCAGGAGCAGTTTCTTTGTCTTGGAATACTTTTTTGGCGGCTTGTCGAGAATCACGATGGTTGAGGTGTGCCTGCTCAGGCGACCACAATACGAGAACGCTAAGAAATCGGCATTTTCATTCGCCAAAGAGCAAATGATCGAACGGGGCAAGCCTAACCAGTCGCGCGATTTCTTGCCTGTATTTCTTGCTACTGTAAATCCCACGCGGGAAAAGGTAAAATTCTCGAACTGTGGCTTGCTCCGGGCTCGGCTGTTCAGTCTAGCAGGTGTCAACAGCCGCTACTTTGATGAATGCAACGTCATACCGGGCGCGATGTTCCCGCCAGGCCTGATAAGGGCTTGGGTTTCTTCATCGCTGCGTATGTAGACTCGAGCCATTTCGACACCGTTCTTCTCTACTGTACGGGGCTCCCTGCACAGCTTGCGAGGCCGGTGTCATTTTGTGTGCACTACTGCGCCTGTGGCACGCGACGGATAGTTGATCTTTGCCGCTCTGAGAGCCGGCACGGCAGTCAAGACTCTGCGGTCGCCTCGGCGTTGCTCGAGCCCTACCTTATCCCAGCTTCCTATTCACCAGAAGAAAGCTTGAGCATTGCACGCGACTTGGGGGTCACAACCTGTGTCTTGGTCCCACCTCCACACCTTGACATGGCTCGTCAAGCACCTCCACTCCTCCAGATCGGCCGTCGTTGCCCGTTGGGTCAACGTCCAGGCACCGAGCATGTGTGCCTGTGCCGCTTCCGAGATGAGCCTTGAGTTCGACGGTACGGGGCACCGGTAGGATGTTAGCTGATGGTCTTTACTCATGCTATATCTTTTTCAGCAAGGGGTATAGCATCAGCTCGGCCGGACATACGAAGTGGCTTGGTGCTGCCGGAAGATCCTTCTGTCAGGAAGATGTGTGCCGCAACCTAATTTTAGCGTGCAAGTTTTGAAGGAAGGAGTCTCGTGAGCGCGCATTATATGCAAATGCAACGTTGAGTGTGCAGTTTGCCACGTCAAGGACAAGGCTGTCAGCCTCCAATTTGATTATGCATGTGCTTTGTTGTCATCACGCGCATGGTCAACGGCCCTGCATGAGCAGTCTTGGAGCGCTTCTGTTGTGTGCATGTCGGCTTTCTCGTGGGAGTCGCTTTCGATGCAAGAGCCACAGCGCCCAATAACCTGACCGCTAAGTTTCGATATTAGAGTACCCACTGTCTCAATGCAAAGCTACAGTTGGCGTCCTATCATCACCAATACGGAAACCGTATCTCCAGATACTGATCGAGCCCCACCAGTGCCACTGCAGGAACATGCGTAGTTTCCAGTATGGAGAGCTGTGCTTATCAGCCAATGATCCTGCCCCATAAGCTCGGTTATCCGCAAAACCTCTCGTGCCATCTACTGTAGGACCCATGAGTAGGATCGTCCAAGACGCTCTTATTCTGTGCCATTCAACCTCTCTCCCATCATCTCTGCTAAGCCACTCTTCTACAGGAGCAATCGGAGGTAACAAGATTCTATTCAGGTGAGATAAAGATGCTTGAAAACGATACAGATACACCAACAGCCAACACCTCAGGGCAACGGACCTAATTCACTTGTTCACGGCGTAGAGGTTGTCTTGCGACTTAACATAGCACTTCATGTCGGTGCATTGTGGCATAGTAGAATAAGATTAGACAAACTCGAAAGATCTGGAGAATCGATCCGCGAAGAATGAGGCCTGACTTGTCATATGAGGACTCGTGTCGGTCTAGTATCAGATAACTCTTTGTACTGTGATGTCTATGCCTGAGCTCATGATCTTGTACCATTGACAGATGATTTGGATCAGGAGTCCGCAGTCCAGCCAGTTGCCAGCACGGCAAAATGGGTGTGAAAACGAAGTATCTTTTGTACATCTCTCTCCTTGGTATGCTAAAGGTGGAGAATGCATTAATAGATAAATCACATCCGCGACCGACTGACTGGATGTTCCACTACATTCTGTGACAATTAGTGCATACATAGTGGTTAGACAAAATGCGGCTCAAATAAATTGACATAACCGTGACGTCAGCTTCCATCATGGAACACAACAACACGCACGTCATAGGATTCTTTGTTTAAACTGTTTATTCATTGTTTGTAGATTATTTATCATAGAGAGACGACTCAGTCCTTGCAGCAGCGTGCGTACAAGCTTAGCTTGCCTCTAAACATCATGTCGTCATGTCGTTAATCCTCATCTACTGTGACTTCCACTGAGCGATCTCGGACTCATCGAGATGCCTCAACTTGTTCACGTTGGGGGCCTCGCCAGTCGCAACACCCTTAGCCAGCTCGACAAACCCACCAATGGCGGTCTTTTTCGAGACAGCGTATTGCGCAGTCTTAGCCTTGACCCTGATGATGCCGATGCGAGGGTCTTCTGGGCCACCGTCGTGCTTGCCGTCACCGAGATCACCAATCCAAGCCTTCAGAGCTGGCGAGTAGTGCTTCTTGACGATGTCTCGGTTGGTCTCGATCGAGGCATGGCCTGAAATGGAGGCCCACTCGCCGGAGGGGTTGATAAAACCAATGTTAACGGACGAATCCTCCTTGAGGTCGTCGGTCTTGCCAGACTCGGTGTTGGTGTGGAAGAGAAGATCGAAGCCGTTGCCCTCCTACGGTCTTATTAGAAGCAGTTCCAGACTAAACCTTGTCAGTAACGTACCTTCGCGGCGAGAGCCATAGCGCGGCTAGCAAGCAGATCACTGTCTCCAGCATGTGTAGTGAACAAGCAGAACTTGGTCTTGTCGATGAACGTGAAGAGGTCCTCGACCTTCTCCTTCAGGGAGACCTCATCCTTGTTCTTCGCGGTGTAGGGGTCAGCTGGCTTCGAGCCGGTGTCGGTGTTGCTGAAGGAGGACATAGTGAAAGCTTGGGGTGTTCGTGTGAATTTGGGTTGGAATGAAGCCTGCGAGGCAGCTGTCAGTCCACGCCTTGCAAGAGTAATTGAACGGAACATTGATATAGTCGTACCTTTGTGAAGTATAGTGATGGAGTTCTGTACGCGAAGAGCGAAGCTTTTGTACTGCACTGAGCGTGTAACAATGATGACGTAGGTTACCCCACAGAATCTGGACCCGCGCTTTCGTGATCGAAGGTGACAGCGCAGCTCATGAAACTTATTGCGTGATCTAGACTGCAAATAATGTTAGCAGTATTGACGCCTATTTAGTACTTACGCACGACATAAACCGACACAACTTGTTATTGCCTCCAAGAACGTTAAGATTCAACCATATAGGCTCACTTACTTTTACCTCGCAGAGAATCTCCGAAGGTCCATTACTGTACATCTTCAGCATCACAAGACACAGCAGTCCAAGTATGCAAGACTCAGAGTGAACATTAAGGGGATATATTACGATCTAAACGCCCAGTGTTTCTACACAGAATCGAAGAGCGTATAGCACACTGCGCATAATCTAGACCTTATGCTATGCCGCTGTTGTCACATGAGCCATGTTGGAGAAAACAATTGGAGCTAAAAAGAGTAAGATGCCGAACCAATGGCCGTGATAGATCTCGAACAGATCGCCGTACTTTTTCAATGACAAGCAAGTTGGACAGATTGATGGACAGAAGCGCTCTATGCCTCAGTGGCCTCCTTGTCCTCAATGGAGGCCTTCTTGAGGTCCTCGGCAACATCGGTAGCAGCGCCGTTCTCCTTTGCGGGCTCAGCAGATGGGGAAGCGGAGCCGTTGACAGCCTGGCTCTTCTGCGCGGGCTTGTCGGCTGTGCCTTCGGCGGCATCCTCCTCAGCCTCGAGGCGTGCAATCTCCTTCTTAGCCTTCTCGACGTTCTGTGAATGTAAGCTAATGCTACTACGTGCAAATTATACCAGTAGACATACCTCGTTAGTCTTGCGTTCTTGGTCCTTCTTCCAGTACGCGAGTTTCTCATTCAGCTTTTCGACAGTGGCAGGAACATCAGCTTGGCTTGAAGGTGCATCAACGCCAACCTTGGCAAGCTCCTCAATGATGCCGATGTTCAAGTTGAACTTAGAAGCGACCGGGGCAGCACCTCCCTTCTTGCCACCCTTCTTGCCCTTCTTGCCACCAGTACCAGTGAAATAACTCTCCTCTTCGGTATCCTTCTTTGAAATACGAGTGCCCTTGATACCAGAGTCGTCGACGGTACGCTGTGCCGAGGCAGCGAACTTGTTAGTCGATGCGACTTCCTTGGCAGGCAGAGCAGACGGGTCGAAGTGGCGGATCAGACCCTCGGTAGCGTAGATCTCGTCCTGGTATGCAGGTGCGCTGGCCTCCTCTAGGCGCTGCTCGGCGGCCTGCTTACGCTTGCCGGCCAGGTAAGAAACCTGCTCCTGCTTTCGGCGCTCGTTGCGAGCCTTGCGGGCCTGGAAATCATATTCCTGGTATGCACGCTTCTGCTGGAAGTACTTGTCCTTCAACTCCTTCCTGGCGACATACTTCTCCTGCTGCTCAGCACGGGCCTTGTCAGTGGCTTCACGGAGAGCCTTGAGGCTCTTGAAAGCCTCGTCCTGCTCAGCCTTCAGGCCATCCAGCTCGGTCTGGAGTTTTGTATACTTTTCGCTCAACGCCTTTTGCTCAGGGTCGTCGAGCTGCTTCTTCTGTTCAGCAATCTGGTTCTTGAGATCGTCGATAGACTTCTGCTGTGCATCGAAGCCAGAGAAGTTCTTGCGCGCCTTGTGGAGCGAGGAGATCTCGGAAAGAGCCTTCTTCTCTTCCACCAGCTTCATCATACCAGAGTCGACCTGCTTCTGGAGACGCGCGATCTCTTGGTCAACATCTTCGACGGACTTGAAGTTGACACGGCTCTTGTTCGTCTTGAGTTCGTTCAAGCGGGACTTGAGCTGCTCGTCAAGCTTCTTCATTTTCTCGAAGATGGCATTGCGACCGGTCTTGTTCCCCTGCTGGGCCTGGCGAATGGCGTTCAACTCGGTCTTGAGCTCCTGCTGGCGCTTTGCGTTGGGAGAGTCCTTGTTGTTCGGGCGGGCGGTGTCGAGCTTAGCTTTGGCGGCATTCTAATTATTCGTTAGTGAATGTGCTCGAGGACAGACGGCTAACAGGTCCTGCAGGCATCCGATGGTGTCCTGCGCGACGAGCAAGTGCGAACGACTAAGCGAGATGTTCAAAATAATAACACGTACCAGCTTTTCCTGCGCAGCCTGGTGCTCCTTCTCTGCCTTGGCAAGGTCCTCCTTGTACTTGTCGTCATCCGGCTTTTCGGGGCGAACAATCTGCTGCTTGTCCTGGGGGGCAGTCGCATCGGCGGTAGCCACCTGGGCAGCGGAGGGGGTCGCGAGTTCAGCCATGTTGACGTTCAATTGGAGTCGAAATTCCAGTCGATGGAATGCGACAGGAAGGCGAAAGTGGAGGGAGAGGACCGGGCGAGGGAGATGGGGATTGTCAGGTCCTGAGGACAAATAATTGATAAATTGGCGGGTCGCTCCCTCGAGTGCACGGATAAGCCGCGGCGAGCTTTCCAAGGTTGCTTAGCGTGAATCTGGCCAGTAGGAGCAGGCTGACCATGTGCCCCTTCGCTCGACAACCACAATATGGCGGAATTCTCAGAGGAAAAATTTCCAATACTACTTCTCAAAACGAAGTCAGTTCCAAAGGACACATACGAGGAATTGTTCTCGACTTACGACAACCATGCTTATATACCGATTTTCGTGCCTGTCCTCGAACACCGGTTCAAGCAAAATGCCCTAAACAATGTGCGCCAGCACATAATCAACCGAGGACTGGTACCAATATCGAAGAAGGGTCTTGCATCATACGGGGCCTTGATTTTTACCTCACAGCGGGCCGTGGAAGCCTTCAACGAAGTAGTAGAGGATATCCGAAAAGAAGGTATCCATGCACTTGATGAACTCCTGCCTGAGAGTCTACCTCTCTACGTTGTTGGACCGGCTACCGCACGTGGACTGCGTTCGTTGAATTTGTGCTGTCCCATTCTGGGTGAGGAGACGGGTAATGGAGAAGCCCTTGCAGGCTTCATTCTGGAGCACTATAACGCTCTGTACCCCAATGATCTTAATCCACCAATTCTATTCATGGTTGGCGACAAGAGGAGGGACATTATACCAAAAACTCTGCAGTCCGAAAAATTGCCGTCGGGTCGAAGCGCCAAAGTGGACGAGTTAGTGATATACGAAACCGGCGAGATGCATTCGTTCAAGACCGACTTTACCGAGATATGGCGAAAGAACGCGGACAGCGGATCGACGCGTCAGTGGATTGTGGTCTTCTCGCCCACAGGTTGCCAGGCTATGCTCGAAAGTCTGGGCCTCTTAGATGTCAAGACTGGGAAAGCCAAAAGAAATGCTGGTGTGAGAGATATCCTGATAGTAACAATTGGCCCAACGACCCGCGACTACCTGATGAACGAGTTCGAGTTCACGCCAGACGTTGTTGCTGAGACGCCGAGTCCAGAAGGTATTGCCGAAGGTATACAAGCCTTCCTGAAGCAACAATAACAAGATGTATATACCACATCTGGAATGACCCAGAAGTGGAGGTTGCTCGTTGGTAGCGATTGGTGCAAGCGAATGCTACCCCTTGCATCAAGCTTTCGTCTGAGTGCTGAACAGTCCTGCAGGCGCAGACAATGTGTTACATAAACTCTACTGTAGGGCCGTGCCCTGACGATCACAGCCGCCTGTGTTCCTGCGTCTGCCGCCGTTTAGTGGTGACATCACCTAAACGCGTAAAAACGCGCTAGACAAACGTCTCAAAGTCGAGTCGCGCCCAGATAACATCATAACCACACTACACACTCGAAGAGTTCGTAAATCTATTCACAATTCTTCTGTACTCCTCTCCCAGATCAATCATCCAACACAATGGCAGGAACACGCTCATCAGCACGTAATGGAAGTAACAATTCGAGTCCAGCTAAGAGCGATAGCATGGTTGGGAGCAAACGAAAGCCTGAGGCGGATGCGGACTCGTCACCAAAGCGTGATCGGAAGGTTGCTAAAAACCAGCCAACAATCGACAGCATGCTCGAGGTTGACAGCGAGAAGAAGGCGGAGAATGATACTCAAATGCAGGAAGCCGCACGGGATGTGGTAAACGATGCGGAGAACAACACATCTGAAGCCGACACAACCGATCAGTCAGCGGAGAGTGAGAGCAACAATGCCATCGAGGAGAGGAGTGTAAAAGGGGAAGACTCAAATGCTCAAGATACAAATGGCAAGACAGAAGCCAACGATGACGGCGCGATTGAAGAGTCGTCGCAGCGCGAGAAGAAGATGCCGTCCAACATCCTCGAAAAGGGCGTCATCTACTTCTTTACGCGTAACCGTGTCAGCGTTAACGAGGCTGAGAGTGTTGGCGACCTTCAGCGTACATTTTTCGTTCTTCGACCGCTACCTGCAGGCGCCAAGCTAGGTGATGGTGCTATTCAGGATCTCAAGAATAACCGTCTCTTTGCTCTGCCTAAGAAGGTTTTTCCCAAATCGCATACCGATCGCTTCATGGCTTTCGTAGAAAAGGCGAACGTCTCCATCTCGGATCTGAAAGACAATTTCTTCGAGGGCTCGGAGTACAATACGCAGACTAAAGGCACTCGTCATACAGACCCGGTCACTCCTGTAGCAGAGGGCGTATACCTCATCACCCGCACCGAGGATGCCACAACACACCTTGCATACTCCACAACAATTCCTTCCGAGATCGGTCAAGTACAGGAAGACCTTGGAATTAAGGATCAGGGCAGTTTTGTCATTAGTGTGAAGAATCCTGAGCGTAGTGGCCCAGCAAGCGCCTCGCTGCCGCAAAAACCTGATTTCTCAAAGGAGATAATCGAGGAGTTCCGTGGCCTTGCATGGTCTGAAGTCAAACCGAAGTATCTTGACCACGAGTACTGCCAGATCTTGCTCATCGGCGAGAGCACTGAGAAGGCTGTTGAGACTACGAAGAAGAATGAAAGGCAAAACAAAGAAACGCCCAAAGAGGAAATCGAGCAGCTCGAGCACGAAGACGAGCTTCGTGTACAGCATCTGAAAGGTAGGCTAAGTAGCAAGATCTCTAAGCCCCAGGTACTGACGTGCTCTTAGGTGATGATACAGTTTTCGAGGATCTTAAGCTCAGCAAAGACGAATACCCCAAGCTGCCGACTACTTGGTAGAGTACCTTCGATGCCCAGTTGATGTCTTCTGGTACCGTTGACACTTGGAGAACCAGTCATTTTGACAAGAAGGAATCGCTTCGCAAAATTCGGCCGGTGGCAGCCTGTCTCTCTTTTTCTCCTTCTGTCTTGCACCTGTAACAGATCCGCACAATTCATGTACTATATAGAGTCATTGGTGATTATCAAAAATTGGGATACGCCGAGGCAATAATATAGGGGAGCCGAGCAAACGGTTTTCAGAGTTGCTGCTTGTTATAATCAATGCAACGGAATGTGAGAATCTAAACAAGAAGTATCGTTCTTGCGTTCTTGCAATAGCCGCTTTTCCATTGATCGAACCTTGCTTTGCCCTTAAAACCTGGAGAAGAAACAGCGGCGTTTGCCATCAACCCTTGGTGAAACATGGGCTCACGGGGTTAACCCACAGCCGGTTGAGGTGAAGGCTGCTCGTGAGAGGGAGGCTACCCGCGACAAGGAGTTTCGCCCGAAATCTCGCCTGGAAGATAAAGACGGAGAATCTGAATGGCTCTGGGCACAGACCTGGAGAAGAAACCACCGAAGGGTTATACGAGGCTCCTGGGTATGACTGGGACAAACGTCTAAAAACTTATCGAGAAATGAGGCTGAGTAGGAAAATTATTCTAAGTCGAGGATGCAAGATTCCTACCTCTAGTGTCACAGCTCTATAGTATAATAATTGCCTCTCGCGAGCAACATTACTGTAGCTACTGATCCTTCTTCAGGCCTACCTTCCCAGCCTTTCTCAGCCCCGCAATAGCAATGACAATGCACACCAGCATGTACGCAAACATCGTCCAAAAACTTGCCCGATACCCTTTCAACAACTCCATAGGGTCATTTGCCCCCGAACTGCCGCCATGCCCATTCCCACCCTCACTGGCGCCCTCATCATTGCCAATTACTCCCAACGCTACGACTTGACAACTACCCATACCCAAGCTCATTCCAAACTGTGCCACAGTGTTGAAAACCGCACCTGCAAGCGCCTGATCTCTTTCCGGGAAGCTGTCGCTGATGATGATTAAGCCGACCGTGAACAACACATCTGCGGAAAAAGGAGCGAAGGCCTGGGCCCAGAAGGCAAGATAGAAGTAATTCCAGCTTGGGTCGAGCAGTGCCATGAAGAGCGGAGACACAGAGCAGATGACAGCACTGACCGTGACCAAGTAGAAAGCTGGAATCTTGTGGACAAACGTACCAACGAGTATGTTAATCAGCACACCAGCGCCGAGGTTCGGAAGTAGGTACAAGGAGGTAGTCAGTGGAGTGGCCTTCTGGATCTCTTGGAAGTAGAGTGAGGAGAAGAGCTCAATACTGTTCATGACGCCGTAGGAGAGAGCGACCATGATGCAAGTCGACGTAAAGGGAATGTTCTTCCAGAGCTTATTGGGAACTAGCGCGGATTTGTTGGTACGTTCGCGGTAGCGCATCCATGCCGGGAAGGCGAGGAGAAGGACGACGCTCACTGTAAGCAGAGAGATCGTTTCTGCAGATCGAATAGTAGTGAGATCTGCGCTGAGGATGCTACGACACGTTAGTACATCATGACATTGCATGTGTTGAAGATGCTTACGCAAGGACATATGCCAGTATTGCCAGTCCACCACTCGAAATTATGCCGCCGACCCAGTCGACCTCCTTCCCCACTTTCTTTGCGAGTGCATTAAGCCCGCCTTGACCGCCCGGCTTCAAGTTTGGCAGACTCCAGAAAGCTGCAACGGCTGTTGTCAGCAGAGCGCCCCCAGCCAAGTAAAATCCAGACCGCCATCCAGCTTTCTCGACCAGGACCCCACTGATGACTAGGCCAGCAGCGAACCCGAGGGGCTGACTGAAACCTAGACATGCGAATCCGAAGTTTCTTGCACGTCCAGATGGTACTGCCCCTGATATCAAGGCCACCGATGCTGGCAGGTGCATAGCGAGGGCGACTCCCTGAAGGGCCCGAAAGACTACGAGTTGCTCGCCAGTGCTTGAGAAACCGCAAGCCAAGGTAAAGGTCCCAATGAGTGTGATACCGAGCAGCTCGACGGGTCGTGCACCCACTATGTCAGCGATAGATCCAGCTATCAAAAGGCAGGCTCCAGATGTGAGACCATAGACTGAAGAAGGCCATAGATAGAGAGAGCGGTCTAATGACAGGGAGCGTGCGATCTCGGGTAGACCGATAGTGATAACACCATTTGTGAAGCTAGCGATGAAGCCTACAAAGGAGGGCGTGAAGATGGTAAGGAAGGTCTGGAGATTGGACGTTTTTGTCTTGAGTGCAGTTAAGCTGGAATCCGACTCGAAGATACCACCGAGGTGAGGCTCACCGAGTGTCCGCGCTGATTCTGCAGATAACCTTGCGTTGTGCAGTGATGACTTTGGTATGTTGCTCTTGGAGATGGTCTGCAGCTCGACTGCCTCTGTAACAGTTGCCATAGTAGTGCTCATTGTCAACTGTCGCAACAATGTAGATGTGCGTCAATAGTAAACGGCATATCAACTTATAGATATGTAATGAGTCATGCTTGGAATCAATGCGAAATTTTGAAGACTCCGATGTTGGTTTCTCTTTGTCAAATTGACGGATCCTCACGCCCTACTGTACACTTGTCAAGTGTGGAGCCAAGTTTAACACGCTATGATTGGCTAGAACGATACGTCAGCTTATTCTTCCAACTCTCCTTCCGTTTTCGAGATACACGTTGACCAATGTCAGTCAAGGAATGCTTTAAGTCAGTGTTTAGAACACGTCAAGAGGACATCGCTTACGAAATTGCGCCGTCTATTGCAAAATCGATGTAAGAAAGTTAGTTTTAGAGACTTGAGGGCGCACCAGAGGTCCGAAGGTAGTGATGGCTACAATGTGGACACGCCCACAAAAGGCTTTGAAAGTTCGACGCAGGCTTTTGGCGCGCATTGTCGCGTGGGTCGCACAGGAGAGCGCCAATCCCCCAGAAAGAATTTCCCGAGTGTGAGTGATTGGTTCTCCACGCTGCGAATGTGGGCCGGTGTGACGTGCTGTAAAGCGCGTTGCTCGTGGATACGCGCTAGTAAACAATCCCGCGTTCCCAGCCTCCTCCATATGCAAGCGCCAGCCACACAGTATCTCACCGAAAGTATCGAGGAACACGCTCTCCTCTTCCCCACACATTCCAAATCTACCATCTCTACACCGAAAAGTCTTGACAAAAGTCGCTAGCTGCATTCGTTGTTCAATACATTCCTGCACCTTCGTCTACTGGGTCCACATTCCAAAGAGCCCGCGCATCATGGCGCCGCACCCCGAATTTCTGGCTGATGCCCAGGCACAGAGCTCCTCCTCCCCTCTGGCCGCCCGCACTCTGCAGCTGGCTAAATCACTCTCGAAGCGCGATGACCTGTACGCGAACCTCGCAGGATCGGGCTCACGACCAGCGCATGACCTGTCTGGACCTGGGTTTCAGGTGCTGTTCGCTCTTATCGGCGTGGGCATGACCCTGACGGGCATCTGGTTCTTCATGTGGGCCAAGAATGGTGGCTTCAAGTGGAGGCAGGATGATTGGGAGGACTACAAGTCGACTGTTCTGCGTCGCAAGGGACCAGATGGAAAGACGCTGTCCAACGCTTCCAAAAGTACCAGGCTAGGAGGCGGCAGTGTCGTCCACGGTGGTAGCTATGGCGCCCCAACCAGTATTGGCTACACCGATGAGACTGGTACGAGTGCAGACATGAGCGAAATCCGCGACGCCGAAGAGGGCAAGTCACGCCATGGCCTTAGAGGTGGTGATGGCAGAAGCCACAAGAAGAAGCATCGCCGCGATTACACTAATGACTACAACGACCCCGATCTCGATGGATACCGTCACGAGAAGGCTGCCCGTGTTGGAGGCCTCAACCGCCAAGCTGATGGTATGTATACCGACTACTCACCCACCGAACCCTCCGACCTTGGCTCCAACGTCTCCGGCAAACCGCTCGTAAACAAGGAGAAGAGGGATCCCAAGAAGGAAGCCAAGGAGAAGGAGCGCCGCGCTCGTGAACGCATGAAGAACGCCAAAGCCGCCGAGAAGGAAGCTCTCAAGACTGCCGCCGCTGAAGCTAAAGCCCGCAAGGAAGCCGAGAAGGCAGCCGCTAAACGCGAGAAGGCCGACCAGAAGAGAGCAAAGAAGACGCGCTCTGAAGTCGGATCAGAGATGCCAGAGATGGCCGAAACCCGCACTGAATACACACGCGCCTTCACTGAGTACACCGCACCGTCTGAGTATGACCAATCTGAGGCCCGCGACTTCGCAGCTCCACCATCGAAATCTCCCGTCAAATCTACTCCTGTCAAGTCTACTCCTGTCAAATCCACCGCTGCCAAGTCTACTCCTACCAAGGCTGCTTCAAATGCTCGCCGTGCGCCTCCTTCCGCCGCCTACTCATTCACAGCCGGCGATGACGACGCCAATACTGTCTACACCGGCGCCTACACCGAAGCAAGCGACGACCGCACCGCCGCCGAATCCTCATACTATTCTGACTACCGCCCCAAGGCCGAGCGCGCCCAGCCACGCCACCAGTCGCGCGACCGCACCTCACAGTCGCGTGATCGTACCTCACAGTCTCGTCCCCGCCCTGCTGGGTCCCGCTCGCGCCCATCTTCTCAGACGCCGCAGAAGAGGCACCGCAGCTCTCAGCCTGCGACCCCTCAGGCACCTCAATCTGATATCTTCACAGCCGCCAACGGACCAACTCAGGGCCACATGTCCTACCCCTGCCACATTCCTGGTCTCAGCCAGGCCGGCACCGTTGTTCCCGGTGAGAGTGTAAGCCAGGTTGGTGCACCAAGCAACCGCCGTCGCCAGCAGGCCGGCACCGTTGTCCCCGATGAGAGCATCAGCCAGGTCGGTGGCAACCGCCGTCGTGAGCGTGGCGGTCGCGATGTCATGGCCGGTTACAGACGTGGTGGCGGCCGTCGCGATTCGCTGAGTGACAGCGACTCGTAGACGACTGATGCTACGAGGACCAGGGAACGAGATTGCATGACCGGCGTTTTAGGTTTGGATTTCAGCAAGCGAACAATCATGAATGGGAATGGTGATTGTACAGTGTACAGACGAGCGATGGATACCAGGATTGGGCAGATAATGGAGTAACGAACGGACGAGCGAACGTATATAGATACCGTAAGAATGATACCATGAGACGGATTTACATATTCTTTGCACTGTGCTGATTGGAAATGAGTCCTCTCCGGATGAGCCTTAGGCTTCAAGTCGGCATTCTGGCTCATTAGCCGCTGCGTCTTTAGTTACGATGCTGCCTTCTATGTGTTGCGCGGCCTGCGACGCCACATATCGGCACTCCGCTTCATACAAATCATTGAATCTGGTGTCCTGGGCTAGCGAAGAAGCAGAAGCAGAGGTTGATACAACCATAATTTCGTCAATCGAAGGAGCAAATGCTCTTTCGTCACGAGTCGGGTAATAGGATGCCAGGTTAGCTTGACAGTAATCACGGCAACAGGACTAAAATCACGTACACGATGTAGAAGGGGTATATTCATTTCCAGATCGCTAGAAGCGCTAAGAAGAATCGCAAGCATATAGCGGAAGAACTAATCATATCATGGCTGCGTACAAAGGCATTACCTCATCCCACTTCCATATCTCATGTCGAACCGATGTAAGCCCAGCCCAACTGGAACCGACGAGTGGGGAATAGAGCGATGTGAAGATCAGAGAAAAGTACTTGTACAGCGTAAAGAGTGTGAAGTCGTGGTCGATATTCGTGACAGGAGGAGAGCGCAATTCCTGAGACCGTAAGAGTAAAGGTTGCGTAGGTGAGATGGTGAGAGGGTGGATGCCTAAAGGTCCAGGCCCCGTAACTATTGCATGTTCTTGTGGTGGCAAAGGAGTGTTGCAGTCGTCTACAACTCATCCTTGACCCTTTGTGTGGCCTCTGTGGCTACGCTTGACGCGCTGCTAGCTGCTTCAACAGCAGTGCTAGATGCACTGGCATACATCTCACTGATACGCGAGTTGGCGGCCTCAACAGCTTGTGCGATCCTGCTGCTTGCGCTCTCCATGGCACCTTGCTCGGGCCCGTAAACAGCGGAGCTGATCTTGGAGTAGGCATAGTCAGCGTTCTCACTGGCGACTGAGGCAACCGACTCATATGCCTCTCCAGCGTTGCTTGCGACTGAACTGTATACCTCTCCGGCGCCGCTGACCACAGAGCCGTATGTATCAGAGGCACCGCTGGTAACCGAAGCGGCGTACCCAGTAGCAGTTGGCGTTCCAAAGATTGCTGCACTGATCGCGGCCTGAGCGCTGACGGCGGCGGCAGTAAAGCTATCTTGGGCCTGCTGAGTGCCATAGATAGCCTCGCTAACTTGAGACTGGATAGAGGCGTACGCACTGGCGACAGACTCGCTAGCCTGCTCAGCAGCACCCTTGGGGGTTCCATAAACGGCGATCGACGCACTCTCGACAGCTTGATCGATTTGTGCGCTGGCTTGGCTAAGAATGGTCTCAACAGCAGCCGGTGGGGTAAAGATAGAGCTGACGACTGAGGAAGCGGAGGCATAGGCGTCGGCAGCATATTCGGTTGCAGCCTCAAAGCTTTCGCCAGCGTACGAACTTGCGGAATCGTACTGCTCATTCACATACGACTCAGCGGAGGCAACGACAGCCGGCAGACCAGTGGAGTATGCTGATGCGAAGCGGCTCATAACGCTTTCAGTAAAGTCAGGCTCCTTACCGACCACTAGCTCAGAAATCAGAGCTTGAATGCCAGCGTATTGTTCAACAGCCCTTGAAGTAGCTTGTGCGCCATACACACCAGCCTGAGAGTAGACGGATTCGGCCCAAGGGGTGGGCTGACCGTAGACCTGAGTGCTGGCCTTGGCAATCAAGGCTTCCCAGTTTTCGCTGGCTTGAGAGGCGATAGATTCCGTCCATGGTGTCTCAGAGCCAATGACGCTTGAGCTGGCTGCAGACGCCAGAGATTCGGCAGCGGCCTGTGCATTCGATGCTATGGACTGGGCGTTTGCAGCTGCGGAGTTCGCGGTATCTGAAACATCAGATACGACAGAAGCTGCTGATACCGATGCGACTGAAGCGAAAGAGCTTGCTGATGCAGATGCGACAGAGGCAAGAGACTCTACGGTACCTTGTTGAGGGCCATAAACAGCGCTAGAGGCGGCATCCAGGAACTCAGAGTACCGACCGTGAGCGAGTCCGATAGCCTCGTAGTACTGACGGCGTGCACTGTCAACGCCGGAGGTGGGCTGCGAAGATAACTGAGCCGAAGCTTGGCTGAGGCCTTCAGACAACCGTGACGATGCAATAGATGAGACTGACTCAAAGTAGCCTTGAGTTGGGCCTGCAACGTAGCTTTTCGCTGACTCGGTATACTGGAGAGCAGCCTGTACTTGCTGGCTAGCCGCAGCAACAGAGTCGGAATATGCCTTCTCGAAACCAGACAGTAGTGTCTGGTAAGCGGGTTGCTGCGTTCCAGAAGCAAGAGTTGAGAGCTGGGACTTGGCGTTCTCAAGTTGTTCGCTGGCAAGGCTGACGGCGTTGCTGTAGCGTGAACTGACTTCAATCTGCACGGTCTTGATGACAGCAGTAGGAGTTGGAGTGCCATAAATAGCGTATGATGCACTGCAGATTGTTAGAGTGAATGTGACCAAGTGGAGTTGGTACTTACGCGGTGACAGCATCAGCAAACTTCACGGAAGCCACACTAGTAGCACTCTCCAGGGACTGCTGCTGTGTGCCATATAACGCCGCTGAAGCGGCGGCGATGGCTTTGGCGTACTGTTCACTTGCAAGAGATGTAGCAGACTCGACACTTCCTTGTGTTTTGGTAGCACCCAGCAGAGCTTCGCTGACAGCTCTGGTCAGTTCAGCCGCACGGTCACCAGCGTCGGCAACGATACTCTGAAGCTTAGCAGAGTAGTTTTCGTCCTCATCGTCGTCAATGACGTCGTCAAAAACAGGCTCACGGGCCTCAACAAGGACTTGAGCAGCGACGCCGCCCCAAACCTTTTTGGGTGACTCTGCAGCAGCGGAGACCTTATCAACTACAGCGTCCTTGGCCTCTGAAGCAGCACTGGATGCACTGCTAACTGCCATGCTGACACCGCTACTAGCGCTCGATGCACCGCCAACGACCACTTCAGAAGCCTTCGATGATGCCTCTGACACCACGCTCTGCGCTGAAGGAGTCTCCGAGCCGGCAACAGACTCGTAAGCTTTCGACGAAGCCTCTGACATCTTCGAAGAAGCATCGGACACTGCACTCTTGATTGAAGATGCAACACTCTCGCTGACTGGAGTCTCAGAGCCGACGATCGCTTCCGAGGCCTTGGACGAGGCGCTCTCCACACTATCCGCAACTTGTTGGGCTGCTTTGCGCACACGAGGAGGTACCGTGTTATCTGTGAAATCATCGGTGGCATCATCGGCCCACAGCTTCCACTTGGCGACATCCTTGAGGCGAACTAGCTCGTTGACGTTCTTTGAGGCAATGGCCATGGCCTCATCTTCAAGACGCTTGGCTTCTTCGTGAGCGATGCGGAGGCCCTCGTGCCTGGAGCCCACAGACTCAACTTCGGCTTGCCATTCCGTAAGAGTCGACTTCAGCTTGTGGTATTTCTGCCAGTCTTTGTAGGTGACGCCGTCAGTCCATGCCCATCGCATTCCCACCTCCTGAAGTCCAAGGCCGTGAACTCTCTCCAGAACCTCAACAGTACTCCTGACAGCAGCCTGCACAAGGGTATCAGTCTCCGTATCATAGGAAGCCTTCCACTCGCGGATATCTTGGGCCTTCTGCTTGACAGCCTGTCCAAGCTCACGGGCCTTGGCGCTGCACTGCTCGTGTGCTGCTTCAAGGTCCTTCTCACTAGCATCCTCGGGCAGAGACTTGACGGTGCGCTTGACAAAGCTCTTCAAGCTAGCGATGGTCGTATCCGCACTTTCTTCGAGCTTGACGATCAAGGCTTTGCCTTGCCCGTTAACGCCATTCTCAACCTGGCGGTCGGTGATCTCAGTAACACGTTGCTCCAGGTCTTCGGCACCTTTGTCCGCTGCTGCAGCGAATTTGCTCTGCCACTGTCGGAGATCCTCATTGAGCTTTTCCTTGAGCTCTTCAGACGAAAGACCAGAATCCTTGGGGTCAATCGATGCCTCAGGCTGAGCTACAAGAGAGGAACTAGACGAGTCACCTAGAATGCTGTTGACTACACTCGAAGCCGCTTCAGTGGCAGAGTTGATAGATGCCGAGGCGACAGAAGCGATGGAGCTGGAGCTCGATGCAGCGACAGTAGGAACAACCTTGGAAGCGTCGGTCGCAACAGTAGATCTGCAAGCGGTCAGAAACGTGTAGAGCGTACAGAGTCGGTTTCTTACGTCTCAGGGTTGACAGCATCGAAGACAGATTCAACTTTCTTCTGGTCGCGGTAGCGACCGAGGCGTTCGGAAATACGAACCAGCTGTGGTTCAACGTTATCGCCGTAGAGGACACGGAGCTGGGGCCACACATTGCGGATCAGGAATGCCCAGGTGACGTCCTTGGCAGAGCGGACGTGAGGGAAGACGACATCGACAACGACATGACGGCCTTGAACACGAGCTTTGTGCAAGTACGGCAGAGATGCTTCGTATGCAGGGAGGAGCGACTTGTGGTAGACAGTGTTCGAGCCGTCCTTGATCTGATCATAGTAGGGGCTGGCGGCCTCAGAAGCCTTCTGAACATGAGGTCCAAGGTAAGCATCGTACTGTGCCTGGGCTGCGTTCTGGGCAGTCAGGAGGTGCGGGCGGACAGTCGTGTCCCAGTTTGCTGCGGCCTGCTTCTGTGCCAGCTCAACTCTGTGCGCTCCGTACGTAGCATACTGCTTCTTCGTAAAGCTGGCGGCGGGTGTGTAGACCTGGCGTCCGAAGCGATCGGCATATGGCTTGACTTTCTCGACGTGAGGAGCAAGGTAGGTCTGATAATAAGGCTCCAAGTAAGGCGTTGCGTAGGCCCGGGCCTGCAGGTATGGAGCGCAGACGCGGGGAGAATCGTCATTGAGCTGTGTCATAGAGGACGGACACCTAAAGGCTGCAGTAAGGATGAAGTACCATATCGATAGCCTGCGCTTGTTAGCTTTGCTACAACATCGGGCAAGAACTAGAGGAGCTTGTATACCTCAGCACGATGCTTGTGATGGCCCCTGTAAACGATCTTCTTTGTTTCCTTTGGCGCACAGTAACACTCGAAGATTGCGACTTGCTGGCGAGCCCGTTGGGCTGGCCGTTCGTTGAACCAACGTTGGCTGAGCCGTTTAGATATCCATTGGCTTTGGGTTTTGAGCCCTTTTTGGCCCGGCCGTTGCTGTGCGGGGCGGCCATGGTCGCGGTGTTGCGACCTGTAGACGGTCAACGGCTGCTCGCGTGTTGTGGGCCCGTTTATCGTTGGCGATGTGGGCGTAGTGCAACTATCGGCACCTGCAATGGTCGTCAGCGCGAAATGAGGGAGAGGGAAGAGGCAGCAGCACGCACGATGAATGTTCTCAAATCCTCGGAGTACTAGCTAGAAAGTCAGGCTCCGGGCTTGTGATTGACTGATGATAGCTGATGGGAGCTAGCTGCCGCGCTTCGTGCAAGCGATCTTGGAGGATCTGTGATGTAATTGCACGTGCGGACGGGAACTCAAGCAGGAATATCAAGGAACGCGCCGTGAAAGGAGACAAAACACGGCAGAGGAGTGATCTGAAGTAACACGAGGAGCGTCTGGGCAAGAACAAGTGCGCGTGTGTGCGGTCTGCAATAAATTCTTGCAGTGTCTCCGCTGTGCTCAGGAGGAAGGCGCGGTGCTTCAGATGCTGGTGCAGGTGCGACATCACTGGCTCTGGCGCGCTTAGCTCCGCTGCGAACCTCTCTGTCGGCATATGCACGATCATGGCCGTCTGGATGAGCCAGTGAAGCCGATGATGCTAACGATTGCGTGACATTGCACCCTGCTGCACCTGCTGGACCCCGCACAAGTCTCAGTCGCTGCACCTTCAGAGACGCGCCAGAGTGGCAGCGCCAAGATGCGGCAACATCGCGACTTCCGCGCTCCGAATGTGGACCCCGACCGCGCTCTTGTCATCACTGCGCCTCAGTACCGTACCCAATCTCCGTTTCCACCACGACTGGACTCTGTAGTCCGCAAGTGAAGCAAATTATTGTCAAGAGCAAACGTATTCACAAGCTCAGTGCTCGCCAGCGCGACTGCCAGCACTCCCCAATGGTTTACTGATCCACTCCACCACGGCTCTCGGCCAGAACATTGTCAACCCTACATTTCACTCCCGTACGATCGCTGAACACAACTACCGGACACGATCACCACCGCTATAGACGATGGCCACCGACGCTGGGCCGCTCGACGCGGAGCTTCCGGGCCAGGCTCATGACACCGCGCCCGACGCTGACAACGATGCCTTCCACGACACCCGCTCTACAACCTCGAATATGGGCGACAAGGACGAGGCGGACACATGCCGTATATGTCGCGGCGAAGGCACGGCTGACGAGCCGCTGTTCTACCCTTGCAAATGCAGTGGCAGCATCAAGTATGTCCACCAAGAGTGCCTCATGGAGTGGCTATCACACACGCAGAAGAAGCACTGCGAACTATGCAAGACATCATTTCGCTTCACGAAGCTGTACCATCCCGGCATGCCGACTCGCATTCCTACCGCCGTCTTCCTGCGTCGTGCGGCTTTACATGTGGCGAACATGTTCTTCACTTGGTGCAGGGGAGTCTTGGTCGCGTCTGTATGGCTAGTGCTACTACCATGGTGTATGCGAGTTGTCTGGCGTAGCCTCTTTTGGGTCGGAGACGGCGGCTGGGCGCCGGACGCATACGCAGCTGTGCCAGCTGTCGCGAATCACGTTAAATCCATCACGTCTAGTCCCTCTGACCTGGAGGCGGTTCGGTCCTCACTGGAGGCTGCAAAGGCTAATGGTACAGCGCAAAACCTGACTCTTTCCAATTTATTGATGGCTTCCGTATCAACAACAGCTCAGCAGCACACTGTCATCGCAAATGAACCGCTCTTCTGGACAATTTTGAAGCGCCTCTTCTTCGGTTGGCCTCATCCAGTCGCTGCCCTTGCGCCCACTACGTCTAACACTACTGGACTCAACGTTACAACGGATCCTTTGGGCTTCCGCAATCCTTCACTCCTGTCTGACGTTCCTTGGTTCCATTGGTTCAGCTCGCAGGCAGCGAACCGATTTCTGATCGATGTCTTTGAAGGCCAGATCATAACCATGCTGGTGGTCGTTGCCTTCATCCTGATATTCCTGATTAGAGAGTGGGTCGTTCAGCAACAGCCTGTCATCAACATGGTGGCCCTTGGAGGCGACGGTGCTGCACAAGTCGATCGAGCTGCAGCCCTGGTCCCAGATGGAGAAGTCGAAGAAGGACCAGAACCACAACACGAAGACATCGCAGAGCGTGATGGAGCTGTTGAAACCAACGAGCCTCTCATTGTAGAGGGATCGCAAGAGCCAGACCCAAACACAGTTGCGGGTGTGATGGCGCTTGGAGCTCGTCGTCCCAACGATTTCCTTCGCAGGCAGCGAGAACGGGCCAGCGATCTAATGTTGCAAAACCCCGACTTGCCCTCTGGGTTGAGGGAGACGCTGCGATCCGAAACGACCGAAGAAGGAAGAATGCTCTTTGTTGAGAGTTTGTCCAGCGAGCAGGTCAATCTAATCAGGATGATCTACGACCAGTCAGTGATTGATGCATACGCAAGTTTAGTTGCAGAAGAAGAAGCTGAATCAAGTTCGACCGAGGCCGCGTTTCCCCCGGCATCGAGGAACGAGCCATCTCAGCCCATTGGCCCGGACGGACTTGAGTCATCGCAACGACCGGAGATGCCTACACGAGATAAGTCTTTCGTTGCAACAGAGATACGTCGCGGTCTCGAGGAAGGCGTTTCTTGGTCCTTCGACAATGTACCAGGTTCCTCAGGTGACGCCTCCCCCGGAATTGTCCCTACTAATTGGGACGACGAAAATCCAGGAGCATCAGCAAATCACGAACATGACGCGACTTACTCTGATAACGAGCCTACTAGCGAAGGCAGTAGTGGAAGTTGGCAGCAGGTGTCCGATGTCCATGTGGAAGAGGATTCCGACCAAGCGCTGGAAGGACGACAATCACAGGACAAGGGCAAAGGCAGAGCCAACGATGACTTTGCTCCAGGTCACGAGAACGATTCTATGGAGAACTCTGGCGTGGAAGGCTCGGCGGATGCTGAAGAAGGCATTCGGGTAGAAACCACGATGGATGTCGATATTACAGCAGGGCCTCATGCACAAGAGCATGATATAGAGCAGCAAGACACCCCTACACCGGATGGTTCGTCTGCGACTACAGACATGCGCCCGGCGCCAGCTGAAGCCCCCGAGCTAACGATCCTGGATATAATCATGGACTGGGTTTACGGCCCCGCAGATCCTGCGACCCGGCCAGTTGCGGAGGTCTTGAATGATGAACATATCGTGCGCAATATTGAAGAAGAAGCGCCGTTTGTCCCCTTCGCCGGCAACGAGCCCCTCGAGCCTGCCGATGCAGCCATCCAGGATCCTGAAGTCGCTGCCGCTGCTGCCCAAGCCGGTATTGACGTTAATGACCAAGAAGCGATCGAGGATGCAGAAGACCTAGAAGGTATTCTTGAGCTCATTGGCATGCAAGGACCCCTCGTTGGATTGTTCCAAAATGCACTCTTCAGTGCTGTCCTGATTTCTGCGACCTTGGCTTGTGCAGTTTGGCTACCATATTTGTGGGGTAAAGTCGTCATCTTGTTCATGGGAAGCCCGATCTCGCTTTTCATCAAGCTTCCCCTACAGATTGTCGCCACTGCGACGGATTTGGTGGTAGACTTTACGCTCGTGGTAGTTGGTGGTCTCGCATTTTGGGTGTCCCAGCTGACATTAACGCTCGTCAAGCTTGTGACTAAGGGTGAAGGGTCTCTTTACCTTGAGAGCTCAATCCGGCGCCTTTCTGTACCTGCGCATTCGATTGTTAAAAACGCTGCGGTGCGTATCACGGAGGCCCTCCTCAATTCATCGCTCTCGACGAGTCCCGGATATTTCAGACTATCCATTAACTCGCACGCTGCTTTGCGTAGCTTACAAAATTCGACATCGTTCGCTCTGAACCAGACGAGTCATGCGTTTAGCGCTGTGCTTGAGGACGCGCAAACCGAGTCAGCGATTGGGCTACTCTGGAAAGGATTGGTTCGCGCGACAAGCGGCGTAGAGGATCTGATCCAACAAGGCAGATACCTTCTCGCCTGGCTGTGGACCTCAAAGTCATACAAGATTACTCTCAACATGAGCCTTGGTAGCAACGAAGCTGTTGCATCTACGCTAGAGTACTGGACGGCAAATGATCGCCTAATCGCTGTACTTGCAGGTTACACTTTCTTCGCCCTGGCCGGAGCCGTTTATCTCAGGCGTGGGGCACCGTTCAGCACATCTCAGCAAGGTCAGAAGATTGAACGTATCATTTCAGATATCCTGCAACAAGCGGGCGGCGTGTTAAAGGTGATTCTCATCATTAGCATCGAGATGCTAGCATTCCCACTTTACTGTGGCTTGCTGCTCGACCTCGCCATGCTCCCTTTGTTCAAGAATGCGACAGTCTACTCTCGGTGGCAATTTGCCGGCAATAGCCCCTGGACAGCTGGCTTTGTACACTGGTTCATTGGCACTTGCTACATGTTTCACTTTGCTCTCTTTGTGTCAATGTGTCGCAAGATCATGAGGAAAGGGGTCTTGTACTTCATCCGCGACCCAGACGATCCTACATTCCACCCAGTCCGAGATGTTCTTGAGCGCAGTGTAACCACCCAACTTCGCAAGATAGCTTTCAGCGCCCTCGTATATGGCGCACTAGTCATCATCTGCCTTGGGGGTGTCGTCTGGACCTTGAGCCGCGTTACATACGGCGTGTTGCCTATCCACTGGACAACGGAAGCACCGTCTTTAGAGTTCCCGTTAGATCTACTCTTCTACAACTTCCTCACACCAGTCATCATCAAAGCCTATAAGCCGGGAGAAGGTTTACATGCGGTGTGCACATGGTGGTTCAAGAAGTGTGCCGGTGCTCTGCGGTTGTCACACTTTCTTTTCAACGAACGAATTGAGGATGAGGAAGGCCACCACATCAACTCTACTTGGCTCGGCTGGGTTGTCGGCCGCAAGGGCGATGTCGATACGCCGCAAACCCAGACAGAGGATAAAAAGACAGCCGTAGATGGTGTCGTTGATGCCTACTTCGTTCGTGATGGTCGATATGTCCGGGCGCCTGCCTCGGACCAGTGCCGTGTGCCCAAGGGGCAAGCTGTCTTTATCGACGTGGACAGAGATAATGTGCGCAAGGACGGGAATACCGATGGAGGGGTGCACAATTCAGACCTGGTGCAGATGGTCTACATTCCACCCTGGTTCCGCCTTCGCATTGCATGCTTTGTGGTTACCATCTGGATCTTTATGGGCATGAGTGGGATCAGTGTCACCATCATTCCGCTGATGTTCGGCCGCTACCTGTTCTCCCTCTTCTTACCTTCAACGGTGGAGATGAACGACATCCACGCTTTCTCACTTGGTATCTACACACTTGGGAGTGTTGCGTACAGCGGATACCAGCTCTACAAGCTTGCCGCCTCTCTTAACAGGCCCAACGTTTCGCCTCTAGCACAACTACGTTCCGTTGCAGCCACAGCTAGCCGTGTCGGTCTCACGATTATCCGTTTCAGCTACGTATGGACGTCACTTATTTTCGCCCTTCCTTTGCTGTGCGCGGTCCTCATCGAGCTCTACTTTCTAATGCCACTACACGCCTGGATGGGTCCTAACGAGCCGCATGTCGTCCACCTGATCCAGGATTGGACACTGGGTTTTCTTTATTCTCGGCTCGCAGCACGTCTCATTTTTGCGAACCGCAATACCCGCCCAGCGCAAGCATTCAAGCAGGTCATTGAGCGAGGCTACCTCCACCCTAACGCCAGGGTTGCAACACGTTGTTTCGTTCTTCCTGTGCTTGCGCTTTTCACTATCGCTATCGCGGTGCCTGCCTCTGTGGCATGGATCTCTACTCATCTGCTACACCGCGGCGCGAATGAGGCAGTGAAGAATCAGGTCTGGCGTTACAGTTACCCAGCGGTTGGACTCAGTATTGCATTCATGTTCGCGAGCAGAGTTATAGCAAGAATCGTTACTAGGTGGCGACTTATTGTCAGAGATGAAGTGTATCTCATAGGAGAGAGACTGCATAACTTTGGCGAGAAGAAGGCGCCTCAGGCGAGACAGGACGCTGACACGCAGTCAAGTGGAGAGGGCAGTGTAGTAACACAGACCCCGCAGGTGGTAGTAGGGTAATGGAGAATGGTACCTAAACCTGATGCATGGTAGGCGTTACGAAAGGATACCCAGTCGTTTGGCATAACATTCATTTGTACTTAGTCTTTTTCCCTGCATAGTAACTACGCTCTTCAAGTAACGATTCGCTCCCATCATGAATTGTCGCACAAACTAGTTTGGATTTGAGGAAGGCTGTTTTGACACTCTCACATGCCAAAGCCTGCGAGAAATGGCATGTCTCGGCAGCTGACACCGTCGCACTTATTAGTGCTGATTAGACATTACAGACTGCAGTGTCACGCAAGCTGCATAAGCTCCTCTTGTAGAACTGTGTGGTATGATCTCCATTCGTAGTACACTTATACACACGCAAGCTCTCGTCATGCGCTTACACCCGCATGCCTGACAACGTGCTGACAATTAACATTTCGTGCCGCATCGTTGCGTCTCTCGGATCGAGCCGGAAAAAACTGGATATCTAATACGCCCAACGCCATGCCAAAAGTAGAACCGAAACAAAGATCGTGCTTATATCCACGTCAGATAAGACGCAGCAGCCAGCATCAGTGGTACTGCGATGGACGCGTATGTGTTGACGGCCATAGCGTGGGGTGCCGGTGAGCTCGTTGTTGCGTAGACGATCTGGAAGCCAATCTCCTGGCCGGGAGATGTGGTGTTGAGGCAGTTGGTATTGTTGACTTCTGGCACGTCCTCGGGTTCCGCGAACGTGATGTCTGCGCACTGACTTGTTGTTAGCGATGATGGTCGTTCAGTTTTAGGATACCAGACTCACGTTGTACAAAGCTGCGCCGTGCTGTGCCAACTCAATGACCTGAATCGTTGCGTTGTCCCCGACCTTGGGTGTGTAATTTGCTGGCAGCGGAACCTGCGGCAGGCAGAATGTGCCATCGTATTGCTGGTTCGAAGGGCCGGTGATTTGGAAGACGCCGACTGCGCTATGCGAGTAGTTGAGGGGTTCGTTGCCGTATCCCATGTTGATGTAGAATTGTGCGTTTGCGTGGCCTGGGAACCATCCCGGTTGAATTGATACTGCGCCGCCCTTCAATGGCCATTTCGTCCGATTCTGCGATGTGGGCATGCCGCCGCCTTGAACACATTAGATATTTGGCCTGCAAAGGGTAATAGAGTGATTACGCACATGGGTACATCCATTGCATTCCATATGGGAAGCCGACAGTGCCGTTATCGTAGTTGATGCCCAGTGACCCGGGTACGATGCTTGGGTCGGTTGGCGACGCGGTTCCGTTGGTGTGGATATTGTTTCCTCTCCATCCGGGGTACACGATAACGGTATGCGCAGCAGCAAGGGATGACCAGCTGGCAACGAGGTAGACGAGTTCAGTGAAACGGAACATGTTGGCGATTCCAGCAGACGGATTATCGGATTGATGCAGATTCCCTATCTCTTTTGTACGCGGTGCACGGTTCAGATATCGAAAGTCGCGACGCAAGCCCAGCAGCGTGCGGTGGCGGGGGCATCAGCACTTATGGAACCTCACGGCCACGCCTCGTGCGACCACACCCGATTCGATAATGCGAACGCCTCAAGCGAATAGAACTCTGCAAAGGGTCCGCAGCTTCTGCGCCCGCTGGCTGGCCAGGCACTGTAAGTCATCCGCTGTGTCGGCCATTGTGAGCAGGCTTGCACGAATAGGCTTCTAGGTAGCATATTGGCTTGACAGGGGGACTCGACCAACGAGCTGCGGGATGCACCTCGCGCTCCCGCCACCAAGACGGCCGGGCCACATAGTGCATGCTGAAGAAGATGGGGGCGTGAATCTTGATTCGTCAAATTCATGTGATGGGCCTGTGGCCTCTGCAGGTCACTCGGTAGTCGAAATCTGGTCCGTGCGAAGCGCCGACTCCACCTTCAAGCCAGGTCGAAATGCGGATCCTCTTGTGCAGTACCAGGAAGCATACATACGAACGCGCGCGACTCGGTACGTGATAGTGTGATCGAAGCATGACTTTCAGATCGCTGGCGCGTTGATGATGTGAATGTTGACAGAAGACGGGGCCGAGACATCCTGACGGTTCGCGTTGCGCGTTCATGGCAGCAAAGGGTCAAAGTCAGCATGCTGCTTACGTTGGAGGCATGGATGTCTTCTTGTCTCGTCGTCAGTGGACTGCATCCATGTGGCAAATGTGATTTCGTGGAGGAGCGGATGTGCAGTGTTGTATGCCGTGCTTGGAGGTTGCTAGTTGGTGCCTACTGTATTCGGACTGGACGCCAGTGCAAGCGAGCCCGTTATGGCGGACCCTTACTCTAAGGATTTGATCTGACGGGGAAACTTGAAAGGAAGGTCCGCTTGTCAAGCACTTACCAGCTTACCAGACAGGGAAGTGGTGGGGCGAAGATGCTTCTTTGGAATTGCAAGTATGCAATGCACCTGTGCTAAGCCGGGAACAAGACATGTGCAGTCCCGTTGGCACAGCGCAGGTGTATGCTCGTGTGTATCTCCCATTTCTGCCTGGCAGTTTGAATCGAGGGCTTTGCCACATCATCTTGACGTCTGATTTACCATCAGGGAAGGTCTGATGCACTGCGCATTTACCCAAGCTATCGACACCTTGCGTGGGCACCACCTGAACAGAATTCCTAAAGCAGTCACTTGGATGCAGATTAGAGCCTTTGGCTGTGGTCCGCTCTGCTTCGACCTCCTTGCCCACATCTCGTAGCCTCAAGAACCAACAGAACGTGATCGATACACGAGCTTGAATAAGCATCTGAGAAAATGAGTGAAGATGTACCTGTATCACTCCAAGGGACATGCGTGAGGTGGCAGGGATGCCACATAGCAGGACAACTCTAGCACCACTAATCAAAGGGATGCTTAGGAAGTGTGGAGATGTGCTGATCCTCCAACACATTGCAATCCCGCAAGTAACTTGCACACTAGACGTTTATTACCGTACATAACTTTGGCACTATTGTTTACAGTGAAATGAGCCGTTCGATCTCGAGGTACGATGATGACTGTTCGAGAATGTACTATCAGTGACACCTTGTCTACTGTGATCGACGGAAGTACTCAACTATGTAGTCAGTCAATCATTTGACGATGTTTTACCGTCACTCGACCTTGCCATCTGCTTAAATTTCCTCTTCTTAGTTCTCAGGGAGCCTTGAAGCGAGCGCTCTACACATCATGCCCCACTACAGCACAGCCTGGTAATGAACTTCATCAATACATAACTGTAGATGATTGTTTGATGTCTGACATCATGCAGTACCAAACTAACGATCGGCATTCGAGCCTCAACTCTCGCCTTCCACTGGTATGGTTACGCCGAGACTCCGCAGACGAGTAGTCGCTGCCTCTACCAGCGCGGTGTTGCGCTGTAGCATTTCCTGGATATACTCGTTTTCCTGTTTGCGCGATTGAGACGGTACTTTCACAGTCGCCGCACGCGCTTGCTCCTCCTGTGCTTCTTTTTGTGTATCTGCCACTTGGCTTGCCAACGTCTTGTTCAGCTCTTTGAGTTTGTTCAGGCGCTGCCATGCTGGGACCTCGCTTCCATCAACATCACCGGTCAGTGTCCTGTTAGACTTGTCCACGGAGCTATCCATCGTCTGCAATTCCTCCACGTAACTGGCCTCCTTCTCGCTGAGCTCGGTCGAGCTGATGCTGTTCATCTTGCGGCGGAGGCTCTCATAGCGGGCGTTGATTGCGTCTTGCCTCTTTCTGACCTGCTCCAAACGATCGTCAATCTGGGCCGATCCATACATTGATCCGTTGTCCGAGGGTTCTTCGTCGTTACCAATGACAGCGTCTATCTTTGGGACAACCTCTGCTGTCCGATACACTTGGTCTCTGAAATCGTCTTGAAGGCGTGTGGCACGGTTGAACAGATCAGCAACGGCTTTCTGAAGCTTCTCCGTGTGCGCAGACAGGACCCGATGAACGTCCATCAACAGTTCGAGATTTGCTGGTGATAGCCGAACTTCGTCCTTCAGCGAAGCTTTGTGTCGAGCAGGAATATTGATCGAGTTGTAAAGGTTGAACGGCTCATAAAACTCCTTGGGTTCCCGCCACGCTTCGCGCACCTCCTTTTGGGGAACAGCTGCCTCCAGGTACTCGGCAAGCTCCTCCTCTGTCGGAACACCATCTTCGGGGGCGTCAAGGAGGGCGGCTTGAGGCTCATCGTTGACTGTGGTCAGCAGCATATAACCAACGTTGCCGTCTTCAACAACGACGGCTGAAGTGACTTCTTGTTCAGTAGTGTTGCGTGCAGGTCTACGTTCCAGATACTGCGTGACCTGGCTGCTAGCAGACGCAAGGAGCCGCTGCAGGCGGAAATCGGCACCCTCTGCGTGCGGCTCGGAAAGTTCGTTCTCAAGTTTCCGTATCCATGGCTCCATAGTTATGTATGTGACTCCACTAGCGGTCGAGACGAAGAAGGAGAAGTCAGTATGTACGTCTTGGGTGATTGTCTGGTTGTATGTTGATTCGCCAGTTCCTTTCAGAGTAATAGTCTCTGCGATGATAAGGTCGTGCTCTGTTTGTGCGACCTCAAAATCGTCCTAAACTGGCGTTACTCATAGGTAGCGTGACTACCACGCGGTGACATACCTCTGTCGATGGAAGCCATCGTCCGACAATCCCCTCCAAATCAATGCAAACATGCACCTTGCACGTATCAGTCAGTAAACAGACAACAGCTGCTGGCAGACCCTCGGCAGCCTCTTCTTCTGAGCCATCCGAGAAAGTCTTCAGAGAGTAGACAATCATGTCGCTCAGCTCAAAGTCTTCAACCTGAGGCGTAATTGCGAACGGGCCCTGCAGAAGCGGTACTGCTGGCGCGCTTAACGGTCGGCTGAAGACCTTGACCGAGTCACCATTCGGCAGTGCCTCTACAAAGGGCTCCTCATAAAGAATGTCAGACAACCAGGAGAGCTGCTTCTCCGAAGTTTTGACGTCCTCTTTTGGCGCATCGTCGTCTTCGGACATCTCATTGTAGTTTATGTTGATGGAGGAGGCCAATGTCTGAAGACATGTAAATGCGCCAGGGGTTTCGACTAATTGCCACCGGCGCGGAAGAATAGGGCACAGGGCATAGACATTCCCAATGACGGTAGCAATCCATAGCGTCATGGGCGCCCAGCCATGCACACCTTCCTGCTCGGGGAAGTCTCCGAAGCAAGCAGACGCAACCTCCAGTTCCACCGAGTCCGGAGAGAACGCCTTAGTAGCTCCGTAAATCGAAGCGCCAAGATCGTCTTGGTCCTTTTGTGCGTTGATCAACTTGACCAGATCGATGGAGAGACTGGGATCGCTGAATGTCGACCTGTCTGCGCGGTTGACCTCCCATAATCGCACCACTCCCGCCTTTGTGATAGTGACTAGGCATCGCCCATGATATCCGAGAGGGTGCCACAGTGTTGTTGCAATCGGCGATTCTTCGAGAACGTGCGCGGTGGGACCGACCTGGAAGGTCTTCGGTTTGATGGGGCTGTCGTCGTTGCCAGATTCGAGTAGCGAAGAGTCAGGCAGAGCCACGACATGTACAGTGTGCGACGTCGAGACCGCGAGGTAGTCGCCGGCGGGAGATATAGTGAGTCGTGAAATTGGGAGTGGTATCGACACTTTGAGGGTGCGGTATGCTGGCGAGACGCCTTCCTTTAGGTTGACTAGATCCGCCCATCGAATCTCGTGTCCGACGGCGACAAAGATTTCAGAGCCCCTTGTCGCAATCGTCTTTCGTGGCCCGAAGTCCTTGCTCTTTGCTGCGGCGACGGTGCCGTTGCTCTGTTTAGGCGCAAACAGATGATAGCCGGGGCTGGGGCGCGAAAGCCATTCTGGCGTATAGCTGAGCACTTTCGGCATATCGACCTGCTTCCGTGAACCGTATGTACTCGAGTTTCAGTCGGCCTGGTAAGTGTGGCCGGTGAGAGAATAGGACTGCGACGCGCAAACAAAAGTGAGAGCGGCCATGAAGAAGCTCGACGCGCGCGCGCCAGGCTTGGCGCTGTAGCTACTTCCTGAAGCTCTCTGCGAAGTCCGACCGCGACCACGACACTTTCACCACATCAGACGCGCTCGCAAACGTCCCGACAAACTACCCAATCGGGTCGCATAGATATCTCATACACGCTCGAGGTACTTTCTGAGCATAATGCCGGCGCTCCGAAGCACGATCGAGCGCCTTGACAAGCCAAGCTCATATGCCACAGCAAAGGTGCGCTTTTACCACTCTACCGGTCCCTCGGCGATGCTGACTGAGCTCGATAGAAACGCAGAAGGAACCGCGACGATGATGAGCGAGGTCCCACCCCCGAAGTCGACGACAAGCTGAAGGATGCGACCACCCTCTATGTGGGCAACCTGTCATTCTACACAACAGAAGAGCAGATCCACGAACTATTCTCCAAGTATGTCGTCAATTTCCCCAATGCCCTCCACCAATCTTCTGCAAAGATGACACAATCTTCGTTAATCCCAGCTCACTCCGATGCACTTGTTGCACTTGAGGTGAAAGCGAAATCACGTCTGAGCTCTTTACCCATCACAGCACCACTGCACACACTCTCGAATGCTTGTACTGACCAGCTTCAAGGTGTGGCGAAATCAAGCGCCTCGTCATGGGCCTCGACCGCTTCCAGAAGACACCCTGTGGCTTCTGCTTCGTCGAATATTACACACAACAAGACGCGCTAGACTGCATGAAGTACATCGGCGGCACAAAACTCGACGAACGTGTCATTCGTACCGATCTGGACGAGGGCTTCGCCGAAGGCAGGCAGTACGGGCGAGGAAAGTCTGGAGGTCAGGTGCGCGACGAGTACCGCGACGAGTATGACCCTGGACGAGGTGGCTACGGTAGGGTGTACGCAGATGAGTACGACGAGCGATAGAAGTATGGAAGGTCAAGGAAATACCACTGCATGGAAGGAGTCAGGCGTCGTCCGGTCAATCATGATATTCTAGGGCTTTGTGCAAGAGCACACTCTTCGCCCGATCTAGGTACATTACATCTAACAGTGCCAGTGCCAGTCTTTTGAACGCCTTCGCCTATGCTGTGCGCTGTCGTACCCACACCCCTACTTCGTCCGATCAGCAAGCTCGAATGTCTGCCTCAGCTCAGCCGCCTTCAGGACTTCTTCCAGCCACCACACGTGGATCCGTGGGTCCTCTGTTAGCTCCGGATGGAAACTGCAGCCGAACACATTGCCTTGTCTTACTGCAATGATGTCTTCCTTCCCGGCATGGTCATGTTCCTGGGTTGCCTGCAGCGACGGGTTCTTCATCGACAGCGTCGCCATTACCTCGACGTCCCGGTTCACTTGCTCTCTCGCCAGTTCGTCCACCGGTATCTTACTTGGCGCAACTACTGTCTCCTCTCTTGCCTCCTCCTCCTCCATCTGCACGCCCTTTGCATGAGGCAGTACCTTCTCAACAACCGGTGCGCGGATGAACACGCATCTGTAAGGCTGATCGGCGCCCTTTTCCGCGGTGTCGCCGAGGAATGGAAGGTTGAGGCTGGCCTGAAAGCTCTCCTGCTGGCGGCCAAAGTGGTTTCTGTTCACTCGCACGTCAAGGCCTCCGATGAGTTCTTGTCCGCCTTTCTTCGTTCGGTTAGCGCTCTCCGCGAGAAGTATCAAGCCGGCGCATGTGCCCCAGGTTGGCTTCCTCTGCACTCTATCGCATTGTCAGTACCTTGTGCGGGACACTGTCCATCTCAGAGCATACTTGACGAATTCTCTCAGCGGCTCCAATATCCCACTCCTCGCTGCCACGAGACTTATAGCTGTACTCTCACCGCCAGGGATGATCAGGCCTTCACATCGTGCCAGTTCCTGCGGTGTGCGCACTTCAATGAACTCCCACTTTGCATCCACACCCTTCTTCAGCTTTAACGCATTCGCAGCCTGTCGCAAAAGCTGTACGTGCTCGCTGAATGCGCCCTGCAGTGCCAGAACACCAACAGTAAAGTCCGGGATCGTGACCGTCATGTCAATTGTCTTTGTAGAGATGTAGGTGAAGAGTTGACCGTATGGTGAAGACTTCCGAGTCATAAAGCATGCGGCGAAAGTGTGGAGGGACTTAGCCTATCGATAACAAATATCTGGGGCGCTTCGCATCGATCGGAGCACGAGTCCGAGGAGCAAGGGTCCAGCAAACGTCAGAAACCGGCCCCTCCATTACCGCGAATAGCCTTATTTAACGGTACGCGGACTACTCGATGCGGGCGTGGTAGTCTTGCACCAGTCGACATCATGGACAACCCTGATCCAGGAAAAAGACGTGGACTCACGTGCTGGCTACTGGATACGCGGACACTGTGGCCTGGTGACAAGATTGCGGAGTCGGTACGTACTTGTCCTCATTCATAATCATTACACTCGGGCTCGACCACAGCACTGCCATCGTTAGAGTCCAGTAATCAGATGACAATGCACTGTACTAATCGTAACAATAGGCCAAAGAAGCGCTAAGATTGATCAGCCCAGAAGAAAGAGGTCTGATACTGAAGAAATATCATGTCGCTGACGCAAAGATGAGCCTGGCGTCTGCCCTGCTCAAGCGCCTTTTTGTCCACAAAACCCTAGGCATACCATGGAAAGATATCACTTTCGGCCGCAAACGCGATCCCAAACACGGCAAGCCATGTGCTCTGCTCCCTGCACCAATGCACGGCCCTGCGCCGTGTGAGTTCAACATATCGCACCAAGCCGGCCTGGTCGCACTCGTTGGCTGCGCAACACAGGTACTAGACGCCGAATTAGGCGTCGATATCGTTTGCGTTAACGAGCGCAACGAGAGCAAGACAATCGACGCCGATGGCTTCGTAGCGTGGATCGACATGTACGCCGAGCTGTTCAGCGCCGAAGAAGCCTTCGACATGAAATATTCCGTCTCGCCATTTCCCCTGCTCGACGGCACGCTCGTCACGGCTGAGATGCTGGGCCGCCACGACCGGTGTTGCGTCACGGGGCAGCAACTGTCTGTCACGTTGCCGAGCGGCGAGCAACGCACGTTCTCGAGCGATTTGCTCATTGATGCGAAGCTCAGGCGCTTTTATACGTTTTGGTGCTACAAGGAGGCGTATATCAAGCTCGATGGTGAGGCTCTGCTTGCGAACTGGATTCCGCAGCTTGAGTTTCGACAGGTTCGTGCTCCGAGTCCGGGGACGCCGGCAAGGTGCAGTACGCATGGGGTGTGGGGCGAGCGCGTCACCGATGCGGAGGTGTGGTTCAAGCATGCACGTATGCAAGAGTGTCGGATGGAGATCCAAGCTTTCGAGGAGAATTACATGATTGGTGTTGCAGCGAAGGAGAGGAAGTGGGAGAGTGCGACTGAGGGGTTGCCTGAGGTACTTACTGAGTTTGTGAGTCTGCATTTGGAGGAGGATATTATGAGAGTTGCGAGAGAAGCATAGAAGTGGTTTAGAGATTGGAGTTGGAGCGTTCAGCATACATAGATTCTTGCATTCTGAGCGAGCATTGTCTGAGCAGTACTATATACGTGATGGAATCGAACAGTTTTAAAATGCATCGTGTCTACTTTTGAGGCAACTAGTCCCCCGTAGCTCCAACGGTTTCTCTGTGACTAATATTCGATTCACACATTATCCGACTGCCATCAAGCTTTCCAGAATCCCTCCAGGCTCCCCCAGACATGTCTCAAGTGAGAGGTCACCTACTGCCTCGAGCAGGATGTGTGGACGTAGCTGGCATCTCGTTCAGCCCGTGGTCGTCACCAATTTCTATGGGCGCCTGATATGTCGGTGCCTCGGCCGCATACGCATAGCGGTCCTTATCTGTCATTTGTAAATGATTATTTTCATAACCATGGAGTTCATGCCCATCGTTCTTCGACACTCCACCAGCTTGGAGTTTGTTCTTTCTCCTTTTCAGCAGTAGAAGTATGAGACCAAGACATGCTATGATGGCGAGTAAAGCGCCGAGAACAATGCCAGCGACTGCGCCTTTCGAGAGCCCAGAGCTCGTGTCCTGGGTTGCTGGTGAGAGGGACGACGAGGCAGGCGACGACGATGATGGAGTCGCAGAAAGTTGAATTCGGTCCGCGGCATATACTGAGACGTTTGCAGGGACCGTGTAGTTCTTGCCTGGCTTTTTCTCACACATCTCCTGCACCGTTGTAAGGACGTTGCCCAGTATTGTCAGGTCTTCATTTCCGTATAAGCATGTTACGCAGGACTCGGCATCGGACGTGAAATTCGCGCTGGTGTTGTGTTCGCAAAAGTCGAAACCTCCTGGATCGCTTTTTATGTTATAGTCGATGGACGAGCGTATTTTGCTACAGCTGTCACTGCAGCGTTCGTGAATTGACGACGCAGATATATTCTTATTTTCCTCGTTGTCGAAGCGACCAAACAGACACCAGTCCACCACACCTTTATTGTTGACTGCGGTACATGTTAGTATCTTAATCTCCATAGCGTCACGATCGTTCTCTCGAAGACGCGCGTTGTTATCAGCGAGACTTACAGAGAAACCACGTAGAGTCCTGCTCGGTGTACTGTGTACCATCATCCATAAATGTCACTTGCCAACCGCTGCTCATCTGGCATTCCTGGCAAGTACGAAACTTCAAAGCTGCAGCGGTTGAATTCTGTCCCGAGTATTCCCAATTATAACACGGAAGCATGTCGTTGAAGGTAAGGGACTGATTTCTCCAACTTGAGTTGCCTTTATTTCGGTCTGTGCACTTCGAGGCGCATGGTGAATCTGGGCTGACTTCGAGTGTATGACCAAATGTAGAGAACACAGCCAGGAGAGCAGCAGCTGATGCTCTCAGCTTTGAAGGTGACATTGCTGGTGAACGTGAATGAGAGAGCCAGACAATGACAGACACGAGTGTTGAATTCGAGGAGTATGTCAGGAAATGAAAGCGAATCGCTTCATAATCAAGGTCACGCCCTGTAGTACTAACGATATAATCAAGGTAACGCCCTGTAGCACTAACGATCAGGCGTTCTGCCACATCAATCTGCGAGCTGTGCCATCGAGGCTGAGGTCAGCGCTGGTTCGGGAGCCTGTCCTAGTCAAGTTAGACAAACATTGTGCAACCAATCAGAGAGCATGGACGACGGCGCAGTCGACGATCGGACTTTAAGGAATCCTATAATATCGTTTTTGCTAGGCTATTTGGGGTATAGTCAATGAGGCAGTGAAGGTTGTTGATCCTAGACTTAAGTGTTGACTCTCTGCGACATGGGCATTTTCGCCGCAACAAACACAAAGTCGTAGTGATAAGGAGGCATTCTGCTGCCGTGACACGTTGCAACCAATTTCTGTCGAAAGGTTGCTGATGCGCTTGAGGCCAATCTCCGTAACTGTTTACACCCCAGTCGATTGGCTTAAACAATTCTTCCGCCGTCCTCTGTTAACACTCGTGCTAATAAACTGACTCGCTACCCAAGCCATGCGTCAATACATCAAGGGACGGATCTTCAATAGCCGCACACTTTCTGAGGATCTCAAGCGTAGCTTGTACAGTGTCATCCAACTCATTCGGTATCAAACTCTGCAACTAGATATCCTCGAGATATCGTTCAGAAAGCCGACCGACGGAAATCAAAAGAGCACCTAAGTCTTCCAAGTTCTCCTGATTGATTTGTAGGAAAACTCATTCGTCAGGTAGGGTTTTAGACAAGTGTTGTAGCTTGAACGAGCCGTTCTCGTGAAACCTTACATACTGGTGCATCTTAGGTATACCTTGCTACGACGAATGAAATAGCTCACTCCGCCTGCGCTTTGACACATCGCAACGCCTGAGTGGATGTTTTGAGTGACGGAATTTTATAGAACATTCGTTCTAAAGGAACATGGAGTCCTTCTTGTGGTAGTAAGGTCATGACTGAGGACAACGTGTGCTTAAGGGTGAGCTTCAGTGGTTACAACCAGATGTGATTGATACCTCTGTTTCTAGAAGAACTGGCCAAGATGAGTGTTGGACCCAGATCCCGTGGCATCACTGTTGTCTTGCTTGACCGTGCTGGAGACGTCCGCATGGAGGGGCCAAAGCTTGTCGAACAGTCAAGATTGAGCCACGGACGAATGGGTGCTGAACGTAGAAGAGCTTGAACATGAGTGTGTACTTTTGAGAGTGAAGTGGCAATGTTACAGTAGGGCGCGTGGTTCGTATGTAGTGGCTGCCCAAACCACACTAGGGAGTATGTCAGTTGCGGCTCGCAGGGATGGCCTTCAAACGACAAAAAAGTTCCGAGCGCTGGATTAAGCAGTCTCCAACAAGTGTGCAAAAAATGATTCGACCCAGACTTGAACTGGAGACCTTCAGTGAACCAACGAATGTTAGACTGACGTGATAACCAACTACACCATCGAACCAAGAGATGTTGTGATGAATTTCAAGAAAAGTATACAATATATATTTTCCGTAACGTCTGGTAGGTCCAGCATCCTTCATTGGGTCTCATGATTCATTCCACAGGCGGATCATGCTCAGCATCCGCCAAAAATCCGGACATACCTACCCCACCTTGGAAGTGCAAATTCGTCGCCGATCAGCTGGTCGAAGTCTAGCATGATCAATATAAGATCAGCCATTGTTACGTGACGAGCCACATGTGACTTTTCCAATATTCACCACTGTTGGTTTATTCGTAAAACCCGACACTGTTGGCAACAATGCTGCGCAATGTTCTAGACTTCTGCGGTGAGGTTTGAAGAGATGAGTGGGGCATCCGAAGTGCCCCTCCCCATCTCTGTTCAAGCTTAAGCTTTGGAGAAACATCAACCAACCAAACATGGCGAGCAGCGACATTCTAAACATCAGTACGCCCTTGTCCTGCACGGCAGACTTTTGCTTGATTCCGCTGGGCACGCCGACGGCAAGCGTGTCGAAGGAAGTTGCGGAGGTGCAGCGGATTCTGAAGAGGAGTGGACTGACCTACTCCATGCATTCAGCAGGAACTACCCTTCGTATGTATCTACATCGAACGTAGTTATCGAGAGACTGACAAATGCCCAGAGGGCTCATGGGACGACTGTATGCGGGTCATCGGACAGTGTCATGCTCTACTACATGAAAATGGAGTCGTGCGGATCCAAAGCGACATTAGGATTGGTACTCGAACGGACAAGAAGCAAGGTTTCAAAGACAAAGTCGAGGCTGTCGAGAAATTGCTCAAGGATGACAAGTGAGCACCCTGAGTTCGATAGGATTGAATGCAAGGCTATATGTGCTTCAATTATCACAACAAGAATCGCGCAAACATATAGGTAACATGGATTCAAAACAACGCGACCACAATACTTCCCCGCGTTATCGACAGGCAACCTGTTGGCCCAAGTGACTCATTATCGATAGATCCACGACCCCTTTTCTTCGATTGGCTGCCTTTGCACTGATGTACCTACGATACTGGGGTTGCCGGTTGAACTGGCGGACTTCTGGAAGCGTTCTGTGGCTCGTGAGGACGGAGGCAGATGTTTGACAAGGATGTGCACGGAGGTATCGGTACGCGTCATATGAAATTACCTAGGATGCTTGCTCAACTTGGTGCGAGACAGCTTCAATAGGTCGTGCCTGCCCCCCCAAATATTTGATAAACAACCAAACGGACTTCCTTATTTTCGTTGGCCTTTCACCACCTATCACTAGTATTTACTATCAACCTTCTGTTGTGTTCCATACAAGCCCTGCTACCGTTCGCAGCTCAGCCCTGCGTTAGCGAGAGCGCACGGTTATTGCGCAAAAGTTGGTTCCCTGCGCGCTGAGCTCATAGCATCCCTAAGGCTCCCGAGCCTTCCCCATATCCGAGAAATTCCTGCTGTACCCTCACAGCTCACTCCACCATCACCTGCACAGCCGGCGAGCATCACCGCAGCACGTCGCTTACTATCCTTCGCCCGGGTGACGCAATTTTCCACCCATACACAGCCCCAGCTTGCCGTGTGCCCAGAATCCGTTCACGCGGCGACCAAGATCAAAGGCATGCACGCGACACCCCAGCTGCCACCCATCCACCCACGCATCGGTACCTCTACCGCTAGGAGCCTCAACGCTTCTCCATAACTGAGCGCAAACATCAGCAATGGCGTTCAACTTCAACTGGTCGCCGCTGCTGGCCGACACTTCGCGCGCGCGAGACATGCTCACAACGGCGCTGAACAAATCGCCGAAGCCGCCTATCATCGTTGACGACATCATCGTGACCGAACTCAACCTTGGGTCAACACCACCAGAATTGGAGATTTTAGAGATTGGCGACCTGGCAGAAGATCGGTTTAGGGGCATCTTCAAAATGGCATATACCGGCGATGCGTTCCTGACACTGAAGACGAAAGTCCAGGTCAATCCGCTCCGGACACACCTATCAACGAAACCAGACTTCGCATCGCCACAACCTCTGGCAGCAGCATCTGGTCTGACAATACCGTTATCCATTACTTTATCGAATTTTCGGTTATCAGGTTTCGTCATCTTGGTGTTCTCGAAACAGAAGGGCTTGACATTGGTGTTCAGGAACGACCCCCTGGAGTCTCTGAAGGTCTCTTCCACGTTCGATTCGATACCATTCGTCCGCGACTATTTACAGAAGGAAATCGAGGGACAGTTGCGAGTACTGTTCATGGAGGACTTGCCTGCTATCATTCACCGGTTATCGTTGCGCTTGTGCTCGCCAGAATTTCGAGAAATGGAGGAGGAGAGGCTAGAGGGCCCCAAGGATGACGTCGCCGCAGTGGACCCGTTCGCGACACCCCCACAAGACGCAGTCGATGCATTCGGTAATCCCCTCGACGAGTCGCAGATCTCCGAAATCGCGCTCGAACCTGCGGGTGAGATTCACGCATCATTCTCGCAGAAGAATATCCTTCGCTTAGCCGCCCTTTCCGAATCACAACGCACCCTATCGCTCTTCACACCAGGCATTCGAGATGCTGTATTCCGTGCTTGGGCTGGGCCAGATCGTGATGCGTCTGGCACCGCAACACCAGCACTCACAAGAGGCAGCCTATCGAGAATCCAGTCCACCTTTGGCACCTTGAGGTCAGGGGCTTCATCTGTCGCGTCTGGAAGCCAGGATACCCACGACACGCACGAAACGCTCGACTCGCGCCCAACTGTATCTTCTACCACCTATTCGATGTCAGGTCTGACACTGGGCGCGGGACGATCACGCACAGGTGGCATGCGAAAGCGCAAGAAGCGCGTTGTGGACCTTCGTAAGAAGACGACCGAGCCCAACGTAGATGACACCTCAGCAGATGGACAAAGCGAGATGGCAAGCACCTACGTCTCGGAGACTTCGAGCATCGTGCATGGCGACAGGGAGACTGGAGAAGTTGTTACACCACCACTTAGCCCAGTACAACCCGGATTGCAACAAGAAGGGCCGCATGGCGTCCTTGACTATGGTGAACCAAGCACGCTCGTCGATACCACAGGGTCCACCGACACGTTGTTGCCTGCTGCTCCGTTCCTCTCAGAACCGCCAAGGATTTCGAGATCAAAGACGAAGCAGCATGATATCTATAATGACGAGACTATCAAGGCCCGGCCATCTTCAAAAAGACCTCCGCTCTCACACAGTCAAATCCGCCAAGCTCAGCAATCTACATCACCGCTACTTCGCTCGTTGTCGTTCGACAAAATTGCGCTTGCATCACCACCCAATGAGGCCGAGAGCTCCGGTGGCATTTTGGAGCAAGCGTGGATGACGAAAATGGCACAAGAGATTGCGAGGAAGGTTCAACAAGAAAAGGACCGCGGGCACCCTACCCGAGACCGGTCGCCTCTTGCTCGAGGCTCTAAACGTCCCACCGGAGGCATCTGGGCTTCTGAGGAGGAGTTAGAGGCGCCACCTGCTTATGTTGCTTAGAGCATATTGTTCAGCAACATCTAATGATTCATGCATAATGATGGCGTTTTTGGTTTGTTTGTTCTTTACTGTCTTACATTTACTTTGTTAGTCGCATTCCCTTTGTGGTTCGTTTCTTTGAGTTGTGACAAAAGTTCAAGGGAACCGTTGTCTTGTTGTGCAACCATGTAAGATATAGTGTGAGGGATAGAGATCCCTTTTGGATAGATGGAGCCCGATGAGGCGGACAAGTACCTTGCGATGTATCTATAGTCTCGCGGAGCGGCAGCCTCAGTCTTGCAACTGGCTGTATAGCGTATACCCAAGTTGCTGTTATAAACGGGGAGAGTATTAGCTAGTAGTAATACACCAACTGACACTCATGTCTCCCTTCCCTACAGTCTTGCGCCATATACTTTTGAAGCTTAGATTGAGATCGTCCTAGATGGTGCTCCAATGGCAAGCCGCAAGACGTGCGTGGGATCTGCGAGCTTCGCCTAGACTCCACAATCGGTCCCTGGAGCTAGGACGGCACCACTTAGCTTAGCACCACGTTTCCACGTTTCCCTTCAGCAACATCACAACTCTGTCCTTCTGTAATTGAGGTTTGGTATCAATTGCAGTCTGTCCTTTCGATTTCTCATAGGTCCTCCACTGGTTTGACAAGGTGAGTTGCATTGTGTTAGTCGCGGCCCTCATAAAGCTCTTATGACCACGGTAGCTAACATCCGCATCTGCAGTGTCAAGAACCATCCCCACTATGGCTGCCTCCCACTTCGAAGCGAAGGTTAAAAGCGTTCTTTCCGGCGACACCGTTGTTCTTCACAACATCAGCAACCCTCGGCAAGAACGCATCCTCAGCTTAGCCTTCGTTGCCGCACCGCGATTGAAGCGAGAGGGCGATGAACAATTCGCCTTCGAGTCACGCGATTACCTCCGCCGTCTGCTAGTTGGCAAGGTCGTACGCTTCCAGGTTCTCTACAAGGTCCCCACAGGCGCCAACCGCGAATATGGTCTCGTTGCTCTGCCGGACCGCACAGTACTTCCCGAACAAGCTGTTGCGGAGGGTTGGTTAAAGCTGCGAGACGACGCCGGTCGCAAGGGCGAATCAGAGGAGGATGCACAAATTCTAGAGAAGCTCCAGGTTCTGGAGGCGCGAGCTAGGGCAGACTCAAAGGGTCTCTGGGCCGAGACGGGTGGTAGGATCAACTCGATCAATGAGCTTAGCAACCCCCAACAGTTCATCGAAGAGAACAAGGGCAAGGAGCTTGATAGTAAGTGCATGACACAAGATTGTGACCAGCAGGTCTGACTTAAACAGCGATCGTTGAAAAGGTCCTGTCTGGCGACCGTCTCATTGTCCGATTCGTCCTCTCGCCCACCGAGCACGTCCAGACCATGATTCTCCTCGCCGGCATCCGAGCACCATCGACTCAGCGCACGAACCCTTCAACCCAAGAAGTACAGGCTGCAGAGCCCTTCGGCGACGATGCACAGCTTTTCGTCGAGACCAGGCTGCTTCAACGCAATGTCGCAACCAGCGTCCTCGGACTGACACCGAACGGCCAGATCATTGCGGACGTCAAACACCCTTCTCAGGGTAGCATCGCGCCTCACGTCCTCAAAGCTGGACTCGCAAAGTGCTCCGACCACCACACCACACTTCTTGGAGCACAGATGGCTACCTTGAGACAGGCGGAGAAGTTTGCTAGAGACAGGAGACAAGGTCTTTACCAGGGACATGTCGCTCCCAAGGCCAACGCTCCTGGTGAGCTTGAGGCGGTTGTTAGTAGGGTACAGAGCGCAGATACTCTGTTCATCCGAAACAAGGCTGGTGCTGAGAAGCGCATTAACCTCAGCAGCGTTCGCCAGCCCAAGCCGACCGACCCCAAGCAGTCACCCTGGGTAGCTGAGGCCAAGGAGTTTCTGCGTAAGAAGTTGATCGGCAAGCACGTCAGATTCCATATCGATGGCAAGCGCCCGGGTAGCGAGGGCTACGACGAACGCGAGATGGCTACGGTTTCTTTGCAGGGTAAGAACATCGGTCTCCTCCTTGTCGAGAGCGGTATGGCCACGGTCATCCGCCACCGCCAGGACGATACCGACAGGAGCCCCATCTACGACGATCTTCTGCTTGCCGAGGCAACCGCGCAGGAGGAGCAGAAGGGTCTCTGGTCTCCCAAGGCACCCTCCACAAAGCAATATGTTGACTACTCTGAATCGCTCGAGAAGGCCAAGCGCCAGCTCACTCTGCTTTCTAGACAGCGTCGCGTGCCAGCCGTTGTTGACTTTGTCAAGTCTGCGTCTCGTTTCACGGTCCTGATTCCTCGCGAGAACGCCAAGATCACACTCGTCCTCTCTGGTATCCGCGCACCTAGATCCGCCAGGAATGACCAAGACAAGGGCGAGCCTTACGGCAAGGAAGCACACGAGTTTGCCAGTAAGCGCTGCCAGCAGCGCGATGTTGAGATCGATGTTGAAGACTGCGACAAAGTCGGTGGCTTTATTGGAACGCTCTACATCAACCGTGAAAGTTTTGCGAAAACTCTCGTTGAGGAGGGTCTTGCGTCTGTACACGCCTACTCAGCCGAGAAATCAGGGAACGCAAATGAGCTCTTCGCCGCCGAGCAGAAGGCCAAGGATGCACGAAAGAACCTCTGGGAGAACTACGATCCTTCGCAAGAAGATGAGTACGCCGATACCACTGCTGCCGCTGTGCAGACATCGAACGGAGATGAACCAGCGGCTTCGAGACAGAAGGACTACCGTGATGTCATGGTCACCCATGTCGCGGAAGACGGCAAGCTTAAGATCCAACAAGTTGGTTCTGGAACCTCAGCACTCACATCATTAATGAATGCATTCAGCAAGTTCCACCTGAACCCTGCGAACAACAAGGGTCTTGACAACCCTCCCAAGACCGGCGAGTTTGTCTCGGCCAAGTTTACTGAGGATGACACGTGGTACCGCGCCCGCGTCCGCCGCAACGATCGCGAAGCGAAGAAGGCGGAGGTTGTCTATGTTGACTATGGAAACTCTGAGGTTCTTCCTTGGAGCCGCCTGCGTCCTCTCGGCGCTGAGTTCTCCAACACCAAGCTCAAGCCTCAGGCCGTCGACGCGCAGTTAGCATTCATTCAACTGCCAAGCAACCCCGAGTATCTCAGTGATGCCGTCCAGTTCATCTCCCAGGAGACAGCTGGTCGCTCGCTGGTCGCCAACGTTGACCAGGTCGACAAGGATGGCCTTCTGTGGGTCACACTGTTCGATCCCAAGGAGAGCAAGTCTGGCGAGGAGAGTGTGAACGCTGATGTCATCGAGGAAGGTTTTGCCATGGTCCCCAAGAAGCTCAAGGCTTGGGAGAGGAGTGCAACAGATGTCCTCGCTGCTCTGAAGCAAAAGCAGGACGTTGCTAAGGCTGAGAGGAGAGGTCAGTGGGAGTACGGCGATCTGACTGAGGATGACTGACTAGGTGCATCACTCATTTGGCGCGAAAAGTAACGTGCTCGCATTGTAGGATATTGATTGTATGGACGAACACTAGGCTGGAAAAGTATTCATCGATTTGTTTCTGCCTACACCTTAAGACATGCACATTGTGAATGAAGCGACGGTGAGACAGAGACCACAGCGACAACCTTCAGACTGCCTCGAATTGTGACCAAGTATCACAGCCTAGAGTCAGGTGAACAACTTCAGATGACACATGTGAGCAGCACTGGTGGACAATCCGAAGGCGCACTGTCTCAGCCACATTCTTAGCCCGGCCGCAGTCGCGCTTTCCCCGCGTTGACCAATCGGCCGCGCCTAATCTGGGGCGGTGCGATGGGAACAGGCAACCATCAATCTGCACCCCAACCTATATTGACGACGCCAGCCATGACGACGACCTCCCAGGCAGTCGCTACATCGCTCTATTCTATGTTATCGCATATTCAACTCACATAACGCAGTCGCGCTGCAGAAGCCCACTGCGACAATATCTAAGTTAATGGTACCCAGATCAGCTATGGAAACAATCAGCAGGCTGCCGCGGCGGCTAACCCAGCTATACTCTGACACCAAGACACACTGCGACGCCGTCGTCGAGCAGGACAACCAGGACGCCCCATCGAACGTCCTTCATCGCAAACTCCGAATACAAAAGGACAGGTTAATAACATGGGGCGTCGACTGGAGCGACAACGCCAAGGGAAAGAACGGCGACATCGACGAGAGCGTGGAGCAGGCGGGCCTCACAGAGACGGTGACCAGTGTGCTTAGGACGATCAAACAGATTCTGGACGAGGCTGAGCACATGCACCCGGGCGCCGCACCTGCAGCGGGCAAGACATTGTCAGAGGAAAAGAGCAGGCTGCCGGCATCTGATACGTCCGCGTGGGCGGCCGCCGACAGGTCACGTTACGAGGACCTCATCAAGGACCTTACCACCTCTATCGACATACTTTATGACCTCTCTAGAAGTCGACGCGCCCAGCGTACTCTTGCCCCAGACGTTAAGGTTATTCCCGAGCCTCCAAGACCCTCTACTTCGGCTCCCGTCTTCTTGAAACCTGAATACAGTGCCTCAGACCTTACGCTTGTCAACCCAGCAACATTTCCGCTGAACATACATGCGCTGCATATCGGGTCCCGTCCACACTTCCCACCAAAGTTACATTCATCAGATCTTGTCCTTCCGGAAGAGGAACCACCACCCTACGAAAGTGTTGGTGCTTCATCCATCCGCGTAATAGGTCGATTGCGCTCTAGACACAGTTCGACAAACCCCTGGAAGACCGATGGGTCACGCCTCGTCGAGCAGCCTGTTTTGGTCGAGTATGCCACGTTCGACCCTACATATCGCTACACCGAGGTTTCTCCTCCCACAGATCGTCTGGACACACTCCTGTCCATACTTACCAAGCTTTCGAACGATAAGCCTCGTCTAGCTACTCTTAAATGCTTGGGATACTTCGAAGATCTTAGGCAGCCACGTTTCGGTCTAGTATTCGAACTTCCGCCATTAACGTATTCCGGTGCATCTGACGCACACAAACCAATAGACGAGCTGCGACCTGTCACTCTCCTCAGTGTACTTCAAACAGGGTCAAAGTCGCTCAACAACTCCAACAGTGCTACGCCTCCCCTCGAGGATCGTTTTCGCCTTGCGTACTCTCTTGCGATTACATTCAACGAGATCCACAGTGACAACTTCGTTCACAAGGACCTCAATAGCAGCAACATCTTGGTCTTCCGAAAGAACAGACGGCAATCGACAAACACAAGGGCGCTGCAGTACACCCTTCGTTCTCCAGTTGTCTGCTCTTTCGATCTTTTCTCCGAGTACGACATCGAGCCCACCACTACGATGCCGACCCTTAACATTTACCGTCATCCGGAGGATCCCAAGTTCACGGGACTCAAAGAAAGACCCCATGGCCCCCAGTTTGACCTGTATAGTCTTGGCTTGGTCCTCCTGGAAATCGGTCTGTGGCAGCCGCTCGCTGATTTGTGGAAGCCAAAATACACACTATCCGACTTCAAGCAGCGAGTTGAAGATGTATACATCCGTCGCTTAGCATCAAAGTGCGGAACTGCATACATGCAGGTCGTGCGCGACTGCTTCTGGGCTGTTGACCGTGTCGAGAATGGTCCCGATGGCCTTCAGGACTTCACACAACTCTACAACCGCCTCATAATCAGACTGCAGAGATGTTGCATGCTTGATGAGTCTGAGCCGGGCTTTGACGTTCATGATGCACGACCAGGGCCTACGCCACTGACAGGACCAACACATCTCAAGCGGAAGAGCGTTAGCCAACCTCACGTTTTAGAGACACCGACTAGTCCTTCTTATAGGAGTGCGAAGCGCTGGGCACTTGAGAAGGGCTCCCAGGCACTTGAACGGACAAAGTCGTTGACTAAGTCTGGTACCAAGAAATCGCCAGACCCCAACACCCTGTCGCGTAACCCATCACAACGCTCGCAGCACTCCATTCGCAAATCGATCTCGGAGACCATGGGTTTCACCAGCCCTAGAGAAGAGTCGATGGAATCAATGGACTGGGAGCAGCAAGACCAAAGGTCACTCGAGACCTCCGGAACTCTGGTTGCCACTCCACACAGTTCACAAGATCGAGGTGACGTTACCTCTCTGTACAGAGAACAAATCACCACCGCTGCATCGATTATCCAGCGCGCTTGGCGGGCTTCACGTTCACAGCCGTCGACTACCACACCCTTTGACGACTACAAGGAGAAGATCACGATTATCCAAACAGCCTGGAGACAAAGAGCGCAGAAGCGGACCCACTCTGTAGAAGCTCTGTTCACCGATGGAATGCGACATTGGCCTCAAGCGACCCTTGGGTACCCAACGCCCGAACCCGAGGTGCAGAATACTGGTGTAGTGGCGCAAAACGATAGGTGCATCACGTCTTCCATCCAGATCCAGACTGACATTGAGCCACTGCCTCGCGCAAAGCTGCGACTGCATCCAGTGATGTTCACAACTACCATCGTTGACGAATGGCATAACACCATGTTGCCCAGGCTCGAGCGTCTCATTGAGCGAGCTCTAAAAGATTCGGACGAAACTGTCAGCATTGATCTTGTCGCTATTGGCGAGACTCAGGAGAAGGCCCGTCCTACCATCTTCATTACATGCAGCAGTATTGCCAAGATCAAGGCCATTCTTTCGCGTCGCTTCCGCTACGACGACAATGTATTCGATCTCAAGGTCCGCCGCGGCAAGGTTCGACGATCTAAAATGAGTCGATCTTCTGGTCGTGTGCGTCCACCCCATCGATCCATGATGAATACTGAGAACTACAACGGAGACATGGCTGTCATGAACCCTTACCATCAGCAGCGACCATTGTGCGGCGCATCTATTGGTGCTTTCAATGGCAAGCAGCATCTACCTCCGGTCTCATATGGTGGGCTCGTGTTGGTCGATGATGAGCCATTGGGAATGAGTGTACACCATCTACTCGATGCGCCATCAGACGACGAAAGTGAGGATGACGAAGAGGTAGCCAGCCCCTACCCGTACGATGCGGTTTTGTCGAGCGCAGCCTCTAACGGCAATCCTTGGTTGATGGGCATGGGCGCTCAGCCCGGTCTCGAGCTTTCGGATGACGCACCAGTACCTGCGTGGGACCTCGAGCTCTCCGAAGATGAAGAAACTGGGAGTGAAGATGATGATGAAGCCGAGTCTTTCAACTTTTCTGGCTCAGAGTTTGACTCCGATGACGAGTCTGACCAGGAGGCCATGACGGATTCGACGATGTCGCGCATTACTGTCGGTGATATTGAAGGCATTGAGCCTGGCGAAGGCGAGGATATCAAAGTCACCCAGCCAGCCATTGACGATGTCGATGAAGACTTCTTCCCGAACGAGGAGGATAAGGACGAGGACCACCTCGATTCTCATGAGCTTGGCCACGTCCACGCATCATCCGGTATCCGTCGCTGGAAACGAGATGGGGTTCTGCACGAGATTGATTGGGCTCTGCTGAAGCTCAACGATGATCGAATGCAGCCCTACAATGTCTGCCAGGGCGGTCGACGCTTTGCATTTGGCTCGATGAAGCCAGATCAACGCGAGATTTCCAGCAAGCTCGAGGAGCCTCTGAACAGACGCCATTACAACCCCAGCGAAGATGAGTACCCAAACGGCGTCGCGGCCGCTGATTCCCTCGGCGGCCTCAGCGTGCACTGCTTCGGCCGTACCACCGGTCTGCAGGGCGGCATGATCGGACAAGCGATGAGTTCCGTGCGCATCTACCGCCGCAAGTCGTTCTCCCGCAGCTGGCACGTTGCTGGTGGGTTTGGCGTAGGTGGCGACTCCGGAGCATGGGTAATTCAAAATAACTCACACCGCGTCGTGGGACACGTCCTCGCCTGGTGCCAAAGAAATCACATCGCATACATCTGTCCCATGGAAGTCTTGCTAGAAGATATCAAAAGGACGTTGGGTGCAAAGCGCATCTATCTGCCAGGCTCGGACGAGCAGAGAGCTTTCGTCAGACAACAGCAGCAAGGGCAGAAGAAGGCTATCAGGGACTGCAGCGCAATCGGACAACTCGAGTCCGCTGTCCAAGGCTTGGGCATTGTGGACAGTCATGACTCGGCGGTCGACATGCGATCGGCATTCGGTTCCAGCTCTTCGGCCAGGCGTAGGCTTGATCTGAGCCCGCTGAATACTAGCAGCAGTAGCGAGAGCGACAAAGAGAACAGGCTTGTTCTCAAAGGGAAGGCGATTAGAGTCGATGGAGGGAGGGAGACGATGGTGCAGATGGCCATTAGGCCGTAAGCGACATGTTGTTCGATAGGACGGAGGCGTTTTGGGAGGAAGATACCCTACTTTGGATTTGGATTGATATCACCATGTGTGCAAGAATGATGATGAGTGTTCTAATATCGTCTCTTATGCATTGTAATGACGCCCTGCTCAACCTGATTGAATATGATACCTTAGTCTCTAACTAAAAACCCTACTCTTCATGCCCGCATCTACCTCCTCTCGCCCCTCCCCAAAGCGCCTCCCCATCCCATCCAGCAGACACCCTCCCAAGCCACAAAAAACAACACCCAACTCCCCGCCATCAGGCCCTCAACACCACCCACACCGCCCACACCCCCCAGCGGAGGAAAAAAGACATGTCCCCTGCCAGACTCGAACTGGCGGCCTTGGGATATCTGCCGCAGAGCTAAGCAGTCACAGCGTGTTGACTATGAGACCCACGTGATAACCAACTACACCAAGGAGACTCGCGGACGGGCTCGGATGGAAACGAGGCGCTCGTGATTAGATAATCCGCCGCTGGGGGCGGGGGGTTATGTACATGTTCATGTGCTTGGGATTTGGGGTGCGGCGGGAGGTTGGAATCTGGACGCTGGAGTGGATTTTTTTGATGTTGAAGCGGGTTTTTTTGCTGGACGCTAGGGGTGTGTGGGCGGTGGGGCGATCGGGATACGTGCGGATTGTTGTGGGGGCTGGAGGGAGAGGGTAGTGGGGATTATGGTGAGGATGTGGGTTCGTCTGCTGCGGTGCAGGTACTGGACTACGGAGCGTTGATACTTAGCTTTGACGGAGGCTGTTAGGTTAGGTTTGAAGGAGCTCTGTAGGTTCGAGAGTGGATAGGAGGAGTAGGCTGGCCTTGAAACGGCTGGAAACGTTCTACTTGTACTATACGGTTTCACACATTGGCAGTACTTATTTTCGTCTTTCTTGCAACACGAAAGCAAGTGCCGAAGTCCTTTACTGCGGGTATCTCGTAGGCGTCCTTTTTTGATGTTGGAGGCACGGTCGCACTTGCTGTCTTGGTTACGACGCAACGACGAGCACTCGTGAGCAGAGTGTGGGTGCGGATATCCTCGGAGAATCCAAAGAAGAAGCCATAACGTCGAAGGTGCTCGCATGTAGACCAGAGGCTGATGGACCGACTGGTTGGGTCGGGCAGGATGCGCCGAAGCCTCAACTACGGCCCGGACGACAGACCACACCCAAAATGGTCCGGATGACGCTGTCCACTCGTTGAGAGATCAACCGAAGCCTTGATCATCGGGTTGCCTTTCTCGTCGCGGAACGGCACGAGGCGTACTGGACAGTCGGCCGCGGGCGTAGCCGAGGGTCTGTTTGATAGGTGATTGTTCTTCCTGAATCAACGTCCACACATCACTGCCACGAATGCATCTTCCTCTTGTGCGACAGTCATGAGGACTGAAGAAGTCATGTTGATTCTGTCCTAAGCCCTAAATAGCCGCCGGGTGGGTCGCTCATTGGGCTGAATGCACAGCGAATCTGACACCAACGCCAAAAGTGGACCCGCTGGGCAGCCATGCGAACAGCATGGGGGTCAACCGCTGGCTCGGAACCCAATCAGGACCCCTTCGGGCAGCAAAGGATTCGAAGTTCTCAGGAATGTGCGCAGTGACTCACAGTGCTGGCAGAAGTGGAGCCCAGCGCGAGCACGGTGAGAATTGCTTTTCAGGCTAAAGCTGGGTAGTCGTGGATCGTAACAGACGTAACGGGCCAACAAACCCATAGTCTATCCCATGATGCGTACCAGTAGGGCTGGGTGAGAGGCCGCATTGGGTCAACGTCCCACACGTTCTTACTTTTGATGGTGGTGTTGGTGGCCGCGCTACGCGAGCACGCTAAGTCCGAGCGAACGCCACTGCACGAGTAACCTCAGACTCAGACATCTTGAAAGTCGTCTGAGTCAGCAATTTCGTCGCGAAAGTCGTAAAGCCCGGCTCAGAGCGCACTGGAGGAAAGCGACAATGCGGCCTCGAGCCAATACGAAGTAACGACCGTCCGTTTCCGAATGAGTCTATCGTTGCGAGGCAGTCCTGCATGAGCTCTTCACCCTCTCACAGTCCGAGCGATGCAATGTTTTGTGGGGTGAGCCTTTTGATTCGTAGTCTCAATGGGCCGATTCGAAGGAATGATGCGGGCTTGATGACTTCGATCACTTCGTGTGCCAACAGAAAGCTTCACTTCCAGTTGGCGTGTGTAACAATGGCATTCATGAATCACAATGTCCATCTTTGGACGTGCGCACATTCCTTCTGACCTGGTAGTCGGTTCTTTATGTCGTGCAGCACAGTGGAGGAGCAGAATGTGTTGCGTCGTTTGACCGAGAAGTCAACCCTGTTTGGCGGAAGGTGTGAAGCCTGAAGCCATGGTTGTACAGAGCTCGAACGCCACGGTTGGTGGAGAAGAGGGTGGGGGGCTACTGGCCATGAGTGCACGGTCTTGTAAGGCCAGGCTGAGCCACAGGCTCCTTCGACGGCAGCTCGATCAACGGATCGAAACAAGGCCAGTATGTCCTAAATCGTAGGTTGCATGGTGTGTCTCATGCAAGAATGCAGGTGTCTCAATCAAGATGAAACATGATATGTGCATGTCGTGCTTCCTCGATGGCAGTCACCACGTCCAAGGAACGTGGAACAAGCTCGGCAAGAGGGTTGAGTGCGTTGAACACGATAACGGTCATTGGAGGTGCCACGACGCAGGATGCGCATTGATGGAAGCTGATGAGTGACGGCAGAGTGTTGAAATGCTTCGATAAGGTCTTCAGAAGGCATGAACACCACTCGATGCTATGCGTTTCTTCACCGGAATCATTAGCGGTAGCGGGGTAGTATCAAATGCAGAAGTTCGTCAGCGCGCGTGATGAGGGGAACTCTCGGAACGAGGCGAGATGGTTACACCGGGTACAGCTGTCTCCATGTCGTTGGTCGACAGGCGGACGTTGTGCGCTAGTGGTGGCAATCCCTCGAAGGCCATGATTCGCGGCGACGATACGGGCACTCGTCAGCCTCGACGCTGGATGATGGAACGGACCCGTGTGGCAAAGGACGCATCTTCCGTGTCGCTGCGACATTAATGAAGTGTTGCGAAATGGAGAGTGCTGTGTTGTTCCTGCATGGCCGACGCGAACTGACGTGGCTAGCTCCGGCTGGAGGAGCACGGCCGGCACAGAATTATGCAGCTGAGGTCATAGCAGGGTGAAGAGCAGCGAGAGGAGCAGCAGAGGGAGCTAGGAACGCGTGGTCCTGCCATCGTTCGCTGTGTGGAACGTGGGGAGAATTGTTGAAGATGCAGACGCAGTGCAAGCTAATGGAAAGATACACGGGCGCTGGAGCTGGAAGGGCACGGATCCGCGGGGCTAGCGGCAAAGGGGCGTAGCTGCCGCAGCTAGTGCGCGCTACCAGACCTCTTGTGTGCTGGCGATGGAGTGCCGTGGATTGCGAGCCTCCACAGAGCGGTGAGGACGGCCACAAGGAGCAGGAGTGGGCAGCAGCGTGCATGCGCTGAGCGGGCAATCCCGGCTTCTGCTCGTCACTCGCGGCACTCCCTGACCAGATGGGTCGCTGCTGCAGGCGAGTCTGAGACGTTCGCACATCAGCGGAGGCCTCAGCGGAGGCCCAATGGCGGCGACGGGCGCGCCTGGTAGGGCAGGCGAGCTATTATTACGCACATGGAAGACGGTGATCGTTACAAGGGCTCGCCTGGTGAGGGAGCGGCGGCGGCGCGCAGGGCCGGCCGTGCGCCCGTTGCATCACCGCGCAGACAAGCGAAATCTCCGTGGACGAGGGCGCGAGGAATGCGGAGCGCTGGCAGCGCTGGTGACACCAGGCGCGGCGCTCGACGTCGCTGCCGGCTGCGCTGCGTCACGTCGGCGCACGACGGCGGGCAGCGACAGAGGCAGCGAGAGGCAGCGGTGCGTCTTGTGACGGGGCTGCGTCGAGGCCGCGGGCGGGCGTGCGGCGGTGGGCAGCAGCAGGCTGCGGTGCGCGCCCAACGACGATTAGACGCAGCGTGCATGAGAGGCTACGGCCGACTGGGGCCCTAGCACGACAGGGCGGCTGGGCCGTTTTGAAATTTTGCTGGCGGGGATGCGTCGCAGCAGCGATGCCCGAGTGCGCCTGCATATGCCTGCAGCCCTCAAGTCGCCCAGACACCCCCGGCGGCGTCGTCCTCGTCCTCACCCGCGCTCCCTCGCTCCCCGCTCCTCCTCGTCCGCCGCCTACATGAGCCCGTAGCAAGCAGACTCGGTGCAGACATGCGCACGCCGCGCCCGCTGCCCGCCGCCTAACTGTCGCCCTCGCCGTCGCCGCCGCCCGCCCCCATATAGCCGCCCGCCCGCCGATGCTGCGACGCTCCCAGCGCGCTGAGCCCCCGCCCGGCATGGCCAGCTCGAAGCCGCACCAGGCCACCGTCGAGGACTACTTCTCCGACGACGGCACCGGCCACCCCGCCATTGAGCCCTTCACCCCCGAGCCGTCGCCCGGCAAGGCCAACGTGCGCACCAAGCGCTCCAACCCGGACGACCTGGGCACCGACAAGTTGCCCGCCCGGCCCAGCACCTCCGACGTCAAGAGCGACTCTGGGTATTCGAGCCTGTCCGTCGCCGGCATGAGTAGCGCTGATTCGGCCGCAAGTGCTGCCTCGTCCCAGCGAAGCCCGCCCGTCGCGGCGCCGTCGCCCACGCCCACGCCCACCCAGAAGCCTGCCCGCCCGCCGCACGCCCGCCAGCCGAGCACCCAGAGCGCCCAGGGTTCGCAGGGCGCCCCGCGGCACCCGCTGTCGCGCCGGGAGTCGCACAGCTCGCGTCGCCCGACCACTGATCGCCGGACCACCGCCCCGCCGCCGCCGCCCGCCGCGCCCAGGCGCAGAGACAGCCGCAATGTCGACGAGTGCACCAAGCCGGGCTGCACCAAGTGCGGCCCGGACGCCGTCGACTCCCGTCCGCGCACGTCGCGCCGCCAGTCCATGATGCACACGTCCCAGCCCGCCGACTCGGCCCCGGACGTCTCCCACGCGCACGTCTACGACACGCGCTCGCAGGTCTCAGACCCGGCCACCTCAGCCCCGTACCAGGCCTCTTCGCCAAGGGAGGGCCGTCCGCCCGTATACCCCTCACCGCAGGGTGGGCCTGTCATTCAGCCTTCCATCTCTCGCCGCCTGTCGATGAACAACCGCCCGGCACGGCCCACCAGCTACCACGGAGACCCCAACTACAACTGGTCACCACCTTCCATGCCTCAGCCTCACCCAGGCTCGCCATACGAGCATGGCCCGCCGCTCTCGAGATCAGCATGGGGCAACATGCCGTACCCTCCGCAGCAATTGAACCCCCCGCACATGCCTCAGTATCCAGGCCCGCCACCCGCTGCTTTCTACCAGGCGAAGCAGATGCAGCCCTCGCGCGAACCACCGCATCTCCATACGCAGGGACTTGGCCAGCCACCTGGCTATGGCTATCCTGCTCAATCCCCGGTCGTGCAAGTGGGACGTTCCGATCGAAACCTGCCGTCGGCTAGATACCATGTCAATCCTCCGCCCTCTCGGCCAGCCCAACGTCCGCAGCAGCGCATCGACTACCGCGACCAAGAACAGGACGATCTTGAGTCTGGCTCCGAGTCTGAGACCGAGTCTGACGAAGAGCCTGAGTATCAATACCAGAGACCCCAAAAAGGTGCACCCTCACGTCCAAGTCTTCGCCATGCAAAGACGACTCCTGCTCCTCCTCCTCCTGAGATCAGACGTCCGCAGACCATCATCATCCCTGAGCCACGTAGCCCTCGGGTCAATGACCGCGGCTACGACTCTCGTCCTGCACGCCGTACCTCGATGAGTAGACCACCACTGGTCCCTTCTATCAAGGCCAAGTCAACCTATGAAACCCCATATGCCCGTACCATCGTCGAGGGACCAAAGTCGTCTCGTCGCGAGTCTTTGCACGCCTACGACAGAACGTTCAAAGAACATCGTGCACGACAGGAGTACAACGAGCCTGCACGGTCCAAGCGGTCTTCGAGAGTCTACGACGACGTCGTCGTTGGCCATGATTACGAGCGGGATTACCGCGACGACGACGAAGAAGCCGGGCCCGTCGCCCGTATTCCTCGCCGTCGTCGCGATACCGACGCTGACTCTCGCCGAAGAACCCAACGTCCTGTGGAAATCAGACAGGCAGATGCTGAGGAGTACATCAATGCAAGGCGTGGTGAACGCGAGACACTGGCAGATCAGAGCTATGAGATCGCCAAGATAAGGTCACGGGCGTCTGGAGGACCGTCTGAGGCCGAGTCTTCCCGCAGCAGGGGTAGTGACAATAACGGCGAGATTCGCCTTCGAATCGACAACAACGCCCCTGTCACTCTAAGCCTGAACGGGGACATGGAGGGGCGCACTCTACAGCTTGTGCCAATTGAAAATGGGATGAACGAATTAGTCATCAGCGGCAACAATCGCGGCGAGACCGCTTATCGCGGCGAAAGCACCCGTCGAAGCGAGAGAAGCAACAGCGTTCGCGGCGACAAAAGGGCTCTCATGATTCCTAGTCAGGCACGACGGGACGCCGAAGAGATGACAGAACGGAGCTCGCACAGCAGCCGCAGGAGGCGAGACACAAGGGGCGAACAGGACGAACCGCGACGACTTCTCCACCGGACGGCGCGCAGGGGAGAGCGAAGAGAGCCCGAATACCGTTACTGAAGAGCCTTTGGCGCTTCTCAAGTGACGGGAAAGGGTTCAATTCGCTTTCTCCTGCAAACAGGTCTGGTGGAACATGTCGTAGCGTTTGCTTGTCTTCCCTTTCTTTTTCCCTTGCGGAGTGTTCGGGTCTGCACCAAAAGTTTCCGGCAGGCATCACTGCCTCAAAAGGTGGAACGGTCTGCTACAAAAGTTTGGTCTGGCGCTTTCCTTTCTGCACACTTGGTACGATTCCCCCGGTGCGATTCTGTTTGTTTGCTGCGTTCCTTGTGTTTGTGCCGGTCACATTGTTATCGCTTGCTAGACTGGAACGCTCACGCACACGGACTCGATGCATGGACGGGAGCTGGACTTCATCTGTTGGGACGCAGACTGCAGGGTGGGCACTGCTGCGGGACCACGATCTGTCTGGCGATCTACATGGCGATCTAACTTGCATTTTGGTTTTCTCTGTCTCGTTGTTTCTTTCCAAGGCATATTCTTTCCCACCGCTTGGTTTCGTTCTATACCTGCTCCCGGCTCGCGCCGGGAGGTTTTCTTCTTCGGTTACGAGCTGGATGTTAATACCCTTCGCGCGCGGCGGCCTGGTCTCTCTCCAGCCCGTCTACAAAAACGGGGATTTGAGTCACATGACGACGGCAACGACGGATCTGACGAATTTTGACGATGGCATGTAGGACACGATGATCACGTAGCGTTTTGCTTTTGGGCGCGGACACGGTATCGGTCTGGAAAGACACGCGGGTCGCTGCCAGCCAGCCAGCCCTGTTTCGACTACAGACAGACGCAATCCAATCACTGCCCTCCACACGTCCCCCCGTCTCGCTGTCCCTCTCTCTCAGCCCAACGCGCCTCTGCCTCTGCCTCTGCTCTTGCGTCTATGTTTGCTTTTACCTCCTGCCTCTTGCCTTCTTCTGCCTCGCCCTAACGCCATCCAGCCCGGCCGCCCTCGAACCGGCCCAACCATCCCAGCGCGCCCACTTGATTCGCCCCGCGATAACACATCACTCCCCCGGCCTGCAGCTCAGCTGCACCCCGTCCGCCAGCACATCGCGCCCCAGCACCGCCCCCTCGCTGCGTCCCACTTGCCCGCGCCGCCGCACGCACCCAGCCCCACGGCGCCGGGCCGCACGCTTCGCTGGCCCTGGTCTGCGCCGGAGCGTGGCGCGACGTGAAACGGGAAGCGCTGGGTGTGTGAGGCGGGGGGCCGGGGTGGGCGAGAGGGTAGTGCCGGGATTTGCTGGGATCGCTGGGTTGGGCTGGGGGATGTGGAGCTGGGGCGTTGGGGTGTTGGATACGTGGAGGGAATGCGGGCTGGGCTGTGGGGTGAGATGTGGTGCGCTGTTGTTGTGGGGGGGGATGATGCGGTTGGAGGGCGTGGTTATCGTGACAAGGGCGGGGTGCATAGGGGGGATGCAGGTGTTCACATGAGTGGTATGTGTGTGTGTTGGGATTACGCACGGTGAGAACATGACGTCGCGTGTCGGGTATAAAGCTATTCTACAGGATTGAGGCGGGAGAATGCAGCGAAGTGTATCGTCATCCATGACCCGGCTATGCAAACAATCGCCACTTAATGCTAGTCAGCTCCGCGCTATGCAAGACAATAGAATCCGAGGCTCCCACAATATTCATTCCTCGCCGTCCTCAAAGGTGTCCGAGAAGTTGATCAGTGATGTGAACTGCTCCGGCTCCTCTTCAACACCCAGTCTCTCTCGCACGTCCTCGTCTGCAAGCCACGAGACGGGCACCAGCGCCATAGCGCCCTGCTTGTTCCTGACCAGCTTCGTCTTCTCTCGCGTTGCCAGAGGGTTCACCGGCATTCGAATAGTCAAATTCGCCTCTGTGATGCCGCTGGTGCGCTTCGATCGATGCTCGAGGATATCGACGTCGATGGTACGTAATGCGGCGAAGTGGTAGATATGCACCTGCTTTTCCTGGCCGTAACGCCGGCTACGGGCGATCGCTTGTGTCATTGCCGAGTCGTACTTGTACTGACTCTCGACCAGCAATGGTGAGACGAAGATGATGTGATTCGCATTTGTAAGGTTGCTGTGATTGGTCAGTACGGGGATGCTACGAACAGGGACAGTGTACTTACACTCCTGCGGCGGTTTCGCTGGCCAAATTCAGCAGCAAAACCTTGGGGCGATCTTCTGCGGCCTCAATCGCGCTGCTCTTGAAATCCTCGATGATTTTGGCTGCCTGCCGAGACTTACAGCCGCTTGGGGTGTAAAACAGGATGTCGTAGTGATCAAGGGCTTCACCCAGCATCGCAATCATCTCGTCGTTAGGAGCAAAGACGAGGGCTTGGTCGTCGTCCGGGAAACCTTTGATCAGTTCCACAATCGAGTGCATCTTCCGTCCAAAGCTGTGCCCAGCCACTGCCGTCGTCGTCGTACCGAGATCCGTGGCTTTGATGAAATTGACGGCCTGAACCATACAACTACACTCAGGCACGACGCAGTTCTCGTCGTCTCCGCGGGCCATGATGCAGGGCTTACAGGTGATATGACCGCATTGCGAGGCCAAATACAGTTCTGAGATCGTGGCCGTCTTTTGACAGTGCTCGGCATCGCAGGACATGAGGCCTTGTGCACTATCGTACAGTGCCTGCAAAAGCTGTTGAACCGATTCGATGAATCGCTCTGACCTTCTCTGTGAGGCAAGCTCTGTACATGACTCTCGCAAGCGCGACAAGATCGTCTTGGCTTCCTTGATGCGCTTCTCTTGTGACATTCCTTTCAGCTCTGTCAGCCCTCCAGCGAGAGGATTATCTTCAGCCGCGCCCAGCAGACGTCTTGCAATCATCGTCGCATCGCCATCACCGAGCCAAACGCTCTTCTTGATATCTTTCTTGAAACTAGCGTATAGTTTCGGAATCGTGTTCTCCTCTTTCTCTGCCTTCTTAGGATCTGTGGGCTTGAGGTCTTTGAAGCCAGTGCGCCTGTGCCATTCAAAAGCGCGCATCAACCCAGAGATGCCTTTCTCAATGTCGCGACGTTGACTTGTTCGTCTCGCTACCAGGCTATGCAGACCCATGTCTCCCTCACGGGTGTCATCAATCAAGGCCACCTTCAGCAGGGCATCTTCCGCAGTCTTGGAATGGTTCAGGCTGGCGTTCAGCCTACTTGTCCTGTCGGACTCAGCTTTATTCTTGAGCTTCTTCACTTGCATGCGCTGGGAAATAAGATGCTTCGAAAGTTCAAGGTATACTGCGTGGTGTGCGACATCCAGTTCAAGAGCTCGTAGTTCCTCGTGACAAGGAATGTGCTCCAGCGAAGCCTCATTCTGTCGAACAAACAAGTCCAAGAATTCCTGGGCTCTCACGTGTCGAGCTTGGTGCCATTGATGTGACATGGCCTCGGTCTTGGACAAGAATCGCTCGACGGCAGTCTGATCTTCAACCAAAAAGTCTTCCAAAGCAGTCCGTTTGCCAGCACCCACTGCGAATCTACCCAAACGGACGCCAAGGAAAGACGCGATGTTGTCGATGTCGGTGAAGTTTGCCAGAGCAGGGGTTCCAGAAAGAATCCACCGTTTGTGCGCGCTGATTTTCTTGACGCTGACTGCTGTAAGCATGTTCTTGATCTTCTTATAATCATTGAGATAGTGGTACTCGTCCACCACGATACGGTTGAACTGAAACAGATGCAACAGAGGTACGATACTGCTGTTCAAGCCCGACGATTTCCGCTTCTGAAAAGGCTTAGATTTACTGCCCTTTGCCTGACCAGCAGCTTGCATGGACTCGTACGACTGGTAGTTGCTGCCGTGTTGTAACTTCACTGGCAACGTCGCCTGGAACTCCGGCTGCCGCAAGCGTTGCTCGAGAAGCGTTTGGGTTGCATGCTTGAAGTCAGATAAGTCCATTGTCTGGAGGTTTAGGACTTGAGCTGGTAGGTCTTTGCTCACGCCGTCCGTCCAGGCGTCGAACGCACAGCAACTCGAGTTGATAGGCTCGGGCATAGCTGTTACCCATGCCAACTCAGAAATGTAGTCGTCGCCAGCTAAGACAGTCCAGGATACAACGATCACTCGACTTTGCTGTAGATTGTCGACAGTGAGTCGCTTGAGATCTGCGAACTCCTTGATCACGTAGACATTGAACTTCTCATACTGCTCCTCGCCTAGAAAAAGCTGTAGCTCTGTCTGCCATTGCAGAGCGATATGTGGCGGACACACAGTAAGCGTTGCAGCAGTGTCAATAAGTCCTGGCAAGTGCTCCGATGCAGATCGATTCTGATCTACTATCGCTTCGGGCGACATTTCTTCAAACTCGCTCTGTATCAATGCAATAGTCGTGACCGTTTTACCGAAGGATGGCAGGTCTGCAAGGACACCACCCCGGACATCGATCGTGGTTTGAGCACGAGCTTCCGCCCTCCAGCCGAGACCGAGATGCACAGCTTCTTCGACTTCGGTAATCGTGAGTGGAACACCGATCTCTTGAGCGCGCATCCAGGTCAAAGATCGAGGTTGTGCCCCACGCAGCTCGTACTCGAGGCTCAGTGGTCCACGGAACAGGGCATCAGTCGCGTTACTACGCAAATGAAACTTGGGGAGTCGTACAGGACCCGCATCCGTGTGGTCACTGATAAGCCTCCAACTGTTGTTGACTGATTTGGCATTGTTCGTGGAACGATTCAGTCGTCCCTTTGCACGATGTGACAGCGAGACTACGTTGACACCAACTTCAATGCGTGTCTTCTTCTTGCTGATCACTGGCTGCACATGGAAGATGGGGCACCGAGTTTTGATACCACGCTCAAACGTAGCCGCAGCTTTCCGATCTTCGTGTGGTGTGGCCTTTCCTGCATTGTCCACGCTCCACATGAGGTTGGGGTAAGCTGGTGCACATGCGCAATTGCTTTGTATACCAGCGTCGATTGCTTGCCAAACTTCCAATGAAGGGGCCGTTTTGAGCTGCTCAAGAGCCCAAGAGAAGTCCGTAAACTTTTCGATCCGCAGCTCTTCCGGGACCCATGCATCGAGTACGGATAGCGCGTCTGTGCATGAGTCTCCAAGACCGGCGAGACGACTTCCGGGCATTAACACACTTGCTGTAGGGTTCAGCGGCGATGCTGCTAATTTGGTAGATATGGTCATCCAGGAGCCGGTGCGTACAACGTTGACGGTTTGCATGTGACATGGTCGCCACGCCGGATCCAGTCGCGCTACAATCATGCGCGATTCGCCCCATTGCTTCCTGCTACAATCGACACTGATTACGAAACCATCATCTCTTACCTCGCCGATGGGATCTGGATCAAGGAACAGATAGAGCACAGGCTCAGTGAGCCTCTTGTACAAGCTTGCTTCAGCAGTTCCGCAATGAGGCAGATGCATGTAGTCGCCTGCAATAATATTAATCTCCTCGTTATCACCTTCGATGTGAATCCGTGCGGGTATAGTCTCGGCTTGGTGGTCTGGAAGGCCGAGCAGATTTCTCCAGGACTTCGATCGTTCTGCAGATCCATGCAGCTGCATAGCATGCTTCTGATTAGACGGTACAAACATTTCCCACTCTGCGTCCAAGAATGTGCCATGAACAATGGCGCGAGCAATTGGAGCCTCGAGTGCTTTGCGCAACTCGGAATTGCCAGGTTCTTCAGGCATGCAGTCCACAAAGAGCAGCCATTGGACCTTGTCTTTGACAGATAGCACCATTTTTGCACCATTCCCAATGTACACGACCTTCCAAGCGTTGTCACATCGAACAAACTCGCTCAGGCTGAAGTTTTGCGAGTTCATGTCTACTTCGACTATCCTCTTGACGTAAGCTTCATTCTCGTTTCCTTCTTGTTGCAGCTGAGAGAGGCGTTCGTTCAGATCAGGGAATTTCTGAAGCTCTAAGCGTGAAGGCAGGCGCGGTTTCCAAGATCGCACGAATCCATCCGGATTTCGCGTTCGAACATGCCGCGGAATACTGTCAACATACTGGTGTCTTGGATTCGACGCGCAGATGGCGCAAGCAGTGTGCCCGCATCCCGAGCAGAGTTTGATGTCTGCTTCGGATACTTGTTGGGTACCCTCGCAGGCACACAGGCGGGAGGAGTATCTAGCCTCGTCAAGAAACTGTGCAATGTCAATCTCCTCAGGATCTATGTGGCAATATTTATGCTCAACCATTTCCCCAGATTGAACAAGACGATTTTGCATTTGAGGCTTCGTTTGCGATCCAGGAGACAGGGCGTTCCGGGAAGGGGACGTTCGGAATGCTTTGTACCCATGGATGATTGCCGAAATCAAGGAGGCTCCAATAACCGTGGTGGACATCGCATTACCAGCAAGATCTTGACGCTCTCTCTGAGTCTCACCGGCAAAGTGAAGCTTGTCAAGCGGCATACCCTGCAGAACAAGAGTCTGGCTGCCATTCAATGCATCTTGAAGATTACTAGCGAAATCGCAACCGCCTGGTGTAATACAGGGCGTCAGACCCTTGCTTGTCTTGAAGCGGTCAACGTTCTGGCTCACGTCCCAAATCTTCATTTTATACATGGAATCGTGACCCTCCTGCTGGGCAGCCTGGAGGTGAGCAACGTCTATGGCATCGTACACCCTCGACGACTGTGAGTCGTACCATTTGCGGTTGGCGTAGTCGGGTGGGCTGCAGGACGTCAGTCTGGAGACTATATTTCGAAACTTAGCCTCCGTCACTTACTGCAAGGTGCCACTCTCGTTCCAGTGTGTGATCGGACGTCGAGTTCCTAGTCGTTGTTCGGACCGAATTTGATCGTATCTCAATTTACACAGGCTCCAATCGGGTTCGGATGATAGTGTAGAATGATCGATCACACTGACAGGTAGGTTGGCGAGGAAGGCCTCGTATGGACTGCTACATTGACGCTGGAGTTTCTCCATTGTAGACTGCCATTGGGTGACAGCGATGCTGACATTCTTTCCGTGCAATTTACGGTTGATCGCGACCATGTACATCCTTTCGCGAGTTTGCGGTAGGTAGTGATTTTTAGTATCGCGATACACCCAGCCAGCCTCGTAGCCGATTTTCGACCATCTGGAGACTACGTCATCCCACATTTTCTTGTCGCTCTTGACATTCTCCAGTAAGACAATACTCGGCTGAAAATGTTTGGCGTAGTGGTATATTGCTCTCCAGGTGTCGCCGGTTTCGCCCTGGTCATCTACTGTCTTCTTCTTGCTATTGAGAGCAGACAAATCCTTACACACAAATCCAGCAATGAGAATGTCGATATCACCTGGAATGTGTTCTTCTGATCCATAAGCTGTAGTCGCTGTAGTAGCAGACTCGTCACCTAATTGTCGGACATCTCTGAAAAGAATAGGTGGGTGGAAGTTACGTTCGATATACGCCTGTTTGACCGCATCAATTTCCGCGCTAAACTGATGTTTGACGTGCAGAGATGGCTCGCCCATGTCGTCGAGGGCTTCTGCCAACATCTGCAGGAAGAGAAGCGGAGACTCTGTGCCAGAGCACATAGTTGCGACGTTGATCGGCCGCCCTTTCAAGGCCTGTAGCACGTCACCTATGCCAAGCTCTATGGCTTTAGAAGCCATATCCGCGGTGATATCCAGTATGTTATCCAAAGGGGGAAGGCTGAGATCGATGCCTTTACCGGGTGTCAGCTTGTTGGGCTGAGGATTTCGTCTTGAAGCAGTCACAAGTTCCGGATCGTCGTCTACAATCTCCATAGCCTCATAGTCCTCAGTCTCCTCTGATGAGCTGTCTACAGCCGCACCGAGCTCTTCGTCTTCGCCTTCGTCTTCGTCTTCATCAACCTCACTCTCGTCCTCTACAGCGGGAGGATCCCACACGTCATCTTCGTCTTCGTCTTCATCTTTATCGTCGTCGTCGCTGCCATTCACATCTTCTTGATTCGAAGCGTCACTCAGCGCGTACTCCACGTATGATGGCCTACTGTGATTCCGGCGAGGACGGGATGAGTATGCATCTTCCAGCGGAATGCGACGGCGGCGCAAGCCGACACTCTCATTGTCTGAGCGACTAGGGCCCGGGCTCACCGCATGCACGATGTTACCGTTTTCTGCCTCGGGTTCGGTTGTCGGATCAGGCGATGATGCTGCAGCGTTGTTGCTCTCCATGATCAACCGTTGATCAGCTGAATCATCATCATTCATGTCGAGATCTGCAGAGAGAGAGACCAGTTCTTCCGCAGCAGAGTCATCTGGAGTTGGCTCTTGAACCATTGGATGCAGAGCCGGATTCCTCCTTTTACCAGACGTCCCTCCAGAGCCACGCAAGAGTGAATCATTCGGCAGTGAGGTACCACGATCAACCGTTATACCATTGCCATCATCTTTTGCCACCGTACGAGCAAGGTGGGTATCTGTTGTGCTTTTACGACCGGGGCCAAGATTCCGGGACTTCCGACCTTCCCTCAATGCCGACCGTTCTATTATGGTCGATGCCTGTTTGGTTTCCCCTTCACTCGAGGAATGAACGGGTGTGATCGGTAGTCTCTGGTTCGCTGATCCAACAAGTTCGTCACCGTCAGAGACTTGTTGATCTGACAAAGTGTTAGATTGATATCCGGGTTCTCCCAAAGAAGGACGGTCTCTGGCGTTGGCGGTTCGTTTGGCGGGCGCGCCGCATTGTTTGCCCCGTTTGATACAGGGCTGGCAAAAAGCGTTTCCGCTCTCGTACCAACAGGTGGTGAGACCCCTCTGCTTGCATTGCGAACATCGTGCATCAAGTTTGGCGATTTCTTCAACTGTCGCCGGTCTGCACTTGTACTTCTGCGCTATGCATTTCGTACACCTACCAGATGAGTCTTCATACACGCAGTCCCATGCGTAATTGCCTCCATGTCGGCGGCATACGGCACAGCAATCTGGCGGCACGGGATCTTCATGAGTCAATGTGGATGTGCCGGTCGGCCTTTGTGATACTGTGGTGAATCCTCCTAAACACGCCACGTCAGTTTTGCAAGTAGATGTCTGTAGAATTACTTGCCTTGAGCGCTTGTTGAGTCCGTATCCTGACGCTCGACAACTCGGCGCTTTTTTGCAGGTATGACCACATACGGTCCCTTGTATGTCTGACTCTTAGCTACATGCGATTCTAAGTTCTCTGCAGTACGTTCTCGCTTTCGCGAGGACCGGCGTGGAGATGCTTGTGTGGATTCAAGATCCATGGTCAAATGTCGATTTGGAGACACTGTAATCAACGGTAGCTCAATGGCACGTATCCAATTCCATGGAGAGCATTGAGGCGAAGCTTCTAGTGATCACAACTTACCAGTGTGGTGATTGTGTAGTGATTGTGTGGGGCCAATGCGTGTTCGACGCGACGACGCGTCTGGAAACACGCGCTAAAATGATCAGCAATGTTCATACTGCCAACTCAGAGCCCCGCAGCTTTACATTCTATTGTTGACTACATGCAAACGAGATCTAGCAAAACACGTGTCGGATTCTGCAGCGATATCGCAAAAAGTGCAGGTGAACCAGGCAGTGATGGTGACAAAGCAATGGAAAGGCGCGGAAGTGGTACCTTCTTTGGAAAAGCGCGTTCTTCATGGGGCAGCTGCAAGCGAGGTTAACCATCTTGACTCAGTCCAGCGGTATACAACAAGAGCTCGCCAGCACGTCGTGAGAGTATCAAGTTGCATCCAAACTCTTTCCAGCTATGTCTGCGCCTAACGTATTCGAAGATCTCAGTGGAATCTCAACCTCGTCCTTCAGCAACCCATATCAGGCACTGATAGCAGCCTGCGAAGATGATCCAGTAAGTTGGACAGTACATGCTGCAATGAACATGCTGAGTGACGAACAACGTAGGCCCAGATTCAAACGAAGTATGCTCTTCATCGAGCAACGAGAAACTCTCAACAAAAAGCCAAGATGCTCGATGAGGATTTCCCGGGAGTCAACATCGACCCTATCTTACTCAGGTTGAGCGACGCAACAGTTGAACCTGGCTACGCAGATCCAAGACATTGCCTCGTTCTCTGGGGCCGGCCCACCACGAAGATCAAAGACCTCATTCAACGAGTCCAGCAGGAGCTGTTGGTTGTTGCGCCAAGTACAGTCTTCGATCGTTTCCCTGCTTCGAGTGGCTGACTTGAAGTAGACCTATGGCTGATGCCTCGGGACTGCCAGCACATCACTGCATTGGAAGTCACACATTCCAAGAAAGCAGAGGAGATTCAGAAGCTAGTTGATCAGATGCGTGACAAGGTGCCTAGGATTACCGACTACACCTTTGAGCATCGTGTACGGCTCATCAAACCAACGATTGGCTACGACGCTTCAGCTCTTGCCTTGAGCTTCGTACCTGCCGCTGGCGAAGGGCTACATTCGGGACGATCCTTGGAAGATGATAAGTTCACGTACCACCACCTTCGTCGAGACCTCTACGATCTCTGCGAAGACACTGGCGTCACAGTTGACTCGAGATACGTTGTGCCTTCAAGCCATCTAACGATCGGGCGGTTTATTACGGCCAAGGATCTCGCCGATGACCAGGGCGCACCTGACCCTGCAAAGATGAGCACGTTCATTAAGAAGATCGAAGAGATCAACAGCTGGCTTGAGAAGGAGTTCTGGCCAGAGCACAACAATGGAACGATCCCTGATGGCGGCGAGTTCAATCTCGGCATGGAGACAGGATTGACCTGTCGCATGGGTACGTTGTGGTACGGGGGCGGAGAGCCTATTCATTGTGGAAAGGGCTACTAAGAGCGCAATGTAGAGCTCACGGTTACAACGTGAATAGATTATTATCAGTCGTTATCTTAAAACACAATAATGATCTTCATCTATCGACTTCCTTGACTTGAGTCATCGCAGATGCATTGTTACCGTCGAGAGCCTGTGTGGGCGCAACGCTAATGACGTGTGGCAGTCCCTTTTGCGGCGAACGGACGGAGGTGATCACAGGTGGCCGCTTGGGCCGGTGCTCAGCCATCACCGAAGCTCGCGCAGATGGAACAGCTCTGACACAACTACACCCTCACTCCTTGAAGCCAGCTTGCAAGACCATACATACATTGGATAGTTCCAGGCTCCAGCTATTATTATTTGGACCAGGGATCGCCCTCGACCTCTTTTCCTGAACACCAGTCGCACTAGTGGGGCTACACACCCATTGTGCTGCCTCTCCTCTCCACATACGTACACGACTACTACAAAGCATATAACTAAAGTGGATCGCCTCCTGTAGCTCTGAAACAAGCACCATGTTCAACCGCGACAGACTCCCCGGCCTTCCTGGAAGCTCTCCACGACCTCCCCCGCGCAACGACGGCTACGGGCAGCCACCACCGCAACAGCCTCGCCAACCCCCACAGCCAGGCTACGACTCGAGAATGGGAGGCTACGATGATCGTCAGCAGCAGGGCTATGGTGCGCCCCAGCAGGGCTATGGTGCACCCCAGCAGCGCATGCCAGCTCGAGGACCTCCGGGCGGTGGCGGATCTGCCAGGCAGCTGCGCCCCATCAAGAGCCCTGGAGGCAACGCATATGCGTTCGGCAATCTGTATGCATATCACTAGTCACTATCGAGCTTACACTGACATCGTGAAGCGTCGCAGTTTCACCCCAAGACTTCCCTCCAACGCCTGACGGCAGCGACATCTACATCCTCCTGAACGGCAATTATGTCTTGTCTGCGAGACCCACACAAGGCTGCCAGCCTGGTGAAATTGGTCTCACAGATGCGCAAAGAACATGGGCCGGAATCACGCTCGGTCCCCAAGACATGGTCGCCGTGCAGAACTATGATGCTTTCAGCCAGGGTGGTCAATCATACTTGGGTGGCGTTGAAGTCGAGGTCGGCTTTGCCGCCAGGAAGACAACAGACGTTCCGTACGATCAGGACGAGCTCGCGACGCAGTTCAAAAAGAATTTCAAAGACCAGATAATTGCTCCGGGGCAGCAGCTCCTATTGGATGTAAAGAATATCCCTCTGCGAATGTCGATAAGAACAGTACAGCTTGTGGATCTTTCAATGGAGAAATCAGACGCATCTGCTCCTCCGTCGACAGATCCTAGAGCTCGCGGCATTCTCACCAGCCACAGCCAGATCGACTTTTTCAAGGACGCCCGAACGGACATCAAGTTAAAGGCATCCAACAGGCGACCTGCAGCCAACTCAATTATCCAGCCAGGGTTCAAGTTTGAGGATATGGGCATTGGAGGCTTGGATACGGAGTTTAGCGCTATCTTCCGAAGAGCTTTTGCTTCCCGTATTTTCCCACCTGGTCTGGTAGAAAAGCTGGGTATCCAACACGTTCGAGGTATCCTTCTCTATGGTCCCCCTGGTACGGGAAAAACTTTGATTGCGCGTCAGATCGGAAAGATGCTGAATGCCAGGGAACCTAAGGTCATCAACGGTCCTGAAGTACTGAACAAGTACGTGGGTCAATCCGAGGAGAACATCCGAAAGCTTTTTGCCGATGCCGAGAAAGAGTACAAGGAGAAGGGTGATGAGAGCGGTCTTCATATCATCATTTTCGATGAGCTCGACGCTGTGTGCAAGCAGAGAGGCTCTACTGGTGGCGGTACTGGCGTGGGCGACAGTGTTGTCAACCAGTTGCTTTCGAAATTGGATGGTGTGGACCAGCTGAACAATATTTTGCTCATCGGTATGACCAACCGAATGGACATGATCGATGAAGCACTTCTGCGAGCTGGTCGCCTGGAAGTGCACATGGAAATCTCGTTGCCCGATGAGTCGGGGCGAGCACAAATTCTGAAGATCCACACTACGAAGATGCGCAAGAACGATGTGCTTGAGGCTGATGTTAACGTCGAAGAGCTGGCTAAGCTGACGAAGAACTTCTCTGGTGCCGAACTCAACGGTTTGGTCAAAGCCGCGTCCTCGTTCGCTTTCAGTCGGCACATTAAGGTTGGCACAATGGCGGCCATCAACCCTGACGTTGAGAACATGAAGGTCAACAGACAAGATTTCCTGGCCGCGCTAGAAGAAGTCAAGCCCCTCTTTGGTGCCGCTGAAGAAGAACTTGGAAAGCGTATGAGTGGCGGCATTATCCATTACTCACCGTTCATCAAGGACATCCTGGATGAGGGTCGCTTGTTCATCAACCAGGTCAGGAAACCAGATTCGACCCCCATCTTGTCCGTCGCTCTGCATGGTCCGCCCGGAAGTGGAAAGACAGCGATGGCCGCGAGGATGGCCATTGACTCGGGTTTCCCCTTTATCAAGCTTGTGTCACCTGAGGACATGGTAGGCTTTAGCGAGATGCAGAAAGTGCAGCAACTGGATAAGATCTTCCGAGACGCCTACAAGAGTGCGCTCAGCGTCATTGTGATCGACAACATCGAGATGCTCGTTGACTGGGTGCCTATTGGACCAAGATTCAGCAACACTGTTTTGGTCGCCTTGAAGGTTTTGTTGGCGAAGCAGCCACCCAAGGTAAGCCGCATTTTTTACAATCTGTGATTACAGCAGCTAACCAGAACCAGGATCGTCGCCTTCTCATCTTTGCAACAACCACCGAGCGCTCGGTGCTTACACAGCTCGACCTCTTCAGTCGATTCGATGCCGAAATTGCGGTACCGAACATTAACACTCAAAACGAGCTCGCACACGTTCTCCAGGAGTCTGGTGCTTTCTCAGACCGCGATCAACAACGTGCCATTAGCGAGATTCAAGAGATCACCGGCAGCACAGACATTGGCGTGGGTATCAAAAAGATCCTTACAGGTATCGAGACGGCCAAGCAGGATCAAGACGTCCCTGGCCGCTTTGCGAGGGTCATGTCGAGGGCTATTGCCGCGAATAGGACCTGATCGTAAGCTTAGAGCTTGTTGCATAGTAGAAAGTAGTAATAAACCCCTTCAAGATGTATATCGTATTCCAGCCCATTCCTATCCTTGTCAACATCTACCCAGCCTGAGTCTTCGGTCAGTGCAGACATATCACGCCACCTCTCGCTGACCCATGACTCTCCACTCCCGCTGCCAGTCTGCCACTGTCAGACGATATCTTAATAACCTCACATTGACACCTCCGCCACCCCACGCCACCATCGCACGGACCCGCACACGCACTTCCGAACCACGGTTCGGCGACCCCATGAAATACTACCTCGGAACGCATCTCCAAGTCAGCCCTCGTACCTTCTCAACCACGCCCGAGCTCCGCTGGAACACCGACTGTCTCGCCCTTGCGTTGAGTAGCACTTGGGCCGACGTGCGTGGGGAGTTCCGATGAACAATCCGGACATGTTGTGTTGGTGTGAGGCTGCCGTGCAAGCGAGGTGCATGGTGTTACACGGACTGGGAATCTGGTGTTTTACAGCAGCGCATGGGTGAGGGTCAGAGCCGGGAAAGCCAGTCGACGCGGAATGCCTTGCAGGGCGCTCGCTGGGTGAGACGTGGTGGTGTCGTACCTGCGCGGTGGTTCGGGTGTTGGGAGACAGAACTGCGATAGTGGGTTTCTTGGGATGAGTGTGGTGTTACAGCCGTGGTGGAAGGCTGTGCTGCCGTATTTCTATCATTGTCTCGCTGTTGTGCACGTTCCAAGGTTGTCTTGAATATCGGGGTTTAGCACTTCAGGCTGAGATCGAAGATGATCACATGACCGTTGTACCCGATACTGGGCAGCCTGCGTGGGATGCGAATATCGACCCACTTCCGAGGTTGGCGGATCGAGTCACATTACATGAGGCTACACACAACGTGGTTAGAGGCTGATGTGAGGTATGCGGTAGCTCGTGCAGATGTGGAGCCGTGACTTTTCCATTACACGTGGATATTGCATGGCTTACTGGGACGCGTAGATGGAGACCTCACTATGAAAGTTCGTGTATTCATGGCTATGTAGACCGTTACATTGACAACGAACAAGAATGTTACAGCCGGAATCATCTGCTCCAGGAAACTGCCTGCCCTACATCGATCAGGAATGAAGTACCAAGACATGACAAGAATCACCAGCCACACCTCCTCCACACCCTCTCCCCCGCAGGTCCGTAACTTGCTACAGAGTACCCATAGCCGCCCAGCAGGTACCTAGCTGCTTCGCTCCTGCGCCCAGCTCCTTCGACCAGGCCCACAGGAGCAGGGGAGCAAGTGGCTGCCGCTATTCGTTGGCTAGGAGGCTGGCTTACGCCCGGCGCTGCAGCGGCCCGTACCGAATCACATAGTATGAGACTAAAAAGCAAGCTGGTGGTGTGCGCTAAGGCAGGGGTGGAGCGGAGTGAGCGGAGATGGTGGACGACACACCTCCGCCGTTTAATGAAATAGAAAAAACAGAACAAGCCAAAGGCCGTCGAACGTCGTTGAAGAGACGAAATCGTTCAGGGAATCGCAAAACGACAGTATTCCGCCGGAAGCTTTTGCGCTCCATGTGAAAGAACCGAAATGTGTGTATATGGAAATCATCAACAGTGCCGCATTCAGCAGCGGTTTAGGGTTCTTCCCTAGTAATCGACGGGTGCCGGGTATCGTCGCTGAGCCGTCCTGTACTGCTCGGGGTATTTTCGTGCTGCGCGGTCGTTGAGCGAGCTGTTTTGGTGTTAGTCGTATTACCAGTCGGCATCCGACAATGAGATACTTACTCAACGCGCTTCTGGGTCCACTGCAGATCTTTCTGTACTTCCTTTGCTGCCCGCATGCCGGAAGAAAAGCTCGCTTGTGCACCAGCTAGTCTTCGCTGAGCCAGTGCCTGCAGTTCAAGCAGTTCACGGTGTTTCGCGTTCAACTCGCCTGACCTGCGCGTTTGTCAGAACTGTTTCCCTTGTCATAAATTCCGCGAAGGTAGTCAAACTCACGTTTGCGCCTGCTTTGCCAGACTTCGATCCAACGGTAGAGGGTTGAAGGAGCCGTTCAGTCGGTTGCCCATGTAGTCGAGTAGATCCACACTGGCGGCACCGCTACTCGAATCATAGTCACTGTGGCTGCCAGCATAGTGACTGGAGTTTGCGGATACTTCGTAGGACGGTACACCTGAAGTCGTTGTGCTGTCGGATGCTTCTGGCGGAGATCCTGCGATGCGGCCGTATTGTTGTTGTGGTGGATAGTAGTAGCCGGGCTTCTGCGGTACATTGATGGGATATGATGTGGAGGGATAGGATGGGTAGTAGGCGTGTGTAGTGGACATTGTAGCAGCGTGATGTGATGGTACTACAGTGAGGATAAAGGTGTGTGGATGGTGATGTAGTTATAGAAGATGGCAAGTTCTCGTGTTCAGGGTTGTTGGTAAGTATACTTGATTGGGGGTACTTGTACGATTTGCTCCTGAGAGACAGGTAGAATTGAGCTTGAGACTTTGTGAGTGAAAGAGAATCAGAAACGAAAGCTGCTGTTCCAGCACGATGACCTCCTTTTATACTTGCTTTTCGCACTCTATTGCTCAACGGGACATGGCTTTGAACTCTCCTGTCGGCTCATGCTTTGTGACCCCACCCGTGTGGTGATATAGGTGCATACAATTAGGCCCGTTGAGGTCTCCCTGCCGGTGAAGCCGGTGCTGGAGCGTCATTTAGACTGGGCTGGAATGGTCCTCAAGGCCGCAGACCAGAGCCGATCACCATGCCTCAACGGGATGTTGAGCCCAAGAAGAAGTCAATTGGCCGAGACACAAAAACTAGTGCGGAAAACGCTCAGCTCGTATCAAGCAGAAACTTTGGCGGAGCGAATTGGCGTATGATGGCAAAAGGAGCCGTTGCTCGATGACCGGCATCGATCCCCGGTAAGGGCAGCAAGGCAGAGTAAGCGCATCAGACGCGAACGCCAATGTCACGGCACAAGCTGCGTCTGCGGAATGCTGTAAGTATGTGCATGGGTAGTCTGCCTGATGAGCAAGCTAAGTGTTGTCATGTTGATGCGTTGGCTCGACAGCACGCCAACGCCTTCGAGCATGCAATCTGGAAAAGGCATGTGGAGTAGCGATATCTCCGGCCTAGGCAAGGAAACCGATAGTGGAACCAGTTCGCCTGAAACTTGTAGAAATTGTGCGTACGGAGTGTGCGACCTCACGCGCGGACAGCATGTTACGCCTAGAGTCGTGGTCATGGAAAGACGTCGAGCAATGTTTCGGTCCGGCAGTGCCCCGCTGTCTGTTTGCCCCTCCATCTGCCCAGTGCGTCATTCGCTGGGCAGCAATTGAGGCAGAGCAAGTTACCATCAATTGGCTGCACTCGCGAGTACAACGCTTTAATGCAGGCTGAACTTGGCGCTTCGATGGCTGAACGATGATCCCTGTCCTGCGTTACCTTCGCACGACACTCCACTAGGCTCTCATACGCGTTCCAATTGCATCAACGAAATGTACATTAGCGGCGGTGAACAGCACTTGGTTAGTTCCATGTGACCGTCAGTCGATGCAGTCCCCTGGCATGCGCGGAACCGTTCTTTGCTCCCAGCGATTGCCGACGCCTCTTCCTCATTGGTGGATGTGTCACTCATGACGGGAATGTATTCTGTCTCTGTTCTCATCACTCTCAGACTCGAGAGCATGTTAGAGTGCGACCCTGTCTGACAACATGTACAAACTATGATCTCGGCGTCAGGGCGGGCGTTTTCGAGCCGATCCGGTGTCACAGCTGTCACCAGAAGCCATGTGAGCTGCACATGGTAAGCCACCTGAGCCATTGTCACACGAATGGCTGAGGTGGAGCAACTGTACCTACCAACGGATGCTCACAACCGGTGCTCCAGCAAATGCCACATAGGAACTACGCGCCGAACGAGCTGGGCGAGGCTGTGCTACAAACGCGTTCCCGAGATAACGAAGATCACATAACCAACCCATGCTGTCAGCCAGTAATCAATATTCCGAAGCTTCGGCGACTGACGGTTGAGCTGTAGAGCTGACACTCGTCTACATAGTTCTTCTGGATACGGACCAAGCTAACCATTGACTGCGGGAACGAATGCAGCTGTGATGATTGTCTAAAAGTACAATGAGAGCTCGGGTGTATATCTATAAGTACAACAGTGTCATCGATCAGTGCATTTGTCGTTGGACAACCCCATTGACAAATAAAGCCCCTGGTACAATCGGTGCTTTCGAATGGTAAGACCAGTGGTGCGTCAGCCATTCAGATAAACCAAGCAGTTGGTAAACCGATCGGAAGTCCGTGTTTGACCTTTTGTTGCACCTCTGCAATACGTAACGTCTGTTCAGACCACGGAGAGGAGATGTCTAGGGTCTTGAACTTAGGAAATGCTGATTGAGGGTGAACTCGTTTGACTCAACTCGTCGTAAGCTATCTATAAGGCCCGAGACGAGGAACGGTAGCACTGCTGTTGTAAACTTGTTCCGCTGCTTCGTGTACCTGAGTAATGTCAGCGAGGGCAAGTCTCAAGGTCTTTGCGACGAATACCTTTAAGTATGACTTGGAAGCAACTTTGCCCATGGGTCCTCTACGAAGCTGGGCAGGAAGTAGGCCGTGTCGCCATCCGCATTCTTAGCTCCAAAGCGTAGGGCATTCAGTTCAGCGCGTGAAATAGATGGTCCACCGAATGAAACCAATTCTGACGCTGAAGTATCGACGTCGTGACCTGGCGCAGCTGCAGGTGGCTTCTCCGGCAATGCCTGCCCACGAGCTAAAAAGCGTGCAAGCCCATCCGCCGATGACGGCTCCTTTGCAGGAGCTGCAGCACTGAGAGTGCTTCTACCGCTCGTTTGTTGATTGTCTAATTCTTTGGTTCGCATACCCAATTCAGTCGAGTTGGCACCGCTGGCAGTATCGTCATCCTTGGCTGGCGATTTTGTATGATCAAATTTCCGCTTTTTGTTGCCGCCAAACGAAGAGAAACCCATCATGGCAGCCATTTCATCATTCTCATCGAAGTCCTCCATCGGCACGGTTTTACTGTTGCTGTTGGATTGACAAAGGAAGCCATCTGTACTTCGTAGAGCTCGAAGAGGCTACCTACAACGGGCGCTAGTGGCAATGAACGAACGCTCCCCATTCCACCAGCAAAGACACCGCGCTCGACGCTCAGCATCGCTGCACTCAGCAGGCGTGTGCTTACTCGAGCGTTGAAAAGATCCAGAGTTGGATCGCATTACTCGCAAATCAGTCTGTCATGCCGATTAGTGTACATGGAATCCACATATGCAGGAGGAAAAGAGGGTGGCTGAGGCGCGATCGACGTCAGCCAGGACGTGCAGGGTTTCTGGTCGCGCCTCGACAGCACACCTAGGCTTTATAGCATCAGTGAATAGGCTTCGTCCATCGACTCGCCCACCATGTCCGGAGTAGCAAAATAAATATTGATACCATCAAGGTACAACGATGACTGAGTCTCTGCAGACAGCGGCAGAGCGCCGCTTTCTGCGGCCCAGTGTAAGCCTCATGCATTCTTGAACGCGCACTTGCGGTTGACAATAAGCTTACAAGATTCTGTAGCTACGGTCGGTGACAATGATACAACCGAAGACTGGCGAGCGCGTCAAACGTAGCTTCACGCTCCGACGATCCTTCCACCGCAACACTGAATCTTCCGAGTTCCTTCTTGCGCCTGGCCAGTTCGATCCTGCACGACATGCAGAAATGGGGAGGTTCGAACGGGTTTGGGAGGACTTCAAGTTCCAACTACGACAAGCCTATGCGTACGCGATCTCTCCGACTGGTATTGGCATACTGAAGTGCTCGCTGGCATACATCTTGGGCTCGTTGGCTACACTCGTCCCTCAAATCGCTGGGTTGCTTGGCAAGAACGATGGAAAGCACATGGTTGCCACCATCACAGTCTACTTTCACCCTGCGCGCTCAGCTGGTAGCATGATCGAGGCCGTCCTACTGGCCTTCGCGGCCTTTCTGTACGCTGCCTTCGTGTCTTTTTCCAGTATGGCAGTATCTGCCTGGTTTGGGCATCAGCACCTTCTGATCGTAGGGCATATAATCGTCCTCATTGTCTTTATTGGCGCTGGACTGGGACTTGTGGGCTGGACCAAACACAAACTGGGGAATCCACTGGTCAACGTTGCCTGCTCTTTGACATCTCTTGCCTTGATCACGGTGTTGACCAAAGAGGGAGCTGTGCAGAACGCAACCTTTTCGTACGTCAAGATTTGGCAAGTGCTAAAGATGATCATCATGGGGTGTACGGCGTCAGCAGCGGTGGCTCTCCTGGTCCGACCAACATCGGCGCGGACAGGGTACCGTGACACATTCATCCAATCGACCGATGCGATGGCTGAGAGCCTCAACTCTATTGCTCGTAGCTTCCTCTCTGGTGCCGAGCAAGACCTGAGAAGTGATTCTTTCGTGAGAGCTTCCAACAAGAGCCAGTCGGCATACAAGCTGCTCGTGAAGAACCTAGGAGAGGCCAAATTCGAACACTATGTGCTTGGCACAGAAGAAGAATACAAGATCAGCGCACGGCTTGTCAAGTGCCTTGAGAAGCTGATCCAAAGCATTGGTGGCTTGAGGAGCGCAGCAGAAACACAATTCACACTGCTCGCCCAATCCAGCACAAGCGCTGGCACACCCTCTGATAGTATGCCTGTGAACGGCACAGTCACTTCATCCATCTTCTCTGAGCACACTCTGTCGCAAAGCCCGCCTCAGCTACACTCCCCCAGTCTCAGTCACATGGAAAGACGCACAAGCATATTAGCTTCTATCGATGAAGTTCCTGAGCCTACCACAGGCGACCCGTCAGTGCAGCCTTCCGCCGATGTTTCAGACGATGAGTCTAGCAACCGTGATTACTCTTCTAGGCTGCCGAGCTTTGTGCAATCCGATCTCACCCCTGCGGACATGTTTTCTGTCTTCATTGCACACTTGGGACCTCCTATGGTAAGTCTCCTTTCTTATATCTACTGGACTTGCTGACAATACAGAAATCGTTAACGTACACACTACGCGAAGTGCTGTCAGAACTTCCGTTCGGACCAGGGCCAGACTACAACATGACTATCAATGAACACTTCCGACACAGCCTCGTGGACGCAAAAGCGCTATTCTCGAACGCAAAGCGTGATGCGCTCGACGTTGTATACAAGACAAAAATACCCCTCAAGACTGGTTCAGCGGCGGTCGCTGCAGATTTTGAGGAAGTGGCAGCAAGCTGCGGTTATTTCAGTTCTTCGCTAGAGGACTTCGCCGAAGACATGGTGACCTTCCTGGACGTACTCGAGGAGTTGAAGTCAAACGTCAATCGATACCCTCGTCGGAGGAGCTGGACATGGCTCAAGTTTTGGCAAAGAGGACGCAAGAGCAAACGAGCACATGGTGATGACTCAGGTGAGGAACCTGACATGCTTCTGAGGTTACAAATTTACTGACTATGTACAGAGAGCTCAAGCCTGATCGATGAAAGCACCAACCAGACACCAGGCGGGTCGCATGAGATCCATAATCCTATATACCGCAGGTCCACGCGTGGCGACCCTTATAAATCTGAGAAAGAGCAGCCATTATCGTACCGTACTTGGGTTGCGCTGTCTGTCTTCAGAAGAGATGATCTGAAGTACGCGGTCAAGGTCGGTATTGGAGCGGTGCTTTATGCCATGTGGGCATTCTTCCAGCCAACACGCGAACTGTACGGGCATTGGCGCGGCGAGTGGGGCCTTTTGTCTTACATGCTGGTGTGCTCTATGACCATTGGTGCATCCAACACGACCGGATTCCATCGATTTTTCGGCACCTGTCTTGGAGCTGTGTACGCAATCATCGCCTGGATCGTGGCTGACGAGAGTCCTTGGGTCCTCGGCTTTTTTGGCTGGCTTGTCTCTCTGATGTGCTTCTACATCATTGTTGGCAAAGGCAAGGGGCCTATGGGACGATTCATCTTGCTCACTTACAACCTGTCAGCGCTTTATGCCTACTCACTATCGGTCAAAGACGAGGACGAAGACGACAACGACGAAGGTGGCATCTCCCCTGAGATATGGGAGATTGTGCTGCACCGTGTAGTAGCTGTCATGGCCGGCTGCATTTGGGGTATCATAGTCACCAGGCTCATTTGGCCCATTTCTGCCCGACGAAAGTTGAAGAAGGGCACTTCATTGTTATGGCTCAAGATGGGGTTGATCTGGAAACGGGGTCCGCTCAAGACACTGCTGGAAGCCAATCTTGGCGACACTCACAAGCCTTACTCTTACATGAGTGAACGCGAGGAGTTCGAGTTGCGCCGCTTCCAGCGCCATCTAGAATCCTTGTGTGTTGCTGCAACGTTCGAGTTCGAGCTTAGAGGCCCGTTTCCTGTTAAAAGCTTCCAGGTTATTATGGGTGCAACGAGTCGTATTCTTGACAGCATGCACGCCATGAACGTCATCATACTGAAGGACTTGAAGGCTTCTGAAGGAGAAAAGGAAGTGCTGAAGTATACAAGGAAGGAGTGGACCGAACTCAGCTGGCGAATTAGTCATTTATTCTCTGGTAAGCCCAGTTTTGCTACACACATATTGATCTGCTCTAACAAGTCTTACAGTTATGGCATCCTCGATGAAGTTGGCGTACCCGCTAAACGATGTGCTGCCAAATGTTGAGCACACGAGAGACCGACTACTAGCAAAAGTGTTCGAGTTCAGACAGACAGGGCTTGGCAAAGTCATAGCCAAGGATGAAGACTACGAGCTATTGTATGCTTATGGTGAGTCACCTCCTTGTTGTACCTGCGGCTGAACCTCCATACTGACGTGTCTCACAGCTTTGGTGACTGGCCAGCTGGCACATGACCTGGGCATTATTGGCCAAGAGATTGAGAAGTTGTATGGTGTTTTGAGTGAAGAGGACCTCAAATTGCAGTAGACTGTATGTAGTGATCAAATGCAACACTTGGACTGCGGAGAGATCAGCTGCAGAGGGACTGGACGCAAGTCTTGAAGGCTTTCTGTTGACTCAAAGCGTGGTGCTTTCCTTGCAAGATCCAGCCCTGTTTGCACACCCATGCGAGTTGTTAATCGGTGGCTGCTGCGTCAGGTGTCATTAGTAACTTGCGAGACGGTGTTCAACGTACTCCCATGCTTTGGTGTATTTGCGACCCTCATCGCCACTAATGCAAGCAGCGTCCGCGACTATCGCTAATGAGTCATTCTGAGCACACATCGGCTGACGAGTGAGACGACGACCACAATGCATCGACTGTCGGAATGGGACACATTGCAAGCAACCGAAGGGGTGCATTGCAGATCTGGTGCTGCTTGACCGCGGGGAAGTTGTAGAGACAATGCGTAAAGCCGTCCTGCAAGCAGTGCGTGCGAACACCAAAAACTTTGCACATTAACGAGCAATTGCAAGCGACTCGTCGCAGAAGATCAACAAGTGCAGTGCGTCGCGCAACAATTGCGTTTCGGCGCGTAATGGATGATGCACGTGAGAGGAGTTGTTGGCCCGAGCGCGGCTTGGCTCGCACCTGCCGGCTCGCTTATGGCACCTGCCCACAGGAATTCGTGACTTCCTTTCAGTCGTCTCTGTACTAACCCGCAGCTCACCCACGACCACCGTCGAGAACATCATCGAAAATGTAAGGAACCCGGCCGCACACAATACACCCATCGATCGAGAAGCAATTGCGATTGTTCCACGCCCTGCCCGACTCGCGGCGTTGCCCCCAGCGCGCCCCGAGAAGTGGCAAGCCCCTCTTTGCAGTCTTCTTCAACGCCGCCTACACCACACCACGCAAGCAGAGTGCTGACGGAAGTGTCTAACAGGGTCAACCTCCGCACGCAGAAGCGCCTTGCGGCCTCCGTTGTCGGCTGCGGCAAGCGCAAGATCTGGCTCGACCCCAACGAGACCAGCGAGATTGCCAACGCCAACTCTCGCCAGACCATCCGCAAGCTCGTCCAGGATGGCCTCATCATCCGCAAGCCCGTCACCATGCACTCGCGCACCCGTGCCCGTGAGCTGACAGCTGCCCGCCGTATCGGCCGTCACCGTGGTTTCGGTAAGAGGAAGGGTACCGCGGACGCTCGTATGCCCAGGTATGCTCCACCGACTCGATCACCGCACGCGATATGAAGGACACGACATAGCACAGTGCGGTGAGCAGACGCACATGGAGTTGTTACTGACACGGAACCCAGCCAAATTCTGTGGATGCGCCGTCTCCGTGTCCTCCGCCGTCTTTTGGTCAAGTACCGCGCCGCCGGAAAGATCGACAAGCACCTCTACCACGAGCTGTACCACCTCTCCAAGGGTAACACCTTCAAGCACAAGCGTGCCCTCGTTGAGCACGTACGTCCACCTTGACATGACATCATGACTTTGTCATCCCCGCATAGAGTCCGGCTATTGACACACAGTGCAGATCCACAAGGCCAAGGCCGAGAAGGCTCGCGACAGGGCTATCAAGGAGGAGATGGACGCCAAGCGTGCGAAGACCAAGGCCGCGAGGGAGAGGAGGCAGGAGCGCGTGGAGCAGAAGCGCGTTGCTCAGCTGGGCGACGACGCGTAGATGGACGACATGACAAACAACCGGCGTGGGTCTTTTCAGGGTTAAAGGAGGGCGCAAATCTCCTTTCTATCTCGGCATATGCGGTCATGTTTCATGTACGTCTGGGTTGCAAACGAGCACTTTTCTCCATGCTGCATACCCGACTGACAAGGCTGCCTCTTCTGAACTCCCGATGCTTATGAATGTCCATGAAAAAGGGATAGGATGCATCGGCACATTAGAAACGAGTGGTCAATCTTGGAGTTAATCTTCTTTCTTACTGTCCCAAATCTTTGATGATTGATGAATGATGAATTGACGTTTGTTCAACTACATTCGCCACTAGTTCGATTACGGTCTCCCCCATATCGGAATTCAGCACACCCACGACAAAAATAATAAGCTCCAAGGACCATGTTCCCCTGCAACGCCGGACACCATGTCGCCAGATCATGGATATCAAAATTAATTCCCAACGCCGTTCCATAGCAATGATTAACACCATTCATCCTTCAGATCTATTTAATGTCAGTAACTCGTTGCTCAATCTTGGACAAACGATACGTACCAGTCTCAATGCTGCCCGATGCATGTTCCTCGTGAAGTTCAACATAGCCCTGCTCTTGTTGTTCCCTCTTTGCAACCTCCTGTATCCTTCCTGCACATGGCTGGGCTGCACAGGCTCTCTCGCCTCCTCAGGCGGATCAAACAGACCTCTCTCTCGCTTCCTCTTTAGTCTGTTCTGCTCGCCGCCCGTGCTCTTCTTATACGTATCCTCCGCATCCTTGACCTTGAGCGCCTCCTCGGTCAGCGTCTGCACAATCTCAAAAGTCAGAAAGCCGAGGATATCAATGATATCGTCACTAGGCTTCGAGTCTGTAATCAGCCCAAAGCCCGCCCATTCCTTGAACCGCTTGCCCTTGCGATACGTAAACGACGCCTGGCGACAATCAGACCAGTGCACATACTCCTCACGCGTCATGTTCTTGGTGCGCTCGTCCGCGTTCTTGAGGCGCTGCAGCGTGGCAAAGTTCATCTCCTCCTCCTCCTCGTCCTCGACGTCGTCCTTCTGCGGCGGGAACTCGGTGAAGAAGCTGTGCACGTCCCACACCAGATCGACTTTGGCGCGCTTTGCTTTCTTGCCGGCCTCGGGCCCGGGGCCGCTGGGCCCGCTGCCCATGACGCCCGCGGCGAGGTCGGCGTCGCCGGTGCCCACGTCGGCGCCTGCGTCGCCGCCTTTGTCGTCGCTGTCTTTGACCGAGCGGCGCACGTCTTTCCACTGCAGGAAGTGGCGGAGGCGCGAGATTTTGGCGCGGTCGTGTCGGATTAGCATGAACAGGTCGTCCGTGGAGATGGATTTGCTGCCGCGCCGGGTGGCGAGGGAGGTGCATTCGCGGAGCATGTGTTGTACTTGGTCTTGCACGATGAATTCGATCAGGGTGGTTGTTTCAGGAGCGGGCTCGCCGGTCTCGCCGGAGACAAACATCATCTGTGTAGGTTAGTATAGTTGGCCGGGTACTGTGATCTGAGGACAGAGTGGAAAGTTTTGGACAGGACTGCAACGTATGTAGAGCAGATGTATGAGACATGCGTGTGAGCGATGAGTGTCCGCAGAGATGGATGTTTATGGTTGCGAATATCATAGAGTAATGATATAGCCACAATTAAGGTAGGAGGAGTAACGATATGTGTGAATATAAAGTAGGCGCTGGACAGGTTTGTAGGAGATGGCGACTGACGAGGAGAAAGCGACATGTAAGAACGTTTGATACGAAGTAGACAAGTACAGGACGACAGAACAACGACGTAGCTAGAATCAAAAGGTACTGACCTGCTGGATCTCCGTCCGGTACTTCGCCATCTTGTCCCTGTCCGCCATATTGAAAGCTCACGTGTCGAAAGTGCGAAGCCGCAGTCGTAAAAGATCTGGAGGAGCGCCACAAGCCAGAAGAAGGTACTCCTGCTCGCTACCAGACTTCGCCTACGACCTCCAAGCAGCACCCGCGGATTGTCAGTCGATGCGCAAGCCCGGCGCAACTGATGAACGTCGCCCGCAGGCACGCGGTTTGAGGGTCCTTAGCGCGCCGCACCCCGGCCGAGGCCGCTTCAGAAGTTCAGCCCTACGAGCCCCGCGGACTTTTTGTGAAAATCGTCAAAGTCCCCCACCAAAGTTACCCTTCCACTCGAATCGCAAACACAATCCGCGACGATGCTGTACCTCGTAGGACTCGGGCTCGCTGACGAGAAGGACATCACTGTCCGCGGTCTTGAGATTGTCAAGAAGGCTGAGCGTGTGTATCTTGAAGCCTACACGGCGGTGCTGCTGGTGGACAAGGAAGTGCTTGTGAGTCGCACACGGCGCAACGCAGACACTGCTAATCATGCCGCAGTAGGAGTCGTTCTATGGCCGCTCAGTAATAATTGCCGACCGCGAGATGGTCGAGTCATCCAGCGACGACATCCTCGCCGACGCTGACAAAGTCGACGTCGCATTCCTCGTCGTGGGAGATCCATTCGGGTACGCTCTGCACTCGCCCTACACACCCTACACGACCCCCTAGACTCACATACGAACATACAAGAACCTTGCTAACCCCGCCCAGAGCAACAACGCACACCGACCTCGTCCTGCGCGCCCGCGAACTCTCCATCCCCACGCGCTCCGTCCCCAACGCCTCGATCCTGACCTCGATCGGCACGACGGGGCTGCAGCTGTACAACTTCGGGCAGACCGTGTCAATGGTGTTCTTCCTGGACAACTGGAAGCCGGCGTCGTTCTACGACCGCATTGCGGAGAACGTGCGCATCGGGCTGCACACGCTGGTGCTGCTGGACATCAAAGTCAAGGAGCAGAGTCTGGAGAACATGGCGCGCGGCCGCAAGATCTACGAGCCGCCGCGCTACATGACGGTTGCGCAGTGCGCGCAGCAGATGCTGGAAATCGAGGAGGATGTAAAGCAGGAGGGTGTTTATGGCCGCGAGTCGCTGGCGGTGGGTGTTGCGCGGGTTGGCGCTGAGGATGAGAAGATTGTTGCTGGCACGCTCGGTGAGCTCTGCGATGCTGATCTGGGTAAGCCACTGCACAGTCTGGTCTTGCTTGGAAGGAGGACGCACGATCTGGAGAGAGACTTTTTGTTAGAGTTTGCCGTGAACAAGGAGACGTTCAAGGCCGTGTGGGCTAAGGACTATGAGGGCAAGCAGTGAGTAGAGTTCTCAGTCGTCGCGAAGTGTAGGCATTCGGTTGGAGACTCATCCATGTGGAAAAGTATGAATTGATGATATATAGCAACTGATGGACTTGGCGCAACGTCCCAACACTAAGATGAACCCAAGACGCCTTTTGCTACAAGTCTGTCTCGTAGATCGCACAACGAGCCTCCAGCGGCTCGTGTGTCGCGCAAACGCGGTCCTCCTTCCTGACTTCTGGTCTGCTTTAGACTTCTGGTCTGCTTTGGACGACTATTCTTTTAGCTCCCGAGCTGTATCCATCGCCTAGAACGGAGGCAGCCAGAACTGGTACCCGCCGTTCTTCTGCCTGAAAACGCTGAGCAGGAAGCTGTACATGCAGAGCAAGATACCGCTCCACAGGAACACCGCAAACTGCTGGGCCCTTGAGTCCGCAATTCTGGGAACCTTAAGCGCAAGCGAGATTGTTGCGAATGCCAGGACACCGTAGATCGCGGCAATGATCTGCGACTCCAGACCAAACTGATTGCTGAATCCATTGGCGAAGTAGGTGAGACCGCCCTTGCCGTCACCCGCTACATATTGTGTCTTGCGGATGTGGTTGAACATGTGTCCGGAGGTGAAGAGGAGGACAGTGATCAGAGAGAAGGCAGCCCAGAGGTTGCGGTTCTGGAGGAGGGGGATGATGTAGGGCGAGGCGATGGCGAGAACAGAGACACCTCCAAGTACTGCGGTTGTGACACTGATGATCTTCACCCAGTTGATAGGACGGGTGATCTTTGGCTTGGGCACATCGGTGGGGAGTTGGCGGGCAATCCAAGCGTGGATCTGTTCGGCGGACTGAGGGCTGTGATGTATCAGTGTCCAATTCTGATAGAATCTCGAGAGGAACTTCGAGAGGAACTTACCCTGACGTGAAGTCATAGCGGACAGGCGGGGCTTCGGGCTTCGCGTTGGGGCCGGCGGTAGGAGGGAAGTAGAGGAGCACTGGGGCTGTCTGCAGTTGAAGCTGCGTATCGTTAACAGCTGATCTCCACTGTCTGATTTCCAAAAGATCATCATACCGACTGGAAAGTGCTCTTTCCATCTGTGAAGTCCAATGTTCCAAAGAGCGTCCTTGTCTGCCCGTTCTTGTCGCCCTTAAGCCAGGACTTGCCCAGCAGATCCCACTCTGGCGCGAACTCTCTGCAAAGAACACATCCGAATCTTGCGTCGAGTGCGGTGAGCAACACGGCGACTGAGTAATCCCTCTGACCCTTGGTCAACGAGCCATAACCGCCGTCATCGAGCTTCAGCGGCCGTCCGATATCGAGCGACTTGGCGCGGGCGTCGGTGAACTTGTCGCCTGTCTTCTTAGCTGCAAGAGCTGTGAAAGGCAGCAGCGAAGCTGTAAGAACCTGGAACCACCGCATTGTGTCGGTGGAAAATGTGGTCGTGACGGGATGAAGCTTGGAGATAGCTGCTGTCAGTGAGGTCGACGATGCTCTAACGTGGCCTTCGGGGCCATGCGTAATAGATGCCAAGACTGCAGGGATCCGTGAGCACCACCATGATGCAGCAAGACTGCGACAGGCGATCTTAATTCATGTTTAACTTGGAGAAAATGAATACACTGAAGTCTGAAGGCTTTTTAGTGGTCAACATCAATGGAAACAATATTGCGCAGGTGTTGATGTTCTCACCGCTTTCAGAGCGGCCGTGATCACAGTGTTTTGTTTACTGTCGCAAGTCGCGTTACGACTCCTCCACTACGATTGCACCGACCCTACAACATTCGCGAATATCTCAACAGTAATACAGCATGGCTGTCGCCGTGGACTCAGATATAGACCATAGCTATGAGATCAAAGATGTACGTGAGCGCACGTCCAGTGGAGCCTAGCGGGACTGTGGCTTGTTGTTGCACTGCACCTCTGCATAAACACTAACACAACATCTTCCAGCTCCAACACTCGCTGCGCAGCGCAAACCTCGAAATAAATCTTGCGCGCAGTAAACACTCGGTTGAGGTCGTCGCGAAAGACGAGGAAATTCGGAAGCTGCGGGTCAGCCAGTGCCTCCTTGAAAGCAACAACAGCGATCTACACGAACAGCTAGAGGAAGAACAAGCCCGCTCAGACGAAATTGAGAGCGCGCTAGACGAGGCGCTGCTGAACCTGGACGAACAAAAGGCTGAAAGTGAAGCGGCGCAGAACCAGATTCGCACGCAATCGAGGGAGATCGCGAATCTTAAGGTAGGCGCACCTGTACCGATGTCGCCCCCACCATAACTCACACCCAGCAGGCGGAGCTGAAGGCTATGGAAAACGTCACGTCCGATTCGAACAAGATTCTCTCCGAAAAGCTCGCATTGTCCCGCGAAATCTCCTCGCTGCGCCCCGAAGTCGAACATCTGCGTGCGCAAGTCGACTCGAACCAAGGCCTCCTGTCCGAAAAGCTATCTTTACAACGCCAACTCTCCACCTTGCAAGTCGAACTTGAGAACGAGAAGCGAACGTCGGCCCGAACCATTTCTAAGCAGGGAAGGAAGATGGAGCAAGACGACGGACTGCGCAGTGAGCTGGAGGAAGTCCGTGGGGAGCTTGCCACAGAAAAGAAGACACGTATAGAGGCAGAAGCTGCGGTTGCGAATGCAGAGAAGGCTATTGAGAAGGTGCAAGCAGACCTCGAATCTCAACAACAAGCGACGGAGAAGCTGGAGGCCAAGCTTGAAAAGCTCGCAAAGAAGAGCGCAAAGACGAGTCAGCGCGATGAGGTGAATGAAGCCGCACTAGAAGAGATCCGCCAGGAGCTGGAGCAAGAAAAGGCTCTCCGCGTGAGAGCAGAGAAGGCACTCAAGAAAGCTGGCTCTGGGAATGCGGAGCTCGAACAACTTCGGGAGGAACTGGAGCTTGAGAAGCAGGCGCGTCAGAAGGCAGAGAGGGCATTGAAGAAGAGTTCCCAGCAGACAGATCAGGCCAGTGATATACAGACGGAGCTCGAGGAAGTGAAACGCGAGCGGAAGAAACAGGAGAAGGAATACACCAAGACTCTGGGCGAGCTCCAGGGCCGCAACACCGTCCTTGATGACAAGCTCAACGCGTTCAGAGAAAAGCTGCGAACAACAAAGGAGAAGCTGAAGGAGAAGGAAGCCCAGCTGGAGCACGTCGGACGGGCACAGACCGCGCCTCCCACCAAGGCGGCTACCGATTCCACAAAAGCCACCAAGAACATCCGCAAGCGCACCGCAGCATCCGTAGAGCCCGAGACCAGCCTCGGAACCCCTGGAGACGCGCCAGCAAAGCGCTTCAAGCGCGGCACCTCCGTGGCCACAGCAGGCGAAACAACAAGCTTCTCGCTAACGCCTTTCCTCAACCGCACAACCATCACAGCCGGCTCGCCCATCGTCGAAGAAGACGAAGACGCCGACGAACAAACCGCCCCCATCAAAGCCCCAAAGCTCAAGGCCAGCAAACCCCTCGCCCCAACCGCCTCCGTCAAAGCAAACCCCAAGCCGCGCAAGAAGACAGCGCTGTCCTCGGTCCTAGCCGCTGTCGGCGAAGAAACCTCCGACCCCGCAAAAGACGACGCGCCGACGAAAATCCCCCTCAAAGACGCAGACGACGACGCCGCGCCCAAGCCCAAACCCAGGGCCAAGAAAGACGCAGCCAAGCCGCGCAAGTCGCTCATGAGCTTCGCGAACTTCGTCGAGGAGCCCGCCGCCGAGAAGAAGAAGAAGCGCAAGCTGGGCGCCGGCGCGGGGAAGACGCTGTTTGATGCCGACGAGGACGAGGACGGGGCGCAGCCCAAGGCCGTGGGGCTGGGGATGGGCGGCAGAAGTCTGTTTGCGGCGCGCGCGCTGGGCAAGAGTGGGTTGAAGGGGAGTCGGCCGATTAGTGGTGGGTTTGGGATGTTGAGCGAGGAGGCATTTACGTTTAGTCCGCTGAAGAAGGATAGGAAGAGGACTGGGGATAGCATTCTTAAGTAGGAGTATCACGGGCTGGTTGTTTTGTTGGGCGTTCTGTGTATACGGGCATGTGATGGCGTTCAATATCAATTTGCATTTCCATTCTCTTAAACATTATAAACAGACATTAAAATCATGTACACTTGCTAGATATACTACACGCCAAGGCACAATACCCCGGCGTAAACAAAGCAGACCCGTTGTTTTGCGGTCCCCAAACTCCGCTGCGTCCGAACGGAAGGAAGAAACGAAGCTGCCAAACGATCAAGCAAGCATGCGCGTGTGAATGTCAAAAACGTCGTTCCTCCAGCCGCCCTCATCCCACTCCTCAATTCTCTCGGTCGCCTGGCGACCTTCCTCCTCCCACAGCTTGACCACACTGCCAGGAGCGTATTTGCCAGCAAACACGCCCTTGCCTGGAGCCGCAACACCAACGCGGGTGTACAGATCCGGGTCGTCCTCAGGGGTAAGGCGCGTGAGAACCGCCTTGAAGAACGTCCGCAAGTCGTTAGGATCCGAGATGCGAGTGGCCCTCAGCCTCTCCCTTGCGAACAGCAGCTCGCGGTTGGCAGCGTGAATAGCATCAGCGATACCCTTTGCTAGCTGCATCTCCATGACCTTGCGGATAACGGGGCGGAGGAAGGGCCTCAAGATCCAGCCGAAGAAGCTAAATTTCGACTTGCGCAGCGTGTAGCTGAGCTTGTGGATGTTGACGCGGACAGCGCGTAGAGTCAGCATCTGCTCTTGCTTGTCCTTGCCGACCTCTACGTCAAGGTGGATGTCGAGACCGCGCTCGTCCATCTGGAAGGAAGCGATGCCCTCGTCCGCGAGGCGGAGCAGACCAGAGTGGGCACGCAGGAGGAAGCCGATCTCATCAGCACGGAACGAAAGACCATCAATCTTGATGGTGAACTTCGACGTTGCTTTGGAAGCAACACGGAAGCGAGCCTTGCGCAGCTCGAAATCGTTGTATGTTTCGACCTTGAAGCGGAATGGCAGGAAGGATGAATGGTTGATTGTCTTGCCGGGCTCGATGATCAGGTTCTCCAAGAGAAGGTCGACCTCAGGAGTAGAGACCTCAAGACGTGGGATGGGCACGTACTGGATCGCCGAGATGATCAAAGGAACGAAAACGTTGATGGCGTCCTGTACCAAATCGGTATTTGCATAGCTGTGCTGGGGCGACAGAATGCTCCAGATCCTGAAGGTCGATTGGATGAGATTCGCAACATCCTCGTCGCGCGTGACTGCTGCAAAGGTTCTCTGGGTCTGCTCGAAGAAGGCGTCGACATCCTTGCGTAGTGAAGAGTCATTGCCAACACCACTTGACTTCTTACGAAGCTCCTGAAACTTCTCGTCCACGTGGTCGAAGAAATCCGGGTCAGTCAACAGCTTCTGCAGGGAGTTGCCAATGTCCATAAGTAGGTCCTCAAACGCGGGGTCTCTCTTTGAGTGCTCCAACAGCTTGTGGAAGCGGGTCTCGAGCTCCTCCCATTCCTTGCGATCGCCAAATGAACTCATGAGCAGCCAGAAGTTCTTAACGGCTTTGTCCGCCTCGCGATTTGTGTCGACATCATTCTGGACAGTTCCTACAGCTTCTTCAGCCATGCGAGAGTAAGTCCTGGCATATCTCTGGAGAAGCAATGACAGTGTTGAGACCGAGTCAGAATAATCGCGCTTCTGTCGCAGGTTTGTGACGGTCTTCTTCAGCCTGTACAATAGCGAGTCGCCCTCGGCACCCTGAAGCTTGTCGGCAATGCTGCTGCCAGCTGCTTGGGCCACTTCAACTGTGCCTGATCCAACAGCTTTTGCAACCTCTTGAACCTCGCCGTTGAGCTCCTCAGATGATACAGCCTCGCCATTGCTAGCGTCTGCGCCTGGCTCCTTGAGTGCCTTTTGTTCTTCCTGGGAAGGCTCGACCTTCTTGCCAACTTCCTTCGCGACGTCCGAGATTGTGAAAGCAGTGTCTTTGAATACCTCTCTTCCGACTGTGTTGAGATCCGATAGGAAAATACGGAAGTCGGAGTTGGTGAGCAACAGTGACCCGACAGTCTGTAGGCTTTGATAGGCTGTACAGGCGTTAATAGCGATTATCTCGTTCAGAACATGTCACTTACCAGCGAAGGTGTCGGCCTTGGCCTTGGAGCGAGTGGCACTGCGTGCGATGTCTGCGACGTCCACCTCGACGCGAGCCTTGGAGAGGTACCAGAGGAAGTCCTGGATCTGGTCTGCGCTGTTCTTGTTTTGCAGCAGGTCAATGAACTGGTGGAGCCATTGCTTGGCGAACTTGACAAGCCGGCGCCCAGAGTCGCTGAGTTCTGGATTGTCCGGGTTGAGGATGTCGGCGGCGAGGAGAGTTCGAACGTTGATGATCAGTTGCTCGTTAGATGGCATGAATCCCTTTCCAAGGGCACGGATCATCTGGTACGAGTGTAGCTTCTGGTGGAGCTCTCTCTGTTCACATATAAGCAGCTGCTCACGGCATGGCATGCAGCACGCGCACCTGAAGGACCGTATCATCGCGGTACTGGGGCAGCAACGGCTGCTGGTCATCGCTGCGTTTGCGGAGGCCGAAGCAAGACGACATTGTGGGGAATTGATGGGTCGGTGTGTGAGTGCTGCGCAACAGACTCGACTCATCCAAGGCAGCTGTCCATGATCATCATGTCGTAGCTACCCGCAAGCTTAGCGCGATCAGAGCTACCCCGGACGTCATTGTGTGGCTGCTGCACAAACTGTGGCTGGTGTGCCAAGGCCTTACTATGGGAATTCTGGAACTTTGGAGGTCAGGGTCAGCGCAGTCCCCGCTGCTCCATGCCCAGACGGCTGCCCCAGGCCAAGCAAGTCAACAAAACGTCGTGACAGTTGACAGCAGTTCGCACCAGCCGCAACTCCCGATCGACAAGGGATTGCGATCTTGAGTTTCATCAAGGTAGCCCTGGGCCTGAACGTCGATATGTGTGATCCCAGCATTTATTGCTCAGCAACAGCAGCCTCGCGGACGACTGCATTCCGTGGGCTGCAACGACCTTCCTCCGACATCCTAGTCTCGTCTACCTCCGACTTGGATTCTTGCTAGTAACTGCCTGTCAACTGCCGCGATCGGATCCGAGATCAATAATCCAAGATCATTAATCCAATCGCTGGTCCACTTCAGTCTCCTGTCCTCAAGAAGGGGTTTGATGCTTTGAAATACGTCTATACTGTTATACTGCACAATGTGTTCATTCCATTACGAGGCAGTGAATACTTTGCAGCCAGATGCGGAGTGGTACAATTGCTCGCGTGCTCTGTCGTTCAGTTGCCGTTCGGCGACGGGCGCGCATTGCGAGTGCTGGTCTCCGACTTATTTTCTCGCCGCTGGGTGGATACCTTGCGGCAAAACTCCGCTTTGGACTATCCCCACCCCACACACCCAGAGAAGCTTAGGAGGATCAGCGACAGTCGGAGCGGGAGCCCTACCGCTCTCCAGGATTTTCTTAGCCTCTTCTGCATCCGATGCGCCAGAAGAGACATCGCTCGCAGACAGTCATGCTTTTTCGCGGGATGACGATGTGAGCATGAGAAAGGGCGGGTCAAAATGTCTCGGAGTTTTCGGACGGGAATGCGGCGTATTCGACCCCTTTTACGTGTGTTACAAATGCGTCCCCAGGCCTGTCGCACAGCACAGGGTTGTAAGGCTCTTCTTTCGGATCATCGGTCCTCTAGCGGATGCCGCAAGGATTGGTCCACCTTCCAGAATCTTCACGCAATAACGCGTGTGCGTCTCGTGCTTGCAGGGCATATCGTGAACAGCAGAGCATTCGCGTTTCAGATGGACATGGACGGATGGTGTTCCTCCCAACCGTGATGGGCAGACTTGCTCCTGTTCAAACCGTGACTTGCTCCTGCCTAGCCTGGCTCATGAACACTCCGAGACAGAGGGCATCCGAGACCGTCATCATTAATGTCCGCATCGTACGTTAACGCCGCTGCAACGCTTGGACAGCCCAAAAAATGCCTCTTGATGCCTGATGGGATCCTACGGAAGCCTGTGAATGGGCCGTCTGCAGTTGGCCTACCCGCGGCCAGGGGTCGCGGACTCGTCTCGATGTCCAGCACCAGCGTGACAGCTGAATGTGTCATTCGTAGGGGCGAGAAGCCATGGAATTGTGGACTCCCACACCGCGGAACGCTTCTCTTGACTGCACTCAGCCTCGGACTCCCGAGTCTTCCCGATATATCGTGGCCCTAGTGAGCCCGTAGAACCTATGACTCGCTAACAGCGGGCGCCTGCACCCTGGTCGCTGGCCCAAGCTCACAAAAAGTTCCAGGCGGAATGATGAAGGTGCCCGGCTCTCCTCTATGACAGGAATTGAGCGCATCCGATAGGCCATTGCCAGCTTTCTCAAACACCGTTCGCCAGCGGACCGTCTTCCACTTTCTCTTAACATAAGCCGCGGCGGTAGGATCCTGTCAGCTTCGGACGTCAATGCATAGCGTGCGCATCACCTCGCTCTTAAAAGGCGCCCTTCCCTTGCGAGGCGCCCAAACCTCACTCCGCCCTCCCAAATTCTCACAATATCGCCGTATGGCCTCAGTATCTTCACAAATGGCTTCATCAGACTCAACCCCACAAAGGCCTGCCATGGCTTCCAGGCAACTGACCACAACGTACGCTACCACTGCAGTCCGCACGCCGCAGCAACTAATCGATATTGTAGGAGCGGTGACTTCTGCTCAGCAAACTCACCAGATGTTCGCAAGCACCTTGGAACGTACGGCCTGCACCCTCCTGCCGTTGAGAGCTTCGACACACAAGCCCAGCGATGTACGTGATGCATCGTGACTAGTCATCTGCCGGCATATGCTGACAACAGCACCAGGCCTCAGGCTTCTTGCCATGAAGACGACTCCCATTGAGAAGTTCCAGTACCTCACCCACCTCAAGGCCACAAACGTGCACCTGTTCTACAGACTGCTTTCGCAAAACATCAAGGTATGCGGTGCTCGCCGATATCGGAGGAGCATTCAGCTGACAGAAACCCAGGAATTGACTCCCCTCATTTACACCCCGACCGTTGGCGAGGCCTGCGTGAGATGGCACGAGATCTACACACAGCCCGAGGGCATGTACCTCTCCTTCAGCGATCGCGGCCACCTCCGCGAGATCCTCGACAACTGGCCTCACGAGGTTGAGATCACTGTCCTCACCGACGGCTCTCGCATTCTGGGTCTTGGAGATCTCGGTGTGAACGGTATGGGTATCCCCGTTGGCAAGCTGTCTCTGTACACCGCCTGCGCTGGTATCCGTCCCGAAGCCACCCTTCCTCTCACAATTGACTTGGGCACAAACAACAAGGCTCTCCGCGAGGACCCTCTGTACATGGGCTCAAGGGTGCCCAAGGTTACTGCCGAGGAGGAGAAGGAATTCCTCGACGAGCTCATGGCTGCTCTGACCGACAGGTGGCCCAAGTAAGTACATCGTTACATTCGCCGAATGCAGTAACTAATCGCGTGACAGCATCGTTATCCAATTTGAGGACTTCAAGAACCCCTTCCCCGCCCTCGAGCGCTACCAGAACACATACAGCATGTTCAACGATGACGTCCAGGGAACTGGTGCCGTCATTGTCGGTGGTTTCATCAACGCCGTCAAGGCGTCTGGTGTTCCCGTCAAGGACCACAAGGCTATCTTCCTCGGTGCTGGCAGCGCTGGTACCGGTGTCGCCAAGCAGATCGTCGAGTTCTTCAAGAAGGAAGGTCTGACAGAAGAGGAGGCCCGCCGCAAGTTCTGGTTCGTTGACTCCAACGGTCTTGTCACCCAAGACCGTGGTGACAAGCTCGCCGACCACAAGGTCTACTTTGCCCGTGACGACAACAACGGCCGTCAGTACCAGTCCCTCGCCCGCTTGATCGACTACGTCCAGCCCACCATCCTGATGGGTCTGTCCACCATTGGCGGTGCTTTCAACAAGGACATCCTCCAGAAGATGGCCAAGCTTAACGACCACCCGGTCATCTTCCCCTTGTCCAACCCCTCCAGCAAGTCTGAGTGCACATTCGAGGAGGCCGTCATCCACACTGAGGGACGTTGCCTGTTCGCCTCCGGCTCGCCGTTCCCCTCCCTGGAGCACGACGGCAAGCTCCTCACTCCCGGCCAGGGCAACAACATGTACGTCTTCCCTGGTATTGGCCTCGGTGCCATTCTCTCCAAGGCCACATCTGTCACACAGGACATGATCTACGCCTCCGCCGAGTCGCTCTCCACATCTCTGAACGAGCAGGAGGTCGCCGATGGATGGCTGTACCCCGACATCCGCCGCATCCGCGAGGTTTCTGTTGTTGTCACTCGTGGTGTCATTCGTGCTGCTCAGCAGAACGGTGTCGACCGCGCTGTCGAGCTCCGCAATCTCTCTGACGAGGAGCTCGATGCCTACATCGTCGACAGCATGTACAACCCCTTCAAGGACGGCGAGCAGCTGGGCGAGGAGGTCGCAAACCTCGTCTCCCAGGCACAGTCAAACGGTGTCAGTGGCATTACCAATGGTGTTGCCCACTCGCATTTGTAAAAGTCTGATATTCTTGAACCTCATTATCGGCGCTTGGATTGTTTCTGGGGCATGTGGCACATGCCCTCAAGTTCGGCCACCACACTTTTCGGCCGTAAAATGGACTTAGCTATGGACTTTTAGGACGGATGATTCGATACCCTGTTACACATCCTCCTTCTCACACGTCTTAAGTAGATGCTTTTTGAGCGAATGCGTTGGCATTGGGTTGGAAATAATACGATGGATACTTCAATGTCTTGCTCTCGACTGTGACTGTCGTCTATTATCATCACTCATAGTATTAAAATCACGAACAAGAATGAAACAACACCAGCCTTGACTCCCCAAACACCGTCAGCCTTGCCCCCATCCGTGATCTCTACCCCATTGCCCGGCTTCGGCCCCACACCAACCCCCAACACCTCGCAACCCCTCCATCCCTCCACACAGTCACAGATATCAACACTCCCTAGCCCACCCAACACAGCCAACCTTGCGACAGCGGGTCCTACTCCCGCCGCACTCCCGCGGCACGCCCTGCCGCGGCAACGTCGCAGGCACGCGTCCGACGGTTGCGTTAAGCTTCCCTTGCAGCAGGCCGCAGCGGCCTGGGACTGAATCGGGACTGGACTGGACTGGGGCTGACGCTGCAGCTGGCTCCGCTACCCCGGACCCACCCGAGACCTTCACATGCATGCATGCAGCGTAGGTCGGTGCGCCGGGCGTCGGACCGGATCGTCAGGGCATGGACATGGGCGGGCTTTCACATGTGCGCGGGCGCTAGGAGGCGTTTGGGGGGCGGGGCGGAGGTGCAGAGGTTTGCGGTTTGGTGAAGCTTTGGGCCGAGGTTGGGGGTGTGGCTGGTGGGGACTGGGGTTGTCCGAGGTTAGGCGTGGGAGTGGAGGAGCCGGGGTTGAGCTTGGTTTGGTTTTGCGGGTTTGCTACTTCTGCCGGTTCTGCGTTGGACTTGGTCGGTTTGGTGGCTGGTGCTGGCTTTGTGGCTGCGTGCTTGCGGGCGTCTGTGAAACACTTCCTTGTGGTAAGAGATTCTTTGGATGGAGTTGCGAATGCAACGATGGTCATGTAAAGGTTGGATGTGCAGCTATTGAGATTGAGCGATACAGGCCTTTCATTCCTCACTCGTCTAACAGCGTGTAATTAACACCCATCTATCGAACAGTGCTGAGTACCACTTCCCGACATGGAGGTATCTCGCAGACTTTCGTGTCTCTTGGTGATCAATACCTGTAGAGTCTAATTAGATGCTGATTGACACCATAGCTGCTAGAGCGTTGTGCTCATCTCCAGTATTAGGCTACGCCTTCACCTGCACTTCATCGTGAAATTGCATGTCAAGACGCGGTGTTGGACATTCTCACCTTCATCCTTTGGATCTCAGGTAGCAACAACCTTCCTTTCCTTCATCTCAATTCTCACTTCATTTTCTTGGATCTCTGGCTTCAATCATCTTCTCGTTCAACTTCCACAACATCCTTTCAATTCCTTACACCACATCCTTCCAAGTTCGCTTCTCTGACTCGTCAAACTCCTTCAACAAGTACAAAATGTCAGGCATCGACAACATCGACACGCGCGGCACTGCCACGGCCTGGACCGACCGCGAGCTAGTACGCCATCCAACATGCTCACACGATTACCGCTAACATCCAGCAGCTCGCCTACATCGTCAGCGCAATCGAGCATTCCAACGCGGCCATCAGCTTCTCCGTAAGCACCCCCATGACCGCACCAACCCACCCCAGCGCAACAACCCCCAAGTAAACATCTACAAACACACTAACCGCCACCAGACCGCCCCCGCCCCTGTCGGCCGCAAGAAATCCGCCTGCGTGGTCAAAATCAACAAGCTGAAGAAGGAGCTCAAGGCCGACATGGACCTGCTTGCTGCGGGCCAGCCGATGAGCTGCGTCACGGTGGGTTCTCACCAGGGCAAGCCGGTGCGCAAGCGCAAGGCAGAAGACGGCGAGGGCGAGACGCCGAAGAAGCGCGGACGGGGCAAGAAGGCTGTGGAGTCTGACCGGGAGGTTAAGCAGGAGGCTACGCCTGAGAGCGAGGGTCTTGGGGAGGACGGTGCGGAGGCGGAGCTCTGATGGTTTGCGCGGTTGGCGGGACGGTCGTGGGTGATGCTGGGTTGCATGTGGGATCTGGTTTGCACTTGCAACACACCGTGGCGCTGAGCTGCACATGATTGACTTCTTGACGGCGGTCTGGGACGGTTTTGTATGGGCTAGGTGGTCTTGGACGCTTTTCTTGAGTCTGATGGCTTGACCGAAATGCTTGACCAACATGCATGAATTTCAGTAACATCAGCAAACTAAAATCATGTCCTCTAACCGCCGCAATGATGAGACCTGAGAACATAGCGGCCGTGAACCCAGCGATCTGATACTTCTCACTCACCGCACCGTTTCTCCACTCACCGTCACCGTCACCGACTCCCAACTCACCTCATCCGCAGCACCGCCCGCAACTCACCCCGAACCCGCAGCTCACCACATTCCCACCTTCACCTCACCACCGCCGTCACCGCACCCATATAAACCCCCATCCCCACCGTCCACCACAACCCAACCTTCCCACTCCATCTACCAACCTTTTCAGGCCCTATCCAGCCACCTTTGAACCATCTCCCAACCAACCAACCAACCAACCAACCAACCAACCAACCAACCAACCAACCAACCAACCAACCAACCAACCAAACCAAACCAAACATGTCCGACACCGAAGCCACCAAGGGCAAAGCCGCCGCCGGCTGGAGTGACCGCGAGCGCGTAAGGCCCCGCTCCCAGTCCACAGTTGTTATGTGTTCCGTTGACTAATATGGCATGTGTAGCTGGCGTATCTGGTGTGTTTGATCGAGCACTCGGAGACGAAGTTCAACTTCAAGGTATGCACTGCTCTTCCATCTCTCGGGAATTCTCTCTCGACTGGCATCTCTTCCCTCGACATCTCTTTTCCCCAGCAGCAGTGCACCCACTCGCCCACGCACCCCAACACCCACCGTCTCTGTCGCTATCGCTGTCGCTATCCCTGTCCCTCTCGACCTCGCCGTCCACGCACAACAGCCCACCGTCTCCGCAGTCCCCCCACCGTTGCTGTATCTACTGACCACTGACGCACACAGACCGCCCCCCTCCCGCACGGCCGCACAACAATCGCCTGCGAGCGCATGGTCGGGCGACTCAAGAACACGCTCAAGAGCGAGCTGGCGGCGCTAAGGGCGGGTGTTGCGCTGCCTTCGACCACTTCTACTACCGGGACTCCGGCGAAGACGCCTACCAGGACGCCTGCCAAGTCCAAGACGAAGAGTGCTGTCGACACCGACACCGACGCTGACGCTGATGCTGATGCTGATGGCGCTGCGGGTACGCCAAAGACTAAGACTAAGAAGACACCCACGCCCCGCAAGCGCAAGACCAAGACCCTAGACGACGGCGGCGAGCAGGGCGAGGGCGAGGGTGAGGGAAGTCCCAGGAAGCGCGGCAGGCCGAAGAAGGCTGTTGTTAAGCAGGAGGGTGCGGATGTCGTCGAGGAGAAGGAGAAGGATGGGGAGGGCGAGGAGGTTGAGAAGGAGGGAGACAAGGAGGGAGAGAAAGAGGGCGAGGAGGAGATCGAAGAGACGATCAAAGATGAGGATATTGAGATCTGAGGCGCTTGGATCTCGGGTCCATCGTCCCTCATCCCTCATCCCCCCCCCCCCCCCCCCCCCCCCCGGGACTCTTGGAAACCGCACTGGACATGACATGACCGGACTTACACTACACTACACTGCAATGCGCTGCGCTACGATAGTTTCCCTGCTACGCTGGAGGAAAGAAGGAACGCGGGGGTTTTGTCTAGCATGGCGTATTACCGTATGGCGTACTACGGTATGGCGTAGCACGGCATGGTACCATTATGGTAGTGGAGTTGGTACATGAACAACTTTGACGGGGGTTTGGCAGCTTTTAACTTAACAGCTTCTAAGGAACTTTGACAGCTTCTGAGAAATTTTGGCAGCTTTTGAGAAACTTTTGAGAAATCGATGAATGATTGAATGAATGAATGAATGAATCCATACATACACACACAATGATTGAACCCATACATCCATCCATACATACACCCCCCGCCCCTATTGTCACCATTCGTGTACCCCGTCGTAGGATACTTCGTGTAATCATCCCACCCACGCCCCTGAACGCCAATCCATGTATGCAAACCCATGTATGCAAACCGTGATATGCGAAACCCGACGACACAACACACAGACAGGGCCGCGGTTACAGCAGCGCCGTGCCGTGCAGGCTGATGATGCACCGACCAACCGCCCGACCGACTGTGTTGGAAAACGTAAAACTTCAAAACGCAGAACGAGGTGCTGGCATGGACACCGCTACGCACGCCGCTACGCACGCCGCTTTACCCCCCCGCCTCCTCAGGCGCGCCATCATGCCACCTCACCGTCGTACTAACCCTCACACTCCTGGGCCTCTCCATCTTCTCCCCCGCCTCGCGCTTCCCATCCATCTCGCGCATCGCCACACCCAGCCCCTGATCCGCGCCCGCCTCACTCAACGCCTCCTTAACCAACTTCTTCGCCTCAGTCTGCAAATTCGGTATCTCCGCGGGCTTCTCGTCCTTGTTGAGGTAGCTCTCGAGCAGCGACTTGAGGGTCTGGGCGCGCACGGGCTTGGCGAGGTAGTTGTTCATGCCCGAGTCGAGGCATTTTTCGCGGTCGCCTTGGATGGCGGAGGCGGTCATGGCGATGATGAGGACGTTGCGGATTTCGGGGTTGGGGTGCTTGCGGATGAGTTTTGTGGCTGGGAGGGGTTAGTGGGGTTTAAGATGGGATGGGATGGTGGTGTGTTAGGATGGGAGGGGATAGTGAGATGGCAGGATGGAATGGGATGTAGAGACTCACCTTCGTAGCCGTCGCAGTGCGGCATCTGCACGTCCATGAGCACGAGGTGGAAGGGCCGGCCGTTGTCCGAGGCGCGCTCGAGCGCGTCGATAGTCTTGAACCCGTCGAGGTACGCGTCGCACTTGAAGCCCAGTTTCTGCACAAACGAGATGGCGATGCGCTGGTTGATGAGGTTGTCTTCGGCGATGCAGATGCGCAGATCTGCACGGGGAACGCTAGAAAGGTCGATGCAGTTGCCGGCCGACTGCTCGTGGCCGTTGTTTTCCTGGCTGGAGAACTTGGCCATGGGGTCGACGTCGCGCGTGTAGTTCTTCGCCAGGGAGCCCTCCATGCTCACCTTTGTGAAGCGCAGGGAGAACGAGACGGTCGTGCCGACGCCGGGCGCCGAGTCGAGGCGGACCGAGCCGTTCATGACGTTCTCGATCAGTGCTTTGACGATACTTAGACCGAGCCCTGTGCCGCCGTAGCTGCGTGCTGACGAGGACTCGACCTGCGAGAAGGGCAGGAAGAGCTTCTTCTTCTGCTCCTCAGGAATACCGATACCGGTGTCGATGACACTGCAAGTAACGTCGACCCAGTCCGGCCCCTCCCGGTCGACCACGGCGCGTACTGTGACCGACCCGCGTGGCGTGAACTTGTAGCTGTTGGACAGCAGGTTCATCAGAATCTGATGGAGACGCACGGGGTCGCCCATGACCAGCATCTCGGGGTTCAGCTCGAGCTGCTCGATGGTCTTGAGGCCGCGCTCGGCGTTCGTGTATGCGAGCGCACGAACGACCTCGGTGATGGTCTCGTTGAGGGACAGCGGCATCTCTTGGACATTCATCTTGCCAGCTTCGAGCTTGGAGTAGTCGAGCAGATCATTGATGATCGACAGGAGGGTATCACCGCACACGCGAATAGAGTCGGCGTACCCCTGCTGCTCTGGGTTCAGCAAGCTGGCCTTGAGAAGTTCAGACATGCCGATCACGCCGTTCAGAGGTGTTCGCAGTTCGTGCGAGACATTGGCGAGGAAGAGACTCTTTGCTTTGGCAGCCTCCTCCTTGAGCTTCATGTTCCTCACTGCGATGGCTTCGGCCTCCTTGGCCTTGATCTCCGCCGCTCTTGCCTGTGCTAGCGCACGCTTCTGCATCTCCAGCATTGCTTCGTTGCTCGCGCTGACTCGTTCAACCTTCTTGAAGAGCAGAGCATTCGCCAGAGAGATGGAGATCTGGTTCACGAGAAGGTGGAGTACTTGTGTGTTCCGTTCTGTGAAGGAGTTTGGCGGGCCCTCGACGTAAATACTACCAAGGAGGTGGTCTGAGTGGATGATCGGTATGCAAATCACAGCCTTGCCTTCCGGGTTTCGCTTCAGGTACGAGTCCGAGACATTCGAAAAGCGGTCGTCTTCCAGCAAGTTCTGGACAAACACGTTCTCTCGGAAGCGCAGGGTGTAGAGTGTCACTTGCCGGGCGACCATGTCGTCTACCGAGTCCAGCGGCTGACCTGCTGGAAACGACGTGACGCCAGAAACCTGGCCGGGGTCGTTGTTAGACTCACTGGATGCTACGCAGGCGATGCTCCACTCAATCTGGGAGTCTTCTATGACAATGCCACATAGAGTACCTCCAGTCGACTCCAGGATGATAGAGGCCATCTTGGCCATCAGCTTATCGACCTGCAGCTCGCTTGACAGTACCTGAGACGATTCCAGGATGGAGGAGAGGTCGAGCATGTCTAATCCCACTGCGGAGAAGCCGTTGCGGAGGTCACTGGATGATTCGTGGCGTCGCCCCGTCTCAGGGACAATCCAGTTCTGGGTCCGGTCGACTGCCGTCTCGGTTCCAAGCAGCTGTTCATGGTCCTCATTCTGCTCGAGTCGCAATGTTGTGTTCCCTGTGTCAATGATGGTGGTCTGCACCGCGACATCCACCGTGCTGAGTGACACTGCGCCTCGAAGGAGGAACTCATACTTGTTAATGACGTGGTTCGCTTTGCCATAGGCGGAGATCCTGCGATACACAGAAATGCAGTCTTTGAGAGCGTGGCGAGCTGGTCTGTTGGCTCTTTTCCGGACCAGCCATTCGGCGTAGAACTCTAGAGCATGGGCCTCGTCCAGAGTGAAACCGTGAATCTCACTGTGATCCATTGCTGCTTCGTAGTTCCCCAACGCTGTTGGAGGGTCGTCGTTGACCTCTGCAAGCACAGCGGCAAGCAGATGAATCCAGGACCGGTAGTTGACGTCGGTGATGGTACAAAGAGACTCGAGTTGTTTGGTGGTAGTAAGAATGTGGCTCAGCATCTGTTGCCTCTTTGGATGCTCCTTGTCGTCGCGCAGCAGGGCCAGGTATGCGAGTGAAAGATGGTACATGACAGAGTAATTGAGCCGCTGACACCAAAGACTGCCCAGCATCGGCAGCAAAAGCTCACCCAGCGCGGCAGCCTCTTGGTAGTAGCCGTACAGCACCAACACCGGCAGCTTGGCGGCAAGGTAGTAGGTCTTCGGTCGTTTTGGATTGCTTGCCGTTTGCTCGAGCCACTGAACATACTCGGCGGAATCGTGCTCCTCGTCCGTGAAGACTGTCGATGCGTCATCTGTCCTGGTCTTGCCTTGAAGAGCTCTGGCGTACTGGCGAGCTCCCATCAGTAGCACGCCTCCCCGCATGTCTTGTTCCCAGTTCTTCAAGTCCAAGGGAATCTCTTCGACGTAAGCCTCTATCTCAGCACAGTCGTAACAGGCAATCACCCTGAAGTGAGCCTGAGTACCGAGGTTCAGTAGAGTGAGCAAACGATCACCGGCAGTCAATGCCGACTCCAAGGCAGCTTTGATCATGTTAGCTTCTGAAATGTATGCACTTGCAGCAATTGCAATCGCCGACTTACCTTGAAGATGAGGAATCAGATCCGCTGCCGGCGCCTCTAGATGCCCTAAGAACAGCGGATGTAAGGTCTGGCCACGGCCGAGGGTGTAGCTGTCGTCCGGGAACATCTCGAAGAGCCTCTTAGCTATCGCTCCCATATCTGCTGCAAAATTTAACATGGCGAATCGGCCACCAGCGATACTTCCAAGATGGACGTAAGCAAGTGCAGCCTGGGATATGGTTCCTCGTTCGAGGTGGATATTCACTAGCTTCAGCGTGGCCTGGTAGAAGAGCAGGCTGTTCGACCAGAACGCGGCGCTGAGAAGCTCGATAAATACGGGTCCCATTGTAAAAAGTATGCGGTCGTCTTCGGATGGTTGATGTGCCAGCAAGTCCTCTGTGTTGACAGCCTGCAGTTTAGTATACACAACCTGGAACTCTGCATCGCACTCCTCCCAGGTGGTGGGAGGCACTGGGGATCCTAGCAGAGACAGACAGTCTTTCAAAGCCTGGAAGGCGCCAGAGCTGTCACCGCGCACGGCATGGACACGTGATTGTAGAATAAAAGAGCTTGCCATGTCGCAGGGATCGCGGGCATGTTGGAATGTGGTCCGGATGAGACTGAGGGCCTCGTCGAGCATGTTCTGATGCCAATAGCACTCTGCTGACCGCACAAAGAGCTGCAGTGTTTCTTGGTATGAAACGTCGTGCTTCGATTCGTCCCACGGATCGTCTTGCAAGAGCATCAGACAGTGCGCGAAGTAATAGATGGCGGTGGATCGAGCGCCAGATTCGGCGGCCGTTTCTCCAGCCTGATACAGGACGTCCCGGAAAGGCGCACGTTTTGTTTCCCTGTCCTTGATCAAGTCAACAGCGAGACAGATGTGGCGACTTCGCATGTATAAAGCTTTGGAATCGCCCATGGCATCGTCATGCCACTCGTTGGTCGAGCTGACGATACGGGCAATCTCGTAATGCATCATGGGGGTGTCCCAGTCCCTCTCGAGCAAGGCGGCAGCCGCGAATAGGTATCTGTCGTGGCTGAAGCGAAATCGAGACTCGCTTTCAGCAGGCATAAGAATGTAGGCGGCGAGAGCTCCATTCAATGCCGTTACAATGCACTCCTTCTCCCCAAATAATGGTAATCTCTCAGCGTCTGCGGGTGCATTCTTTGGATTCAACAGCTTAGAGACCAGATCGTAGGAGAAAGCGCCGCCGAGTAACGAAGCCCACGCCAACAATTTGCGAGTGTCTGCCGGCAACTCAAGCAACCTCTTTGTGATGAAATCGTTGGTAACTGAAGAGCCGTATTCGGTACTTTCAAAAACTTCAAAGACCTTGTCGAGGTCGAAGAGCCAGTTATTCTCCCGCCAGGAGTAGTAGACGCACTCCTTTCGATAGCAAGTGTCCAGTATTTCCCGGATGTAGAACAAATTGCCCCGACTCTTCTCTTGAATCACTGCAACCAGAGGGAGGATGTACTGATGATCGCGATGAAGCGTTTCGGCGACATAATCGGCAGTCTGGGCTTCCGTGAAGGGATGAAGCTGTACTTTCGTGGCGGACTGTAGTGAGGGTCGGAGTTCTCGGGGAATGCCTTCTTCGTCAGTGTAGGTCAGAATCAGTACAAGCGGGATTTTGGCTTGAACAATATGATGTATGAGTTCTGGTCTTGGTCAGTATGACACGTTGAGTAAGGAAGTTCGATGCGTACCTGCGCTCTCGGAATCTGCGTTCTGTACGTCTTCCAACGTCCATATACACAGCTTCTGCATTGCAAACAACCGCAGGACGTCGATGAAAACGCTCATGAATTTGGTTGACTTGGATGCACCCCCACTTCGCAGCCATGCTTCAGCTGTGTGTCCAGAACTTCCGCAATGTATTGCTGGTGAAGACGCTCGCCTCGAAGGATCTAAATCGCGGGGCATGGGGGCCTTTGGTGTCCCGCTCATATTGAGGAGCCAGTCTGGCAGATTTAGGTAGCTGCGCAGTGCTGCCCATACGCCTGTGTTCTTGAGGAAGCTCCGTAGACTGTTGTGGAAGTCGGACGAGACGTCGGCTTCACTGAATACTTGCCGAAACATCGACGACATGACTTTTAGAATGGGGTCAAAAGGAGCCTTTTTTGTCTTGTCAAACTTGGCCGAAGCAAAGTAGCCGTGACTTCTTGCGGTGCTCTGTACGCTTTGAACCAGACGCGACTTGCCAAGACCAGTGGCGCCGCCAACAGCAATTACCTCACAGCGTCCTTTTCGTCTAGTGACGCGGTTAGACATGCTGCGTGTGATTGTGCTGTCATTTGAAGGTACGGACCTCGAGAGGGAAGAAGATCCTTCAAGACTGTTATTGGAATGGCCTCGACTTGATGGCACCAGGGACGGTCGGAAGTGCGGGCTCTCTCCCGCCATGGAATCCCTAGTCTGAACGCTGTCTTGCGACCGTTGACCGCGTGCTTGGTCAAGAAACACAGGGGCGGCGGAGGAGATGCTGTTCAAGCGGGTTTCTGAGCCGCGAGAGCTCGACGTGTCAGACACAATATCGTCGAACTGGAAGTTGACTTGGCCATCGGAGAATGATGAATTGGAGCTCAAGCTGCTCAGGACTTTGACGCCGGTTCGGCGACGTTTGTGCACACGCTGGATCACATCGACGATGATTTGACGTTCCTTTTCGCGGCCGATCTGCTGCAGTGGAAGATTGAAGAAGCAGCTGATGTCCTTTGTCCCGATTTTGAATGCCTTCAGTCCTTCGCCATCGCCCTCGGATAGGAGCTCGCGAATTCGGATCAGATCGAATTTGAGACCTGAGGTCGAGTGGTAGCGCTCCTCGATGTTTCGTTGCGTCATTCGCTGGATGACCATGGAGAGGGCGTCGGGGATGTCTATGCGCCCAGATGTGACAGGTGGTATTCTCTTGCTCAACACGCTCTGCATCACGTCCAGCGCGGTGGTGCCTTCGAAAGGCGTGTTCCCGCACAGCATTGTGTAAAACAATATCCCCAGGCTGTAGATGTCGGTTCGACTGTCGGGCTCGGCAGGCATGCGACCTGTTTGCTCGGGGGCGATGAAGGCGAGCTTCAACTCGATCCCGGTTTCGCGACTCAGAGTGTTCCATCCAGCAGAAGTGAGCCCGTTTTCGAATGATCTGGCGCCACTGCCAAAGTTTATCATCTTCACATGACCGTTCTCGGCGAAATGGAAAGCGTCGGCGCGCAATTCGCCGTGGACCATCTCGTGGCCGTGGTGTAGGATCTCCAGACACTCTGTTGCGCCGACTGCAAAGTCCAGGAAGGTGAGCAGAGGCACGCCTGTGCTGGGCCGCGCTTCATTGGACCGCCATGCGTTGTCTCGATGTGTGAAGTTGTACCAGTTTGGGCCGAAGGTGACCAGATCCTTCAGATAGTTTGGGCCGGGGGCCTCGAAGATGCTGGCGACCATGGGATCCTCGCCGGGCCGCGAAGGCAGTCGGATGAACTCGAGGGGCCGGACGAAGTGGCGACAGGCGGGATCGGACTTGCTGATGATGAGCTTGGACAGGTGGAACTCGCGCTCGAGGCGCAATGTGTGCATGGACACGCGGCACACGACAGGGCGGCCATCGCGATGCAGGGCGGTGACGGTGGCGTAGGTGTGGGCGGTGGTGGCACTGGCATCGCTGCCAGAGGACTTGTGGCGGAGGGCGATGGACGGGCGGTGGGCGTCGGGCGAGTGCGAGGCGGTGGGCGAGGCGACGGCACTGCGGCCGCGCGAGGGCGGGCGGTCGTGGGCAGAGGCAGATGCCTTCTGGTGGCCGAAGAAGTGCCAGTTGTCGTAGGACTGCGTGGTCAGCCGGGGTGGCTCGCGGGCGCGCGCGGCTTACCGAGTGGAAGGGCTTGATGTCCGAGTCCCAGACGTAGTTGGGCAGCTCCTGCAGGCGCGCGAGGATGCCGGCGAAGCGCGTCTCCCGCGGGGTCTGGGCCGTGGACGGCATGGTGGGCGCTGGTAGGCAGTGGACGCTGGTCAGGCAGTGGGCGCGCGCGGCATCGCTTCGCGGGATCGCGCCGTGGTCGTCGCCGTGGCCGGATGCAGATCAGGGTCGCAGGTCACGGTGTAGCGGGCGGGGCGGCGGGCATGGTGCTGGGCGCGTCGCGGGGGCAGAGCCGGTGCTCAGGAGGAGCAGCGTGGCATGGGAGTAGCAGCTCAGCACTGCGGGACCGACGTGCTGACTGATGGAGCTTTCGGCCCTGGGCTGCTAAGCTTTGCTGGGCTGCGCTTCAGGCCGTCATACGTCGCACACGCCCCACCAGCGTCGAGCGCGGTCTGGGTGGGCGATCGGCGCAACGTCGCACCTCACCCAGGCCGTGGACACGCCCGCCAAAGACCCCGTCCGACCCTGACCGACCCAGACAGACCCGCCGGTAATTCCAGACAGGCCCGCCGTCAACAGACCCGCCGCGCAGAGACACGCAGAGCCCCGTCCGCAACAGTCCACGCCAGTCCGCACACCCTCCGCAACAGGCAATCGCCCGCCCGCCCTATACCTCGCTGCGCCCGCCATACCTGCGCCCGCCCTACACCTCCACCCACGCCGCCCCGACTCCCCCCCCGACTTCCTCCCCGCTGCTCGACACCTCCGCCCGGCAAGCCACATGCCTCCCCGCCGCCGGTAGCCTCTGCACAGCTCGCACTGCACGCCCATGCTGCAATGGACATCACCGACCGCGACCATGGCTTCCAGGACGACCCGCCCGCCCCGCCGCGCCAGCTGCCCTCGGACCTGCCCACCTCGCTCAACGACCGCCGCCCGGTCAGCGCCTACATGCCCGAAGAGACGGAGATCTACGATGCTTGGCAGGGTGAGTAGCCCACGCCCGTCTGCAGCCCGCGCTGACTTGGTCCACAGGCCAGTCGTTCCTGACCACGCCCATGCCCGCCCGCCCGCTCAGCTTCAACCTGTCGCTCGACGACCCCAGCTTCGGCGACGAGGACATGCAGCAGCTCGAGGACAGCGACAGCCGCCTGGTGCAGATGCTCGCCCACCAGGCCCGTCTGAAGAACGACAATGCCGGGGATGAAGCCAAGGTCGTTGTGGATGACAAGCTGTCGCACGAGGAGAAGAGGGAGGCACTCCAGGGGTTGTTTACACTGGCCACGTCCAACGGCGAGCTCGAGCGCGTCAAGCGCCTGCTGGAGGGCAAGGCCCGGGAGTACATCAACATCGACGGCGTCGACGCAGAAGGGACCCCGCCGCTGGTCTATGCCAGCTGCTTTGGCCACGAAGACGTTGCGCGCATTCTGATCGACGAGGGCGCAAAGGTCGACATTCAAGACAAGAACCGCTGGACGCCGCTCATGTGGGCCATGACCAACCGCCACAAGGAGATTGTGAAGCTGCTGCTGGACCACGGAGCCTCGACCGACGTCAAGTCGTCTGGCGGCAGAACCGCCTTTGACTTTGTCGAGCCCAACAGTGAAATCTCCGACTACCTGCACGAGAGCGGCTACGCCATTGGCAACGCAGGCGTGGACGACTTTTACAATTCAGGCTTGGAGAACGACCGATTCGAGCAGGAAATGCAGGAGAACGACATGAAGCGCCGCATGATGATGGAGAGCGCGTTCAACCTGGAAGTCGATATTGGCAACCTCGGGCTCGACGAGCAACCGGAGGTAGGCTGTGCGTTCTTGTACTCGACCCCACTGACATCAGCAGTCTCCCGAAGAGCCCGACGAAGGCCAGGAGTTCATCTGGGACCGGTGTCTCAACGACCAGATGTTCGTCTTCCAAGAAAGCGAGCTCGAGCGCATCCTGGACATAATCATCACAACCATGACACCGCAGCGATCGCCGTCGCAGAAGCCGGTTCCTGCGAACGTGCTCTTCCTGGCCGCCCGCTACGCCCACTACCACGCCAGCCCAGATCTACTCGAAACTCTGCTTGTATCGGCCATGGGCAAGATCAACGAGGTTGTAGAGAAATACCAATGGGATATGACAGTGTTGGCATTTTGGATGTCCAACGCCACACTACTGCTACACTACATGAAGAAAGACGCCGGGCTGGCCATGGCCGCGACAGAATTCCAGCTGCAGATGGCAGAGCTCATCAACGAGATCTTTATCTTGATCATCCGGGATGCGGAGCGGAGAATGGACAAGAACCTGGACTCGTCCATGCTCGAGCACGAACCCATGCCGGGGTTTGAGGATGTGCAGTTCCAACACGAGTGGAAGATCTTCCGCTCCAAACCAAAAGCGAAACCACTCGAACCTCTTGAGAAGCGGTTCCGGCCTCCATCACCGAAGGCTAGAGCGAAACCCTCGCCTCGCAACATCGCCTCCCTGCTTTCCTCCACCCTCTTCGTCCTGGATCTCTACGATGTCCACTCAGTCATCACTGCTCAAGTGCTGTCGCAGCTGATCTACTGGCTCACCGCAGAGATGTTCAACCGCATCATGTCCAACCGGAAATACCTGGCGCGAACAAAAGCCATGCAGATTCGCATGAACGTGTCGACGCTGGAAGACTGGGCGCGCTCCAACAACCGGCAGCCCGAACACTACGAGAACGGCTCCATGACCTCAACCGGCGACAACACCGTCGACTCTACCAGAAAACACATCGAGCCGCTGATCCAGCTGCTGCAGTGGCTGCAGTGCTTCACGTCGATTGGCGAAGATCTGGAGTCGCTCATCGGCACATTGCAGCAGCTGACAAAACTATCACCCTCACAACTCCTGCACACCGCGAAATACTACCGCCCGGAAGTCGGCGAAAAGGGCCTGCCCAAAAGCGCCTCGAAATACATCGTGCACCTGCAACAAGCCGCCGCCGAGCGCAAAACACGCGCGCGCTCCCCCAACCCTCCGCAAAAACCCTTCGAAGAGCCCACCACCCCCATCGCCCAGACCTCAGGCATGCAGCTCGCGCCCACGCCCTCGCCGGCGCCCTCGCGCGTCTCGGGCGAGCTGGTGCGCGAAGAAGACGACGCGCCCAGCGAACTCCTCCTCGACCCTTCCTACATGCTGCCCTTCACGCTGCCCACCTCGACCGACATGCTGATCAGCTACGGTGCGGGCTTTGGCGGCGTGAATCGCGAGCGCGAGCGCAAGTATATTCCCACCGTGCCGCCGGAGATTATGGCGAAGTTGGAGTTTAGCGGGGGGAGTAAGAATGGGGGGTATTATGAGGAGCAGTGGAATGATGGCGGGTTTGGGTGATCTTGATATGCCGGGTACAAACTCGAGTATGCTGGGACAACCTCGAGTATTGCCCGTGCGTGAGTGCGGTGGAGTGGAAGCGCAGAGGGCGAAAAGTCGCATTGGATAGGTTACTGCATCAGCGTTTGGATCCGAGGCGTATAGCATATAGCATGTATAGACACACCCGCGCACAGCACCAGCTTCTGCACCCCTTGCAACCCCCCCCCCCCCCCCCCCCCCTTGCCTAACTCAATCCAAACCCACCGCACTCCCATCTCGCAGAAGCAGCACTGTCGCTACACACTACAGCCCGCGACTACCCGCGACTTCCCGCCCGCCCGTCCCCAAGAAGCAGATCGCAACCCAAGTGTACAGTCTAACCACGCTATCAGGTGCTGAATCGTGTCACATATCGCACCCCCGGACGCGGGCGCTGCACCGAACACGCCCGCCGCGCCCGCTTAGGCGATGCTTAGGAGATATGCACACCTGATGGAAACCGCGCTGGCCACACAGCGTTCGTGTATTCTGCCGGTTTGCTGGTGGTTACCTGATGGCAAGTATTTCGCTCAGGTGGTGGATTGGTGCAATTGGTGCAATTGGCGAGACGCAGGGGCGGTGGTGCTGGACCGCTGGTGGTGGGGTGCCAGGTTATCTCCGTTTTCGGGTGCGGGGCGGCGGCGGGCGCCGAAGGGGACCTGGGTTGGGAGATAAATAGAGGGGTGTGCCCCGGTGGGTGATATACGGGGATTTGTTCTACTGTTAGACTTATTCTACGAGGCTTTTGTTGGATCTTTGTTGGACCTTTGGATCTTTGGATCTTTGGATCTTTGGAACTCATTTGGAACTTTTCTGGACGCGTTTTGGATCGACATCTTTGATTGAGATCACTGTGCCTTCACCATGGCAGCCAAGTTCATCCCCGCGGGCGAGATTGACGAGGTGTTCAAGTCGAAGTACACTGGTATGCTCTGCCCCTTCCCTCCCTGCACCACAACCACCGCCACCACGCCGCCCAAAGCTCACCCACGCCCCCAGACCTCATCTCCACCCCCCTCGGCTCCCGCATAATCTCCTTCAGCGACGAATGGTTCGCCGCCGCCTCGAACCTCACCACCAAAACACCCCCCATCTCGCGCCCCGGCGTCTTCGTGCACTCCGGCGCCTGGTACGACGGCTGGGAGACGCGGCGCCACAACACCGCGCCCGCGGACTGGGTCGTAATCCGGCTGGGCACGGCGTCTGGGCGCGTCGCGGGCGTGGAGATTGATACCGCGTTTTTCAACGGGAATCACGCGCCGGCTATTAGCGTCGAGGGCGCGTTTGCGGACTCCGACGAGGAGGTTAAGGACGAGGGGTACGGCGGGTGGACGACGATCTTGGAGAAGCAGGACTGCGGCCCGTCACAGCGCCATGGGTGGCTGCTGCCCTCCCTGACGGACGCGGCGTACACACACGTCCGCCTACTCATGTACCCCGACGGCGGCATCGCGCGCTTCCGGCTCTACGGCGTCGCGGTCCCGGTCTTCCCCGCGTCCGCATCCGCGGTCTTCGAGCTCAGCGCGACGGTCATGGGCGGCGTCGCCACCGCCGTGTCGGACCAGCACTTCGGCTCCGCGGACAACCTGCTGCTGCCGGGGCGCGGGCACGACATGGGGGATGGCTGGGAAACGAAGCGCACGCGCGGCGAGCACGTCGACTGGACTATAGTGCGTCTTGGGGCCGCGGGCGAGATTGATCACATCGTCATCGATACAGCGCATTTCCGCGGCAATTTTCCGCAGAAGGTGCAGGTGTTTGCGGGCGCCTTTGAGAGTGACCCCGGGCACGAAGATGGCGCGTGGACGGAGGTGTTGGCGCCGCAGAAGAGCGGGCCGGATGTTGAGACGGAGTATAGGAGTGAGTTGGTGAATGTGGCGGGGAAGCGGTATACGCATGCGAAGCTGGTTATTATTCCGGATGGTGGCGTGAAGCGGTTTAGGGTGTTTGGCAGGAGGATGTAGGGGATGGAGATGTAGAGGATGTAGAGGATGTAGAGGATGTAGAGGATGTAGAGGATGTAGAGGATGTAGAGGATGTAGAGGATGTAGAGGATGTAGAGGATGTAGAGGATGTAGAGGATGTAGAGGATGTAGAGGATGTAGAGGATGTAGGATGTAGACAAAACAGACGTTTGATCTCCACTTACCACTTGACTACGGTGATGCAAATGACCTCGTAGAACATGTAGGAGATGTAGAGTATGTAGGAGGTATAGAAGATAGAGACAAACCAGACGTTGATCTCCACTCAACGCTCGACAACAGTAATGCAAATGACCTCGCGTTCGGTGACTCATGTTCGAACGTCAATTTACAGGCGCCTCATATTCGAAACGTCAATTCAAAGGGTATCTAAAGGTACAATCCCGCTCATCTCCCCCCAATGCGTCCGCCATGCAAATATACACCAAGAAAATTCATTACCGTCATTACTCCCCCGTGCACAGACACCGCCAGTACTACCGCATATACTCGGGCTTGCTCGCCTTGTTCACCGCCGGCGGCTCATCGTCATCCGGGTACGGCAGCGGCGCGCCGGGCGGCGGGCGCGCAAACCCCAGGCCGACGGGCGGACCCGGCGACGTCGTGTAGACGGGCGAGATGGGCGAGCGGAACGCGGGGTGGCCGGACAGCGGCGGGGGGATCTTGCCGTCGTTGAGGGGCGTTTTGGGCGGGCGCGGCGGCGGCTCGAAACTCAGGCGCGGCGAGGGGGCGTAGGAGAGGGGGCGGTCGGCGGAGAATTGCTCGTCCGAGGTGCGGCCGGGCGAGACGAGCTCGCCCGAGTGCCGCGGGGGCATGTCGTTGATGCCCACGGGTTGTGGGAACTCGTCCGAGGAGACGACGAGGTATTTGTCGTTGTCGGAGTGGTGGCGGTGGGGCTGGAGAGGAGCCGGGCGCATGTCGGGCGTCATCGTGGACATTGTCGACATGTACTCAGCAGTGAGCTCTTCGGCTGGGAGCTCGACTGCAAAGCCAATGGGGTCCGGGATGGTCGGCAGGGGCTTGGTCGGTGGTGGTGAGGCCGCTGGCAGGGACGAGCTGGAGTTGTGGCCCTTCTCTGCACGCTCCCAGCGCAGCTTTGCGCGGTGGATGCGGGCGATCTTTGCGGAGGCGTCAAGAGTCATGGTCTGCACATTCTTCTCGGCCAGGTACATGCGCGTGTTGGTGCTGATCTCGGACAAGGCATTCCACTCGTTCATGCCGAACTCGCCCACACCGACGTTGACGTTTAGGCGGTAGTAGTTTTCCTGGTTGACCTGGCGCTTCGCGAGGTGGTCCTTCATCTCTTTGTGTGTCTTCTCGCAGCCCTCAATCTTCGCGATGAGTCTGCGACGCGCCTCGGCAAAGTCGCCAATGCCGCCCGAGACGAAGCCCTCCCACCACAGATGCTCCTGGGCGTTCGTTCCGTCGGGTCGCTTTCCGGTGCCTATGCTGACGAAGACGCCAATGTCGCGGCCGGGCCATTCATTGCAGACGGCTTCGTCCAGCACCATGGGCGAGGGGTTGTATTTCCCAGAGCCTTCGTCGAGGAAGACGGATTGGCCGATCTGAATCGGCTTGAACGCGAGGGCGGTCGCAGCTGTTGCGCGTCCCGCCTGCCAGATGGTCGCGTTGGGTGCTACGGCGGGTTCTTTGCGCGAGTCGTAGGATCGCAGCAGGATCTGGCCAGTGCCGGCCTTCTTCGTGCCTTTGTAGACGCCCGTGACTGCTCTGATGTATGTCAGCACGCGCATGTCATTCGTGTCCATCTCACTCACGTTTTCGTGCGCTCCTCGCGGTTGTCGTACAGCAGGGCATTCGGGTTGCCCCACTTCATGGCGGCCACGCGCATGTTGACGGGCGCCATGCCGATCTGGCTGTATCTGCTGGCGTTGCTGGCGCTCCGGTTCACGCGCCCCTGCTGCAGTGCGCTGCCCGGCGTCATCGGGGTGCTGAGGTCGGCCGAGGACGCGAGTCCGTCGTGGTTGTCGTTGCCCTCGTCGTCGTAGATGGTGTGTTCGCGCACGCACTCCTTGATGGCCTCCTCCAGCTTCGACGCCTTGAACAGCGTCGAGCGGTACGGGATGCCGGCGAACGTCTTGTCCGTCTCGAAGACCTTGCGCGTCATGCGCACGTATACGTCCTTGCACGTCTCGACGTCCATCCGCAGCCGCCCCAGCATGATCGCAATCAGCCCGCCGGTGCCGGTGCCGGCAATCAGGTCGAAGTGCTCGCACGGCTTCGGGACTTCGTGTCGCTTCGGCGCCCGCCCCTCGCTCTCGACGAACGTCCGGTGCATCAGCTCCTGCAGAATGATGAGCATCGAGTACCCCCCGCACGCCTCCGCCATCTGGCCTGTCAGCGATTGCGTCGGATGTAGTGTTATAACGTACCGAGCGAGAGGATGCGCAGCGGCGGACCCTTGGTGGTGTCTTTGCGCCGGATGTGCGTGTTCGCCATGATGCTGGTGTTGAGCGCGCGCTGGTCGTGGCTGCCTTGCGGCCGGCAAGCTCAAGCTGTACGCAATGCGCGTCTGGAGATGCCGGTTGCCGGTCACGTTCAGAGGTTCGTATTCGGCAGGCTGGCAGACGGCTCGCCGGGCGTTTGTCACAGTCGTGTAAGCGGAGAGGTTGGAAGCTGAGCGTGCTGGTCTTGGACGAGAGCTGGGTCTTGGACAAGTGCTAAGATTCTCAGCCTCGGCGCGCCTGGGAGCGCTCAACGAATGTGGCAGGTGCCTGATGACCTGCGTCGGGTGTTCTCACGAGCGTGCCGAAGAGTCACAGAAGCCGTCTACAGTCCAGAGGCCGCGCGCACGTGGTTATGAAAGAGCTGAAACCTGCCAGTCTTTGGGCTTCACCAAGCCCTCCAACGTCACACCTGGACAGTGCCCTCCCCACCGCCATGGAGCCTGGAGAGCGCACAGCCACACGCTACCGCCACGCCCACCAACCACAGCCCGCCTGTGTTTTGCTGCATGCTCCATCCATGCAAGCGCCGCCATCGTGAAGCTGTCAAAACCAACTTTTCCTTCGTTCGCAGCGAGATCGCCGTGTGCCTGCAGCGGCTACCTGCTGACCCGCTTTGCCCTCAGGAACCTCTTCTACCGTGTCTTAGCGAGTGTTGTTGGTCCAATCACTCGCCCCGACCCTGGCCAGCTTCCAGAAGGCATCGCGTCGGCCGAGCGAATGAGATGCCGAGCAGACAGGACGGGCAACAGAGGCAAAAGTTCGCCGTCTATTCGGACGTCTATCGTAGACTGTGACCAAGAATACATTTGCCTCTATCGACGAATTGGCGGAGGCCCTGGCTTCACGTGGCTGGAGAGATGATGTCTCCGGTAGGCTAACCACGTATCAATATTACGGGTGCAACGTGGGTCCTGGTGGTGCTATACAGAGCATATCCGAGACTGACATGTACTGCGATCACGATGCGGCAGAACATCATTTTATCTTCCAACGCTGCGGCTCTTCTAACATCGATTCGCATCACGCTCGGATGCGGTCCCGGTTCCGTAGTCACCAACCGCGGATGCGGCTTGCCTCACTCGTCGCTAACGTCTTGGAAGGGCGTGCACGTGGGGTCCCAAGACGACATCTTGTCCAACATCCAAAACTTTGCACATGAACAACATCAATCGACATGGCAGACTCCAGTGATTACCAGGCTTCAGAGCTTGACCGCATACCGACAGTATGGCTCCTGACCGGCCTCGTTGTCTTCCCGTACTTGGTCTACCAGTTGCTCGGCTTCCTTAGCCCGCTGATCCACAACCTGACCGCCATGCGCATATCCGAGGTCTGTCCACGATTTTGGATTCAGTGAATGTGAACTAACCCGTCACAAGATTTACGTCTATCCGATCAAGTCTCTTCGTGCAGTACCCCTCAAAGAAGCAGTCGCTACCAAATATGGCTTCGACCACGATCGTATGCATCCGCTGTAGTCCGTGCGTCGTCTGCTAACAGCTGCAGGGACATTTATGCTGCTCAAGAAGAAAGACGACGGCTCATGGCAAAACATGACCATTGGCCACTTCTCGGACATGACGCAGTTTGTGCAGGAATTCGAAAACTATGGCACAAACGACGCCACCATCAAGGTCACCTACCGCGCGTATGGTGAAACGGATCAGTCCAAATCCATCCGCGTCCCACTTGTGCCTGACACCGAGAAGCTCGAGTCTTTCCACGTGAACATGCACGGCAGTCCCACTGATGCGTTCCACATGGGCGAGAAGTACAGCCAATGGTTTACTGAATGCTTCGGATATGACGTTGTCCTCGTCTACATTGGCGCGGAGAACAAGCGTCCCGTCATATTCGAAGACATGCAACCCATCACTCCCGACCCCTTGACGTCTTTCTTCAAGAAGAACATTCCCTTCCTCGGCCGCAAGATCGAGAGGCTGATGGGCATCCGCCAGACCGAGCAATGGCGCATCAAATTCCAGGACTGTGCCCCCTTCCTCATCACATCCAAGACCTCTCTCGACGACGTCTCCGCGCGTCTCGACGGCGAGAAGATGGACATGGTCAAGTTCCGCCCTAACATCGTCATCGAGGGCGCCCACGAGCCCTGGCAGGAGGACTACTGGGGCAAGATCACCATCAACCAGAAAACGGAGATGATCATGGCGCACAACTGCGTGCGCTGCCAGAGCATCAACCTCGACTACAACACGGGCAAGCCCGGCGTCGGGCCCAGTGGAGAGGTGCTCAAGCGGCTGCAGAAGGACCGGCGGATTGATATCGGGGCAAAGTGGAGTCCGGTGTTCGGGCGGTACACGTTCTGGGGCCTGGACGCGCCGAAGAGCCAGCTCATCAAGGTCGGAGACAAAGTCAACGTGACCAAGGTCAACGAGGGACTGACGATCTGGAGTACGTCTACCCACTGTCATATCAATGCTGTACTGACTATCCGCAGGCTGGCCCGGTCTGGCTTAACAACGGCCCACAAACCCACACTGTCGTTACGCAATCCATAGACTCAAAAGCAAGCCGTTCTATAAAGCCACTAGCCACCACTAGCCACCACTGCACTCCACTACACTTCACTGTCTTCGTACTGCATACCCTTCCTCACTGTCCCTGACACCCGCTCCCCGCCCCCCTTCCCCAGAACCCCAGCGCCACACACCCGCCCTCACACACCCCCACCGCCACGTCCCCGCTACACACCACCCGCCCCTCGTCCCCGCACGGCTGACAATTTCTCTCCTCCCCAACCCCCTCGACATCATCCCGCTCCACAGCCCCGGATATTTCCCACACGCTCCTTACCCTCGCCGCTGCGCGCTGCAGGCGGCATGGCCGCGGTCCTGCGCGCGCGTGGAGCGTGGGGGTGGTGGTGGTGGTGGAGGAGGAGGTGGGGTTGTTGCTGGTGGTGGGGGTGCGGTGTTGGATAGCAGTCGCTGCGGTATCGGACGCTTCGCTGGCAGTCCCTGCGGTATGGGTCTCTTCGCTAGCAGGCCCTGCGGTGTTTGTGTCTGCGGGATCACTGTCTTCGCTATCGCTCTCTGCGGTGTTACTCTCAGCGGTGTTACTCTCCCCGCTACGCTCACCACGAGTGCGCTCAGCACCCACACTGGCACTGCCCGCACCTACCAGCACAGGGACGGGTACAAATCTATCGTCGCCCGCCGGACCGCGGGACAGGATCGCAACCGCGTCGTTCGCGTGCTGCGCGTGCGACCCCGTCTCCGTCTCCGTCTCCGTCTCCGTCGATGGTATCGGTCCCGCAGACGCAGACGCAGACGCGGCGGTGAAGCCCAACCTATCAAGCGTGAACACCGGCAGCGCTGTGCCCGTATCTACGTCTCCTCCCGCATCTGCGTTGCCCTTCGCTGGCGGCGCGGCGGAGAGCGTGATATACACCATTTCTGTTTCTGTTTCCGTTTTTGTTTTCGTCTCCGTCTCTGTCTGCGTCTTCGTCGATATAGCCAGCGGGCAGGGGAAGCGTGTGATGGACACCGTTTCCGTTGCGTTTGTGGGAGCAAAGAGGAACGGGGACGGGGACGGGAATGGGGATAGGGATGGGGGTGTGCTGATCGGCGACGTGGTGGTGTGCGTGGTGTTGTGGGCGAGTGCGGTGGAGGGGAAGGCTGGGGTGTTGAGGACGTACATTGTGGTGCGCGGGTGTGGGTTAGATATGCGATATCTCACTGTGCGAGAAGTAGATGTATCACTGTGCACGAAGGAAGGGGGCGTGGTGATTTAAGGCGCGTTGCACGGTGACGAATACTTCTAAACGGGCGTGAACGCGAGCGTAGCAGTATCGTTATTCACATTGACGGTATCATTGAATTCCCTGCGTCTCCTACAGCGTCACCAAAGCGCCCCTCACGTCCTAATCTCCGCCGCCTTCCTCAGCCGATTCATCACCGCGGCCGCAATATCGTCACCCGTGGTGTCGTCAATGCCCTCGACGAAAATCAGCTCCACGCCCTTCTTGTCCAGCTCGCGCAGCGCGGAGAACAGGCCGCGAGCCACGCCCTCGGTTTCCGCGCCGAGAGCGATGTCCCACACGTCCGTGGCGCGAGAGGCGAGCACGTGGTGGTGTGCGTGCGGGATCTGGTGCTGGATCACGGAGCGCAGGAGGTTGGAGAGTCGGGAAGGGGTGGCTGTGGGTAGTGAAGGGGTGGTGTGCGGGCGCGATGGGCCGTTGGCGTGGCCGTTGGTGGCAGCATCACCTGCAGTGTTATCTACCAGGCCAAGCGCAGGCTCCCAGCTCGTGGTGCGGATGATTCCGATGCTGGACTTGCGGGCCAGTTCCTCGGGCGCGGGCTTCGCGGCCCCGGCTTCGAACAGGAGCACCTCTGCCTTCGGGCTGTAGTGCCTGTACTTCATGCCCGGCGCGCGGGGCCTGCTCGCGGTGGCTTCCTGCTTGTCCTTGTACCCAATCGCGACGTGCTCCCACCCCGGGCACTGCCTCAGCTGCTCCACTGTGACGCCGCCCGGGCGGAGGATGCTCGGCGGGCTCGACAGGCCGTCCACGACGGTGCTCTCGACGCCGACCTCGCAGGGCCCGCCATCGACGATTGTGTGTATGCGCCCCTGCAGGTCGTCGAAGACGTGCTCAGCGGCTGTGGGAGAGGGCCTTGTGGACGCGTTCGCGGAGGGTCCAGCAAGGGGGCGTCCGCAGAGACGGAGCAGCGAGAGGGCGAGGATGGAGCGCGGCATGCGCGCGCCGAACGTCGACAGGCCGGCTGTGACTTCTGGTGCTAGTGTTGTGTTCGCGGGTACGGGCATGATCAGTGTCAGAGGCCCTGGCCAGAAGCGCTCGATCAGCGGCCTGTAGATTGCAGGAATGGGGTCGCTGTCTGTCTGCGATGCGGCTTTTCCGGATAGTAGCTCTCGCAGCTGGGGCAGCGAATGGACGTGTACGATGAGCGGGTTGTCTGCTGGCCGCCCTTTTGCGGCAAAGATTGCCTTCACTGCTGTGCTTCTTGTCGCGTCTGCTCCCAGTCCATAGACAGTCTCTGTGGGGAACGCGACCGGTATGTCTGTATTCACTAACTCGTCGGCTGCCCTCTTGAGGCTTTGGTAGGCTGTTCCCTCCGCATATTCTATGTCCCACTCTTCGATTAGGTCCGTCTTCGTCTCGGTGAACGAGATCCTGCCCAGTTTTTGCGGATCTACGGCAAGAATATTGGTGTCCATGTTTGCAACCGACCGTGGATATAACTTGGCTGCAGTTCTAATCCCCACTGAATGTGCAATGCGTGCTTTGACGCCTGTGGTCGGAACTCTCAGCGCGGTAGTAGATATATACTGGTACCCTGATGCGGCGACTTGCACCAGAGGGCGTTTCTGAAGGTATGGCAAGACTTGTTCTGCGAATTTGACATTTGGTATGCGGGGACGGCGCGTTAGCATCAAGGATGACTGGTGATGGAGCCCAATTTTTTTCGTTCTTTTCGGAATCATTCCGACCCAGCCTTGGCGCCCGACGTCATGTTCAAGGTGAGAGTACTGAACACGCGTTGGCGGGAGGCATGTGCTGCTTTTGCGAGGCACTTATACGTTCTGCTGAAAATTAGACTTGAGACGTCAGTCTACTGTCGTGAATATAGGTCCCACAACAGTGGGCGAGTGAAAGATGAACTGCGTTTCATTGTTATAGAATGATCGTTTATCGCTATCCTACTAGTTCTCGTACACTGAGCCTCACAAACGCCGTAATACACCAGCCGATAAACCGTGCAACCAGAAAGTAGAGCCATACACATCAAGGGTATCCGGCCAACGCCGTTTTGAATCCCATAACCCAAAAGAAGTCGCTAACCCAGCAAGGCCAAATCGAGATACAGAGCTTTTATGCAGAGACAGACACCTCTGCTGGACCAGCAAGGATACTTTCAGCAGGCGCGTCAACTGCTGTTGTCGGGACAGCCTGGCTCTGGGACGCCAGCTCGCCGCTGGCGGCAGTCTCAGCCCACTGTCCCCACAGGCCACGCTTCGCACGAATACGGAGCGGGCCTCCTAGCTCGGTGCCAGGCTGGTCAACCTTGATTGCGTCCTTGGTAGCCAGAACCAAGACCTCAAAGAACATCTTGGTAGCATCGGCTCTTGATGTCTGGGCTTCTGGGAGCAGCTCCTGGAAGACGATCGTGTTCTTCTGTCGTATCGACTCACTCTCCTCTGCTTCAGGTCCGAATTGCTCTCGCAGGAGGTGTACAGCATGCTTGGTACCTAGCGAAATAGGGCCACTCTCAGCTGGGTGGTAGAGTGGGGCTGTTGTGTCGTCGAAGTTGTCGGGAATCGGCGAGAAAGCTTCTTCTTCTATCTCGGGTCGGTCGCCAATGTCACTAGGGAGTTGCATGACGGGATCGTCGCCACCGATGGTCGTGTCACCGGGGTGAATTTCACCGCCTCCCAATGAAAGCTCGTCCAGTCCGACATCCAGCTCTGGCAATGCAGCTGCCTCATCCTCGGTTTGCTCAAGACCTGCAGCGGCATTGTCTCGCTTGCGCTTACTAGGACGCGACACGACTTCCAGCGAGAGAATACCTCTCAGCTCTGGAGCCCAGCCTTGACTTCGGCCGTCGCCCAGGATACTAGAAACAAACCCACCGGACTTCTGCATGTTAAGAAGAGCCATCAGAAGCGGATCGCGGGGCAGGAATGATGCCTGCTTCAGAATCTTGTCGCGGTTTGCTTGCTGGTCCCTGAGTTGGGCGGTCGAGATCATGGTTTCAGCATCTTGGGTGATGACCTTTCTGCGCTTGGCTCTAGCCTGGTGGATCGACTCCTCCTCTTCTCCAGGTTCAAGCATGGTAGGGTCCAGCTCAGCGATCTCCTGTGCAAGGCGGGTTTCTTCTTCTTCGCCCAGTTCGGACAATGGAGAGTCCTCGCGAGTGAGCTGCGGGACATCGTCACCAGCCACCGAAGATGGCATCGGAGGCAGCAGCTCTGTTCCAACATCCATGCCGCCCATTTCAGTGTCTCCGAGATTCAGTTCTGTGTCAACCTGGGGTCCCAATTCAGTCAGTCCGTCTTCGCCGACGTCCAGATCAAAGTCATCGTCGTTGCGCAGCTTCAGCTCGGTGCCAAACTCTTCTTCCATGGGCCGTTCAGCAGGGGCATCACGTCCAATTTCAGGCTCCAGATCTTCGCCAAGATCAATCTCAAGATCGTCCATGTCGTGCAGTTCCATCTCTTCATGGCGCGCTTGCTCGACGCTGTTAGACAGGAACTGGCTGGCGTCCCAATCTGGTAGTGTGACGTTTCCCAAGGTAAGGTCTCCATCGAGCGTTTGCGACAAGAGGAACGAAGGGTCCGGCATCGGCGCCAACAAGTCGAGATCCGTGATCATGTCAGGCAATGTCAGACTGGTGGGATTGGCAGCGTGTGTCTGAGTAGGCAGATCAATGTTTCCAGGGCGGAAAGCCTGCAGCGCGTAAGTCATAGCCAGAATTGCGAAATACCGAACATACCATCTTGATCTTCCACAGCGCGTCGTTGCAGTCATCGTGCAAGTAGTGCGCTTTCCTGTGGTAGATGCGCACCACACCAAGCAACAGCTGGCCGTTCAATCGCAGCGCGAGAGGCCCGCCGGCAGCCCCCTCAGGCCGAATAATGACCTGAATGTCTTCATCGATCTTGTCCTGCAACACTTGGGCTTTTGTAAGCTTTTTGTGCTGATTAGCGGCGAGCCAGACGCGAGCAAGCTGGCCCGACTTGAAGAGAAGATCTTCCGGAAGAAACATGGCGGTGGCGGGTAGAGACTACGGTTGCGCGGGGTGAAGAAGTGGACGCGTCGAGGCGGAGTTGTTTACGTTGGCGCGTCGTCAGCAGGTGGGTGCGCACACGATATGCGCGCGCCGACGGCTTCAATTTGGAGTGCCAAGGGTGCGCGCAAGGGTAGCAATGGTCGTGCAGGTCACAAATTGTTGCGCAGGTGGTGGTGTAGATGCGCGTAGGGGTGGGTGGTCCGGGTGTCGTGAGGCTGGTTGGCCGGAGGCTGGAAAGCACGACCGACACTTGCTTATGTCACGTTGATCCGCAGCACTCGACGGCCACCGCATCGCACGCAAAGCCAGACAGCAACAGCTTCCTGGTTCCCATTGCAGCGAGGTTCAAATGCCGATTCAAACTTGAAGACATACGATTCTTGCTGATAATGTACATTACGTCCGTTCTGAGTGCTACACACTGCAGCGACGGCCCTGTGCATACAGCCTAGGCCCATGCAGTTTGCCTTGCGCTGCCTTTACTCTCTCTCCAGGCAACGGGGCGCATGACATCACGAGTGCATGTCGAAAGCGCGCCATCACTTGACGCGGGAATGTCCATTTTCAGTGCCTGCCAAGGCTGAATGCTGTGTACCTCCCTGCTCCCGATGCGGTGGTGCAGGACTGCATACCACCGGGAATACTTCTCAAACAGCCTGCAAGCGGCTGTCCCAGTTCGCTGTCTTGCGGAGACTCGCGTCAAACGACTTGGCAGCGTGAAACTCGTGGATTCGGGTGCTGGCTTTCAGATCGCCGCTGGCTCGACCCCTGCTGCAGGGTCGGTGCTTTGACGTTTTGAGCACTGGGATCTACGTCCAAGTGGCCCTTTGGACGAGAAACAACCCCATTTCCAGTGCTTTTACTGCTCCTTTCTTGATACCTCTGCATATTCGTTGTATTTGTCTTCCCGCCAGCACCGATGCGATAAATGAACAGGAATCACCAGTAATTCTTCGTCGCGCCACATAGGCCACCTCAACGGCCGCGCAGCACTTCTCCGGGACATGCCAACATGTCTAGGGTTTCGACGCCTTCGCTGCCAATGCACCATGCCTCGAATGGGGGCACCAAGTCATCGCGACCTGGCTCTCCGTATCTGCAGCCGCCAGAAGCACAGAAGCGGAGTGGGACAGCCACGGTACTTGCGTTTGCTCCATCTATCATCGTATGCGCTAACACCCCCAGCCCAAGCAGTCAATAACCGCGTCTTATTCGATTCTATCTCACGAGGAAACTGCACAAAGACTGCAAACTTCGGAAACCCGTGGTCTGTCCTCCTCCGATGCCTCTGCGCGCATACACATCCACGGTCGCAATGAGCTCCCGCACGACGAGCCCGAGCCGCTGTGGCTTAGATTTGTAAAGCAGTTTAAGGAAACCCTTATCCTGCTGCTACTGGGGTCAGCCGCTGTGTCTCTGATGTTGGGCAATTTGGAGGATGCGATCAGTATTACTGCAGCGGTGACAATCGTGGTCACCGTAGGGTTCGTACAAGAATACCGATCTGAGAAATCTTTGGAAGCACTGAACTCGCTCGTACCGCACTCAGCGCATATCATTCGGGCAGGTCAAGAACAACAACGGGCGAATGGTACTGCTACGGACGGCATCGAGCTGGACGATTTGAAGGATACCACCGCAGCGCTGGCGGACGCTGAGAGGAAATCAACCACTATATCAGCAACATTGCTAGTCCCAGGCGACCTGGTTCTCTTCCATACCGGCGACCGCATTCCCGCCGATATTCGAATCACGCACGCTGCAGACCTCTCAATCGACGAGTCGAATTTGACGGGAGAGAACGAGCCAGTCAGCAAAACCCCAGATACAATTACGCCTCCATCTGGCGTACAGCGCGCGCCCTCGCCATTCTATGCCTCTGAGGGAGCTGGGACTGTTGGTGCTGATATTCGATTGAATGATCAGAAGAACATTGCATTCATGGGCACATTGGTACGATCTGGATACGGGCAAGGCATCGTTGTAGGCACTGGCGGTAACACAGAGTTTGGTGCTATTTCAGCGTCACTTCAGGAGATTGAAAGCCCGCGAACGCCGCTACAGCTGTCTATGGATCAACTCGGGAAAGATCTCAGTTACATGTCGTTCGTCGTAATTGCCTTCATCGGTCTCGTGGGGCTTTGGAGAGGCTGGAAATTTCTTGAGGTGTTCCAGATTGGCGTCTCACTTGCTGTTGCAGCCATCCCCGAAGGACTTCCGATCATCGTTACCGTCACACTTGCTCTAGGTGTATTGCGAATGTCTAAACGAGATGCGATCGTTCGACGCCTGCCTAGTGTTGAGACTTTGGCGTCTGTCAACGTGGTGTGCACCGACAAGACCGGCACTCTCACGACAAACCACATGACAGTCACAAAGCTATGGCACTTCGATGAGACAGCTCCTGTTGATGTAAAGAAGAAGCACGATACTGAAAACCTCGACTCCCCAACACGGAATATTCTACGGATAGGCAACATCGTCAATAATGCGCGACTTTTAAGCGACGAAGCTGCATCTGCATCGACAGCTGCGGTTCTTTCATCGACGATGGGCGACGACAACTCTTTGGCGAAAAGTCGCTGGGTTGGTCAGCCTACAGATGTCGCACTTCTGGACCTTCTTGATGCCTTTTCCGAGGATGATGTACGAGAAAGACTGGGCGCACGCAAGTTTGAGACTCCATTTAGCTCTGAGAGGAAGTGGATGGGTGTCGTTATCAGCGGCAGTTCAGGTTCGGACGTGTCCTACATCAAGGGTGCAATTGAGAGAGTGCTTGACCGATGCGACACTTACGTCAACGCCCAAGGAAAGGAGGTCAATCTCGATCAATCGCGACGGCAAGAAGTTCTGAAAGCCGCAGATTCAATGGCCCAAGAAGGCTTGCGAGTCCTCGGCTTTGCGAGCGGACTTGCACGTCACAAGGCAAGCAGCGGTGCTTCGACGCCAGTCGTTTCTTCGGCTTCTGCGCTGGGCGATGACGAGCACTACCGCGGCCTAGTCTTCGCCGGCCTTGTAGGCATGAGTGATCCTCCACGCAAGGGTGTAGAAAAGGCCATCCGACGTCTGATGGCCGGCAAAGTCAAGGTCATCATGATCACGGGTGATGCTGAAACCACAGCAGTAGCTATTGGCAAGAACCTGGGCATGCCAATTAACCCCAACTCTGCACTCGGACGCTCTGTCATTCGTGGCGACGAGCTCGATCAAATGAGTGAAGAAGAGCTCTCGCAGGCGATCGCCACAACCTCGATCTTCGCACGCACCAGTCCCGAACACAAAATGAAGATCATTCGCGCACTTCAAGCGCGAGGGGATGTTGTCGCTATGACTGGCGACGGTGTCAATGATGCGCCTGCGTTGAAGAAGGCCGACATTGGCATCTCCATGGGCAGACTCGGTACAGATGTTGCCAAAGAGGCTGCCGACATGATCCTTACAGACGACAACTTTGCTACCATCCTCAACGCTATGGAGGAGGGCAAGGGCATCTTCTACAACATCCAGAACTTCCTGACGTTTCAGTTGAGCACAAGTGCGGCGGCGTTGAGCTTGGTTTTACTGAGTACCTTCCTCGGTTTCCAGAACCCGCTCAACGCCATGCAAATCCTGTGGATCAGTACGTCCTCCGTTCCCTCTCGCACCATGTATATACTGACAGACTGCAGACATCTTGATGGACGGTCCACCTGCGCAGTCTCTGGGCGTTGAGCCTGTCGACCCTGCCGTGATGGCTCTGCCTCCCCGCCCTCGTCAAGCCCGCGTGCTCACTCGATCACTCATCCAGCGCGTACTGCAGTCCGCAACTATCATCATGCTCGGCACTTTGACGACTTACTACCGCGAGATGACGATCGACAACGAGGTCACTGCGCGCGACACCACCATGACCTTCACTTGTTTCGTCCTATTCGACATGTTCAACGCTCTCACGTGCCGCTCGTCCACCAAGTCAGTGCTCACGGGCGAGATTGGTGTCTTCGACAACAAGATGTTCAACTACGCGGTTTCTGGGTCACTGATTGGACAGCTGCTCGTAATCTACTTTCCGCCGCTGCAGCACGTCTTCCAGACAGAGGCGCTCGGGTTCGCGGATTTATTGCACCTGATTGCAGTGGCAAGCTGTGTGTTCTGGGTAGATGAGGGCAGGAAGGCGTACGTGCGATACCAAGCGAGAAGAGGGTACGGCGGGGGCTACAGCACTGTTGTATGATGTACGATGGATTTGTATAAAGCGTTGCATTGAGTGGGTATAGACTATCGCCCAGGCTCAATCAAAACCATGGAGCTTCCTCTTTGATGCGCGTAGTTCAGGGGTTGCTCCACCGCACGTGACCCCATCGCTCCTGCAGGTGCAGCGTCCCGAGGTCGTGCCTGCTCTAGAAGTGGTCGAGGCTCCGAAAGCGTAAGTAGACATGTTGGGCCAACCAGCAAATGCCATGTTGCCCCTCATGGCGCACGTTGAGCAGCAGGTTTTCCCGACACGCGCCCCAGCGCAATCTCCACCGCCCAAGCACCGTTGCCCGGGTGTTCAATGGGTGCTGCGTTGTCATTGCACGGGGTGCGAGTCACCGCGCATCCCCGTTTCCGAAGCTACGGCCGGGGCACTTTCGACAGGGCAGCGGCATTCGACTAGCGGCTGCATGCAGGGAAGCCAGTCCAAGGAACCCTCCGCTGCTTGCGTGAAATTGCCGCCCCATACAACGGATTGTTAAAGTGATACGGGGTCATTTGGCCGCTTGTAAACACCCTCAGTCGCAACTTGTCCGGCGCGCTCACGTCACTTTCCTCCCACTTGCCCAAAGCCGCGCAGAGCGAAAGCAAGCGTACCAACATACTACGAGGGCCAGCGCAGCAAGCCAAGCTCAGCTCCACAGCCGCAACGATCGCCCGTGGGCCACCGTTGGAGATTCACACGCCCTGCTGATCGCTTTTGGACCGCCTCGGTGCGAACAGTCTCTCTGCACCCACACCCACCACCAGCACACATCATGTCGACCGCAACCGCAAACAAGCCGCCGGCCACAGGCACGCCGGCGCGCAGCACGCCCTCGCGCGTCGCCTCGTCCACGCCTGCTGCCGCGAGCCGCACGCCTGCCCGCGCCTCTACGCCCACATCGACTGGAGCAACAGGCGGTGTGGCGAGGACACGGTCCGTCAGGTCAGCCGCCAACGGCACACCGGTCTCGGCACGCGCCTCGGTGAAGAAGCCTGCTCCGCCGTCGACGCTACGGAGGAACTCATCGCAGGTCGATGGTCCGACCGAGGAGGACAGTGCCGCCGCAGAGGCCAAGGCGGCATATCTGCAGGATCTCGAGGAGCGCCTGCAGAAGGCCGAGGCCGACGCGGACGAGCGCCAAAAGCAGATCGAGGTGCTCAACGCCCGTCTGGACGACGCGCACACCGAGCAGTCGAAGCTTGAGGAACGTGCCCACGAGGAAGAAGAGAAGGTCGAGAGCCTCGAGAACGAGAAGAAGGAGCTCACACGGCAGCACCGCGAGCTCGAGGGCATCTACGAGGCCGAGCGCGCCCAAGCCATGAAGGAGAAGGAGAGCACACAGGCGCGCGAGGAAGAGCTGCAGGAGACGATCCAGAGGCTGAAGGAAACCATGGCCACCAAGAACGTCCCGGGCGTTGAGGACGGTGAAGCCCCATTGTCGCGTGCGTGTAAGTTGGTCCCTACTGCATGGACATTTGACCCTGACACTTTTGACAGCGAGCTTCCGCAACAACCCCTCGCGCAGCAACTCGTCCCAGAACCTCGAGAACTTTGCGCCTCCTAGCTCCGTCCAGCGCAGCAACTCGCGCAGCAACTCGAAGCTCATCCACCAGAAAGACAAGATCATCGAGGACCTCCGCCTCGAGCTCGCCGAATACCAGGTCAAGATGCTCGAGGTCGAGAACGCTGGCGGCGGCCGAACTCGTGAGCTCGAGAAGCAACTGCTCGAGACCCGCATGACGAACGCCCGCCTGATGGAGGATAACGAGAGCTTCCAGCTGCTGCTGGGTGAGAAGACGCTGAACGGTGACCTGAGCCGTGGCGACTTCCTGCGCGAGTCGTCACATGCCGAGGACCGTCCTACTTCACGCAACGGCCCATCCACCAGCCTCGCAGACGAGCTGGAGGACGCCGAGGATGCGCCTGACGTTGAAATCGTCCGCAAGCTCGAAGTCGAACTGAACAGCATGAAAGACCAGAACAAGGCCCTCACCCTTTACATCAACAAGATCATCGGCCGCCTCCTCACCTACCAAGGCTTCGAGTCTGTCTTGGGCAACGACATGGATGAGAAACCCAACACCAACAAGGACCTGCCCCCTCCACCCGCGGACAAGGACAGCGAGCAGCCCACTGGCTTCCTCCAGCGCGCCAAATCTGTTGTCGGTGCTGGGCCCCGCAAGCAACGTCCCGCATCCATCGTGGGCCTGCCAGGGACAGGCGTCCATGAGGATCCCGCCACCGCGCCCAGCATTCCCATTGCCCAGCGTGCTCCCAGCGGCAGCAACCCTCACCGCCGCTCAGCTTCAATCAACCCCGATGCAGCAAACATCGTAAACACAATGTACCGCATGCCTCCACCGTCAGTAACATCTGGCCAGACATCGCCCGGCCTCGTCAGCCCGAGAAACAGCTTCTTCGGCATCCCCATCGCCGGTCAGAACAGCAACCCGGCCTCGCGCGTCGCATCTGGTCAGCAGAACAACATCCCAGAGGACCGTGAGGTTGATACTGCGAGCATCATGTCCGGTACGACCAGCACCTCAGCTGGCGCGAGCGGCCACGTCGACACGCCATCTCCACCCCGCGGTCGCCTGGAGCGTAGCGACACCTCCGGGCCCATGACGGGCAAGGGCATGCGCCCGCTCCGCCTGGTGCAGAACGAAGAAGAGGCCAGCAAGGCGCGCAAGGCCGCAAACCGTCAGAGCTGGTTCGGCGGCTTGTTCGGGGCGAACAACCCGGCGCAGCAGCAGCAGCAAGCAGAATAGTAGCTTGGCTACCCAGTAGCTCGACTGCTCAGCTCCCCTGACGCAGATGACTGACGAAATTTGGATATAATGTGCAATGTGGATACACGAGGTTTGTGCAAGAAACATGTGAAACGGGTCAATCTGTTCGGATCTGAGAGGCATTTTGTATACCCCCAAGACTAGATGAGAGATGATTGCTATTGGATACGAAGAGGTAGAGGCGTAATGTTATCATTCTTCTTGACATTCTTTACTTGAACTGCATATAATTGTGGTGTCTGTATAGCATTTTCGACGGGCTAGTGGTGGTTTTGTTCACAACATGGTCGTGATGAAATCATGAGAGAATAGTAAACCGTTCAAAGGTTGGGATTCTCTGGATTTCTTTATGTCTTTATTTCGTGATTTGCAGCAAGTGTAAAGATTGGAAATATCGCGGTCTTACCTTAAGTCGTGTTGGTGAGTTGGAGGTGGCTTCCCTCCGAATCTTGCTTCTTCCACGTTGTTTACGACACTGCGCACTTCAAGAACACATAACATGCGAGATTTTTTCTTTCAGTATCTCCAATATGCATGATGCCACGGTACAGCCCTAGACACCGCTTTTCTTGCGATACACCAACGCGCGAAACATTGGTGGCTTGAACTTGTGCAGCCTCAAACTCCAGCCGCACGCCACTAGCCATTAGTCCTCGCAGTTCGCAGTTCGCACATCGCAACACACAGATGGCACAGTACAGTACAAGTTGTATATAAGTCCAGGGCATCCGGGTCCACTCGCAAATATGTAGATCACAGCCATCCGTTGCGTTGATCGGTCCATACACCATGTCACAGCTTCATTTTCCACCGTCCTACAAAACATCCTACTCACACGTCGAGCCCATAGATAATGTGGATCAAGCAAAAGTCAAGACCAGAAATCGAGGTTTGGGCCTTTTCCTGAGGCGCAACATCACTGTCAGCCTCGCGCTGCTGCTTGGGTTCGCCTGCATCGCCCTGGTCATCCGGTTCACACAATGGTTCAGCACCAAGCTGCCCGTGTGTCCGTCTTGGTCCCTTGATTGTGCCGTATCCGGCCGTGTCGAACGTCTATATGGCAACTTCGGTGCAGTACAAGGTATTGTCACTGCAGTATACTCTATTGGCCTTGCAGCTCTTGCCTTCTCGGCACATTCGTTCTCGGAATCAGCGTTGTGGCCTCTCATCCATCAACAGTACTTCAGTATCGGGCAGATGGAGACTTATCTTGAGGCAAGCCGCGGATCGATACCGTCTACGCCTCTGGCTATGTTCAAGGCCCGCACCTTCGATTCGGTTCTTGTGCTGTTACTGACCACGATCATCACACTCACGCCGCTCGTAGCTGCGCCCGTGGTGGGTCAGGTATACAACAGAGGGAATATGACAGTCAAGTACCAGGGCGAACTAAAGACTGGCGGTGGTATCGGCGTGTACTATACGCAATCAAACCCACCTGGCCCTGTGCGAGAGCGATCGAGCACGCTGTATACCTCGTGGCAGGGTAAATTCGCCCCAGAGCCACTTCCTGATTATCGAAACTGGTTTATAGAGCGCAACCTGATGGTGAAGAGAGGAAACTTCACTGTCGAAACCGTTCGTATTCAGCAAGATATCGAATGTCGCGGGTGGGAGGCGACACCGAACGATGTGTGGACAACGATAGGAAGAGATGACTTTATAAGCTTCAACACCAGTATGCCTATCCGTATGGATGCTGCTGGTGAGCTTGTTGAAGATAAGTGGCAACACTCTGAGGAGGTTGAGGTCCGAGACGTGGCAAAGCTTGCAGTGTGGGTCCACAACTATACCTTCGATAATGCAAACAAGACGACAGCAACTCTCATCTTCGCAGCGTTGAACGGAGACATTGAAGGGGGTTTGACAACCAAGGCCATGCCGAAAGGTGCAAGAACCAAGAATGTCACCAGCATCGCGTGCGATGTCTCTGTGGAGATGATGGAAGACACTCTTCTAGTGGGCGACGCACCCGGTCCAGCTATATCCATCAATCCGATGACCAACATCTTCGTCATCGGACAAGGGCGGCCCGGGAACCCAAAATACATGGGCAAAATGAACGAAGTGGCCCTGTGGTTCGCCGTTGCTCCCGTCGCCAACGGCGCCTACGTCTACGGCACCCAGCCCATGTACTCGCACGCGCAAGACTGGATACCGGAGCGCTACACATCGACTGACTCGGGCAAAAAACGACGCCTGGACTATCGCCTACATCGACAACTTCATCCGCGTCTCGACCGGCGCGTCCATGCTCGGCGAAGTCGATAAGTGGGGCTTCAACGACCCCAAGCACCCCAGCACTGTCCGGTTCCCATCCTACTTTGCCATCGTCAAGATGGACCCCGGGAAAGTGTATTTGCTGGGCATCTTGCCGCTTGTTATATTGTCGTGCGGTGCGGTCCTGATGGTCTGGAATGTCAAGATGCATAGGAGTATGGCGCTTCCTATCATGCGCAAGGCGACTCTGGGCGAGATCATTAAGAGCAGCCAAACCGCGCATATTCGCGGGCCGGCGGCGTATGATCAGCAGAATGCTGCGAAGCCCTCGAGTCTCGAGGAGCTACATGTCCAGTTCAGGGAGGATGAGACGGGTTGCTGGGGTCTTTACGGCGCGGAGGGACGCTCATTACTTGCCTGATATGTTGCTTTTCGTGTTCGCAATATGTCCAGAATATGTTGACAGGGTCTCAACATAGCTCAGACATATGCTGAATACCAACATCTTGATATAACGATATTCGCAGACCCTATGACGACGAACCAAGCCCGTTTGCGTAGAACCTCAACTCGCTGCATTACATTAAAACAATCATACTACACTACCCGATCACTCGCCCCTCCCCTCGCTCCCCGGCCCAATCCCCAGCTCACCCAGATCCACCTCAGGCGCCGCCCCCTTCACCCAAACCGAGACCCTCGCCGCATCCCCCTCCTTCCCCACAATCCCCGCCACATCCATGACCCCCCTATCCTCAAACCCCAAGCTGCGGAACAGCTTCTGGCTCTGCACATTCTCCGGGTGCGTAAACCCCGCAAACCGCGCGCACCCCTTCGTCTCCCGGAAATGCTGCATCAGCGCGCCGCACGCCTCGCCCGCGTACCCCTTCCCGTAGTACTTCGCCAGCAGCCCGAAGCCGAGGTCCGGCAGCGCGGGGCACGGGCGCGCTGGGTAGCGCTGCTGCTGCATGGACACGATGCCGATGAACTCGCGGTCTTGCTCATCGACGAACGCGACGTCCGGGTTGCGCAGGGAGATGATGTAGCGTCCGCGGCCTGTGGTGGCGAGGCGCTGCATGGCGGGCAGCAGGGCGGCGCGGGCGTCGGAGATGGTCTGCGGTTTGGCCACGCTGGCGCCGGTTTGGGCGGCGACGGCGAGCATTTCGGGGGAGCTGTAGAGGTGCACGGCGAAGGCCATGTGGGCGTCGTTGGTGGGGTCGAGGTAGGAGAGGTGCAGGCGCGGGGCTGTGATGTGGAAGGTTGGGTCGAGCATTGCGGTGGGTTGCGGAGTTCCAGACGGGGAGTCCATGGTGGGTTGTGTTGTGTTGTGTGAAGGCTTGTGTGAAGGCTTGGGCAAGGCTTGGGCGAGGCGTGTGGTGTAGTTGGTGACTCATCCAGGATTCGCATAGATCCGTTGGTGCCGTCTCTTATCGCCTGACGTAGACGTAAGCGCTAGAAAGGAACAGGAACGTGACATTGGAAGCAGTCTGCGGCAGTCGTGGGACGTTGATGCTGATTCTACGCGGATGTGAAGATGGCTTATACAATGCCAAGCGTTCCGCGTATGACTTGTGATTCGAGATAGTTTATTGTTCTAGGGTTACTTCTATGTTGCTGTCTGAGTTGCTGTTGCGACTACCGTACGATAATAGGCAAATCCTTCCGCTGCTGGTGTTGTTGTTACAGGCATACCGTCTTTGCACCGACCGAACCAGCCTTTGCTTGAACATGTTGTGGTCGCTTCTGACGAAGTTGAAGTCGTTGTTGCGGTGGTCTGATCCTTGCAACCAAACCAGCCGGGCTACACTTGTCAACCAATGAATACGGATTTAAGTGCAAGGTTAGCTCACCGTTTTGCAAGTACTGGTGGTACTCGATTCGGAGGTAGACGTAATGACAGGGTCTGTTGTCGTCGTGGTGACTGTTGCGGTCGTCGAAGTTTCGTCACGGCATCCCCACCAGCCAGGCGTTTTGCAGGTCTCGGTTCTTGTCCTAGTGCGCGATGTGGAAGTGGGTGTCGATGTGGTCGCAGGCGTGGTGTGTGTACCGTCCTCAAACTTCCACATGAAGCAGTCAACACAGGTGACATCTTCGTCCACACATGTTGCCGCCTTCTCGTACTTTCTGTAAACGTTGTCGATAGCGTACCTCAAGCGATGGGTTGATGTACTCGGTCGCCACCCCCAGTCCTTGACGACATCGTAAGCGCAGCGCTTTCCGGTGTGGCACAGCGTCTCAAAAGCATAGCCACCAATGGAGCAGAAGCTCGAGAAGCCATTGCAGGTGCCGGTGTACACTGGATCTGCCGTATGTCCGAAATGAAAACCGCCAGTGTTCTTCCGAAGCGGAGCGACATCACCAGCTGCGGGAAGACCAAGACGTTTTGCTGCCATGGCTTGCGGGTATGCTTCAAACGTAACCGCAGGAATACCATGCTGAAGACCGATCAGAGAGGCAAGAACGCCGCCCAGACTGTGTCCAGTTGTGATGATGTTTGCATCTGGGTAAATCCGCAACACCTCCTCGAACAGTTCCAACGTCGCTTGATAGTATCGATTCGGCTTTCTCAGCTCTTCCCTTACACACTTGTCGTCGCACGTGTAAGAACCAGTCATACAGTCACAGCTCTGTTTCCACCAGTACGAGCCGCCTTGGCCACAACAGCAGGAACCAAACAGGTTGTCGTTGTCTTTGTCGTGACCCGATGTCCCGTTTCCTTCGAACATGGCGACTGTCGTGCCCTTCACAGAGAGAATGATGGTTCCGTTTGTGTCGTCGCTGAACACATGGCCCCTGATACCACTGTCGTCCCACCCAAATGGCACTGATGAATTAAAATTTTCATCTACATCCATCCATTCCGGATCCTCGGGACCAGGCTTGTAGGCATCTTCGGACATCGATGCCAGACTAATGACGGTGTCTTTGTCTTCGACATCTGGGGCGTCGACATCCTCGGCGACCCATATTGGCGACATTCTCGACCAAATCGGTCTTTGAGCATCATACTTGTGGAATTTCGAGGGCTTCTCGATAGTGATGGGGGATTTCTTGACAACGAAAGGTCCGAACTGGCCGGCAGCCTCAGCTTGGACCACTCTCCCGGCTGTCACATCCAGCCTCCTCGCACGCGGTCCCGGTTGGCCTGCGCCGTGATGAATGACGTGTCGCAAAGTTAATCCTCCATCACTGATATGCGCAGTTTCACGATCTGGAAGTGGCGAGTTGATAGAAGGGTAGAGATCCAAGTAGGAGCCTAGAATGAGAAGCAGTACCGCGACCTGCGCGAAGATACCGACAGCGAACAAGGACTTGGAAAAAGCAGTCCAACTTTGACGGGACTTTTCAGACGAGCTCATCTTCTATAGGCATTATGTGAGTGTCGATGAAGGGCGGACTGAGTAGATAAGGTCGAAAGCACAGCCGGCGCCTGGCATCGGCGCGTGACTAGGCTAACCCGCTTCGGCCGACCCATGCTCAAAAGGGTTACGTCACCCAATCACGCCTATGATCATCACGCTGCCCTCCCCTGGTCCATTATCGAGGCTTGTGAACGAGCCTCACTCAAGGTGCGCGGAGACTTTGAGATCCTAGCTTATATGCGCAAAGTAGGTTGCAGCACGTGTGTAACGTCGCCGCCCAATGAACGACTTCATCCGAGCTTGCTCTTACCACGTACATACTGCACCCACACACGTCCCACCAGACACTTGGCAAAACGCAGCATCCGGCAAGAAAAACCAACGACTCATAAAGACTGTTTCTTGTTAGATCATGCACTACATGACAGAGTTGTTTGACCCTATTCCTGCCATCTATTTACTACGATAAGAATGAGTAATTTGGTCCTACAAAAGTGCCAAGTGGCTAGTCAGACATGTATGGGTGCATTATCGCTGCCGCAGAAAGCTATCAATCTTGCAGGTTAAAGACGTGGTTTCACGCGGTTTCCGAGCAACGACTTGGCAAGACGGCAGCCTAATGCGATAGAAAGCAAGGGTCCCGCCGCACTTCCCGTGTACGGCTCGCGCTGACTGCTTACTTTAACAATCTCCCCTCCTTCCGATCCAACACCTTTCGTGGCACCCCGGTATGTGCATAGAAGGGCGTATTGTCACATGATCTCGAGAGTACTGGTATAAGAAGAGGGCATCTCCCAGTTCTAGAAGGCTGCCCATCTTCTCGCCTTCGCTCTCGCGATATGGCGACACAGCAAGCGGATTTTACCACTGATCGGCATCCCGTTGAGCTTGATACGCGCCGCCCCGATGGCACGCAGAAACTTGAACCTCCGCCTAATCCTAGCCATGAAGATGAGGCTACAGCAATACAATATCCTCGCGGCATCCGGCTTCTTTTGATCACTGTTGGGCTCGTCCTAAGCATCTTCACTTCTGCCCTCGATTCGACTATAATCTCGACAGCCATACCAGCTATCACCACGGACTTCGGGACCATTAGCGACATTGCGTGGTACGGCACGTCGATGGTTATCACCCACACCGCATTCCAGTCGTGCTGGGGTAAAGCATACAAATACTTTTCCCTGAAGACCGTCTTCCTGCTGTCATTGCTGGTCTTTGAGATTGGTAACATCATATGTGCGCTCGCACCTAACAGCGAAATACTGATATTCGGTCGTATCATAGCTGGCTGCGGCAGTGGTGGTATAATGACCGGAGCATTTATCATAATTGCGTACACAGCTGGACCAAAGTACCGCACTCTATACATGGGCGTACTTGGTGTCACGTTTGGCTGCTCAGGCGTCCTCGGACCTCTCTTAGGAGGAACGCTGACTGATGGTCCAGGCTGGCGGTTTTGCTTTTGGTAAGTCTTGGTCATATGTGTGGTGCTCAAGCTGACGTCGATCAGGATCAACCTGCCTATCGGGTTCGTCGCAGCTTCCACAATGTTCATCTGCTTCAAACCTCCTATCAAACCTAAAGAAGCTACGCTTTGGGAGAAGATTTTCCAGCTCGACTTCAACGGCGGTCTGCTTGTTGCATCTTCACTCTCCTGTTTCGTGTTAGCCATGCACTGGCTCGGCAAGTATCCCTCGACCAGTGCGCGCGTTATAGGAAGCTTTGCTGGGTCTGCTTCATTGATCGTCTGCTTCATCATCAATGAGTGGGTGATGGGTCAGAGAGCCATGATTCAGACTAGTCTCCTGAAGAACAAGATAGTGCTCGCAAACGCCTGTTATATCTTCTTCCTGGCTGGGGCCTACTTCCCGCTGCTGTACACCCTGCCAGTTCAGTTCCAGTCTGTCAATAACACCTCAGCTTCACAAAGCGGCATTCGACTGATACCGCTTGTACTGGGGATCTCGGCCGTTACGATGATGGCGAACGGTCTTCTTACCGTCTGGCGCCATTACAAGCCTCTCCTTCTGATGGGTGCTGTCTTCGCTATAGTCGGTAATGCCAACATCTACATGTCTACCGCACGCACACTCACAAGCGAGTGGGTGGGTTACGAGATCCTCACTGCCATCGGAATCGGCATGGCACTCCAGATCCCGGTCATCGCTAACCAGGCTTCAGTCTCAGCAGATGACATGGCGGCTGTGACAACGCTTACACTGTTTATGGAAAACTGTGGAGAGACGCTTTTCGTTGCGTCAAGTGAGGGAGCTTTCACGAATGGTTTGCTATCGAGCCTTGCAGACAGACTGCCAGATGTTGACCCAAAGACTGTACTGGATGCTGGCGCAACACAGGTTCGGAGTCTCTTCAGTGGTGGAGAACTCGAACAGGTACTGCGGAGCTATCTCGATGGATGCAAGACTGGCCACCTCATTACTGTCGCATGCGGTGCAATGGCTGGCTTGATTTCCTGCACGAACGCAGGACCAGCGGTGTTGATCTGGTTGAAGGCGAAGATAAAGAAACCACACGAGCGATAGATAGTGGTTATTTCAGATCTCGAGATTTAGGAGATGAAATGCAGTTTACTTATAACTATCTTCTCTTGTGTCGGTCCGGATGGTGCAGACGCTTTTACATCCGTGCCGCACCCGAAGTACCAGGCTGCAACTTCGAGAACATCACACATACTACTAAAGGCAGCTCTCACTTTCTCTACTTCTGCAAGTTATCGATCTGCTTATCTCCATTGATATGCCTATCAAATCTATCATCGCCGTGGCTATGCCGCCGCTCCATCTTCTCGCATACTCAACGCTGCTCGGGACTGAGTTATATCAAAGTTTTGTTATGACCAAGCTTGCCTACCAGGCCTTGCCACGTTCTGCTTTCACAAGCCTACAAAAGCGTGTCTTTCCGGTCTATTTCAAAGGACAGACACTGCTCCTTGGTCTGGTCGTCCTCACACTGCCGCCTGGTGGCCCGAAGTCTCTGGTAGACAACCAGACCAGCGCGTTCGCCTTCGCCGTGGCCGGTGGAAGTGCGCTCTTGAATCTGTTTGTTTATGGACCGGAAACACAGAGGCTCATGATCGAAAGGGTGCATCAAAGTATGCTTCAACCGGGGATGTACGTCAGCAACGACAACTAACAGCGCGCAGCGACCCGCGACTCCAACAGATCCACAAGTACGGATGGAATTACCAGCGAGATGCATAAACTGAATCGCTCATTCTCCCGAGCACATGCGATGAGCATTCACTTGAATCTTGTTACTGTTATTGCAACGCTATACTATGGCTGGCGGCTATCATCGAGGCTGAACTTTGAGGTTGCGTGATAGTCATAAACGACGAACATCTAGGTACATGTTGGACAGTCTATCTGGCGTACTTTAGATGATAAGTGATAGTTGATCAGTGATAAGTGATAAGCGATAACAAAGATGGTTGTACGAAAGTACGATTAATGTTTGCATTGATGATGAAAGGGGTGTTTAGTTGCGCATCAGGCGCCCAATGATGAGGGCGGCACGGCTGCAGTCATTACCTCCGACCCGTACACGGCCTCATCATTCTACCTCCAACACCACACGTGCGTCTTGCGCGGTCACCTGAACATCGTCGAAATGAGTGACGACGAGCAATCTGTTGCGAGAGCAGCTATCTCGCGGACACTACAAGCTTGTCAAAGATGCCGCTCGTTGAAGACCCGCTGCTTACCGAGCAGCCAGCCAGGCACGTGTCAACGGTATGTATCGTACAAGAATTGGCGTGCATAGCACGGCCTTTCTATGCTAGGCTAACCAATTGCGCAGTTGTATGACTGGTGGACGTGAATGCGCATGGGCCGATGCTCCTCGTAGGGCTAGAAAGCTACGAGCACCGTCGTAAGGTTCACCCTCGAAGTTGTGAACTGCATCTAAGCTAGCGATAGACGCATCTCGCAGGTCGAACACAAGATCGATGGGCTTGTTGCGAGTCTTGTCAACCCACCTGCAACGCTGTCCAAAACCCCGGTATCTGCACCGGTCTCTGAAGAGTGTGAACGTCCACCGCTATTAGGAGGCGACTTCGCACCACATCCAAGCCGAAAGGGGAGACCTAGAGCACCTGGTACTTGGCTCCCTTTTCCTTCGTCGTTCGAGCAGCAACCTGAACCTGCAGAGACACCTGCACAGCAAGGAGCGGAAGGTGAAGACGCGGCTGATCGTCATTACATCGAACAAATCCGCTCCATACACAGCTTTGGTGAAAATGATGACGATTGCGAGTTCTCGGAATGTACTTCGAAGCCATCGACACGGCGTGAAGAACCAATCAAAGACAACCTTATTGATGACCTTGTAGCTTCAGGAGAAGCAGACGTTCTATTGCGTGAGTACAGAAAGATGTCGAATTCTTTTCCGTTCGTACCTTTGGCTCCAGACACCACAGTGCAGCAGCTTAACCACGACGCGCCTATGCTCTTCCTTGCAATGATAACTGCTGCATCATGGAGAGATCACAAGGTTCAGAAGTCTCTGGATGCCATTTACCGACAAGAACTCGCTCATCGTACAATCATAAAGCCACGAAGAAATCTCAGTCTCGTACAAAGCGTGCTTGTATATCTGTCATGGTGAGACGCGTATCTTCATCTTCAACCCGTGTAACTTACATGATGCTCAGGTACCACTATGTGTTCTCCCACAAAACCCAGTAAGTGCGTGCCATCATCAACCTACTAGGCTGACGTGATAGGCAAATCTTCTTCCTCCATCATCTGGTCATTGGACTTGCACTTGACATCGGTCTCCATCGCGACACGCGGTCCTTGTTGTTTGTGCGCCTAAAAAAACCAGATCAAGTCCAACCCCAAATGAAGCGTGAACGTCAACGTACATTTCTAGGTTGCTATTATCTCGCTTCCATGTACGTTCATCCATCACTCAGTGTACGCGTCCTAATCTCGGAACAGGCTCTCCGCGTCTATGCAAAAGCCGAACTTACTTAAGCACAATTCCGACATGACCGAATGGGCGCAAGAATTAAAAGACTACAGAGAGTATCCCACTGACGAAGTGCTTGGTCATCTCATCTCACTTCGACAGATAGAGGACGAGATTCAAGACACACTTTTCACTGGATGCGGTGCAGATGCTCAACTCACCGACACTCGTGTGGTGATGCATATGCGCTTTCTAGAAACCCGGCTCGATGCCTGGAAACGGGACAGCGAGGGTGTAACATGCCAGCGAAGTAAGCTTTTCGCCCACAGCACTGAGCAGAAAGATTGATTCTAACTCATGTCCAGTGCTTCTCTTGTCTCATGCATTCGCTGACATGACGCTACACTCAATTGCGCTTCGTCCCTTGCTCAAGTCCACGCAGCCGCCAGCGGACAATAGCATTCACATTAAAGCGTTGCTCTCAGCTTTGGAGGCAGGGAAGCGTTTTTTCGATACTTTGTTGTCCGAACCGGCATCTGATTACTATCTCCTTTCCTTTCCGGAGTGGATGCGGTTTCCAGCGGCCATGATGACCGTTGCAAGACTGTGCATCCCCACTGATGCGCATACTATGGTGGGTTGGGATGTGCAAGCAGCGCAGAATCTGGTGCGACTGGAAATCTGTCTCGAAGCTCTCTGTTATCGATTCCAGAACCTTTCAGCCTCTGACAAGGCCACACTGACTCGTCCTAGCTTTTGGTGGGCCATGCGATATTTGACGGATCTGACCCGAACCTGGTACGTCCGAAAGCTTAGTCCTCAGACACAAGATCGTGGCTCGAGTCGCCCTACACCGAACAACGATACTGCAAATAGTCTCTTGCGTCTGGGTCCTGGAGCCCTACCGACACCCCCAGACGGAGGCTTGCAAGATCATTTCGCCGACTCTGCACACACGGACTTTGGCGGTGAGGACATGGATATCGGCGCCAATGTCGATATGGGCAACGATCCTTTCGCGTTTGCAAGGTCCGCGGATTTCGACATGGAGCAATTCTTCGACATGGGAATATGGGGAGACGAAGCATACCACAGCATGGGTTTCGGGGACATGGCTTTCTGATCCATCCGTCCGGCGAGTTTGGAAACGACCGGAGTTTACTGGAAAGTCATGTGTAGCACAAACAGGAATCTCGGCCTTAAATGTCGCGAATACCTTGTCGATCATCTCCCACCCCGCAAGGTTAACCCCACAAACTAGGGACTCCCCGAAATGAACGCGAGAAACATGCTCGAATTGGAATAGGCCGTTTGCTGTGCGCCGGACTTGCGATCGAGTTGCAGGAAGACTTAACCTCAATTGGTGGATGTCAATGACGTGCGTTGTATGTATATTACGTTCTCCGAACGTCGCCGCACCAGAGAGCATTGCGGTATTCCTTCCGCTTCCACACATGTATAATGTGTTGCTGCAGCGTAGATCGTCAAGCTCAATCCTTGTGTATAAAGGCATTAACGCCGCTATTGATATTCTACCTTTAAGAAATCACAAAAACACCGAGCAAAACGCACCAAAACACCATGCGCTTCACGCTTCTGGGTTTCGTCTCTGCGGCTCTTGCACTGCCAGCAGCCCTGCAGTCTCGTGCTGAGGAGTCCATCTACTGGGTACTGGCTGGCGATTCTACCACCGCTCCAGCTGGAGGATGGGGGTGATGCCTTTTTGGCCACTACTGTTGCGGAAGGTTCCTCAGGACACAACTACGGCCATAGCGGCGCAACGACCAAGTCCTTCCGGGCTGGCGGTGATTGGGGATGGGTGATCGACGATGTAGGCGCTCACAAAGACGACTACAAAGTATATGTCACCATCCAGGTACGCGTCCTCAGACTTTGCCACTCCTTCTAGCATGCTAACAGCTAAAAGTTCGGGCACAACGATCAGAAGGTAAGGTCCAGAAAGTCCAGCAGACAGCTGTGACAATGCGCTGACAACTTCTAGCCAGCAAATGGTGTCTCGCTTGCTGACTACAAGGTCAACCTCGCGAATTTCGCCGCTGAAGCCACCTCGGCAGGTGCCACACCTATCCTGCTCACTCCTTTGACTCGCCGCAGCTTCAGCGGCGGTAAGGTCATCGAGAACCTTGCCAACGAGACCGCTGCGACCATCGAGGTTGCCGAGGCGAACGGTCTGCACTGGATCAATCTGAACGAGGCATCCACCAAGTACGTCAACGCCATTGGGTCGAGCGCGGCAGACAAGTACAACCTGGCTGCCGGTGACCGCACGCACGTTAACGAGTGGGGTGGCGTTGTCTTTTCCAGGATCGTCAGTGATTTGTTGGTTGGAAAGTACCCTGAGGAGTTTGAGAGCGCGACGTTGAAGAACGAGACGCTAAGCGCTCTGATTGCTGCGGGTACGGCTGCATGATCGCTTTGAAGTGTAGAAAGCGAATTCATATCGATATCTCTTCCCTCTTTAAGTCTCGCTGTCCAACATTTCTACTTGTTTTTTTCCATTCAATGCTGGCACACGTACTTTCTGCAAATAGTCGCGCCCGAGGTTTCGATGAAGGGAGTATACAGTGCATCTTCCGGCTCGTTTCGCCACTGAGACATATCACAGTCTTGATTCCAATAGTCGAGAAAGCTTGTCCGTCTCCAAAGGGAAGTCGGCAGGTCCTTTTAATTGGACACGATCGGCAGGTGGGGCTAGCTCGCCATGACTAGTGTATGTTGCCGCACTCCTTTCTTTCACCGCCATCGTTCAGCACCAGGCTTGCGCTTGCTTTGGGTAGTGCGTAAACATCCAGATTTGTCCACACAGCACTAGCCTGTGTAGCAAAAGGCAACGAAATGACGGCAACCTCCAGTGGATTCTCGCCTACTCAGCTGTTCATGACGTACAAAGAGCACTTCCATGTCCCCGCAGCTCACCTACCAGCGATCTCAACACATGCGAATGACTACACATGCCGTTTCGGAGGCGAACATGTTACCCGCAGTGGTAAAGCCGCCCGCCCGGCCTCGGGAACAGGCTCTCGAACGCAGGTGGTCGAGCTCCGGGCCAAAAACAGCATCGCACGGTTCTGAGAGTCGTTCTAGTACTGGTCAAAGCCATCGCCACAGGAACCGGGAATCTTATTCCCCACGGCTGCAGGTCCGCGGTGCCTGTCGCCGTGCTTTTGCCCCAGAGCCGCGGTCACATGGCTCGCCGAGTGGGCCTGTTCATCCACAGCACGACCATCAAATCTGCTGCTAGACGGTTGAATTGGCCAATCATGACACCACTGCACTGGCTAGCTCGGATGGCTTCAATCTAAATGCTGGGGTAAAGAGAGCCTCGAGGAGAACGGTCCCGCTGTATAGTGCTCCGGGCCCAAAGCGGGCAAGCGCAGCCTTGGCCTACAATATCAGATAGTACAAATGCAATGTCATTTGGACGAGCTTGAAAATTATCGAGGCTCTCTGCTTTCTCAGACTTCGACACTCACGGATCTTTCAAGATGCGTTGCGACGTTGCTCTCACTGCGCTCCTCGCATCCGGTGCGACTGCTGCGGCCGTGAAGAAGGGATTCGTTACCACAAAGGGCACTACCTTCCAGCTTGATGGCAAGGACTTCTACTTTGCTGGGTCCAATGCCTACTATTTCCCGTTCTTTCAGGTGGGTTCGACACACCTACTCAATCAATCGATTCTGACCATACCAGCAAGCTTCCGATGTCGAGAAAGGTCTTTCGGCAGCGAAGAAAGCTGGCCTGAACGTATTCCGTACATGGGGCTTCAACGACCGCAACCGTACCACTGTCGCGGGAGGACTCCCCCAGTACGGTGGCGAGGGCGCCGGCGGCACCGACCTCATCATGCAGTGGTGGAACAACGGCAAGGCCGAAATCAACCTCGCGCCCTTTGACAAGGTCGTTGCCGCCGCCGAAAAGACGGGCATGAAGCTCATCGTCGCCTTCACCAACAACTGGGCCGACTACGGCGGCATGGACGTCTACACGACCAACCTGGGCGGCCAGTTCCACGACGACTTCTACCGCGACCCCAAGATCAAGGCCGCGTTCAAGAAATACGTCAAGGCCTTTGTCCAGCGCTACAAGAACTCGCCCGCCATCATGGCCTGGGAGCTCGCCAACGAGCCGCGCTGCGGCGCAGACGGCGTCCGCAACCTGCCGCGCTCCACAACCTGCACGCCCGACCTGATCACCGGGTGGATCGACGAGATGAGCACGTACGTCAAGAGCCTCGACAAGGACCACCTGGTGACGTGGGGCGGCGAGGGCGGGTTCAACATCGCCAGCGACGACTGGGCGTACAACGGCGCCGACGGCGGCGACTTCGACAAGGAGCTCAGCCTGAAGAACGTCGACTTCGGCGTGTTCCACTCGTATCCCGATTGGTGGAGCAAGACAGTGCCGTGGACGGTGCAGTGGATCAAGGACCACGCGGCGTCGGGCCGCAAGGCGAAGAAGCCCGTCGTGCATGAGGAGTACGGCTGGCTGACCGACGATAAGAGGCAGGAGTATCTCGGCAAGAGCGACAACCAGACCAGGCTTGAGGTCGTGGGGCTGTGGCAGCAGACCAGTCTGAAGGAGAAGATGAGCGATATGTACTGGCAGTATGGGTATGGCGGGTACTCGACGGGGCCGAACCACAACGATGGGTTTACGATTTACTTGGAGGATGCCGAGGCGAAGGAGCTGGTGTATGAGCACGCGAAGAGGGTGAACGCGCTGAACAAGAAGTAAGCGTGAGCTTGGTTGGTTGAAGTTGCAAAATACATCTTCAGTTGATGCACGTTTATCTTGAAGTATGTGAATGTCGTTCATGACCGAGTGCCTGGTTCTGGTGTCGAGACCTCGACGCAGTGCCTCACACTTCTAAAAGATTCGGCGCTATGCCACAGATTAGCTGAGTATAGAATGGGCAAATGACTGGATGAAGGGAATTGGAGCAACGCGTTCTTCTTGTGAAACCAATGTTTCGTCCTGGGAACTGGCAGATATTCGTGACCAACCTGCCGAAACGAAGCCTCCCAACCTGTCGAAATAGAGCTACCCAGTCTGTTGAACTAGAGTTACCTAGTCTGTCGAAACAGAGTGACCTAGTCCATTGGAACAGAGCAACCCATCCCGTTGAAGAAGATCAACCTCGTCTGTTGAAGCAGATCACCCCAGTCCGTTGAACCAAAGCCACCCAACCCACCACCCCAGAGCAACCCACCCGTCAAACCGAACAACCCAACCCCCTCCTGCCCGCCAGCCCACTAACCCTCTTAACCCCAAACCCTCTTAACCCCAAACCCTCTTAACCCCAAACCCTCTTAACCCCAAACCCTCTTAACCCCAAACCCTCTTAACCCCAAACCCTCTTAACCCCAAACCACCCAACCTCCCCCACCACCGCCCGCCCCCCAACAACCCCCTCCACCCCCTCCCTCAGCCTCTGCAGCTCCTCCCCCCCGTCCCTCTCGGAGACTTCAAACGTCGCCATGAGGAGGTACCCCGGCGCGTCGCGTGGCACCATGACGTTCCTGTCGCGCGCGGCGGCGCTGACGAGGGCGTATTGTTTCAGGTTGCGGAAGGAGGGGAGGGGGGAGAGGAGGGGGGGGAGGGTTGTGGTGAGCCAGGTCTCGAAAGCCTGGGGCTCGGGGGAGGGGGAGGGGGTGGATGGCGGGGAGAGGGTGATGCTCGCGACCACCGTCTGCCCAGACGCCACGCCTCTCGCACCGTTCGTCGCAGCGCCTTCCTCCGCCGCCGCCGCCGCCGCAACATCGCCAGACCCAGACCCAGACCCAGCCAGCTCCGCGTAAAACCGTATATCAAACACGGCATGCGCGTAAATCCGCCCCACAGTCTCCCGATCCGGTTCCGCGCCCGCAATGGCCAGGAACGCGGGATCCTGCGCGTACGCGAGCGACGGGAAGGAGTACGTGATCAGGTGCGGGGGGTGGGTGGAGGGGGACGACGCGGGGAGGAGCGCGGTGTAGCGGGTTGCGGCGGGGACGCCGGGGAGCGCGAAGACTTCGGGGGCGTGGTCCTGGGTGTGTTAGGGGGGGTCGGGAGCAGAGGGGAAGAAGGATCAGAGGGGAAGAAGGAGATCTTTGGGGGGGGGGGGGTCCAAGGGAACGGATTATGGAGTGGCAGTGAAGGTGAAGGGATTATGGAGCGGTCGTAGAGCGCAAAGCAACAACCAACGTACCTCCTCATACCACTCATCAAACTGCTCAACACTCAGCGACTCAGGCGCCACGATATCCGACGCCACCCAGAGAATGCCCGCGCGCTGAGCCATGGTCGCGAGGTCAGTTCAGATCAGAGCAGATCAGAGCAGAGCGAGCTTGCGCCGATAGCAGTAGCCCCGCGGCGGGGGGTACAAATACCTAGTACATATAGTACTGTGCTGTTAGGCTTCCAACGGCGATCGCGCGGGCTGGGCTGTCGTGCTTGCTCCATGTGACGGCGGGCCGTGTGGAGCACGGCGTGCTAGCACTGCTTGTTCGCACCTAGCACAGCTTGTTAGCACGCGCTGTTAGCACCGAGAAGGGCCCGGCCGGCGACAAGGGACGGAAAAGGGAAAGCGGAGGTCTGGCGGTGAAAGCAACGCTTGGAGAACGAGCCGGCGCGGGCCGGGCACACATCTTACATCTTACATCTCACATCGCATGTCAAACGGCGGTGGGAGTGTGTGTTCGATTACAATTACGCCCCTCCTATGTACCAGCTCCTCGGGGGCTACTCCTCCTCCGTGCGCCGCTGTGGCGCGGGCGCACACCTCTGCCGCCAACTCTTACACGAGCAATATGCTGCTCAAAACGTGGGCCGCGCTCTGCGCGCGCCGCCGACAAGCCGCTCGCCGCTGGAAATGTAACGCTGGAAGACGCCGCTGACAAAGGAAATGACATGCAGGACGTGCTGGGCAGCCGGAGATGCAGGGAGACAGAAGGTTGTACAATCTAAGGCATTGGAACTTTTGTGTGCCGGACTCAGGGCCGGTCGGGGGGGGGGGGGGTGGTGTGACGGGCTGGGCGTTACTACGCGCTCTCGAGGTCGGGCGTCGGGGTTTCGCTCTCGTCCTCGAGCACGGAGGGAGGGGCCTGGACAAGGCTCTTCCTCTTGGCCTTCTTGTCCTCCTTCTCCTGGGCGGACAGGCCGTTGGTCTCTGCTGTGTTCGCAGCCGGTGCCGCGGGCTTGGCGGCCGGCTTTCGTGCTGGGGCAATGCTGGCCATGCTCGTGGACATGTTGTTGGCGTTCTTGTCTTTGGCGCTGTCCGAGTCCTTTGCAAAGTCCTTCCACTTCCGCCAGCCGTCAAAGTCGATCAGGGCCTGCATGCAGCCCCACTCCTTGACCTTGCGCTCCAGCCAGACGAAGTTGACGGGCTACGTGGGTCAGTATGAGTCAGACATGATGTTAAAGACAATGAGGTCTTACCTTGGTCAAGAAGTCGTTGCAGCCAGCGGCCAAGGCCTCGTGCCTGTCGCTCTGCAGGGAGCTCGCAGTGAGCGCGACGATGATGACGGGGCTCTTGAACAGATTCCTGTCGCCCAGCTTGTCGTCGGCGACCAGCTCGAGGTCCGAGCCGTTCTGGTGGTCGAGCCGCGTGTTGGGCGCCTCGCTGCTGCCGCTGCTGAAGACGCCGATGCTGTTGACGCGCTCCAGTCGGCGGATCTCCTTGGTCGCCTCCAGCCCGTTCATCACAGGCAGCTGGATGTCCATGAGCACCAGATGGAAGCCGCCGGCCTTCCACTTGGTCACGGCCTCCTTTCCGTTCATGGCGCGCTGCCACCGGACTTTCAGCCTCTGCATGAAGGCGCCCAGAACGCGCAGGTTGATGATGTTGTCCTCGACGATCAGCACGTTGATGGGCGGCACGGAGCCGTCCAGCAGGCCCGCCGGCAGACTCGGTGCCTCGGCGGGCGCGGGCTTCTTGCGCTTCTTCTTGTCGGGCCGCGGCGAGGCGACGCGCACGGCGGGCGGGGTGTCGTGCTGGATGCGCACGGGCGGGTCGACGGGGGCCGGGGGCGTGGGGATGGGGGCGTTGGAGGCCTGCGAGTGCTTGTCGGCCGAGGCGGACGAGTCGTGGCGCGGGCGGGCGGGGCGGGGGTTGGCGGCGGACGAGGCGATGCCGCCGGCCAGGGTGGTGGGCGAGGAGGTGGTGTGGCGGGCGGCGCGCGGGCGGCTGTTGTGGTGCAGGCGGCGGGTGGCGCCGCCGGGCGAGGGCAGGGCCGGCAGCTGGCCGCCGTTGGTGAGCACGGCGATGGAGTGGGCGGGGTGGGCGGGGTGCTGGACGGCGGGCGAGGGCACGGCGGCGGGCATGGGCGGGAAGTACTCGGTCTGGGTGTGCTGGGCGTCGTCGTGGTGGGCGTAGTACAGCGGCACGCGTGGCGACGGGCGGGGGGTGCGGCGCGTGGGCACGTCGATGAGCAGGGCCTCGTGCACCGTCTGGCCGCCGGGGTAGTAGGCGTCGAGGGTGCGGCACATGTCCTCCTCGGGCCCCAGGGTGCGCTCCGGGCCCTGGGCGGCGTCGCGGGGCGCGATGCGGATGGCCACGTCGGGGGCGTCGAAGCTGCGGCCGAGCGAGTTGGCGTACTTGCGCAGGATCATGTCGCGCACGTCGTCGACCAGGTCGTCCTCGCCGATCTGCACCAGCGTGGCCGAGGCGTTGGGCCGCCTGACCCAGATCTTGCGGTGCAGCATGGCGGCGATGGCGGTGGCCGGCACGTCGTCTGGGGGCGGCAGCGGCGCGAGGTCGGGGGCCAGCAGCGTCGTGAGCACGCGCGCGTCGGGCGGGGCGACGAGCGACTGGCGGCGCAGCGGGCTCGGCGGGTGGTGGGCGGGCGCGGCGGGCAGCGCAGAGGGCAGCGCAGACGGCGAGCTGAGGTCGACGGTGCGAGGCTCGGCGGGCGCGGGCGTCGGGGCGGGCGGGTGCACCGGCGCGTGCACTGGCGTGGGGGCCTCGAGCGTCAGCTGCGGGCAGACGGGATCGGGGGCGCGGTCGCGGTCGTCGCAGTCGGCGGACGCGGACGTGGTGGTCGACGGGCGCGTGGCGGGCGATCGGCTGCGCGAGCTGGCCGTGGCGGTGGCCGTGGCCGTGTTCTGCGAGTGCTGCGAGTGCTCGGCGCGGATGTCGGGCTTGCCTGCGACGTCGCCGCGGAACTCGTCGCGCGCCGGCTTCTGCAGCACCTCCGACTGCGCCAGGCGCGCGGGCGCCTGTTCCTCGCTGGGCCGCAGCTTGCCCAGCGACAGGCTCTTGCGCAGCGAGCTGGGCGTCCGCGGCGGCGCGAGGGTCGCTGCCGGCGCTCGTGTGCGAGCTGCGGCGCAGGAAGCGCGGCAGGTGGAAGCGGCGCGACGACTTGATGCTCATGCCCGCGAGCAGCCGGTGGCCGAGGGCATGCAGTTGTCGACGCGGGTGCTGGGCTGGCAGTAGAGCGGCGGGGGCAGCAGACCGGAGACAGCAGAGCAGACCGTAGACAGCAGAGCAGACCGTAGACGGCAGAAGGAGCAGCGCAGCGCAGCAGAAACAGACAGCAGCAGCAACGGCAGACAGCAGACAGCGGCACAACACAGTGCCAGGCGGGCAAGGAGCGTATTCAGGTCAGGTCGAGGCAGAAAGGAGCGCGCTATTGTTGTTGTCTCTTCGCACCCGTCCATCGCCTGCCATGGTCATGTCTTCTAATCTGGACGCTTGGGCGCTGCACTCCGAGTCGCCCAAATGAGCCAGCCCACTCGCACCTCTGCACCGCTGGCCACCGTCCGCTGCACGCTGCCCGCTGCCTTTGCAGCAGCGTTGCAGTGTCTCGCCACGCCTGCACACACGCCCAAAGCCCCGCAACACGCCCGCCCGAAACACCCACCAGCACCGCTCCACCACCTGCCTCGCCGCGCCCCATGGCAACACCGCAACACTCCTGGGCTAACCCTGCTGCCCGCACGCCAGCTCACTCTGTGCCGCGCCCACTGCCCCCGTGGCCTTCCTGCCTGCCCGCCCGCACCGAACGTATGGCTGCGGCCTCTGCGCGCGCCGGAGCGCCGTGCGTCGCCGTCGCCACAGCTGCACTTCACCCTCAAAGCCTGATCTGATATCGCCCCAACGCGGCTAGCGCGCTCTGCCATGCAGCCGACGACACCACGCGAGCTGCATGCGGGCCGCTGAATCGGGCCAAGTCTAACCTGCCTCACTCAGACACGCTGCTCGTGCTGCGGAACCCGGTTTCCGAGGCGTGTATCGCCGATGGCGTACCATGTGTGTTGCTGACTAAGCACGCCCGTTGCGCTAGTATTGCCATCAACATCATGTAGCAACGCTATCAGTATCCTGAAGCAACTGTCTTACCTGCTATATCGACACCACTTTTACAATTACCATGCACCAAGAACAGCATCGCCGTGTCTCCCGCATCACTAACATACACCTCAACCGGCCGTTTCAACCAGCCGCCGCTCCCGAGACCCTCGAGCCCAGCAGAGACACGCCGTTGCAGTGTGTCGTGATATCTAGGTCGTAATATCCGGGTCGTGATATCTATGGCCGTGTTCCGCGGACCATTTCACCCGCTTGCTCCGCGGAACCGCTGAGATACACACTGATACACACTGACACGCACTGACACACATCACTGCCACAGCCCACTGCTACAGGCGTGACAACGCACCTCACCGACTGTATATCCGTATCCGTGACCGCGCGCATGCACGGCGCGAGACAGTCTTCACCGTCTGGCGTCACGGCGAGAGATTGTAGACAGACACGGTCAGCGTATATAGCGTACAAGTGTTTGTCGGCGTGCCGTAGCGACACGCTGCGATTGCAGAGCAACGGAGAAGCACACGTCCATCATTATCCCGCGTCTGAATCAAGGTACTGGATGCGGAACCCGTTTCTGCCCGCTGCGAAGAGCAAGCCCACGACCGCGCTGCGCGCGCCGTCGCCGTCGCTGTCTTTCTTTGCGTTTCCCACGCCCAAAGCTGCGTATCCAGGTCCAAATGGTAAGACAGCGGCGAAGCAGGACGCGAGTCTCGTGTGTCCGGTGTGCAGCCACACCCTGCCCCCTCCCCCCCATTCCCCAGACACCCCGTCCCCGCCATCCTCCACCCCTCCCCAAGACCCAGCAAGACCGAAAGCCCCCTTACACTCCTCGCATCCTGCACAACCCTCAAAGCCCTCAAAGCCCTCAAAGCCCTCACATCCACATCCACATCCACACCCATACCCACAGCCTGCAGTACAAGTCCGAGCACAAGCACAAGCACAAGCACAAGCACAAGTCCTCGCCTGCGCACCCTGCACAGCCCGCTTTCTGCAGCGCGAAGCCCAGGAGCGTGTGTGCGTGGGCGGGTTGACGCGGTTCCCTGCGCTGCTGGAGGGGGGTGGTGGTGGTGGGGGGGAGGCGAGGGAGTGGAGGGGGTTGAGGGGGGGAAAGCGAGGGCGGAAGCAAGGGAGGGTTGGCAAAGTGCTAGGGCTGTAGGGCTGTAGACAGACGGTGACGGGGGATGGTAAGTAAAGACTCGACAACTCACAACCCACAACCACAAAGCGAGAAGACACCTGCTACCCGCGCGACCAACACAATACACCCCACAACAAGACAAGACAAGACAAGTCAGAAAAAAGCGTCAATTGGCTATCGTACAGACCCGACGCCTGAGCATGTATATCTGCAAACTCCCATCCGTGATCCCAATCGGCGCCGTGCATCGCTGCCCGGCGCGTCCCTGTTGCCTGTAACGCCGGTTTCGTCGTTGATGCGGGCGTGATGCGTGATGCGTGATGCGTGATGCGCGCGCAGCTATTTGTGTTATTTGTGCGCTGCTGGGCGCTCGTGTCTGCTTCTCGACACTCAGTACTCCACACTCTACCACACTCCTCCTCCCACCCAACGAGCTCTAAAAATCCTGGAAATACTCGTCCCACCGATCACTCAGCTCTTTCGTATACGGATCGCGATGCGCGCCCTCATCCTCATAATCATCAAAGTTGCGCGTATCCGCGGGACCCCGCAGGTGCGGCACAATGGGCCCCTGGACCTCGCGGTTGTACATCTTCTCCCAGTCGACGTTCTTGAACCACTCGTGCTGCTTGACGCGCGAGGCGCCGCCGGCGATGTTGCCGAGGCGCTTGGACACGTCGACGGTGCAGAGGCCCGAGATGAGGTCGCGGGCGGGCGCGGACATGGCGCTGGGGAAGCGGAGTTTGCCTTCGACGATTCTGGGGGGTGTTAGGGGGCAGAGATACGTGGGAGGGGGGACGCACTGTTCGTAGATTTTCATGGGGTTTTGGTCCCAGAAGGGCGGCTGGCCGACGAGGAATTCGTAGACGAGGATGCCGAAGGCCCACCAGTCGACTGCTGTGCCGTGGCCTGTGGGGTTAGTAAGATACAGTGTCGAGACAAGGACAGGCGTACCGGTGTTTCTAATCACCTCGGGCGCGAGGTACTCGGGCGTACCGCATAATGTGTATGTCTCCCCTGCGCACGTCAGTACACGCCCATGAATCAACATCAACAGCAACGCACTATTCTCTACTTTCTTTGCGAAGCCAAAGTCCACCAGCTTAAGGTGCCCCTCGGCGTCGATGAGGATGTTCTCGGGCTTGAGGTCGCGGTAGGCCACGCCCTCGCGCTCGTGCAGGAACTCGAGGATCAGCACGATCTCGGCGGCGTAGAACTGCGAGGTGGGCTCGTTGAAGCGGCGGGCGCGGCGCAGGTAGCTGAAGACCTCGCCGCCGGGGCAGTAGTCGAGCTGGGCTGTTAGCAGGCGGGAGCGGGGCGGCGCGGGCGGCACGTACGACCATGTACAGCGAGTCCATGGACTGGAAGCTGGCGACCATGGTGGTGATGAAGGGGTGGCCGGCGACCTTGGCGAGGACGTTGCGCTCGTTGCGGACGTGCTCGACCTGCTTGAGGCGGATGACTGGGCGCGTCAGCAGGCGGCGCGCGGGGACAATACAAGAACCAACGCACCGTCGACCTTGCGCAGGATCTTCAGGGCAAAGACCTGGTCGCGGTCGGCGTGGGCGGCGTCGCGCAGCCGCACGAGCCAGACGCGCGCAAAGGTGCCTGGCAGCGTCAGTGTCGGCGTTGGTCAGCGGCGCACTGCAGCGTTGCGCGGGCGGCATGCGCACCGGTGCCCAGCGTCTTGATCAGCTCAAAGTCCTCCTCGCGCAGCACCTTGCTCGAGTGGCCGACGGGCTTCTGCTGCGGGTCCGCGTCGATCTCGTCGGGGCTCATGGTGTGGCGCTGGGCCTCCCACTGCGCCAGCGAGCGCTTCTCGTCCGCGCGCGGCTTGTCCATGGCCGAGTCGTTGCGGTCGTGCAGCGGCACCGACGGCTTGCGCGCGCCCTCCTTCTTCTCGCGGTGGTGCTCGATCGGGTGCAGCAGCCGGTTGACCGTGGTCGCCATGGTTGCGTCGGCGCCGGGCGCGGGTGTGTAGGGGCGGAGCGCGGGCGGCGGGCGGCTGTGGGCTCTCAGAGCATTGCAGTCTGCAGCGGGCGAGGGGGCTGGCGGGCGGGTGGCAGCAGGGGCGGTCGCAGAGGGAGCGCGGACGGGCCAGGGGCTGTTGGCTATAACCGTCGCTCAGCATGGCGGGGACTGCCTGAGGCGCATTCTTCTGATGACGCAGCCGTGGGGAGCCCGCCGTTGCTGCAACAAAGCCGACCCGCCCGAACGCCCGCCATTCGGCGCCGTCGTGCGCTGTCGCCGCGCCAGCAGCCAGCCTGCATGCCTGCAGGGCCGGTGCAAGCCTGCAGACGTGATTAAAGAGGCCAGCACGTGGACTGGCCTATTTAATTCAGCCTCTACGTGATTCACGACGCCGTTTCAGCCCGAGTCATCAAGCCGAGCCATCGCTGCCAGCATCCCTCGCGTCCTGCCGCGCTTACTCAAGCTGGCAGGTTGGTAGGTACGTAGGGCAGGGCTGACGGCTGTCGATTGAGCACCGATTGACGACTAGCAGTACACAGTAGTCGATCAAGCCGGTCATCAACTACAGCACGTGATTGCGATTGTTCCATCGTTCACAATAAATATCCAAAATCGTGCATTCCATCCAAGTCATACTTGATTGCAGTGCTGCCAATTTACACGTCCTCTACGCTGGACCCGCCTCTTCAAGCTCTAAAGACTGACCCCACTGAACGCTTGCTCCTAACGCCTGATATGTGCATGCAAATGTTTCTTCTACACCGAGTATTCGTACATGACGACGCCATTGCCACGGCCTAGCTCAGCCACTGGCGCGAGTGTTCATGATGAGGGCGACAATGAGACTGCACGTCCATATTAGCGCGAGACGCTTGCTCATATTCCACACAATACATACCCGTAGAGACCCAAGACTTCGGCGAAAATCAGAATGAGGACCATTCCAACAAAGATCCTCGACTGACGCATGAACGCACGCACACCCTGTTCTTGTCAGCTATAGCCCGTAGTCTTGCCAGTGCACGTACGGCGTCTCCAACAATGCCAATTGCGTAGCCGGCAGCCAGGCCGGACAGGCCGACAGACAAGCCGGCGCCCATGTGCATAAAGCCGGCAAACAGCGAGTACTCCTTCTCAGGCGGGGGCTTGATGTCGCTGGCGATCAGGACCGAGATGACGAGGGCGTAGACAGCCAAGATACCGGACATGACGATGGGGATGAGCGACTGGCAGAGGGTCAGCACGAGCTGCAGCGCTCGACTCTGGTGCGCGCACCTTCATGATCAGGTCGGGCCTGTATGTTCCAATACCAGCAATGCCCACACCGGCTTTGGCTGTGCCATAGGCAGCTCCCATGCCTGCTCCCGTTAGCTTCATCGCGTCGTGCTGGGCGGGGCTCGTACATCCAAAGGTCATCTGCGCGTGGTTCGTTCGTTAGTCCTCAACTGGCGGGCGGGCCACTCACTGCGAAGAAGATGCCGCTCTGGAGGCTGTTAGCAGATGAAGTCATAGGCGCGCGAGCACTCACCATGCCGAAGAACGGCGCGAAGCTGGGCGCGAGGTTGTCGATCTGGCCCGACATGGTGCGAGTGTGGCAGCGACGGCGTGATGCGGAGGGCGGGCGGGTGTTGGGTTGCGGCGTCGACGGGCGATGGGGGTCGACGACTTGACGACGTCGAACACGTGACCGCCCGCCAGTCCGCCAGTGACGGGCGACTGCACACCAGACGCCTCGACGAGCTTCCACACTGCAGACGCAGCCGCACCGCAGCCGCACCGCTCTGCACCCGCTGCACCCGCCCGGCGCCGCTCCAGCCTCCGCCCGCTCTGCATTGCTCCCACAGGCGCCGCCAGCCCCCGCCGCCGAGCCGGGACAGCAGCACGAACCCGCCCGCACCCTCGCCCTCAACAGCGACTTCGCTGTCCTGCCGCCAGCGCCAGCGCCCGCGCACCGCATCCCCAGCAGCCCGCGCCCAGCACCCCCGCGCCGCCGCAGCCCAGAGCCCCCAGCCCAGCGTTGCTCGCCCCGGCGTCCGCCCGCGCCGCCCGCCCTCAAATCTTCGCTGGCGCGTGCGAATGTGCCGCAGCCCCTAGCAGCACCACCGCGGACTGAAGAGCGTAATGGCCAACTACGGGAACCAGCAGGGCGGCCAGTACGGCCAGCCCCCCGGCGGTGCACGCGATCTGGCCTTCAGCAGCATCTTCGGCTCTGACCGCCCGGCCGGCCGCTCGCAGACGATGACCTCGCAGTCGCACGCCCGCGTGTCCGACCGGGCGGCCACCATGTCGAGCCAGACGGCCGACATGATGCAGCGCATGCCCCTGCGCCAGCCCGCCAACGGCTTCGAGCGCCGCCCGCCCGCCGGCCACGAGCAGCGCGTGCACTCCAGCTACGACCCGCGCCCGCAGAGCCACGACCAGCCGCCGCCGAACCACTCCCGCCCCATGCACCCGCCCAACGGCTATCAGCAAGACCCCCGCTTCGCCCAGGGCCAGGGCATGCCCCAGCAGCGCCAGCCACAACCGCAGTACCTGCCGCAGCCTCTGCGCCCCGAGCGCCAGCCATACGGCCAGCCGCAGCGCTTCGACACGCGCCCCTCGCCGCCTGGCCAGCTGCCGTTCAACCGCCCCATGCCGCCGCGCTTCCCAGGTCCCGGCGCCCCGGCCCTGAACAACGACCCGTACCGCTCCCAGTCCCTGGCGACCGGCCCGCGGCCCCAGTTCAACGCCCCCGGCCCCGGCTCTAACTACCAGTCGCCGGCAAACACCTTCCGCCAGCAGCCGTACATGAACCACATGGCCAGGACGACCGCTCAAGGCCGTGTGGTCCCCGAGCGTCCGGACGAGCGAACCATGTCCATGACCTCGTATCGAACCGGCGGCGAGAGTGACTTCGGACCGCAGCAGACCATGATGAGCGGCAGGGTCATTCCAGGCCGTCGACGGGAGTCAGGTGGGCAAGACGCCGCTCCCGGAGACCACGCATCCCCTCCATTTTCCTCCCCAACAAGCATGGGCCCGGGGACAAAGACCAGGAACACAAGCCAGGGCAGCATACCGCAGATGCGTACCATGTCCATGGCTTCCACCATAGCACCGTCCATCGCACCGTCTTCATCTGAGCGTACAGAGACCATGTCTTCGTCCATGACTCGCCCCAGCTCTACTGCCACGGTGACCAGCAGCAACAGGGCTTCTGGTGCTGGGACTATAGTCCCCGCGGCTCCAGAGTCACGGGCGCGACGAGCTCCTCTTGTCTACCCTGCGCTGTTGTCACGCGTGGCAACCACCTTCAAAGATAGGGTGCAGATTTCAGAGAAAGAGAAGGATGGTCTCGTCTATCAGAGCGCCTTCACTGGAGCCGATGCCGTGGATCTCATTGCATTCATCATCAAGACTACCGATCGAAATCTCGCCCTGCTTCTTGGAAGGTCCCTAGACGCGCAGAAGTTCTTCCACGACGTGACGTATGCGCACAGGTTACGTGACTCGACGAACGAGATCTACCAGTTCCGCGAGACTATGATGGAGGAGCAGGCCGATGTCAATGGTGTCTTCACTCTCCTCACTGAGTGCTATTCCCCAACCTGCACGCGGGACCGCCTGTGCTACTCAATCGCCTGTCCCCGCCGTCTCGAGCAGCAGGCCCGCCTCAACATGCGTATCCAGCCCGGTCTCAAGCGAGAAGAGTCCCGCGCCAGTTTACACGAGGATACAAACGACGAAGAGCAGAAGCTCTGGATCAACACCGTCCCCAAGGACGTCGCCGACAGCGTCTCGGACAAGGAGAAGAAGCGCCAGGAAGTCATATCCGAGTTGATGTACACCGAACGAGACTTCGTTAAGGATCTGGAATACCTCCGTGACTTCTGGATGAAGCCCCTCAGAAATCCTGCAACCTCACCCATCCCAGAGCACCGCCGGGAAAAGTTCGTGCGCACGGTGTTCAGCAACTGCCAGGAGGTCTACATGGTCAACTCTCGCCTGGCAGAATCCCTCACCAGACGTCAGCAGAAAGAGCCTGTTGTCCGAAACGTGGGAGATATCTTCATGGAATACGTCCCTCACTTCATTCCGTTCATCAAGTATGGATCCAACCAATTGTTCGGCAAGTACGAATTCGAGCACGAGAAGCGCACAAATGCTGCGTTTGCAAAGTTTGTGGATGAAGTCGAGCGTATGAAGGAATCAAGAAAGCTCGAGCTCAACGGATATCTCACAAAACCCACAACCAGATTAGCAAGATACCCGCTGTTGCTGGAAGCTATTCTCAAGGCTACTGCCGACGATAATCCTGACAAGGAAGATCTACCGAAGGTGATCAAGTTGATCAAGGAGACACTTTCAAAGGTCAACGTCGAGTCCGGAAAGGCGGAGAACCACTTCAACTTGATGCAGCTGAACAAGGATCTGAAGTTCCGTCCGGGAGAATACGTTGACTTGAAGCTGACTGACGAAAATCGTCAACTAGTGTTCAAGGGCTCACTGAAGAAGACACCCACCGAGACGATTGGCGACATCACATGTTACCTCTTTGATCATGCCATCTTGCTTGTCCGTACAAAGACAGTGAACAAGCGAGACGAACAGAAGGTGTACAAGAAGCCGATCCCCCTTGAGCTACTAGTCATCACCCAAATGGATGAGATCATTCCTCGACTTGGCATACCAAAGAGGCCATCGGGAGCAACGTTGATGGGTGCGGGTGCCAAGGCCATTCAGGCAGCTGCACCGAGGGCGGATGCAAACAAGCAGCAGGGTTACCCAATTACCTTCAAACATCTTGGAAAGGGCGGCTGGGACATGACGCTCTATGCCAGTACCGCCATATCCCAGCAGAAATGGATGGAGCACATCGAAGCGCAGCAGCGGACGTTGAGAGAGCGCAGCAACATCTTCACAAAGTCCATCATCAACGAAGGCTTCTTCTCAGCAGCGATCAGAGTCACCTGCGCTGTTCCTCTTGGTAAGTCACGCTCGACAAGCAGTATGAATTGTCTAACGCTTGTACAGATGGTGGCCGTAAGCTGGCTCTCGGTACAGATGCCGGTGTTTACATCGTCGACCGCAAGCCAAAGGATGCCTCGATGCGCCCTAGACGAGTTTTGGATTCCAAGGGTGTCACGCAAATCGACGTTCTGGAGCAACATCAAATTCTGCTCATTCTGGCTGACAAGACTTTGTACTCATACTCGACTGAAGCACTCGAGGGTGACGAATCTCAAGCCGCCGCGAAGCGTCCTAAGAAGATCTGCCATGCCAACTTCTTCAAGTCTGGTGTATGCATGGGCCAACAGCTTGTCGCTTCTGTCAAGACCTCGGCGCTTTCAACGACGATCAAGGTCTTCGAGCCCAAGGAGAACATGGCCAACAAGGCTAGGAAGTCTGGATTCGCCAAAATGCTTGCCCAGGGACAGGATCAACTCAAGCCGTACAAGGAATTCTACATCCCTACCGAATCGTCTTCGATTCACTTCCTGCGCTCGAAGCTCTGCGTTGGTTGTGCTCGTGGATTCGAAGTCGTCAGCCTCGAAACACTGGAGACACAGTCGTTGCTGGACCAGGCCGACACGTCCCTCGACTTCGTCGTTCGCAAGGAAAACATCAGACCCATCCACATCGAACGCATGGGAGGCGAGTTCCTCCTCTGTTACTCGGACTACTCCTTCTTTGTCAACCGCAACGGGTGGCGCGCGAGACCGGACTGGAAGATTACATGGGAAGGCAATCCGCTGTCTTTCGCAATCTTCAACCCATACATACTTGCTTTCGAGCCCAGCTTCATCGAAATTCGTCACATGGAGAGTGGTGGCCTGGTTCATATCGTTACGGCGAAGAACATCAGGTGGCTGCACTCATCCACACGAGAGGTTCGTAAAGTTGCTTCTACAGTCAAGGACGGCATACTAACGTATACACAGATCCTGTATGCCTACGAGGATGAACTGGGCAACGACATCATTGCCAGTCTCGACTTCTGGCAGGCGGCGAACGGCCCTGCGCACAAAGCTCTCGAGACCAACAAGAGCTAGGAGCCGCCTACATAGCAGTAATAATCGCTGTACCAGGCGCCGTTTGTCCCGCAAGGGTCGCAGGCGAGGCGGCTGTAGCCCTATCCAAGCCTGGAACCGCATCCGTCTCGATCCCCTGCCCGTAACGGCGAGATAGTCGTCCTGGTCCAAAGCACCGGGGCGTGGATCCGGTTAGTCACGCCAGACGCCGTGCATCTTGTGCGACAGATCGGTGCCCGACAGTTTAGGTGCGCCGCAACGAGACGGGAGTTCACATTTCACATCTACTTCTTTGATTTTGTATAGTACGCATAGCTGAGCGTGAGCTGGTGTAAATCATGGAGATTATGGGCGTGCAGAGGCTCCGAGGCATGTTCGAAGAGATACCATGTCAGATTAGCGGTCATGATAATGGAACTTATTTGGTTGTTGATTTACATCGTTACGGCGAGCGTGTTCATACTCGGTAGATAGCGACGTCATGCTGTGGGTGAGGTTGCTGGGTCAACCTCGGCTAGTGTCCCTGAAACGGCATTTCTCAAACAGACCCTGGCGCAAGCCACGAACCACAGCTCCAGCAGACTTCAAGACTCTCGCTCGTCCCGCGCCATGCCTCCGAAGATCGTGTACGGCAGGAAGACTGCCGCACGTCCCGTCTCTACCAGCTACTCGACGCTTCTATCTCCCGAAAAAGACGCGCTGTTCACAAAGGCAAAGCACGAATCGAAAGACAAACCCAAGGAATCGAAGCCGCCGCCGAAGATAACCGAACAAGGGATACAGGATGAGCTGGCAGCACTGGAGGCACAACTTGGTGGACTAGCGATAGAGAGTAGGCCTGAGGAGGCCGCTGTTCAGAAGACTGAGGGCAGGTCCAGGAAGGCTCTTGAGGTCTGCGATGCAAACACAGTGCCGAAGAAGGATGCGAGATGTGGGGAGAAAGCGCAGAAGGGAGACACAAAAGAATTGGCCCGACCGCAAGAATCCACAATACCAAGCACACCCCCGCAGACGCCGATCGCAAAACCGAAGAAGAAGAGGTCGAGACCTACCACATCCAAGAAGAAAGCGCAATTGCCTACGCCAGAGCCTACTCCAGAGCGAGACGATATATACACGCAATACGTTGCGCCGTTACTGCCGTACAGCGACACGAGGAGGGTCACGACGTTTGAACAATGGTCTGCAGAGCTGGAGCCACTCTTCAAGATTACCAAGATTGCAGAGGCCTCGTTCTCTGAGGTTTACCGCTTGTCGGCTATATCCGCTACAACAGGTCTCAATGAAGAGTCGGTACTGAAGGTGGTCGCCTTGAAGACTCCACCAAAAGCACTTTTGCCATGCCAGAGGGCAGAGCGCGCGTTCAGAGATATGGATGGCCAGATAGCAAAGGAGCTTGAGGAAAGAGAAGAGAAGGACGTCTACAAATCGCATGTCGCTGATATTTTGTCCGAGGTCAAACTCCTGCAGAATTTGAATTACATCCCTGGGTTTACAAACTTCCGCGATCTTGCCATTCTCCAGGGCCGACCCTCGACATCGTTCTGCAATGCATGGAAGTCATGGAACAAAGCAAGGCCCCGCGGCAAGAAAAGCTGCTTCCCTGATCCAAGCAAGAAAACCAGCTATGAGGACACGCAGCTTTGGGCCGTCGTAGAAATGCAGGACGCTGGCATGGACTGCGAAAAGCTCATGGAGGCTGAGGGGCTGGGAACAATTTGGGAGATCTGGGATGTCTTCTGGGGTGTCTGCTTGAGCATTGCAAAGGCCGAAGAAGCCTGTCAATTCGAACACCGGGACCTGCACATGGGCAACATCTGCGTCCGCTCTTCCCGGCCACACAACAATATCATGCAGCCCACCATCAAAGACCCCCTGCGCCGCCGCTTCGGCTTCACCGGCTTCGAAACCACAGTCATCGACTACACCCTGTCCCGCGCCGACATCGTCGCCCCGCCCTCCTCCCCCTCCACACTCACCTCCACCCCCCAAAAACCCGCCTTCACAGGCCACGAAGTCGCATACCTCGACCTCAACAAAGACCCCGCCCTCTTCGAAGGCGACGCCTCGGAAGAATACCAGTACGAAATCTACCGCTACATGCGCGGCGCCGCACTCTACAACAACCCGCTGCAATCCGCGCCCTCCCCCCCGCGCGCCCAAGACCCCGCCTCGCCCCCCGCGACCCCGCGCCGCTCCCCGCGCAAAAACACACACATCCGCTTCGGCGAGATCCCAGAGACCCCGCAGCCTTCCCGCACACCCCCACAAGACACGAATATCTGGCGCGCCCACCACCCGCTCACGAACCTCGTCTGGGCGCACTTCCTGCTGCACAAACTGCTCGCCCACCTCGAGGGCTACGAGCCCGCGCGCCAGTCTCCCGACGACGTAATGGCGGGCGTCGATATGGGCGCCGACGCAGACATCCCGGGGGCCGCGGCCAGGGTCAAGAAGAAGGCGGTTAAGTTGCATAAGGTGCTGGTGCGGGTCGGGGAGATGCTGTGTCCGGTTGCGTTGGGCAGGGGGGATGGGGAGGGCGGGTTGAGGGATGGGGGGGTGAAGGGGTTGGTGCTGTTGGCGGTTGGGGAGGGGTGGTTGAGGGTTGGGGATGTGGGGGTGTGAGGGGGGTGTATTTCTCGGACGGCGTTTGGCGGTTGGGGGTGTGCATGGTACTCGGTGTTGTATTGGGCGTTTTGCGGCGGTTCGCGTGGCTTCGCATCGAGAAGATCGGGTGTTGTATGGTTTCGCATGGCGTGGCGCAGGATGGCGTTGGGGCATTGCATGGCGCTCGCTGCACAGCACTGCGGTGTTGATACGAGTACGATAACGAGACAATAATCCGTTTATCCCATTAACTCTCTCCCCAGCCCGTAGTGTCCACATCGTCGATCCACTGTCCGCCGTCTTTGATCGGTGTACAATCCCACGTCTCGCATATCCTGGCTCTTTCGATAGCCCATGAGTGATGACGGCAGGGCTGAGCGAACACAGCGCGCGCCACCAACCAGAGCAAGTCTGCCGTTCGTGACGTCCGCGGAGCACAATCAGGCTGCGAGCATTCTTCTATCATCAGCCTGGTGCCTAAGCGATCTTGAACAGCGAATAGGTGTAGTGCCACAGGGGATCCCGCGCCCTCATGCATCGCTACGGATACCCGAATTCCTCTCAGCCTTCCTGGACGTCCGATACCATATCGTAGACGTGTACAAAGCAGCCATTATTCTGCTTGGAAATCTCCAAGGGTTTTTGGGGCTGCATTACGCGTAACTTGTGTGAAGACTCCTCGCATTTTCTCTATATAAGCTCGTTGCTCTTCACAGCAACACATACAGCCATTTCCGCGTCACCTCGACGCGATCTGGAGAATCTTGCCAAGCGCGTGGAAAGCTGCGAGAAACGATGCAGTACTATCGAGGGTCTTGTCTCTGCAAGAGAACAGAAAGATTGAGATGTGTTCAGATGGATCTGCGACTTTGATATCCGCCATAGAGACGTTGAGCTTCAGCAGTCTATAGGGAGCACGAAGCTGTACAACGACCGCTGCCAATGGAGTACTGGTAAGCCTGCTCGAGCTGATAAAGGAGGGTGTCGGAATCAGATAACAAATCCATTTAGAATGAAGACACATTTGCGTGAAGACACATTTGCGTCAAGCCTGTCAACTATTCCTCCCGTCTAATCACACCACTACTCTCTAAACCCAAGTCGACTCGAGACTCCTCGCGCTGACAGCAACGTTCCTCGTATCCCCATCAATCGAGTACAACTGGGCACTGACCGCGCCGTCATCGAGGAAAATCTGGGCCGTCAGAGCAACCTCACCGTCGCCGCCGAAGACCTCGACCGACGACCAATCGACGAGGATACGCAGGTTAACCTTGCCATCTTTGCCAGCAGCAAGCGGTGCGTAGAAGGTAGATGCAAATGTAGCCTCGAAGTCAACGGTGCCGGACCTGGACCTGTCGACGGAGACTTGCTTGGTAGTGAAGTCGTATCCGACGCGGGTCTGCTGGGAGAAATCGGATGAGGCGCGGACCACGATGCCGACTTGCGGTGCTTTTGAAGCTGCGGGGGAGCGGTCGGAAAAGGAAAGCGTGATGTCGAGAGCCTTGCCGGAGAAACCGAGCGTGGTGTTGCCCTCGGGCAGCCTGCCCCAAGAACGGGAGAACTGGCTGGATTGAGCAAGTTTCGCTGCTGGTTCTTGTATCAGGGTGGCTTTTCCCCCGACGGTTTTGAGAGACAGCTTGCGGGGAATCGACATGGCGCTGCGCCAGGGGCTGGTGGGTATGAGGTTGCCGTATTGCCAGTTGTTCATCCAGGCAATGTCGATTCGCTCGTCCTCTGGAAGTCCATTGTACGGGATAGCTGCATAAAAATCCGGGCCGTAATCTACCCAGTTGGCTTTTTGAGCGGAGGCCTGCGTGTTCGAGAAGGAAATGGCATCGACATTGATATGGCCCCAGCCGCCGGTGAGGGAGTCAACGATTTCGATGTTGGCATTTTGGCCGACGTAGGCACTGACGTCCCATCCACTCCATGTGAGGGCTTCGGCGTTCTGACCGGTAGCAGTGCGCACGATTTGGCTGTTGATCTTCAGGTTGATAGCAGTCTTACCTGGGTTGTACCCACCACCTATGAGGAAGTTGATGTATTTGAGGGAGATCTTGAAAGTTGGCGATGTGAGTGTTCCAGTAGTGGCGTCGCCGTTGATAAAGGTGTTCACAAAGCGGTTTCCGCGATAGCCAGTAACCGTCTGCTGTCCACCAATGGCTCCAGCTGCTGGGCTAGCACTGGCAAGATCTCCTGTAGCGTTCCAGCCCAACTGAGCAAAGGTGCCGTCGCCTTCAAAGTCCTGAAAGAACACGCTGTCGCTTGGAGCGGTTGGGGCGGGGTAGATGCTATTGGCGTCTGCCGTGAACTTCTTTCCATCAAAGCTGCCCACGACGTACTGGGTACCCGAACCGATCGTACCAGGAGGACCACCAGGGTTGAGACCAATCTGGGCAACCCACTTGGTGTTCTTCTTCTGACCATCGACCTTGAGCGGAAAGATGCTGGGGCACTCCCAAACGCCACCGACGGCGTTGACTGGGCCGAATTCACTCACCAGAGTCCAGTCTTTGAGGTTGGACGAGGTGTAGATCAGCAGCTTGTGAAGAGCGGACAGAGTCATCACAGAGACCCACTTGTTGGTGTCGTCATGCCAGAATACGTAAGGATCACGGAAGTCTTTGAATTGGTCCGCGTACTGGGGAGGTGGGAGAGGGATGACTGGGTTATGAGCATCATCTGTGGTCCATGTCTTGCCTTCGTCCAGACTATAGGCAATTGATTGTGCCTGCGTGCCTTCCTGAACCGTCTTCCCGCTTGGCAACGTCTGCGTCACGGGATACTACGAGAAGAGGGAATCAGCATGGTCAAGACGAGGCATATTGTATACTTACATAGGATGTGTACATGGCAACCAACGGTACCTGCTTGCCTTTTCCAAAGCCGCTTGTGTTCTTGACATCGGCCACTGCAGAGCCGGAGAAGAACATCTCAGTGATGTTATCAGGGAAGCCGCGGGCCTGCAGAGCAACTGGCTGTTCCTTCCAGTGCGTCAAATCGTTGCTGGTCGCATGGCCCCAAGACATTGCTCCCCAAGTGTCGCCTCCTGGATTGTATTGATAGAACAAATGATAGACGCCCTTGTAGTACAATAGCCCATTGGGATCGTTCATCCAGTTTTTGGCAGGGGTGAAGTGGTACTGAGGACGGTAGGGCTCGTTGTATGATTGTCCAGCCACGGCCTGTATGGCAGCTAGCCCCAAGACCATGGCGCGACCAATACTGGAGGCCATTACGGAACTATAGGAGCAACCGAAGAGGTAGACGAGAGACTTTTACCGGGAACTGAAGGTGAGAAGACCGAGCTGAGGTGGTGATCAAGCGTGTACGAGGCTACACTTTTATATGTTCTGTTCCGATGCTAGGCGTTGGATCGACGTTTGTCAATAACGTGTGTCTCCTACCATGACATGATCGGGATGCTTTCTCGATAGATCAAGAGAGAAGTACTGAGCGGACGGTGAGATGCAAGCCTTGTGTGCTTAATGAGGTACTCTGGTGTTTCCCTATTGGAGAAACGTTCCGGTTAGGCCGGACACAGCTACAGCTCCGTGCAACCATGGTGAAGTGTGGTGGGGAATATGGGGACAAATCGCGGGGCTAAGACCTGGGGAAGACTTGAACAATACCGCGGAACACTTCTATGGCTTAGTTATGAGTTCATCTGTCCTATTCTGGAACGGTAGAATCTTCGGTGCGTTGTTCGGTAGGATGCAGGATTACTATACCCTTACCCACCCATGTAGTGGAGATCAATCCCTACCTAAATCTAAAGCCTCGCGTGATTCCCGACGTCCGCGGTTGAAGTATGCTTTACACAGTACGTCATGGAGACCCGCGGAGAGGCAAGACTCAAGGCCCCGCAGTGGCCCATAAATCCCTACCTCTGTCATGTGGAAGTCGCTAGGATGAAGTCTCACTGCGTGCACGTGGTGCGCTGCTCGACAGAAATTGCACGGGGCAACAACGGACGCTGTTGAATTGGCGTGACCTTCCCCACCAGGCTAGGCAATGCGTGCTGTTGTAGCGTGAATCTGGGCCAAGAGTGGAGAGACTCTCATAACCATAGGGTATGGATCTCTTCGCGCAGCGTAGCTGGCAGATTCTTAGGTTGAGGAAAGAGTGAGTTAGCCTAGATAGAGCTTAGCTTATTTGGCGGCTCGGTTTCTAGAACCGGGAAGGCGGTTGGCATCGTTTCCGAGACCCTAAGGCTATGTCAGTATACGCTACTAATTCAGGTCACTTACAAATTGAAGCATGCTGCGGGTTTGATCCAGCGTGTTCGTTAACGTGAGCCAACTACCGGCAATCCGAGCTGGGTCGGGTATCAAAAAGCGGTTGGCTAGCTGTTCGGCCCCACATCCCTACGACGGGTCCTCAGGCCCTTGAATGCCTCTAAGTATCGTATAGTTTAATAGAAGCTTGTGCGTTATATTATATAGGATGGGTAGCCCTTCAGCTGATAGCTCACGGATATGCATCCAGAACAGCTACACTACTCCCCTAGAGCTTTGACTTACTAGATGCATGCCACGCCGGCACACTGTATCAGCCCGGCGTGCTACCCTCCTATGGGTGCCTCCAGCTTCTTATCTTATGCTTACACGAGTAACACGACTTATAGCTGCACTGCTATATTATATAGATAAGCTGTATAGAGAAGGATAATCGCACTGGCTCATAGAACACTCCACTAATGTATCCTGCAACAAAATGATTGGTATGTGGTTCTACAGCCTCATTTCTGTGGCGGGCCCGGAGCGGGCCTTTGGTGCGGTATCGCGTCGCGGCACCGTCCGCGCCACCCTAGACCCTGTCATCCCTTTATCGGGCCAACGCGCTCGCCAGCACACCCGCCTTCAGCCACAAATGTCAATCCACGTTCTTTTCTCCAGCTTTCAACACCAGTTCAACAGACTTTGATCCTCTCTTTCGCTCTTTATTGCGCATTGCGCATTGTTCATACAAATTCTCTTGTTCAAACATTGATTTGCTTCTTACTATCTACAGTGCGACTCTCACAAGCAGTCCAGTGCGCAGCGACATGCTACCTCGATAACTCGACCTTACTCTGGAGCTGTTCACTACAACCGCACAACCATGGATCGACTTAAAGACCGGTGGGAAGCTTTCGAGGCGAATCATCCTCGGATCCGCAACATTGTTGAGGCAGTGAAGCCGTACGTTCCGCCAGTGAACTTCATCACGGTCCACTATGCGTATTTCATCGGCGTTTCACTTGTGGGCACGTTGATTTTCTGGGGCGCGTCGAACCCATCAAAAAGCATCGGATGGTGGGATTGTATGTTTATGTGCGTGAGCGCAATGACTGCTTCCGGACTCAATTCAGTGAACGTTAGTCAACTCACTACGTTTCAACAAGTGGAGCTTGCGGTTTTGATGATGATGGGAAGTCAGGTGCTGGTCAGCTACTTCACGGTTGCGTTCAGGAAACACATATTTGAGAAGAGGTTTGAGGATATTGTGGAGGCTGAGAAGGAGAGGCGGAATGCGCGAAAGGGAGATGTTGGGGCTGTGGTCGGCATGACGGGAGCAATGTTTGGATTACCAGTCATGGGGTCATTTGGGAAGGGCAAGGCGGGAATCAAGACGAGAGGATTGACGAAGGTCGTGACGCCTGCAGAGGGACGCGCGGAAGATATACCGCCCAGAACACCGATCACAGAAGTCCAGGCCCACACGGGGCTTTCGCCCATCTCACCTCTTTCAAGAGAGAAGAGCCCGCCACAGCACATCGGTTTTCTGGATCCCATACACGAGCGTATATCTCACGAAAGGCCCATGTCAGCGACGACGGGACACTCGATCTACCAAGTACACAGCCAACAGAGCGTATCGAAGCGTCGCCGCTCACTGGCTGAGGAGTCCAAGCTAGACGACAGCTTCAACGTACAGACCTTCGTCAAAGAGCAGAAGAGCAACATTGGTCGGAATGGGCAGTTCTTCAATCTGTCGTCAGACCAACGAGAGTACCTGGGCGGTGTCGAGTACCGCGCGCTCAAGTTCCTCTCCATGTTCGTTCCAGCCTACTTCATACTCTGGCAGTTCTTCGGTGGTATTGCACTAGGGGCATATATGTCCGTCTACGAAAGGGAAGCTTGCGCTGTCAATGCGCAAAATCCTTGGTGGGCTGGCATCTTCCTCGCCATCTCTGCGTACAGCAACGCTGGGTTTACACTGCTAGATGCAGGCTTCATACCCTTTCAGTCCTCTTACTACGTCCTCGTTATCGTAACGATATTGTCGCTCGCCGGACCTGCCTCTTTCCCCGTCGTTGTGCGCTTCCTGATCTGGAGCATGTCCACACTTCTTGATCTTTTCTCTAAAGACAAGGAATACGGTGTATGGAAAGAAGGTTTTGACTTCATCCTCAAGTTTCCGCGACGCGTATACACCAGCATGTTCCCTTCACGGGACACCTGGTTGTTCATCGCGACCTTCATGACGTTTGTAGTGGTAGACTGGGTTCTAATCCTCGTCCTCAGTATTGGGAACCCGACCCTGGAGGCCTTTCCCATCGGTCAACGCATTTTCATCTCCCTCTTCGAAGGTTTTTCGATCCCGACTGGAGGCTATGCTATCGTCTCGCCCGCAGGGATGTATTTTGACGTTCAAGTTTTGTGGCTGGTCGTCTTCTACACCGCAGCGTATCCACACATCATCACTATGCGCAAGACCAACGTATATGAGGAGAGATCTCTGGGTATCTACGAGGGCGACGAAGCTGAGCCAGAACAGCTACATTCGGCGTCCAGCTCACTCTTCGATGTCGACGCTGCGATACCGTCGTTGCCTACTGCTGAAAACGAGCAAAAGAAGACGCGCCTTGCGCCCATAAAGTCTCTGGGTCAAGTCGGCCGTCGCGGCACTGCCTTTGTCGGCCGCCAACTCCAGCATCGCATGACGGCCTTCCAGGGCGTCGGTGTCGCTCCTATACCGTCCGGGCATGCACCGCTGAAGCGATCGAAAACCATGGACTTCAACCGCGCAACGTCCATCCACTCGCTCTCCTCATACCCACCTACCCACCCTCCCTCTCTCATCAGCCAACAAGTCCGAGGCCAGCTTTCGCACGACGTATGGTGGATCGCCCTCGCGCTCTTCCTCATCACACTCATCGAGACACACCACTCCATCGAAGACCCGCGCACATACAGCGTCTTCACCATCTTGTTTGAGATTGTGAGTGGCTACACGACCATTGGAATTAGTATCGGGTTGCCGGATCAAGCGTACAGTTTCAGTGGTGGCATGTATACAGGAAGTAAGATCATTATGATTTTGACCATGTTGAGAGGAAGACACAGAGGTTTGCCTGTGGCGCTTGATCGCGCAGTCAGGCTGCCAGGGAAGAAATTGGCAGAGATGGAGGAGGAAGATGCGGAGATCAAAAGTATTCTCTCTCAGTGAAGGGGTTGTAGGGAATTGGGCAATGGTTACATGTGGTCAGCGAATGGAAAACGTGATCTTATTTTTGGAGTGCGAGATGCCATGCGTAACTAGAAACTGTCTCCACGATTCATGCCTCGACCAGTCATCAGTGAACTTCATTGGCTTATCGCTGTGCTATGGTCAAGGTTTGGTCATATGGTGGCAAGCTGGAAAATGGAACAGTAAGGTGTTTACATAGGCAGTGTTTGGAACATGTGCACAGCAACAGCAGAACGACGTCCATCGCGAAGGTCGGTTCATAGATGCTATTTCGCAGATCCGGACTTCGTGTCCCAGTCTTTAAACCCTCCTGTCGCACTCAAGTGACTTGTTTGTTCCAGACTAATCGGCTTAATCACTTGATGATCTTCTTTTTGACCGTGAGCACCTCCAACATATCCAGGCAGGTTCGTTAGGCAACACCAGAGATCAGACAGCACATGTATCTCGACACAGTGCACAGCAGCAATCAAAACAAAAATTCGTCCATGCTGGTGGTCTGCTGTCTACATACATAGTTTTGTTTAACGTCTCCATCCCCCAACAATGTTAGGGAAACTTGCCCGAACAGCGCTCCACCACTATCCTCACCCATCTCCGAGGGCAAAAAACTCAAAAATACATACAACAGTGGGGATTCCCCAGTGGTCACCCACCTGAGTACTAATCCACCGGTACGTTGCTTAAATAGGGCTGAGCGAACGGGAAGCCTTGTTTTCAACGTCCTATGGTCGTATGTGGGAGTAGGTGTTTGTTAGTGATTCAAAGTATCTGCAGTGTGATCACAGAATATGTCTGCTTGGTTATCATTCGATGAGTTATTCCCTGTACGGTTTAACGCAGCTAGGCCCCGACGAGAACGCCATGCATATGCAGCCGGTTCAACAAGTATCAATAACACAGCCTGAACAAAGTCGGCTTGGCAACCGGCGCAGCGCGATGTCCCTCTTATAGAATAACAAGTAGCTACTATATAAGGTAACTAGAAGGCCTTTCTTTCTACTAGTAGGTAACGTTAAGAGTGTAATATATTTAAATAGGTAGTATATAAAGAGAATAAATACTTTGCTTTAGTTGCCCTTCCCTGCAGCTTAGGCAGGCCTGAGTCTGCAGTGAAAAGCTGTGATCGAGCAGGTAAGCCTATATTCAGGTGATCTATTAGATGGACCACTAATTCTATATACTACAGGACAGTACTCATGTTAAATACAAAGGAAAATTATGTGGATCACGTGACCTCGTCTAATCAAGCTCCTGCCACAGCTTGAGCAGCTCCATGTCGGTAAATCAGCCTCTGTAGGTCCGAGCCTCCCACACAGCTCCAGGTGCTCGATTTGTGGTTACATAATCGAGCCGCCCGATCGCGGTTAGATGCTCGATTCTGCGACAAAAGCTGAACCTGGCGGGGTACTTGGGGCTTAGCCCCCCAAGACCCCGGGTAGCGTGGCCTCGGCCTCTATGTATGGCCAACCAAACAGCCTTGACGCTCAGCTGCTCCGCCTAGATGTGAGATTACAGCCTCGATCCCGTTGTACACTCTTACGCTCTTTCTTCCACATTGTCTGCTGTTGACAAAAACATACCTCGCTCAAGTTCTCCCCACCTGTGATTTTTTCGAGCAGTTTCCATACAGATGCCCTTGTACTCGACGAGGATCGCACAACGTGTCCAACTTTTTATCAACCAAGTGAGCGCCATCGGTGCGCAATCGATCTCCATCTTAAAGCGGCAGGCGCTGAGATATAACGTCCTGTGACAGGATGCGGCTTTTAGAACTTGGCGATGATGGCGAATTTGTCCTGACCAAGGACTTGATCGGCGACGATGTGAAAGTTCCATCATATGCCATCCTTTCCCATACTTGGGAGGAAGATCAGGAGGTGACTTTCCACGACTTGACGAAGCGGGTAAACAAGGATAAGACTGGATACCGCAAGCTCCGGTTCTGCGCAGAGCAGGCTAGACTCGACGGGTTGCGCTATTGTTGGGTAGACACCTGTTGCATAAGAAAAGAAGATCCTGTCGAGCTTCAGGATGCGATCAACTCAATGTATCGTTGGTACCGAAATGCTATCAAGTGCTACGTTTACCTGACGGATGTGTTCACCCTTGCAGCAACATCGTCGTCATCGTGGGACGCAGCCTTCCGGAGAAGTAGGTGGTTTACTCGAGGATGGACTCTTCAAGAGCTACTTGCGCCTCGCAGCGTAGAATTTTTCTCTTGCGATGGTCAATATCTGGGTGAGAGGTCCGAACTAAGGCAATTGATTCACGAAATCACGGGCGTACCTATTCCTGCGCTTGCCGGGTTGTCGTTAGACACCTTTGAAGTTGGAGAGAGGCTGTCTTGGTCAAAGCAGCGCCGTACTACGCGCAGCGAGGACAAAGCATATTCACTTCTGGGTATATTCGGTATCTACATGCCTTTGCTGTACGGCGAGGGACAGGAGAATGCCTTCAAGCGGCTCCGGAAGGGCATTGAAGAGTCAATTCGAGATGAGAAGTTATCTCATCCCTCTACTTCGGTGCATCATGCTTTCACAGACCAAGAACTTGGTTGGTACTCTCTCCCAGCCACCTGGCAAACTACTGATCAAGTTCAGAGTGCTTACGGTCACTCTCTTTCCTCGAGCAAGAGCATAGGCACAACGATATATTTCACTGCTAGGGAAACCTGTGACTGGCTCTTCAATGATGCCCAGTACAAAGCATGGAGAGATAGTCCGAGAGGCCTCTTCTGGATCAAGGGCAACCCCGGTGCTGGAAAGTCTGTCCTGATGAAATATGCCTTCAAACGCATGCAGACCGCAGCGCCTAATGACCTAGTCATCGCGTTCTTTGTCCATGGCCAGGGAACGGAGCTGCAACATACGCCATTGGGCATTTTCCGGTCTCTATTAAACTCGCTGCTGTGCAGCTATCCAATGCACCTTGCTGAACTCACTACTATCTTCGAAGATCGTGAGAGAAGGTTTGGGGGTTACCTAGCTAACAGATGGGTCTGGAGCTGTCAGGAACTTCAAGATACGCTGACGAGAACTCTCACAAGCAGTACTGGCCACACGCCAGTCACAATATTCATAGACGCACTAGATGAGTGCGGCGAAGAGTCAGCCAGAAGCTTGCTGGCTTATTTCAGTGAACTCTCGCAAAAAATTGAGGAGCAGCAGACACATGTAAGGTTCTGTTTGTCTTCTCGTCATTATCCAGTCCTTGGTCTTGATACGGCTGCAGCAATCTCTGTGGAAGACAGGAATCGCAACGATATCCAATACTACGTTCGACAACGCCTGAAATCAATTCAATCAAAGTCGAAACGCCGACAAATTGAGGATGAGATTCTCATGAAAGCCCAAGGCGGATTTCAATGGGCATTTTTGGTCACCGAAACGATAATCAACAGAAATATCTCAGGGACCAAAGTCGAGCATCTCCAGAAAGAGCTAACGTCCTGCCCACTGACCCTCAGCGAATTGTATGCTACGATACTAGATGCTGGTTCTCACGATGAGAGACTCCAAACAGCCAAGCTATTTCGCTGGGTCTTGTTTTCTGAGCGGCCTCTGTCTGTACAGGAGCTTCGTGAGGCCCTCGCAACCGATCAACATACGAGCTACACTTCTATCGCTGGGCTTAGACTCCGCGAAAGCTGGTCTGATACTCTGACGGACTTCGAGCGACACGTGAAGCACGTTTCCAAGGGTCTTATTAAGTTTCATAGTCGCGAAGTTTGGGAACAATATGAGCAAGGTGGAGAGGATTCCGATCGCGAAGCGCAACTCATCCACCAATCTGTGGCGGAGTTCTTACTGGACAAATATCTGTTCGACGCTCAACAGAATCAGATAGGCGCAGGCCACGTCCTAATATCGACGTCGTGTTTCCAGTACCTGACCCTGCCCGAAGTGCTGGAAGGTTCCGGTCTACCAAGAGGCACCTTGTGTTCCAACTTCCCTCTCGTCCCATACGCAGTACGGTATCTGTTCGAACATATACACAAGGCGGATCAAGCAGGTATTATTCAGCCAGACCCACTTTCAACACTCGACCGGACACGTCTATCTGAGACGATACGAAGTCTCGTCACGCTATGGTCAATCTTCGATTCTAACAGCAACAACAACAACAACATCCCTATAGGCTGGCCGTTTGCAGGATCGTCAAAGACTCATGTTTGGGTTGCTCTGGGCTTGAAAAACACAATTGCTGCGTCCCTGACCAACGACCAAACCGCTCTGCATGCTGGAGATGCTGATGGGAACACACCCTTACATATCGCTGTATTGTCAGGGCATTATGATATAGCTGTACTTCTGCTCGATCACCTCTCGAGATATAGGAAGGGCCGCAAAAAGCATCGCGACAGTAAAGAGTCTGTCCCAAAACAAGCTCGCAAGAAACACCAGGGAAAGCGGGTCAACAAAGTCCGATTCCCGAAGCCGAAGTCATCTCCAAAAGTAGGCATTAACGTAGGAAATGCGGATGGTGAAACAGCCCTAGACCTTGCGCTGATCGCAAAAGCCGGTACGGTGATCTCCAAACTCATCGATGCAGGTGTTGACATCCGGGGCCGAGAACGGTCATTACTGATTCACGCAATCGATAGCAATGACACAACACTTATTGCAAGCCTAGTCGCAAGACGTGTCAGTCTCAAAGGAAGCGTATACTACGCAGTGAAGACAAAGTCATCAGAGCATGTTCTTCGTGCGCTACTCCAGAGTCGCGCCGATACCCTCCGGCCGAGAGAATACGAACGAGACATTGGTTATGATGTATCTTCCAACGACGATACTAATTGGGATGATGCGCTCCACCTTGCTTCAAGAAACGGCCAACAGGCTATGGTCAATCTACTGATCTCATATGGTGCCTCGGCATTGTACTGTAATCGGGCTTGGGAGTGCCCCCTTTTGATAGCAGTGCAACAAGGTTCTGAGGGAATTATCCGATCGTTGCTCGACTACGAACCTTCTGCGGTTAACCTAGCAGATATTCAGGGACGCACAGTACTCCGTGTAGCTGTCGAGAGTGGGCGATTCGACCTAGTGAAGCTGCTCATTGAAAGAGGCAAATTTCTACCTAGAAGTAGAATTCTGAGCGACTATCTCCTGAAGTTCGGCACCTTTTGGGTCCCAGCAAGCTTAGAATTGGCGGACCGTGATTACAGTATGATCACTGAACGCATTCTCATCGACGGTCAGCTCGACCTCGACGCGAGAGACGAACGATACCGTTCCATCTTGTGGCATGCTGCAGCAAATGGAAACGACACACTTGTTCAAATGTTGCTTACTGCAAAGGATATCAACGCCGATGCACATGATAACACATGGACGTCACCATTGCTTATAGCAGCTTGGAGAGGCCACACATCCGTGGTCAAGCTATTGTTGGCTACAGGTCTGATCGACATCAATTGGCGCAACAGTACCGGGGTCTCTACATTGTTGATTGCAGCCTGGTATGGCTACAGTGATATAGTCGAGCTCTTGCTAGCTGCAGATCACATAAACGTCAATGCAGGAGACGAGACCGGATGTTCGCCCTTGTTGATGGCAGTTTGGAACGGCAATATGTCTATTGTCGACATGCTTTTATCTAATGAACAGGTCAACGTCAACGCAAAAGACGAGCAGGGAGTGAGTCCCCTTCTAATGGCAGCTGGAAGAGAACACCTGGGTATATTTGAGCTGCTGCTGGCCACAGAGAATACCGAAATCAACGCAACAGACAGGGACGGGGTTTCACCATTGCATGTAGCGGCGTGCACTGGCCAAATCATCATGGCAGAGCTACTCCTTGCCGAGGATGACGTAGACCTCAATATACGCGACAAGCACAAACGCTCTCCTTTACACATGGCAGCGTGGAACGGCCACATCGACATCGTAGTGCTATTCATGGCTTCACAAGAAGTTGATTACGAAGCGACCGATACCAATGGATACACACCGGTGCACTTGGCTGCAATAGAAGGCCACGTATGTGTCGTTGAGATGCTGCTCGACGCACAGGAAGAGAGCGGTCCATGGGATTTCTCTCCACTCCTGTGGTTGGCAGTAAGCAGGAGGCAACTTACAGTAGTGGACATGTTACTTGTCACTGGCAGGGCATCGGCCTTGACTCGCAATGCGATGGGATACACATTGATATCACACGTGATGATGACAGGAGACATGGCAGTATTCCAGCTATTGATCAACCAAAATTACCAGCAGCAATGGAACGACAAGTCAGATCGATCAAAACTTCAGCTACTCTATATTGCCATGAGAGCAACACAGAGTAAGAACAGAGCATTGGCACAAGAGATGCTAGACGCTTATGAGGATGGGGATGAGATTGGCGTAAGATCCACGATGGACGTTGCCTGCACACCAATTTCACGTCCAATATGCCTTGGGTACGCAGAGACCGTACGGAGACTGCTGTTTTCTGGCAAGATCGACGTTGATGCCAGAGACATCCATGGACGAACACCACTGTGGTGGGCAGCAAGGAGCGGATACATGCGTGTGTATGAGCTCATACGCTCTTATACATCAAGGCGACTTGATTCCAGTGTCATGATCAGATCAGAAGATGAGACCAGTGAAGTGGACGTGCCAGAACCTGACGCCTTCGGCAACGCCAGTTACGATCCTCACATGGCGGTTCGTCACAGTAAGACCGATCAGCGGATCTCCTCACTTCATTGCGAATATAGGATCAAAGACGAAAATGGTGACAAACACAGTGAGGAACAGGAAGACGAAGACCAAGGTAGAGCTGAAGACGAAGGTGAAGGCATGTATGAGAACTCAAATGGATATGGAGACGTGGAAACAGATTTTGCTCTTCTCATGAAGCAACTGGAGACTTTGAGAAATCAATCTCAGGGGAATATTCCCTCCAGATATATTTCTGATTGATCTTGGGCTTCTGAAGTTGAGAATGGGGCAATTCGTCTGAATGTGCGTCGGATGCGTGTGTCAGATATGGCGATGGTGCTCTCTTGGTGGGCAGCTAGTTGACGGATAACAACAATCTTAGTGAAGTAAAGCTTCTGGGAATTGGTGTCCTCTTTAAATTTTGTCATCTGTTTCAATGATCTGTTGTGGGCTTAGTTGGTGAGGCTGTACGTGCACCGAAAACGGAAAGGCGTACAACAGCATCCTCGAAACGGCACCTCGACAGACGGCCTTCAATAGTTCCTCTCGGATCTTGGAGTGTTGCATCATGCGGATGTCGATGGAGTGTGTGGGGCGAGAGGCGTCGGGGACTAGTGTGGTTTGGGTTGCGGAGGGTGGCGCTGAGGCGGTGGATGGACCTTGAGGGTCTATGTGGCGTGACACGGTCATGGGGATGGAGGGGTTGCGGAATTTCATGCGTGGGAGCATTTCGCGCCAGAATTTCCTGGTTGTTGGACGAGTGGTTAGCCTTGATCTCTCTATGTTTGGCGTGTTATACCAAAATAGCCTTGACTCTCCATGTGCTAGGCGCAACCAGGCCCTCGCCGCTGTACACTATATTCATAGGAGCTTGAAGGTTCACTCAAAATGCATGACGATATGTTATCATTAGATGCAAAATTGATCGAGCGAATCATACAGAATGAGCGTAAGTCTTCTCGACAGGGTAATACATCCTAACAAAATTGTATTCAGAACCATGAACATAGTTAATTCTCAATTGTCCTGAGCACCGACCTACATTGATTGCAACATTCCCGGTGTTTAGAGGATATATTCGAAATCAAGAGCTCGATCGCCTTCTTTTCCATTATCTGTTGCTCCCTCTGCAATGATCTTTGCCTTACAGTTGTTCCTGTAGCGCAACAATACCCAGCAAGCGGCATAAAGGAATCCCGCAACAATGGTCAGCCCGGCCGAGATGGCATTTCCAGGCACGTACCGCGGTCCCTGGTTCGAAGGGTAGAGCTGACCAGACACAAGGTTTGATACGTTTGCGAGACTGTAAGCGAAAGGTTGACCAATGGCGCGCTTGCTATCTGGTGCGAGATTGGTAGTGATCCAGGTTACAGCCAGAGTAGAGATTGGATAAAGTCCTATGTGTCGAAGCCGTCAGTGGGGAATCGGCAGAAGGAAAGCGGTCCACTCACCAATAACAAGAACGAACATGCCAGCGTAGCCAACATTGGAATTCTTGGAGAACACACACATGAGATAGCCAGCAGCTACGGGCGCACAGCAGCACACGATAAAGACGCCTCGCTTCTTGAGTTTGTCAGAGTAGTACACTTGGATGCAGAGCGACGTTGCGCCCAGTATGTAAACCGGGATGGTCATGTAGTTCACTTTAAGGGACGCAAAACTGGAGTTGTTTAGTGAATGAAAGGAAACGTATGACACCCAGCTTACCCAAGTCCTTGAATGATGGTAGGCAAGAACACACCGAACCCGTTGATCGCAACCGAGCTGGTGAAAAATGCAGTGCCGAGCATCCACACAAACGGATCGGTAAGTGCAGGCTTGATCCACTTCTTTTCGAACTGCTCCTCGCCACGGATAATATAGTCGCGTTCTTTCTTCATGCGCATCGTCTCTTTCTCCTCCTCGGTCAGGAACCAAGCCTCTTCAACTTTGTTCGGAAGGAAGAACAGACCAGAGCCACAGATGACAATGGTGATGCCAAACTCGATGATGAAGAGCCATCTCCATGCTGCAAATCCATGCCGACTGCCCATTGTCTGGACCGCATATGCGAAAAGGCCGCCAAATGCGCCAGAAATGCATTGTGCAATGTTGGTAGTCATGATTCGTTTGCCGGCCAGTTCACGGGGATAGATTGTCGAGAAGAGAAAAGCAAATGCTTGGGCCAGACCGGCTTCAGCGGCGTTGAGTAACATGCGGCATGCAATCACCTGGCCGTAGGTCTGGACGAAGGCAGTGCCGAGAGTGCAAATAGACCAGAGAATAAAAGCTGTGCCAATGGCTTTCTTCGCGCCCCAACGGCGGGTAGCTAGCACCCACGGGACTTCAAAAAGGACTGTGCATACACTGGAAAGAGTTTGGATGTTGCCGAACTGGCCGGATTTAAGGCCAATGTCTTCGTCGAAGCCGAAGACGCGGGCATTGCCAAGCTGGGACAGTTAACAAAGGGACAGGTGGATAGTTGGGGACTGTTTACGTTGTTGCGATCCAAGGTTGACAGGACAAGGTAGATGACTGAGACAGGGACCACGTATATATCGAACTTCCTTCGCACGGCAGCTTCCCGAGCAGGGTCAATGTAGATCAAGCTTGTAGTGCCGACTTCGTGGTCTTCAGTGGGAGACTTGTCGTCGATGCTGATGTCATTGGTATTCTTCTCCATGGTTTTTCTTTCTCAGGTCCAAATATATTGTATTGTACTGATGCCTAAAAAAGGCTGAACACTTCGATGTCGAAACATTCAATTTTGAATCTCGCAGAGAGAATAAATATCCCATTGTGGCGTTTGGCGCTGAACCTTGGATCGCGAAGGAGACGTTGGAGTTCAGTCTACTGCTCGTTTCCCGTGATAAGATGTTGATAGTGAATAGCTATCAACCCCGCATCTGAGATCCAATTAGCAACCACGATTTCTTATCTCATAACATTTAGGTCGGGATATGCCGCCATCTGAACATCAGAAGTCCCCTAAATTCCTCGTGTATCGCCTCAACGCCGAAGATACTCACTGTAAGTCGCATCTGCTGACGATGATGATGACAGCTCAGCAGAGAGTTCGAGGCGGAGTGCATGCATGTCAAAGGTAAGATCGCAATCGAGCGTCTATCGCCATGGATATCTAACCGGTCTATAGATGCCGTCGGAGAAAGCAGAAGGTATAGACAACCATCCGCGTCGCCTATCGGGAGACTGATTGTGCCCTCGTCATGGTAGTGTGACCAGAGGTATCCACAATGTTCAAATTGCGAAAGTGCACATGCTCAGTGTCTCTCTTATCATTCTGGCAAACAAGCAAATGTGAGGTCTCCAAAAGCTTTCTTCCGTCGTCTTGCTGACCGATGCAAAGATACCGCGCGACTACGTAGCCAGCTTGGAGAGGCAAATAGCAGAATTGAGTAGTCAAAATCAGCAGTTGCGAAGTCAAAGACAACCGCAATCTTCAGTTCCAACTGAAACATCGCCCAGCTCAGTCTACAGCACTGGCATTTCGCATCCTGGACGTCAAACAGAGCCTGACAAGGATCCTCCTGTAATCAGAGATTTGGTCGCAAGCGTCAGGAACGCCGTCCCACGAACAGGGTCTCAATCGGACGTCCTAGGACAGACCAGTGGTATATCTTTCGCAAAAATGGTACTCGCCGCAATCCACGTAGGCAAAGGCTCGTCAGTATTGCTGCCTGAGCAACAAGCTTTTCAAGGAGTTGATTCTTCAACGACCTCTCCAGCGTCACTTCCCCCTCGCCACGTTGCCGATCATTTGATCGAAGTATACTTTCAGTACCGCACACCACATCTGCCCATCTTGACCCAATCGCAAGTCATCACGGCCATCGACGGCGCATACCAGTCACTTGCGAATGACACCGCTTTTGATTCGGAGGCCGAGAGTAACATTTTCGTGGCGTATATGGTTTTCGCCATCGCTCTTGTAGACATACCTCACTTCGGAGGCCGATCAAGTCAAAGCGATGGTTGTTTTCGTTCAGCTCTCGCTTGGGTTCAAAGCGTCCTCACATACTCCAAGAGCGACCTGGACACTCTAAGAATGGTACTCCTGCTTGTGCAATTCGTTGCTATGTCGCCTTCGCAAGGAAGCCTCTGGCATCTGACAGGTTTTGCTCTTCGTCTTTGCATCGACCTAGGCCTTCACTGGGAGACAGAGTCACAATGTGTCAATACGGACCCAGGGCTGCTGGATGATCGACGGCGGCTATGGCATGTCACTTATCATTTTGATCGACTCATGAGCATAACACTCAGTCGACCCTTTGGAATACATGACGAGGATGTTCGTGTGCCATTGCCAAATCCATGGCTGCGATCTTGTCCGAGCATCTCACCGCAACGTGAAGACTTCACTGCTCATACTCAACGAGCTCACAACCATATCTTCACGTTGGCGAAACTCGAATCAGAAGCCAGACACGTGCAAAACAGCCAAGCATGGACTTTCAGACTCTCATCTCCCCGTCCAAGCTGGGACATGTGGCTACAGGATATGCAGCCACGCATGCAGGAATGGTATGCGACAATACCAGATCCAGGCAAAGCTCATACACAGTCGATATTTGCATCTCAATCTTACTGGAATGTCATCTACTACAACGCCATACTAGCTTTGTACCGCCCACATTCCAATACGCCATATCAGTCCAGCGATGCTTTGATGATTTCATTCGAAGCTGCTAGCAAGATCATAGCCGGTCTCAAAGCCCTACAGCGGGAAGGAAGAGTCGAGATGCTGTGGAAGTCAGTGCACCACCTATTCATGGCTGGTCTCGTCATTATCTACGGCCTATGGATATCGAAAGAAGTTCGCGATCGAACTCCAGTTACTCAAAGTATATTGACACTGCAGACATGTGCATCAACCTTGTCAGCCATGTCCGAAACGTTCAAGGGCGCAGCAGGTTGTCGCGATGCTTTCGAAACACTATCGACGGCTACCACTGATTTTTTGGTCACTATTGATGACAAGGAAGTTTCAAGTAACCATATGGAATTCGGGAGTCAGATAAAGGATCTGATGAATCAATTGAGGGCGTCTCGCGTGGAAGCGAGGCCGCATGCGGCTCCGCCTGATATCGAAACGACAGCTAACATCGGCTTATTGGATAGCTTCGACCTCAGTGAGCTACTGAATACAGCCGCGCAATGGCCAGATTTGGGGGAGCTGGACTTCTTTGCTGGGTACCAGGGCGATCAGGTGGACATAGCAGCGTCTTCCAGTGCGACCTTTGTCACATAATTCAATCAGTTGGTCTTTAGAGAGATTTCTATCAGACTTTCGATGTACACAATTTCAAGTGTCTATATTACTATCGTAAGCCTGGGTGACATCAATTCTTCAATTGGATAATGAATTGTTTGACTATGTGTACCAGACTTGCCACCTTTGACATACCTTTATGAGCTAACCAAAATGAGTCCAAACGACATGAAACAAACACATAAGACTATGCGCTTGATGTCTTGAAGATAGTTGGTTTTACTGAAATTGATTTACATTGGCCATGAGATTTTACCAAGAGTGCATATTCTCGACTACAGTACTACGTGTCCATGGCCAGTTCAGGAATTCGGTGCGGCAACAACTTGTGCTGCCCTCGCTGGTCCATCATCGATGATGGCTTCGTAAGCCAAAGGCTGCTCGATAAACCGCGCATCAGTCAATCCCTGTTGCCATCTATCAAAAGTCGTCCTCGGAATCGTAGCCGACGTCCACATTCCATTCCTCCGAAATGAATTCACCACGTCTACTGCCGCCTCTACCGGTATCTTAGGAAACAATTCTGCCAGCTCTTCTTTGATCTCATTCCCATCCCTCTCCATGATCCATTTGATCCCCATGTTTAATCCCACGCAGAACCGCCTCTGCATATCCAGAATCTGCGGCGTGATTGTCTTCGTCTCGCGATAGTAAACGCTCCAGGGCACCTCCCCTTGCGTGACCATTTCCATCGCAATCGCAACATCGGGATTGCTGGCGGTGATGGTCCGCGCGGACAAGTAATCCGTGACCAAGTAGTCTCCCATTCCGCCCTGGAACAAGGTCGCAAGCATTGCACCATCAAGATCTTGCACAAAATCTACGTTCCGCGGATCGACGCCGTTCTCGCGCAAGAGCATCTTGAACCACAGGCCCACGCTTGCGCCGCCGATGCTCTTCATGAGAACTGTCTTGCCGACGACGTGTTTTGTGATATCGAATCTTTCGGCGCAGTTTGTGCGCCGGAGGAGCGCGAGGGGACAGCGGTTGGCGATCTGCGCGAAAACAGTGTATTCGTCTTTTACGCGACCCCGGTACATGGATGGAACCCAGATGCCGCCAAGGGCCATGTGTGCTGAGCCGTCGGCGAGGGCGTCGAGCACGCCGTCCCAGGGAGTAGGAATGGTGGTGACGACATCTAGGTTTTGAGAAGCGAAGAAGCCATGTCGTTGTGCGATATATTGAGGGAGGTAATTGATGTTGTAGCCGGTAGCGGTGAGGTTGAAAGTCTGCATTGCAATGATTGATTTTTCTTATTTAGCAGATGGATGAGTTGATGTTGATCGCAAAACAGCTCAAGATTGCGCTTGAAGAATTTGATCATGTCCGTAGCCTCAAGAAGATGATGGACTAAATAGTTCTTCAGTGGAAGCAGAAACACCAAGCACAGCCCTAAGCACGAGTCGCACTACCCCAGTGATCATTGGTGACCTTCTCGTAGGTACTCGACAGGTCTAGTGTCGCAAGATTCCGCATCAGCTGGTCATCTCATCGTTCGTATCGTTGCAGCTCTGTTGACATGCTATCGAGGATGTCGTCGGTGAATGCCGATGAGTCGCGGAGATAAATGCTGCATCGGAAAATCGCGACTGGCTTGTACCGATTCAGGGCGGCGGGAATAGTGTAGCCGTACGTCGGGAAATCCCGATCACTGATCACAGCACACGTAGCTCTACCTTCTCACAGTCTCACAATGCTAGTACGATCAAGACGTTTGCGGTGTCGACCGACTGGGATGGATTTCAGTGTGATTTTGGCTTGGCATCAAGTTGGCTGTCTGTTCTTTCCACATAAAGGTAGGAGAAGGGTGTCTGACATTGACTTGGAGAATCAGATATATACAGCATATCTTGGATGTCAAGACCAGGACGTCGATTCCTATTGTTGCTATCCTTGACTGCCAACCTGAACAACCATGACCCCGCAAATAAAGCTATACACAGCGCATCACTGTCCGTTCGCACACAGAGTTCAGATTGCGCTGCGCGAACTCGGTCTCACATTTGATACCGTTTTAGTCGACATTACCACACCACGCACGCCAGAGTACCTCGCCATCAACAGCACTGGCATGGTCCCAGCTCTCCTGTACGATGGCCGCATTCTTACAGAATCCGGTCTGATCTGCCAGTTCCTTGTCGACCAGTATCCCGAGTCTCGGCTTGTGAAAACGAGCAGCGAAGAAGGCGGTGCGTTACAGAGATACATGATCAGTTGCTTCGTGGAAGTGTTCAGCAAGACACATGCAATTTTCGATGCGGTGGTCTACTCGCTCGGTTCACAAGAGGAGAAGGCGTCCATCGCAGAGCAGTACATCGAAGCAGTTGCAAAGAACGTAGAGCCATTTTTGCAAGATTCAGCACCGTTCTTCGGCGGAGCATCGGAAGTGACACTGGCAGAGGTAAGCCCATCCACATACAAGACTTGCTGTGCAACTCCTCTGTATTGAGGTCTGACTCTGTGAAATAGGTCCTCGCTGGCCCATTCGTACTTCGAGTTCTCAAATATCCGAGTCACGCAGAATTGGTGCCGAATTGTGTTTTGACACGTTTGCAAGAACGAGCTCCTCTATTCTGGTCTTGGGCACATGCTATTGAGGCCAAGAGCTCAGTAACAGCAATCTGGGATGAAGCTCTTGTAGTCGAGCGCACGTTGGAACGCATCAAGAGGTCAAAGATGGCAAGTAAAAAGTAAGCGGTGACAGGCATGAATGGAGGGCGAGTCGGGCAGGAGGACTTGTTTTCAACGTCCTATGGTCGTATGTGAAGGAGTAGCGTACCACTGTGGTTTGTATTGCAGTTACAGTATTGATTTCTTGATCAGTGTCTCAGTCATGCGGCACGTGGTGTGGGTTGTGATGGTCTATTGCTGACCAGGTGGGCACCGCACGACAGCCATGCAATGAGCGAAAATACAGACTTCTTGTGGGTTGGAATGCCCTGGTGGGGTTCCTAGCGCATGTAGAGTGCGTGCTTGTCGCATTCAATATGGTGGTTACTAAACGACTACGGTCACACGTAGATACTGAGACGCGCAACGCGCAGTTCGGCACCGGAGTTTGAGGATTCGGCACTGCGGGAATCTTGCGGTCGTGGAAAGAATCACCGTGCACGGTAGATGGAGGAACGTGCCGTCTGCTGATGCACAGAATGAGACGTTTCTGTACTACGGGTTCCCAGGCACCAAGATCAGAGCTCCAGTCTGACCACTTCGTTTGGGATCTCAGATGGGGCTCCTGACAGCTTGCGCATCCGACTGTGCGCTTGCTCAAGTCGTGTGCCTCACCATTCAAGGTCCAAGGTCTCGGCCCAAGTCCCCTTCTTCTCGACCTTGACGGCCTCCTGCACATTACCCTTGCCCATGTCCCCTCCGTAGAAGTGAGCAAACGCTCCGTGGCCTACTTCGTCCCACTGTATCCACGCCTTGCTGTCCGCGTTGACGTTGCCATCTCCATCCGTCCCCGCTTCGAGCACGCTGTACTTGATCTTCAGCAGCCACAACTCCGTGAAATCGCCGAAGAATCGGTCTGCTGTGCCAGGCACTTGTTCGGACGTGGACAGGTGGATGAAGCCGTCTTTGCGGTCGAGGTCCGAGAGCGGCAGGCGGTCGGGGAGGGGTGATGGTGGGGCGGAGGGGAGGATCTTGTAGAGGTAAGTCGGGAGGGGCGATGGTGCTGGCATTGTGGCGGGCTGTTGATGGCAACAGCTGACTTCCAGATTGGTGGCGTCTGCGAGCTTTGGGGCTGTCACAAGGAAATGATGTGTGCTGAGGACAAGAGTCGCGTCCGCCAAAGATTGGAGGATCAACGCGTTGATTGGCTGCTAGCTTCACTTGATTACCCACCGCTACCGGACGAGTGAACCGTGGAACTCACGACGGCGCCACGAAAATCAGCTCGGATACGGCACAGGTGACAAGATGAACGAACAACTCTCTTCGTCTGACTTCTACGGATTCCAGACCCGGCAGCGCAGACGCACACGTTGCAGAGATCGTAACTTTACGTTTGGATGACAGACGTCATTGCTTCGACCGGGTCAGCACACAATATTGGACACGAACAGCAAGAGTTACTTAGGACCAAGCTTCTACCCAAGGTACCGGGCGCTGGAAGAGAAAAACTGTCCGACTCTCCAATCGCGCATTGCGCGATCCAGCATTGCACTATACGACTCCCTTGCTACCTCTCGAATAATTCTGCGACCCCCGACCGCCCTTTCAGCCACAGTCTGAGGACTGAGGCGTCCGGAGCCATCGTCTCCAAATATGCCACTTTCATCGCCGACCCTCGACAAGTTTCGCGCACTCCTATGGCCACGGAACACCGAGCAGTCGGCTAGCAATCCGACCATCGATGAGCACGGGTCGCCAGCGTCCGGGCTGAAGTCTAAGCCACATCATTCAGATGTCGAAGTCTCGAGACACAGCAACGCTCAGCTCACGTATTCGACTGGAGCCCCTGAACCCTTTCAGAGTCTTCCAGATGCATCTGCAACTGCGTCCTCGCCGAAGCCAATATCCCGGATGTCGGATCTAGACGTTCTCCACACCCGCCTGTCGAATGCTCACCTCCTTGCCCATCATCAATTTGAACTGCATCCCACTGGAGGTGTCTCTTACAGACCTCACCCAACTAAATCCACCCGCCACGGACGCCAGCCATCGCATTCGCTTTTACCCCACATCCAATCATCACCTGACGCGAAGGGGCCAGGTTTAGTGGAGCTCACAAAAAAAGAGATAGACAGCTTCCAGTCGCTTGATGTACCAAGCGCACTTTGTTGCATACAAAGGGAAGAATCAGGCCTGAGTCCATTCTTTGTCCAATTCAAGAGTCTGAATGAGGGCGCGGCGAATGCAGTGTTTAGTATACAAGCAGACCACGGTGTCGGCAAGACAAGTGGCTTCTTGTTTGTTGCGGTCAGAAACTCGGGAAACACGGCAACTACGATACCGTCTCACATGATCCTCGACAAGGTGCTTCGAGTAAGTAAAGGCCTTCCGAAAAGTCTAAAATCCGAGGTGATTGTCGATGGTTTCATGGCAGATGTGCGGCCGTTATTCGTCGCACCTAAGACGTCGACGGCCACAAGTCGGACTCTAGAGGAGATAGATTTGGATAAGCATCTCATGGCACACCTGCCTGTAGTGCTGTTTAGCGAAGGAATGTCCGCGCTCAAAAAGCTAGTCCCGGCTATACACCCGCTGAACAACACAGCGCAGTTCGGCATTCTACTCCCCAATATGTCTACAGCCCCGGGCCAGAATATCACCTTCGAGATCAAACCGAAATGGCTGGCACAGTCGCCAACTGCACCACCGAACGCGATCCGCTGCCGGACATGCGCTCTCCAGTTCTCACGAGGGAAAGGCACACCAGACGACTACATCTGCCCATTGCGATTGAGTAACGAGGGTGTACTTGGAAACAGTGACGTCGCTCATATAAGACGTTGGGCTGTGAACGCATTATCGCTGCAACTCAAGAACGATGCAGACACGCAATTACCACGGGAGGTAAAGCTCGAAACGCTCGTTGACCGCGTAGTTGCATACTTCATCAATGGTGATGGTCGAACACTACTACTGCATCTCAAGAAGCTTCAGGCGACGTTGGACTCAGAAGGCATACTGCAGCGCTACGCACACTCTCGCGACGACGTCAACTTCGTATACGATATTCGCCTCGCTATGACTTTACGGGACTGCTCGTTGTTTGTGGTTGTGCCTCTCTCTGGTGGCGAAATCACCTCTAAGCTCGCTGATCTCGACTTCAAGTCTGCTGAGAAGATTGATGATTGGAGAGAAAAAGAGGCGACTCTAGTCGATGAAGGTTGGTATGTTAAGAGCCCTGAAGCACACGATGTATGCTTGTTGGCGACAGGGAAGTCGTCATAGTCAGCTGACATCAGCGGGATTCTGACCGGAGAACACCATTTCACGAGGTCCAAACAATTTGGAATATCTGAATGTTTTGGATCTCCCACACTTCCTCGAATCCTGAGGACGACTTTGTTTTGCGGAAAACTGGCGCCTGTCGAATCGGATTAGATGGATGCGGAGAGCATCGCCACACTTGGCAGATCGTTCACCCCACATCACAAGCGTTCCAAGCTCATGCATACGTCACCACCGAGGCCCAAATAATAACGCGCGACGCCGCAATCAGCTCGCGACACGCCCCCAGCTCCCCCATACTCAACAACATGTCTACCAAGACTGCACCTTTCGAAGGGACGACACATAGACCACGGGCGCAGCAACGAACGGCACTCCCAGAACCTGAAGACGCTCCAATCCCTACATATGAGGAAGCAAGCGGCCATGCACCGCCTTCGGGACCTCCGCCAACCGTAACGTCAACCGCAACGTCAGCCGCACCTCCACCTGCGCCAACACCGACTGCACCATCACGTCTCGAGGTTGCACCGCCACCAACCGACGATGAGCTCCCTGGCTACGATACCATAGACCCGAAGAACACCGAGTTCCTGCTCTACAGCACTTTCATACACACACCCAACGGTCCGGCGTATCAACTCTCGTCGCCTATGGACTCTTTCAACTCTCCCTTAAGAATACGACGACTCCGCGCCGCCGAAATACCGCTCGCACACGAACTACCCATACCTTACGATCGCTCACAAACCCTCTACGAAGTTGCAGACCCACCATTCCGCGAGAATGAGTACTACATGGCCGGCAAAAAACCTCACTGCTACAGTGGCACGCTGCAGATTGCATTTGGGTGGAAAACATGGCACATCAGAGAAGTCGGTGGGCCGCAGTCCGCGGCCAAAGAAATTTTGACGTGTAAAAAGGTCAATAATGGCGGTGGCTTGTTCGGGAAAGGCAAATCGAAGAATGGGGCAGTGGAGAGAGACGGGCTTACGGAGCCTTTTGAGTGGAGAGATGCAGGCGGCAGGCTATTGGCGACTGAGGGGCTGCAGTTGCTCCCCGGAGGTGTCGTGCCGACTGTGCGGCTGAGCGAGCATCTGGACAGTATGTGGAGGGAGTTAATGATCAGCGCTTGGGTTGCCAGGCTATGGGCGACTTTCAGGTGATGTGAGATACCAATTCCAGGAGTTTTAGAGCGTGTAATATACTTGTAGTTCCCGCATTTGGAGTGCATAGGGTTGGATATGGAATTAATTCTGTTGCTTAGCGTTGGCAACAAATTGAATCCGTCGACAAGCGACATCCTTCCACAAGTCGACTTTCCAATCCAATCCATGTTGATGGAGCGTCGGTTCAGCGGACTGCGCTGTTCATCGACGTCATGAGGCTGTACCGAGGTTCCCCGCAAAATACACTTCAGTCACGAATAACGTGCGCGATGCAGCTGCATTTCTTAAACGAAATCGTGCATGGACAGTAAGAGATCGGGTGCCTGAAACCAGTCCGTCGGGTCAATTAATCTATGCTCGGGTGTTGTGGATCTTGGACTTGCAAGACGTCAACTTGATCGCAATATGGCCGCCAAATCGCCATTCCCAGATGTTGAAATTCCCAACGTGGATCTCTGGGGTCTCATATTCGACCGCAAAGACCGCGAGTTTGCAGACGACAAAGTGCTCTACCGCGCCGTCGACTCAGACCGCAAGTACACCTTCGCAGATGTCAAAGCACACGCAACCGCGTTCGGCGAGGGCCTCTGCAACCTCTGGGACTGGCAGCGCAACGATGTCCTGGCCCTCTACACTCCAAACGATGTCGACGTGCCCCCCATCATCTACGGAGCCTTCTTCGCCGGTGGCATTGTCACGCCCGCCAACCCGGGCTACTCAGCGGACGAGCTGGCGTACCAGCTCGAGAATGCAGGCGCAAAAGCACTCGTCACGACCAAGGCCTTCTTGAAGACCGCATTGCAAGCCGCGACCAAGGTCGGCATACCAGCCGACCGCGTGATCCTCCTAGGCGCTGAAAAGGACGAAACCCACCGCGTCAAGCACTGGACCAACATCCGCAAGACGTCCGGCGCGCTGCGGTTCCGCCGCAAGAAAGCGAAGCCCGAGGACCTGGCTTTCCTGGCATACTCCAGCGGCACCACGGGGCTACCCAAAGGCGTGATGCTCACGCACCGCAACATCGTCGCAGACCTACTCCAAATCAAAGGCTCCGTCGGGGGGTGGTATTCGGCCACCGCCGACAAGTTCCTCGGCGTCTTACCGTTCTTTCATATCTACGGGCTGACGGGGCTGGTGCACCAGATGCTGCACCGCGGGATCGAGCTGGTGGTCATGCCGGCGTTCGACATGGAGACTTTCTTGCGGGCGATCCAAGAGCACCGCATCACGTTCATCTATGTGGCGCCGCCGGTCATCGTCCGGCTCGCGAGGGACAAGATGGTGGATAAGTATGATTTGTCGTCTGTGAAGATGATTACGAGTGGCGCGGCGCCGCTCACAAAGGAGCTTGTTGATGCGGTGTATAAACGCCTCAAGATCAAGATCAATCAGGCGTATGGCCTGAGCGAAACGAGCCCGATGACACACACTCAGGTACTCCTTTCCCTTACTCTCTCCGCAGAAACCCACTAACTCCCTAGCCCTGGGACGAATGGTACACCTCAGTCGGCAGCGTCGGCAAACTCTTCGCCAACATGAGCGCCAAATACGTCTCAAGCAGCGGCACCGAACTGGGGCCCGGCGAAGAAGGCGAACTGTGGCTCTCGGGCCCCAATATCTTCGCCGGGTACTGGAAGAACGCGGCCGCGACCGCGGACGCGCTCACGCCCGATGGCTACTTCAAGACCGGCGATGTCGGGTTTCAGGACCAGCAGCACAACTTCTACATCACCGACCGCGTCAAGGAACTCATCAAGTACAAGGGCTTCCAGGTCGCGCCTGCGGAGCTCGAGGGGAAATTGATGGACAACGAGGGCGTGGAGGATGTGGCTGTTATCGGAGTGCAGGATGATCACATGCACACGGAAGTGCCGCGGGCGTATGTTGTTGCGGCGGGTGGGAAGGGGGAGCCGGGGGAGAACGAGGCAAAGGCGATTGTGGATTGGATTGGGGGCAAGGTTGCGAATCATAAGAGGCTGAGAGGAGGGATTGTTTTTATTGCCGAGGTGCCGAAGAGTACGAGTGGGAAGATTCTGAGGAGGCTGCTGAAGGAGAGGGCGAAGGATGATGTGCCGCTAGGGATTAAGAGCCAGGCCAAGCTATAGGGAAACAGCGTCTGTCTATTAGCGTGTCATTGCTCCACAGTACCATTCGCGATAGCAGATTAGGAAGGTATTTATTGAGAGCGTGCTGTTGGCTGGTGCTCTACAACTGTGTTTATAGCAATTCTCCCACCACTCGGGTTGGTCGCTATTTCCAACCCGCCGATGCCGCTTCAAGTCATTACAAGCTACATTTTGGCACAATGTTCTAAACATGTCTACTGAACAACCTAGAAGCAAAATATTAGTTTCCGTTGCAGAACATGTATTCTGGGCTAAACGTACCTTCTCTCGTAGCTTGCTTATCCACTGGATAATGCTCTCGCCCTGGTCTGCCCGGTCCTCGACCAGTAATGTCTGTGCCCAGAGCTTCAAGCTCGGCTCACCATCTTCCTTAATGATATACAATGAAGGTTGGACAATGCTTCCAACACCCTTGCTCTTGTGATCACCCGACTTCTCGACGACTGCTCGCACACGTTCGGAGAAGTCATTATCGATGGCTGGCAGGGACGCTTTGCCCTGCTTCAGCTGGGTGCGGTCCTCAACACCGAAGACATCGCCAAGTAGGGCTGGGACAGTGTCGCGGCCGATCCACAGGAACTGGTTGACACCGTCATCAAGCAGATACAAGCCGTACGGGACAATAGACTGTGACGAGAGGTTCATCAGAGGAGGCATTGTGATCTGGCCAGTGGTGGGGTCAGGAATACCAGCGTCATCAGGCATGTCCTACAGTTGTTAGTTGATGCTTGTACTATCATGTTGGAAACTTACGTGAAGACTGTAGAAAGCCGGGTAGATGTACTGAACAAGTAGGCGCAGGGGCAATGTCGACAGGAGGTCGAGCGCAGCCGAGCGGAGATCGGAGGGAATTTGTGCACTCTTGCGGAGACCAACGTTCTTGATCAGACCCAGGAACAGAATTGGCAGAGCACGCAAATTTTGCGGCAGCTGAAGGCCACCACCTCCCATGCTACCACCGGCCAACTCTTTTCTGTATGTCTGCAGAATCTCAATGATCTTGCCCTGCAGAGCATCGCGAGCCGCATCCAGTCCACTTGACAGAGCACGCTCCGCAGCCTTGTGGGTGAAGTAAGTAGTGATGGCCTGAGCGTCGGCTGAGGCGTACACATTCGCGAGGTTTTCTGTTGTGGGCACTGCGAGTGTGAGAACCCTGATACGGCGCTGACCACTCGATGTCGTGTGAAGAACGGCAGCCTGGAGACAAGCAAAAGGCTTGCTGATCGTCTCGTCGATCGCAACCTCAATCACAACAGCCTGATCCCTTGGGTATGCGGGGAAAGCGCAAAGGTCCGAAGAACGGTTGAAGAAGTTTCCGTAGAAGGCAGACATCCTCAATCCGGTCGTGGCGCGTACTCGAAGAACAGCCTCCAGACCAATCTCAGCAGATAAGTAATCAGAAAATTCCTTGGCAATCTTTACGACGTCTTCTTGCCTGGCAGCATTCCATCCAGGGTAAAAGTATGTTTGACCTGCTGTGAATCGGGGCAGGTTGCTGAGTGTCGCGACGTCCTGGTATTGGGACGAAAACAAGAACATATCGACCGAGACCTGGTTCTTAGAGCATTCTACGGCAAACGACTTATACCAGTTGTTAGCTGGTTGCAACAAACTGCCTTCCTTCCCTGTGCCCAACAAGGACTTGTCTTCTCTCGGAGTCAGCGCAGCGTGTCCAACGTTAGGAAGCGAGGCGCCAACAACGGTGATCTTTCCACCAAGAGGAGAGATCAGCTTGTGCGCAGATCGAAGAGCAGAGCCAAGCGCGAAGCCGGGGACGTGTGTGTTTTGGAACATGGCGGGAAGGCGGTCGAGGAAGTTCTCGATGTTGTTGCGGCACTGGCTCAGGCTGACGAGCAGATCTGTAGGCATGGGAAGATACGGCTCGTCTAAATCAGAAACAACAAGCTGGTGAGCGTCGTTGCTCTCACTGCCATCCGGTGGGATAGAGAAGAAATGCAGACTAGAGTCGACAGCCATGAAACCGATACGCGTCCTGCCGTCTGCATTCGGTATCCTCTCCAATGCCTCCTTGATGACACGCGAGATAACAGCAAGGAGACCGCTGTTCACCGATGCTTGTGTGCAGTCCAGAAGGATGTAGTAGCACAGCGGCTGTGGAGGTCGGACCATGTATTCCTGCGGCGCGACGAATTCGGTAACGGCGTAGTTGAGCTCAGGGCGCTGCCACCTGTCAACGCTCTTTTGTTGTGCTGCATCCCAGTCGAAGGCCTGGGGAACGTCGTTGGTCAGGTTGCACATGTTGCACCTCCACCTGTGTCCGTGATCGAGGAACGAAACGAAGGGGTTGATGTATGCTCGGCATCGTCGGCAGCGACTGATGACCTGGTCGTGGACGACCGGCACAGGGTCCTCCGAATCGTGCAAGCTGGCGTACGGGCTGATGACCAGCGCAAACGGCAGCTTACTCTTCTTCAGCAGCGAGTTATTGGTCGGGATGGTGTTCAGAGTACAGCGCAGGTACTTGCTCGACTCGTTTGCGAATTCGGAGGGCGTTGCGGCGGCGTTGGCGGGGAGGTTGATGGGCGGCGGGGGGTTGTACAGCTCGGAGACGTGGAAGGGCTGGGCGATCAGGTCCGAGGGGAACAATTGGTTCTGCGAAGCGGCAGTAGCTTGCTGCTGCTGTTGCGGTGCTGCCTGTCCCTGCTGCGGGCCCAGGTTCATTTGTCCAAACTGCTGGCCCAGCGCGTTGGGGTCCTGGGCTGGGGGCTGGCCATATGCGGGCTGGGCGCCGTAGCCCTGTGCTGGCTGACCGTATCCTTGTGCTGGAGCGCCGTAGCCCTGAGCTGGGGCGCCATAGCCAGGCGCAGCAGCACCATAGCTGGGGACAGCTGGCTGAGGGGGAGGCGCACCGCCAGCGTTCAGTCCAGCGTTGGCTCCGAACTCGTACGCAGCGCCCGCATATCTGCCCTTCTTCTTGCGATCCGCCATAGTGATTGTAGCGGAGCCTCGAGAGCGGTGGGGTGAAGAGCGAAGCTGGGTCGTGGAGGTATGCCGTGTTGTGATCGAGGCTGCGCAGATACAGAAGTGACGGTGAGCTCTATCTGTCTTCTTGGGTCGCCGCACATTCCGCGCTAGCATGTCCCCGCCAAACCCACGCGCACAGGCATTCGACGTCTTTAAGTACACTACCTAGACCACAAATGAACACCTTTCGCTTTGCTGCTGCTTCACGGCTTGCATCAGGCAGCAGCTATTTCGCCATATCTGCCACTTTCCTATCTGCCCCTCCCGCTCGCCCTGTACACTTTCATTGAGCTGCTCCCGCATGAAGACACTAAGCACAGCCTGAGAATAGTAGAATAGAGGTGAGGTATCTTCATGAACGAACTACATATAGACATTAATCGACCAAATGGTCACTACGAGACGCGGCATTCCGACTACTACACAGGCAACGCTTTCTGAATAGGCAACGAGATAGTTGACTCACCGCCTCAGATTATGCAACGTGTTGGAGCTGCGTTTGCTGAGGCTGAGTGCCCTGCTCGGTAGCCTGCTGCTGTTCCAGCTTCTCTGCTGCTGATACAGGATAGGGAGGCTGGTTCCCAACCTCGGCGCCTGTTACGTTCGACTCAGCATAACCGCCATCCTCACTGGTCCCGATCGTGTCCTGGTATTGAGCGCTGTTCTGCACAGGGGCATTACCAGTGGCACCCAATGGCGCCCCAGGCATTGCTCCTACGCCTAGATTGCCAGCGTTGGAATGGATTGGCTCAACATGCAACTCGTAGTTACGAAGATCGTCTTCTGCATCGTTCAGAACCTGTCTCGCGTCCTCGCCACTTGCGAAGGGAGGGTGTGAATCTCCAGGAACGATCGGCGTGTCGTCCACAAGGTTGACAAGTCGACGGGCATGCTTAGCCAAGATCGTCTGCTTCTCAGCACGCGCGATCGTTGCTGCGAAATACTGATCGTATGCTTCCTTGAACTTTTGACGTGTCTGTCCGATGTCAGCACGTTCCTTCTTAAGGGGGATGTTTAGTGGACGCACAATGTTGGTCAGCTGCGCCTCTGCGACCAAGCTCTGGGCTTCTGCGCGGACAAGCTCCTGTTCAAGCTGAACGATCTTGGTACTTTGAGGCTCCTTGTACTTGAGCTTGGCAATTTCGTCCGAGATCTAAGTTTGTATTAATGAGGAGCGCACTCAAGGGTGACCGAGATCTGACCTTAGCCTTATGGTCTCGGCTGGGCTGCACTGAGCTCTCGGTATTACGGATCTGCTTCAGGACTCCTCGATAATCCTCCAGCGCTTGGGCATAGGCATCCTCCTGTTCTGCAATCTCCGCCATGAGAACGCCGAGTTTGTCTGAGACCTCTGAGATGGATTCATCCTCTGTCGCTTCACCCCATTCTGAGAGCTGTCTTGCAACACTGACTTGTTCACGAGCAGCGGCCTCATGGGCGCCTATCACGTGGTTCTCGGTCTTGATGATCTTGTACAACTTCTTGGAGAGCTCTGGCTGCTGAGTGCCGCGCAGAGATGCCATGGTAAAGCGGTGCTTTGACGGCTGCTTCTCGGAGACGCTAGAGGTGCCCTTCTTGGAACGGACGGAAAGCGATCGATTCCTGTGCAGGGACATGGTTAGCGGATGGGTTCGGTGTGTATCGTGAAGACAACTGCCGAACGCGTCAAACAATCCTGGATCTGCCGAATGAAGGGGTAAATGAATTCTCGGGCGCAATGGCAGATCACCACTATACACTTAGGGGGGCCGCGACTTACATCTTGGAGATCTTCTGAGTTTATCTTTGTGTGTATATGTTATTCTGTTCATTGTGACTGTTAGCCATAATGCTGGATGCGGAGTCTGCGTTGCATGCGCTCACGCAGGGATGTGGGAGGCTGGACTGTGGACTGGACTGCGAGCTACCTTTCTCAGAAACGAGGCGGGGCAGTTGGAGCCTTGAAGCTTTGATCTTCGTGGTGCTGGGGTCGGAGTATGAGTCTGATCGAGGTTTCAAGGCGGGGGACTGGGGTTAGTCGCCAGGAAGTCGCGCAAGAGTCCAGGTGATGTCATAGGAGCCAAAAGCGCGCTGGAAGCTGCGCTCACCAGCCACGCGCCATGCTCAAAGCCCACGAGATGCCGCTGCCACTACGCCGAAGCTACTGTGTTCTAGCGTCCATTATTCTAACGAGTCTTGATTCAACAACTGCCGGAAAATCCCCTCTGCGTTCAAGGATGTGATGATACTTCAATCTCGAGGCTGCCTGAGCGCTTGGGCTCACAGGGACTCCGGCTCATGCCGGAACATCGCGGACATCATAGAGGGTCGTGACACTGATGGAACATGTTGTGAGATGTATAGGTCTTGACCAGACTCACCAGACCAGATATATACAGATCACGTACCTTGTCGTTGGCTGGGTTTTGATCTCCTCTTTCCAAGATACACTAACCGGACAGAGCTTAGCACTAAGACATCTGTTTACGGTTTACTTACCATTTCGCTAAACAAACGTTCAGCGACGAGGGACTGAAAGCTTACATTTCATGGATCGTTGCGCCTTACAGGTCTTGCCAGCAATGTCAGTGACGTTGATGCATCTGCAGAATGAGTTGCTTCTTGCCCTTGCATATGTCAGGCAAGCTACGTCTGGTGGCATGATCTGATCTCCGATATAGAAATCCCACGCGCTTCCTAGCTTTAAGCAAAAGCGGCTGCTTGGTCCCGATAAAAGTATCGTGAAGACAGAAAGTCTCGCTATACTATGGCTATGGCCTAAAGAGGCTCCTTGCGCGACACACAATGGCCACCAAGCATGATGAGACTATGTACTGTGTACTTAGGCGCCTGATCATGGGGAGCACCAGACTTTTGAGCTCCGTTGAAAGCCACCTGGCTTGGGTTGGTCGTGGCAGAGTCTTAGAGCATTCAACTGACGTGATCTTCACTGGACCTGTTTGGTACTGTACGGAGGCCGAGACCATTGTTGCTTACTGTGATAGAATTTTGTGAAAGTTCCATGTCCTGCAGGCATGTACTGTGGTGCAACAAATTGATGGGGCTCCGACTAACTCTTTTTACGCTAGCCACTCCTGACGATCTTAACCTCCGCGGGAGGATTCCTTGCTTTTGCTTTTCGTCGCAGCAGCTTTGGGACAAGGCTTTCGTGCCACACCCGTGAAATCTATATCCAGTGTCAATTGGCTTTGAAGATGTGACACCGAGGTTCTCAATCAAAGCGCGACTTGCGGCCCTTTGCGTCATTCGAACTTGGAATCCGAAATTGCTCCAGTGGCACTTGGCTTTCGCGTCCTCCTGCAGGTGCGAAGATGTGTGGGGAACCGTCCTCTTGCCAACTGCAGCGACGAGACTTAGCATCCTTGTTGCCCCGCCGAAACACTGCTCTTGCAGCCGTAGCGTGGCAGCCGAGATGTTGCACGACAGGGTATCCCAGAATTTAGCAATGACGTTACCTTCTTCCCTCGCATGTTCGCCTCGACTTGGCTACCGACTATCCATCCGCGCGTGGGCATTACTAACGTCCCAGCTTCTGGGCCACCACCTTCCTTAATCAACAAGAGACTTCCCGTCCTGACATACCTAGCATGTTTCTGGGTATCTGGTATCTATGCCAAGACGGATGGCTGCGCAGGAGGTGCTACCGTGACTTACATGCGAATGGCTGGGGTACGACTTCCACAATCGATCCTTCTTACTGGACGAGCAGGCTAGCTTCACAGTCTTGCACAATGTTGAAATTTGAACGGTCAAACTCTGGCCCCATTGAGAGTACGAATCGGTCAGACAGAGTACTGGGCAATGCCTCCCCCGATGCGTGCGATTGGAGCACAGGTGCAGCTCGAGATCATACTGTGTACAGGTGCTTACCCCTTGGTGAGCCGTCCAGTTACAAACATAGCAATACCCCCAAGCATTGATGATCCTTGTCTGACAGCTTCTGTCGTGACGGAGCTGGAGCCGACAGACATCAGACTCCAGGACGCGTGTGCTGTGTCCAACACACTACCAAGAAATCCTATCGACGCTGAGCCCAGCTTTTTCCCAAACGCTCGGTATTACACGCCGACGGCACCGTTGACGCCTCTGCCACATGCAGCACGCGTCCTACTGCCTTTGATCAACCTACGAGGTCTTGGCGTCGCTCATGAAGGTATCCTTGTACCAACGCGGCCGTTTTCGTGCACGAACCTAATCTTTCGCAAGTGGGTCCGGCGAGTTGGCGCATCCCGCCCCTAGAACAAACAGCTGATCAAATCAAGTGGCTTCCAAATGTGAGCAAGAGACGATCGAGCACAGATTACCAGGGTCAGCATCTCGTCATACCATATGGATCGACCAGTGGCTTACTCTCCGCGGTGTGGACGTGTGGATATATAAAGTAATCAACCCTCGAACTTTTTGTTGACGTCTCATCACATTCGACTCTCAACTACAACCACCAAGATGGTCAAATCCGGGCTCATCGCAGCGTTTGCTGTCTACGCTCAAGTCGTTCGCGGAGGATGTCCTTACATGGAGGCTGATACTCGTGATGTACCTGCCAGTCATCCACAGGTCAAGCGAGCGGATGGCTCCTACAGCGTACCTTCGAATACCGACGAGTTCATGGCTCAATATGAGGTCAACGACACCGACACTTACTTGACTTCAAACACCGGAACACCCATTGAAGATCAAGAAAGCCTCAGCGCAGGAGAGAGAGGACCCACACTTTTGGAAGACTTCGTCTTTCGCGAGAAGATCATGCACTTTGGTGAGCTCGACTAAGCACGCAATCTTGCAAGCGCTAACCCATTCATAGATCATGAAAGAGTTCCCGAGCGGGCTGTTCATGCCCGAGGCGCTGGTGCTCATGGAGTTTTCCAGAGCTACGGTGATTGGTCAAACATTACAGGTGCCTCGTTTTTGAGCGCTCCAGAGAAAGAGACCCCTGTGTTCATTCGATTCTCAACCGTCGCTGGTAGCCGTGGATCGGCTGATACCGTCCGCGATGTTCATGGATTCGCGGTTCGTTTCTACACTGACGAAGGCAACTTTGGTAAGTCGACATAAATCGTGTACCGGTCGGTATGGAGAACTTACTGGTTGCCAGATATCGTTGGAAACAATGTTCCAGTTTTCTTCATCCAAGAGTAAGTCGAATCCCCATGAAATTTTTTGTTGCACTACATGTCTGACAACAAACACCAGTGCCATCAAGTTTCCTGACCTGATACATGCCGTCAAACCTAAGCCAGATAGCGAGATGCCCCAGGCAGCAACTGCTCATGACAGTGCTTGGGATTTCTTCAGTCAACAACCTTCAACCATGCATACCCTGTTCTGGGCGATGAGCGGCCACGGCACGATTCGCTCCTATAGGCATCAAGATGGATGGGGTGTGCACACATTCCGCTTCGTCACCGACGAGGGCAAGTCAAAGCTCGTCAAGTTCAGGTTCAGGACTCTGCAGGGCAAGGCGTCGCTTCTATGGGAGGAGGCTCAGATCACTGCTGGCATGAACGCCGACTCCCATCGTCAGGATCTGTTCGATAGCATTGAGAACGGACACTACCCCGAATGGATCTTCGAGGCCCAAGTATTCGAGGAAGAGGACCAATTGCGTTGGGGCTTCGATGTCCTTGACCCTACCAAGATCGTTCCTGAGGATATCGTTCCTTTCACACCACTTGGCAAACTTACACTGAACCGCAACCCCCGCAACTACTTTGCTGAGACCGAACAAGTCATGTTCCAGGTCGGACATGTGGTTCGCGGCATCGACTTTTCCGAGGACCCTCTGCTACAGGGACGTTTGTTCTCCTACCTTGATACTCAGTTGAACCGCCACAATGGTCCTAACTTTGAGCAACTGCCGATCAACCAGCCGCGTATTCCGGTTCATAACAACCAGCGTGATGGAGCTGGTCAGATGTACATTCCCCTCAACACTGCAGCCTACTCTCCTAACACCCTCAACTCCGGATCGCCAAAGCAAGCTACACAGAAGGATGGCCGTGGCTTCTTCACTGCCCCCAACCGTTCTACTGGTGGACGTCTTGTACGCAGTGTTTCAGAGACCTTTGCTGATGCATGGTCGCAGCCAAGACTGTTCTTCAACTCGCTTCTTCCCGTCGAGCAGCAGTTTGTAGTCAACGCCATGCGCTTTGAGACTGCACAGCTCAAGAGCGACGTAGTGAAGCAGAACGTCCTCATCCAACTTAACCGTGTCAGCCATGACGTTGCAGTTCGTGTCGCCCAGGCTATTGGTATGACTGCGCCTGATGCTGACGACACCTACTACCATGACAATACCACTATTGGTGTCAGCGTTGCTGAAGCACCTCTTCTGAAGATTGATGGCTTGAAGGTCGGTTACTTGACCACCAACTCAGCCGGTAGCGACACAGCCTCGAGCCTCAAGGCTGCCTTCGGGGATCTGAATGTAGGTTTCACCGTTGTTGCCGAGCACCTTGGCGCTGGCATTGATCAGACCTACTCTGCCACCTCCGCTGTTCAGTTTGATGCTATTATCGTTGACGGAAGCGCTGGCTCTCTCTTCGCAGCGCCTGGAAGCCTAGCCAACAGCAACACTACTGCCTCAAACAACACTGCTAGCTGGCGCTCGACCCTCTTCCCGGCTGGTCGCCCTCTGCAACTAGTGCAGGATGGCTACAAGTGGGGTAAGCCTGTTGGTGTCGTTGGTTCTAGCAGCGAGGTCTTCTCCGCTGCCGGTGTTCAGGCCGGTACGCCAGGAGTGTACGCATTCGGTGCGAACGCCACAGCATCTATTGTGGACCAGATCTCAGAAGGTCTGAAAACCTTTAAATTTTTGGATCGTTACCCGCTGGATAACTGACTTTAATTGGGCATCTTCTCTGTACATCCTTTTAGTTCTTCATACACGCGCAAACATAATTACACAAATATCTTCACATGAGCGCATTTACAGCACGGTTCTGGCTCTAAACCTGCCTCGATCGTCATCGTGTGCGTTTGCTGCACTGACAGTGTGACAGTTTAGGCATAGCGGCGTTGCGGTATTTCTCTCCGCCAGCGTGCACGAATGAACAGGGGGAGCGATGCGATTTAAGTTGCTTATGAAACATTCCTTGCAAATAGAACTTCCCTTTGGCACGCTTAACATTCCAAGTTTGCCAAAACCTCGTCGCAGACGCGTCTCGATCTCAAGAAAGAAAACCGAGTGGCCTGAAAGTGACTGCGCCACGGAAGTGCGGAAGCGCCACGGTCGGAGCCACACCGCTTACTGCTCTGCTGATTGGCCAAAGTGATTTGATACCCCCGTTTTACGGCCCAGATGATGCCGGCCACCTATCGTATCGTTAGCAATTGCAGGACGAGCGGATACTCGGCCGTAATTGCGTAACGGTGCGTCTCCTGTGCGTCTAGGTATTGAAAGCTACGGAAGGTCTGTCAGCCTGCATGAAACCACACGCGTCTCCTCTTCTAAGCTTGACCTTGCTTGCACACATGCTGTGGCTGTGACATTGCCCAAACTGGATCACTCACAACTTCACTTACTTACTCAGCGCTGCATTCAACAGCGACCGAGTCTGCGAATCTGGCGATATAGTACTCGAAAGCCAAGCTCGAACCTCAGGGTTGTCACCAAGCGAGCTTCGACTGCAGGTACCATGGCGACCACTAAGCGACACCATTCTCTTCTGCATCGACACAACAGCACTCGCAGCTCGAAAGAACAAATCGCGTCCTCTCCAGATGTCTTCGATGGAACAGATGCCGTCACTGCGCATAAGAAAGTAGCAGTCTCGAGGGTAGTAGAAGCGTATGATGCCCTCCGGGCAGAGAATCGGAGCAGCTCACCTACCATTGAACAAAGCACACCCGAGGACCCATTCGCGTTTGAGTCACTTGTCGTCTCACTACCAAATGGCGAGGTCCGCACATTCAAGTACTTTGTACGGAAATGGGACCCTAAGCAACATGCGGACCCTGAATTCGAAGATGCAATATCATCCTGGAGAACACAATTCGAGGAGGCAGCACTCAAGCATTTCTTCAGACGCATAGCCCTCTGGAACGAGAGCGAAGAGATTATGCTCGCGGCGAAGCAGCAGAAGGCAATGGATCGGAAGAATGGGAGGCGGAGAGATCGAGCGACTTCGATAAGTAAGATGTGGTCGAAAGAGCGATGGCGAGATTCTGACAACGAGAGTGGTGTAAGAGATGAGTTGAAGCAAGTGACGACGAGAGAGGGTCTGGCGCAGCTACTGTGGACGCTCTTGAACGACCAGACCGATCCATTATGCCCGGAGCTGTTTGAAGTGTGTAAGGAGGCCGTGAAGGCCAAGTATAGCATCCTTACGGTTGGAGGGGTGCAGTAGTCTCTTGGCTGCCAATCTGCGTGGCGTTGTTTAGGGTCTGATTTTGTACATACCTATTTAACTTGCGACAAATATGTCCAAGACATAAAGCTTAAATACTGCGATGAAGTTAATAGAGCTCCCATTCTTGCAAAAGAACTTACCTCAGCATCGGGTGTAGCAACTATCAACGGTTGCTGCTTCAAGATGTGGGGCTAGTTGCGGTGACATCAGCACGATCCGATCCGAGGTCGGATAGGTCCCTCCATAGCCGCCAAAAGCTACCATGGAGCTCATAAGGAAGACCTGTAGTTCTCAAGACCTCATCATCCAACAATCATCATGCCGTTCCTTACTATCAGCAGTAAGAAGGTTCACTACGCAGACCTGAAACCCGAAGGCAAAGATGTGCTGGAGACATTCATCTTCATGCACGGCCTTGGGTCGTCGCAGAACTACTACCACGCAGTCGCGGAACGATTGCGAGCGAATGGCTTTCGATGCATAATCTTCGACAACACCGGCGCCGGCAGATCCCCGTATACTGGTGAACAAGCGAGTGTCGCGAGCCTTGGTGACGATATTATTGGCATTCTGGATGCCCTCAACGTGCCGAAAGCAGTTGTCGTCGGCCACAGTATGGGAGGGTACATTACTTGCCTTGAATGAGACAGATTCTGAAGTGCTAACAGGATGCAGCATCGTAGCTGCCCATCTCGCTGCTGAACGTAGCGATCGGATCGTTGCTGCTGTTCTGATCGGCCCTGTATACCCGAACGAAGGTGTTATACCCGTGTTTGAAAAGCGCATCGAAGTGGTTCAGAAAGACGGCATGCAGCCTATGGCAGACACAGTTCCGCAGGCTGCAGTCGGGTCCAAGGCTTCCCCTCTGGCATCGGCATTCATCCGAGAACTCCTCCTCGGCCAGGATCCTGTTGGCTACTGTTCGAATTGTCGAGTCATTATCAACGCCAAACCGCCGAATTACGGCAATATCAAGATCCCCGTTCTGATATTGGCTGGCGAGGAAGATAAGAGCGCGCCTCTTGAAGGCTGCAAGAAAATGTTCGAGGAGATGGGAACTAGCGAGAAGAAGCTCGAGGTCATGAAAGGTATTGGACACTGGCATTGCCTCGAGGCCTTCGAGGATGTCGCCCAGCTCATTGAGGGGTTCTATCACGAGATCCAGTGAGTTGTGTAACTAGCCTCTCAAGTTTCAGAAAAAACGGCAGATAAGCGACCTTTGCCTGACAAACTTTTACACTGAACGTGTAGCTATCATGATACTAAAGCTGGGACTTAGCTAAGTATTACCCATGTCATAGGCAAAAGGTATTCCATACAGTTTTTGTGTATTTTCTCTACTTAAATGTCGCGTAGTAGAACATCTGGCTCCAAGGTAAGAGCCACCGCAAGATTCCGTTCAAGCTGAGAGCAAGACGTGCAACAATTTCGGTACACTCAATAACATACTCATGCTGTTGAGAGACCTGAGAGTCGACATGGTTTGTGTGATCTTAAGGCGCGGCCTAAGAAAGCTCGTTGCTTCGTGGAGAAGAAACAGCACACGGCACGCGTCTCTTGGACTAGTGAACTCAACGCATGAGTTACTTCAAGCACAACGAGTAGCGCATTCAAGCCTCAGGCCGCTTTCTCGGAGTTCTCACCGCTTCTGGTGGCGTGAACGATTTGGTATCATCACCCTCGTGACTAGGTCATTGGTGGTTCGCCTGTTCCCGGTCATCTGCATACGAGACCTTGGCTTGTGAGTGTTCCACCACTGCGACCACAGCAGATGTCCCTGTGCGTGCATCGGATACAGGGGTTCTGAATCGCTTCATGACTGGCGCCAGTCTTCAGAACCTCTTCTGCGGGGGGTTCGTGTTGAGCAGGAATAGGTAAGACCCTTAAAATCTCGTTCTGCGAGCGGTGGTGGCGGCTCTGACATTTCGGGTACAGCCCACGATACCGCGCGTGGCCGTTCTATTGGATCCTGACCCTGACTTTGACGCGCCTACAAAAGTCTTGTCCAGTTACAGGCGTTCTTGGCCCGATGTCGCTATCGATGGCGTTCACTTATGATTCGGTCCTTCCCGCCAAACCCGTCCACTTGGAGTGCGAGGCTGCAATTCGACATGCCTCGAACCTCACCCACTCACAAAGATCGTCACAGGCGCGGCCAAGTGATCTATGTTACTGTTTTTGGACTATTGATAAGGCACAGCATCCATAGCCGCATTCACATGTGAAAATGGACAACATCATACTTCATCCCCCCCCGTGCAGCAAATATCCACGGGGTTGACATGTCCAGTGCACCTGTCATTGTCCGTTTCAACCCTCAAGAGCCTTGACAAGAGTTCCCCATTTTTATTCCGGCACTAGACCGCCCGGACTTCTAGTACACCAACCCCGGAAGTCCAATCTGAGGCGGTGAACTCGAGCTTCAAAGCCCGCCCACCGCCCACCGCACTTCTGCCAGAGATCGTGCCTTTCCTGCACGCACACTTTGGTGTTGGCGAGATCTGGGCCAATCAAAGTGCGAGATCTGCAATTTGCGTCGTTTGACTTTCTTCGCAGCTCCACTAGCCGCTCTGCAACCCGTCCGTTCACTCGATAGTGCTGCGGGTCTCATACCCTGCATCATCTGATTTACCTGCGTCGCCTCCGCGAACAATCCTTGCACACTGACCTTCATTACTCCTCATTTTGCGCTCTTTGCGCCCAGAGATCGATTCTTTTCAATTTTGCATTTGCACTGGTTGCTGGTGAGGCCCCTTTCGTGGGTACCTTCCGTATTTGACGCAGCACTGACGAAGCTAAAGGATGCCGAAATAACTATACCCATCAACAATCCAACAAACATTTGAGTCGAATTACATTACTACGTCACGGCCCACCACCTGTCACCGCCTCTTTATGGATCGCCAATGAATCGAGAAAACTGTGGATTCGTGGAATCTTTTTGTTCGAAACCCCCTAAGGAACAAATAACATCCTTGCATAGAAGCAATACCGCACCTCAACGTTGTCATATCGCAAAGCCAGTCTCACGCTCGGCGGATACTACGGATCTCGTCAACATGTCTCTATCCAGGCCATCTTCTGAAAGACGTCCCCGACCAACGAACCACAGATCCGCCTCATCGTCGGAGAACTCCACCACCAGATCCAGATCGAAAGGCCGCGGCCATGATTCAAAATTATCTTCCCGTCGCACTTCTTGTACCATTGTAGACCCTTCTAGGCCATCTCGACATTATCGTGTAAAGAGCAGCCATGCTACATCACCCGCAAGCCAGGACGTCGACGATGTTCTCGCCCTTCATTTCCGCAGTTGCAGCCTGTTCTCGAATCCTTCTTACCAAGCCAACTCCGCCTTACCGAGTCCAACCTTGTCTCATCAGGATAACCTGGGGTTTCCCGGTGCGGCGCCACGTTTCAGTATGGATGAGATGGCCATGGTTGAGGAACATGTCTCATTGCACGAGGCCGAGAGCGCACGGCTTCCGGTTCCAGCTACCACCACGCACTGGATATCGCCCAGCACACGGAAGCGCGACTACGAGCGGATTGACAAACAAAACAACGGTCTCCGAGGTCTAGTCAGAAGGGTGGTTCCGCGCTGTGTCTCAAGCCCGCCAGAGAGATTCTACGAGAAAGATCAGTCGGACGCTGGATCCGTTCGACGCTACAGGTTGGATGTTGTCGAAAACTGCATCAAAGAGAAAGAGGCCTCACGACGCCCCCAGACGTCGCAGTCGCAGCGGCCCAAGATGAAGTCGCGATGGACCTGCTTCTGAACTCAACACACATACGAGAAACGGCAGTACAAACGTTTTGCATATTCGCGCCACATTACGATACCCACGGCATTTGCGCTTGTTGGATTTTACGCACTATACCTACCTACCTAGAGCCTAGCCCTTTGATCTTTACACTAGCATGTCATTAATTTCTAGTAAATATTTAGTAGATGGCCAAAAGCCGAGAGAAGCCGAGAATGAAGTTATACTATATCATTAGTGCACGCGATCTCTGATGGTGTTCACGGATTGTATGACAAGCAGATGTCACCATGCTTGAAGATGTGTGCAGCCACGGTCTGCTACGCATGAGCTCATACAGGGGTATGATCGTTACGAAATGGCCGAAGTGATAATGCAGACGTGTGTGTGGTATCGCAATATAATATTTCTCATGGCCTAATGCTCACAGCTTAGCCTCCTCCTTGACTGTGCCAACCTTCAACTTCGCCCCGTACTTCTTGAGAACACCCTCGTTATGGTACTGTTTCAACGGCGTTAGCAAGGAGATCGGAGACTGCACAGTGCGAAGTGCGCAAAGTGCGCGAACGCAACGGCTATTAAGGCAAGTGCCACTGCCGGACATCGCGACCGTCGGACATACCTTCCAGAACTGCTTGCTTGCATCCTTGCCTCCCACTCTCTTCAGGATCTTTGCTCCACCAGGGTGCTCATCTACGAAGCTGTCCAGCTTGTATACATCCTGGTCCACGATGATGTAGAGTCCCTTTTCGACTGTGCTGTGCTCGGCGACTTGCTTCGTTGTGAATTGCTCGGACATTATGATCGTGTGAGGCGGTGTAGCGGGTTAAACGTCGTGAAGCGTCGGATCGGGTATCTGGGTGGACGTCGAACGAGCGGTAGGAGTGTAGAGGTGTTTGGTACGGTGGGTATGGGGAAGTCTGGGGCAACGACAGGGTATGTATTTGCTCGAGTCGGCTCGGTGTTTGAATGGCGTGGAGCGACGGCGTTCATGCCGAGGTAAGTTTGCGGAAGCGGTCAGCAATAACCGGGAGTTGTGATTGGTGGCCGCAGCTTATTATTAATCCTGGACGACCGTCGCAGCATCGATGCTACAATTTTTGTGCTGCAACGCTGATCATGTCAGCCGGTTGTTGAGGCAAGGTGCGGCTTGGAAGTGTCATGATGGTAGGGTGCTACATCTTGATCAGCCTCTCGGATTGCAGGACAAACGGCGGACTACATCGCAGTAGGGAAAACGCAGGATAACTCCATAAAATACTTTTTTTGCCTGTAATCTAGGTAATACTTCAGCTTTCGGTATTATGATAGCTACACCGGAATCCACGGTGCCCTGGTTCTCTATCTTGAGGCCTTTCATCGCCGCCTTCTTTGCATCGTGTTGCTTGTAGGCCTCTTTCTAACGCTCCTTGACAGCAACTTCCATGACACGCATCCACTTACAGACAAACAAGAAGATAGAACAAATATCAAGCGCGATTGTATTAGTAGAACCCGAAAGTTCTACACATATTAAGGTAAAACGCTGTCTCTTTGAGAGTTCTCGCATGTCCCAAAGAGATGTCTCATGTTAAGCAATTGGCTCAGCAAACAATTGAGCATGAAGTGTAGTCTATATGACCACCATGGGAGTTGTTCGGATGCTACACCACATCGATCGATTCTGAATACTCGCACAAAACTCGCAAAAGTTTACCTAAATACCTAGTTAACATCCATTGCGAACCGCACAAATACATTTACCAAGGCTTCAGTCGAAGGCAGTCAGTCATCCCAACGTCGTCTCTCTCAGATAACAGAAAGCCTGACGGATTCTAGCAAGGTCAGATGTGCTACATCCTGCTTTCCGCATGCGCAATCTGTGCCTTCCCGTTACGTGTCCGACACCTACGCTGTACTCATGCAGAGCTGCACGGCTTCGATCCACTGTCATGTCCCAATCGGATGAAAAGGCGCCGGAAACAAAGGGCTGGGCCATGTGGCAAGTGCAGTCGTAGGAAAGGGAGCTTGAGTTGCCTTCCGACCACACTCAGCAGGGTCGAAGGCGAGTGTTCGGACGAGAAGACCGACTTGTCTGAGTTGGTAAAGGGCCAAGTCGCGATGAAAGTAATGAGAAGGAAAACAGAAAGCTTGTGCTGAAGGATTGTAATTTGGAGGGTCCTCGACGTTCACTTTGTACCTCCAGTCTTACTCTTTTCTTCTTCCAAAACTTGCAGCAACCTCCGCGTGATCCTGTCTCGCTCGCCCACATCAACCGTGCCATACGCCTCCTTTGCCTCTTTGAAAATCTTCTCCTCCCACCCGTCTCCAACATTCGGCGTTCCCGAATCCGCCCAGCAGCCTTGCACAGTACCTCCGATATTCTCGAAGAACCCCTCAAGGCCCGCCGGTCCTCCACCTGCGTGGTAGCTTTTGAAAGGACCTGCGACCGCCCATCGAGGACCCATAGAAGTCTGTACGATTTGATCAACCTCCTCCACCGACACTACGCCTTGGTCGACAAGGTGGACGGCCTCGCGCAGCAGCGCAAAGGCTAATCTGTTGGCTACGAAGCCGGTCGCTTCCTTCTTGATATGGATGGGCACGCGGCCTCTTGCGCGCCAGAACTCCTGCGTCCGCTTAACGACATCTTCAGAGGTTTCTGGCGAGGGCACAAGCTCCAGTAAGGGCATGATGTGTGGTGGGTTGTATGGATGTACTACTAGCACGCGACTCAAGTCCTCCATCTTGCAGGTCTGCTGAGACGCAGGGATACCGGATGTTGAGCTCCATAGCAGGGCTTCTTTGGGCGCGTGCTTTTCTACTTCAGCCCAGAGATTGATCTTGAAGGGGGCCTTCTCTGGCCCTGATTCTTGGACGATGGAGGCGTTTTTCACGGCTTCCTCCAGCGACTTTGCGATGCTTATTTCGGAGAAGACCGGAAGAGACAATTTGTCTTGGTCTTCAAAGAACTGTGGTAGCTTTTCTTGCACGTATTCGGCGACATCTGTGCGAGTGTCGAAGATTGTGAGTTGCGAAGGGCTAGCTAGATGCGTGAGGTGGAAGGCAGCGAAGGAAAGTCCAATAGTTCCGGTACCTATCAGGGTGATCTTCGTGTCGTTATCCTTAGTCTGTTGTTCTGGCATGATATGTGTGATGATGGTACCTGTTTATACGTGTCCCAAAGTGGGTAGTCTTGGGTGCAGTTCAACCCCGCCAGTCCGCCTCAAAGTGGGTCTTGTGACTACTGCAGCGGCAAAGAACCCCACTTTTCTCCTACTCACAGGGTGAGTGGGCAGCTGTGGCTTTCCTCACGACAGAGTATCACTTCTTCGATTTTGTAAAATGCAAACTCCCCAGCGTCCCCCGTCCATTGAATTCGGACCTTCCTTCGACAGGCCAAAACAAGTAGATATCTGCTATCGCGCTGCCTGTGACGGAGATCTAGATACCGTTAAAGAACCAGTATGGCAGCTTCTCCACAATCCTGAGGCGACATTTCCTGAACGACCACAACCACGATGGCTATATTATTCATTGTCTGAGGCGATTCGGCAAGAGAACGTAGAAATAATTCACTTTCTACTAGACGAAAACGTTAAGAATGGTGATTTTCCAGCCAAGGCTACTGTGCGTAGTCGAGCGTTCAAGGTACTGGAACTATTCCTTCAACGTGGATGGGATATCAACCAGCCACTGTGCCGAATTGAGCCCTCCGTGTTGTGGTATTATCACCAATCTTTTAACAGCCTTAGCCTTTACTCACACATTTAGCGTCCCTCTGTCTACCTCTGATAAGGAGATGGTTATGTGGTTGCTTGACCATGGTGCCAATCCAAACAGCCGCTGCGATTGGGATTTTACACCTACATCAGTCGCCATGCTTGCTGCTCCTCTTGAAACTATCAACACTCTTTTCGAACGAGGAGCAAACCCACTTTGTGGGCAACTCCTCCATTATGCTGTCCTGAGGGATAAATCTGACGCTCTGGAGGTGGTCTGCAAGATTGTAGAGAAAGGTGCACCAATCAATGAGATTAAGTACGAAAAGGAGCTTAAGACATACTTCGAGCGCAAGCCGTTTGGCCTTGGAACACCACTCCACCGAGCTGCAGAGACTGGTAAGAAGGATGTTGTGGAGTACTTGTTAAAGATGGGCGCCGACTCCCTGAAGCTGGACAGCAAAGGTCTGACGCCACGTTACTGGGCAGAAAAGAAGGGCTTCACAGACGTGACTCACATTCTCGAGGAGGCAGAGCGCAGACAGGTAAACGTTGATTCAGTGTAATTTGATCTTTCTAGCGTTAAGAAAGGACGAACTATCAACGGCAAGGATAAATCTGTCGAAGCATTAGCGGAAATCTAGAAACTCTGTAGGGTCCTTTTTTGTACCTACCTATAATATAGATAACACTTGACTGGATTTCAGAATCAAGTTTTTAATAGCCGCAAGTTTTGTATTGAAGTAAGTTGGTTGACTTGACGGTTGCTTATCCGCCATCTTTCCTGAAACGTAAAGTGGGCAGTCTCGGGTGCAGTTCAACCCCGCCCGTCCGTCTACAAGCTCCCGTCCACCCCCGCACGACAATCGACTCGAACATCGCGAACGATGCGCTTGTGGCGCCGAGGAACGATCATGGATTCTTGGGTCGTGGTAATACGATGCTTTGTATTCATCATCTTTACGTTGATTAACTTCGGTGTTGATTCAACCTGAGCACTCTTTCCCTACATCCCTATAGCCGTTCTAGGTTCATTGATTGCAGCAATTCAATATCAGGACATTAAGCGCCATCAGTCGAAATGGTCATATTTAAGTCGCGACAGCCGCCAATTGACTGTAAGTATGCACGTATACTCATCCCACATTATTTGTTTTGATGAAGTCCAGTACCTACCGAGTTGACAGACTGGGATTGGCTGTTCGACTCCTCTTACTCGCCTTTGAACAAATACCCTCCAAATGAACTTGCTGGCTTTCAAAATGCCATCACAAAAGAAAGGGTTAATTGGGCAGACGTCAAGAAGTACTCTACTTACATCGCCACCGCACTTGTGAAGAAGTATGGCCTTAAGGCAGGCGAAACAGTATCACTGTTCGGCCAAAACACTGTATGGTATCCGGTCGCCATGTTTGCAGGTCTTCGTGTTGGCGCAAAGATCAGTGGTGCAAGCCCAGCGTACAATGTCGAAGAGATGACGTTTGCGCTGAAGACGGCGGACTCTAGGTTCCTTCTTACGACACCCGGTAGTATGGAAGTTGCTTCTGCGAGTGCCAAAGCCGCTGGGCTGCCACAGTCGAATGTTTTCCTGCTTGAAGGCGAGCTTCCAGGCTACACTACTGTGCAGGAGCTCATTCGGATTGGAGAATCGTACGGCGACCATGGCCAGAGTCCAGCGTTTAAGATCCCTGCTGGCAAGAAGAATAAGGACGTGTGTGGGTTTCTCTCGTTCTCAAGCGGCACCACTGGACTCCCAAAAGCCGTCATGATCTCCCACCAAAATGTGATCGCACAGTGTCTTCAGATCCAGCAGATCACTCCAAATACTCAGAAAAAGATTATGGCAGTGTTGCCTTTGTTCCACATCACCGGCCTGGTGCATCAAATGCATCTTCCCATCCTTCTAAATGCAGAGGTCATCATGCTTCCGCAATACAGCATGGAGGGTATGCTCAACACCATCTGCGAATACAAACTAGGCGAACTGCTGCTCGTTCCACCGATCCTCATCCGCCTCGTTCGCGATCCAATCGTCGACAAATACGACCTGTCGCACGTAACACGCTTCTCGTCAGGCGCGGCTCCGCTCTCAGAAGAGATCATCCAGCTGCTGCAAAAGAAGTTCCCCAACACAGGCTTCAAGCAAGGCTACGGTATGACTGAGTCGTGCTCATGCATCACCGCGCACCCGCCCGAAAAGTTTGACTACAAGTACGCCCACAGCGGCGGCGCAATTGTCGCATCGACCGAAGTCAAGATCATCCGCCCAGACGGTACCGAAGCCGGCCTCAACGAAGACGGCGAAGTGCTTGCCCGCGGACCCCAGGTCGTAATGGGCTATCTCAATAACCCCACCGCTACGGCCGCGACCTTCGACGCAGACGGTTTCCTGCACACGGGTGACCAGGGTAGCATCGACGCGGAGAACATGATCCACATCAGCGACCGCATCAAAGAGCTGATCAAAGTCAAGGGCATCGGGGTCGCGCCCGCGGAGCTGGAGGATCTGCTGCTCGGGCACCCGCAGGTGGAGGACGTCGCAGTTATGAGCGTGCCGGACGAGTATAGCGGCGAGCTGCCTAAGGCGTATGTGGTGCTGAAGGCGGGCGTGCAGGAGAGCGCCGCGGCAGGGCGCGAGATCATCCACTACGTGAAGGAGAAGAAGGTCAGGTACAAGTGGATCCACCAAGTCGAGTTTGTAAGTGTGCGCGTGCGATGTGCTGGTGCGGTTGCTGACGCTGCTGGACAGATCAAGGAGATTCCGAAGTCGCCGTCCGGGAAGATCTTGAGGCGCGTGCTGAGGGACAAGGAGAAGGCTGGTCAGTACGGATTGGTAGTCCAGGACGAAGCAAGAGCCAAGTTGTAAAAATCTAGGGGGACATTATGGCGTGGTTTGGTGTGGTCCGGTTTGAGTATGGTCGCCCGACTTTCCGATTTCGTCCTATCATTGTAGTTTCAAGAATGGATGAAGTGGGGTTTCGACAGACCTTAGTCGCGACCCCACACTGTCACCTCGATCACCACCAAATCAGATTTTGCTTGTTTTATATTGTTAACATGTTATTCCTGCCTCCATCAAAGCGAGAAACGGGTTTTGTAGTGTACGTTACCCCATCTGCCCTGATCACCTCAATCCAGATAACTAATTCCTAACAGGTAGCGGTTATCACTCCGGATTCTGATCACCTCAGTATCTTCCGGCAACCCCGGTTCGATTCCGGGCAAGACCTCTCTTTTTGCTCTGGCAGAGCACTCGCAGCGTCGATAGACGCAGTGGTTGTACATCAATGTCAGAACGACAGTCGCCTCTGCTTTTCTTCGCGTTTCTTTTTAGCTCCAAATTTGGGTGTCACTTGCACTATCGCTGCTCCAGGTTCAAGTTTGCTTTGAATGCAATGCTTTCAGTGGTGTACATAGATGTGACCAGAGTCGTTTTAGACTTCCGTCTTGCTTTTGCAAATGCCAATCATCCTCAAGGGTGCCTTTCCCATTCGCCAAACGCCTCGCAATATGATCCTTCCTCTTGCTTCTCCAACTTGAGCTCTGAGCTATACAACCCCGACCACGGCTCCTCGATTGCGTAATTGTCTCGTATGCTTGCTCCTGTGCTTCCTTGCCCGTCTTCAGCCACTTCAGATAACCCATCGGTAACTAGCATAACGACCTGCGGTTTCCGACTTTCTTATGATCTTGACAACACTACCGCGCCTCAACCCCAAGTACTTGGCGACCGGATCTGTGGACTGGATCCTAGGCAGCTGTGTGGCCTTGAGACGGTACCTCTTGAGTAGCTGCTGCTTCTCCTCCTCACTGAGCAGAACGTGCTTAGGCACCAGCTCGTGCTTTGTAATGTTGACCAGCAGATCTTGCTCAACAAAGACCTCGACGCCGCCCTTGGGACCCTCGCTCATGCTGGCCGAGCCACGCAGCAGACGGATGGCCATACCGGTCATGGGCTTGACGGTGACCATGATACCCGAGTAGAAGGTGCCGTTGACTAGATGCTGCATGTAGTCGCGCAGCTGCTTCAGGCCGACGTTCTCGTCGCTGTTGAACTCAATCCAAATGGTGCCAATCGTCGCCCGCGGCTCGGGGTCCTTCTTGGTGGGTACCGCAGTGTACTTGGCAAGCATCTCTTCGCCAGGCTGGCAAGAGAAGTTGAGGCGCGAACGGCTGTGATAGCATTAGTACGAGCGCTCTAGAGGTGGTCTCAGGTGGCTGCATACTCGGGCTCGCCGTCTGCACGGCCGAACTTGATGGCAAACTCGTCCAGAGACATGTTCATGTCGTCCTCGAGGACTTGGTAGCCCTTTATCTTGTCAGCGCCGTGATCCATAGCGTGTGCAGGCGCCGGCGCATCCTACTCGGTCATGCATCATCTCCTTGGTCGTGCGCCAGACCCTCCACATGCGGATCAGGTTGGCACTCGGTTGCCTCTCGTCAGACATGGCGGCGGCGGTCGCTTTAGCGGGTGATGAGGCGGTGGTGAGAGGGTCGAGGCGGTGGCAGCAGCAGCTCAGGTAGGCCAGTGCATCAAAGACGCGCAAAAGTTCAAAGGCCGCCGCGCCAAGCACATCTCGACGTGCGGCGCTGCGCTTTCCCTGTTGCGCTCTAGTCCCCGCCGACTGCTGCCCCACCATGGAAGCTCCCCGAGCTCGCATCAACAGGTGAACATGACATCTTCAAACCAAATCCCAAACCTCAGAACACTGCTCGGATCCGGCCGTGGAGGCGCCCTTAGAGGGTCAGGGCGCGGACGAGGTGGTCCTAGTAGCTCTAGCGACGAAGTCCGCGACCATGCAGTCAAAGGAACTGACCAGGATGCGGCGGGGAGCAGGGTGAGCTGTGTCGAGCTGGGCTACCTGCACGATCCATATGCAAGGCTGTTTGCAACACAGCCGTCCACAAGGCGACTGCCGTTGCTGAATAGAGGTATGAGCTGCACCGCCTCTTCATTCGCACTACTAACAAATACAGGCTCCTACGTTCGCACGTCGGCAATCGACCTCCTCGTCACCAAGTTCCTCCTCACACATCCTTCCTCGACGAAGCAGATTGTGTCGCTCGGTGCTGGCACTGATACGCGCTTCTTTCGCCTTCTCGACGCCTACCCCGACGCTCGTCTCGTCTACCACGAGATCGACTTCCCGACCAACACCTCGCCTAAGATTGCCTGCATACAGAGACAGCCAGTGCTTCATCGCAAACTGTTCGAGATACCCAAAAACTCGACATCATACCATTCCGCGACATATAATATACACGCTCTCGACCTGCGCGCCTTAGCCGCTCTTTCAGACGATGCGTCGCTGCCCGAACTACCAAACCTCGACCCTACTATACCCACCTTGATACTCTCCGAGATGTGTCTTGTGTACATACAACCTCAGACTGTTCAATCCATCATCTCTACCTTCACCACCCGCTACCTCACACCCACCACGCCCGCGTCCCTCATACTCTACGAACCGATACTACCCCGAGACGCTTTTGGCAGAACCATGATATCGAACCTCCAGACGCGAAATATTCATCTTCCCACGCTCATGGCATATCCAGAGCTTGGCGACCAGCGTGCGCGATTGAATGGGTACGGCTTCAAGAACGGTACGAAGGCGGCAGATACCGACTTCATCTGGAAGCACTGGGTGAGCGATAAAGAGAAGGAGCGCGTTGCAAGCTTGGAGATGCTGGATGAACTTGAGGAACTAGAGCTTTTGCTCAGGCATTACTGCTTCGCCTGGGGCTGGCGAGATGGGGAGAGCGACGTGTTTTCGAAGGCATGGGCAGACGTGCAGGAACAAAGTTAGACTGTTCCTGATTCAATGAGAATCGGAATTCAAAGCAAAATTAGATGATACCCAAAAATTGGTCACATTAGATTGGTCTTGAAATGATGTTGAAAGCAACACGTGCACCCGCGACCAGCCAACTTAAGCCGCGGCGCGCTAATGGCCGTTCGCATCGTGCCTGCCCTTTCATGATCAACAACCACGAAATCACGAACAAAGACTGTCGCAACTCACCCCCTTTGATCGCTCGGGGGATGTCGTAACTCTAGGTCGACCTTGTCTCACGGCTGTCTCCCTCTAATCCAGCGCACCCGCTTTGCGACAAGTCAACAAACAATAAAGACATCAACACAATGGCCTTCAACAGGGCCAACCAGCCGAGCTTCAACCTCTTCACTGGGGTTGAAGAGTCGCCGCCGCCACCTGAGCCTCTACGACAGACCTTTCGAACCACCATGCGCGCTTCAATCGCAACGAATGCGCCGCACACCGTAGTGCCAGATAATCCTGTCAACGAAGATTTGCGCGCGCAGCTGAACACGCTACGCTATGAGCTCGAGACCGCAAAACAAGAAAAGGCAATGCTAAAGATAGAGCTCGACCAAGAACTCAGAGATCTGCAAAGTCGAGTCGAAGCCGAATCTCGCAGATCGCAGCAAGCAGAAGCAGCGAATGCCCAGACAGCAAAGAAGTACGACGTGCTGTCGAAGGAGCTATCTGAGGAGCGAACACGAACCGAAAACGAACGACGCGATCTCGAGAGGCGGCTGCGACAAAGTCAAGAGAAGGCGCAATCGTTACAGGAAGACTGTGACGAGGCCAAGGAGGATCTGGCGACATCACAGCGACAGAACGACCACAGATACAACATCCTGCAGACAGAGCATCAGCGCCTGAAGGACAGCGTGGAGGACATACAGACAGACTTGGTGTCTAAGGTTAATGCGCTGCAGGCGGCGCAGAAAAAGTTGGGAGAGAGCGAGGAAGAGGTCGGAAAACTTGAGGCTGAAGTGTTGCGATTGAAGGCTATCACAGGCGACGCCGAAACTCTGTCTGTTATCAAGCGAGAGCTGTCGGATCAAGTTGCGCACATCCAGAAGCTCGAGGCGTTGACAAGAGAGCAGAATGCTGAGCTCAGGAACTTCCGCCAACAGCACAAGGCCATTGAGGTTGTCGAAGAAGAAAAGAGATCACTTCAGACGAAGCTGCGCATGATGGACGATCTACAACGACAACTAGGTGAGGCTGAGATGAGGAAGCGGGTGCTTGAGGATGAGCGGGATTCGTGGACATCATATCTTGAAGCCGAGGCCAATGAGGACGGAGAGCTACGATTCGAGACGCCTGAGGATCTAGCGCGAGCCTTCATCCAGGAGCGGATAGATAAGACAGATCTACTGAACAAGCTGGGCGAGGTCAAGCCTGAGCTCACCGTGAAAGAGGCCAACATCCAGGCATTAGAAGACGAGAAAGCCAAATTGCAGGCTGAGATACAGCAGCTGAAGAGTTCTACGACAACGAGCAGCACACCCAACGCGAAGGAGGCACAAGCTCGTGCTAGGCTCGAACGCCAAAAGACATTAGCAACGAAAGAGGTTGAATTCCTGCGCGCCCAAGTCAAAGCTTTCGACGATGAGGAACGCGAGATGCAACCCGATTCCTACGATGCAGCAAAGACACAGCGCATCCAAGAACTCGAAGCTCTTGTCGACGAGCACCGCAAAGAACTGAACACCCTCCAAAAAGAGTTCAACAGCATTGAGAAGCTCACGCCAACACCTACCACGGGGCAAAAGCGTCCTCTCGAGACCGACGAAACTGACGAGCGTGTCGGCGAACTCCGCCGCAAAAACCGCCAACTGGTCGAGGACCTGTCGACCCTTGAGAAGAAGCTCAAGCTGATCCAAACCGAATACAAAGCGCAACACAGCCAACTCAAAAAGCTCAAAGAGTCCTCGCGCACACGCGTTCTCGAACTCAAAAGCAACCCCACCGCCGACGCCGAAGCCCTCAAGCTCTCTACCGTCCGCACTCTGCGCGCCGCAAACACCCAGCTGCTCGCTCAGCTTGAGCGCGCCACCCCGCCCCCCAAAAGCGTACCCTTTGCTACCTACGAGGCCGCCCAGGACGAACTCGAGGAGCTGCGCCACTCGCTCGCTAGCAGCGAGAAGAAACAGGCCCGCCTTAAGCAGATTTGGGCTGCTAAGAGTCTCGAGTTCCGCGAGGCGGTGGCGTCGATTCTGGGCTGGGAACTCAATTTCATGCCAAATGGTCGCGTTAAGGTGACGTCGATGTTCAAGCCAGCGGACGACGAGGGCGAGAACAGTATCGTGTTCGATGGCGAGAATGGGACGATGAAGGTCAGCGGTGGCGAGCAGAGTGTGTTTGCGGGCGAGATTCGGGATCAGATTGTCTACTGGGTCGAGGGCAGGAAGGAGATACCATGTTTCCTTGCGGCGCTGACTTTGGAGTTCTGGGAGAGAGGGCCTGGGGCAGAGATGACTATGAAGCTGTGAGATGGGAAGGATTAGGACAGTATAGGCTGAAGCGGGCATCAACGTCATACGGACAGAGGCTGAGCACTATCAGGTGGACGATATCCATGCGTTTTTGATCAGATTTACGAAGTAATATACCATGCCACGAGATGGCAGCCTTTTTCAACACCTGATTTCTCTGCGTCACTTTCACTCCACTCATAATCCGCCACTGCCATTAAAGCATCCCCAGCCTCATCAACTCACTCTCCAACTCCGCCTGCCTCGCGCGCCTCGCATCCCTCGCCCTATCCCAACTCTCGCTCCTCACCCTCCCATATCCCCTTCCAGACCGCACCCACTCCGTCGTATTCTCATCTCGCCCGACCGTATGCCGTCCGACCTCCATCCTTGCCATCTCCACATGTCCGGGACCTCTCCTCCACGCCCTTGCGTCACCCCGCGCCCTTGCGCTCCAGCGAAACCACCACAGGTACCCAAACACCCACAGCCAGAGGAAGACGCCCAGTGCGAGGATATCGTAGAACACGAGCGCGAACGTGGCTGCGGTGAACCAGTTAGGCCACTTGGTGATGGACTCGGAGCCGGCTGTGTCGAAGGGCGACCCCGCCCCTTCCTGCCTGTGGTCGTTCGGAGCTTCTTCGTTGCGCCAAGCCTCCACGACAGGTGTTGGTGTTGGTGTCGGGTTCGACAGGGTGATGACGATGACTGTGGTCGGGAGGCAAGTGGTGTTTGTGCGATCGAAGGTCGAGGTGGTGCTCGAGTTTGTTGCTACCGTAGAGTCGGGTGCGGGGATAGTTGAGATCAACCAGGTCGAGGAGGCCGTTGCGATCGAGTTGAGAGCTTCACTGGTTGTGGTGAGTAGTGGTGCTGGCAGGACGGAGGTCGAGACGCCGTCAACACTGCCCATATCCAGGGCGAAGCTTTGGAGCTGCGCGGCTGCGCCAGTAGCCAAGAGAACACAGTGAGCGAGTGTGTGACCCAGCATTGTGATTGCCAGTGTCGTCAAAGCGAAGGTAGGTGCTGGTTTCGTGCTAGCGAGCGTGGGACACGAAACAAGAGTGGTACAAAATGAAGTTCTACGGACTACGAAAGTGATGGAGAAGGTGATGTGTTCGGGATGGGAGCAAGCCTGGTGACTGTTGTTGCGGGATTTGGAAGTCGCAGGTTGGTCTGTCTGAGTGAGGAAGAAGGAGCAAGGTGAAGAGGGAAGGTGAACGTGAACTTTGCACAGCTTGCGCAGCAGATGCAGATCAATAAAAGTGGCCTATGTACAGAACATGTGGTATCGCCAGACTCCAGGTTCTTCGAGTGGAGTGCTGTTTAATTTCAAATCAGCATTGGGTTAATCGATTTTCTTTGGCGCGTCAACGTTCACGAGTCCTTGTCCCAGGGCAGCGCGAATGTCCCAGTCCAGTCCTCAACCTCCTTCCGCAGCTCGAGAATGTCAGTGATATCGTCGCCCTCACCAACGTACTCCTTGAAGGCCGCAACGCTACCGGGATTCTTGCGGCCACTCTCCTCGGCCTTCTTCTTTGCATCCTTGTCCAGCTTCTGCGTGATACCAACAGCGCGGTGAACAACGTCAGCCACACGCTTGAAGTCCTCGGGCTGGAAGCCACGAGTAGTCATTGCAGGAGTACCCATGCGCAGACCACCAGGCTTGAGGGCAGACTTGTCACCAGGAACAGTGTTCTTGTTTGACGCGACACCCACAAGCTCGAGAACGCGCTCCACTCGGGCGCCGTCGACACCACGATCCTTCAGGTCAATCAGCACAAGGTGATTGTCGGTGCCGCCGCTGACAAGATTGTAGCCCAGACCACCGTTCTCCTTCGAGTCACCAAGGCGCTTGGCGAACGCCTGAGCGTTTTCGAGGACTTGCTGCTGGTATTCCTTGAACTCCTTGCTTTGAGCTTGTTGAAGCGCAACGGCAAGGGCGGTAATTGTGTGATTATGAGGTCCTCCTTGGTGGCCGGGGAAGACGGAAGAGTTGATGGGACCCTCAAGGTCGTACATCTCCTTGTTGCCTTTCTTATCGACGCGTCTGACGCCCTTGCGGAAAAAGATCATAGCACCTCGCGGGCCACGCAGAGACTTGTGGGTTGTGGTTGTGACAATATCAGAATAAGGAAAGGGCGAGGGAATAACGCCAGCGGCAACAAGGCCTGAGATATGAGCCATGTCGGAGAGAAGGTATGCGCCAACCTCATCTGCGAGCTTGCGCATGCGCTCGTATTCGATCAAGCGGCTGTACGCAGATGTGCCAGCCACAATGACCTTAGGGCGGTAGAGGTGGGCCAGCTCAGCCATCTTCTCGTAGTCGATGATGCCAGTCTTCTCATTCAGCCTGTATGGGAGAGTCTCGAAGTATTTGGAGATGGCGGAGATCTTCTTGCCGGGAATCTGGTAGCCGTGCGACAAGTGGCCGCCGTGGGGAAGATCAAGGGCGAGGATACGGTCGTGGACGTTCATGACGGCGGAGTAGGCGTAAAGGTTGGCAGGCGAGCCAGACAGCGCTGAACGAAGGTCAGTTTCAAGTTGCGCTAACAATACAGATTCACTCACGCTGCACGTTAACACCCCATTCCTCGGGGCTGAGGTTAAAGGCCTTGAGCGCACGCTCCTGGCAAAGACGCTCAGCCTGATCGATGAACTCATTTCCTCCGTAGTACCGTTGTCCCGGGTACCCTTCCGAGTACTTGTCTGCACATCGATGTGAGCTTCGTTTGTTGCGTGTGATGTGTGACACATACTTTGCATGACACTGCCGAGGGCATCGAGAACAGCTTGCGATGTGAAGTTCTCAGAGGGAATCAGGTTGATAAAGTGCTTCTGGCGCTTCTTCTCCTACAGTACGAGCATGGTAAGCTTCAACCGCGTATGGAGCTTGGTGGCGTGAGTCGTACCTTCTCGATGATATTGTAGACAGTAGGGTCGGCATCCTCGAGGTCTTGAGAAAGCACCTACTCAAGGTCAGTCAATTGCCCGTTCCAAAGCTCTAAAGCTCATGCTACCTTCTGCTGTGCCTCCAGCGAGGTCGCGTATCCCCGCCATTGTCGCTGTAGTATTCTTGGATGGTTTGTAGCAACTGTGCGACGAGCGAGTTGGCCTAGAGGCGCTCTGCATACTGATCTGAGAGACGCCATTGCTGCAGGGTGTGTACCGGGAATTGAAGGCGCGTCGCGGCCTTTAAAGCAACTTGATGCGATTACTGGACCTGATATCCGCAAAGGGCAACAGGACGATGGGGCGGCAATCGGCGGCAAAAAGCGCAACGGCCGGCGTTTCCCTTTCCCGACGGCCGTGCCTTAAAACTTTTCCAGCCTCGCGTCTCTCTCTTGTTCCTTACAACTAAAACCTCGTGATTAAATGCTTTCAAGACAGCTTCATTCTCGCTCGGCCGGCGCAAGCTGGCTGACGCGGGTGCTGCTGAGACGCTGCGGGCATCACCACCCAAGAGCAGACGAGAAACCTTATGAATGGAATTAGTTGTGCGCTGCATCTGGCAACGCCAATGCTGGCCAGGTTGATGTGAGAGTGACGACGACTCGCAGCCATTTCAGGTCGATGGCTTCGTGTTGCCGTCTCACTCGAGCCATTTTTACCGTAGGTAGCAATTCAATTGATTCATCTCGTCTTCATCTTTCCTGTGTCAGTACATCCTATCTCTATGCCTTGCCTTTACGCCTTGCCTCTCTCATGTGGCTTGGCAAGCCAACGGCAGCTTCACTATGAGTGCACGACCACGCATCGCCGTTTCCTTAGGTACTCACAACAACAACGCGTGCCTGCTAGTTCGCGTTCGTTTGACCGACGCGTCAACAACCTCGACTTCAGCGCTGCCTGCTGCAGTCACGCACCAATCTCACCGCTACACGCGCAAACGGACAGCAGTATTAAAGATGCCTTCCTCTACATCGAGGGGGTCATCCTCTCCCCCACCACTGATCTCTACTGAGCAGGAAGGCAGCCCTGAGCTTGAAAGTCCATCGAAGATCACTCAGTACAACAAGCGAACCGGCCGCCCTGTACGCCGAAGCGCTGGGAAAATGAAACGTGATGCGGGGTATGTGGATTCTACCGTTATCGAAGAAAAAGATTTCATACCGTTTACCTCCGAAGACGAGAGTGAGGAGGACGACAGCGACAAGCCAAAGCGCAAGCGGAAACGAAGCCCATCCCCACCATCTCCACCCGTTGATCCTATCATCTACAACCCACGTCTTGATGATCTGACGGATGACGAGACAGTGAGTGCGTTTCGCCGCCGCACACCGAAGAAGACACCTGTTACCCTTCGGTTCGATGTACCGTTAGGATACCATGGTCCGCTGCTTGTAAAGCTGGATCCTACTATCTTGAACTCGGAGGACACAGACAAAGGACACGGTATGCAACAGGCAAAGAGGAGTCGCAGAACCAGCCCAGAACCCGCCGCCCCCCAGAAACGGCATAAGGGCTTTACCGACCTACCACCCGAGCTACGTAACAAGGTCTACCGATATGCCTTTGTGCGCGACAGGAACTTCCAGATACCTGCTTGCAAGCCTTGGGGAAGCGGAGATATCTGCCAGTCAGGCCAGTTCTTGAGCACATGTAAGTTAGTGCACAACGAAGGCTGCTCCATTCTATACGGCGAGAACACTTTTGCTTTCGAGAGGCATGAGAGCACACGCGGTACGTTCTACGAGCACAAGCCCAAGGAGATTGGCTACCAGGATGCTCTGCAATTCCTCAAGATGATCGGCCCGGAAAACATCCAGTATCTGCGAGATATTAAGATCATCTTCAACGATGCTCGCCCGTCCGATACGCCGGACGTGAATTCCAATGAAGATCGACGTTATATGTCAGATGCGGTTTTGATCAACGTTCTGCGCATCTTGCGAAATGCCAAGTTGCGCAAACTGTCCTTGGCGTTTATTGGTCGACGAAACCTTCAGAGCTCCGACGTCAGGTTTCTGGGTTATCTAGAGCAGATCAAGGTGGACGAGTTGAAGAAGTGGGTCCAGCCGAGGAGCTACTACTTCGAGCACAAGATCCGTCACAGTGTCTGGATCGACCTCGTCGAGCAGATGGTCCGCAAGAAGAAACTGTATGACACTGAGTAGTGACTCTGCCCATGACCTTTTCTACCGGTATCTGCCTGCTACTCTGGTCACGGTTATATCGACAGTCCTCTTTTCCAACGAAGACCACCCTCGTTTTGGCTCTACTGTCATTTGTAAGACTTATGTTGCGACTCCATGTTCCCGCGACTTCTTATTGGGATACTCAACGACAAGTCAATCTTCTGCCACCCGACCCATATCAGGCTTAGGAAGATGTTAAGATTCTGGTTTATCATGGGTTTTCTGTAGCGAGCACGGTACAAAATTTTCTAGGGAGTTTTATGGAATCAGCATCAGATACCCACATCAACATGTTTAGCAAACGAATAAAATGTATGAATCACAAGTATCCCAATCATTCGCCAGTGTCTTGTAGGGGCGGCAACGAACAAACATACGACGACAAACAATTCAGCGAAAGGCCTGTGAAGAAATTAGCCCTCCATCGAATAATCATTTGATGCAAAGTCTGGTATCTGGGTTCAGTTACATCATATCATCTCATCTTCATAAGGAAGACGTGTTCAGGATACATCATTGCACACAGGCATGTACGATCATTCACTTCACACCTATGTAAAGTCATATTTAGCACGTCTTATGAACTGCAGGATTGAATCGAACGAATCTGTTTAAAAACGAGACGTAAGATCATTGACTCTTCTTACTCCAGGCTGCATCTTGCCAAATGCCTGGCTAGAAGTGCCAGGGTATAGTACTCAAGCGGTAGTTCCTTTTCTCTTCTTGAACTCCTCAATCCACGCCGCACTCTTCTCCTTCGGCACCACACTGATCCGCACTAGTCCGTCACTGACAACCACCTTCCCACTCCCCAGCACCTTATGCAGCGCCATCTTCTTGCCGACCTTGATCAGCCCGCCCGCCGCTGTCTCCATGTAGGCCTCCACTTTGTCAACCGTATACTCATTCTCCTCGTCCCACGGCAGCGGGAATATATACTCCAGATGCTCCGGGAGGGTCTGGTGCTCGTTGAAGGCCTTGATGAAGTCCGACTGGGAGTGCGCAGGGTACAAGATCAGGCAGGGATAAGAAAGGGGCGAGGACGGATCCACCGGGTTGGAGAGCTGGATTTTCGCGTCTTCTAGATCCGGCGCTTCGTCGGTTGTCGTGCGGACAGTGACGTTGCGCGCTTTGAACGCCAGGTCGAGCGTGGCACGCTCGGAGGCTGTTTTTTCTTCCCGGGCACGCCGATCGGCTTCGACCTTGGCAATGTAGTCTTGTCGCTTCTTGATCTTTTCGGCGAGGGCCTTGAGAGGTGCATTGGTGGGGTCCAGTTTGAGTCCGAATTCGCATGCGTCTGTGGCCTCGGCGAATTTGTCGAGAGCGAGACAGGCACTGCCGGAGCGGTAGTAGGCTTTGATATTGGAGGGGTTGATGCGAAGGGTTGAGGCACAGTCGTTTATGCATGAGCGATAATTCACTGTTATTGATGTCAGCATCCAACCGTTGCGCAGGGCTGGAGAGCATGGATCATGGTATGCAAGCGAGGAGACTGAAGGTGCAGATTGTTCATTGTATATGGTCGGTCTATCATGTGGACAATATTTGCATCCATCTGGCCTCCTCGCTCGCTCTTTCTCCATACAGCAGAAGACCAAAGTAGACAATGGCTGCTTGCTTGGCCTGATGCTCTGGGAGTGTGTCTGCAAAGTCTTGTGTCCGTGCTCTCACTGTTTAGGACAGAAGATGCTCGAAAAGGAAGTTCAAACATTGAAGACTTACTTTTTTCCAAGTTGCACAGCGCCCTGTTAACGTAACACGCCTCCTCTACGACCTTCTCCTTCTTTGCTTCTTCTTCTTCGTCAAGCTCGACCTCAATGATCTTTCCTCCCTCGACTTCTGCCTCCGGATCTGGCTTCGCCTGCGGTCCCTTGAGCGCTGCTATCGCTTTATCGTAGAACTCTCTTGCATCGTTCCATTGCTTTGCTCGGGCACACTCATTGCCCTGCTGTCGAAAGTTCTCTGCAATCTCGAACCTTGTGCCTTCGTATGCGAGCGCCTTCATAGCCTCAAGCATCATGTTCTCACCACCTTCGCCATCAGTCTCGTCCAAAGTCGTCATGAACAAAGGCATTCGATTCATTTCCGCCAATACCTCATCAACGCTTTGCTTCTTGATATCAGCCATGGCCGGCGGCATGGCCGGTGCGGCTGTTGCTTTCCCATGCTGCGACATCTTGTCTGGTCGACTCTGCTGCAAGTGATTTTGATGTTGTCACAGAGCTACGCGGCCGTGCACTTCCAAAATTTGCGAATGTTCGCTTAGTCAAAGTAAAAAGTGGGGTCCGTCCCGTCCGACCCTTGGAGGCTTGCCGCGAACGCTGACTCTCATCTTGCAGCAAATTGGACAGGGCTACCATGCGAACGCCCAACTTTGATCAAAAGTCAAAACTGGAGGGGCTGCTCGACTAGCATTAGATGCATGGGAGAGCTAGACGATCAAACTCTCCTTTGCCGAACCTCAGGTCATAACCGGACGATCGCGACTTCGTACAGCGATGCAACGCAAATCTCTTGCTCTGTCACAGTAGGAAACGAATTACCTGTCAATGCCAGATTGCTTGCTGAGCCTCGTTACTGGCAGGCGACACACCGGTCAGCAGGGGGTTTATGTTTATGCGTGTGCTCCCTGCAGCTTCGGCTGCAGGTGCCCGCTCCAGAGTCTTCGGTTTTAGGTGCAACCTCTGTCGCCTATTTTGATGATCGCCTCGGCTGTATGATCAGCAGAATTCGGGAGGCCCCTGGAGTAGAGTCCGACATTGCAAGGGGAAATGGTGGTGAACATGCTTTCTTTGGTCGTTCCCATTGCGCGGTCTGGGGACGCGCGACGAAGCTCCCTGCAATCACGATGAAATAGGACGCGTTACACCCGACAAATGAATCGTCATGGTCCTCGGAGCATCCCGCACCCAATGCCAGACGCCAACTCGAACCAGATCTGGGCTCCCGTATCTGACAGGAAGCGCAATTGGACCTCAATGAGACCGATGCTGATGCGAGAAGTCCCGGCAAGGTCACGTTAGGAAATTACCGTGGGTGATCTCGATTTCCATATCAAATCCACTTCTTTGCGGCGCCGAACAAGCCCAGGCGGTCCTCAGACCTCCTCACCGGGTCCAATGCCATGGATGCGCGTCTCACGGCGTCGCACGCCTAACCAATGCCCAAACAGAAGACCAGTCGGGCACTTGTTGTTCATTCGCAGATTGCAGGCTCTGGCAATCGGTCCAGAGCGACACCCTCGAAATAGAGTTGTGACGGAAGATCGTATCCTACACTAGAGCCAACGGTATCGCGCGACGGCAGCTCAAGTCGCATCGCTTGGATCACTCAACGCACACGCCATGGCTTGCCCGACGGTTTTGCTTGCGGCGCAGTGCGAAAGGCTGAACCTTGACACTTGAAACCGCGGGTCATCACGGCTTCATTGAACGACGAGAGCGAAGTGACCAGGTATCTATTCATTCATCCAAAGCGCCACCGCCGATGCGGCGCAGCTTTCATAAGTTGCTGTGCCGCTCTACACCTGTCAGAAACTTGACAGTTAGCCGTTGCTCATTCACAATGTGCATCGTTACGCACTATCACGCTCCTTCAGTGCGCCATTGCCGGATGGTAAGGTGCTCGTCCAAAGTCAATGCTCGTAACCCCCCTGTCGGGTCATTTCTTTTCTATCGTTAACGTGGCGGAGAAATGCGCACCCAATAGGACGTGCAGGATTTCCTGGAGTGGAGCGATGTGAACCAATGGGACCCACCTCTGGCGGTTAACCCCTGACACAGCCTCATGCAGGGAAGCTTGTGCTCACAATGCATAAGCATGGATTCGGGCTGCAAGACAAACCGAGCAGGGCTCTGAAGGGGTACGTCGACTCCATTCGCTGCTTCTGGCAGTCCCGCCTCCCCAGAGGAACGTGCGGAGTTGTGCCTTGTGTCCCGAAGACGAAAGGTGCTGCATGGCGGGCGATCCGCAAATGTGCCCAGTTCGCACCTCGTTCTTCAACCTCTCCTTCCTCTCTATGCTCCGTGCAGGTGACGACACACTGGGATTCGATCCATTCTATTTTCTTTGATTTAGGCCCCCTACCTTCTTTCCTCAAGACCGTTTTGATCTGCGTTATTACTTAGCTCTCTTCAACGCTTCTTCCGTGCATACCATCAACGTTATAGTAAGTTGATTGCGTTCACTATCTTAACATGGGAGCCCCCTTAGCCTCCTGACTATCCATACGAGCGCTTCGCGGCGCTTGATTGCGCGATTTGTCTAGATCCGATCTACCGTTCACGAGGAGCATCGATTAGAAGCATCGATTGTGCCTATATATCACTAACAGGGCACAGATCACGCTACCTGCGAGACATTATTGTTACGCGCCAAAGTCTTGTATCTGACACACAACGACATCTGCTCAACTCTGAGTCCACAGCTTTGCCCCTTTGCCAAAGTCGATGGACATGGGAATGTATTGAACCAACGTTTATCAGCACCACTTGGTTGTGGTACTGAACGAAAGGCTGTAAACGTCTAAACCGATCACGGTCTGTTGCACGCACCACCACGATGACGACCGACTACTTTTCCGATCACGAGGCTTTCATCGCCAGTCAGCCTTTGCCATCTCCAGGAGGTACACTGTACACGCCATCTCGACGGAACTCGAGATATGGAACGCCCGCTAGTGAGATTGCTAGTTCACCACCTCCTCTTCCATCGAGTATGTATCCTGAGACAGAGGACGAGGCGGCCAATAACGAGACCATTTCGATGCTTGATCCACGCCGCTTCACTCCAACGCTACATGCCAACTTGGTCTCCGAAATTTTGAATCTACGACGCGAGCTAGATTCAAAGCACAGGTTCATCGAGGACGTAGAGCTGAACCTCCATACCGCACGGACCGAGAATGACTCGCTGGTGAAACAACTTTCATCAACTGCCAAAGACAATCGCACAGCAAAACGTCAACTACAGCACTTCGAGAATGAGATGCTTGCAGCGCTGGAAGAGATTGCAGGTGAGCGTGATAAACTCAAGGATGTCAACGCAGATCTCAAGTCGAAACTGGAAGTGGCCGAAAAGAGATCGCGTAGCCAGGATGATGACTCGACGCGTGTTCATGACATGTGGGCTCGCGAAAAGGAAGTTTGGGCTGGAGAAAAAAGAACTTTGGAGCGCAAAGTACACACATCTGATGCGCGATTGAAGCTGCTATTGGACGAACTTGCCGCTCATGAAGTTGCCAGAGAAGAAGCACGCTTTGAAGGCGAAGGAGATGACACGAAGGACACCAACGTGGGCGCCGAGAGCGACACTGCCAGTGTGCGCTCGTCGCCGCAAAGGCGCTCTTCCACGCAAATCGGACACCATTCGCGAAACCTGAGTAACAGTAGCTACAGGAGCATCGGTCGAAACTACCGAATGTCACTGATGAGCAATGAGGGTCAGGGTCGAGGCATTGGCCTCAGTCTCGCAGATGAGCTCATTTTTGACGAGGAGGAAGAGGAAGATTTGGAAGATCTCGAACTCGACTCGGACGATTTCCCCGAACATGAAATGCGAGCAAGAAGAGTCATGGAATCGCGACAGGCGATGTATCCCGACGATAAAGCAAAACGCATCCTGGGACTGAGTTGTGACGTCCAATCTCCAAGCAAGGACATCCCGGTCACTGCTGAAGAGTACGGCCAGGTCAAGACATCTCATGAAACGACTCATTCCACGGTAACAATAACGCCCAGGGATATCACCCTAATCTTCCCGCCAACCAAGCCGATATACGTGGATACTGGCGTTCAGCCCTCGCCGCCTGCATCGCCTGTGCTTCCCTCCATGACCGAAGCCTCGTGTCAGACAATCAACGAGGTTCCTGTGCAGCCGAAACCTGCCGATAGCTCGGCAGCTCGCACTGAGGTCGATGTGAACCAAAGCCAGGCAAACCAGCGCAGGAAGCGCACGTCTCTGTTGCTTGAATCTCCTCACCCCTCAAGGAGTGCCAGCCCTACACAATGTACTATGATTTCTAGTGCTGTGCAGACACTTGAGCAGCCATTAAGTCCACCACCAACGCCCAAGATCACCATCCCGACTACCGAACTGCCCGCAACACCTGTTTCACCTATCTTCCAGACCGAGCTTGTATCCTCGTCGACGCAGACAGATTCAACCGAGCAGCATGAGATACCCATTGCAGAAATCAAACGAAGTGCTCCGCCAGCACCGATCCCCATACCGTCAATCGCCATTACTGCCCCAGACTCAGCCCCTTCCTCGCCAAAAGACGCTAGGTTGCCACCAGGGACTAAGACGATTTCTACCCAAACAACAAGCGATCTCGTTGCACCAATGCGATCGTACGGTATTCAGACAGAGCCTATTCGGGTTGACCAACGTCCTATCAAACTACCACCTCATCTCCTGCCCTCGGCTATAACCTCCAAGCCCGGCACCCCAGAGACAAAATTAGAAAGCCCTTTCGCCGGCATCGGTGTAAGAAATGACTCGTACTACCCTGTTGGCAGCGACACCGAGAAATTCCCTCCAAAGTCAGCAGCTCGCCAAGACCTTATGGCCCTACTCGAGAAAGCTGCCGATAACAGAGTGCAGGTGGAAACTCGCTACCCTGGTAACAACGACAACGGACCCTTGTCAAGCAATCATCAGAACGAGCAGCTTAGTAGACCTTTCCGATCGAGCAGCTTGTTCGCTGGATTCGATGGCCCTTCTTCCGACGAAGAGGATCTTGCCGATGCGAGCGACGACGAACACCGAGGTCACCCTCACATGACGCCTATGCTCTCATCGCGCAATGCTAAGAATGGTCGACCAGTGAATCCACCAACCCCTGTGCCAGAGGACAAGGAACCGACGCCGCCGTCTAGAATCTCTGAGGACTCTCAGCCTTCCCATCGTTTTGGTTCTGAGCGTGCGTCTCTCGAGAAAGCAGCAAGAATTACAAAACGTAATTCCTTAGGTCGCCAGCCCAGTATTCGGCGATCGGCCATGATCCAGTCCGGTACTTCAGCGCACATGAAGCCCATCATGAACAATCTTGGTTCTGCCACTCAAGTAAAGCCGCCGTTCCCGGTCCCCATGCGCTCGAGCTCCCGTAATACGCCTTTGAGTAAAAGTGAAGGCTCTACAAGTCCCACACCTGGCCATGGTGGCTCCTATGCTAATCGCCGGATGCATGCTACTAAGCATCAACGGAAGGATAGCCTGCGAAAAGTGCGCTCAGCAGCCCCGATTTCCAGATCAAACCGTTCCCGAAGCAGGTCACCGACGATGCCTACAACACCCAGTATACCTGACACGGATTCCATCCCTCCTCTACCAAGTGACATCATGAGCGCGAGTGGCTTTGGCCACCGTCATCAATTGTCAACCAACACAGCATACACGGCTAGCCAGTCAGTTGCTAGTTCCAACTCGCAATCCAATGTCGTTGATGCCATTGCTGCAGCAATGATCGGCGAGTTTATGTGGAAATATGTGCGCAAGAGGAAAGCTTTTGGTGTCGGTGGGGCAGAGGTTCCTATGGATCGTGCAACTGAGGAGGCCTCTCTTTCGAGCGGTGGAGTACGTCACAGGCGCTGGGTTTGGATCTCACCATACGAGCGAGCAATATTGTGGAGTAGCAAGCAGCCAACTTCCGGTTCTGCTTTAATGGGCAAGAGCGGTCGCAAACGTAAGTACCTAGCATGAGGCACGAAGAGAAGCAGCTACTGACGTACAACTAGTCACCATCCAGTCAGTCCTCGACGTCGCCGACAACAATCCAACCCAACGAAACGAACCCCTTTTCAACAGATCGATTCTGATTTTGACACCTGCGCGTGCCCTCAAGTTCACAGCCGTATCGCGAGAGCGCCATTACCTGTGGTTGACTGCGCTTTCTTTCCTAGCACACTCGAGCGCACCCATGCCCGATCTCAGTGCCATGCCTCAGCCACCACCGGTTGAATACAAACATCAACGATCGGGAGGCGCAACACTTCGGCGGTCGCGCGTGCAGGACTCAGTACGTCTCGCGAAAGGCAAGGCGAACCCAGCAATGCAACGAAACAGGGCACTCAACGAGCCCATGCCTGGTCTATCATCGCTTGCTGGTTTCGACAGGTCGGTAGCAGACTCTGCTAGCCCACCTTCCATTCCTCGAGGGCCAGCTCACGGCCGTAAACGAAGCTCGACCGGCCCAGGTGCACCGCCGCCCAGTATCCCCTTCCGCAGCTTCTCACACCAACAAGTGCCTTCAGTCTACTCCAATGGATCTTCGGACAAATATTCGTCCATGCAACCGCCTTCAGTACCTTCGTCGGTATATAATCCCACCAGTGGCATTGTCAGCAGCCGAACATCTGAAGCAAGAACATCTGAAGCCAGCACATCTACCCGCAGCCACTTCTTCGATGCTATGGGCACCGTGCGTATGGAGGCCTTCATCGACGATGCATTGGGTGATCCAGCGCAACGCCAGGGTCTCTACGTCAAGCCCAGAGGCGCTCGTCACCGACGTAGCAGCCAGTGGAGTGACACCGCACGTGAGCGGCCAATGCGAGCAGCTGGCCTGTACGACGACATCGACAACGATCCTTTCCGTGGTTTCTAGCTGATTGACATGTTGATCACGCCGCGACGCCGATATGGCTGAACGATGCTTTGGTGGTTTCTTCCGTTGACACGCTCTCCCAGTATTTGCATCTCCTTCCTTCTCATTTTATTTCTTATTTCCTTGGCTCGTTTTCGATTTCGTTTGTCCTCATAACATTTCATCACTTTAGCGCAAAAGCATGCGTGTATCATTTAGAACGTGCTCATCTATGCATGTCATGTCCGGAGCAGCATCCCCGGCCTAGATACTTCTCATATCTCTTTTCCTCATCATCACTAGGGCCCAATCGCAAGCCTAGAAGCATCAGTGCTCACGCGCAAAGATACCACACAACATACTCATACCTTCTTGTATAATGCTTCCTTCTCACACGCCCCAAGGCCATTTCGATACCCAGGCATTTGATTAGCCAGGCATTTGCTCAGTTACCGGTCCAGGTAACGTTACTATAGTCCAATACAACAAGAACAATAATATCATTGCATCGAAGAAGTTTTGAACATGCCCTGCCGTGAGGTGATTGTGGATTAGATGACGGAAATGCATCATTATTGCTGACTACAAAGCGCTGCAATGCTAACAAGGACAACCATCAAAACCCACCCTGTACATGCCCGAACCAATCGCCACATCGCCAATGTACATATAACATGCGTGCACATAACAATGCGTCTCCAGTACTTCACAAGGTATCCGGCGGAAAGTCAACAAAATCACGAACCGACATATGCAGATATCACCAAAAGCGCACCCCTCCCAAGCCGTCGCCCTGGAGCCTAGATCTACTCCTTCTGCCCCTCATTAAGCACCAGCTCGACAACCACCTGACACCTCTCGACCTGCGGATGCTGCAGGCTCATCTTGATGGTCCTGTGATGCCCCGTGGTGCCCGACAGCCCGTCGTCGAGACACTTGACGTCGCGGCCGGCGATAACCTGCCGCAGGCGGCCATTCTGCGCATTGCGGATCTCGACGAAATCAGGATCGAACAAGAGCACATACGGGCCGTACATGGCGGCGCTCTTGGCCTTGCCGACAAACTCCATGATGACGGAGCGGCTGATGTCGCCGTTCTTGTTGATGTAGACGGCGCACTCTTCGTAGCACAGCAGGAACTCCTGGTCCGAGAGGCGGAACATGCCGAGCGGGTCCTGGTTGGTGAGGCGCGAGGCGATGGTGGCGACGTGCTGCTGCTTGAGGTCTGGGACGCTCCAGGGCTGTTTCTTGTCGAGGGTCATGACCTCGAAGCCCTTGGCGGTCGAAATGGCGAGGGACGAGTGGAAGAGGTTGATTGTGTAGCAGTCGGCCGGGATGTAGAATTCGTCGTATTCGCGGAAGAACTCTGTGCGGCCGGATTTCCACATGCGAGATTTCTTTTCGGTGGACTTTTGGTACACGGGTTCGAGGACCTTGAAGGTGGAGGAGAGGCCTTCGCGCTTCTTGTAGAAGACGAGGGTGCGGTCTTTCATTGTGCCAGTGGCGAAGAAACCAATGTCGCGTGCGCCAGAGAGTTTCTGGGGTGCGCGCCGTGTTGAGTCGTTGGATGGTGGTACACCGCTGACAGGGCAGACAGCATCAAGGTGATATGCAATCAGAGATTTGTCAGAGATGAGCAGCATGAGACTAAAATGTTCCAAGACTGCGATTTGTGTCACACGTGGAACTTGGATTGCCTGTTAAAGTTAGTTTGGGATTCGAAATGTACCAGACGTTGTGACATACCTTCGTCCAACCTCGCGGGTTGTCGTAGTCGGATATGTAGACTCCAATATCAGTACCAACAGCAACGATGTGCTTGCCAAATGGTTGATTGAAAGCTGTTGCGCAGTTGACCCGTGCTCTGCAGATAGGCACAGGCCTTCCTGAGTTGGCGAAAAGCTTCTCCACCTCATCAATCGAGCGGTCGAGCGGTGTTCCCTTGATAGTGATCCCCCTCTGTGTAGGCATGACACTGTCGTATGCGAACGCAGCATCAGCCATCACTCGTAAGCGGAAAGGTTCAGCATTCTGAGCAAACAATGCAGCCGCATGCTGTGTTTTAGCGTGTAGAATCTTGTCGCACCAATCAACCCGGTTCTGTGCAGATGACGCATAGAGTGTGTAGGTCTCCTTTCCTAGATGCTTGACCTTGAAGGGGTAAAGGATCTTCTCGTCCCTACCGTTGTCCAAGTTCGGGCTGTTCATCATCGTCTTCCCTGAAGTGCCCGTACTTGTTGAGCCCATGGAATTGGACGTCACAACGTGTTGGAGCGAGCCTGGTGCTGGACTACTGGTTGTCCGCCCACTCACTGGCGCTATCCTGTTCACAGGAGCAATGCCCTTCAAGTTCGACCGTACAACAGGATCCTCGTCCTCGCTTTCCAGAACCAGCAGATCCATCGGTATAGGTAGCCTAGAGACATCGTATTTCTCTGATTTGGTAAGTCCGTCCTGTTCCCGATATGCGACCGTCTTTGCCAGGACCAGGTAGTGATCGAAAAGCAGTGCGTGAGTTTCCAGCCAGTTGAATCGGCTACCTCCCATTCTCTGTAGGTCACCCCTGAAGATGAGCTCGCGCCCGAGATGATCCAGATTGAGCTCGACACGTTGCATGCCAGGCCGCAGAATCAACTTAGACTGCAAGTCAGTCAGACTGACCTTGCGTTCCATCTCAGCCACGCGAGCATCACACTCCAGCGTGACAGCTTTAATCTCTTCCTTGGCGATGATCAAGTTGCGTTTCTCATCGTTGTCCACGGTTGAGTTCTTAATCACCGTGTCGATCAGAAGACCATAACGCTGTAACCTGTCGATAGGGGCCTTGAGGAAGTTCTGCCAGGGCAGCTTTTCGGACAGTCGGTTTGCCTGAGCTTCGTCCAGGAAAGCACGGAATAGCATATTCCTGTCGGCCTCCTGGCGGACCAAGAAATTGGCATAAGGAAAGTTGGCGGCATACTCGATATACGCCTGCTTCGCTTTCCTGATCCATTCTCGGAAGATGTCGCTGAAGCCAACAACCCAGGGGCCCTGCTCTTGCTGTCTGTACTTGATTTGTGGAAGGAGATGATCCTCGTTTGCCTTCTTGACGGCGTCCGCTTTACTGAAAACATCGTTGATGAACCTGCTGAGTTTCTTCGGCGGAACAACAGGGGGTTGTGCAGCCAGAAGCTTGTCTCGATAAAGCCTTCGTAGTACGTCCAGTCGATCCATATATTTGTCTTCTCCTTGCACGATCTCGTGTAGAATGTTCTGGCGTTCAATCTCCTTTTTGTGTGCACTTGTGAGGTCGTCCTTCTTCACCTTGTGAAATGTTGCCCAGTCTTCAGACCGAGCAGCAGCGGCAGGTGAATGCAGATCAATCTTCTTCAGTGTTCGCTGACAGTGGTGTGCGTAGCAGCGACCAGAGCTCACGTGTGTGTGAAGCATCGGCGCGTAACAGCCAGCACCTGTCAGCTGGAAGATGACGCCAGTCATGCTAGTTGAAGAGAATTTGAGCCATTCCTCATCATGAACCAGGGTCCCCGCCCTGTACATTTCTTGCATCACGCGGCTACTCAGCGTTTCCGCGTCCGCGATGTTCATGGTCGGAACCTTGTGGGTGAAAAGAGCGATAAGACCTTCTTGGATTGGACTCTCCTTCAGATCATTCTCACCTTCCGTCATGGACTTCAACCAAGCAATGATCGAGCTGAGTGCCCAAGGCTCGGTGCACTTCTTAAAGTCACCAGTGGATAATTTAGCTGGGTTGAAGCGTCTCCCTGTCGGCAAAGTCGGCAAATCAATGGCAACAGCGTCACCGCTAGCAGGCGTCATGGTATTGCCGTCGCTGTCCATCGCTCCACCATAGAATGTATTACGATTGGCAGATTGCCGCAACCTGTGTCCCTGTTCGGCATCTGTCTTCGATCTTGGGAGTGGAATCTCGCGAGGTGGGTTACTGTGCTGAAGTAGAGACGTGGAACGGGGAACAAGTTGCCCAGTTGGTGAGACCATTTGCAAGCCGTTGGGATCGACTGGGTACGAGCCACGAGCCGATGGAGCATTGCGCCAGTACTCATACGTCCCGGATCCCTGTGAGCTGGTGCTTGTATGGTTCATCCGTTGACGGCTACCAGTACTCGCCCCTGGTGGTGGAGGAGGTAGGGGTCTGTTGGTCATTCCAGGGTGATAAAACATATCAGGTGGCTCGCCTGGCATTGCAGATGAGGACTGCAATGTCGCACCGGACATACCGGACATGACAGATGCGGAGTCCATGAGGGTGGCTTCGTCTCCCTCGTCGTAGCTCCGCCTACGCCCGCTCGGCTCTTCCAAACCCCCTGTGCCAAACGTGTCAACGCGTGCGTTGGTCGAGAAGGAAGGGAAAGGATGGATTGGATCGTAGTCTTCACTGGCCGGGTCGGATCTCCGTTGTGACCCTGAGGACGATACTGGGTGGCTATTTCCGGTCGCGAGTTGACTTGGATCTCCTCCGTATGCAAACGAGGGTGCAAAATTGCCCCCATAGAGGCCCAGATCGACTGGTGCGTATTCGCTATCACTAGCGCTCTGCTCAGCTGGTCGGTTCTGTCCGTGAGGAAGAGGTGGCGATGGCATCGTTGCATAGCTGCTGAATAGTCCAGTTCCTCCACTCCGCCTGCGTGCTTCGTCCGCCTCTTCTTGCTCCTCTGCCAGTCTAAGCGCAGCCAATCCAGCCGCAGCCTCTACGTCGCTCTCGTCGCTAGTGTAAACATCACGAACGGGATACGGTGCAAGGCGATCACCATTGGTACGCTCTCCGTTTCTTGCTGAAGTCCGCCTGCCCATCTCATCGTAATATTCGCCACCATTCGGTTGCTGGACCTGTATTCTTGGGCTATTTCCAGAAGTCATGTTCAGAACGTCATCGAACAGCTGGTCTTGATTGTATGAAGGTTCGTTCTGTGGTGAGAAGTACTCGTCGCTATCAGACTCGGTGGGAGGAAGATCGGGGAGTGGGCGCGATGAGACGGTGTTCGTTCGATGGGGCGACGCGTGAGGAGGCACTTCCGGTGTTGGCGGCAGAGGGTTCGAATGAAGACTCGAGGTCGAGTTGTATCTGCCGATGCGATCTTGCGTACCGTACCCAGTATCGTATGTTGGCGGCGAAGGGAGAGGCGCGTGAGAGGACTCGTAGTACGACTGTGAGTGAGCACTCGAAGTTGTTCGCGCTGGATAGCTGCCCCAGTCATCGCCAGCCGACTGTGCACTGCCTGGAGGCACGGGTAGTGGCGGCGGGGCTGGAGGAGAGTAAGCTGACCTGCTCTGAAGGGAGCCTGTCCTGCCAAACTGCGAATTCTGATAAGCAGCGGGAGAGGGATACGAGGCGGTCGGCGAGGTCGGCGAAAAGCCATATGGATGGCTGACGGTGCTATTCCTGCTCAAGCCTGTGTCCGCGTACGCAGCTGGAACGTATGGTGCATGCGAAGAAATCGGTGCAATGAAGGTGCGGTTGACGCCGCCGTAGTGCTGTGGATTCGGCAGCGCAACCGCAGGAGCATTGTAGTTCTGCGGGTTATAGTGCTGCTGCGGCGACTGGTACCCGTAGTTGCTCCCGTAGCTGCCAGCGGTGGGGGACGCGGGCCCTTGACTCGTGGTGGGCGACATGGGCCCTTGGATCATGGCAGGCGAGGCAGTGGTGCCGCCGATGAACAGCTCGTCGTTGCGATTGGCGAAGCTGTTGCGCCGCACCGGGGCGGCGTAGCCATAGCCGCCGGCAGCGCCGTTGGCATGGTCGCCTTGGTCGTGCTCATACGGGTCCTGGTAGGGCTGCTGCGCGGCCTGGGCCGAGTGCGGTATGTTGGGGTTGTAGTAGTTCTGGCCGTTGCCCTGATAGTACGACATGGCGGCTCGTGGTTGCCAAGAGGCCCGCGGAGGCGCGCTGTGAGGGAGCGAGGGTCGCGGTCGGCATTCACGAGGCTACGTGGGAATGTCGCATGTGCATATGCAGCATGGCCGGGGCCGCTGAGCTGAGCTGAGCGCGATGCGACCGGCGGTCCAGCTGGCGCAAGTGCTCGTGCTGCTGTATCGCGGGGGCAATGCGACCAGCGCGCTTCGATGCGACTGCGATAGTGCGTCGCCTGGCGTGTCTCGGCCGTAAACAATGGGGACGCGCTGCCTGTGCGTGGTTTCGGAGGTCCCAAGCGAGTCTCTCAGGCCTCTTAAGCGCGGGGACGGGCCGGCGATGTCTGAGTGCCGTCAAGGGCGCTGCGGCGGGGCGGTCACGGGGCAGCACTGGCGACGCTGTTGAGATGCCCACAAAGGCCGGGAGAGAATGTGTCTGGTTGTAGTTGTCGATGACGGGCAGGTCGAAGTTGGCACGCCCAAACAAGTGAGCTGCCAAGGGCGACCGGTAAGCTCCCGCTGCGGCGTTGCCTCGAACGCCAAATCACACCAAATCACCCAATTTGCACGCTGTGAAGGCTGCGGAAATTCCTGTGCTGACGTGACACTGCACCTCAGCCTCTCTCTGTCCGCTGCGTTGGCTGTGCATTTTGCGGCTGTGGGTCACGCCCATCAGCTTGAAACTCGCCCCCCATCCAGCACCCCGCTATGCTCGAGCAGGCACCGCACCGGAGACCCTGAGAGCGCACGGCCTCGACCCGTCTGGCTTCTTTTACAACATCGCACCATCCGTCATCTAATAGCTTCGTCGCAAACAACGAACTTAGGCAAGGGCCCTCTGTGCTGAACACAGCCTTTGACAGCTGCGATGGGTCCAGGGACCGAGCAAGCTTTGCAGTACTTGCACATGTGTGAACTAGCCTGATCCAGCTTATTTGCCTGCGACATCTGCGGACATACACGACCATTTCACCGTCAAGACAGACCTGCGCGTGCAGATGCAACTTAGAAGCATCACTAATGCTTTGCAGCCGTGTGCACAGCCTACCCCGCTCCTGCGGTAGGTACTGAGCTCCAACTCCACCTCTAAAGCTCTAAACCCGAGGTCGATAGCTAGCTTCATCAGCCATGTAGTGCGGGCATTATACGTCTAGACATATCCCATCGCACGCTTGTTCACTCAGTAATCTACAATATACAGACTTCTCTCGCAGTAACGAGCAGCGTAGCCAGCAGGCAAGTAGATCTTTGGAGTGTCTTCAAGATGGTCATTCATTCAGAACCCAAGTCCCTGTATGCCACTCAAGGTAACGATGCAGACGAAAACATCAGGATCCGCGATCAGCTTGCACCTGAGACAGATGAGCATGGCTACAAGATCAACGAGCAGCCCATGGGTACAAAGAGGAAAGTCAAAGTTATTCTGATGGGTGCTGGAGCATCGACGCTGAACTTTTTCAAAAAGGCCGAGGAGGAGATGGAGAATCTGGAGATGGTCTGCTACGAGAAAAACCACGACATTGGTGGAACTTGGCTGGAGAATCGATACCCTGGGTGTGCCTGCGACATCCCCTCAGTCAACTACCAGTTCTCTTGGAAAATCAAGCTGTGGTCGCACTACTATTCATACGCGCCCGAGATATGGGAGTACCTCAAATCTATCGAACGAGAAAATGACTTCATCCAGAAGTATATCAGAGTACGACACCAAATTGAACATGTCGAGTGGGACAGCGGAGCAGGGCTATGGCGACTCCAAGTCCGTAATCTGATTACCGGCGAGGTTTTTGACGACAGCGCGGAGTTCTTCATCAATGCAGGTGGAGTCCTAAATAACTGGAAGTGGCCAGACATCCCTGGCTTGAAAACCTTCAAAGGCAAGCTGATGCACTCTGCGCACTACGAGGAGGGCTACAATCTTACCAACAAACGAGTGGCGGTGATAGGAGCCGGCAGCTCGGGCGTACAAATTGTTGCGTCGATCCAACGCAAAGTCGAGCATCTGTATCACTGGGTGCGTTCGCCGATCTGGATAACAGCCGGCTTCGCACAGACGTGGGCTGGCAAGAACGGCGCGAATTTCCGTTGTAGGTGTCAACACGAAGCAGTCAAGTCTCAGCTGACTCCCACCAGACAGTAAAGAGCAGTTGAAGTTCCTCCAAGACAACCCAAAGAAGTACCTCGAGTACCGCAAACAAATCGAGAACGAGCTTAATCAGCGATTCAAGTTCATCATGAAGGGCAGTGAAGAAGCTCGAGTCGCGCGGGACTACGCCGACAAAGAGATGCGGATGAAACTCAACAACAACCCGCGCCTCGTCGACAAAATGGTCCCCAAGAACTTCAACCCGGGCTGTCGCCGCCCCACCCCTGCTCCCGGATACCTCGAGGCCCTTGTATCAGACAACACAACCACCTTCACCGACCCCATCGCCTCCATCACCTCAACCGGCTTCACTGACTCCAACGGCGTCGCCCACGACGTCGACGTCATCATCTGCGCCACTGGATTCGACACCTCCTGGCTGCCGCGCTTCCCCTTCATCGCGCACGGCACTGACCTGCGCACCCTGTGGGGCGGCGCAGCGGGCGTGACCTCGTACCTCAGCGTCGGCATCCCGGGGTTCCCCAACACGTTCTCGTTCTGCGGCCCCTACGGACCGTTGGGACACGGCTCCTTCATGCCGCTAATCGAGCAGTGGACGCGCTACATGTTCGCGTGCATCACGAAGTGCCAGGTCGAAGACATCAAGTCGCTGGCGCCGAAGACGCAGCCCGCAGCACAGTTCAGGCAGCACGCGGATCTGTTTCTGCAGCGTACGGCGTGGACAAGTCCGTGCCGTAGTTGGTTCAAGCAGGGCAGGGTGGATGGGCAGGCGGCGGTTTGGCCGGGGAGTCGGTTGCACTTTCTGAAGATGATGGAGCGGCCGCGGTTTGAGGACTATGAGATTGAGTACAGGAGTGAGAATATGTTTGCGTTTTTGGGGAATGGGTTTGAGGTGAGGGAGTTTGATGGGAGAGATATTACGAATTATCTCGGGTGTCTCGATGATGATGGGAGGGATGTGCAGCCAGATTATGATAAGGGGTTGCTTGATGTGCTAGGAGGCTTTACGTTGGATGAGAGTTATGAGGTGAAGGGAGGGTAGGCGCAGGATACAGCGCTGGAAAATCTCGTTGCCTTGGTTGAAGTTGCAGTTGCGAAGTCGCAAATCGATGTGGTATATTGTTCGAGTTGCGAGGGTGCATTGTTGTAGCCATCATAATACCTAAAGCCAGAAGTTAGTAAAGAGCTACCTAGATTGTAGGTCAAAAAGTAGTCTATGGAATTTTTTAGTATTTTCTCTACTTTACTGTCGTGTGGCTCACATCCTCAGTCTGCCGTTTATTCTGCAACGTAAGAGAGCGCGTAGGCTCATTGGCACCGTCTCAGCCGCGACCTCCAGACTCGCAGCTTCGTACTACCCATGTGCCGACTTACCTTTGTCCTATGTTGCAGCGATCTCGTGTCACGTAGTTATGCAAGGGTCCTGAGAAGACCAGCTGGCGCAGCTCATTCCACTTGATCAGCGGCGAATCAAGGGCCACTGTTGCCTGATATAAGCGGCGCAGCTGTGAATCAAACTCATGTCGAGTAGTTCCAGGCCGGTTGTGTTGCTCTGCTGGTTGCAAGTTGGAGAAGACGGAGTCTACGGGTAGATGTTCGTTGGAAGCGTATTGCCAGCGTGGGAGGTGCTCGTCGTTGGAAGTTTGCATCGACAAGTTTGGCCGGAGGGTAGGAGCGAGTTCGATCTGTTTCGTTGCGGTGTATCGCTGCTGACTGATTGCTTTGCATATTTGGTCCTCACGGCGTACCTATTCTCTATGTTGTACCTCGAGATGACCCATGTTGTAACAGCAGCATCCCGTTGTCTTATGCGATCTTTTGTTGCCTACAGGTTCAGGGTCATTCCTGAGATTGCCATCGATATCCTCTGTGCATATAGAGCTCTTTAGTATGTAGATCGAGTATCCGAGCAGGCGTGTTCGAGGTAACATGTGTATTCGAAGATCAGATCTTAGGTGCACGGTCTGCTACTGAAGCTTTTTGTTCCACTCTGGAGGAGTTGTGAATACTTAAAATTCTCGAATATACACGCGCAGTTTCCGGAGGAAGACGTTATATTTCTCTTCCGTTTCGGGATCAGTCAGCTGAGCATTGCGAGAGTGCCATGCCGATTTGAGACAATGTGAGGCCTGGATGACCTGGAGGCCACCTCGATCTATGCAGCCTCATGCAGTCGCACCGAGACGACCAGGGCACAAGAACCTAGAACCTGGGCCACTGTGCGTGATCTCCCGTATAAGTCCACGGTCATGCCAGTCCTTCCTTGGATACCTCTCCGCCGACAGCCAAGCAGATAACTGCAAAGACAATCATTCGGCTCGCTGTGCCGCTAGCCTCTTTCTAATGCTGGCGCCAGCGGCGTATGCAGGCGGAAGCAGTTGGTGGCTGTCTCCCATGTAGAAGCCTTCGATAGGCATTCCGTAAAGATTCTGCCAACTAAGCTCACTCGGGCAGAATCTAAGAAAGTCAAGGAAAACCGCTACGATGCCAACCTTGTGATGTTTGCACTGAAAGGTAAAATAACGCATTGGCATTAGGTTCGAGTGCTTGCTCTTCAAATTTGGGATGTCATTTCCTCACGTACGGAAGCCGTATCGGAACCTGTCGGACGTTGATATCTCTGTGGGCACCTGCGGGGATGCTGGGGAGCGGAGCACGCGATGAACTCCCACGCACTCGGTTTTCTTCGATAGACCTTGCCCGCAAGTGTGGCAACGGGTTGCCATAAGGTGATTTGGTAAGTATTGGGAGGCGCCCTAGCCAACTGAAGGAAAGAGTGTCCGATGGCAGCCCGTGCCCTAGGCACGCTAAACTCAGGCAACATTGAAGCGGGGAAGCACCGCGGGAAGGTTCTCTCGTTGCACACGCACATCTCTTCGCATCGAGCGCATTCAGCCCAAATTCAGCCTGCAGCTCAAGGTGCACTGTGCACAGCCCCGGTGTGAAGGGTTTTCATGCCTAAGGCAAGCTTGACATCGTGGAATGCGCCACGAGTGATTGCTGTTGAACCTGTTATCAACCGCGCGGCGTCTATTACTCGCCTGAATCGCTTTTCGTCGGTCTCCACAGCCATTAAGTAGGGCCTTATCACACCGAGCGGGAGAATGAGGTAAGTGTCTGCTCTTGGCTCTTACTCCGCCATGCCTTCGCCAAGCAGCCTTAGACAAGGGCACAGAAAAGGCTTGCCTGCATTAGGTAGGTGATATGGCGCTCCACGAGCACACGCACAGGCTCAGTGAACATCGGACCTGGCGATTGGCGCTGTACAAGAGGGCTCCGGACCGTCAGCGCACTCCATGTGTGGTGAACCGTGAATCGGGCTCCGCACACCATCTTTACGCTGAGTAAAATATCCTCTTGGCCGTCTTGGGTTACCTTACCAGCTTGGTGGCGCGTCTTATAAGTCTTCCTGATAGCTTGTGTTATCAGCCAGTTCGTGGGACATACTTGTGCTCCCCCTCTCAGCCTCGTATATTTACCGGTCAGCCGTGCGACCTTAGGCTTGCAAGGCTTTTTCGCTGCCTCTTTTGCCTGCGTACATAGAAAGGACTCTCCCCACCGAAGTTCTTTCGCCTGCGCGTCGTGCTCTTGTGACCGCTTCCGCAAACGGTCCTCCACCTCGGTACAAAAGGTTTCCTTCAACACTCCAGAGGACTTGACATCGAGCACCATGGCGATATTCAACAGGAGCTCCAGCTCCTCGGCTGATAGCCCATCGAGAGACCCAGAAAAGTACGGGAAGACCGACTATGTCGCCGGCGCCACCGCTGCGCCCGTCGTGGACGAGAATGGTGTTACGGTACACGCTGATAACCATCACCTTCACCGTGGCCTCAAGTCTCGCCACATTACTATGATTGCCATCGGTGGTGCTATTGGAACTGGTCTCATCATTGGTACTGGAAAGGCGCTGGCTCAATCTGGGTAAGTTTGACGTCGCTCGAAGTTGCGAAATGCTAATTTGAATAGACCCGCATCTATTCTCATCGCTTACACGTCTGTTGGTTTCCTCGTCTACATCGTCATGACTGCTCTCGGTGAAATGGCTGCTTGGATTCCTCACGGCTCTGGATTTGCCGGTTACGCTACCCGCTTCTGTGACCCTGCTCTTGGTTTCGCTCTCGGTTGGACCTATTGGTTCAAGTACATCATTACTACGCCTAACCAACTGACTGCCTCCGCGTTGATTATACAAGAATGGATCACGGCGGAACGCATCAACCCCGGAATCTGGATCCTGATCTTCCTTGTCCTAATCGTCAGCATCAACTACTTTGGTATCAAGTTCTTCGGTGAACTTGAGTTCTGGCTTAGTTCGATCAAGGTTGTGGTCATTGTCGGTCTTATCATTCTTTCCTTCCTCTTGGCAGTCGGTGCCGGACCTGGCCCCGCGACTGGATTCAAGTACTACAAGAACCCGGGCGCCTTCAAACCGTACATCGCCAAAGGCGATGCGGGTAAATTCTACGGCTTCTGGGCTTCCCTGGTCAATGCTGTGTTCGCCTACCTTGGAACTGAGCTGATCGGTGTCACTGTTGGCGAGGCTCAGAACCCTCGCAAGGTAAATGATGCTCCGCTTGATAGCCCGATGTGAAAACTAACATGACTTAGACTATCCCAAGGGCCATCAAGTTGACTTTCTACCGAATTCTGTTCTTCTACTGCTTGTCTGTTTTCTTCCTGGGCATGCTTGTCCCGTACAACTCAGAAGACCTCGCTTTCGCGAACAAGCAGACCGCTAAAGCCTCCGCTTCTCCCTTCGTCCTCGCCATTAGACTTGCTGGTATCAAGGCGTTGCCTGATATCCTCAACGCATGTATCCTGATCTTCACCTTCAGCGCATCCAACTCGGATCTGTACATCGCCTCTCGTACTATCTATGGTCTCGCAGAGGAGGGTCACGCGCCCAAGATCTTCAAGTGGACCGACAAGCGTGGTGTCCCTGTCCCTGCCTTAGCAATCTCAGCACTTTTCTGCTGCACCGCCTTCATGAACGCTGCCAAAGACTCTAGGGTCGTTTTCGGCTACTTCGTCAACCTCACTACTATCTTCGGTCTACTGTCCTGGATATCGCTACTTGTTTCGCACATCTACTTTGTTCGTGCACGTCGTGCCCAGGGTATCACAAACGATCAGCTGGCTTACGTCGCTCCTCTCGGTCTCTGGGGTTCAATCATTGCACTGTTCTTCTGCTGCCTGATTGCCCTCACTAAGAACTTCAACGTCTTCACGCGCGGCACCTACGGTGACTTCGACAGCGTAAACTTCGTCACTGGTTACATCGTAAGTCTCAGCTACCGGCACTTAAATCAAAGGCTAATACAAGTAATAGGGCATTCCCGTCTATCTCTTCTGCATTTTCGGCTACAAGATCTTCATGAAGTCCAAGGGCGTAAAGCCGCACGAGGCTGATTTCTACTCGGGCAAGGATGAGATCGACAGAGAAGAGGAGGCCTTCCTGGCCCACCAGGCTGAGATTTTGGCTGCGAACGGAGGCAAGAAGCCGGGCAGCTGGTTCTACAGGACCTTCCTTTCGTGGCTGTTCTAAGCTGTCTCGAATTGATGTTCTGACGTCTGATGAGAGATACACTCGCTATGATGAATCGTGATCAAGTCTTGCGTGCGTACAACGCTTGACATGTTATGAGGGATAGATGATAATGCATACGATCTTCAAACACCACGTTTCTTCTCTCCCTGTGTGACATGTGTCGATCTTGAAAACTAGCCCACGTACCTAGCTTTGGCAAGAACGGTTCCCCATGGGGAAGCTGCAATCAATTACCTAACGAACGCAGAGTTGCAGACCCGGGAGGATCCGAGTTGTCTGTGCAAAATTTTTCTCCGCGCACGACACGCCCTGTGATCTCGTAACAGTTTCACGACCCCATGGGGTCAATCCGCCACTGTGCATCAGCGTCTTGGTGGTGGAGAGCGGGCGCTTGGAATTACGTGATAGTTGGTGGAGCACGAGCCGTGCAGAAAAAGTGAGAACCGCCATGATGCACGGACGGGGACGACAATCTAGAAATCTGGGGTGAGCGCGTCAGTTTCGTAATTGTACGTAAGTAGCGTAGCCAGACTATGACGGGACTAGACTGTGCTTTGCTCTGCATTTACTAATGTCACGTGCCAAGCATCACGATGTGGAGCGTCGCGCGGAGCGTTGGTACTCAAAACATCACTACATCGCGAACTTCATTTTGGCAGTGTTCAGATGCGGTCTCGATAACCTTCCGGTTAAGCTCAGAGCCTCAAGACGATGGATTCCTTGTCCCAAAGCCTAGTTGTCAAGCAAAGGCAAAGGCTTGGGTTGCGCTTGGGCGAGTGCCGTGATTGCCGGTGTTGCAGCGCAAGGCCAAGTTCGCGCATGCCTAGGAACACTCAGCTTTGTTACGATGGCATGAAGTGAAACGCGCAAGCAAGAGCTAGGACGAACATTAGACCTGGCAGTCGAATACTTTCTCTGTTCGAACCGCTGCACGCCATCAGATGGGCCTCCATGTGCCTTGCTGAAAGTCACATGTTCTCTTACCAGATCAGCAGGAGTGCCTTACGGGGTTTTCTCCTTAATTCGAAGCCTACAGTCCTTCTGTCTCCATTGCTTAAGTTGCGCACGCGCTGCACCTGCATCGAATATGCTACGAGTCCATCGGCTTGGAACTGGCCTGTAAGGCTAAGTCAGGGCCTTACATTTCGCACCCGAGCCGGCAAAATCTCAGGCTGTCCGCTTGCAACGAGTTGTGGCTTTTTCAGGGCTACTTGAGTGTTGTTTTCGACATCGAATGAGGCTCTTGCTTCCACAAAGAGGCACCTATGTAATGTCCGTAAGCATCGATGTGAAGAGAACGAGTATTCTCTCACGTCTCCTCTCAGCACGAAAGATCACATTACGCGACCCAGGAAGACGTCTGTGCTGTCAGTATGTTGGGTCGTATAGAACCAACAAGGTAGGACATATGATATTGAGACCTGGAGTTCCCATCCATACTCGATCAAGTGCGAAGTAACAGACACCCATCTTGCGCCGGACATTTTTCTGACCCGTTCAGTTAGCATATAAGTGAATAGATTATCCTTCTGTTTTTCTTTCAAAACAGTCATCTAATCCTTAGCAGGCGTCGACCGCGTTATAGACAACAGAAATTGCCATCGGTCTGTCAGGAAGGTGATACGAGCCAGACCGTCATAAGATAGCATTTGTACCATGTGGTCTCCCAGGCAGCTGACTACTAGCACAGATTTATATTGACGAACTGAGTTTCTCGATCGTGATAAGCGCACAGCACATGCGACCGACGTCGTAGAAGAAAGGTTATTTACTGGATGTTTGACGCTTCTAGTGTACAGTTCCAGTACCTGCATGTATGGCAGCATCGGCTTGCAGATTCCCCTGAGCATCCCATCAAGGACTGAGGGGAGTCTAGGTTTACATTGGCTTGATGGCCTCAGATGATCCAAACCAGTGTAGGCAGTAATTCCCAACATGTTTCTCTGAGGACAACCCGAGGTTAGTCGCTAAGAGGCCACTTATTCATGCGCCGTACGGGCGCCACTTATGAACAACTCAAGTGTTTGTCAGTAGAAACTACACTGGTACATTGAAGGACCAAATCTACGAGCTTATCACCGATTGTCAATTGGAGCAGGTGCAGATTTCTCCAACAATTGAGTCGACGTTTAGTATCCATTTATCACGATGAGTAATCGACCCACAGTCTCTGGGGCTTAGTGTGAAGACTATTGCGTGTCTTGATACTTACTACCTCCAGGCACCGTCTCCAAAATTGAGCTCGAGCCTCGCTGCAGTATCAATGCCAAAATGTGAGTGATCACCCCCGGGGGTTCAACGAGGGAAGAGTCTCGGGTTGAGAGAACGGCATCAGGCATTGGGGCTCCCAAGTGCTCTACGCAGTCCAGCGTCGACCAACCCCCGGTATCACTATCGATATCTGTTCCGCATGGGTCGTACGGATCACGAAGTGTGGTATCCCACGAACCTCCTAGGGGCTTTTCAGTCGATCAAGTGGACGTTTTGTCCAGGGAAAGTGAACCCAGGAGGATGAGCGGCGCGGATCAGAAGACAAGACAATGCTTCCAGGGCGGGATGGTGAGGTGTGCGAACATATAGGCCAGCTTCCAGCTGTCATGGTGTCCCAATGGAGCCCTGATCAAGCCCGGACAAAACAGCTCGAGGGCAAGGCACCACAAAACACGTGCCATCAGCCCTGTACCCATCTCAACAATGCCCTGCCGTATGTACGGCCACCAACAGCCGCAGATCGGCAAGACGCCCATCTCACTCCCAGCGCACAGTCATCATGCATTGCGAATCAGGCTGGGCGTCCCGAATAGGTCATTGCTCACCACGAACTTATCGCGACGTCAAAGCGCCTCGCATCATGCAAAAGTTTACTGGAGTCTAAGTATGCAGTCGATATCGTATTGGGCATATGCTGGTCTGCAGTATTCAATGCTTTGTTGCAATATTGCCTGAACGAGCAGTGGGAAGAATCCCATGTTGTTGGATCTGGCCGGCGGGGCCGAACATGGCGATTATCCTTGACGCCACGATGTCGCACAACGGCGCTCTGCTGCTCGTTTAAATAAATATGTAAGCCATGCACTAAACGCTGAGACTGATGTTTAATTAAAGTTTTGTTGTCTTTCATATGTATGCTGCTCATTTGGGGTTCGAACTGAAGTGGCCGAGATGCGGGCAAAACGTCGCCGAGGCAAGAGGACAGTTTCTCTGCGGGGAAATCAGGAGAAAATTTCTGCAGGATCCCGAGTCCAAAGCAGACACAAAGTGCACGACAACCGTGAGCGCGTGTGTGCGTGTCTTTCTTTTTTGAACTGGGATATATGTTTTGTTTTTGTTCAATTGTTCATCAAATCATCTGATAGGTTCGATGGTGTAGTTGGTTATCACGTCAGTCTAACATTCACCTGTTAGATCCACTGAAGGTCTCCAGTTCAAGTCTGGGTCGAATCATTTTTTGCGCCTGCAGCAGCTTTGGCCAGAGCTTCACTGAGGATGTCGCAAACTTTTTGCTATCTTGCTGCCATCTCATCGACCAGTTATTGGTAGGAAGACTAGAGACTTTAGTCCGAGAGCATGGACTACAGCCGTGAAGGAAAAAGTCGGGGCGGTCCTCACTTTACTGCCAAACTTGGATGTATTCATGATTGAACTGCGTTGCGTTTTGGAGAAGAGGTGACAAGCTTGGTCAAAGACAAAGGGTGGGTAGAGAAGTTGATTCATAGGTATAGACAGCTGGTGACTCTACCTGGGCCATTCCGCCCCTCGAACTGAGTTTCGTTGCGGAAACCAAGACATATCATTCCCCACCGCTAAAGTGCGTATCTGAAATGCTTCGCCTGCATATCCGTCTGATCCTTGAATCCGTCTTGAATAGCCTGCTCATCCTCGCCCGCGCCATACTTCTTATCCCTCCTCTTGTTCTCCCACCACATGTACTGCCTCAAGGCGATTGCAATAACAAACATGCCGCAGTAGCACACGATCAATCCTGTGAGCGCCGAAAAGTACCTCGGAGCTTCGCGGGCAAAGAAGAGGTTCGCTCCGGCGATGTTGCCTGCGGCGTAGAACACGAACCACAGTCCGTTCGCGGTGCTACGCTTGGTGTGGCCTGCAATGTTGCTCGTGAGCAGATTCCAGGAGAGGATCACAGGCGCGCCGATGATGTACTGCAGCCATGTGCAGCCCACGAGGCTCCAACGCTCGCTCAGAGGTGTAAGTCGGATGCCGAGAAGGCCACCGAGGGGAGGCAGACAAATAAAGGCGAGGATCAGGCAGCGCGTGTCCTTGAAGTATCCCGCCGCCAGTCCGCAAATAGGCACGACCACGAACTCGATCGCGCCGGTGGGAAGCTGAAGCAGCGTGGCGTAGATGCCGCTGAATCCAAAGCCGCGGATCAGAGAGGACGCGAAGTTCGACACGCCGCCGTTTACGACACCGCAGCCCAGCCCGATGAGCATCAGACAGTGAACCTTGACATCCAGCAGCGCCTCCCACGCCTGGCTTTTCTGAAACTGCTTGGTCTTGACGCCGATCATGTTGCCCGCGATGCGATCAATAGCCACGATGCGCTGCTTATGCGTCAAGAACTTCGCTGTTGCGGGACTGTCCGGCATAACCCACAGGAACACCCATGCCCAGACGAAGTTCACGAGGCCTATGACTAGGAAAATGAGCTGCCAGGTTTTGATCAGCGGGCTGTGTGCGTGGCCCAGCCCGTAGCCGAGAAGTGCGCCGACCATGGTGGCAACGCCGTTGAAGGCGAGGAAGATGCACATCCGCAGGGGCTGCTCGGAGCGCGTGTAGAACATGGAGACGATGTTCATGATGGCGGGCGAGATGGAGGCTTCGAACATGCCGAGGAGGAAGCGGAGGGCGAGAATGCCGGCGTAGTTCTTCGCTGCGACGTGGCAGCAGAGGAGAATTGACCACGTGAGAATCATGGTGCCAGTGTACTTCGAGACGGGCAGGCGCTGGATGAGGTAGTTTGCTGGGAGCGCCCAGAACAGGTATCCAAAGTTGAAGATGGCTGCTACCCAGGAATATCGTTGGCCCTCAAGACCAAGATCTGGTATGAGCGTGTACGCGGAGGCATAGTTTAGGGACAGTTTGTCGAGGAACTGGATGGTGTAGGTCATGCAGATCTGAAGATAGTCAGACAACATCACACGACATGTAAGGAATGTGAGCTTACCATGGGCATGATGACCCAGTCAATCTTGCGCAGCACGATCTTCCTTTCTTCGTCTAGTTCTTCTCTTGTGTATTGTCTGACTTCCATATACAGTTCTGCTCCAATATCGCGCATCTGCTTTTCAGCGGCCATTTGACCTTCATCTATGCTGGGCGCTGTCGCGACCGGCGAGATGCCATCTTTCTTCTCTTCTGACATATCGACGTGTTTTGATATTTTGATCTTGGTGAAGTCTATCGTAAGTATCAAACTTGGACGTTGCCGAGAGACAGCATGGATGTTGGTTCCGAAGTTGTCGTGTAGTTACACCAAGTGACGTCTGCGTACAACGCTGCATCGCGGGATCTATTCTTTCTTATACTGAACTTACAAACCTGCCCACTCTTGGCACGTTGTATCTACAGTCCTGCATACCGCAATCATCGTATCATATTGTGGTGCTTATCGCCGCCTGCCAAGCTTGGCCTATCATTACCGCATACTGGCGTAGCACCATGCAGTTGAGGTTTGTCGATCCTCCGGAACGTCGAATTCGGTAATACCCGGCTGTACACTCCCTGGTTGGCGTAGCGGGCGTGTACTTGACGATACCCTGTAGCCGCAATCTTGAGCTTGATTGTCTTGCTTTATCTTCATAATCGAGTCCTGCCATAGTCATCAGAGTGCACGTGCGCCCAATCGCAGTTGCTTAAAGTTGAATCCAGAGCGATTTATGCGTATGAGTGTTTGTATTGGGTATTGTGATTCTACGACTGCATCTCCAATCCTATGCAAGTACACAGATCCACGGGTATAGCTGTGAACGTGTTGCCCCATGCATCATCGCCAGAGCCCGTATGCGCCTGTCGTGTTCTTCCACAGCTTAACAGTGCCATCTTCGCTGCCTGTCGCGTACAACTTGCCATCAGGCGAAAAGCTCGCTGACCAGACTGGGCCGTGGTGCCCCTTGTTGGTCTCCAATTCTTTCTCCTCATCGAAATCCCATAGCCTAACCCATGTGTCATTCTGGTTGCTACCACCAGTAATGAACCTGCGCGCGCCACTGTGCAGCGCTACGCTTGCAATCTCGTAGTGTGTCTTGATAGTCTTGATCAAAGACCCTGGCTGGAGGCTATTGAAGAAGTAGACGCTGTTTCCAGCAGCTACGCTCAGTATGCCGTCCGGAGAGGTGTTATCCAACTCGCAGGTGCCTACTACGCCCTCAACAGCGTGCTCGCCAATCAGCGACTGTGTTCGCAGGTCCCACCACCTTATTTTCTTGTCCTCCGCAGCCGTGATCAAGATATTGGGGTCTGAAGTCCAGACAATCGACTTGATGGTTCCGGTGTGTATGCCTGCGCCAATCTCGTAGCTCGGCGCTGCATCACCACCCTGTGACAGGTCGAAGATGCGCAGCTTCTTCTCCATGCCACCAGTGGCAAGAATCTGCGGGTTCGGTTGGTTGGGGAATGCGACAGCGCGGACGATGTGGTTGTGCGAAAGAGTGTGGAGCGCTTCGCCAGTATGTGTGTCCCATACTTTGCTAGTAAGAAGTCAGACGAGTATCCAGCCAACTGGCGCGCACATGAACATACGCAGAAAAGTCAGCGGAGGCGGTGGCGGCAAGCGAAGCATCTGCCGAAAGCCTTGCTTGCCAGACGGCACCTTTATGACCCAGGAAGGTTCCAATCCAGTCGCCGGTCACGCCGTCGCGCAGCATAGGGTTGCCATCTTTGCATGCCGAAATGATGTAGAATTGGTCCTCGTCGACGATAGAGGAGAAATGTATGTGGGGCACGGGTCGAGAATGCCCGTGGCAGGTGAGGGGTACGACTTTGGTGGTCTCTGGCATGTTTACAAGTAATCAAGTAAGGAATGTCGGTCGCAGAATCAGGAAGAAGTCGGAGTTTGCTGTGGAGAGCGGCGGACAGTTCGCAGGCAAGTCTTGCGGGCGGTGAGACTAGGAAGGAGGGCGTGTGATCTATCGAAGGAAATCGTGGGTTTGCGCCGGCGGGGTACGGGAGCTGCCACGATGCGACAGGAGCGAGTCGAGCGAGACAAGGACAGGGCGATGGATATTGAAGCAGACGCGAGAGTCGTTACGGTTCGTGAAGTTGTGAAAGCGATTTCCGCTACAAGATGCACGTCGTGGACCCTTCGAGGTGAAACGCCCTGCGCTGCATTAGCGCGTTCAAGCCACCTTACACTTGACACGCTCATCTCCACAAGTCCATAGCATGCAGGTGTGAAACTGATATCACTGATTTTCTTTCTTAATGACCTGCCTGAGGTTCTGCTAAATGTCTATCGGTGTAATAGTAGCCAGGGTTTTGGCGGACGCGTCAAGTACCAAGAGGCTCGACGATCAGCGGCACACTCACATCCCAGCACGAAACAAGTATACGGGCCGCCGAGTCAGAAGTCACATAGAAGGTTCAACGTTGTCCAAACAAATCCACCGCTCCCCTCTCACATGACCTGCAACTATCATTAGCGACCTGTATGTCGTCAGCCGTACATCACACACATCACTGATGATCAAATTTGAATAACATGGCTTGATATCGTGATATTGTTTCTCCAACATTACCCTCGAGATCCACCATACACTACCCTCACCCGCTCCACCCCTCAATGCCGACCGTCCACACGGCGTGAACCTGCAGCACACACCGACCATACGCATAGAAAGAAGTTTAATCGTTGCCATAATCGTTGCAACGTTCAGAGAAAGCAAAGATATAACGCCAGTCCCCAGTTCGCGCATTCCCAGCTGCGAAGGTATCCTTGGGGGATGCTGTATGCAACGCAGAACTCCTGAAACCCACATCAGGAAATACATTCCAGCTCCAAAAGAAGTCTGGCCGTGAGCTCGTAAAAAGATGCGACTCCGAAAGGCAGTCGTCGAAGCAGCATGATGATGATGCTTTTGCACATTAAGCCCGAACACCGAGGGAAAGAAATACAAAGGAAATACAGGCGGCACAGTACTGGTCGAGGTGTACTATACAGCAAGATTTCGACAGGTTGTTGCAGATCAGCGTAACCAAGAAAGAGTGCCAAAACCGATGTGAAGCTGGGAGGCAGCGAACAACGCAAGCGATGGCTATCGACAGAAGACAGAGTTCAGCTCATGTCCATCATATCGGCGTCGGCGTCGGCGTCGTCGAACGCATATGTGGCCAGCACGTCCTCGCCGGGTCCGAAGTTGCCCTCGTACACAGTGGCTCCTGCTCGTCGCCTCTGATCGACCCATTGGCAACCAAAGCACAGCAGGACCTGCTCAGCCGTGGGTCGCTGGTCAGGGTCAGGGTGCAGCATGGCCTTGACGACCTGGTCCATAGTGTTGGGATCCATGTAGTCGACCATGAACTTAGGAGCGCGGGCAAGCTCCTCCTCTGGACTCGAGGCTGTCCGTACTTGGACAGTGGGATGAGGCTCGTCCGACATGAGGAAAGTGTCTAGAGAGTTCTCGAGAATCGGGTCGCCGTTACCATCACGGCTCAAGGTGCTGCTGTCGGCGCTCCAAGTCAAACTAGGAAGAACGTGATCGAACTCCCCAGACCGAAGCTTCGTCCAGTAAGTGCCATTCTCCGGAATGACACAGTTACCGGCGATTTCAGTCAGCATCATGCCGAGGGCGAACACGTCCGCAGGCTTGTCAAAGCGACCGCAAAGAGCCTCTGGCGCAAGGTAATGGCGATCACCCTCGCCATCGATGCCCTTCGGTGCGGGCCAAGAGCTAGCCAGGCCAAAGTCAGCGATCTTCAGCGAGCCCCCAAAGTCGATGAGGATATTGGCCGGCTTTAGGTCGAGGTGGATGTATCCCGAGTTGTGGATGAAGGTGAGTCCCTGTCATGATTGTCAGAAGAGGCTCGACAAATACCTGAAGTTGGCTTACCTGTGACAATTCCAGCAGAATCTTCCAGATGCGGAAATCATCGAGACGACTGCTGTACCCGACAGTGTCGAGGAAGCGACGCAGGTTGCCACCCTCGCAGTACTCGGTTTGGATGTATAGGTGAGAGTTGGCCTCCCAGTGATCGTTGACTTGTAAGACGTGTTCGTTGCCACGAAGTGCATATAGAGTCTCGACCTCGCGCATCTTGCGCTCGCGGTCACCCTTACCCAAGTATGGCTTCTTGGACTTCTTGACAACCCACACTTGGCTCCCAGCTGGAGAGTTCGGTGTGGAACCCTGCACCGGCTGGCTGACACGGTAAACTTTCGAGAACTCGCCCTCACTACCATCAAGCTCTTTGACTTCATGGAAGCGCGAACTAATGGCCTCATCGACGTCGTTCTTGGTCAGACCAATGGGGATGGCACCCTTGTTCTCAGCGAAGAACACAGAGTGGTCTCGCGGCGTGGTTGGTGTGGCAGGAGGGAAAGTGCTAACGCTGCTGTTGAAGTTCAGTGAACCACGTCGGTTACCAGCAAGCGACAGCCGGTTCTGCTCAGGTTGGAAAGATGAGTCCATGCCTGGAGATGCAGGCGCAGGCGATGAAGATCCAAACGAGATGATTGAGGCTGGAGATTGGTCAGTATTGGTAGCATTGACAAGGGGCTAAGAGCTGTACGAAGTATCGGTTGCGAGAGCGGTGACGGACGACCCAACATTTTGGTGTGTCGTAAGTACCGTCCACGAGCAAGAGAAGCTTGTACAGAAGGGGAGGCGCAGTGCACCGACTCGAGATCCTCACGGGGTGATCGAGTGGTGTCGTCACGCGATCCTGGTAAGGAGGTGTTCGTTTGAGACTTACCGTTGAAATCGTTCATGGTGTCAGGTGCTGCGAACGTATCATTGCTAATACTTGGTCGCGAGCGGAAGGTCTTGCGTCTCAAGCTGCTTTCCTTGGAGCGGCGACTGGACGCACCATGTCCCTTAGTAGGAGTCGGTGGCATATCGTCAACAGTCGTATCGTTGTCGGTCATAGTGTCGACCATAGTGCGGTTGGCGGTCGGCGACTGGCTGTCAGGGAGATCATCATCGCCATCTACGCTGACGATGCTTCCTCGGCGCTGATGCAACTCGCTCATGTTGCCAAAGATGCTTGTGCCCTTACCAAACGACTCGGTGGAGAGCTTCGACACATGTGCGCTGAAGGGTGTGCTGGTAGTGCCAAACTGGGGTTGAGGCCGGTTCCAGTCACCGAACAGACTTCCACCTCGCTTGACAAGAGGGGTGTCAATGACATCAGCCCTGTCTGCTTGCGCCGGAGGATACGACTGCCTCTTGGAGGGCGTATCAGGCATGACATAGACGTTGGCAGGCTCGTCCGCATTGCGATTCTTCTTGGACATGAGACCCGTGGAGAAGGCAACTGGTGCTTGTTGCACGGACTTGAATGGTGTGTCAAACGAGTCATCGTCTCCCTCTAGTGCGTGTGGGCGCGGTACGCCGATTGGTAGCGATCGTGAAAATTGATGACTCTGGTTTTGTCGACTGGGTGGAGCTGCAAAGTGGGGTGCGCGTGGTGGTGCCATAGGAGTGAATCCACCGACAGTTGATGTGGTTGAAGAGGGAGTGTGCGCATAAGACAGCGGGTGTGGCTGCGTTGCGCCGGCAGTGCTTCGGGCGAAGGGTGTGGGCAAGCCCATGCGCCCTGCATCAAAGTTCGATTTGCGGAAAGGGGTCTGTGTAGGGGTTGTGCTTTGCCCGACGGCGCCGTCGAGCGACATTCGGTTTTTCGACTTGGAAGCCGCGAGGCCAGGCACTGCAAAGTCGCCGTCGAAAGCCGGCTTTGGTCGCGGCGAGTTCGCGTTTCGTTGCATCACTGTAGATTTCCTCAGTGATGTAGCTCTCCGCACGGGTGACTGCGAATTGCTCATGGGTGTCGAGAAATCAAATTCAGTCATGTTCTCCTCGGTCTCCATGGGCGACTGCACTGCGTGGACATTCTCGCGCTTCGCCACCTGGTCGAATATACTCTCGAAATCGTTTCCAAGGTTGGACACGCTCTGCAGACTTCTCCTCTTCGCAACGGGACTGAAACCAGTTGGTGTCCCGCTCAAGTTCATGACACCGTCGTTGCGCTTGAGAGGGCTTGACTTGACCGGCGCACCAGGTGAGAGATCCGGACGTCGTTGCGCAAATTCAAACTTGATCGGCTTATCGTTTAGACCAAACTTCCTGCAGTCAGTATCCATGCTCTCAATGGATTCCGAGCTGGAGGGGCGCGCAGGTGTGTCGTTTTCTTGGCCAAAGGCGATGCGGGTATAGAACGGTGTTGTCGAGTTTCCTCCTGTTGGCGAGTCGCTCAGAGCGTTGCGACGCGGGCTTTTCGAGTTCTGTCGCGTGCGCGGTGACGCTTTAAAGTTGGCTGTTGATCGTCGCAGGGTAAATTTTTTCTTAGGTGGCACGACCTGTCCCAGAGGCGACTCAGGGAAGGTCTTGTTAGGACTTGTAGGCTTGTGCGCCTTGGGGCTGAAGGCGCGCGCAAGCGCTAGTGGTGAGACGGGTGAGCGCGGCGAGTCCGATTTGTGCAGCTGGAAGCGCGAAGGTTTTGAGGGCGAGCGCGAGAGAGAACGGCGCAGCTGCTGCAGGTGGGCGAAGTGTGTGCCGTCCAGGCGGTAGGTAGGTGAAGGCAGGTCCAGGTGCATGGTGCCGCCCTCGCGGTGCGGCGAGTAGGAGGCGAAGGCCATGGCGGGATCGAGCGGCGGAACCGGCGGCAGAGTCCTAGGGATAAGAGGTGAGAGTGAAGGAGTGGCTGGCGGAGTCGTGGGCGGCGCCGTGGTGGGCGAGCGGGGTGGCTGGTCCTCGCGTGGTGTTGTCAGACGCGCTGGAGTCAGCGTGCAGCGTGGCAGGATGGATGAGGCCAGCGCTCAATCGATAACGATAGCGCACAGTACGCAGCGCGTTTGGAGTCTGGTGCAGGGCGGCGCACTGTTGGAAGAATGCAGTACAAGGAATGCGCGCGACAGCGGCGCACCTGTCGTTCGAGCTACACGTCGCAACCAAGAGTTCCCCCTCAGCGAACAACGACCGAGTGCAGGTGCTCACACGCCATGCAAGGCCTGTCGCAGGTCTTCAGAGGACGACAAGGGCCGCGCGACACTACTAAGGCGAACGTAGGTAGACGTGTGTCGAAGATTGATTCGTTGTTTTGATCTGCAGGCGCGACCAGTGTGGAGTTGGACGCGACTTGTAGGCGATGACGATGACGGAACCGCAGTAGTCGGAGCGTGGGCGAGGGCGATGTCGATGAAAAGACCCTTACAGCGCTCTTGCGATCGGAATCGACGGACGGGGCTGGTATATGGGAGAGGCGCGTTCGTGCGAAACGAGAGCGGTGCAGGTGGCTGGCAGCAGAAGGTGGGTCTGTGGCCCGAGCGCACCATGTCAGTGCAGCCCGCCGTTGGGTTGTTGTTATTGAGTCTCGCTAGCCAATCGATGCAGGAATACCAGGCACAAGATGAAGCAGCGCGCCAGAATAACGGAGTAAAAGTTGATTCATATGCACGAGAAATGCATGAACTGCGTTCGGTGTCCGCATGCAGCTTTCCACGTTCGCCGGGGTGCTTGCATGGGGAAAGGGGAAACTGCGGCGTGTTGATGTTGACTGTTTTGCTGTAAACAAAGCAGGCGCCACTCGTCACAACGCTGATCCATCCTGGCGCTCGCTAGGCATTAGCATCACCGGGATACCCCCTTAACCATCGCAGCCCCATTTACAGCCCACGCGAGACCCAAATGAAGCAATCTCTTGTGCATTCATGCAATAGGGGCCATGCGGCAGCGGCCCGAGCAAAGCGAACAGGCAGAGGGACCGAGAGGACGTCGATGTGCTTAGTTCTCCACATTATGATTGTCGATGCAGCATCTGCCGGGCCTTTGAGCGGCCTCTCCAACCCACTGCTTCCGTGGTCTGCCGCCAAGTTCCAGGCAACTACACTTGTCCACCGTTTGCCTGGGGTGCCGTGGACTCGAAAGCCACGTTCATCATGGACGGCGGCATGAACGGGTGGTGACTGTGTGTGACCTCAACGCCTCCACAGCCGCCGCCTCGGACACAAAATAGAATATGCTGTGTCGCCTCATGCTGTGTTCAGCGTCTCTCTGTGGGCGACTCGCCGGCAAGCAATGCTTTTCGTCGTTCGCGGCTATGTTCATTGTCGCATTCCTCCGTCTTCAAGCAGATGAAGCAATCCCCGGCATAGCATTCCGATGCCCAAGAACACCGTCATAGATATTCCCCCGGCACAGTCGGATGAGCTGCGTGCAACCGTCAGAGGCGGCTTAAGTGCTGCGCTGGACTGCGCTGGACTCAGTGTTGCGCTCATCATCAGCAACCCGCTCTCGATGACCCTCGCCCTCATCGATGGCCCTAAGGGTCCATAGACATAGACACGGCCGTCAGACCTGTGATGACGTTGTTGCAGGTACTACTGTAAGCGACAGAACATCAGACCTCCAGATGCGATCTACGCAGCCGCCTGTGTGACGCGTTGTTTGTGTTTGTCAACATCAACAAATGCATCCCTCGAACATAACAAGCCTGCAGCCGCTGCGCAGTCTCGACCCTGCAACTCAAACGTTGCGCTCTGTAACACAAAGTTTGACGCTCGACATTCAGCATGTTTCGGAACATTAGTGGACCACGCAAATTCAGCCTTAGCCGCTGAGTGCGATGCGTTGGTTGGGATCGTCATGCAGCACGCTTCGGCATGGAGAAACGTCTCAAAGCAAATGACAGCTGCCAGCAGCCACATGCAAGGCACTAGTTCCGAGCGCATTGGGTCTGGCTCAGGCACGAACTGCGATCTGCATGTCGCATGCGTCTTCGTGGGCCGGCAACTCGGCCGCAGCATTGTTTTCGCGCCACGCAGGAGTCGGTCAAGCCAAATATTCAAAGATAGACGCATGAGCGCTTCAGTTGGAAAAAACTCGCAAGTGGAGTGCGCGCTGTGTGAGTTCCCCGGACAACAGGAACTCATAGGAAGCGGTGTATGATCTCCCCAAAGAGCGGTATCCCAGTGTGGAAGGTTCGGTGGGCCCCGAGTCAAGACGTGCATTCAAGGCATCGCCCTGTTTACAGCAGATCCACCATACACGTGTTGGTTGACTACCCAGCTGGTCAAGGTGTGCTTGTCACTCCACTCGTTCTTTGGGAGTCCATAGTGCTTCGAAAATTGGGATGTGCAGTGAATGACGATTGGGATGTCACAGAGTCTGGTACATCAGGGTCGTGGACCCTGAAACTGTGGCAATGCATATGAAGCCGACAAGCACCTCCCTATTCTTCTAACGGCTTCTCTGGTTCTTCTATTCGTTGCTATGGTATTGCATGCAATCACGGCGAAGGCGACCCAAGGGTCCACGTAATGCCTGAAGGCGGCGAAATGGTGGAATTAGCACCCAAACTTGAAGCCATCTAGCATGTGCATCCTGACTCCCCCATAGTGATGTGTTGTAAAGGATCGTCGATTTGGGTGAGTGCTGTGCAGCGTACTCACGGTATCCAGGTCCAAATATGGTAGACTATCTAAGTGGGGGTAACAGCATTGACACACCCGTGACAGGTGCTCGAAATGTCTGCGCGCGAATCTCGCGGTTGATTCGCGTCATGAAACATACTTCGCAAACGCGACCACTACACGTAGAATTGTAGACAGGCAAAATGGCTGGGAATCCAGTTGTCGATCCGACTAAACCCCGGTTGCCAGGAGGACGTCCTGCCTGCCCTCCGGATAGCCGAGGTGACGTGTAATGGGCAGCAATGGCGGTCAATGACAGGGCATCAACGTACAATTCGACAAGGCGACGCCGATGACTTACTCAACGCCGTGGTAGCGATAAACGACTGATTCACTGCAATGTCTCGATTGCTCTTGGGGATGGGCTATGCGAGATGCGGAATTGGGCTGCGCCGCCTGCGACCTAAGCTCTTTTTGCTTAGTGGTGTTAGTTCTCCATCTCCGCACCGCATCGCAAAGGTCGTTCGACAAACATGGTAAATTCGCTTCTAGATTCTCAGCATGGGAAAGATCAGATGGTGAACTATGCGCCTCGTGGCTTCTTCCCAGCCATCTTCAACATGGCCTCGCAGTCCTGGATGCCCGCAAGCTGGCCTGCCTTCACACGCTTGATGGTGAGTGCAGCGATCAGGGCAGCACCAACACCGGAGCCATCCTCGGCGGGGAGGATCTCGATGGGGTCGTTCTTCCCCTTGCCGTACTTAGCAGGCCAGTCCAAGATCTCCTTGAGGGCTTGTGCGTTGCGGATCTTGAAATGGGGGTACTTGGTGAAGACGGAACCGTCAGCACCAACGTGGGTCTGATCCCAGTTCTTGTGCTTGCAGATAGCCGCAACACCGCACGCAGTCAGACGAGCGGCACGGGTACCGATGAGCTCAGCAAGACGGCGGATAAGCTCGAGTTCGGGCTTGGTGCATGTGATACCTAGCTTGGTTTGGAAGAGGTCGCCAGTCTCGAGCAAGTTCTCAAAGGGGTCCTCCTCGATAGCCGAGAGGAAGCCTGCATCCAAAGAGTACGGCTTGTCCAGCTTGCGGACGTCCTGGCCTTGGAAAATAGAGCATTCGTTGCCCTTGTGCAGGTCCAGGAGGACAAGACGGAAGATCTCACCCAAGTACAAACCGGCAACCATCTTCTCGAAAGATTGCTGGCCAGGGCGAGGTGACTCCTTGTCAATGATAACATCGTACTGTGTGCGAGGCAGCACCTGGTGCTCGTTGTCAAATGCACCCCATTCGCAGTTGATAGCCATAGGCAGCTTAGGGTCGAGGTTCAGGTGGGCGATCTTGGGAATGGAACCGCACTCCTCCATGTATGCAGCGTTGCAACCTGTTCCGAAGATGCATCCGATCTTGATATCGGTATCGGTGTACGCGGACGCAATCATGGTGCCGGTTGTGTCGTTGACCAAAGCCGCCAGTTTGATGGGAACTCCACGTTCAGCCAGTGCCTTGTTGAAGGGTGGCACTACGTCGTGGCCCTCAACACCGTCGATGTCGAAGCCCTTTGTCCACCTCTGAAGAACACCGTGATCAATGTACTCCTGTGTCGCGGGGTAGGAGAAGGTGAAACCCAGAGGCAGATCCTCAAGCTCCTCATCCTCGTGGTGGTATTCGACAAACTGCTGGAGACAGTCGGCGACGTAGCCCCAAAGCTCATCCGCGGTTCCAGTCTTCAGCTCCTCGGGCATGCGGTATTTAGACTGGATGATCTCGAACTCGCCCTTCTCTTCGGTCAGGGTGACCTCACAGACTCGCAGGTTGGTTCCTCCCATATCCAGAGCGAGGTATCGGCCCGTCTCGTTACCGTCTGGGAAGGCCATGCACCATGTTGGGTTCATGGGCTGTGTTGGTTAGTTCTGTGCATAACTTTGCTTCTGGGTGTTACTTACAATAGACCCTCCCTCTGTTGTGAGGCCCTTCTCGAGCTCCTTGACGAAGTGATCGGTGATCTCCTTCAGCTTCTGGGTAGGGACAACGAAGATCTCCTCAAGCTTCTCGATCTGCTCCTTGAGATCCCGGGGCATGTCCGCCATGGACCCTGGTCTACTGTTAACCCTGAGTACGATGTGTCCGACTTATCCGCTACTCTGCGGAAGCCTCGGGAAGGGGTGTGGGCGTCGTACCCTTGCGGGAGGGAGGTCTCCTTGCTCCTGTGACCATCGTGACGGTTGTACGTAGGTTTGAGAGGTTCTAGGAAGCTCGACGCTGTTCAAGAAGCGGAGGGATGTGTTGTCGGGAAGTTGATCCTACAATCAAAAGTGGGTGGTCAGTACTTGTATGCCAGACAGCGTGAATGATGGCTCAAAGGCATAGGTCATGCGGGGCAGCACCCCCGCAGCAGCAGCTTTAAACCCCACGACAGTAGGAGTTTGTTATTGCTTTTAGAAAGAGACGAACTGCTTACAGATGCTGTGTAATAATGCTATCTTGCACACGAAGAAAGCTTGTTTGCCAGTCAATTGGGAGAGCAGCGACAAGATGGGACGAAAACCTACTGGATGAAGACTCTAAAGACGAAATACAACGCGCTGAGAGCTGTTGGTTGAGAGACTAACTCGAGCTGAGGCCGCAAAAGAGATGAAATCAGCCCCGCGCGATCCATCCCACCTGGGCACGGCCCGCTATGACGCTGCCACCCACAACGTGTATCCATTTCCGGTTAGGCTGTGTTTTGCTGATATCGAACACACCTCACTGGCATGTATTCCTGCATCCATGCACCTATATTGTGACCAAGATTGTGTGTCTTTGCGTGTTCAGGTTATCTTCCATCGTCTCCGGCCTAGAGCTCCGAAATTGTGATCCAGCTTCACTACAGCTTCGACTTCGCCATTCTAAATCACGAGACGGAACTCGCACAATAGCTAGTATCCCAAGCTTGCGCAAACAGGTACTGCTAAGGGTTATGTAATTGTAAGCATTGAACCGTCTCAAGTGTTGAAAACGATTTCGTGCCTGTAGCCAATTCAACCAATTTGAACGTTGAGTTCGCTGGAGCTATAGAGATCGTACCTGCCTAGGTGCAAAAAGCTACAAACCGAGAGAGCGTCGTACCGCTGCGCAGCCCAAAATGTAGAGCACCCTGCTGGCGTAGAATAGAGGGCAAACGCTATGCTAACCAATCACCACTAAACGTCACAACCTCTGCCAAGAGGTCACGATATTGTAGTCAGCTTCACTGCGTTTGTAGGTACCTAGCTATTGTCTAGCGCCGAGCACGACATCAGGCAGTCACTGCAATTCACCTCGAGTTCAGTCTCCCGTCGACAATATAAGTCAAGCTTGGCCCCTCCGTCTTCTCATCTTATCCCACCACCACTACCACCACTACCACCACTACCACCACCACAACAACAACAACAACAACAACAACAACAACAACAACAACAACAACAACAACAACAACAACAACAACAACAACATGGAGCGCCGCAACACTCTGCCCTCGGGAATTGGTAAGTAACTGCAAAAGGCCTTGAAGACCTACCAACTGCCTGCTCAAACCAGCTGACAAACTCCAGGCGGTAAGTACACAAGCAACGTCGACGACGCGAGCGGCCTCAGGGCCTTCTGCAGTGGGCACCCGCCCAAGCAATCGTTCCTCGAGTCCGACAGCGCCTTCTACAAGGCCAGGCGTTCAACTCTGGCGGACAACCCAGAGTTGGATGTCCAGCTGAAGGCCTCCATGGTACAGTACAAGGCCGAGAGCTTCCTCCCGCTCAACTTCAAGTCAGTCCGTCTCATCACACAATATCTCAACGGATCGAAGCCTCTGGCTTACATCCACGTCTTTTCGAGGCTGCTGATCACTAGCGAAACGAATGACGTTCGTGCGGGCCTGTTCATCGCGGCTTTGGAGCGGATTGGGCTGCACTGCAAGCACCTCGCCGTTCTCGCACCGTTCCACACCGTCGAGTTCAAGGACATGTCGTATAACGAAGCTGGCAGACACGGTGACTGGAGGAAGATCCTGGAGTGTCTCCCCAACATCCGCAAGATCACCTTCGAAGACCAGATCGAGCAGCCGACGCCCCTCAGACAGAGCACTTTCCACTCGCTGGTGTATGCTCTCCCCAACACCTCGCTCGAGGAGTGTTTCGTCCTTGACTTTGACATCTCGCCCAGCCTTCTCTTCGGGCTCCACTACGACTTTCACCGCCGATACCTCCCAACCGCCGCGCCTCTCTCCCTGGGTAAAGTCTTCAAGCCGCTCACCATGATCGCCGGCGGTATCATCTATGCAGACGGCACAGAGCCCTTCGGTTTGTCCGACGATAATGCTATCTACGGCAGTGCAGACGACGATGACCCTTTCTTCGGCAGCGTGAACGACGTTGACACGATGGGTGGATAGCTCAGGGGTCTCGAGAGACGTTGATGATGCAGTGATTGACTGGAGAGCCGTAGGCGAACGGTAAGACAATGTGACGTTGGAGTATATGAAAAAGGGTGACTGCATTGCGCGGACAGGTATGATATTGCGCAGACGAAAAACAATTTGCACGGCGTTACGGTATACCCATGGATGGAAGGAACGACAGAGTGCGCATTCAGCCCACGAGGCCTCAAAAGTGCTTTTTACAACATCGAAAGATAGGTCTACACCATAAGCTTGCGACTAGATCAATGCAAACAACGCTCTAAGTTCTGTACAGTAAAGTCAATCTCCACTTCCCACAGTCTCTCCCGTGCAAAACCATCAAACCCCGAATAGTAACTTTCGAAACGAAACAGACTTTCAAGAACCCCAAAATAGCCGTGAAACACGCACCGGATAGCTATGTCGTGCAGTCGTCCCGTTCGGCTCCCCACGCCGGACATCCTCCGCGGGCCGTGTCCGCCGCTAACACCGCACCCGCACCACACATCGCCGGACCACCTGCATACCAAACCCCCAGAGCGAAATAGCATATAGAACCCCCTCCGGCACTATGACGAGCACTTCCGTCCCACGAGACCCTGCCGCACTACTTAAAAACCCGTGTCACGGCACCCAACAGCACCACCCAGCAAACCACCCCTACGCATAACCTGCGAATATAAACCACCATGGCAGCCCCAGGCGGCAAATTCTTCATCGACGCCACCCTCGACACCCCCGCCGCACACCACGAATCCTTCGCCCAGCTGTGGGCCACGAAATGGAAAGCGCCCGCGGAAATGGGCGTGTACCCGTTCATGTTCGGCAGCGCGGCCGACTTCGCGCCCGCGCTCGCCTCGCTCACTGCCGCCGGCGCCCGCGAGCCATATGACTGGGACGCGTACGCCGCGGCGTTTTTCCCGGCCGCCGAGCAGCTGCAGGCGCGCGCCGAGGCTGCGCAGGCTGCGGGCCACACCGACGAGGCGAGTGAGTTGTTCCTCCGCGCCAGCGCGCTGTTCCGCATCGCGCGCTTCCCGCTGCCGCGCAGCGCCCGCCAGCGCGACGCCTGGACGCGCGGGAAGGCGTGCTGCATCGCCGGCCTCGGGCTGCGGCCGCACCCCGTGCGCGAGGTGCTGGTGCCGCACACGCAGCGCGCGCGGGGCGAGGGCGAGAGCATCCCCGTGTACCACCTCGTACCGGACACCGCAACACCCGAGGCCCCGGCGCCAACGCTGGTCATCTTCACGGGACTGGACGGGTACCGCACGGAGCTCGCGGTGTGGATGGAGGGGTGGCGGCGCGTGGGCGTTGCAACGGTGGTGCTGGAGATCCCCGGGACGGGGGACTGTCCGGCAGACGCATCGGACCCGCGGAGTGCGGATAGACTGTATAGTAGCTTGTTTGCGTGGATGGACGGGCAGGCGCGGCTCGACGCAGCGCGCACGGCGGTGTGGGGGTTCAGCACGGGCGGGTTCTACGCGATGCGGGTTGCGCACACGCACGCGGGGCGGCTGGCGGGCGTGGTCGCGCTGGGCGGCGGGTGCCACCACATGTTCGACGAGAGGTGGTTGAGCAGTGTAAACCACCTCGAGTACCCGTTTGACCTGGCGGACACGCTGGCGTGGAAGTGGGGCTACGGCGGGGACGTGGCGGGCTTCAAGCGCGAGGCGCAAGGCAAGTTCTCGCTGCTGGCGGACGGCACGCTGGATATGCCCGAGTGTGCGCGGCTGCTGCTGGTCAACGGCACCGAGGACGAGGTGTTCCCCATCGACGACTACTATCTGGCGCTGCAGCACGGGGCGCCCAAGGAGGCGCGGTTTGTCGCGGGCACGAAGCACATGGGCGAGCCGGCGAGCTTCTTCGTGTGCATCAAGTGGCTGTACAAGCTGTTTGGGATCGAGGCGGACGTGGTCGCGCAGCTGCAGACGCTGCCGTTCAAGGCGAAGTACTGATAGCAGGGACGTATACGGGCAGACGTAGGTAATAACGAATTCTTCACACTCGCGGCCATGGTGCATGTATGTGATCTACTCCGCCCCGCGCTTGACATACTCGTCGAACCAAAACACGGCCTGCAGAAACGCCATCTCCTTTGCGAACCGCTGCCGCTGGCCCGCCAAATCGCCCTTGACCGCAAACCCATGCTCGACGCCCGAGTACAGCGCCATGTGGTACGGCACGCCCACGTCCTTGAGGATATCCTCCGACTCGCGCCTCTTCTCCGCGGGGAAAATCTGATCCGTTTCTGTCCAGCATCAGCGCCCACCCACAAGCACACACACCCGCAACGCAGCAGAAACTCACCCGCAGCAGCGATACTCAGCGGCCCCGTAATCCCCCTCAGCTCCTCCTCGGACACGAAACTCGGATGCGCCGTGTACCCCGCATCCAGCTTCCCCGGCTGCAGGAACCGACACACGTACTTGCCGCCGAAGCAGTACCCGACGCCGCCGAGCCTTTTCACGCCCAGCTTGCCGCGCAGGTACTTGATTGTGGCGGTGTAGATGGGGTCCACGTCTGCTTCGCGCGGCATCTTGGTTTCCTTCCACGTCGGGAAGTCGAAGTCTGCGGGCATAGGGAAGGGGATCTCGTTGCCGTGGAAGACGTCGGGGATGACGGTGTGGTAGCCGTTTGCGGCGAACTGGTCTGCGATGCTGGGGGGTTTGTTAGGGTGGTGGGGTCAGGGGGGGTGGATGGGGGGATGGGGCGCACAGGCGGACGTTTGGGAAGGCGAAGCCGAGGACGTCGGTCATCAGGAGGATGGCATTGTCGGTGCTGCCGTCGGGGGTCGGGGAGACGTAGGCGCGGACTGGGGGGGTGAGTTGGGGGTTGCGTGGTCTAGGGGGGGAGGAGGTTACTGTCGCCGATGGTCTGAACGGAGCCCTTGGGGGTGCCTTCGTGCTTGACGCCGACGGCGCAGCAGGTGTCTGGAGGGTGGGAGGCCATGGTGGGGAGCGTGGTGTGTGTAGTGAACGGGGAGTGCTGTGTTATGTAGCAGATCACGGGGCGGCGTCGGTGGTTGTCAAATACCGTGAAGGCATCGCAGCCGGAGCTGGAGCTAGGCCGAGCTACGGTAGTCGAGCTACGGTACCCCACGGTGGGGCTTTCAGACGATGCTGCTGGCGGAATAACGGAGTTAAGACGGACATGATGTCATGTGGATATTTTCTGTTCCTAATTGATTGAGTGCGTGTCAAGCCTAGCAGCTCAATGCTCGTCTTGTATTAGGCCTCACGCCTACGGCAGCTGGGACTGCGGCTGAGGCGCCGTGGTGGACGGGGACTGCGACCGTCGTGTCGTGAGGAGGGCCGACTTGGACGGTCATGCTGTGAGGAGAGTCGATCTGTTCCGCTGTGCTTCCGCTCTTGGCTCCGGCTTCGAGAGCGGTGTCTCCGATGCGCATGTTTGCGACTGCGCTCGCGGTCTGTGCGGTCATGGGTACGACTGCGGTGATGGCTGCTCTTCGTGCGGTGCTCACCTCTCTCCGAATCTTGTGCATCACGCAGCTCCTCCAGCTCCCGCTTGCGTTCGTGAGCCCACTTCTTCTTGTCCTCCTTGGACTTCTTCAGCTGCGTCTGGGCCTTCTGCATGAAGGCGAACGGGTCGCTGGAGGAGATGCGCGCCTGCTGCCGCTCTCTCCGCCGCGGGTCCTCGTTGCCCCACACGTCCTTGTCGTCGTGGCCTGGATAGTCGAGGGCGGGAGTGCGCTTGTCGACAGCAAGGCTGGCGTCGTGCCGGGCAGCGTACCACGGCTTGGTGAGACCGTCTCTGCCGGCGGCGTTGGCGAAGCGCATCGTGTACTGGTCCTCAAAGGCCTGCTCCTTCTTGCGCTTCTCCTTCTCGGCCTCGGCGTTCTTCTCGCGCTTGAGCGCCTCCTTCATGTCCACGGGGAACAGGTCGATGTGGCCGGCGTAGTTGGTCAGGGGCGCGTCGCTGGCCGGCTGGCGCAGCTTCAGCAGCTTCGCGTCGGCTGCGTCGCCGTCTCTGGGCGCCGTCAGGGCCGCAGCCAGGCGGATGTCCATGTCCGTGTCATCTTCGCCCCGCAGCTTGCGGCGCTTCCCGCCGTGGCCATGGTCCCGCTCGCGCTTCCGCTTGCCGTCGTCGGCGTCGTCGTCGTCGGGCAGCGGCGGGGGCGTGCGGCCGCGAAGGAGGGCAGCGCGTCGGGCGGCGTCGAGCTCCTGGGTGCGCTGGTCGGCGGCGGCCTCGCGGGCTTGGGCGGCGTCCTCATCGGCCTTGACGCGGGCGATGTTGGCGGGGTTGTAGACGTTCCATGACTGCGCGGGTCAGCAAGGGCGGCGTGGGCGCATGGCGCATGGGCGGGCTACCTTCTTGCCCAGGAGATGGCTGGGCGGGGTCAGTCAGGCATTCAGGGCGGCGGGACTGCAGTGCGCGAACCTACAGCGGCATCGTCGTGCTGGAATCCTGCCCGCAGCGGCGGTGTCGGGGCGGCGCGCGGGTACGCGGTCAGGTCATGTGCAGAGTGCAGGAGCAGCAAGCTCCAGGCGATCGCTGCATGGTTGCGCGCTGCACGGCTCAACGGTTGCGGGCGGGAGCTGGCTGCGACCCACACTTCCCCAGCACCGCACACGCTACGAGCCGACCTACTGTTAAAGCAGCAGACTCCCAACCACCCCGTCAACCAACGTCCTCCGCGCCGCCGTGCGCTTGGGTCTAGACTCGTCTCTCGACCATGTGCGACTTGGGAGCTGGACGCCGCCAGAAAAGCAATTCGATTCGGTAGACAGCGCCCGCTGCGACTGCAGATCCCCCCGTCGGCTCCGCTCCCAGCTTACCGGCGCATTGAGCCTGTATGTAGTTCGTGGCCTGCATCCTGTCCTCACACTACACGCACACTATACCATGCCCACCTGGCTGGTGCACGGCTTCCGATGGCCGCGCGCCCAGGTGCGCATCCACACCATTCTCCAGAACCTCGACGATGTCGCTCCCGAATGGCTCATGGCCCCTGCCACCCAGGCCTGCCTGCACACCAACTTCAACCAGCAGTGGCCCGCTATCGTCGCCCGACTGCCAGGCCTACGCTTCATTGAGCAGTACGATCCAGACGACCTCACGGTAAAGGACCAGCCGTATGCGTACGTGTGCGACCAGGTCCACGACATCAGACTTGGGATAGACATTGACGACGCACGAGGCGACCAAGTCTCAGACGACCAATTGGCTGCCATAGCAGAGCTCAGAGACAAGGTCACGCCCGACGCGAAGCTCGGCTGGTTCGTGGTCGTCAATGGCGACGTGGAGCGCTGGGCGCCGCCGCTGGAGGACGAGGATGAGCTAGCAGACGAAGACGACGAGGACGCCGAAACAAAGACCATCAGCCCGCCAGCACGAAGCCTGAGAAGCAGCGTATGGACCGGCAGTAATAGTGACACCAGTGCGCCGGAACCAGTAAAACCCCAGAGCAGCCGGAGCATGAAGAACTGGATTGGTGGCATAATCCGCAAGACACGAAGGTATCTTCATTGAAACTTCCCTGTTGCTACATACTGACCCCTACAGCTCCAAGAGCCTGAGAAGTGAAGCGAAAGCGACTCCCGCGCCCCCAGTACCGCCGTTACCGCCAATGTCGCCGAAAGCAGCACTTCAGTCTCCGCCAGCAACACTGCCACTTCGGTCAGCGCAGTGAGAGCCTTGAGACAAGATAGCTGACAGACTACGATTACACGAACATGCGCTGGCACGTTCAACCATGTACATGATTTTGGAGATACCATAGATGATGCACGGAGACATATACAACTTGGAAGGCTGTCTGTAATAGCAACAATGCGAAACATTTAATTATACCAACCTCACTCTCCACATACATAATAGAGTAGGCGATGAGACAATGTCGCATGTCAAGATCATGAACATGTCTTGTCGCAAAGCTACCATTTTGGCTAGCGGCTTTGAGAGCTCGTGCACGTGAGCGCGCCAGCCTAACTTTCTGAGCGCGACAACTTGTGCAGTAATTTCTACACCACACCATTGCCACCCCGTAAAGGCTCTGCGAAGCTTTCCAAAGCTGCATAGCTCCAGCTATAGCCACAAACATCAATACAAATACAAGGCATACGCGACGATTCAAGCTTCGGCACCAGACGAGGTTTGCTGGGCCTCCAGAGCCCGCGCGACTAAGACCGAAAACGCCCTCAAGATACGCAAACCACCGCCAAGATGAGCAGACGCGACTTCCTGTCTATGCCCGCGCCCGAGAACTATGTGGCTGGTCTCGGGCGTGGTGCCACTGGATTCACAACCCGAAGTGACTTGGGTCCGGCGAGAGAGGGTCCTTCGGAGGAGCAGATGAAGGAGATGCTGGCGAAGCGCGCCGCTTCTCTGGGACAAGCTGCTCCGTCTGCGTACGGCGTCACAGAGAAGAAAGAAGAAGAAGACGACGAGGCAGACCGCTTTCAAGATCCCGACAACGAAGTTGGTCTGTTCTCGAGCGGCATGAACTACGACAAGGAAGACGATGAGGCGGATAGGATCTACCAAGAAGTCGACGAGAAGATGGACAAGCGACGGCGAGCAAGAAGGTTAGTGCCCACCATTTCCTGACCCCGACCCCGTACCCTACGTCCTTGTTTCGAAATATTCATCGTGTTTTTCTCCACGAACAGATACCGATGTCCGACCTAGGGAAGCTCGCGAGCAACAAGAACGAGACGAATACGAAAAGAACAACCCGAAAATCCAACTTCAATTCGCCGACCTGAAGCGTGCGCTCGGCGCCGTTTCCGAAGAAGAATGGGCAGCGCTGCCAGAGGTGGGAGACATGACGGGCAAGGCGAAGCGTGCAAGAGAAGCCCGCATGGCGAACGCACGTTCGTATGCAGTACCCGACAGCGTCCTGTCAGCGGCGTCCAAGTCTGGAGAGCTCGAGACATCCATTGCCACGGACGATGCAAGTTCGGGCACCATGACCAACTTCGCCTCCATCGGTGCTGCGCAGAAGTCGGCCCTTCAAGTCCGACTGGACTCGGCAGCTTCCAACCCCGGCACTCAGACCGCAACGACTTCTGGGACAGCGACCTCGGTCGACCCGAAGGGCTACATCACGGCCTTGGACAAGAAAGAAATGCAGGGCGGCGAAGTTCCGGTGGAAGATATCAACCGAGCGCGAGTGTTGCTGGAATCTGCCGTCAAGACGAACGTCACCAATGGCCCGGGTTACGTCGCGCTGGCACGTCTGGAAGAGGTCGCAGGAAAGCTTCACACGGCAAGGAAAGTCATTGAAAGGGGGTGTGAAATGTGTCCAAAGTCAAGAGTCGTGTGGGAGGAGGCTATCAGGTTGAGCCGCGAGAACGTTCACAACGCCAAGATCATCGCAGCGAGCGGCATCAAGCTCAACCCCAAGGCTATTGAGCTGTGGAAGGCAGCTATTGATCTAGAGCAGACGCCAGCAGCGAGGAAGAAGGTCACCCGACAAGCATTGGACCACAACCCACAGTCTGTGGAGCTGTGGAAGATTCTGATCAACGACACAGAGGATGTTGAAAATGTGAAGCTGTTGTTCGCAAAAGCTACAGATACAGTCCCACTTTCAGAAGAGCTCTGGATCTCCTACGCACGTGTGAGCGATGCCGATGCGGCCCAGCAGGTCCTGAACAAGGCTCGCAAAGCCATTCCTACTAGCTGGGCGATTTGGGTGCAGGCTTGCAGACTGCAAGAAGAGCTCGGAAAGGTCGACATCTGCGACAGGATTATGGAACGTGCGGTCAAGGCTTTGATCAAGGAGAATGCCATGATAAAGCGCGAGGAGTGGCTGGCCCAGGCCGAAATCTGCGAAGAGGAGGGCGACAGGGTCACTGCAGCCTCCATCGTGAAGGCGACTGTTGGCTGGGGGCTGGACGAGGACGACGAACGCCGCGACATCTGGCTTGAAGATGCAAAGAGCATCTCCAACCGAGGCCGATACGAAACTGCGCGAGCCATCCTCGGACACTGTGTGTCGATCTTCCCGTACTCAACAACCGTGTGGCACGCGTCTGCCGACCTGGAGAAGCACCACGGAACGACCGAGTCCATGCTCAGCGTTCTCGAGCGCGCTGTCAACGCTTGTCCAAAGTCAGAAACGCTGTGGTTGCTGTATGCACGAGAGAGGTGGCAGTCCGGAGACGTCGAAGGCGCTCGGCAAGTTCTAGGCCGCTCTTTCGAACAGCTGCCGGGTAACGAAAACCTGTACACGCGAGCTGTCGACTTCGAAGCGGATGCCGGTAACTTCGAGCAGGCGCGCAGTTTCCTGAAGGTTGCACGGGAATCGGCTGCCACGGACCGCATATTTATGAAATCTGCGAGTCTCGAGCGCCAACTCGGCGACTTCGAAACCGCAATCGACATCTGCAACCAGGGCATCCAGAACTGGCCCGGCAGCTGGAAACTGCACGCCATCAAAGGCCAAGTCTACGAGCAACTCTCCAAGCTCAAAGAAGCCCAAGAAGCCCTCAGCCTCGGCACCCGCGCCGCCCCCAAAGCGCCCATGCTCTTCATCCTGCTCTCGCGCCTGCAAGAGAAAACCGGCGCCGTCGTCAAGGCCCGCTCCACCCTCGACCGCGGGCGGCAGCAGAACCCCAAAAACCCGTCCATCCTCCTCGAAGCCGTGCGCCTCGAGCGCCGCCGCGGCGATATCCCCGCCGCGCAGAAAGTCATGGCCACGGCCCTCCAGGAGTGCCCGGCCTCGGGCGCCCTCTGGGCCGAGAAGATCATGCACCTCGAGCCGCGCACGCAGCGCAAGCCGCGCGCACTCGAAGCCATCAAGAAAGTCGAAAAGGACCCGCAGCTCTTCGTCGTCGTGGCGCGCATCTTCTGGGCCGAGCGCCGGCTCGACAAGGCCGCGACGTGGTTCACCAAAGCCGTCGTCCTCGACCCAGACTACGGCGATGGCTGGGTCTGGTACTACAAGTTCCTCGAGCAGCACGGCACCGAGGACAAGAAGGCCGAGGTCCTGAGTAAGGTCGCGCTGGCTGAGCCGCGCCACGGCGAGGTCTGGCAGAGCGTCAGGAAGGATCCGAGGAACGTAAGGCTGGGCGTCGAGGACGTGCTGAAGCTCGCGGCGGCGCGCGCGGAGTAGCACCGGTCCTGTCCGGCCAAGTGGAGGGCGGTGTGTAGACACGGTAGACTCGATAGACGCGGCGCCGCCGGCCCGCAGGAAGATATCCTTTGCCATTGCTCGCAGCCTCCCCGCGTCCATCCGCGCCCGCCGTGCTTCGTCCCCGTCCCCTGGCTCCAGCAGTGCTCCCGTCTACGCGCTCCCGACACACAACTCGCTCTCCAGCACCGTGAGCCGCCTGTCGAGCCCGCGTCTAGCTGCCACCCTACTCCTACGCTCTGCTAAAAGTGTAGCAAGCCAGTAGAGGGCTTAGACATGCTCTAGCCCACAAGAAGATATCCTTAGCTTGCTGCCTCTTAGCCTACATCCGCGCCCGCCGTGCCTCGTCCCCGTCCCCGGGCTCCAGCGGTCCCCCGTCTACGCCCCTCCTCCGACACACAACTCGCTCTCCAACACCGCTCGCCGCCCGTCGAGCCCGCGTCCAGCCGCCGCCCCACTCCCCCGCTCCGCCAACCGTGCGGCGAGCCAGTGGAGCGCTTGGACATGCTCCGGCGTGTCTCTGGCAGCGGGAGGGTGGGCTTGCAACGGACTGGGGGGGGGGGGGGGGTCGGAGGCGGCTTGGCGCGGGAGCGTGGGGGGGCATTGCGCGTTCGTGTTCTGTGCTTGGACGGGGCTGGCTCGCGTGGAATTAAGGGGCGGGGAGGTGGTGGTGGTGGGGTTTGCGCTGCGGATGTTGCACTGCTTGTTTTCACTGGGCGGAGAGGTGTTGGTGGTGGGCGCCGCGCTGCAGATGTTGCACTGCTTGTTTCCACCGGGCTTGGTTGTTCCAACGGCAACGCGTGTGGCTGTGGGCCGGGAAAGCGGACGTTTGTTGATATGTTTTGGTTGCTCTGGATGTTGCACCGCGCCTGCAGTGGACAGGGGCTGGGGTTGTTTGCTCTGCATCTCGATGCTGGGATTGTTTGCTCTGCATCTCGATGCTGTGCAGAGGGACGAGAATGAACTGTACTAGTATCCAAGGCGGGTTCGCTACTGTTGTACCCCGTCCACCCAGCATGCATGCGAAATTCATGAATCTCACAGGCCGAGTTCCGAAAAAAGCACTTCTCAGTGCCGACCGTTTCTTGGGGTCTGTACTACCTCACCTGCGTGGCTTCCGAAAAGGGCGTCGGCTAATTTGGCAAAAGCATATAAACCGAGCAGCACCTACGGTCACAGTTCACACAACCACTCCTCCCCTTCGTTTCTGACGATCGCGACATGGGCATTCTGACCCTGTTGCTGACTTCACCATTCTCATTCTAGCGTGCTTCCACGCTACCCCACTGTGCTATGGAGGCGCTCCCGCTACTGGTCTTGGAATCTGTGTGCGAGTACCTGGCGCACGGTGAACCACGGAAGACCAGTTTGCTTGCTTTCGCGTCTGTCAGCAGAACCTGCCGCGCTGCTTCACACTGACAGCGGTTTTTACAGATATCAATCAACATAAAAGATGGCTATTTCCCTCAATCACTGGAGCGGGTGGAGCGCATGTTGGATGAAACACAAAGTCGTACTTGCGTCAGGGTTTTGAACCTCGGCTGGGACAGGGCTCTCTACTATGAACCGTATGAGATGCTCATGACACCCGAGAAGAGGTTCTGTGCCTCGTGCCCACTTCAAAACGCGAGCTTTGAGGGGAAGAAGCCTCGCGATGCAAGATGGTGGAAGCCTCTTGTCCGGTTCCTCTCGAGCATTCACCTTAAAGACGTCATATGGGCGTCTCAAGAGCAGGTACCTCGTTGCATCCTCTCTGTCTTGAATGAGCAGATTCCAAGGTGTCGACTGCACGTCTATGGATTCGATCTCCGAAGTCTCCACCAGAGTTCAAAGGATTCACTGCAGAACATCAATGACACTGAGTTTCTACTAGCAACATCACCATGTTTGTACAACATCATCACAGCAAACAAGCCGACCGATAACTTGCACTGCGACAACTACAATGACGATGCGATATTACAGTTAGCGGCAGGGATGGCGTCTAATCTGAAGCATGTTCTTGTATGGGATCAGACCATCACGCCGTCCGGGGAATTCGAGAGAGGGAAAAGACACGCACGACTTGATTGGCGAGGCTTCCGTCCTCAGTCGGATAGCGAGTGGTGCGCGACACCTATAACGAAGGGTCAACTCCACAGTCTGACTATCGACCCTAGAATCGCGATATTTGCCACACGATTGACACTCTGGCAAAAGCATATCGACTTTTCTGTCTTACGCACTCTGACACTCGCTAATAGAATCGAGCTGGGTGCACTCCAAATCCTGGTTGCTCTTGCGCAACAAGATGGGCTCTGTCATCTGAAAGCTCTAGACCTGCCAGTTATCCACGAAGATCACGAAGAGGCAGACTCGACGATTGCACGACTACTATCGTTACTGAATCCGTTGGCCGACCTTGGAGTCGTCGCAGTCGGAGATTGTGTCTACGAAGCGGCCCTCAAACAACACGGCGGCAGTTTGCAAGTCTTCCGCGTGAAGGATACTGTTCTTTCCGCGCAGCAAGTCACCCAGCTTCGAGAATCGTGTCCCAAGATCAGGAAGTTGAGCATTGAGATACTACGGTCTGCGGGAGATCAGGTCGAAGTCAAGACATATCGAAACCTGGGCTCCATGCGATATCTGGAAAGCCTGTCGCTGGTGCTTCATTGTATTAAGTCTCTTCAACTTCAAGAGATTGAAGAAGCGAAGCAAGTATCAAATCGCCGGGTTAGAAAAGCGAAGCAAGTATCAAATCACCGGTTTGAGAAAGCGTTCGCAGTAGCATATCGCCAGGGTTTGATTAACGCTGCCGTAGACAAGACCCTCGCGATGTCTATTTTCCGAACGATATTCGACGCTCATACTTATACAAAAGCATACCTGCCACCCAAGCTGACTAGTATACAGTTACGAGTAAACGCATCAGCATTGGGCGTAGCCGGGGGGGGACTGGTTCTTCCGAGGTCTCCCTTTCCACATAGGAAGAAGCTGGGCATGTGAATGTGACCGTCGAGACACACATCGATGGAGGGTCACTGTCGATGAGGTGGCGGTCGAAAACTCGGGGTACCCCAACTTTGGCCAAGACCGTAGTGGGATGGCATTTCCTGGGAACAAGCAGCAGGCAGATATCTGGAATTCTATCTGGCCTGAAACTGGAGCCGGCTTGAAGAATGACTGGCGCAGCTTCCCGCTTGCTGATGAAGAGGACAAAATTAGAGGCACTGTGTTTTTTGTATCAGGAAAGGCGTTATCTCGAAGAGGATAACGCCTGAGATCTGTCCTGCTTCTATGATCAAGATACTGGCTGGGCGTTGGTGCAACCTCCAAGACGAACTCCGACAGAAACTAGACCGGGATATTGAATTAGAGCACGATATTTGTGAGATGATCTATAACCGAATCTGTTGCACTCTGGTTGATGGTGCAGTGAACTCAATTCGTACCATCGGTGTTGGAGCCACTAGCGCCACGCTAGCAAGATGCGGAGCTCGGAGTTCAACGCCGTGCTCTTCCCTCCTCAACTCGACATCGTTGCGCATCACAAGCAGCTTCGCATTGAAGCTCTCGCTTACTTGTCAGGCCATGGCACAGATCTGATCCAATAGTAGTACTCTGCGAGGCCGAGACACTTCTAAAAGTTGCTGCACCTGCGCTTCACTGCGATCAATTTCGGCGTTGGCTTGCGCCACCACAACCAGCTCACAATGGTCCGAGTACAGCATTCATCCTCCTCATTGAGCTGTACTGACCGTAGAGGATAGACTGGCAATCTCTTCCCTGCGCGTCTGCGCACGACGCACATAGAAAAGCATCAGAACATGACGTACCGCCGCAACGGCAAGTTGCAGGCGTGCGAGCCTTGCCGCAAAGGGAAGCTCCGGTGCGACCACATGATGCCCCATTGCGGGCGATGCGTGAAGAAAGGCAAGAGCGATAGGTGTGTCTATCACCCGGCGCCTTTGACGAAATCGGCCTTGAAGTCCCCCGCGCGGCTGGATCGCATGGCAGCCAGTGTTGAGGCTGAGGGGTCGTTGGGCCAGCTTTCCCCGGGGGTAAAACAAGTATCTCCGCCTGTAGCATATCTCACGTACCTGGAGCATACCGACCGCCCGGCTAGTTTTCCGTCGTTTGCTGGTTCGGGACAGTCCGAGGGCGGCATCACAGCGACCACCCTAGATAGTCTACCGAAGGCTCGGCTTGAGAAACAGACTAACGAATCCGCGATTCATCAAACATTACAGGAGTCAGATAGGCCCCCGGTGGATCAACTCATTCGTCTGGAAGCACAGAGATTCGAGAACGGTGGCTCTTTCATCAGTCACTCTGCGGTCCTGGCTGAGAACGAGCCAAACATTGGACTCTCACCCCCAGAATCGTATTTTTCTGAGCTGCCACAGGCACACATTGACAGAGGCGTAGCAGTGCTGCTCATGCTGCGAGACATGTCTTCCGTACAAAAGTATATCGACAAGTGGTTCTCGTTCGCCGGAGGCGTCGTGGTGATCGAGCCCATGGTTAAGATCTATCTTGACGGGCTGTGGTCGACATGGCATAAGATCCTTGAATCTTCCAAAGCCGAGGATTTACAAGCCATGTCTGCGCAGGTCTGGGAGAATACTTCCAGGCCCTTGTCACGGCTTTTGAAGCGGGATACAACTCCTCGTGACTTCTGCGCAAGCGTGACTGGGGCTAATCTTAGATGGGAGGTCATTGGTATCATTGCCTCTCTGGTCTCGCTTGTAGCGCAGTCTCTGAAGGGTGTGTTCTCCCTTGAGTGTGACAGAGTAACAGGCTGCTAACAACGCGCTTCAGATGGCGATCCCGTATTTTGCTCGCATGATGCGCCACCCGTTGATCGATCTGCGCTGGCGATAAGCATGTATAATGCTTCCGAGACGTGTGTTCAGTTCTGTGACGAGCTCGGCCTACTGAACGATGCATATCTGTGGCTCCTGTATGAGAACAACATAGCGTATTGTTCACTACGCTCACGTGGAAGTGAGTCAATCTTCGAGGCTGCATGAGTCCGACTGCGGTGAATATGCTGACTGATGTAGGCTACGACAATTGGAGAAAGGCATCGGCATTCTCTGCAGCACTGCAATGTGCGAACCTCCATCAGGAGATCAGAGTCGATGACAACACTCCTTTCTTCATCGCTGAGTTGCGTAAGCGGCTATTCATCTGCGCGTATAACAACGACAAGACCTCTGCGGCTTTCGCTGGACGCCCGCCAAAGCTGACTCGGCTTTACTGTCGCCTCCAGATCCCACTCGACCTTACAGATGCTCAGACCATGTCAGAAGGAACCGAGTTGCAGGCTGCTATTGCGGATCTGGACGAGGAGGGATGGAACCAAGAAGGGGTCGTGCAGCGTAGCACGTTTGCTCGCATCTCAGCGACCAACGCCCTGATCACTGAAGAGATCCTCGAGATTTCCTTGGGCCAGCTGACCCAAGACGACGTCGTTCGTCGTGCTGCTGATATTGAAACGCGGGCACTCAAGTCCTGGGACGACTTACCAGAGTTTCTTCGCATCGACACAAGTGATCCCTGGAGCTCTCGGCGATCGCCACTTGAGCTGCTATTCCTCATCTTCATCCGCCTTGCCAGTCTGGACCACCATTTCCTCTTGCAACGCACGTTGAGCAAGAAGGTGCACTGCGGGTCACCTTGCCCGAACACGAAGCTACTCTCTGTGTGCAGCGAGATCTTCAGAGTCGTGGTCATGATGGTGGACAACAAAGACTACTTCCGCGACTTCCAGATCGACTTCGTCCAGATCCTATGCATGCACGGGATCCCCGCCGCCGCCGTCCTGGCCATGGAACTGCTCCACCAAGAGCGAGACCCCGCGTCTGCTTCCGCGCAAGCATACCCGCTCCACCGCTCCGACACCATACAGAGCCTCTCGGTGTTCGTCGCGTGTCTAGGCACCATACGGCCAGACGCAAACGGATTCCAGAGCTGCGACCGCGGGAAGATCTTCGTCAAGAAGATCCTCGATCTCATTCTGGGACCGGGCCCCGCGGCGCCCAGCAGCAGCCGAGCAGGTCTCGATGGCGAGGCGGATCCTACGCTTGGGGCGTCGCTGTTTGAAGCCGGGAACGATGCGGATTTCATGCGCTGGCTGGACGATGTGCATTGGGATCAGGAGACGTGGATTAGCTTTACCTGAGCGGTGCTGGGGACAAAAAAGGACACTTGATCACAAAAGAGGACACTCCCTGAGATACACGGAAGGTTCTCAGGCCATGGAACGACTAGCAGAGAGACTGAGCTTCGCCTAATGAGGCTATGCCTGCTTTTACTTCATCTGCCCCGGTCCTAGCCAGTGCGGCGGGCTATTGCGGTACGAGGAAGCTCGTGTTTGCGAAGGTCCAGCCTTCTGGACATGTGAAGCTGCAGCATACATAGTGCTGTACATGTGCAAGTCGACACGGGAAGGATTGATGTGCAAGAATCGGCCCTGCTTTGTGGCATCCAGTTCTAATAGCCTCACCCAGATACTCATGTGCCGTCCGATCTGGCAAGGCATCTCGGTAGGCGTCTTTGACAACAGTTCGATGTTCAAACAGAAGTAACGCCGCGCGTCAAGAGGAGATGCACAGTGTTTACGGTTTTGCCAGAAGACGCAAATGAGCAATATTTAATAAGCCAAGCACTCCATATGCATAACGTCGCTAATCTGCGAACTACCCCGTATGTCAGATGTACATGGGATCGAGCCGCACTTATCCGATGCACAGTGTCACGTGTAGCGCCAACTCGCTTTTCCGACCCCACGTTTTTCGGAGTCATTCTCCGTGTGTCCACCTCCCATCGCTAATCGATTGATCTCCATTTACAATGGACGACATGAGTCCACCGCAAGCCCCGTCTGATACGGGAGCAAGCCCACATTCATGGATACCTGCAAATCGCAACAGCGATGTTGTGGACGGCGCGTTGACCTCGGCAACGACGCCATCGAACGCAGGTTCAAGTGAGCAGCGTTCACCGCCAGCCAAACGGCGCAGGGAAGACAGAGAGAGGACCAGGGTCAGCAGAGCGTGTGATAGATGCAAAAAGTAAGTCTAGTAGCTTTGCAGCTCATACATACGACCTTGTTTGATCATTCAAAAATTGCATGGTCTTGTCCCTGACAACATCAGAAAGAAGACGCGATGCACAGGTCGTTGCCCATGTACACTCTGTCTCCGCGCTGGCCTGTCCTGCGAGTATACAGCGCAGTACACTCGCGGCCGACTGCCATCAGTCATGGTTGACGAAGCTGCCATGTCCTCGGCTTCCAAAGCCGGCATCACACAGCCCAATGCATTGCCTCTTGAAGACAATCCACTGCGAGACTTACCGACCTTTCAGTACGCAGGACAAGGCCTCGATGCATCATCAGCACACGACCGCCCGATCTTGGAGAGAGTGAACAGACCAAATGGCCACAATGAGGACGCCAATCGTGACCCACCATCAAGAACTTCGCCAGAGCCGGCACAGGCGCAAACTGATTCTCAGGGCCATTACGTAGGGTCTTCCTCTGGGGTATCGTTTCTGATTCGCATTCAAAAGCGACTGCATCAGAACACCCCAACATCACTGGACTCATCCATCTTCGCATGGGGAGATTCGCCGCTCGCTGACTTTGACCCAACATTCTTCGTACTGCCCCCCAAGCCCGATGCCCAGCGACTCGTAGAACGGTACTTTGACTATGCTGCGCCAACGCACCGTTTCATCCACCGGCCGACTATCGAGAAGTGGGTGCACGAGTTCTACGAAACCCAGGGCGACATGCACGCCAAGGAAGATGCAGCAGCGAAGACTGCACTTCTGCTCATCGTCTTCGCCCAGGCACAGGCCTACATGCCTCCAGGCAGCACGACGCGAGAGAACAGCGCACGCTACTTCTTTGCAGCTGAACACCAGCTCTCTAAAGAACGCGGTGCGGTTCGTCTCGCTAGTGTCCAAGCACGGCTTCTGCAGTGCTTCTACCTCCTCACACAGTCGCGTATCAACCATTGCTGGTCTCTTTTCGGAACAACGTCGCACCTGGCTCTTGCCATCGGGCTCAACCGCGGGCGCAGGTACGACCCTTCAGCAACCGTTGACTACGTGGAGCTGGAGAGCCGCCGACGGACGTTCTGGGTTGCGTATTCGCTCGACAAGTACCTTTCCGCGGCACTAGGACGGCCACGCACATTCAAGGACGAGGACATCGACCAGGAGCTGCCGACGGTCGTGAACGACTCCGATCTCCACCCACAGTACATATCGCCCTCGACTTCCAAATCGCCGTCGCAGATGATGGCGCCTGTGGAGCACATCAAGTAAGTCTCCGACGAACCGTAGACACTTACAACCACTGACCACTAGCAGGCTCACGCGCATCGTCTCCCTTGTCCTGCGTGACCTCTACCCCATCCGCCCACCCTCACTTGCCTTGCGCATCGAGCTCAGCGCCAAATACACCAAGGATCTGGACCGCTGGCGCGAATCCCTCGGCCCCTTCCTCGACGCCGCGGGCATCGAGTCCTCCCTGCTCATCCCCATCTACCAGCGGCAGCGCGGCGTGCTCAACCTCGCGTACTACCACGCAATGCTGCTGATCCACCGGCCATTCCTGCTCTCCAACTTTGCCAACCTGACGGGCATCCGCAGCCACCCGAGCTACCGGGCGCCCGCCGACACGAGCTCGAATATCGCGAGCTGCTTGGACGCCGCGATGAACATTGTCAGGGTCGTGGATGACGTGTTTACGTCGTCGAATCTGTTCCGCGCCTTCTGGTTCACCCAGTACTACGCGTTCTGCGCCGTCGTCGTGCTGTACATCTACCGCATCCGACAGCACCTGCTCTCGCCCGGGCAGTGCGAGGCGTACTTTGCCGCGGGCCAGAAGTGCCAGCGGCAACTGGAGAGCATCAGCGAAACGGACTGCCTGGCGCGGCGCTACTGTGTAGTGCTCGAGGAACTGCGGCTGGAAGCTGCCCGGCAGACAAACCAGCACAACCGAACCGGGTCAGGCATCACGGACACGTCGTCGCTGGCTATGCCTGGGGCCGGCGCTGCGGAGCACAATCAGGCCAACCCGGCGGTGCTGGCGGTGCCGGAGGCGACGTCGCAGAACGGTGCGAGTCCGGACATGACAGCCTCGTTCTACAACAATGGCAACGTGCCGCAGACTCCAGACAGCACCATGTTCAATTCAAACTATCTGCCGTCAAATATGGCGGATCTGACGAGCTGGGGCCAGTTCGATAGCCTGGTCACAGCAGGAATAGGCATCTTCGACGGGGGCTTCCAAGGCGATCAGAACTTCGGGTTCGGGTTCAACCTGTAGGCTCTGGTCTGCCGTACACGTTAGTAACATGATAGCTTCATAGCGGGGTGTCAACATTGGGATCTGTATGGCGGCAGGAAGTGCGAGGAGGAAATCTGGTATGGCTGCTGGCGGGCTGCAGCAACGCCGGATGACTGGCATGGAATATAGACACCAAACACAAGACTGCCCAAAGCCCATGCCTCAATTCCCGCCTTGCCCCGTCTCACCCAGACCAGGCTCCGTGGTGCCGTGCATCTGCCAACCGCCTGTCCTCTAGAACCACACGCTCGTCGCAGCATCCCCGGGCTTGGAGCGCAGGACACCCAACGCCCCTGTCCCGTCTCGCCGAAGAGCACGCCAGCACCAAGCCATCCCCAAGCCGCGGATGGGGGAGCGCACTCAGCAGCCGCCACGCAGGGCAAGCACCAAGTGCAGCGTCGCGCCGCCCTCGAGCTGGTAGTCCGCCGCCGTCTTGTCGTCAGCCCTGTGTACCGCATCAGCCTAGTTCCGCGAGCGCGCGCGCCGAATGCATACATCTGCTTGCCGCCGTAGATCAAGCGCTGCTGGGCCGGCGGGATGCCCTCTTTCTCCTCGACGCGCTCCTTTATCCTCGACACCTGGGGGCTGTCAGCGAGGGCCCTGCGCTTGAGTGGCTCTGCCGCGCGGCGCCGTGTGTGCATGCGGTCGTCATACGCTGGGTGTGCGGTGCGTGGACGGAGGGGTGTACCTTGTAGTCCGGTTCGATGTCGAGCTCGATCTCCTTGCCGGTGAGGGTTCGTACTCTGTTGCCGGGTCAGCATTGCGGTGTGCTAGTAGAGAATTCCATAGCAAGCTCTGGAATATCGGCGTACTTGATCTGCATGTTGGCTGCTGTGCCTCCGGTTCAGGCGGGTATCTTTGTGACGTCAGGCAAGGTCGGAATGCAGGAATATGCGCAGCTTCTTTAGGTGCGCTGCAGGTTGGGTGGGTGGGAGTAGGTAGAGCGGAGTGTGGGTTGGGGTCTGTGGTGAGAGAAGTTTGGTCAGGCAGCGATCGAGTTGTTTGCCATGCGGCGTCTGACAGCTCGCCTTGCCGATTCGGCCACCGCCGCGGGGCAGGTATCGGCCAGCCACATCTGCCCCGCCTTGTGGCGCAGGCGAGAGCTGCGACGCTGCTCCAGGAGCATTGTCGACCTGAACAACATGCACGAAACATAGAAAAGCAAGCAAGCTCACGCTATCGCGTCTGGCAACTCCCGCACGCCTGAATCTCCGGCCTCATTTGGGAACGGTGAATGACTCGACGCCTTTTGCTTTTCCCGGCACGTCGTCTTTGCACGACCACCTCGACCGCAACCCCGTCTTCCGGGTCTGTCTCACTATATACACACATCACACCATTAAGAAGCCTCACTCGCACGGACAGCCCTCCTCTCGGCACGTTAAAAAGGGTAAGTAGATCCATTGCGTTGCGGGAAGCGCCTTGTCCGGCGCCAAACCAATCACTCGACGAAACAGGTCTCCCTACGCGCCAGAATCCACATAGTCGGTACGGGTGGCAAGACGCACACCGAAATGAAGCATATGTCGTACGAGCTTGCCTGGAGGCCTGACGTGCGATTCAAACCCCGAAGGTGAAAAACGAGTGTGCGTATATGGCAAGACAGGATACGCTGGCACGGTGGACATCTCACTCTGGCAAGCGAAGTCCCACTGCGCCAGTCGCCCACTGCTTGCGCTGTGTATTGTACTCTGCATATGCTCCGAAAACCGTGATATACACAAGCAGCGGGTCCACGGTGATGCCCACTGCAAGCCCAACTCCATGCGTTAGTCCCCGTCTGCCGGCGTGACCACGCGTCCGTCCCTAGTTATGTACAGAAGAGCGTTAAGAAGAAATTGCGAAATCAGGACGACCAGATGCGAGACGGTGTAGCCCCCTCATCAAAAACAAAGCCAATCAAATATCAGAACTGGGGTATACAATGAGCAATTTGCAGCCGATCGGGAAGCCAATGAAGAAGTGAACAAGAACGGACACGAGGCCTTCATGCACCGCCAAGTGGAAAGAAGATAGGAATAATGATGACCTGCACTCCGGTCATGATGCAGTGAGAATGTACAGTAGTGCTAGTATACCAGATACCACGTGTGAATCGAGCAATTGACGCCAAGCACCGCCCGTAAGAGCGACGAAATCATGAGCGCAGGGGACGGCCGTGGTCTCGGAGAGCAGCCAGAGATTGTGTAGAAGCACTGCACCCCTACCAGGCGGCCGCATGGATGCCAAGAGCGTGACAAGGCGTCTGAAATGCCAACTTGCACCCTGATAGAATAGTTACAAGTCGCAGCAGGTCGGGACGACACTGTGTGCAGAAGGGCCGAATACGCTGCAGAGACCAGGATGACGATACGATGCGCCGCGAAAAGAGATTGGCACTCTGCTGCGTGCAAGTACATACATGCTGACCGTTTTCTCTGCCAAAAGCGGCATGTCCTTGAGCAGCAGGAGGATTGCGTAGCGGCTGACGACAAAACCCGTTGGAGCATGAAAGCAAGTGAGCGAGCCGGGCGAAGGTGGGGACGCGAAGTTCGTCAGACCGGTGCGTACCAACCACTTCGCTTTGAACATGCATTGATGAAATCATGCAAGGTCACAGCAGGGCAAGGCCGAGAAATAGAAGCGCCACCGGCATCAGATGCAAAATCCAATTGCGAGGCCGAGCAGATGCCAGCCATCGGATTCGGATCGGACCCGCAGCTGGAACGGGTAGAGCCCACGAGTCATGATGGGAAGGCGATTAGACTGGTAAGCCGCATGCTCGATCCTGCCCATTAGCGGAGGTGCGTATAACTCCAAATGACATTGCGCTGCAATCTCAAGAGATGAGGAATTCTTCCTTGATGGAAGGTGGGCCCGTGCGCTCCAGATCAAGATTGAGGGGACTTTGTGTGTTTGTGGAGCTCATTTCGCTTGACATGCTGGCAAGTTCGAGACTGCAAACTCAAGATTGGCTGTGGCGTCCTTCCCTTCAGATGACGTGCAACGAATGCCGTTCCTACCGCAACTCGCGTGATCTTGATTTTTGTCCGTAAGAAAAAAAACGGGGCGTGGGCGGTTGCAAAAACCGCCTGAAATGCCAAACTCTAATTTTCGGCCTAATGATCAGCTTCCCGTTTGGGAGACGTGTGATATCCGCGATTCCATTGCTGATGCATGCCGTATGTTGGTGTTTCAGGCGGACCCGATCCGGCATTTGGTGCTGGAGATTGCTGAACGTAGCTTCGCGTCTCATTCCGGAGTGGTGGAGTGCCGTACGGCACATCTGGACCGTGCGAAGGTCGCCCTTCTGGCGCTCTCTGAGGTTCTTGCATGTCACTCTGTCGTGTCTCATGCGCTAGACCGGATACCGTCCCACGGCGGCTCACAGAACCCTCTGTACCTCGTGCAGATGCATCTGAACGGGCTCGTGCATGTCCTCCTCGTCCGGGCGTTGATGTCGATGACGTCGATACATGCGAGAAGGACGGTGATGTGTATGATTGTGGTGCCGATGTTGGGGGCGGTGGCGCTGCGTGAGCGCCTTGGGCCTTCCGCTTCTTGGGGGAGCTGATGTACTCACGGTCAGACGCATGAGACGTCGCACGTTGACGGGATTGGTATGAGGTAGAGGGCGAAGATTTGTATTTACCTGAGGGCGTCGCTGGCGGATGGCCGCTTGTATTCTTCTCCTGTTGCGATGTCGGAGGAACCCAATGGTGGAAGTAGATGGAAGGTGAAGATTGTTCCTGTGCATTCTGATTTTGATGCATTTGGGATTGTGTAGTCGGCGGTTGCTGGATGTGCATCTCGTTCGTTGTGAGCTTCGGCAATTGGGACTGGTGGAGAGGACGAGTAGCTGACGGTAGCTGACCAGAGTGTCCAGGAGCCGGTGCCGCTCTATCGCTAACGTACGTCTGCTGTGGTTGTGTTGAGAGGGGCTGGCCAGGCAGCACTGCAGTTGGCGGTAGAATCGTTTGGGACACGGGAGGCTGTCCAGCATATACGGTCTGTGGCTGTTGACCCAATAACCGTGTCTCTCGTCTTAGTTCGGGAGACAGCTGTGCTTGCGCCTGCGCCTGTTGCTGCGCCTGCTGCACTTGTACAGTGTACTGTTGAATCCATTCGGCACTGATGTTGGCAAGGTTTCCACCCCCAATACCCGCGAATATTATAGGGACAAGATGTGGCGGAACTCCTCCTTGCATAGACTCCCGGAGCATCGAATGCTCGATCTTTCGCTGCTCCAACTTCAGGTTTTCTTGACGAGTCTTCTCTTCTTCTTGCTTTCTTTTCTCCTCTTCAGCTTTAGCGGCTAGCCAATTCTTCATGCCATCTTCAGAGCCTTGCCATTGGCTTGGTGCTGGAGGTAATGCGCCCAGTGAAGACGATCCCATGGAGGACTGTATTGGTGGAGCACCACGTCCCGGATCCGGCAATGTCATTGCCGACGGCGGAGGGAGTCCGCGATGAGATGTGCTCATGGCGTAGTTGGGCCCAGCCGAATGGGAAGGCGATGGCCCGCCGTTGAGCTGTGGTGAATGTCGAATGGTGGAGGTTGAGAAGGGTGGAGGGTAGTCATGGGTTTTGACGTCGAAATCCCACTTCGCTGGCTTAGAGAGTGTGAGCATCATGAAGAGTGGAACCCAGACGTAAAAGGCTATGGGAATGTACTCGACATCGAAATGAGCGATTGGGAGGCGTCAAATTTCGAATTCCCAAAAGAGACGGAACAACGTACATACTTATTCAGGAAGCGTGTTCGCGGGAGCAACGTCCACTTAAGGCCCAGAGCTCAGCGGCCGTTACCCTAAGTTCTAGGCTGAACGTGTGCAGGCAGAAAGCTCGATTGTGATTCGCGCCTGAAGTAGGGCGACGGAGAACAGTGGAAGGGGGACAGGGAAAGCTGCGGCAACGCTGATCGCAACCAAGTAGAGCTCGCGTGGGCGGGCGTGGCGATCAGGTCCAGGTCGGTAAGGTTGATGAAGAAGGCAAAACCGAGTGGGCAGCGGTGGGGAAGCGCAAGAACGAATGTACGAGAAGAGAGACGGCCGGCTAGAGTTGGACCAACCAGCGAGGATGATGGTTGCAATGCTTGACACCAGCAAGACGAAACGGCACGCCGCAGGTCGAGGACAGCCGATGTGTGGCGTCAAGCGGGCGGTAGTGGGAGAATCGTTGCAAGGATATGCATGAGCACCGGAGCTGCTGACAACAAGTAAGATCTCAGCAACGTCCGCAGTCTGTATTCTTGTATTCCCACCATCTGACGTCCCTAGGGACGACTTCCGGCTCCTGCAAGCTCTGGTAATAGTTCCCACTGTGGTGCGCTAAAGTTTGCCGTGAACTAATCGCCATCGAGCCAAGCGAAGACAACTTGCAGCAGCTACAGGCGTAAGTTTAATGATGCCTGAGGCCTGAAACCGAACCGAGTATCGACATTGCCTGCACTCTCTTGCCTTTGCCTCACGAGCTGTGTTCGCCGTGGACTGGACATACATGAGACATCGAAACTTTTCACATGCAGACGTCCGAGAAATCGTCAAGCTAGCCGAGTATCGATTCATTATGAGCATGGGGGTCCCAGAGACGAACCTTGAAAGTGTGGACGTTGGTACACAGATTCAAGATCATGCAGCAAGGGCCCCATCTGACTAGGCTTCAAGCAACCAAGGAAGTCAAGGGTTGATTCGAGGATTACGAGTGCGATTGAATCCGTCTATTGCACGCGCTTCACAATTTAGTGTGCCAGTGCTGGACGATTCAGCCGGATATCGTGGCTGGAGACAAGGCTCATCAGAGATTGAAGAGCGGATTGATCGGCTGCGGTCTGGAAGTCTCAACCGTGCGCACGCGCCTAGCAGGGCCAAACGTCCGGGAGGAAGCGAGCAAGACTCTTTTGGAGAGATTGTCGCTCTGTCGCACGGACGCTGTTGACTGTTGACGTCGCATAAGGCTGCCCAAAGGGAAATGAAGGGGCATACCCGTCGTCAGAACTCAGCCGTGTGAGGACCGAATGCGGTCGGCTAAAATGAAGTCTGCACATTGTGTGTATCAACACGAAACTACGGAATTGGTGGAAATGTAGCGCTGTGGCTCGCGCATTCTGCAAGACCTAGTCTGCGCTCTAGCGCAATGCTCAATCAGGTAATCCAGCTGCCGTCATAGGCAAACAACCGGACATGAGTTCATAAAAAGCACAATGGGCGAAGCAAGAAACCTTGCCGAAGACCTGTCATCGACCGCCTTAGAAGGATGGTCTCCGGATCGACATAGCGTGGCATTTAGCATGGCCAATCGATAAGCGCACCACCGATCAAGCACCGACTCCATGGACCGCAACGTGTTACATCGGGCCCGGCGTTGTGTGGAAAAACGAATAGGATGGTTGATCGTCTCTGCGCAGTCCTCCTCGTGGTGGCTGTAGCGCGGAAGGCGTACGCCAGAGCCGATACCTAGTTCGTGGTATCTGCTGTAGGCATTTGCAGGTCCATGTACGTTCATACAAAGAGACGCGTTGCGCAATCACCGAGCATCTGGCATCGCAGATTGACTAAGCAGTAAATTTCCGTCGGCGCTTGAGCCTTGCCAGAACTGACCTTACGGAGGATCAATATGAAACTTCCAGGCGCCGGCAGAAGACGAAGGATCTCGCAGAGAGATTTTGATAGCCGTATCCAAAGCACTGGCCAATCAGCAGATACGTTCAATGGCAATGAGCGTGCGTGTCTACATGGAGCCATGAATCGAAAGCTGCATGATACTGGTAGTTTGCCATTTGTTGGCCTCATTCCGGGACATCGATGCCATCCACAACTGCGATGAGTTTAGGGGAAACACACCCTACCGTGTAAGGGCATCTTCCGTCGTATCTGATCTGCGGCTGAATACATGTGCTTGTTGCAGCCGCGATACACTTTGGACTCAAGCGAGCACAGATGTGGCTTTCGAGAACCCTGTGGCTTGATGGCGTCGTGCGTGGATGCAATGGACTGCTCTTGTGACAACGCGGTCATACAGTCTAACTTGTCTAAGTACCTAACTTCTGCCTAGCTGCCAAGGGCTCCATAACATTCGAATGCTGAGGCTTGCAGTAGCGATGCGTGAAGCGGAAGTAGCCATGCATATTGGATCCGCTGTGCGTTAGTGTTGTGGTGAGATTCAGATATCGGAGTAAAGCCATCCGCGAAGCTGAGAATGGTCTGCTTACGCTGACGATGAAGCGAGAAGCCGATACCCATAAGGACCATCATAGGTAATGCAACCGCCTTAGAACAGGCTTGGTGTGAGGTGTACGCGCACAGAGTACGCAAGCTCGACTACAGTGGGCGATCTAGCGTCTCCCGATCGCTGTGGCCTACCAATAGCGGTTAGCGCACCGATGCAGGGCAGAGAAGACAAAGCCTGTGCCGAACTGGGCCCACCAGCGATTGTAGTTTCGGCTCCGCCTTCACCTGGATCCCGTCTCATCTTTCCACTCCACAATCCTGCGTAGGGCCTCGCGAAATCATTGCAAACATCATCCCTTCATTTCTCCATCGAGACATGGTGTTGCTGATCACTCGCCTCACCTTGAGAAGTCAGACCATAGATCAGCGTCGACCTGCTTCGGTCGATTGTTCGACCCACGACGCCCAACAGAATCGTGCGCATTGCCATCGGTGTAGCCGAAGGTTACTCACTCAACCGTGAAATCACCTGGATTGGGACCCGCAGCGAAAAGGTGTCATGGACGCGCGTGTGTGCTGAGGCAAATGTTGATACGGCAAGAAGAAGCGAGTTTGCCACCTCGAGCGTCATCTGAATCGTAGATTACCCGTTTCGTCAAGAGAGCTCGGGTCTCAGCCAATCGCACCTTGCCAACACGCGTTCGGACCGCTTCAGGAAAGCCGACTGCAGCCCAATTGTGTCTGCTGACTTAGTCTACGGTGTGTGGAGGACGCCGAGAATGCTCGTATCATACTGCGATAATGCCGACTAACAGACGTAAAGCAATCCTCACCGCCTTCGTACCTTTGGTACCTTCTCAGGCCCAGGGGATGCTCAGGAGAAGATTTGGCTTCCAGACTTACCGCCACACAATAGAGCCAAATCGCCCCGGTAGTACGTGCGAGCACGCTCTTAGGGCCCTGTTCATACTACACTACGGGCTTGGGTAACCAAGTGCAACCTATGAAGATTCACTCTTTATCTATTAGTCAAGGCATTCAACACTGTGCACCACTCGGACATGCTCTCAGTCCATTACGCACATGCACGTGGCATTGGGCATAGTTGGTACAGAGGCGTGTGTGAGGTCACTGTATGCTGACCATTGGTCAATATCTCGATGCACGTGGTCCGGACTTTCACGCATGCCAATACATCGGAGCGTTCCCCGACAAGTTGCTGCAGTGTCTAACTGCCAAGAAGCACTCCTCTGATATTGTGAAATTCTCTACCCATTGTAGCCGTTTCGCTAAGCGTACCGCCAATCTATCTTGTCTGCATTGAGACCAGGCGTGGATACTATGATCTGCAGCTCAAACAACCTTTCAATTACCGTCAGTGAGCTGAACCGTGCCGTTTGCGAGCGCCAGCCTTAGACTTGCAGTACCTCCAATCTGCACTACGAAAGCAACTACCTACAAACAGTGCTCTCACTGCATACCGATACACTCCGACAGCTCTATCAAAAACCACGCAAAGCCACTGTCTATCACTACCAAGTACACTTCATCACACCCTACCTGCCACGCGAAAAAAGCTTTTCTTCACGCGACTGCAACGTGGTCCTCGTGTTCGTCAGTTCATTCATCTTGCAAGGTTAAGCGACGGCTGCGAAATGGCAGGCACCCATCTAACCTTCTTACTTTCATTTGGGTTGCCGATCGTGCCGATCGAACGCTCTTCTGGGCCGTACGTTGGGAAATAGATGCGGGCTCAACGGACGAGGCCCAACTCGCTGGAGCACCCGCCGCCTCCGTCCGGCGGGCGTTTAACCGCAATTGCGTCAGACGTTGTCGATCGGGGACGCCACGGCTGCGCCAGGACTGCCCCGAGGCGGGACGCCTGTCTGTGCTGGCCTGCGTCAGAGTGAGCGGTTTAGCTCGCAAGCAGTTCTGGGTGGAGTATGGTTAGTTGACTTGCAGATCTACGATTGTTTGATTGCATCTATTGCGATTATCGATTATAACTACGGATTTGGCTATAAGTGCCGTGTTCATCAACCATGACTGTACTGTAACGTATCAAATACGTCAGAAGAGGTATCTTGTAAAGCTGCCGTTAAAACCAGTGCACCCAATTTGCGCCTGTGAGGTGAGGAGATGCTGCGCAGAAGCAGCCAAAAAGACTGCTACCGGAAATACAGCACAAAAGAAGAGCAAGGAAAGTTCGACTGGCGCACAGGACGATGTTGCGCTGCTAAGACGAAGTAAAAGATGGTGTGATCGTAAGGGGTTAGTACAAGAGCCCGAGATGCCATAAAAGCAAGGTTGTGCGGATCTCCAAGTGTGAAAACGTGACAGCCACGTTGGGGGCACGCGACGCCACCAAGCCACTGATCTCAGAAAGATCGACGTTTTTCCAAGAACTGATGCTTGAAGCAGTAAGGATGTGCAAGGACGGTGGCTAAGACCCCACTGAACTTCCCGATCCCGTGTCCCATGAATCTGGTCAAGTCCAAAGGATCGGAACGCAATCCTTCTTCAGACATTCGCTCGCTTCTTCCTCAATCTGTACTCGGTCCTTGCCACGCGCATGAGAAGGTCCTCATCCTTGATTGGGATCCAGGAGGTCAATACCTTCATGCCGTTTTCGAAGTCCGAATCCAGCAGAATCTCCCTCGTTGCATCGATTAGCGCTGCCGAGGTTGCATGTAAAACGTCCAGATCACCGCTGAATTTAGATGCGGCGCAGTTGGAGTGAGAAGCGTCGCCCAAAAGCATGAAGACATCCCAGACACGCAGCTGGGCCTGGAATGGTAGCGAATAGTTGAAAAGAGTCAGGTACCAACGGGTGCCCCAAGCAGTCGATGTAATGCCCAGCTCATTCTGTAGAGATCAATTAGCTAGTGTTCACTCCCATTTTGGACGAAACTTCACTCACCAGTTTCTGGGCTACATCTCCACCACGTAACCAATTTTTCTCGAAGTCATCCAAAGCGTCCATCAAGCCGGAGAAACCCGATTCGTAAAGCCTCTCAAGGCCCCGAAGCATCCAAAGACGGACTAACATCACAAATGCTCTGTCCTCTTCGTAGTAACAGAGTAGCGTTGCAGCAAGAGGCGCCATGCCTTGAACATAGCCTGTCTCTGGTAGATAAAGAGACATGGCGTGGAGCACGCGGAATAGTAATCGTTGACTGTGTTACATTAGCCTCACTCTTGCTCCAGTCTCAAACGGACACTTACCCTCCACGATACCGCCGCCTAAACATGATGTGCCTGTTGATTGTTCGCGGAACATCCACGTCAATCTGCACGTCTTCGGCGGAGCTCTCTCCCTGAAGCGCATAAAAGCTTTCAATCAGATCATCTTCTGATGGGCTGTCTTGCTTCTTCTTTGCACTCTCCGCAAGAAAGGAGTACCAGGCTGTTGCTCTCCAGCGGTCTGGAATACCTTTCCATGTGCGAGTGACTAATTTTGGATCCTTAGTGTCGAACTCGAATAGCATGCCACCACCCTTTTCTGTGCTAGTCTTCACGATCTTAGCCATTGCCCGCCACTTCTCCTCTCTTTTGATTTCTTTTGTTTTCATCGATCGGGCCATTCTACCACCTTCCCGCTGTTCGGCGACCTGTGCTAGTCCTGGCGGCAACTTGAGCATGTCACTAGCCTCTTCGAGCAATCGACGTTCTCTGTTATGAGGAAGTCTGTTTGTCGCTTGACGCAGTGGATGATATGACGTCCGCGTGCCTGAGGTCCTATTAGAAAAGATCGATCTGGCTTGCCTCGATGATTTCTGCGAGACTCGTCGCTTGGGTGGGGACGATCGAGGGTCGGCAGACCGAGACGATCGAGCTCGAGATACGGTTCGTCCGACCCCTCTGTGACGTGGCTCTTCTGCGATAAGTTGTAAGGCCGTTGAGACTCGTTGGATCCGCGGTTCGTCAGGACCATCCAATCCTTCTCCATTTGCACCTTCACGAGAACCCGGTTTCTTGGCAACAATGAAACCATATCTATCAACCTCAGCGCCTTCGAGATCAGCCCAATCTTCAAGTCCTCCGGCAGTCTCTGTTGGCTCTTTGTTTATGTGGTCATCCCCTCTTGAGCTCACGAAAGAGCTAGCGTCGTCTCGATTGCGATTTACGGTCAAAGTAGATTCGTTGGCAATTAGGGTGATGCTGTTGTCAACCGAATTGTTTGGCAGGCTGTTTGTGTCCACATCCCAATTTGCATCACTCTCATTTCCGTGTTGGTACATCGAGCGCACTTTGCGCGACAACGTCATCTCATCTGCAGAGAGCACTCGGTGCCCAGCCCTTGCGCGTGCCGAGTATCGTGAAGGTGTGCGTGGTGTAGGTGACAGGCGATTTGCATTCGATATCACAGCAGGCGGTGACAGCACCTGTTGTTCTCGCTCTTGCTGTGCTGGCTCAGGCGCATTCGCACCTTCCAACACTAGGTTGATCTGTTTGCTGCGCCTGTTCGCCTTCTTGCCACCCAACATCATGCTGCCGCGATTCGAAAAAGATACCTGGGTCGATGAGGTAAAGTCGTCAAAGCTGCCGGTAGGTATATCCATATCAATACCCTGGAATGGGGACTCGTGGGCGTCGCTGGAATCTAGTGAACAACGCGACGATGGCTTGCGTGTCCCTTCTGCGTAGTTATCCTGTATTACAATGGCCGGGAGACTGGGGGTCCTGCGCACACTGGTGGGCGAGGAGGGTGCATTGCTCCTCGTGGTGCAATTGGAGGACGCCAAGGCTGAGTCCCTGCGATCATCGTTGTCGGCCAGCAGCTGCGTCCTCCTCAGGGCTGAAGACCGGGGCCCTGGACTCGTTCGCGGGCGGCGCACGCTGGTAAGCCATCCGCGCGGTGCGGGGCCCTTCAATGGGGGCTTTGCTGCGTTCGCGGGCACGCATGTGGGGGGTGAGTGTTGTGCGCTGGGATCTGAGGTAGTCGCAACCAGGGCGCTGCCAGAGAATGCAGCATTGTCATCCCTCATAGCGACGAGAGGCGCGGCTAGCTCTCATAAAGTGGTCACGGAGATGATGGCGGCCCCGGCGAAATGAAACGGCGCGAGGAGGCGGCTATCTGAGACTGCGGCGCGCAACCAACGGGCGGGCAAGCAAACGTCGCTCGCGCGGGACAGCGGCTCCGGTTGCTGGCAAGCAAAGCGACTGGAGAGAGGAAGGGCATTGAGTCGTAAAGGACATTCGGGACCCTGAACATGGGGAACAGGAAAGGGGGCACCGCGCCTTCCCCATGCGAAAGCAGTTCGCGCTTGCCCTAATCTCCGAATTGCATGCAGTAGCGTCTTATCGCACGCAATGCTATTCACTTGACCTGCAACTGCCCACTCACCACACCACACCTCAGCAATGTTGTCCTCTGTCCCACTTGTCACGCTATCGCTCAGCTTGTGAGAGCTATACACTGAGACGAGTCCTGACATCAAACGCCGGATTCAGCAAGACAAGCATCTAAGCGGCTATGGTCTCTAGTTTTCCCTTCCAATAATCTTAGTGTACCCGCCATTGACCACCTAAGGAAATGGTCTCGAAGGTTGAATGCCACGTCCCTGCTGATCATTCTATCTGCGAGTACCGCGTTTCGTGCGAGGCGGCGGTTGGGTGAGACCAGGGGGTTGTGGTCATAGGAACAACAGGCTGATGCATTAGGGTGTCTCCGATGTACCATTGCAACACCAATACATGTGGTTGCCACGCCGATGACCATGCTTGTACCCCTTACTCCACCAAACTACTAGAAAGCCCAGCAAAAGGTGTGGGAGACACTTCAGCTGCGTTTCCCCTTACCGCTTGTGCGACTGCTTGCTGATGAAGCTGGAAGTAAACTACGCAACCACGCATCCAGTACATTTCGTCAGGCCCTGCCCTGTAAGATCTTGTTTTGATCTTCTCGTATATCAACTCCATACTTGTATGAAAGCCAATGACAATTCATAGAAGACTCAACATAATCCATAGGGTAGATAGAATTCGGTACGAATTTAATCTCACATAACAAGCGGATCTCCATTATCAAATTTGGATCTCGAAGTCAGCGTAGAGGTCGTTGCCATTTATATATGCCCACTCGGTTTGCCCGGTCACAGATTTATCAGGGAATCTTTCGGGGACGTTCCATTTGGACGTACTCGTCGAACACCTCGATTAAGGAGGCGAAATCCTTCATTGAAGCATCTAGGATTCGTAAAACTTGCCAAAGAACTCGCGCATATCGGCGACCATCTCTTCAGGCATCTCCATACACGCAAAGTGCCCGCCATGCTCTCTTTCTGCAAACACATTAGCCCCAGATTTCATTTAGCGGAGCTCATACTTACCTTTGAAGAATTTGAGGTTCGTCGTAGTTGTCTCGACACCAGCCTTCGGCACAGGAAATGCATCGTGCGGGAATGTACTGACCCCCAGCGGCACTCTGATCAGATTCTCCTCCTTCGCATTGAACTCTGTATATACCTCGTGTCGCACATTGTTGTAGTAGCACAGCATGCTCGTCATGATACTCGGCGGCGTAAAGAAGTACAATGACAGCGTCGTACATACATCATCCACGTAGTCGTCTTTTTCCAGCGTGGCAGTCCCAATAGTCGGGTCAGCCAACTCCTCGTACTTCTCACCGATAAACATCATAATACCAACTGGGTTGTCGTTGAACGCTACACCAATCGTCTGGGGTCGCGTACGCATCTCGATTGCATAACCCATATGACCTTCGTTCAAATGCTCGCCCATCCACCACTTCGCACGGTCCATGGCTGCTTGCTCTTTCTCGTTCATCTTATATCCTTTTGGAGGTGCTCCTGGGCACATATTCGTATGTACTGCTTTGCAGGCATCGTAACGTCCGGTTCCGAGCTCGCGAACGACCCAGTGTCCCCAGTCGCCAGCTTGTGCGGCGTAAGAATTGTATCCGAGACGCTTCATCAGTACATCGTAGATACGTCCGGTGTCTTGTAAAGTCCAGCCTCGTGGCGGGCCTTGTGACCAGCAGAACCCGGGTAGCGAAGGTACGACCAGGTCAAATACGGGCGCTTTGGGATCATTGGGATCGAGCAGCGGGTGCATTACATTCTGAAATCTGGAGCCGTCAATGTTGTTCGAAGTTTCTCATGTATCTTTTCAAGACAGTAGGATCCAATACAGAGGGGGTTTGCTTACTCGTAGAAAGTGCCTGGCCAGCCATGCACTAGTAGTAGGGGAATTGCCTCGTTCTGCCTCGTCCTAGCCTTTTCGTGAATGAAGTGGACTCTCAGGTCCTCGATCTCGGTAGTAAAGTGGTGCCATTCAGATATTTTCTTTTGCGCTTCAGGCCAGGAGAATTTGTCTTGCCAGTGGGTTTTCAACTTGTTGATCCACTCCAGTGATGGTCCTGTGACTAATGAGTATTCAGCATTCCTGATTACATCGAATGTTGAGGCCCACCATAATCGTCTCCTGCATCAGGCACAATCGGTATCTCGGGCAGCCTCGTGTCCTTCAGTTTTCTGAACAGACGATCGACTTCTTCCTGAGGGATTTTCGGGTCAAGTGGCTTGATTTGTGTCATGACGGGGCCTTGACAAGCTTCTTCTGCCTCTTGTAGGTTGAGTTCGTTAGTGCTGCGATTCAAACCTTTAAATATGGCCCACAGTAGTACCCTAAATACGTATCTTCTGCTTGCGATCCCTAGTTTACATATCAAATGTCGCGTTCCGACGCGCTGAACTATGTGCGACATGCGTCATTGTCTTGTCAAATGGTACTGCGGGGATCGCGGCGCCTACTCCGCCACACCATCTTCAACCTCTTCAGCGTCATCCCGAAGTTCTCGGAACTGCCTATATTGGTTAGAGACACCTTGGTCTTGCGGGGTGAATAGTGAATGGAAGATCCAAAGATCGCTTGTATGTGATATAGGCTACTCAATTCAAGACTGAGCTCCGGGTAAGAGGATCTCTCAATTCACGTATGTGTACGATCGTGCAAGGTTATAGATGTAACTCAGAAGGTATGGTGGTCACCTACCTAAGGTACTTGGTATAGATTATTCGGGTACAAGGCAGTGCAGGAGATGTTAGCCAAATTGATACAAAACGAGTGTACATATGGTGAGACGCGAACACAAGCATCTGGATACGAGACCCAAGAATATCCCCGAAGTCTTGGTTGATTCTCTACTCGACATTCGATACGCGAGCGTCCTGACACCGATAACATGGTAGTCTATTAATACACGATTTACATTGGCAAAGGTTGCTGTTCACTGTGCAATAATCGTTCTTGGCTAAGATGTACGCACTTTTGCAGACCATACCTGACATACTGGTTCCCCTATCTGCCCACTCCATGTATCCCAGGAACCTAGAGAAAATGCATCAGGGTTCAGTAGGATTATGGATACTAGCAAACGGTACTTCCCTCATCCACGGGATATAAACTGCAGCGTGAGCCAGTGTCTCACTTTCCAACGAATCAAACTAGTTCAAAGGCCTCTATAGCATTTGTATTAGAATCTTGACAATCAATTTTAGGGTTCTCTCTATGTGCAGGTTGTCTCTCTGGCTGCAACATTTCACATCATGTCGTTCTGCGCTCCCATATGCTACCAAGGGTGTAGAACGGCATCAAGTAGGTACTTGGTGCCGTATGAGCTTCCTCTCAGCCTTTTCAAGTGTCTCATGAGATTCGTTAGAGCTCACAAGCAGTGACACAGGTGCTGCCTCTATTTACAGTAGCCAAATTCTTCTCACTCCCTCTTTCTCCTGCCTGCGCACAGGCACAAATATCGGACACAAAAGCCATTCTGATCTTGTCATGCTCTGTCACTCCTGGGTTGCATCGACCTCATTTTCTTGGAGGGATAAGAACTTATTCTTGCGCGGAACCTGGGAATGTTGCCGCTCAACCGCCTCGTCGTCTTTCTTTAGCGATCAGAGGCAATTACATAGGACAGCGGGGCGCTCTTGCTGATCGAAGCAGAACATCTAACGATTGAGCTTCAGGAGCGGAAATTACGGAATTGCTGCCAACTCGATCGCACACCTGGCTCAGTATGGTTCTGCCTTTCATTTCGGCCGGTCCAGAAGTAGTGCCAGTTCGTTACAGGAGGCGTTGTAGGTCGATCTGGCACAGTCGGCGCGGCATCTGCGCTTGTCGTTTGCGCCTCGACATCCGTTTCCTTCTCAGGTTCCTCCTGATAGAAGACCGTCCGACAAATAGGGCAACTCTTTTTGTGCAGTACAACCCAAGATATCAGACATTCTGCATGAAATTCGTGGCCACAATCCTTCAGCTTCAGTATCTCCTCTTGTTCGTATTCTGATCTAGCTGGCGCCATTACAGCCTCATCAACAAGTGTAGACTCGTTACTCAGCTTCGCGGGCTCTGGCGGAGAAGGCGCACGTAACGATGAGAGGCAGATTGCACTACCATTAGATCAGTCTTACTTCATAGACTAGCTTCTGTTGACTTACCATTCTTTTTCGAGGGTAGATTCGCTATCGGAGGCGATCTTCTCCTCAACTCTGTCCACACATGCCGCCTTTTCGTTTTCAATGACACTCGACACTTCCACGACTGATTGCAATCGCTCCCTGGCTTCTGAACGTTCTAGTGCAGGTAACTTAATTGGGGCACGCGCACGTTGTCTGACCGGTGTATCGCGTCTTCGTCTTCGAATACAGAACACACACAGGCTGATTGCTACGTCAGCCCATCACATGACTGTCTTACGCAACATGGTCGACTCACAAAGGCGCAAAGAAGAATACTACCAGAACCGGAATCAAGAAAGCCATGGCTGTAGGTGATACGACCGCTCGGTTGTCTCCCTGATCCCACCGCCGTGCTTCAAGCGTCACCATCCCTTCCAACCCTGCTTCTCTGACGACAGCGGGCATCCTTGCTTTTACAGCCGTGCTCCTTCTGTCTGCCTTGCACCTCTGGGGTCGAACTCCGGAGGTGGTATGTTCTGAGGGCGCGATCGGTAAAGTCGGCACAACGAGTAAGCGTACAGCCGAATGATGGTAAATCCCCAAAGTGATGTCCTAGATCGGCAGACTGCGTTGCTCCGCGTCTAGGTGTTCTAATTGTCGAAACCGACGTAAACAGAATTCCGCGGCCGTAGACGGGATGGGGACGACGAGGACAATCGGTCTTCTTATCCAGGCTTGCCTCTCCCCGCACCGAATCCCCTCTTCCGTCCCCCAAGCCCTCAGCCTCCACAGCCACGCTTTCCCACTACCTTGCCAGCACACTTGGCTCTGGGGAGGCTCCCCCCGTGCCCGCTCATATACTAAGACCCCAAACGGAAGCAGGTATTGTTTCTTATCACGCCATTCCAAGCACCTACCAAAGCTGCACGCGACTGCATCTAAGACTCTAAAGTTGCGTCCAAGAACAGCGAAGTGTCTCGGCTGACGCGTTCGCCGACAAAGGGTTGGGGCGACGGAGCCACTTAGTGCAGAGACGAACGTTTGGCGCCGAGGCATCTCGGCTCTGACGGCCTTGGTATGCCCAGCCTAGGCGGCAGAGGAGCGGAGAGGAGCGGGGCCATCAGGCGCAATCTGGTTAGCGTCAATGCGTGCTTGTGCGGCCTTGGGCTTATATGGACAAGAACTGCAAAACGCCTGGGGTCCTGTTACGGGAGGCGATAAGGAATGTCCCGGCGGGGTAGTTTGACTGTTTTTCTGTGTTTCGGAGGGGTGAGAGATACGACGGTGCTCGTATCGGGCCTTACGAAGGCCAAGGTTGCCCGATCTGAGATGCAGCCTGAACCCTGAGGGAATCATAACTGCAAACTTGATTTCATTCTGAAGTTCCCTTGGAACGAGATTGCTCCTGACTTGCTGCATAGCGCATGCGCAGTCTGCTTCGACGCTTCTGAAGCGGGATTCTTTGGTCCTGCTAAGTACACAGGCTGCACTGTGCGATAGGAGAACGTGCTGACTTGCAACTGTTTGGGGGAATTCACATGTTTTGAAGTTGTTGTGTTGACATTATTGCAGAGTGATATCTAGCTGTGGAAAGAAACTATTCAACTCCTGCTGAAAAAGGGCCGTATCAGGCGTCGAGGTATCGCAAGCTATGCATAGTTGAAAACGCCATTGCTCCAAGATTCATCATCATGAACAGAGCATACTCCCAACTGGGAGCGTCGAAACAAAACCCATTCACACGACCATGTTTATACACATGGCCTTATCTATTTCTTCTCGTTGTCTTCGTCTGTGCTGATCGCTGTACTGAGGTAGCGCTCGAAGACGCGAGCCTCAAGATCAACTGATCCTCTCCTTCCACTGTTGGGATCCTTCTTCTTGAAGTACTGGCGCTTGCCATACTTCCATGCCTCAACTCCAAGGAAGAACAGGAATGTGGCGATGAAGACTACACCCCACTCCCAGCTGATACCGGAGTGCCTGAACACCTTGGTGTTGATAACCGGGATGTACAGGACTGGGAAAATGGTGATAAAAGCTCCCATGATGGAGAAGAAGAGGAACTTGTTGCGCCACACATCATGGAACCACTGGGTGAAGTACTTCTTCGAGCCGGGCTGCATCATGAAGAACGAGCGGCGCATGTCAATCATCTGCCAGGCAAGGAAGACCGAGAACCAGGTTAGGCAAGCAAATGTGGTAGCACGGGCGCGGAACACAGTCGTGCAGCTGTCGTTGAAACCTTCGTTGCAGCCAACACCAAGGTTACCGTCACCGAAACCAAACATGACGACGGAGAAGGCAGCAAGGCAGAGTGCGGCGATCCAAAGGCCGTAGAAGAACATATCGATCATAACCTCAATGGTGAAGACACCGCGCTTGAGCTGAGACATATTAGCACACTGAAATCGAAAGAAGTACCAAGGGAGATAAACTTACGCTCTGGGGAGGACGATCCAGAATATCGGGAGCGGCAATCTCAAAACCAAGACCCATATCAGGAAGCGAAGAAGTGACCATAATAATCCACATGACTTCAACGGGAGATACTGGGAACACGGAAAGGCCAGTCTCATCCTTGAATGCAAGACCAATGAGCAAGACGCAGGCCTGAGCAATGTTCTGGGCGAGCAAATGCAGGATGAATTTCTGGATGTTGTCGAACATGCGGCGGCCCTCTTCGATAGCGTTCAGGATAGATGCAAAGTTGTCGTCGGTCAAAACAATATCGGAGGCATCTTTGGCAACGTCAGATCCAGTACCCATACCAATACCGACGTCTGAGCGCTTGAGAGACGGAGAATCATTAACGCCGTCACCAGTCATAGCGGCAAAAGCCTTCCTGCGGTGCAGAGCGTCGATCATGCGAACCTTGGTGTTTGGAGCGCAGCGAGCGATGACGAGAGGGAGTAGCGGAAGAGCGTCGACTTCGTCGTCGGAGAGCTTGTCGAATTGGGTGGCAGTCATGACCATAGCGTCGGTAACGTCCTTGGCGAGAGTAGACATGTTCGATGGCAGGATACCAACTTCGGCGGCAATCGCGCGCGCGGTTCCAGGGTGGTCACCAGTAAGCATGTGGACTTCGATACCAGCCTTCTGGCACTGGCGGACAGAGCCAGCAGTTTCTGGGCGAGGGGGGTCGTAGAGGCCAACGAGTCCGCGGAAGACGAGCTTCTCTTCGATGTTCTTCCTGTCGAGTTCTTCGCCCTTTGTGGGGAGTGGGCCGTCGTAGTCCTTGCTTGCAAAGGCCAAGACACGGAGACCGTAAGATGCGAGCGCCTCCATGTTGGCAAGAATTTCCTCACGGTAGTCATCGTCCAGGGTGACAACGTCGTTGCTCTCGGCATTGTAGACAGTATCGCAAGAGTAGATGACACGCTCGACGGCACCCTTGGTGAATACCTCTTTCTTGGAAGAGGCGACTTCCTCGAAGATGACGGACATCTTCTTGACATCGGAATCAAAGGGAAACTCAGCAAGCTGCTTCCACTTGGGTGAATCTCCCTGAGTAAATTGCAGGCGGTTCCAGTCGAAGCGAGATGCGAAAACCTGAATGGCGATCTCAGTGGGATCACCACGAGCATTCCATGTGCCCTCAGTTTGGTGGACATTTGCCAAGTTGGCAAGAGATGCGACCTTTAAATATTCAATGAGATGGGGGTTATCTTCAATCAGCTCCTCGTAAGTGTGTGTCTTCTCGTCCTGATCGGGGTCGATGTGGCGGGGCTCCTTTGATGTGAAGCTCAACGAGCCAACAGTAGGGTTGTGAGGCTCGTCGGTAACACCAACGGAGTATGTGCCCTTAGCTGGAATCCAGGCCCTCTTCGCGACCATCTTGCCTTGGGTGAGGGTACCGGTCTTATCAGAGCAGATATCAGTCACACCACCAAGAGCCTCAAGAGACTTCAGGTTGCGGACAATAACGTGACGCTGAACCATGCGCTTAGTACCAGCAGCCATAGTAATAGTCAAGACGACTGTAAGCGAAGCGGGAATCATGGACAGACCGGTAGCAACAGCGTAGATGATAACTTCGCGGTTGCTGGAGAACGAGTTGGCACCCAGGACGATGATAGCGCAGATGATGGCAGTACCGAAGAGAAGGATAGCAAGGCGCGCAAGCTTCTTCTGGAGAGGAGTGCCGACGTTGACACCAAGGAAAGCACCAACAACGTCACCAGCAGTCAGACCCCAGGCCTGAGCGTAACGGTGAGGCTTTGGTCGACTACCGTCCTCCTTTCGCTTCACCGGACGTACGCGAGAGTTCTTCTGGCGAAGAGACATAGCAATAGAACCGATTTCAGTATACATTCCAGTCGCGAAGACAACGCCACGGGCGCGGCCCTTGGTAACGGTGGCTGAGCTGAAGCAGACGTTCAGACGATCGCCGGGTCCAGTCTCTTCGGAGAAAGTAGCATCAGAGTCCTTCGAAACTGGGAGCGATTCACCAGTCAGGAGAGCCTCATCGGTTTCGAAGTTGACTGCCTCAATGATGCTGTATGTTTGTTAGTGGAAGTCTACATAAGAATTGAGCTCAATCTTACCGAATATCGGCAGGAATAGTGTCACCAGTCTTGAGTTCGACTAAATCGCCGACGACCACTTCAATGGTAGGAACGGTGACAGTTTTTCCGTCTCGGATGGCTGTGGCAGTTGGAGAACTCAGAGATCGGAGAGAGTCCATTGTCTTCTCTGCGTTGAATTCTTGGAAGAAACCAATGACAACGTTAAGAAGAATGATGGCAGTTACGACACCACCTTCAATCCACGACTCAATTGCGAAACTAACAGCCATGGCAGCAATCAGCACCTAGTGCACTGTTAGACCTAGTTCTTCTTCAATCCCACGGGCCTCAAGCTTACCAATGTCATAGAGTTGGCTACTTGTCGAAGCAGAATCTTTGCTGGCTGGACACCGCCATCATCTCCAAGATCGTTGCTTCCAAGCCTGTCAAGGCGAGACTTTGCCTCTGCGGTGGTAAGTCCATCGTCGGGGTTGCACTTTGTCTCCTCGATCACCTTCTGAAACGAAAGTGCGTGGGCTGGTGCTGATAGAGGTTCATTGGACTGGCCAGACTTGTGGCCTTCGAGTGATGGTTGCTTCTCTCCCATGGCGAATGATTTTGGTTCATTCGAATGCTAAGAAGAAGGTTGGATTGGACAAGCAATCTAGATCTGGGGAATGGAAGCCCTTTAAACACCCAGCTGGAGACGCAGGCGGGACATGGTATCGCAGACCATGACGGACAGCCAAGTATCGAGCCTTGGCGGGGTGGGAACCGGCGAGACGTCATGCAGGTTGGAGTGTGTTTAGCGTCTTCCGCTTGCAGTGGACTGGCACGGCGGAATCGACAAGGGCGTATACCCCCTCATTGCCACACACCAACCACTTCCTCTTGCAGAAAACATCTCCAAAGTGTGGTTAATCCCCTCTAACGGCGGGCGTTGTGACGTACGCGGGGTTCAATCTTGCGTTGATTTTGTGAATCCGTGGGAAGAGGCGAAAGCCTAGCCAAGAATTCCGCCCGCCAAACCACGCTAATTCCCTCTATGGTCTTGGCTCTTCTTATGTTGCCGATTTTCCGTCCATGTGTCCGTGCGCGCAGCCAAGTGACGTCGCTACTTCCCAATATCACCTTCACTCAACACCGAAGACCTGCCAATTAGATACTCAGGCCGCAGGTAGCCTTGTTGCCAAGATCAGTCTACCATCGCTCGCAGCGTGGCGTCCACACGGAGGGCCCACACCTCGCTCGCCATTGCCCACCCTGCGTTCAGCCCGACGTTGAAAGCTTGTCAGCAAACTTACTCAAGGCGTTTTTGCGAAGCTGGAGAACGCTCGGCAGTCAGCCTCTTCGTTTCTTATCGTCTCGATCGAGGCCGTGGAACTATGCCAAGTAGGTCACGGGCTCAACAACCACCAGGGTCCATCGGCCGAATTCGGTCTCGATTTCCACCCCGCTGTCTCCGTCTCCCAAGGAACAGAATCTTCTGGTGTCATTTTAGAAGCTCCAAGTGAACCTCTATATTTGGCAGCCCAACCACTCACCGGAGTATACCAAGCAACGGGTGAGCACGTTTGCTCAAGCTACCAATTGCGTTCGGACATTGCCTGCCTCATCACTCCCAACCCCTCAGGTTGAATATTGGTACGCTAGGCCTCAAGTATGCCGATACACCCACTCAGGTGATACTCCACTCAGACAGACCATATTCTCGGCTTAAGCTGTGGAGTACTTGAGGCTCTGCTGCGGGGCTCCAAATCTGACTGACTCAACGCACGAGCCTGATCCTGGTATTTGAAGGTGGACTCGTGCCCTAATTGCCGCCCACAATGTCGGACAGTCTACCCCAAGGTCGGACCTTCGGGCCACCGGAAGTTGCGTTGCCAGACACTCAAACGCAGCGTCAGTCCGATCGATATTCTACATCAAGATAAACTGGTTATTCGCACAGTGCAGATCCAGGTGAGGTCTGATGACGTCGTTCCGTTGTTGTCAACACAACTGTCGTCCCCTCTATTCTCCCACACCTCAACACATCCCCACAACTTTGTGTTTGTTCGCAGAGTCACTCAGTCACTGAGTAACGTAGACGCATGTTATAGCTAGCTTATTAGCAGCTGGATCACAAATCTGACTCTTAAAGAAGTCCGCGTCTCCAATATCTTTACAAGCAGCGCTTCCAGGTCGAATCTAGCCAAGGAACTTCTGCTGATCTCTTACAATGACTCTACAACAGCGATCTTCAGTCTTTCAGAGAGCTTCAGCTATGAAGTGAACCCTATGCGACAGTTGTAAAATAGTCAGCTAGAATCTATTTCAAGCAGAACAAAGTTTGCTGCCGTGAAAGTCGGAAAGTGTTGTCGACGTGAAAACCGACGCGTCGAGTCTTAACATGAGATTTTGGGACGTGTCTCTAGAGACTGTCGAACCCGATGTACATACGGCACAAAAGTAGATTTGGACTCTACCGTTTCAGAGCCACCCACACCCACAATATTACGAAGTCAGACCAGCTTATAGGCAAAAAAAACTTCTGATGCTTCAAATAAGAAACACAAGAATTGCCATCGTGTGCGTTGCAAAGACAAGTCTGAAGAATATTCACAGTGCTTATACAACTCAAGTAGCAGTCACTATGTTCAGACGTGAAAGTGAATGTAGAACGAAGTAGAAAGTGTATTTATTCATCATTCGTTTCGACGATCTAAGGGGAATCAGGTATCAAGGAAGAGACGTAACGTCCACGCCTCTCGGAGAAGCTATAGTGTTGTGAAGGAAATAACGGCGCCAAAACATCGTTCAAAAATACCACCCGCAGTTGGCTCGTCGACCGCCATTCAATCCACAACCACAGTCCTTAGTAAGGACTGTTCACAATGTCATCACGGCCCAGGTAGCTGCTGCGATTGCCACGTCTCGGTGTAGACAATTGGCCGACACGTGAAGGGAAGGCAATACTCTCTCGCGTGGGCTTCTGCAGTGCGCGACGGGCTACCATGTCGACCTCATTAGGAAGGGCAACAATAAGGTTTTTATCAGATCCGAACTTGAAGTTGTCGGCCTTGACCTCTTCTGCGTAGCGCTTGATATTGTATGGATCCCTACGATTTGCGAGGACCTTCTTCATGCTCCAGGTGATGATGAAAGGGCCAGTGGCCGTAATGATGGTTGTCTCTTTATCGTCAAGACCAGTGTTGAAATGTGCTGTAGTGAAGGAAATGGGTGCCTTGGTCTCGTGCTGGAACTGGGCGACGTGTGCTGGTGTCAGAGCGAGACGGCGAGGCTGTGGCTTGTCGTCTTTGGCGAACGACTTCTCAAAACCAAGCTTGCCATCATTCTTACCACCCTTCTGCAGCGCGTCGATGAGAAGGAGATATGTTCGAGTGGTGGCGAGCACCCATCGACCATCTGCCGAGACATCCATGCCGATGATGGGGTCTCCAAGAGCAGGTATGAGAGTCTTGGCATTGATGCCGAGACGATCAAACAGTCGAATATCTCCCTTCTCAGAAGCGACGGCGATATGACCCTTCTCTGTCGTGGCAGCTGCAGAGAAAGCATTCTTTGTAGCATACTGCTTGAGTTGATCGTCGACGAGCTTGTTGCCGTTCAAACGAGGGTCTACACGGTATAAAGCATTGCCAGAGAGACCCAAGAAAGTCTGTTCTCCACTCATTTGAGCAAATTTCTACAGTGATGTTAGCTTTGACGTCTCAGGATATTCGCATAATGGAAAACTTACACTCTCAGGGGCGAAGACCTTCACCGGAATGTCGTCATGAATGTTCCACTCGTCAACAACTTTGCCAGTCTCCAGATCCATGCGGTACAGCGAGTTGGGGTTATCTAGGTTCTGTAGGATCATATCCTGATCTTGTTGATGAAGCATGACCTTATTGGGGTTGAAAGCCTTGCCCTTGGGAGTCATGACATTGGATATGGTAGTCGAGAATTGTAGCTGGTTGTCCGCGGTGTGCTTAAAGACGCCGATCTTGTTGCCTCGGACGACGAAAGAACGATCATGCTTGTATCCAACTGCCAGCTGTGAATTTTCAGCGCCATCCTTCGGCGCAGTCTCAGTGTCGTCTTCGGACTCATCCGAGTCGTAGTGCTCACTGCGCTGGTCGTTTGCATCCTCAAAATCTTCCTCTTCATCCTCCTCCTCTTCTTCTTCCTCGGGGACGTCCTCCATGGTCATGTCTTGGAAAGCTTCAAGCACGTACTCTCGGTCAGTGTCTTTAGCCTTCTGCCATTTGACTTGGTTCAGATGTTCCCACAGGGCCTGCATAACACCGTTTTGGACACTTTCCAACTGCTCTTGATCTTTGAACTTTAGCAGCCAAGAGTAAGCTGATCCGTCTTCGAGGTAGTGGTTGAAGATGAACGACTTGAACTCGTAATTGAAGACCGGGTTGATGTCATCGACGATAGGCTGACCCAGCCACTCGCGCTCATCGCCAACGATATGAAGCCAGTATTGCCAATCCCCAATCTCAGTGACCGTAGCTGTCACATTGGTATCTTGCAACTTGAATGAGCCAGTAGGGAAATCGAACAGGTAAAGTTCGGCATTCTCTTCCGCTAGCAAGTCCAGGGCTCTAGGCTGCGCAGCGGACTGGGGCGCTGCAGTTGCCTCCTCCTCGGCCTCGACCTCCTTTGCCGGGGCTTTCTTGTTTGCCTCCTTCCTCGTCATGATCTCTTTTGTAGTATTCGGGAACAGCTCTTCGGCAGTAGGTGGCGCTTCGAGAGCTTTACGGGTCGGACTAGGGACTGGACTGGCGTCTGGAATAGGTTCTTCGTAGTATGCTAGAGCCTCAAGGTCCTCCTCGGTTGCGTGCTGATGGCTTCGTCTGTTCTTGCGTTCGTACTGACACTGTAAAGCAACGCGCTCAAAGAGAGCAGCAGTCTCGGGCTTCACGGAAGCGTCGCAAACAAATTCCCAGAGATCGTCTACGTCGCCGCTGAGATCGCGCCAAGCGAAGATCTTTTCACCAGTTGAGCGTACGTCGGTGCGGAACTGAAGACCCTCGTCGAGCAGAAATGTCTTCTCGTCCTTATCACCAGCAAGAGCGTCAAGGCCTGCGTCTTCGCCTCCTTCTTCTGCTAACAGATCCTCTTCTCCTTCCTCGTATGCGCGTTGGACGACGAGTTGATATTGAAACTCCTGCCCGGTGCGGCGGATGGTAGCAGCGGCGTCCTTGAAGATGAGCTCGGAGTAGCCCTTGACAGATCGCGGTCGGACAAGGTAGAGCTGGCCCTGCGAGATTTCGACGATGGTTTCCTTAGAGCTGTCGCCAAAGACCAGTTTGCTCACTAAATGCAGATGTTAGTTGCCGAGTGACGACAGCGGGGGCGGGGCAGGCGCAGGCGCAGACAAACATACAATTGCGGAGCATAAACATGACGAGAAGTGCTACGAAAGAGAGATGGACGTGGCAACGGGAGCTTGGCTAACTACTGAAGCACAAAGCCACTCCGCACGTGAGTGTCCATTCAAGTAAATCTTGAAAGTGGTTGTTATGATGGCGTAGGCAAAATCAGGGTCCGCGCCAAGCCAACGAAAGGACGCTAAGAGGCAGGAGCGTCACTCCAGGCTGAAGGCAATAGGCAACGACGTCTATGTGAATCCACTGATGCCTCTCTGCCCATCTTTCATTGTGCAGATGCGCGCGAGTGCCGCATAAACTGTTTGCTAACATGATCTAATACTAATGCCCTCGTACTTGCATAAGCCTAAAATAGGTCCAATAGATCTTGGTTGGACTTCTTGCTAGCCTCTGCCCCTGTTTGCTGCTGTGGAGGCGGAGGCTGATTCGATTGCATGTTCATATTTGCGAAACCGTTCATGATGTCGTCATTACTCATTTGCGCAGATGCAGCAGGTGCTCCTCCGCTTCCGCCGTCTCCAAACAGACCTAGTAGATCGTCCATATTGGATTGTGATTGTTGAGCACCACCCACTGCGGGAGACGCAACGCGCTGTGGTGTGCCGGCGAGACCTTCGAGACCCGACTGTCCTTGCGATGGCTCTTTTTGAAGCGATGCTGGAGCAGAGCCATCAAAGTCGATATCAAGGAGGTTCTCCATATTCGACTGAGGTGCTGTCTGTCCGCTCACTGCTGCTGCGACTGCCGCTGCAGCAATCGGGTTCTGTCTTGCGTCTTCCTGCTGCTCTTCGATAGCAGCACGCTGCATAGCTTCCGCACCGAAACGACCTTGGCCGAGGAAAGCCTCTGGCGGCTTATGGTAAACAGAGGCCAATGTCGAAAGGTCGTTGAGGAGGCTGTCAAGGAGCTGAGGAGGCAGAGAGCGGATTGTCGAGGTGATGGGAGGTTTGTCGGATAGTACGATATCCTTCGCGATCTGCGGGTCGCTCGAGAGCAATCGCCAGTATACGTAGGCTCGATCCCTGATATCAGGGTTATCGTTCTCAGCCGTTGCAGCCTGCAACACTCTCTGGACGAGATCCTGAGCTTGGTCTGGTTTCTTAAGGAAAAGCTTGACCACCGCAGTGAGAATTTGAAGTTGGGTCTGGATCTTGTTAGGCTTGTCTCTTACAAACACGTCTTTCAGCTTACCTGGGTGAACTCTTCTGCGAAGGTATCCACAAAGTTAGTGAGTATCTCCCCAGCATTGTTGATCTTCTCAGCGTACTCGCCAACAATCCAAATTAGCGATGCTCTTGCGTTGGGCTCGTCCAACTCATCAATGCACTGACACAATGTTGGAATGATTCCTTCGTATCCCGGATATTTTCGGAAAATATCCTTGATCACCACAATAGCTTCTTGGACGACGTAGTTGACTTTGGTGTTGATAAGATCCAGTAGGGTATTGACGCACTTCTCGCTGGCGCTCTCGATCTTGATAGCAACCTGCCCGATAGCTTTGACCGCTCTGCGGACGAAGTCCATGTCTACTTCGAGTGCGTACTCCTTCAGTTCTGCAAGTAGCTGGTCTACGTTCTTGTCGTTCGCTATCCGCACCATAATTTCCAGCTTCTGCATCTTGAGGTAATTGGGATCGTTGTATTTGCAAAAGAACACGCGCATTTCTTTGCTCAAGATGTCTGACTGCTTCTGTAGGAGGAGATCGATGTTTCGCAGCGCGACGTATTGCACTTCAGGTGCGGAAGAGACCAGTGTGACTGCCTCAAGTTAGCTACCAATACCACGTACGGAATACGCAACCTTACCCAGGGGTGGCGCCATCTTCTTTGTGTACGACTTCAGCAGCTCAGGAGAGATGTTCTTCATATGCAAGAAAACAACCTTGACAGCAGCTAAGACGACACTTGGATTGACGTGTTGGAATTGTGGAACAACTCGTTCACAGATGTGTTCTGCTTCCTTGATGTCTGCTGCCTTGTAGTCTGCCAGGGTTGTCAGAATTGTGACTCGCCCCCACTCAGTGCATTCGTTCAACGCCAACAGCATCTTCTTCAGTGTCTGCGGAGTAATGACCAGCGCCTTCGTTTCCGGAGATGTTTCCATGATTTCCACCAGAGCAGTGACCGAGTTCGCCACCACCATAGGATTGGGGTCACCAACAAGCTCCTGAAGCTGCTCAAGAAAGCCGTTCTCTAGGCACATTGCAGGTGAGAGATCGTAGAGCTTGGCCACGCACAGAGCTGCTGTTTTCCGAACATATGGCGATTCGTCTCTGAGCGTTTTTCGTAGCGGCTCTTCCATATAGTCCACCATCTTGTCTACCCGAATGCACCCCATCGTCCGTATCGCAAGCGCTCGCACGAGAGGGTTTGGATCTTCGGAGTCCTGTACGAAGGTATTGACGGCGAGAATGCATAAATCTGGGTGTGACTTTGCGTAGTTCCTGCAACGAATTAGCATCGCTCTCAATAGACTTGAATCAGGCGCATACATGAGATATAGGTATACCAGCTTTTTCTGGTCCAGATCTGCCGTTGCAATGTTCTTCAGCACATCTGGAAACAGAGAGGACACGTCCTTGCCCAGTGTCATGGACATGATAGTCTTCTGAATGGCTTCTTTCCTAGCACAGTCTCAGTATCATAGAGGTCTACTACGTTCCCGCGAGGAGTCGTACCGTTCGTATGCGTATTGGGAGCTACAACCATTAGTTTCGGACAGCTATATCGTTTCTTGGGGATTTCCATACACTAGACCAGCTCTCAGTTCGAACGTCTCGCCCTTTCTTGGAGGCGCAAATGCGCCTTTGATCCGATTGACCGCCATGTTTATGCTTTGGTTGCAGAGCTCAATCCCCTACGTGGACCCCTCCTACACCAGTCCCGTTGTTTCGTGGCTACAGCGGCCGCGGGGTTCGACTCGATCGCGGCGCAATGAGTGCGTGTGGTTCGGCGACACTGCGTGAATCGAGCGAAACGCGCTTTGGGGCTTGGAGATGCGCAGGTGCAGGGAAGTTATTGCTGATGTTTAACTTGAACGGAGGCCTAGGTGCCCATGGGCGATGTTCGGGTCTGTGCGACACTAGCCCAAGCTCATCTCCATATCGTTACCGCGTCACATTCAGCACTACATCTTGAACGCCAGAATGGTCCGTAAGCCTGCTAATTCAGTTTGGGCGTCTGACTGATTACAAACAGCCGTCCAACCTGCCAAACCTTCGCCGCCTCTTTGTCGAAGCACGCACTGATGCGGAAGAGAGTGAATACTCTAGAAATGCTGTATGCTTCTCTTCTTATTCGCGTCATTCCATCATATTAATAAGTCTTTGGACAGTTCTACAACCTTGTCATCTTCATGTCTTCGATAGCTGGCTTCAGCTTGGTTGCCCAGCGTATGATGACGAGCAAAGCTGTCGCTCTTTGATACAGCAACACTCAGCTTCGCTCGACAACCTCTATGTCTACCCATTCCCTGATACCATCCGCTGGACACTACGACTATCGACTCCTCATACCAATCAAGCTTGACGACCACGCCAGGGAAGTCCATGAGGCTGAGCGGAGGACCAGATTGTTGTCGGCCATCTTTTCCTCTGCTTATCCTTCGCGTTGAACAACCGCCTGAGCAGGGTCCGCCATTCAACCTCCCAAGTCCAAACCTTCCGCGCCTCATTCCACTCGACTTGTACCGGTACTTGGATTGGCAGGCTCGCCATTGGGTTCGTACTCATATTGACATTAGTCGGCGCCTCTTCCAACCGCTCCTTGGGGAGGACTCCGGTAGATCTGAGCTCTTCAAGCGTCTTTTCGCCGTTCCTGTCTCTCACTACGGTCGCAGATTCTAGATGCAGCAGCCTTCCATCCTCGCTGAGTCCAGCGTATGCCATCGCCAGCTGCGATCCCGGAATCGGATCGCCTGGCCATTTCAACTTGCTTGTTGCCGGATCTCGACGTGGGAGTGATAAGAAGATTTCAAGCATGTGGAGGTACTTGGACGTGAAAACGCGTTCGACGTAGTGTTTGTATGTCCGAGAAATGTTGCGGACTGAAACCCAAAGATGTACGGGGTCGTCATGTTCCAGGACCTGTAGCCATAATTCCGGTGGCAGAAGTGGCGTTCTCGTCGTAGAGGTCTCAATTTCGTTCTGACTGCGCATAGTCGTTTGGATGGCCATAGACAGGGTAGACTTGGGGAGACCAAGAGCCATAAATTCCATGCGTTCCGGTCGCGTGCTCTTATGACCAGTTCCTGAGCAATGAAGCATCACCCAGCCACATCTGACTCACCAGATAGGTGGCTTGGGCGTGGCGCAGCCCTGCATAAGTTCAATGTCATGATTATAATATGGAGTCATTACATAGTGTTATCACTTGTTTCGCGATTCAATGACCCGACGAGCATGAAAAATCGCAGATACATTGTTACACTACAGATCGCAGCAAAGCGCAACAAACAGCGGTGTGCCCACGAAGTAGGTCTGCATTGGGTATCCCCGAAAATGCATGTGTGCACCGAGAATGCCAAGGCCATGCGCATCCTTGCCGCTTGATCTGCATCTCTGAGACGAGCGCCACGTTTCGCTGCCTGGCCGCATGAATGCCTCAGACTACCAAGACTCCACCAGAACACGTCAAGGTAAACAAAGCATGCGTGGAAGCACATGCGAGCCAGCTTGAAGATGACCTGACAATGGGTGTAGCAACACGTTCAAGGCTGGATATGAGGCGGCATATTGTGAAGTAAGAACGCGAGTCTTGTATTGATCATAGTTTTACAGAGGTATCGTAAATGCGTCGAAAAGAGAAAGCACCTGCAGAACTAGCGTCTCAGATCCTTCCCGAGGACTGAGTTAAGCTGTCTGTGTTTGGCAGAAGAGAGTACTATTACCACGTTCCACCCTTAGAGCCCGAATATGGCTGTGGAATGCCACCGTCTAGGCGATGAAGTCACGAGCAGCGAACTTGGGACGTCCGAAACGCCCACGTCCGCGGCGGCCGCCACCCTGCTGGCCCTGCTGGCCTTGCTGGCCTTGCTGGCCCTGCTGCTGTTGACCTTGCTGCTGTTGACCTTGCTGCTGCTGGCCTTGCTGACCCTGGTTTTGGTTCTGGTTTTGGTTTTGGTTTTGGTTGTTATTGTTATTGTTGTTGTTATTGTTTCCTCCGTTGGCAGATACCTGGAACCGGACGCAATCATCTTGAGCACCTCGCTGGGCGACAGGCATAAGTACTGGCTGATGGTTGCTAGCCGAGGACATGCAGCAGACACGGTAGAATCCTTCAGGAAGGCCATCGGCTAGATCTGCACTCAGAAGTCCGTTGCCATTGCCGTTGTCGTTGATGCCCTTGAAGAATGCAAACTTCTCAGCGTCGAGTGGTTGAGTAGGGTTGGGGTTGCCGCCGAGATCCTGTACTGTGATGTGAGTATGGCCGACAACTTGACCTCCTTGAAGAGACTGGGGAGCAGCATAGTACGTGTTGTCGGGGTTCGTGAATGTTCCGGCTTGCAGGTTCGCGATCTGGACCGAGAATTTCATCGCAGTATCTGGAGCTACCACATCACCGTTCTTAGGGCTCGTGAAGACAGCAGAGACCATACGGCTTGCAGCAGGAATCTCTCCCATGGCTGGAGGAGGTTAGCTTTTTCAACTACTAGCGCTGTAAAAGACTTACGAATTCCGTTACACGACCCACCACGGGTCTGGAGTCCATTGGTAAGTGTCTTGCCGGTACAAAAGTTGATGAAGTTGGCATTGTCACTGCGATGAGATTAGCCTTGAGGTTTGGCTCTCAACGGGTAATACTTACGTATTAGAAGCAGCTTGTCCGGCTTCAGCCCCCCCTTCGAGACCTGTCGCCTGGCTATTCTTCTGGACATTGGCCGGGTTTAGAGCCAAGTTGCCGCCACCGCCGCCACCACCACCATTGTTGTTGTTATTGTTGTTGTTGTTCTGACCATTGTTCTGACCATTGTTGTTCTGGTTGTTGTTCTGGTTCTGGTTGTTGTTCTGATTGTTGCCGCCGCCGAACTGGCCGCCGCCGAACTGGCCACCGAATTGGGCGCTGGCGACACCAGCGACGAGCAGGATCGAGAAAACTGATGAGACTCTCATGATGATGGATAACGAAGATATGATAGGACGATGATAGGGTGACTAGAAAGTAGTGTTTACAAAAGAGTGGACTCCGACTGGCGGTAGATTAGAAGAGAACGCAGACACGGTCAACGTAATCTGAAATTAGAGGAAAGGAAGAAAGGAACGTAACCCTCGTTGAACGGTCCTCGATTGTGAAGGAACAAACGACTGAGGATGGTGTGAGACCAAATAACCTGAGCGTCTAAGGCATTTCTCTTATGTCCTTGGCGACTTACATGACGATATGGGACCTACTAAGGCGGCTGATAGTTCCTGGGGCACGAAACCCTGGTTGAAGGCCAACCTGTGTCAGGACCTGCCATTCAAGCATGCCTGAGGGGAACGCACGGCGTGCCGAGATGGCGCAGGCGCCAACTATTGGACTGAGGCTGTAACAGAAACCTCATCAGGTTGGCAATACGTTAGGCATGAAATCATGAGGTTGGAGACGGGTCGTGTGTGAGGTTCGAGGAAGCTCAAGCACACGGTGTTGGAGATCAGTTCACGCTAGCGCGCCATTGGTCCATTCGACATTGAGCCGCTCACTCAAAACATCCTACACTCCAGATTCTTACAACTTCGTCAATTGCGAGGATGGATCCCTCAAACCTTTGTGATGCCTTACGGTACATTCGGCAGTACAAGAACGCATAGCAGCGAAAGTCCAGGCGATCCCAACTTCTAATCGAGCCGCTCTGTCAATCTTGTGGATGCTGCCCCACTCTTGGTGGCTGTCGTTCCTGTCTCAAACCAGCCGTTGGTCAAGGCTCTCCTGCTCAAATGTGTCAAAGCTGTCGTTACGGCTACGCGGCTCTGACGGCTATCACTGTGGATCAGCTCGAAGCGATATGAGAATGACCCTTTTTGTAAACAAAATTTAATAAACTCTTCGAATCCTTTACATATCGCTCATGCAGTACGGATGTCACAACCCCGAGATGATCGAGCCCCAAATGCAACGTGGTATTACCAACACTGATTCAAGATCAGACCGTCAGGCGACCCTCCATGACCTGCACCGCTCCGCCTTCGAGATACACAGTCTCAATACCACCATCCTTCGCCATTATGACCTCGATGAAAATCTCGCTCCTACGGCCCATTTCGACGCCCTGGACCACTTCATACTGCAGTGTTTCTCCGGCCTTCCCCTCATTTAATGACAAGTAAGCCACCAGGTCACTCGCCGCCGACCCCGTGGCCGGATCCTCGAGCGATCCCTCGATGAATCTTGTTCTCAACTGCGTGGCTCCGCTCTCGCTCTTGCCTGTCCGCACATAGAAGTACTTTCCGATGAACGTCTCATCCCAACCCTGATCCAATCCCTGGATCTCAATATTCTGGGCTAGCGACACCTTTGCAAGCGCATCTACGCTCTCCAGCTCCACGAGGACGAACGTCATACCCTTGACGATAGACACGATAGGATAATCTTGCATCGCCTTCATCTCGCCCCTCTCATAAGCTGCAGCTAAGCTGGGCTGCATCTCAAACAGTTCATCTCTGCTCCATCTCTTCTGATGCACATGTACGTCGTGGGGGATGGCTGCTTTAGCCGTCTTCTTGGCCACGTCATACCGAAGTCCAACAGGGCCTGCCTTTAACTGGAAACCTGCGTTGATGAATCCACTCTCGATGCCGCGCTGTTCAGCAATCCTTGACAAAACATAGCATGACGTGCCAATCGTGGGGTGGCCCGCAAACGGCAGCTCTTTGGTTGTCATAAATATGTCCACGGCCCATTTGTCCTCAGCTGCATCGGTTGCGTTTTCGTGGAGGAATGTTGATTCTGAAAGATTGAACTCGCGTGCAATTTTTTGTTTCTGCTCTTGAGTCACGCTGACGCCGTAGGGTATGCGAATGATCGCTAATGGGTTGCCTTCATACTGCTTGTCTGTGAAAACGTCGACAGTAACAAACTCTAGCTTCAATGAGGAACCCATGCTGGCAAAAAGGCGTAAGGAGCTAATGGATGTTGGCGTGTCGTCTCAAGCTGACCTTATAGAGAAGGTGAGGTTGTTTGTGATGACTCATCTAAGCTGTAGCTGGGAGCGTAGGGCGTGGAGCTAGTAGTCTACAAGATTCCTTCTCTATGTGCCGTGAAGCCTGTATTAGTCAGCCCAGGTGTTGAGCATGAGTCTAACATCAATTCCTGCGCCTAGACATGTTGCAGTAGCTCGTCGCCGCTTCGAGTTCCATGGTCGTCCTTGTAACATTAATGGGTTGGTCTCATGGTGACGGAACAATCGTTTTATGACAACATCGCTTGTATGAGTGGCGCTTTTTGTACAGTATACCTTGCTCACGCCTGTCAGTCAGGTTCCGTTCATACCTGCGTGAAGATGGCTGGTGAGCTTTTCGGAGATGGCCATTACACAACCGTTGCAGCGCCGTTCAGCGGTCAGCGCGCCCAGACGAAGCTGATGGCAGCCCCGCGCATACATACGTTTTCCAGTATTAGTTTGATGAGTCCAATGCTCGTGTATGCAAGAGCACGGCGTCCGGCGCTGCACCCCCTCATGATGTGAGAGCTGAGTACTGCGCCCCCGAGGTTGAAAAGCAGATAAGCGACCTTCAAGCTTACAAACTTCAATACAGAACTTGTAGCTATCATAATACTAAAAGATAGAATTCATTTATGAACTACATCTATTGTAGGCAAAAAAGAATCCTATTCAGGTTTTTTGCGTTCTCCCTACGTTACTGTCGCATAGTAGGATATCCGGCTCATATCCTTTGGCCTGCAAAGTAAGAGCTGCGCCCTAGGCAGTATATCGGAACCTAGGTACTCAAGGGTGCCGTATACGTAGGCAGCTGACACGTGCTACCTCATCTTCATCTTCATCTTGGCGACGACTCGAGTAAGTTGTCATTGATCTGCGCTGGATGGTGTAATGAGTACCTAGCCAGTGTGCGTTATTATCGCGTTCTGTGGTCACGGTGATTCCTCATTGGGATAGTTGGGTCACGACAGATCGTAGTGCTCGACGTTTGTTAGGCGGAGAGCCCGGATATTGGGCTGCTGTGGTACATTTGCACGCTTAGCTAGAGCGCCAACAGAACCAAACACCGACCTCGACCTGGAGATCCCGCGAAACACGACTGCATTCTTTGGTAGAGTGTCCCGCGTTAGAGGCTTTTGGCGTTGTTGTTGAACTTGGTATCTCCGCGAAAATCTTTGTTAAATTGCGGAAGGCACTTCGATCGCTTTGCGCCCGTCAAGCGTGTTGATCGGCAATTTACACCCAAACAGAAAGCCACGTCTGAGCGTGGTCCCGCGAAGCCATGCCCGTCAATCCTACGATCTGTAATCTCATCGTTGCAGGGCTGGAACGTGTGGATTACAATGTTTGGCGCCTAATTTGGTCTGCAGGTGGGGAGTCGTTGCTAAAAGAATGGTGATGCGTGTATGCAGCCTTGCGTGACACAGATGACATGTTGCATTCGTTTGGCGACAACGTTGTCGAAGCAGGTGTTCGGGTGCAAGTCCAGTCACAGTGCACTGCAGCCCCTCTCTGGCAGCCGTCAAGCTACCCAGCCGTTGTTGATGGCTACGCGGCGCTCAATCGCTTGCTGCGGTCTTAGTCCGAGGCTATATGGCGGCTGTCAATCTCCCCATGCGCCCTATGGCCTGAGGTCGGACCGCCATCGCAGTCGCGCGTACCAGAGTTGAGTCGCGTTGTTGTTGTGTGTTGTTGCTGTCATGGACAAGATGAGCAATGTGCCGTTTCCAATACTGGCCGACGGCGTACAGGGAAACCCACGTCTGCGGCGATGCTCGAGCCTGGCCCAGCACGGGTGACCTTCAGCGTCGCTACAGATGCCGTACGCCTCATTGAGTTTTACAACGATGGTGACGAGGCTGCCACAACGGGCAGCAAAGTTTGTAGCTAGCTATGTATGGCGTAATTGCGACGCGGGTGACAGAACCTGAGGCATAGTATGGGATAGAGTTCTGCACGGGCTTCTGAGAAAGCCCGATGAACCTCGAGTCGTTTTCTGGCGTGCTGCAGAGAACATGCCAGGGCCACCTGGTCTGTTTCAAAGTGCCGTTTGTATTCAGGCGGGAGGATTATCTGGTTGGCTGTGCGGGAGTGAGTGCGCGTTCCTAGTGGTCGGCGGCGGCGCTTTTCGTCGTGGAGCACCCCCGAGTGCTCTTTCGCGCATGAACAGCCGTCCGTGGTCGACCGAACCAGTCTAGGCCGTTAGGTACCTTTGGCGCGTGGGCAGCGACTCAGCGGCTTTTGGGGACAACTGAACCCTTTTCGCGCACGACTGGCTCGCTTGTGCAACCCGCCGGCTTTCCAGCGGTCGCCCATGGGACTGCGGTTTTGACAGCACAGAGGCGTGTCACAAAAGCCGGGCGTGTCCATGAAGAACATGTGGACGCAGGAACCTGCGGCCGACTGCAGCCCCACCTGCCCCAACCGCTGCAGCTGCAGCATACGAGGAAAAAGCACTCCACTCATAGGCCGATGGCCGAACTGCTGACGTGACTGCGCTGCCACGCTGCAGCACTTGGGCAGAGGCGCAAAGGAGCGTTTTAGTTTAGCCTTCCCAGCTCCGCGACGTGAACCCTGTCGGCCTAACTCGTGTAGTGCCAGCGCCACATGCGCGTCCGTGATAGTCGCGTTAGCGGCTACCGAGAGGTCCAGAAGAAGCGTTGCAGGGGTTCGCGCGCAGAGCATCTGCGGAAGAAAACCCTTCGAAGCCCTCGACGGCCAGTGATGCTCTTGCTCGTCCAAGTACTTCGTCACACAGCCTTCGAACTGCTCTCGACCCACCGTTCTCTTCTCCCCACCGCCGCCACAGCACTTGACGTTGCTTGACCCGCGTTTGACATTCGTTTTTGTCCATCGCCCACTTGCATCTCCTCCCCGGACCAACACGGCGAGAGGACCAGGATCACCAGTCTGGATACTCCAACATCCGCGCAGCACCACCCCGGACCTTCGACTCGAGCTTGTTGCGACGAGAGCTGTTGCAATCTCCCGCAGCTTCACTTCTGCCCATTTCCAGGTTTTTGCGTTTACGCACCGCACCTTCCTTCTCTTCACTTCTGTCACGCGTTTGCAACCCCCGTTCTATTCGCCAACACAGCGACTCGCGGATTGACTCGTCTTCGCCCGAAACTGCATCTTCCAAGTTCTGCGCTCCTTCACCAAGGCTGAACATTCCTTGCACGGCGCAGGTGCCCCAAGCTTTGCGGCGCCGCTTCCACGACTCGCCGAAACAAAACGGCGCAGATCCTGAATAGGTGTCTTCCTTTGCCTGCTCACCAAAACACCATCATCATCATGTCTTCGACACATTCTCGCAGTGGGTCTGACGACACAAGCGCCACCTCCATGTCCTACATCCTGGAACACGTGCTGCAGTATCCCGGGACTTACGAGATTCCCCTGCGAACCATGTACACACTCAACTGTGTGCCCCGCGCTCAACCTCTCCCCAAGGACCTTTCCCGCGGTCACACACCAAGCAATAGCACCGGCGCTCCCTCACCTACTAGCGGACAGTTTGCATTGAACGGGTCAGAATCCACAACCATGAACTTCACGACTGAACTCATGACTCACCTTAACAAGCTGCCTCTGCAGCCAAGCTCACTACCACCTACCTTCATTGTCAATTTTGTCAGCCGCTGCTTCCACCCTGACTTAGACCTCGTGGACTTCTCCCAGGCTTTAACGGCCCTCGACTACCTGAGGGACCTGGAGAACAGGAGACGCAAAGAGATGGTGGCGGCTTTTGAGAGGTTACTGATCTTTCCGGACTCGTATGAGCGTGACATGGAGACCATGGCTGAGACTTTTCCCGGCATCGCCCTGTGGGTGAGGAATGCGGAAGCCAAGAACCTGAAGGCCGAAAATCTATATGCTCAAGTCTACGTGGGCATTCGTCGATGGGTAAGCAGAGCATTTTGAGTAACAACAACGTAAACGCTGACGAGAAGAACAGATTATGATCAATGAGTTGGGCGCCCAGCCTTTCCACAAACTCAATTGTGTGGGTATGCTCAACACACTATTGCCACCCATGCATGATTCGTCAAGACTTCCTTCACCTGCCATTGAGCACCAGACGTTGAAGGATGAACGAAATGCATTTTTCGAGTACATCAACCTTGTCCAGAAGAGCGGACCTGGTGTCCTTGACACTATCATCAGCCACAATGCGGAGCCTGACGAAGCGTCGGGCTGGCCTGCGGTGCAACGGACCGTGGACAAGTACTTGAGGGTTGCTAAGAACATGATCGATGACTGCATCGCCACTACTGGCCCCGAGTCTTTCAAAGCCTACGCAGAGGAAAGGAAGGGCAAGAAGACGGATTCAGGTGTCAGCTTTGGCTCTGAGCGCAGACCAAGTGTGGGGCTAAGTGCGCATGTGTATGCCGAAGAGCCGACGCCTACCTATGCACCTCCGCCCAAGGGTGCCTCCAAGCTGGAGAGAATCACGCGCGAGTTCAAGCGTATGCGCGTAAAGCCTCGTCCGAGCGTCGAAGAAATCGTTCAGGTCAACTCTCGAACCGACACCGATTACGTCCCACAAGTGGCCGAATCCAAGGGCAACAAGCTTAAAAAGGCACGGTCTTTTGCCAGTCTCAAATTCGGCAACAGCAGCTCTTTGTCCTTGACCAGCCGGAAAGGAAGTGATGCAAGCGAGGCTTTCGACCCGGAGCAGATGAAGAAGGCCCGAGCCATGTACGATGCATCAGTGAACAAGCACTAGACTCTTTACAGCTCTGCCGCGATAGGTCTGGCGCTTGCTTCTACCAATCTACACGCCCCGGGAGCCGTGAGACTGGCGGTCTCGACACGAATTACGACAAATTTCTTTTGTTCACGACGCAACGCATCAAGAACGGGATCTTACCTGAAAAGGCGAGATACCAAGGGTGCAGACGTCAGACCACTTCTGTTCGCTCGCATTAGGGGTTAGCAGGATACGTGGTCTTTTCCTTTTCATGTTTGTTTTTTCATCATACCGAGGTCATCGATCCGGTCTCACACCGACATAGTTGGTGCAGCATCTCCTTCTGTCTAGCGGGCGTTTTTACAAGGGGTGACTTTCATTAGTCGGAAAAGGAGTGATTCCCAGGGTTCCATTGTTACTTATTCACATCACAGGGCGGGTTTGTTCCTTGTTTGCTGGGCGCGAAGAGCGGCGCCTCAGCATGTAATTGCATGGGTAGGCGCACCTCATTTTCATGGGTTTCCCTCGATACCAAGCAGCGGCAGAAGATAGTACATTGCATGCATCAGCATGTAGAAATATACATAATTCCAAATCATACTGGCATTGAACGCGAAGATAAACATGGTCATTTCTGCAAACATGCTCGGCACCAACTCGTGAGGGCGTGTTGTATTGGCGTTTTGGTCCACGCCAGAAACAGGAAGGCGCGTCTGCCCCATGTTGATGATGCATCCTCTTTACATCAGTTAGCCAGCATAGCAACGCGTATTTCTTTCATCTTCTTTGCCGCCTCCCACGAACCCAGCGGTGCCAGTACCTATCCAACTACAACACCCAGAACGCACGATCATTGCTTCGTTCGTTGAGTCAGTGTCAGTCTAAATTCTGTGGAAACGCATGCAGGTACAAGTGCCCCGCCACTCTGCAGCAACACCCTGCACGATCTGCACATAGCATCACATCCTAGCAGCGCAGATCACAACACTCACCGGACGCCCTCCACACTTGCAATCTATCTTGCGTTGGTGGTTCACGAATATGCAACATCGACTGACACCGATGCGATACCAGGTCTGTCCGCGGGCACAACCGCTGTGGCCATGGGCGCTCCAGGTCTGGACGACTGCATGATATCGACGCGTGATGACGACGACCGCTTCGCCCCTCCTTCCTCGGCGCAACTGGTCCCCTCGAAACGCGCAAGCAAGTCCCGCGCACCCACCTCGCCTACGGCGGGCCGCTCCAGCCAGACGGACCTTCTTCGACCCTTGGAACAGCAGCTTGACTGGGCACCAACGCGCCGAGAACCGGCTGTCGGGGTCGACATCCTGGCGCGCATCGCGTAGTCTGAAGCTGGGTGAGCAATACAAAGGCGGCTTGACTGGTGGTGGGAAGCGAGTCGCAGACACCGTCGGAGCTGGCAGTGAGGACTTTGGCAAGGATGGCAGGAAGGAGAATGGAGACTGGGAGAGGGGTGCCAAAGGTTTCAGAGTGGGTGGTCAAAAGAGCCTACCAGAGGTTTGGAGCATCAGCAAGGCTGGCAAAACACCCGTTTTAGAGAAGGGTGATTTGCAGGAACAGCATGGCCTCAAAGAGTCTCCTGGTATGTACAACGATCTGTATCTTCTATGAGCCTGCAACCATCTTTGTTGCTAGTTACTCAATACACTTTACTGACGTACATGCAGAATCTGGTTCAGACATCTATGATGATACCCTTCAGCCACCATTGGTGCACCAGGAGAAGCACATATTCCAAGGGTTGTGCTTCTATATAAATGGCTCGACAGCCCCTTTGGTCTCCGATCATAAACTCAAGCACTTGTTGTCAGTGCATGGTGCCAGGCACTCAATTGCACTAGGGAGGAGGACTGTCACACACGTCATCCTAGGTACAATCAGTGCGGAGGGGGGCTGCGGTGGTGGCCTGGCTGCCACCAAGTTACAAAGAGAGGTTACAAGAACTGGCGGGAAGAGTGTGAGGTACATAACAGCAGAGTGGTAAGTTCCTTGTCACTCTAGGACGCTGATCCAGCTCTGACTGCAAAAACGACACTTGAGCACGTTCAAGTACAATTTACTGACATATGCAGGGTCCTTGAGTCCATCAAAGCAGGCCGCCGCCTCCCTGAGTTACGCTTCGCGCCACTCAAGCTTGCGCAGATATCCCAGGGCAGTGTCTTCGGCATGCTGAAGCGCCGCAACGCCACGGCGTACGAATGAAGTTGAGCAGTCGCTCTGCACAGCAAGTTAAGCGACGACGGTGTTGCCGGTTGACAGACTTCTATGCAGCGTGCATGCTTAGCTCGAGGCCCTGAGCATACTACTCTAGTCTTTCCCTGAAGCTTATCCATCTGCACACCACCGCATACCCGCTACGCCTTCACCTGACCGCCCACTAAGACACCACTCAAAACTTCGAAACCTTCTATAAATCCCTGACGTTGATCCACGCGAAAGGCAACGCCATTTTAACGTTTCGGTGAGCTCTCGTATCGAGGACGCGAGTGAATAAGCTTCACATTAATCAAACAATAACGTTTCTGACACTTTTGCGCAATTTTAAGTTCACGGTGGTGAGAACGTGGTGCGCGATCGCCTAGTCTGAACCTTGGACGACTGCATCCGGAAAGCCTCGCTCCTCGGCGCCACAGGGTAAAACTCGAAGCCTCCGCCACTTCCGGATCGTCACTCTGGAGGGGGTTATTCCACATCTGCGGTGGTGTGGCATCCGCCACATGGTCTAACACATGGTGGAACTCGACCGAAGAACAGCCAGCACGAAGGGTTCACCACAAGCCACTCTCCACCAAAGAACCAGTAGTCTTGTAGGCTGCATGTACCCGCCATTTGTGACCTGGTATCGGACCTTGTGTGGGTCTTTGGCACGATAGGGTCCATTGCGGGCGTGAACTTGTGGGAGCTCTAGTCAACCAAACCTCAGCGTCTATGGCAAGTCTTCGGCGTCTAAAATCTGGCCTATTCCGCACAGCAGCTAAGCTTGTAGTGTGATAGCTGCGCGACAATGCATGCTAATGGTTCACCCCGAAATCCTGTGAACTATTGGCCCCGAGATATCTTGGACTTCTGTACAATCGCAGAAGGTATTCCCTGATCCCCGCCTCGCATCGCGGTTCACGCGTGGGGCCCGTCTTGACTTGCATGCTCGCCACACTTGTCTAGTGGCAACCAGCAGCACACGGTCGTGCCCAGGTATTTGGAACCTGCATGTGACCGGGCACCGGGGCAGTCTAACCCAGTGATCACATGACTGGCAATCATGGTGCTGAGACGGTCATGGTGTGGCGTTGCAAGTTCGGTTGCAGTCCTCCCAGCTCAGCGTTGTAACTTCCCGAAATCTTTTGAATGGATTTTCTCAAGTATGATACACTATCGTCTAACTCATCCGTCAGACTGCAGCCTTCGAAGCTGCTTTAAGCACCCTGTTTCCCATTGAGAATCAGTGAGGGCGCATATATGCATTGACGTGAGCAAAGTTCGAGGGTCGGTGACGAGGTAGTGGTCGGTGATCTTAATCATGAGGAGAAGAGGGACACGTGCGCGTGCTGTAGGCTTGTGATCTCTGACATCCGAGTGCTATGTTGATTTCGATACACTTAAAGATCGCAGTGGCCAATGCAGGCTTCCTTATCCATGTGCTGCTTGAATTGTCAAAAGCGTATTGTGTCCATGCTGAGGTATCTAATCATGCACGTTGTCTACCACAGGGTTGTTGAATAGCATGTCAGAATGGCATTGTGTTTTGACTAGCATATCTGCCCAGGTTCACTTTGGGCAGTTGTTTACTGTTGGTATCTCTTGGAGTTACTATGCGGGTGCGTAATCTCGCAATAACATCAGTGGTGCTGTAATACGCACCTCGGGCACTCGCGTGTACGCTCACTCGATCCTATAGCCGGTACGAGAGTGAAATCCCAAACGCCAGCTTCCAGTTTTGTCATCGAATCCGTAAAAGAAGTGGAGCTCATAGTCATAGCAAATTGGTTGACCAAGACAGTGTCTCAGTCTCAAGCAGCACCCTTGGGCTTTGCTTTGGCCTGCTTCTTGGCCTTTGCGTCTTCTTTCTGCTTCTTTTTCTTCGCCTCAAGCTTCTCATCAGCCTTTCGCTTTAGGCTCGCCTTCTCTTCAGCAGTCTTCTCGACCGGCTTGAAGAAACCCTCCAGTCTGCTTTGCTGTGCAGTCTTCATGTTCTTTTGTAGTTTCGCGGCGCCATTGCGCACTCGGTCCTCGTTGAAGTGCTTCTCCTCGACGAGGAATTTGACAAGACCTTCGACATCAGGAGCTTCCCACTTGAAGTCGCACTCGGGCGCATCGGCGGATCGTACGTCAGGCTCAAGGAACAGAGTGCGGGCATCTGCAAAAGGCCAATCTTCGGGGATGGTGAGTTTGGTGCTTGTCTTGATATGCTCGACGACACCTTCGAGATCTTTGTGTTCGCGGATCATCTTCAATGCGGTACTAGGGCCGATGCCTTTGATGGGGTCGAGGTAGTCGCAGCCGAGCAAGATGCAAAGATCGATGAACTGGAAACTGTTAGGCTCAACCTTATCATTCCGCTACGTCGATGTTCTTACCTGCTTGTACTCCATGTCTAGTCCCTCAAGCACCTTGTCAAGGTGAATCTCGAGGATGGGCTCCTTGCGCTGCTCACTAAAGGTAAGGTGTCTTAACAGAATAGGTGTATTGAAGGTCAATGTGTCCATGTCTTCTGACGCTGCAGCATACACCTTGCCGCCTCTTGCAAGCACTGCACATTGTGCCTCAGCTTCGGTGGGCGCAATGATGAAGGGGATGCCCATGAACTTAAGCAGCTGTTGGCATTCAGCGTTGTGCTCCCTGGTGACTCGGACAGTCCTTCGCGAAAATTTCTCGACATCTTCTGCCGTGCCTGTCTCCTTTGCTTCTTCCATGCCGGCCTGCGCCTCGGTCTTACGCTGGAATCGTTTGGCGAGCTCGCCGGACTTGAGCTTTGGTGGAGCGCCATCGAAGACGTAGAGTGGCTTGATGCCATTGTCTACCATACGGAGTGTACGGTAGAAAAGGCCCATTAAATGTGATGTCGTTTCGCCGGTGTCGCTCATGAGTTGCTGGCCATCGGATCGTACAGCGATGAGAAAACTGTATATGCTCATGGATCTGGAAACGATCAGATTACGCGTGGATTCATGGGTTAGAGCTACACATACGCATCCTAGAGATGTCAGCTGGGTTTTCTGAGAGAGTGTATAAGGGTTACGTACGATAGCAACCTTACGACCGAATTGATTCTTGATTTCACCCGTCTTGACCGCGCCAGGCGCATGCTCTTGTATGAGTTGGAAGAGGTGTTTGATGCCCATGTTGAATGTGTCAAACACTCAATTGTGCGCCGCGGAATTTGTGTCGGCTGGGTCCTTGCGTGTAGGGCAGCTTGTGTACAGGCAGCAGTTGGAGGCTGGTGGAGGAAGTGACGGTCGCACGGACGACGTCACGTCGAAAACGCGTGCAGGGATTACGCGCAGTCACGTCTCACGACCGTGATCCTTCGCAGCGATCAAAAAGCAGCCTTGGTTTTATGGCAAAGCCGACAAAACATTCGTTGGGAAGGTCCTGCCTTTTGTCTGGTTGTACGACACAGAATGCATCAGAGGGCGTGTGAGCCGAGCTTGAAAAGATCATTGACCGGCTCGTCGACATTCATCTTACAGACCAATACAACATGAATGATGCTTTCACAAAATTGCAAGCTTCTGATATGTGCGATCGTTATCGTTAGTCGCCGTGCGCACACAACCTGGGGTCGGGCTGATCGTCGCCACACTGCGGCGTCTGTTCCGATGAGCCGCGGTTCCATTCTTGTCCGATTACACCTCGGAAGACTGAGGCCCAGCGTCTAGTTTTATGTCCGAACGCATCAATTGAGCCATCACTTTAACTACCCAAAATACAATATTGATATCCATACTCTAGCAACATGCTCCGACCCCTTTGCAGGCATGCCTCTAGGCCATTGACTTCGAGCATTCGCTCTGCAACTATCGGAAAGCGGCACATGACTACACCGGTGTCGTTCGACTGGAAGGACCCATTGAACATCAACAGCTTGCTCACAGAGGAGGAGCAGGCCATATCGGAAACAGCAGAATCATACTGCCAGGAGCGCATGCTTCCACGAGTACTCGGTGAGTGGACTTCGTTCTTCTACATGCAATTGCTGATGTAGTTCTTCAGATGCATATCGCAATGAGGACTTTGATAGAAAGATCATCGAGGAAATGGGCGAGCTGGGATTGTTAGGCGCAACAATCCAAGGCTACGAGTGTGCAGGTGTTAGCAGTGTAGCTGCTGGCCTCATCACAAGAGCAGTCGAAAGAGTAGATTCAGGGTACCGCTCAGGCTATTCGGTGCAAAGCTCACTCGCTATGGGTGGTATCGAGGAATTTGGCAGTGAGGAGCTGAAGGAACGACTCCTGCCGCAGATGGCTAAAGGAAAGTTGCTAGGATGTTTTGGTCTGACCGAGCCAAACCACGGCTCAGATCCAGGATCCATGGAGTCTGTTGCAAAGCCGCATCCTACTAAAGAAGGATATTACTCACTCTCTGGTTCTAAGACATGGATCACAAACTCGCCTATTGCTGATGTCTTTGTTGTGTGGGCGAAGCTACAGGAGACAGGCAAGATCCGTGGCTTCGCCATTGAGCGAAAGGACTGCCCGCCAGGTACTTTGGAAACACCGGCAATCAAGAATAAGAACGGCCTTAGAGCCTCTCTGACTGGTATGATTTTGATGGACGGTGTCCCCGTCCCGAAGGCGAACATGTTTCCAGACATCGAGGGCCTGAGAGGACCCTTCAGCTGCCTGAACTCCGCAAGATATGGTATTGCCTGGGGAACTATGGGTGCTCTGGAAGATGCGATTGCAAGGACTCGCGAGTATGCTTTGGACAGGAAGCAGTTCAAGGGCAACCCCATCGCCAAGTACCAGCTCGTGCAGAAGAAGCTGGCTGACGCAACGACTGACGCTGCGTACGGTATTCTGGCTGCATACCACGTGGGACGGCTCAAGGATGAGGGCAAGGCTGCACCGGAGATGATCTCCATGATCAAAAGGCAGAATTGCGACCGCGCTTTGGTCAACAGTCGGACGTGAGTGTGGCACGCTGTTGTCAAAGCATCTACTGACCATTGAATAGGCTTCAGGAAGTATTTGGTGGAAACGCAGTCTCCGACGAGTACGGCATTGGTAGGCACGTGGCAAACTTGTTTGTCACGCAAACATACGAAGGCCAGAGTGACATCCACGGTGAGTTTTTATGCGAACGTCCAATTGCCTGACTAACGACAGACACAGCCTTGATTCTCGGTCGCGCAATCACAGGCATACAAGCCTTCTGCTAACTAATACATCATGTTGAAGACGGATAGTTGATGGATGAGTAGTGAATTAGACAGATTGTGAGCTCTTACTGAGAATCCTCGTTGCGGTGGAACTATGCAGCTCTTAGCCAATGAAAACAAACCGCAACGGCCAGCCCTGTGCTCTTTGAGCAGGCCCTGCATACTGCGTCGAACGTTGTGCACAAACGAATCGCTGCTGCTGCACGCCTGTTCCAACAAAAAGGGCCTCAAAGCAAACCACCTGCATGCGCGGACTCCACATGATGCGTCTCGCCAAGGGGCGGATGCTGGCAATCACGAGGGTGACCAGGAGCTTGGTCAGGCTTTGACGATTGCTGAAGGACACAATACTGTATGTGAATGTCAGCCTGATCACGGGTCGGTGGGATTCCATGAGTCGCCACTGAGGTGCCGCTGCGCAAAAAGGAGTGAATCAGACCCTGGCAGTGACTGTCTCGCATGTGCAGCGCTTTCAACGCATGATAAATACAAACTGCGCCTCTTCCTCTTCCGCTCTCGCTATACCTTGGCCTGACCTCTTGCCTTGTACGAATTCCCTTCCACTCTCCCTTCCCACCGAGACTTGCAGGTACGTTGGAGTGATGTGGCGGCGGCCTTGGGCGGCCTTTCCGCGCTGAGACGCCGCACTTGCTTTCTTTGGGCCACCCCACTAACGTAACGTCGACAGGCTTCCTACTTCTTCAAACCCAACCACACTCTCTGCGCAACCCGCTTCACCGCACAACTTAACCCACGCCACCACACCACACACACCACCATGGCTCTTAAGCGCATCAACAAGGAGCTCACTGACCTCGGTCGGTACGTGGACTTTGTTCCCCTCTCTAGCGCTGGGCCTCGCTGTTTGCTCGCACGACAGTCTCCGAAAGCGGGGTGTTCGAGCATGGCAACATCGCAGCGGCCTTGCGCTATAATTTACGAAGTCGAACTGACTCTGTCCACAGTGACCCTCCCTCCTCCTGTAGTGCAGGCCCCATCGGTGACGACCTGGTACGTCGCTCTTTGTGCAAAGACGATCCCCGCGGCTGAGGCGGTTTCGCCGGGCGTGCCGCAGTGATGCAACCCAACAAACAGCCTACTGACAAGAACACAGTTTCACTGGCAAGCAACGATCATGGGTCCTGTACGTATATATCCGCAGTCCGAACTTGGATGGGCGCTCGCTCGATGACCTGCAGCCTCTATCCAACAATCTACGATCACAAGACTAACAGACCGCAGAGCGATTCCCCATACTCCGGTGGTGTATTCTTCCTCGCAATCCACTTCCCTACCGACTACCCGTTCAAGCCCCCGAAGGTGAACTTCACCACCCGCATCTACCACCCCAACATCAACTCGAACGGAAGCATCTGCTTGGACATTCTGCGAGACCAGTGGAGCCCAGCACTCACCATTAGCAAGGGTACGCACTCTTCGCTCGACAACACTCTCACTTGAACGCGGCACTGACTTGTGGCTAGTGCTCCTGAGCATCTGCTCGATGTTGACAGACCCCAACCCTGACGACCCGCTCGTCCCGGAAATTGCACACGTCTACAAGACCGACCGATCCAGGTACGAATCGACAGCCCGAGAGTGGACTCGCAAGTACGCCATCTAGAGGTCAGACTCGGATGTGCGTGGGTGGTTTTTTTACGGTTCATGATGGCATTTGACGGACATGCGGTGGAGGATATTAAGATCAGACTTCTCACGGCATGGCGGACCGATGGAGTTAACCTTTGCGACTCGGCTTGCACGCTGAGCAGGATTCATAGTGCTTGCTATCATCACTTCTGGCTGAACAAGCTTCTTCTTCTCCTCCAACCTACGTGATTACAAGAGCGTGATGTAGTGAAACAGGGTATCATAGATTCTTACAAACAGGTTAATCTTCCTGCTTGGTTTTCTCAAAAATCTGGTTCAGACCTAACAGATTTGAAAAGGCGTCCTCGGTCTCCTTGTGATCAGATACCTCCGTGTTGTCATTCAGCCATGGATTGATTCCGTCTGCTTCATCTTTTACTATGTCCACATGTGTTGTGTCCACAGCAGTTTTCCTGTGATTGATCTGCTTGCTGGTAGGTTCTTTGACTGGAACGTGACCGTCTCTAATCGATCTAGCGATAGTTGCAAGCTCGTCGAGAGTCCGAGAGGAGGGCTTGGTCGGGGAAGGTTTTTTGCATGCTTGCGCCAAAGAGCGCCCGTATTCTGATAACTTTTGGCGGTGCTGCTGGTGAAGTGTGAACGTGGGACCGACGAGCGGTGCGAGTATGCTTGCACGAGTGTCGTGAGCCATATTTGTACGGAGGGTTTTAAGGATGCTTGAGAATGTCACGCGTATATGATTCCAGGCCACGACCTTGCGTCCGAGGTCGTTGGTCTTGTCGGCGGGGTCGCGGAGAGACATCATCCATTGCGGGAGACTTGTAACCTTGCCTTCCTGGAGGTATTGTCAGTACATGCAATGGACGCAATTAGGTGTAGCAACTGACCGCAATCGCTTTCCCGGGCATGACAGCTTCAGTTGTTTTATAGAAAAGCTCTGCTGGTTCGATTGAAACACCGCGCTCGTGAGTGTTGAGGGTAGACCAAAAGCGAAAGAAGTTGTCCAGAGCCCCAGCTGCGTCATCAATCTGTTTCAGCTTGTGCTTGAGACTGGCGACGATCATCATGAAGAGCGCGTACGAGCCGATGCCTCCTCGATAGACGTCCGTTAGGCCGCGGACATCCAGGGTAGCTTTGATAACCGAGTAGAGCTCTGGGAGGTAGGGATACTCGTCTACGTAGCGCTGCATGTACTCTCGGCTCTTGGATGTATCGTTGGACAACACTATTTGGATGTCCAAGCCAGAGGCTCGATCTTGCAACGAGATCAAGGGGTAACGTGCCCACCGTATCACGGAAAGCAGGTAGTGATCTGCGCGTCTGCGCACGATTTGTTTATGGAGAAATTGGAGATCTCCCGTACGCCTGTTTCGTTCTCTGAAACTAGGCGGCAGATTCGATCGAGGGTCCTGTGACAGGACATGGATAGGGATGAGTCGCATGTCAATGTCTGATCCGGCGAAGGCAAAGCCCGTCCGCTCTGAGCCAAACACTTCAAGGGTATAACGTGGGAGTAATGTTTGGACGTGCTGGCGCACCTGCTCGATAACGTGCCTTCGGGCAAAACTTTCGTCTTTGCTCGGTCGAATGAAGTCATGAAACCGTTGTATTTCGAGATTCAGCCTGCGCATCCAACATTAGCAGGTGCTTGTCTTGGTCGCCGGGGCCGCGGTATACCTGTCTGATGCAGACTTAATCGAATCCCGGTTTGGCGCCACCCACGGAAGCTTGGATTCGATCCATGGACGACAGGCGACCGGTCGCACAACCACGCCCTCGTAATCAAGCAAAGAGTTGTAGGCTGCTTGCGCTGTGGACAAAATCTTTTGCTGGTCCTGTCCTGAATCTCCCCGATGCCCCGGTTTTCCCTTTCTTGTCCGTTCCTGTTCCTGAGTGCGTACTTCATGCTTCTGCTGGTGTTCTCTTGCATGCGTGTGCTTCCTGTACAGGGATTCGCCCGAGACTATCCTCACAACCTGGCTCTCCCTCCCCGGCTTGACAGCTGTACCATGATGGCCTTGCGTAGCTTCTGTCGCGAACAAAGATTTGGGCGGTCGGTGTGGAAGATGCTGGTCTAATGCAACGAAGTGCTGCCACAGAGCGTTTGCCGGCGAGAGGGCGTTACGGGCGCGACAGATCGGCCGTGGGCGGATTGAGTGCATGGGAGGCCTTCACTGATGGCGACGGGCAGCAAGGCCTCTGTTGGTGCCGCTCGACCGCGCTTGCCTCGAAGTCTGAATTCGCGACTGATACCGCCAAGCAAGCTAGCTTCTTCGAGCTCCGGACCGTTGTGCGAACGCACCCCCGCGGACTTCCTGCCCGAGATGACATCGCATTTCTGCACACATGCAGTTCGTCGTTGAACGGCATGTAGGCCAGGGCCGTGCAGACGGTCGTGGTGCGCATGCGCACTGTACAGCAGCGGCCGCTGTCTGCACCTACACACCTACAAGGAGTGTGGGCTGCGCCGAATCGCGTTACATCATGTTGACAATCTACTCAACAAACTTCACGAGGCGGTGACTGGAGGGCGCAGAACGTGCCAGCAGCTGCGGAAAGCAATGGTGGAGTTGCTTCCTTGCTGCGTTCGATTGCGACCTGCGAATCAGGCAGGGGCCAGACCGTGACGTACCGAGGAAAGTGGGATGCTGGACCAGCCCACCAAACCGCGTCTTTTCTTGCTGCCCTGTGTCCTCTCGTGCTGGGCTCATTCGCTGCCACCTGTAGCAGTGTCTCTGCATCAGTCTCTTGACGCCTCGCCCGCCTGCACCGTGCAAAGCGCCTCCTGCTCATTTGTGGAAGATTGCTAGATTGCCAGTGCTCGACTATCGGCAAGCACTATCGGCCAACGCGCCCTCCCCAACAGCCCCTCGCATTTGGTCAGTACCTGAGAGTGGTGTTGCTGCCGTGCGCGCTTCCAGCACCGTGTACGACGTGTGTCGTGCTGCCCTCCTATTGCCTTCCCTATTGCTACCCCCGCCACCTGGAGCCTATCACTTTCTGACGCTGTGCAGCGCGACACCCGGGAAGCTACGTGTGCACCATGGCACCAACCACACGTCCCAACGATGGCGACCGCGAGTCCTTCGAGCCTCGAGAGAGCGAGCACCCTGCACTCCACCCCTCCATCACCAATGTGCCCGTCACCCCTGGCTTCGGTCTGCACGACGAGCAGCAGCCTCCCCAAGCGCAGAGCAGCAGCCTGCCCTTCAACCCAGAGACAGCGACACCTGGTCCGAACTGGGGCAACAAAGGCTCATATTTCCCCAGGCAGCAAGGCGATGGCGCCGGCTCCCCCACCGAGCAGGTCGCTGGTGCGCGCACTGGTGAAGAGCTGCTGAAGAGGCTCAGTGTCTCCTCCGAGTCCACGAAGAAGCACGACCTGGCTGACGTCGACCCGCGAGCCGCGCACCCGGGGCTCAATCTCAGCGGCAGGCTGATCAGCGCGACTTTCGCGGTGCCCTACAACCTAGGCTATTCAAAGGGTAATGACTGGGAGATGCGCCCTCGCCATGGTACATCTGCCCTCTTCGATTCGTTTTCGTATCTGGCCTCTTCTTCCTCTCCATGGAACCACACGCTTGTTGGCTGGACCGGCGAGATCTCAAACGCAACCGCTACCGTTGAAGAGCCTGTCCAACCGACGATCAACAAGGCCGCCGCGCCCGTTCCAGTTGATCCCAAGAAGCCAGCACCGCAGCAACAGCAGCCATCTGGTATACGCGTCGGGCGCGCTGATCGTGAGCGACTGGAAAAGCAGCTTGAGCGCGACCACGGTGGCAAGATCGTCCCTGTTTGGTTGGTTGACGAGGTTGATGACGGAAAAGACGAGTATATCATGAAGGATCAGAGCCGCTGGCGCACATACGCGGAGCACGAGCTCTATACCATCCTTCACTACAAGCAGAATGAGCCTGCAGACGGACGCGCTGCGCGTAAAGCGTGGGCAGACTACTACCGCATGAATAAGCTCTTCGCGGATCGAATTCTGGAGCTCTACAGCCCTGGCGATATCGTCATGGTCCACGATTACCAGTTGATGCTTCTTCCGAGCCTGTTACGCCAGCGTCTTCCAAACATATACATTGGCTTCTTCCTCCACGTGCCATTCCCCAGCAGCGAGTTCTACAGGTGTTTGAGCAGACGTAAAGAGATACTGGAAGGTGTCCTGGGAGCAAATATGATTGGTTTCCAATCGTTCAGTTACTCCCGTCACTTCTCCTCGTGCTGTACGAGGATACTCGGCTTCGACTCATCTTCGGCTGGCGTTGACGCATATGGGGCACATGTTGCAGTCGACGTGTTCCCGATCGGCATTAACTCAATCTCAACTAAGCGTCAAGCTTTCGGATCGCCCGATGTTGAGGAAAGGATCAAGCTCATCCGAGAGATGTACGCTGGAAAGAAGCTGATTGTTGGTCGCGACAGACTTGATGCTGTCCGTGGTGTCGTGCAGAAACTGCAAGCTTTCGAGATGTTCCTCGAAAAGTATCCTGAATGGCAAGAGAAGGTCGTCTTGATTCAGGTCACTAGTCCCAGTGCTGTTATTTCGGAGGGAGGTGATAACACGCACGAGAAGATGGTGAACAAGATCTCGGACCTTGCTGCCAAGATCAATGGCACGCATGGATCTCTAAGTTTCACGCCGGTTCGCCATTTTCCGCAGTACCTATCAGCGGAAGAGTACTTTGCCTTACTTCGAATTGCAGACGTTGGCTTAATCACCAGTGTCCGCGATGGTATGAACACAACGAGCATGGAGTATGTTGTCTGCCAGAAAGATAATCACGGTCCCCTTATTCTCTCTGAGTTCTCGGGAACGGCTGGCTCGCTTAGCGGAGCGATGCATATAAATCCTTGGGACCTAGGAGGCGTTGCAGACGCCATCAACGACGCGCTCAACATGTCCACCAAGGACCGCGATGATCAGCACAATCAACTGTATAGTCATGTTGTTAACAACAACGTCCAGTCATGGACAAACAACTACCTCAAGAGGCTCCTGACCAATCTATCCTCGTTCGACCAGTCTTTCGCTACGCCAGCTCTGGATCGCGCCAAGATCTTGTCTCAGTATCGACATGCTAAGAAACGTCTCTTCATGTTCGATTACGATGGTACACTGACGCCCATTGTCAAGGATCCAGCGGCAGCTATTCCGTCCGACCGAGTGATTCGCACGCTGAAGACCTTGGCGGCAGATACTTCTAATTCCGTCTGGATCATCAGTGGTAGAGATCAGGCATTCTTGGACGAGTGGATGGGACACATCCCTGAGCTTGGTCTTAGCGCTGAACATGGAAGTTTTATGAGGCAACCTCTGAGTGACGAGTGGATCAACCTTACGCAGAAGGAGGATATGAGCTGGCAGCAAGAGGTCATCGATGTGTTCCAACACTACACTGACAAGACACAAGGTGAGTCGCCATAGTTCAGGAATCGTACTGTGCACTAAACCAAGTCAGGTTCCTTTATCGAGCAGAAGAAGATTGCACTTACATGGCATTACCGAAAGGCCGATCCAGAGTTCGGTGCTTTCCAGGCGCGCGAGTGTCAGAAGCACCTCGAAAGGACGGTAGCTAAGAAATACGATGTCGAGGTCATGACAGGCAAAGCCAACCTCGAAGTCCGCCCAAGGTTCGTCAACAAGGGTGAGATTGCCAAGAGACTGGTTCTTGAGTATGGCGACGCCCCACCAGAGTTTGTTCTCTGCCTGGGAGACGACTTCACCGACGAGGGTAAGTGATGAGCTTGATGGACAGCAAAACTATGAGCTAACAGCGACAGACATGTTCCGGTCGCTGCGGCAGTCTAAGCTACCTCTAGACCACGTGTTCTCGGTCACGGTTGGCGCGAGCTCCAAGCAAACGCTGGCAAGCTGGCATTTGCTTGAGCCCACGGACGTCATCTCGGTCATCTCACTACTTAACGGCTCGGCTGATGCGGGCAACGTGGGCGCTGTTGCGGTTGTGGAGGGGTACATTCCAGAGAACCGAGCATAGAGGCTTGTCTGGACGGACGAGGTGGCTACAAGGGAGCTACGAGGGAGCTTCGAGGAGGCACATGTATCAAGCATTTCGACGGAGCATAGGAGCATCAAGGCATAGACGAGAGCAGAGTCGCATTCACGACGTCACAGAAGCATTCGCAGGCTAGCTGCACGACCAGTCTCCAATGCTAAGCGGGCACAAGGCTGTAATCTTCCCCATTGATCTCCTGTTCCCTCGGCAAAGGTTCGATGCCGTGGCAAGACGGTCGATATCCAGGGCGTTCTGGGTCGCTGCGCCAATTCCCGAGATTGGGACGCACGGCACGTCTGGGGCGACGGAATGCCCCTGCCCCTGTCTCCACGCGGTGCACTGACTCGGATGACGGGCAGTGTTCGGGCGTCCCGCTGGCGCAATCGAACGGGACGACAGACGTGGAGGAGAGCAGCGCGGTGTGATTCAGGGCAGAAGTGCATGCTGCGTGCCGTGTCGAGGTCGGACAACAGGCTCCCTGCGTCGTGCATTGGAAGGTGCCGTGGCGGGCAGGGCAGAGTTGGCCACGGCTCGCCCGCGCTGCCGGCGCGACTGCTTGTTTGGGGCCTAGACTTCGGCAGAAAGCACGCTTCAAACTTCGAGAACCACGCCAGAGACGCGCAAGCGAGTCGTTCTGCCTGCCTGAGGCGAGCGCCCGCACCCTTGCCGGTGCTGCTGCAGTGCCCGTTAGCCGTGTGCGCTGCTGCTATCTCTCACTGCTGCCCGTCTCTCGTTCGGCCGTCTGCTCGCTCACATCGCATACATCGACGTTGCTGCGCCAATCGCTCCCAGTCGCTCCGCACTCTGCCATCCCAGCCCTGACCCTGACACGAGACGTCGCCTGCCTCACCGTCGCAGCGAGCTCCCTGCAAGCCGCCGCCAGCCACGCAGATCCGCCATAACCAAGACACGCCCGCTGTCTGGGGCTCGTGAACGCAACTCACAACCGCAACTCGTCTCTCGGCCGAACACACCGCACGCAACCACCGTCACAATGGGTCTCTTCGAGAAGCTGCAGGCCCGTACGTCCGCTCCCACTCCGCTCGCCCACCTCAAGCTCTAACCACTGCAGGCCTGGAGCTCTACCGCCTGGAGCAGCGCTACACACGCCGCGAGAAGCGCTCGACCTTCATCAGCGAAGCACAGTACGTCGACGGCGAGTATGTCTACACCTCGTCGCCCTCGTCCTCGACAAAGTCGGCCGGAACATCCAGCTCGCGCCGCTTCAGCAAAATGCCCTCCATGACCGCAGTGCGGGTAAAGGAACTGGCCCGCGCAGGCACTGGCCGCTCGTGATCGCCAAACTCTGCTGAGTGCCATTACGACGTTGGTCTCAGACGACATCCGGTGCAGAGACTCGCTTGTGGGGAGGGAAGAGGTCACTTGAGCCACGGCGCCGGGGACGCCAGCGCGTGGGCAGACATGTGTTCAGGGGACACGAAAATCCAGGGCGCTTATCGATAGGTTGTACGCGACAGCAAGGGAATGGCGCCGCCTCCGGCACGGCGGTGCCCTCGACGCGTTCGTGCAACGGCATGACGCCCACAGGCGGCACACAGCAACGAACGAATTATCACGGCAGACGCATTTTTCTACACACCTTTAACCTTTCATCGACACAACACTACATATTTCGACGACTTGGCACAGCATCTGGCGGAACAGCTCAATCACGTCGCTACGCTCCTTACCACAATTTTTTCTTTTCTTTTTAGCCTATGTTGTTTGTAGAATACCCGGCCCGTAGACGCATGGGCTCATCTGGCGCTGCATTGCACTGCACGAAGCCCTTTATATCTTGCATCGAATATGATCAATCACCTTATCCTAATCGGCTTTCCTGCGATCAATCGCGGGCCAGTTGCCCACGTTCCAATTCCTCGTCAGACCTACGCAGACACATCCGCACGAGAGAAACTAGCAAAACCTGGCAGAGAGGGTCAAGAGTCTGATATTGCATCAGCCGACACACGCATTTATGACGCCATGATCTGCCTCTGAAACGACGAAACATGTCTCCGCTATTTCCTCAGTATGCCAAGTGACCGCCCGCCGACACCGCATATGACAGCACCCGTTGAGTTGAAACAGCAGCATGCATTGGGGTATCTTCTATCTAAACAAGTGGTCGCAACCGCTCAAGCCAACGTACAAAGAAGGGTATGAAATAACAAGCAACGCTCGAACGCCTAACCTATCAACACTGTGCGTGTCCCATGCCTCTATTCCCATGCCTCCGTCTATCAATGCAAAGTCATTAATCGTAAAGCGCTATACGCCGCAGTCCCTGCTTATGGATGTTGACTTCGAATCTGCCCTCAAGGCGTGAAACGATCATCATAGTCGCTGAGCACGTCCTCAATATCTTCCGGCGGCAGCTCGCCAATCGTGTCGCTGGTGCGCGGCCCTGTGTAGCTCTTGCGCGCACCCGCATACCACCACAGCGTGCTGAACAGCCCAATGAAGGCCGCGACGCAGATGGCGTAGTTCATGTTCGTCGCGGTCACGGGGTTCACCGTTGGGAAGAACAGCACCGCGCTGATGAAGACGACCCAGGTCACGGCCACGGCATTGACGGGCTTGCTCCACCGGCCCATGGTGTACGGGCCCGCGTGGAACACGACCCGGTCTTCGTACCAGCGGTGCGCGATGATGACGGCAATGTACGAGATGTCCAGGGCGGGCGCGGTGATGTTGAAGATGGCCGTGATGGTCAGCGTCGAGCCGATCCCGATGAGGTCCAGGCAGCTGCAGAAGGCGACGACGAGCCATACGGCGTTGACCGGCGTGTGCGTGCGAGTGTTCACCTTGGACCAGAAGCTGGGTGAGTCAGCACATGTTCAACGTCACCAACACTGCCATGATCGTCTCGATGGCGGGCTGCACAAGGAGCGGGCCGACTTACTTGGAGAACGGGAACGCGGCGTCGCGCGAGAAGGCCCACGCCATCCTGGCATTCGCCAGCATGGCGCTACACCCAGTGAAGAACTGCACGAGCATGACGAAGAACCACATGATAGTCCCGCCGGTCTTGCCGCCAGCATTGAAGAAGATCTGGGCGACCGGCAGGCCGGTGGGGGTCGCCATGATGCCCTCGTAGTCTGACATGCAGAAGCAGAACGTGACAGTGAGCATCCAGCCCGTAACGCCTGAGATTAGAATTGCAGCGCGAATAGCGACGGGGCCGCGAATGGCTGCATCGTGCGTCTCTTCTGACATGCTGCATGGTGGTTAGGCGAGCTAGTAATGCAAGGCGAGTGGGGTAAGGCTTACTGCGTGGTGCCGTCGTAGTCGGTCATGGTCCATGCAACTGATAGGAAACTAGTAGGGTTAGATGTGTTTGGCAATATATGCAACTTTGACGTACCCAAGCAGAAACGAAAAGCCTCTGCTGCCCCAGCCAGAGCCGTCGGTGACTGTTGTGAAGACCCATGAGGCGCTCTGCTTGTTAGGTGTGAGAACGAGAAGAGCAATGCAGATGCAAATCGATGCAATGACTGAATATTGGTCAGAGAAGAGTGTGTTGACATATAACACTGTACTCACTGTTGATGGGGGCAAACCATAGAATGATACGGTGCAGCCATTCAGTGGGGAAAGAGCAGATGGTGCCAAACAGGCAGAGAACGAAAATCGCGAGGAGTACGGTTTGGTGCGCATTCCTGGAGTTTGAGTTAGCGTGCGCTGTCTTCGCAATATAGAGCCTCTTACGGCGTGAACGTAGCCTCGCCCCCCTCAAATGTATGCATGACAGCCGTTGCCAAGATCATCTGCGAAATGGTGTACGCCAGACTCGCAACACCTGCTGCTTGACCGAGGAAGTTGCACCACCCGATGATCCAGGCCCATGCAGCAACGTGCTCCGGAGGAACCACGTGCTTTGTTACATAGTACATTCCACCAGCCGTTGGATACGCTGATACAAGTTCGGCGACTGACACGTGTTAGTCAACCGGTCGATAAGCAAGGTCGTCAAACGTGCCTGAACTGGCTATGCAGTATGCCATGATGCTGCCAATGAACCATGCCCACACACATGTTGCAGGCCCTCCGGAGGTCATTGGGACACCGAACGTTGCTGGCACGGATCCAAGCACTCCAAGAATGGAAATCGCGTATGACACTGTCGACCATCGTGAGAAATGTCTTTGCAGGACCTTGATTCGAGGTTAGCTTCCCCCAATTCATCAATTGGCTGTGTACGCACTGGTGTGTATCCAATTCGGACAAGAAGACGGTCATCGTCATCTGCAATGGTTGCCATGATGCTTTGATTGTTGTTCCCAGTTTGCTGAGCGGATTTCTTGTCCTGAGAGGCAGCCGGTTGAGTCGATGAGCCGATTACAGACTGCCTTGCCGATTTGGCGGTCTCGGACTCTGTCTTGCTACCCATGGTCAATGTCTCAGTCCTGGCACATAGGATGATAAGAGAGGATGTCGACCGAAGAAGTATCGAAGGAGAATGGAAGGATGAAATAGACGTTTGTGGGTCTGGGTGGACACAAGCTAAGAAGATTGACGGCAACGGCGTCGGATCACAGACCCAGGCAACGGGGACTCGTTACTTGAAACGGAAGGGCATGGATCTGTGAACGATGCGAGGGAGAGGGAGCATCTTAGCCTTGGGAATGATTAGGTGGACAGGTACTCCACCCATTTGGGCTCCACATAAAGGCCCAGTGAGATTACAAAATGTATGGCAAACCTACCTTTACTGTCAGAACTGCAAGTTCGGAAGTACGGTGACACGTGTGAGGCGTGCTGTCGAAGTGGTGGCTACGAGAAGACCGCTAAGGTTTGGACAAGCAGCCAGTAGGCGCGAGTAACTTCTTGGGAATAGCGGAAGATCCTGGGACTACGTGGTGCTCATGGTACTGTCATTAGCGGAGGTAGAGGTCCTGTAGGAAATAGAGGCGCTTGAGCCAAGAAGCGGCCATCGCAAGGCAGTTTGGCGATCCAGAATACCGGGCCGTTAGCATCATATCCCTGTCTTTGCAGCAAGCAATGACTTTGCAACCACGAGCGCGGGATGGCCGTAAATGGAACAGGAAAGTTTGCGGCGTCGGGTTTGCAGACTGTCATTAATTGCTCGCGTCTAGCTGGGTTGCGGAGAGAATGGACCGCGTGACTTTCATCTCCAAATCTCCAAGTACCGAGCTCTTGCCTCAGAATGACGGGAAGTCAGAAAGTTACTGCGGGCCCTAGCATGGACCTCACGGCCATGACGCATGGCAGACAAGACGGCGTCCTGTCTTGGATGATGCTTTGGCATGATGCGACTCGAGGTAGCCTGCGGTCGGATGCGAGTTGGCCTTCCCCTGACCGGACAGTGTATGCTTTCATTGAAGCGGTGAAAGCTCCATCTGATTGGTCTCCACACATGTCATACAACGCGTTTCGAAGATCTTAAACGCGAGGGTGGTCAGAGCGGATCGAAAAGCTGTGCTGTACCGTGTACGTATGATGTGGTGAACCGTCTCTCGTGTTGGCGCAGGTCGGGCGATGCCGAGCCAAACTTCCCAAATTGCTGGCATGTGCCGTCTTCGACCACAACCTCGTCCGTCTTCACAACATTCCACCGTGACACTGCAATGTATTCGCAACATTGTGCTCACCATGTACAACATCTATCGTCAGCTTATTGCGAGCTCTCAGCCCAGCAGCACTGCACATGCAAGGCGGCTAACACGTGCCGCTGCATGGCCGTTCTGCGACCAATGTCCATGCAACACGAGATATGCATCCTGGCAAAGCAGCTTTAGCTTCTTCTCACCGTTTCCTTGGACCATTTTGTGAGCAAGGATACATCCCTTGCATCAAAATGCGGACGCATACGATCCCATGCGGTGAAGGTAATCCTGCAAACCAATGGAGTCTGAGGCTGAAAACGCGGAGCGCACATGACTGAAATCATACCGGTATTCTTCCTTTCACGACCCACTGTTGCAGGCCTGCCTTCGGTCTGAAAGAGCGGTGGAAGTCTCAGAGCCCCTCATTGGGCGATTGCCAGCGTAGTCTTTCCGTTTGACCGGACCTACAGCCGTTAAACATCAGTCTCCTAGTCTCCTGTCAAGCTCAAGTCCGCCTCATTGTGTCAGAGGAAGCAAGCGATCTACTGTTGTAGGTTCAGGTCCGCGCAGATCATTCGCCAAAGGACGTCCATCATTACACCATAGGATTTAGTTCGACTACCTTTCAATTCCCTACTTCGTACTTTGGGCATCAGCACAGTAGCTGCACGCCAGGCTGTCGTGCGTAACGCCTCATTCATGCACAGAGAATCCTCCGGATGCATGTGCGGGTCCACTTGCCAGCATGTACCGTACCAATGTAAAAGATTCGAGACGACGGAAGACTGCCTGGAAGCGGTTTGCGCATCAAAAAAGCTCGGGGATTTTTTTAGGGCAGGCTTCCAGAAGATGTGTTCTACGACGCCATGGTTTCAGAATGGTGCCGACACATTGGACACCGCTCAATTCATTTTTGTCCCAGCCAATCAATAGCTGCGTTCTCATACTTTTACTAAAGTACATTCTGACCTCCATGCTGTATCAGGTGGCTTGCAACGCTTTTGCAGTCAACACTACCTGGTATCTTGAAGGAGGTATGTGAGAGGGAACGCTGATGCATAGAGTGATGTGCCACTGTATTGCCAAGCCTTTCGTTATCAATGCAATGACGTCCATCATAGTGCTGGTATTTCATGCCGTGAGATGGAGGAATGTTAGTAGAACCTCCGCGTACGGTGCGCGCACAATGGGCGACAAATGAGCTTCGACAATCAGACATTGATGATCCTAATATCTACATCAAAACAGCATCAGTACTACATCAAATTTCTTCAAAGGCATATAAGCCAGACCGGTTTTGACATAGGAATACAGCAGCAGTAGTGACATTGTGGGCGACGTCGACGAGGATAGCCCGGTATCCTGATCGCTGACCAATCCGAGAGTTATCGCAGACACTTCGTGTTGTACCTAGGTACATACTTTTATCTTGCTCCGTCAAAACTTCAATATCGTGTAGCTGTGCTTTTGAGCACGCGAGCATCAGCACGTGCTCTGACGCATGCACGCATCGTGAAGAAGGGTCAACAACCTCGTTACCCAGGTCGAACTCTACCTTGTCAGAGCAAATGCGGTTGACCGGAATACTCCAATCCCGATTCTATAGCTTCGCGCTGCGCCAAAACTGAATTAGATCGTACAGGTATCGTACCAGGTGGCTGGTCGGACGTGCCTGGATTCGCGATCTTGACATCCGTTGGCCCTCGGCGGTACCGGACAAGGACTGTCCATGGCGGCACGATGGAAAGAATGCCTAGGGCCTTCGTTGTAGCAGTGGGGCCGGCGTTGAGGCCTCAAACCTAAACATCGAAAGCTATCCGATGGGCTTGGACAGCATCGGCATCAGATTTGTCTGCGGGTGGGAAAAGCACGGGCACGAGAAGAAAATTAAGTGGTGGCTTGGCGATGCTCGGTTGTGCGAATTCTGGCAAAGTTTTCTCCCCACTCGTTGCCACATCGATGCACAACGTGTGCACAGCAAAGGTGGGGTTTTTCACTTTATATTGTATACCATTCGCTAACATTTCATCAAAGGAGTAACACAACTCATCACGGGCTCGTGGTTTAGTGGTATAATACTCCCTTAGCATCTCGCAGCTTCATCGAAGCTTTCGAAATCCTGACCTGGGAGTGGTCCGGGGTTCGATTCCCCGCGAGTCCAATTCTTTTACTTTTGTCGACGCCTCGAGCATCTTTTTTGCTATCGTGAGAAGCCTAGATGGAGGTGGTGCGGGAAAGGAGTGCTTTGGGACCGCTGGTGTGTTTTTGCGACAAACGTTCAGCGACAACTCGTTGCAGTGCTATTGAGCCTCACTTGGAATGCCGGACATCATGTTTTGCTTGTCCAATGAGCGTTGATAGACCTTGTTTCGTTCACTTGAAATGTCATTCATCGGCTGAGGTTGAAACTTGGGAAAAAGCAATCTTAGTCGCGACTTCCACACGATGACCATCTTCCCGGAGAACAGCAGGTCAGTGAGGCTGAAATTAGTCTCTGGGGGTGAGTGCTGCCGCCATTATGAGGAGCTGAAGCCGAAACTCGATCCGCTAATGCAATACATATCTCATTTCTGCCACTTTCCTGACTGATTGTACTCACGTATCCGTTTGCAGATTATCAACTCGTGTGATCGAACTGTCAGCAAACTCTGAAGCCCACCGTACTGCGCCTCAGCACGTCCGACCAGTCGCTTGACACCTTTTAGTATCCAAAGTATGCTTGTTGTAGTTCCTAGGCCGTATAACTACTGCGGAGTCCCTCCGTTCAGTGTACACCCCCTAACGAGAAAGCGCCCTTGTGAGATCATTGATCTTTCTTGATACTGTATATTGCCGAATCTGCAGCAGGGGAAGCGTCGAACTTGTTGTTTTACGTTCCTAAGAGGAGCAGCTTGTCAGTGAAAGCATGGTCTGGAGGCTGACTCTTCTGTGGAACAAACTATGCAAAACCTTGTTTGTACTCTCGAGTGATAGTATTGACGTGCACGCTGAAACTACTACATTGGTTCGTACAGCTGGAGTGCAAGAGAGTTTGCCTGGCTTGCATGAATGTCACACCGGGCGAAAACCGTCCTGGCGGAGTGGCATTGGAAATCGATGATAGCCACGTTTGAATGGTACGGGACACGAGGCATCCAGAGTAGCGAGAATCAAGATCTTAGTAATTGCCAGTCCACTGAGTCCTGTCTGTCACTTAGCATCACGACTTCTGTCCAACCAAGTCTTACAATATCATATGTTTCTTGGCTTTTGTCTCGTGCACGTCGTTCTCGTACATGACCAAAATATATGTGTATGTTTGCGTAAGCTGGTCATCGACCGTCAACGATGAATTAGATGATACCAGCTCGGCGCACAATGCCTCCACATTTACTCACACAATCAACCAACATGGGGTCGTTGTGTCAAGAGATAGACAATGATTGATCATCAAAGGGTGCGCATGATCATGTGATTGACTACGTATCTGAGGTACGAGTCATTGATGTCTGGCTATACCAGAGGCCTTTAAAATCTGGGACGTTGTGGTTAGTCGACAACTAAAAACAAGAATGCGGATACCTTTCTTGAATATTCAGGATAGCCTATCGATCGGCGGATACGCCCATATTCCACTACCGAGCTTGAACGAAAGTTGGGACCTATAACTGCAGAAACCCTTGCAGCAGTAGCGTACCGTATCCGTAATCGTTGGCAATATATGCTGGCCCTTCAACCACGGTACACATTGCATGATACGGATTCGTACCATTGTAGCACTGAAATAATTACCCCTGAACCGGTGTCTGACAGGACGTCAAACCAGACTCATGTAGCCTGTTAGACGCCTTTGCTACGTCCCTGTTCCATGTCTAGGGGAGTCCGCACATTTTTGCAAGCACCGACATTTGGAACTATGGGGTACGTACCATGGTAGCATTCAGGTTGACAACCAGTTTCCACATCGTCTCCCTGCAGATTCACACCCACGTGGCCTATTGGAGACCCTTTTATATATCTATTTATACTATTCCATAGTTGGTTGATTGGTTGATTGGGGTGAGGGGGGTCCGCACGTTTAGGTACGTACCACGGTAGCAATATATCAGCCACTCCTTGAACCGTCAGATCCATCATTGCTACCCTGCATGACATTTAACCAAACTCATATACCCAGTCAGAAGCTCTTATCGTATCTCTGTTCTATGGTAAGCGTAAACTGGCACGTTTTTCTTCGCACTGATGATGGTTCACGTTGTTACCCTGCAGCCTGTCATTCCAAATTGAGACCAACAAGCAGAAGTCGCTGTCGCTTTGTACCATGGATAATGTGCTGTAGGGTACCGAATATGGAGTGTTCCGAATAGATTGCTTCATAATTCGGCTCCAGCTTCTTTGAATTACATAAAGTCGTCGAAGTAGTTTTCAATACCGGTTTATCATGCTTGCCGATATCGGTACTTGTAAGAATATGCACACCCCCACAACCATGGTACAGAGATGTACCTATAGGTAGTACGATAAAGGCTTCTGACTGGCTACATGAGTCTGGTTGGACGTCCTGTAGGAAAATAACGTGGGAATCAACCAATGATAAGATAATCTGTTAATTGCTACAATGGTACGTACCCAAATCTTGCAATCTGCTCTATGGTTGTAGGGGTCTGCACAAATCGCCAACGATTATACACGCACTGACGTAGTGAAAGACAAGACCACTATACGCCATCACTACCCTACCTTATCAATCACTCGCCTCCCCTATCGTGCATGTACAATACCCGTTGCCTGTGCCCTCATCAATCCATCGACCTCGTAGAAACGCGGTGTCTTCACAAAAGTCTCAACACCTTCGAAAACAGACCACACGTACCCGTCCACCTCCCTTTTGTCGCCGCTACAGCAGTGTCGTATCAGGCGAGAGGGATGTGAAAGCACGTGCGTTGTGGTGCTGGACTATTCCTGTTCCTGAGCTGCTGGAGCCTTGATCGACGGATTGCTAAGCCCCGATGGGAGGACTGCCGGAAGCTAGAGGACATGACAATTGCTATATCCAGAAGAAAAGACCACTGGACCCATACAGAAGGACTGCGAAGCCCGTATAGCAATGGCCCAAATGAAGAGACTACACAGGTATTACAATTCCACATGAAAAGAAACGTCGTTTCTATCCACACTGAAGTCGCGAAGAAAAAAGTGTACCGCCGTTGGAGTGTGACTACGATGCTGTGGCGCGTGCTATCAGTAATATAACAGTGTCTGGAGCGCGTATCCGACAGAGCAGTGGCGCAAGACCACTCCCCTTAGATGTATGCCACAGTGTGACTGCCCATCACATCACATCACATCCGACCGAAAAAACCACCTAGCACACACAAACTCATCGCGAAGACGACTCACGTAGCACAATTCACATGAAGGAACCGAGCAGTTAATCTCATCTTATCTTGTTTTCTATCATATATCGCCCCGTCTTCTCTCTCGCTCGTGCCTACGCAAAAGTATCCTACAACCCCCCTCCAACAAGATACTCAAACAATCGGCACCGATATATATGCAAATGCGTTCCGACCAGATGCTGATTCAAAAATCTTTCGCTCCAAATTTTTGTTTAAGACAAGTTCAAGGAAATAGTTTGCTCGCTGTTTGCTCGCTCGCTCTGTAATGTTCGTTCGTGACAAAATAGGAGATGGGTTTGTACTAAAAGTGATAGGTTGGGGGTGAAGGCGCAGAGGACCAGGCTCTGCTGATGATGCACAAGAATGGATGTCGAGATGTGGGAGACGGGGTCCTGGTCTCATGACGGTAGGACTGAGATCTGCTTGGGAGATCCGCTGCCGTTGGCAAGGATCGGCCGAGGTGCTCGTTGTTGCGGCTCGCCGTACGCCCATTTTGTTGCGGCGTTTACTATGTTGGCGCATATTGGGTCAACGTGCTTGATCCAAAGCGCCGCTGTGCGGTACAGAAGGTAGTAGAAGATGGCCACGGCAACGAAGATGTGTGTCGTGGACCCGCGCTGAAGGTCGAGCTGCTCGCCCTTCTCGTTTCGCGGTGGGTTCATGGCGGACGGGAGGTAGATCATCCAGGTAAGGACCGACTTAATGAACGTGTTGTGCAATAGGTACACAGGAAAACTAACCCGGCCTAGGAAGTTAAAGACCGGGGACGTTAAAACCCTGCGGGCCCTGGCGGAGAAGAAGATGCCGAGGAGCACGGTGGAAGCACCAATATGGTCCCAGTAGCGACGCACGTCAGCCTTCTCGCATGTAATGCTGTGCATCATCTGCTGCATGACGTGCGACCAGCGGGCGTTCTGGGGGCTGTCTTGTGGGTAGCCGGCGATGAACATGCCAAAAACTATCATAATGGCGGGAATGGGCGCAGGGAGGACGGCGGTCGCTGAGTCCTTGTAGTGGTTGTGGAGCTCGGCGACGAACATGCCGGTAACGACGTTGAGGCCCTTGAGGGCTCCGATTGCAAGACCTGTACGTGTTAGCGGTGCCACTTTATCTCGCGCGTACGCGGTGCTTGCTCACCCTCGCCCATCTGCCAGAAGTACAGGTACAGCACACCGTAGATCAGCATGCGCGCCTTTGGCTTGACCATGGCGGTGGCGAACATGGTGGTGTAGACCAGCATGCTAGCCTCCAGGAACAAGTGCAGAGTCCACTGTGTCCCGTCATACTCGTTCCAACCAATTGTCCACGTTTCCGTCTCGACCTTGACCAGCGACTTGAAGGCAGCCCACAGCGTTGGCTCCTGTCTGTGCCAGCCCTGGCGAATCCACGTCGAATCGACGTGCTTGGTCATGTGGTATGCGTTTGTGTTCGCCATGAACCAGGTAACGAAGGTCGCGGCCAGCGTGGGCAGGACCAGGCGGCCGGAGCGCGCGAGGGCGGAGCGCGCAATGCCGGTGAAGGCTGCGTCATGGTTGCCGGCGCGCGACTTGCTGATGGGCCCGATCGAGTTGACGTAGCCCGTGACGAGGAAGAATATAGCAACAGCGCTGCGGCCGCCCACGGCGAGGCGGAAGAAGGGCAGCTGGAACAGGTGGGGCGCCGTCTTGGGGTCGCTGGCGGGCGAGTGCAGCCACGGTACGAGGGCGGTGCACAGATGGCCGGACACGACCATGAAGGACGCAATGCCACGCAGGCCCTGGAGGAAATGGTGTTAGCCGCAGCAATACGGGCGGGACAGGGGGGGGGGGCACGCACATCTATCCAGTTGGCGTCGCGTGGAGGCATGGTGCGGGCGCGCGAGGGGGCAAGGAGCGGATGTAGTGGGAGAGTCCAGAGAACAAGAGGAGAGAGCGTGGTCACGCTGTCTGCATCGCCGTTGCCGCGCGCTGCAGGGTCCCTGGTGCCGACGGGTTGCGACGGTGGGCTGCGCTGATCGCTGCGGCCGCTAGACGCGAGTCTGGATGGAAGCTGGGCACGACGGTGCGGTGGTGGCGTCTGGCCGGGTAGACAAGAGGCAGGCAGGCAGTGGGGAGCGGAAGACAGCAAGCAAAAAGGCAAGAAGAGAGCGAGGATGGCGCCAGATATGAGTTTGGCTCCCCAGGCCGGATGGCAGTCTAAGTCTCCACCAGCATTTCGCAGGAATATGCAGGCTTGCGACGCGGCTCGCGAGTTGCAGGGCGGCCGGGCGCCAAGCACGCAGGAGCTTAGCTGGACCTCCCTGCAGCGACTCGGAGTAACGCCTCGTGCCCCTCGCGCCTCCCGCTGACGGAGAATGCATGGTGCTGCAGAATGGAGCCCGCAGCGCTGTCCCCGGTGCCTATTGCTGGCTGCTGTCTCGAGAGTCGAGAGACAGGCCCACCGTGCAGCCGCCGTTCTGACAGCGCGAGACGGTCGGCAGCGCGAGACAGGCGACAGCTCGCTAGAGTCCGCCGCGTCCCTTCTCTCACGCTGCGTGCCAGGACCCACAGCGGACGCTGCCCCTCGCTGTTCTGGCACGTAGCACCGTACCACGCAGTGCCTGCAGCCAAGCAATTCCGCTCCATGCATCGCGCACTTGAGCATCACCACTCTGTCCTCAGCGCTCAACGACCTGGGGCTGCGGCAACCACGGCCACCGCTGCTGCTTAAGCATTTCGTATTCGGCACGCGAGTACCGGACATCGCGTTTCGACGCTGGGGGCGCTCGCCTGGAGCTAGTAGACGCCTCAGGAAGCCGCGGGTCTTGGCGCTGACGTTACGCTGCCCACAATGCGTCCGCCTTTCCCGGGGCGAACCCCTGTCATGCTTACTGCGAGTCTGCAATCAGGGGCACCGCAGGACATCTGCGACACAACCAAGTCCGCCGAAGGCGGCACCATTCGTCCAGACACGCGTTTCGCCTACATTGCCGGATCTCGACCTCCCAGATTGTCGTGAGGGGGGACGCGTTTGCTGCAGTTTGATCTTCATTACAGGTCCTCCAGACACATTGTGATGAACACCAGCCCTGCGGAGATAACGCCTCATCAAAATACGAATTCGCTAACCTGCTCAGTGCTGATTCACTCTCAGGCCTCCCACTGCCGTACAACGAGTCCGATCCTCCGCAGGAATTCGCCTAAACCACGACTGGGCATGCGATGCCAAGCCCACAGTTTGCTGATCGTAGAGTCTTAAGTCACCGTCACCGAGCGCTGCTGATGCGAACAGTGCACATGTTTCATGTTTGCTTGCCCCGGCGTCTCCACCTGGCATCTGTATTGTATTGCACGGTTGTCGATCGATAGATTCGCCTGACCTCTTGTCCCACTTCCCCAGTACTTTTCTACCAAAGCTCATGGGTCTATGCGGCGTCACGCAACAAATGCTAATTGCGATCGCGTGATGGTTCTGATATTGCCTATTTACAGTTCGTGGCCTTCCGTTGTACAGCGTGTCAGGGTCGTTATTATACATTGATTGTTGTGCGCAACTTTCTCTACAGCACAATGCTGAAGCCTACGTTCGCAGTCCACGAGCACCAATGTCAATCCTGTGCAATGCCTCTCTACAATGTCCTTCGAATCACAGTCTCCAACCGACATGCTGTAGTTCTTTACAGTTCCGGCTCATTCTCGGCATCATCACTGTCGGTGATTATCTCCTTCGATTTGATAACGTTTGCGCTATCGGCCGTTGTCTTGTTTCGCTTCTTGGTTGAAGCTTTGCCAGAATCTGTAGCTTTCTGTCGCTTTCTCTTCTTGCTTGTATCCTTTTGAGATCCATCCTTGTCGCTAGCCTTGTCTTCTTGTGCAGGCTGGTATCGATCTTCGACTTCATTGAAGTGGCTGTCCTTGATGAATGCATAGATGGAAAAAAGACGAGCCGTTAAATTGTCGTCAGTTTCAGGATCGAGAACGAGCTCACATAGCTGTTTGTAGGCTGTTCGCAACGTGCGTACCGACCATCTTTGGTTCATCTTCTCGACAATGTCCTGCCAGCCGATCTGCTCATCCGAGACATTCTCATCCGCAGTCGCCTGCTGTATGAGTTCATCGACGAGATCAAACTTGTCACCCCAAAGCATGTCATCTGGGCCCGGGACAGTCGACTGGCGATTCTTCTCGACTTTCGATCTGCGGCGGCTCTTTTGTGGAACCTCCGCAGCAGCCTCCTGAGGAGGCGGGTCCTTTCTTGGCTTGATCTCGATATTCAAGGCTGCCGGTGGTACTCGAGCTCTCATGATCTTCCATTTGGACTGGCATTGCAGTCGACTGCGGGTGTCGCCCATCTCTCTGCAGACTTCGTGCCAATTGATGATAGGTTGATAATCGTCCAGAGGTGGCTGGCCAAGTTCCGCCCGCAAGTCCTCAACTCGTTGGCAGACCAAGGAGAGAACCCTGACCAGGCTTTCCTCCTCGTCGTCAGTCCAGCGTTTGGTGAGTCTGTTCTCCCCGTGGCGCACGTAATCCTTCCACCGGTTGTAGGCGTCTAATTCGCGGCGATTGAGTTGCGTCGCAATGAGCTTCCACTGACCTGGATGGAGATTGGTCAGTTCTTCTAGCTGCTCATCCTCGTCCTGCGACCAGCGACCTCGTTGGCACGTGTGGTACGTGACCCGAATATGCTTCCTAGTCTCTCTGAGCTTGCGGAGTAACCCGATGTTTTCGATCTCCTCCCAGAAAGCATTGCAATCCTTTTTGAACTGCTCCTGAACTTGATCGGTACTATTTCCCCCCATCTCACTCTTGTTATTGTATGACCATTGGATGATGTCCACGAGGTCAGCAGTGTCGAGTCCATTCCGCTCCTGGTAGTCTCTTATGGCTCTGCGGATCAGCTCCCTCTCGTCAGCAGTGAAGTCACCACTCCTACGTTTGTCGGGTGGGTGTCCCAGCTCATGTGTCGTTTCAAGCGCTTTGTCAGCTGCTGTCCGGTCGTCATCATCGTGAGCTCGTTCGTAATTTTTGTTAGGATCGGCTCTGCTCCTCTTTGGCGTCCTCGAGACAACACCTCCAACGCTGTGTCTGGCGGATTTCTTCTCTCTCTTGGGCTTAGAGTTGACGTCACCACCTGGACTGTCTCCAGACGCGGAGGGCTGTGCTGAAGTATTATCAAGACTTTCAACTAGTGCGTCCCCTTCGAGAGCCGCACTCTCCGCGATCTGTTTGCCTCTCTTCGACCTCTTTCTCTTCTTAGCACTTTGAGTAGCTTCCGGAGTCCCGGTCGTATCTGCTGCGGCTGCAGCATCCAGTAATTGTGACCCAATAGGCGTGTGGTCAGGTGCATCATCAGGTGTGTTAGCTGGCGACGTTGCATTGCCAGCAGATTGTGATTTTTGCAACCGATCAGCGTTGAGTTCACCAAGTAAGGCCCGTGGGGTCAATGGCTGCTCTTTTGTGTCCAAACCGCCATTTTGCTCCTCGGAACCTCCCGGTGCTGTTTCCAGTGTCGCTTCTTGTGTCGCTGCGGGTGATTTGGCGACCTCCACTTCCGCAGTGTCAAGATTGGCACCATTCAGAGATGTCCGTGACTTGTTGTTTTTGCGTCGTTTTTGACTCGATTTACTCTCGATCGCTTCCGCCGACGATGGCATGGCTCCTCCGGCGACCTCTTCGTATGGTGTAGCTGGTATTGTGTTGCCGTTGTTTAATCCATTTTCAGTTTGCACATTCTTCTTGTTCCTCTTGGGCCGATTCCTTGAAGCATCGGGTTGAGTGGTTTGACTGGCAGTCAATGGCGCCGGCTCTGATGCGCCATTCGTTTGTGTCTCGGTTTGCGAGTCGGGCACCTCGATCTGCGTCGAAGGTACGGTAGATGCGGGCTTGCGGCTCTTTGACGGTGAAGTGCCGACGAAGGCTTGCAGGTCTTTGAGCGAATATACTGGGAGCGGCGAGGGGCTTTCCGCGTCGCGTTTGCCGTTCTGCGAGGATGCGACCTGCATCTTTCCCAGCTTCTTGCTCTTGTTCTTTTTTCCGAGGGTTGGATTTCTGGAAATGGTGCGTCTTGAAGCCCCGTCGAGCTTCAAGGGTATCGCAGGGCCTCTGTAGTCGGCTGAGTGAGGGTCGGCGCGGGCCTCGCTCATGAGTTGTTGCGAGGCTGCTTCGTCGTCCATGGTAGGAGCTAAGGGTCCAATGCGTCAGCTGGAGCTTTGTAGAGTCGTTGCTAGTCGGGACCTTATATGAAAACACCCATGTAGCAACTTGACGCGCTAGCACTTACTATAGCGGGGCGCGCTTTTCGCAACGCTGGGAGTTGTGGGTGGTTTGGCCGGGTGTAAACTGGGCGGGTGGTCTTGCGAACTGGGGATGGGCTGAGAGGAGGAAACACCCATTACTGGCGGGTGTACATTGTGGGTGGTGTGGTGCACTTATGCGACCCAGCTCGGCGCAGCTATTTGCTCGTGCTGAAGACAAGAACTCACCGTGAATTTGGAGACGCGAATCAACGACGCGCTAGTCGGCGGCTTGCGCCAATCACACGCCAAACTGCTTCTCACCATGAACTGGTCGCAAACGCCGCAAGGGTTCACCGTTCATTATTGCTCTACACATGAACATTCTGCTGGTTGATCTACCGAGTTGCCATTAATTTGCCTGTCTTGCTGCCGACATTCATATACCGAAGTAGGCCGTGTGGATCTGCGTCTAGTTCAGTCTAGTCTCCCCATTGCGTGGATTTACTTACTGACAATCTGAGATGTGTTCGTGTAATCATATAGTTCGTGTAGTTGACTCCTGTGCATATTCGCGTTTAGCTACAAAGACGATCAAATTGCAGCTCATCGCATTTACTGGTATAAATCCGTATTTGCCTCATCGTCGAGCACTTGGTACGTGCTCGTTGCCCCACTGATGTGTATACCTACCACAGTACACCATCTTGGACAATGCTCGACATCACGACTCTCAACGGCACCCGTTTGTCAGCGAATGCCGTGCTTGAGGCGCGTCAAGCAGGCTACATGGCGCCGGCTTACCGTTTGCGGGCCGATGATTGGCTGAAATGTACGGGGTTTCTAAACGTCATTGTCCCTCGGTGCAACATCATTCACGATTGACAGCTTAAGTCCGTAGGAACCCCTCTCGCGACTGAGGGTGATTTACACTACATACACAGTGCTTGTGGATTTCAATACAGCTATCTTTAAAATCTCGGGGACATAGGACGACCACAATGGCATCGGCAACTGGAATACCTGCGAACGGAGCTGCGACGCGTGGACAGAGTGAAGATGAACCGCTTCTGGGACATAGAGGTGACGCGAGTCAGCCAGATGGACAACCACTGTACCAAAACTTGTGGTTAGGTAAGAGGGCTCAGGTTCTTCTCTGACATTCTTACTGACACTATGTAGGCACTGCCGCTATCGCGCAGGGAGGTATCTGGGTTGTAAGTTTTGCCTGGAGAATGGAACCAAGGCTGTCTTACTAACAATAGACAGCTCGCCGCCATCATTTGGGGAGCTATCCTTTCTCAGAGGCTTATCTTCTTCTCCGCCCATCCTGTAAGCGCCAACATCGCACGTAGCCTGGCCATCACTGACATAGACGTCTAGCTCCTGAACTCGGCAGGCTTTCTACTTGCCATCCAAGCCGCCCTCGTCCTTCAGCCAACCCACACCCCTGAGCAGAAGCGCTCTGGCACAGTCGCCCACCTTCTCTTCCACGTCTTCGGCACGTCTGCTCTGACCGCTGGCCTCGTCATCATCGAGTATAACAAAGCTGGCCCTGGCCATGAGCACTTCAAGTCCCCGCACGCGATCTTGGGACTCGCGTTCTACGTCTTGGTGTACATTCAGTCCATTGTTGGATTCACACAATACTACATTCCGAGTCTGTACGGCGGCGTAGACAAGGCGAAGAGCATCTACAAGTACCACAGAGTGAGCGGCTACGTGATTGCGACACTGGGTCTTGCGACTATCTGCGCGGCTTCGTGGACGACGTACAGCCTGAATGTGGCACATATTCAGCACTGGGCTGTCATTTTCGCCAGTGTCCTCGTCTTGGCTGGCACTGTGCCGCGGATTAGGTTGAGTAAGTTTGGGCTGAAGAAGGATGAGGGTCAGATCAGACTACAGTCCTAGAAGTCAGATAACAAGGGGGAGCATATTCGTTATGAGGCTGCGGGGTAGAAAGGGATTGTGGTAGGGCTGGGAGCGATGCGCCGCATGGTAGGATATCGAGAATCTGGCAGGAGGCACCTAATTTTCGGCGAACGGCATTTCCAGGCATTACAGGTGTTGGGACACTCTTCTGAGTCTGTAAGCGTATCGTTATCCCTAATTGAGTGATTATTGGTGATTGTCCAACCACACACCAACACATCGCTTCGCATATTCTTCCAGCCATTCACATTGATCTTTCACACATCACCGCCTCACAGCACAATCGCTGCGCCCGCACAATGCCACTTCAGAATGTACTTCAAGTCCCCCGAGCTACAACGTGAACCCCTTATGCCCAACCCACCCACAATCCACAATGTCCCTTCGAAAGCACCACCGTCAGCACAGCCACTGGGTGAAGGTCCCTACAGTTATTACAATAGCAGCCATTGTGTTCACGGTCTCAGCCTGTGTGCACGTGTATTACACATGCAAAGATAAGGTTGCCTACAAACGCAGGAGCGCCACCACACCCAATGAAACAGAATGAGTACACCAGGAGTTGTACAGTGGAACAAAAGCTTTGATTTTGGACGCCAGATCAGGTATCAACGTGCGATGCGCATATATGCAAGAAGATAGATCACTTTGAGAGATGAAAGGGGAAATGCACTATAACATGGGCCTGATCTCAGCAGCCTCCTTGAAGTCGGCACCAGTCTTGGATCGCACTTCGTCGACTGTGACGCCGTCCGCAAGCTCAATGAGAGTAAGACCCTCTGTGAAGTCGACGTCGAATACACACTATCGTTTTGTTAGCAAGTGTCTCTCAAAATCATGGCAAGTGAACCTACCAGGTCTGTGATGATCCTGCTGACACATGCCTTGCCCGTGAGCGGGAACTCGCACTGCTTTAGAATCTTCGGCCTGCCCTTCTTGTCTGTGTGCTCCATGGTGACGACAACCTTGGTCATGCTGGGATTCGAAACCAGGTCCATCGCGCCGCCGAAACCCTTCACCTTGCCAGGCAACATCCAGTTCGCTAGGTCTCCGCGTGCGGAGACTTGCATGGCGCCGAGGATGGTCAGGTTGATCTTGCCCGCACGGATCATGCCAAACGACTCTTCCGAGCCAAAGCAGGATGCACCAGGGAGGAGTGTGACAGTCTCCTTGCCAGCATTGATAAGATCTGGGTCTTCGAGGCCCTTCTGGGGGTAGGGACCAAGGCCGAGAATGCCGTTCTCGGACTGCAGTTGGACTTCTACACTAGCATCGACAAAGGATGGTGCCAGCATGGGCATGCCGATTCCGAGATTGGCGTACATGCCGTTCTTGAACTCTTTTGCGGCTCTCCTAACGATGCGCTCACGCTTGCTCGCCGCATCGCCTGAACCAAGTGCGCTGGCAGCTTCTTTGGGATCCTTTGCGTTGACGGTCTTCTCGATCTTCTTCTCGGCTGTAGACTGAATCACACGGTCGACGTAGATTCCGGGGACGTGGACGGCGTTGGGCTCGATCTCGCCAGGCTCGACGATGTGCTCTGCTTCAACAATGGTGACTTTGGCGTTACGTGCCATGGCGCCGTTGAAATTCTGGGCGCTGAAGCGGAACTGTAGGTTACCAAGGCGGTCGGCCTTGTATGCCTTGATGAATGCGTAGTCACCCTTGATAGCTTCCTCCATGATGAACGACTTGCCCTCGAAGACCTTGACATCGCGCGGTGTCGAGTACTGAGCAACTGATCCATCGCTGTTATGGCGGAGAGCGAGTTCTCCGGTTTGGACGACAGTGCCAAAGGCGGCGGGTGTGTAGAAAGCGGGAATGCCAGCACCACCTGCACGACACCTTTCAGCGAGGGTGCCTTGGGGTGTGAGTTCGAGCTCAAGCTCGCCAGTCAGATACATCTGCTCAAGGACCTTGTTCTCGCCGACGTATGAAGCGATCATCTTCCGGACCTGCTTGCTTTCCAGCAGCAGACCAAGACCTCCACCAACAATACCTGCATTGTTGGACACAGCAGTCAGACCAGTGATTGAGGACTTGTTCTTGACCGCATCGATGAGAGTGTCAGGCACACCAGAAAGACCAAAGCCACCACACAGGAGTGTGCTGTCAGACTTCATGTCCTCGATCGCAGCTTGCGCGGACGGGAAGACCTTGTTGATCTCATTGCGGCGGAGGGAGGAGCTGAAGTTACGCGCGAGGTTGAGGTAGGTCTGAAATGGTCAATTGGTGTTCTCAGGAGCTTCAAGGAGCACAACTACCTTTGTGCTGCTTCGCGAGAAGGTGCGCGCAGTGCGGAGTGTGAGGGCTATTGACGGCATTGCGCAGGAAGCTCACAACTCACTACAGATTCAATTGTACAGAAGCCTACGGTATTACGTAGTGAGGAAGACGACTATGTACTCGCAAGCAATATATAAAGGCGAGGCTGCTCGTGGAGGGGCTGAGAGCTCCGAAAGAACTGCGGCTGCTCGGCTGTTCTTGAGCGCGTTGCGTCGGCAGCTCATCGCGGAATGGGAACCGGATCGCGGAAAGTGGAGGTGGTTAAGTGCCAGCCTTGCTCGAGCGCCAATAGCCCAGGTGAGCTTTCATTGGCTACTTGTACCTCGCTCTGGAAAACAGCGGAATTCCTGTCCCGTGCACACACATCTACTTTCTCTCTACAGCGGTAGTCTGTCATCCCCACTTGCCGTAAAGCATCATATGGTTAGGCGAGGGAATTCACATGAAGCTGTTAAGGGACGCAAGTGTTGCCAATCGTCCACAGCTGTTGATTATGTCAGACCATCAACCGAGGTTATTGAACAAGTATACTAGACAGCCCAGATGTTATTGATGAAATTAACAAAAGTGAATTCTTCAGATGACTCTTTCTATTGCTAGCTGTTGTAGTAGTTCCCGTATTAACCTACGTCCAAGTAAAGATAGCGATGAGCCGAGGACGCCTATGTCCTCTTGGATATTGGTGTCAGGCAGCCCTCACTGGCCGCGGGGAAACATATTGTATGTATGCATGTTGCATATTCAAACCGATCTATCCTAATCCCAGCTCGTGACTATCCCAGCTCGTGACTCCCAATCAGAGGCGGTTGCCTACTGCGCCGGACGTGCTCAGGGGTCTTGGGTAATTTGAAAATTTCAGTTTGTGTTGTTCAGAAGGTGCATGTAGCTGATAGCTAGCCAAACGGGTGCGCTTGTCTGTTTTCCTACAGTGATTTAGGTCATGCTGTAGAGTGTTTCCACAATGCAGTCGTTTAAGATGCGTGAAAGCATTGTGACGTGGTCGCGTGCCATTTTGTGACCGATGTGACGTGGTTGCAAGCCTCTAAAACGCAAATCGAGGCCAGAATGCAGTAGTCAGCGTGTTTACGAAGCTGGCCAAAAAGCTTACGGCAATCATGCAACGAAGGAGTGTACGGGGGTTGGACCAAAGCCGGCGTTCTTTTTCTTGAAGCGAGTAGTCCATTGGGTAAGGGTTGAAAAGCTTTGCCGTTGAGGCCGTCTCTGTATCGTAGTGGTTTGCCATGATGAGAGAAGCTGTGCTGCTGTCAAAGAGATGGGGTTAAAGACGAGGAGCTGAAGGGCTTTGTGTGCGGTGACTGGAATAATCATACGTTCAATGAATCCACGGTAGCGATGACGGCGAACCGGAGTGTCCATGGCATGTGGACCCACGGGTCTAAGAACCCACGTAGGAGCCCGTATGGCTACAAAGAGACCTCCTCATCCATTTCCGTGCTATGATAACCTACCTACGCAGAGCATATATCAGTATGCCTGTTGTATTCCTCGACTTCACGTCGGCAGCCTATACTGAAGGTCATCAAATTGGTACGAGGATCAGTTGGGGGCCACGATGATCGAGTCACGGCGTCGAATTCGACATTGGCGTTGCATACAGCCAGCGACTCTAGGCACAAGGGCCCAGAGGCAGGTAGCCAGCACAGCCCCGTACCGTGTCTGACAGCAACATCGAGGTGTCTTCTACTGCGAGTGGCTCGATTCACCGACCTTACTCACATTCCTCAACTACGACAGTGTACGTATGACACACGTGGTGCAGACCGAGCAGCGAGGTGTATTGGCGTGAAAGAATCAAACGTTGATCAATCCGCGGTACGATGAAGATCCACGAAGGTTGCCATGGATCGTTCCTAGGCTGCCTCGTGCCGATGCTCGTGTCTGTATTTTGCTCCAGGCTAGTCCCTGTACTTGCATGTGCGTATAGCCGACGTAACAAATCGGTCGAAAGGTGACGAGGACGCTGCGGTACAGGCGTGAAGAGATGTGAAAGGATCTGGCTTGGAGTGGTACCAGCGTGTGTCAAGACGTCTGCTTCGGTCAGCGAAGGCAGCAACCAATATGCTCGACGTTGGCGGTGGTCTCCACGTTGACACGTAGGCGTCGCAAGCCATTGTGAAAAGCAAAAGGCAGGATTGATTCAGCCTTCGCCCGGGCTGTGTTCAGCCTGCACCCGATGTGCCACCGCCGTAATACTGCGTCAGCGAGGTCCGGCCGGTTTTGCCGTCGATAGTGATCGAGTGCGGCATTACTTTGGTTACTTTGACGAAGGGCAATGTGGAATTGATGTGCGAAATCGGTGTGCACGCGAGATCTCGCGTCGATATCGCAAAGGTGGAAGGACTTACCAAGGAAGGACCGACCGACCCAATACTGATATCGACGGACCTTCCTTCTGCGCCTGGCTCCACTTCCCCTCACTCTCAAACAAAGCCTAAACTCTGTAATCTCCATCGTGTCGTCAGAATCGATGGCTTGCGTTTCGGCAAATGCGACAATGGGTTGGGAGGACGCGTAAATGAGTCGTGAGCGTGTGATGGTCGCGTTGGCCTCACCGGAGATGCTGAACGCAGCGACACACAAGACGGATGCAACGGTTGTTGTCAAAGGACAACCCCGGTGGCAATGCTGATTGCAATTTCACCGCTGCATGTCAGCGAGATTCTCCGTGGCAACAAAGAGAAAACATGCAGCCGCATGCTTGGATGCAATGCAGCGGATGCACATGCTGAGTCGCTGACCGGCCCAGAAGGCCTCTTCACGCAGCTCTCGCCAACCACCACGACGCCAGCTCACCCCATTCTCGGTCCCCGAGACCCAGCCCAGCCTTAGCAACCTCAATACTGCTGCACTACCTCCATGTCCCGTCATCCTCACACAATCGCTCCGCATAAGCCCTCGCACCATTGCCTTTCCCCTCCTGCAAGCAGCCGAGCCAAGGGTTGCGTATCGCGGCCCATGCCAAATCGAGCCCATTTATCAGCTCAGCATGGCACGGCTCGACGCGTTGCACGCGTTCGCGTTCACACATGACCTTCGCGACGCGTCTTAAGTGCAACGGCTTGCAGAGCTATCCTGCTAGGTCCGGGCCTTGCGGCGGCCAAGTGGAGACGTGGGCTGTCCGAACGGGCTGTGAGTGGCTGGGGGATGTGGGAGCACCATCGAAGGCTCGGCGAAATGTGGTAATCGGACGTGCGAAACTCCATCCGAGGGACGATGATGTGGGCTGGGCACCCACTGCAGCAGTAATTTTTCTTTGCATGCAGGTGCTTACAATTACGGGTGAGAGGGCTGTGGAAGGTTGATGGAGGGTTGGGCAAGCGTGACACTGGGCTGGATGCAGACTTGCAAGGTTCAATTGACCAGTTTTTGTGGTGTGTTACTCGCTACTGATACGCCTTCAAGGCCCATTAGCACGGCACAACGACTATCGATTGCCGTCCACGCGTTGCCCGTGGCATCCAGCACGGACACAATGACGATCGTGCCAACCTCGTTACGAAACAGTTACGGCACGGCCTGGCACGGAGCGGAGTCAACCGAACTTAGAGACACACTTTGTTCTTCTCGCTTTTCATTCATAGCTATCCGATCTGCTCAAGCATCTCATCTCCTTTCGATCCCTTTGGATGAACCAGCTATTTCATCATCTGTATAGACCTCACCTCTTCCATTACGCTGTCATCAGATCCCCCACAGCCCATTGGGGTCCTCCATCACAACGAAAGAATCAAAGCTACTCGAGCAGATTTCGTACAGGACTGGGAAGCAGGAATCCCTCATACAAGCCTCGATGATGAAGTTGATGACCGCGTAAGAGATTCACAACTCCTGCCCATCCTGGATCACTGGTCATCACATCATAAGAGAGGGAGGCAAAGAATAATAGGAGGGGAAAATGCCACACCACAAAGGTAGGCTGGTTGAATAAAGCACCTATGTGCAAGGTGGAATGAATATACAAAGGAGCAGACGAGGCTGACACAGCTGTCTCGCCATGATCCAGCTCGACAGCCAAACCATCGCCACGCCGAATTACGGAAGAAGATCGATGATGAACCAAACGTGTTCATGTATACATATCGTCATGATCCGTCGTGAGTACCAAACATAAGACAAAGAGAAGGAAGCATGAAAGAGACATGGACATGGACTCCGTCGTAATACGACATGCCATCCAAGCCATGATACCATCGAGAGACAGTATAAGGTAAATGTAATAGGAACAAAAGAGATACTGTGCAAATGAAACAGATGGTAGGTCAAATGGCACGCGAGTGCTCGCTCGCTGACATGTCAAAGATGGAGCTCGAAGCTGCCAATGCTAAACGCCGATGCTGATGCGGATCCCGACGCCGACGCACACGCACACGCTGTACTTGGTATAGAAGCAGGTCATCTAAAAACTGGACTGACGCTCAGAGTTGCTGGGCGCTGCAGCAAATCGTTGCTCGAAGGATGATGGCGGCTCGAAGCCGTAAGAAGTCGATGCTCGAGGGAATGTGTTGCTTGGCCGTCCGCCGAACGGTGTTCCTAAGCGGATTGTGCCTTGCCCATGAGCCTCCGCCATGATAGCAGGAGAGGTATGAACCGGACTGGGTAGCTGAGGCCTGAGATTCACGAAAGGGTTGAAGTCAGATGATGCACTTGACGACAAGGGCAGTCGTCGGGCGCCAGCGCCATCCATCATGTCACCCAAGCTGAAGCCTCGATCCCTTACACGACGATGACTCGACTCAGCCGGGGCACCAAAGATATCGTCCACAAAGCTGTTGCCACGGTTCCGTGTTTTATCCTCGAAGCTGTTGGCCAAGGCCCGTCGCTTGAAAACCCGTGATTTGGGTCGAGGAGCGTGCAGCTGAAAAGGTGAGCCTAACCTTGGTGTAGGAAGACCAGTTTGTGCATGCCACGTCTGCGCGTTATGTGGACTGGAACCGGCATCTGTCATCTCTACAGTAGATGAGGACTGGAAAGGAGAGCCAAGGACGTTACTTAAGCCCAATCCTAATCCAACATGAAGCGATTGCGACTTCTGGTGTGCTGAGGATCTTGCTTTCGACCAGCTCTTCTGCTCAGGTCGAGGAGTTAGATCACTCGCCAATTGCGACAAAGGATTACCCATCCGCATCGAGGTAGCTGTGCTTGTCGCCAGCGAGACATTCATGTCTCGAGTTGAGAACGTGAATGATGACGTCTCCTGTGCAAATGGAGAGGAAAGTGGCTGCGCCTGCGGCTGAATTGGCTCTTCCGCCTTCTCTGAGGGTGGTGATGACTGGAAGGGTGAGGGTGATCGATGAAGCAGACGCTGATAGTATGCAGACAAGTTTGGCCTTTGCTTAGCCAGGTCGCGCAATCGCTTTCGACACTGCTTCTCGGTTGGGTACCGCATGTATGGCTTGTTGAGTCTTGCCAGCGGGGTGCTGCTACCACTCTTCAAAGCTCTAATGGTATCTGGAGTTCCGGACTGAGATCCAAAGCGAGCCGCACGAACACTAGGAGCACGCGCCGGAATCGGTCCCTTCCAAGTCTTGCGAGCCATTCGAGCTACTCGATGGCAAACTCCATTTGGTGGAGTTGTTAGTGGAACGGCCTTGAATGGCGTCACTGTAGGATCCTGAAGGTATGTCATATATGTCCTCCAGAGATGATAATCCATCTCTTCGGTAAATGTCGCTCGTAATTTCAGCTTCTTGGTTGGACGTGGCTGTTGATGGGCTGCCAACGGAGAACTTGGCTGCTTGTATTTCATCTCAAGGGCGTCAAACGAGAACGGGTCGCACATTTCCTCCTCTGGACTTGTGCAACTGCCGCCTCGTGACACAAGCGACTCCATGCTGCCCCGAGATGAGATGGATGAATCAGAGAAGCCCGAGGATGAGGTGGGTCTACTGGATGTTTCGCTACAGCTCGGCTCCAGGTCGTCCCAATGCTGTGGAGCAGCGAAGATATCAATGGTTCTAACCTGATGGGCTGGAGTCTTCGGGGGTGATGCCAGACGACTGAAGCTTGTTGGTGGCGATAGGTATGCATTGTCGAAGGCGGAGGGAGGCGACGGAAGTGCGTTTGTCGATTCAAAGTAGTTTGTTGCCTCGATGGTTGGAATCGGCTTCTCTTCCATGGGGAAATCAAGTTCGATATGCTGACGCACGAGGGTCGCACGGCGACGACGGACCTTCAGGGTCTGTCGTGGTGGAGGCGGTGGTTGAAGCTCAAAAGCCTGTGGCTCAGGCTCAGGCGTTTGCGGTGCCGCGCCGTCGCGATAGTGAAACATGAAATTTCGGGGAAGGGTGATGGACAGGTGGGGGCGATCAGACTCCATGGTGGATGGTATTTCAGCAAATGATACGAGGAACAATTTCCCAAGTGTTATTGCGGTGTTGTATTCCGAGATGTCAATGGCGACAAATCTGCAAGGGCGTGGAATTCGAGGATACGGGCCGTTAATGATAAGTCGCAACTCGATACCGGACCCAATGAAGATAGTAGAGATTCCCCAATTGGCGGGTTAGTGGGATGGTTTGCAAGATCGGGGACAGGCAGGTGTTCGGATACAAGTGGGCGTTCGGTGCAAACGCGACTGTGCGGGTCTACACAAGCGTTACACGGGTGGCTAGGGAGATCGGCGCCCTTGTGGGAGTAGTTCAAACAAGTCGCAAGGCGTCGCGCACTCTTTGCTGCACTGCAAGATGGCGCGCAGGCGGTCGCAACAGAGGGCGACAGCGGCGCAAGCAAGGAGGTCGTTAGAGACGCTCGTTCAGAGACGGCGCGTAGCTGCAGGTCGCGAACAGCGCGCAGAGCGGCAGACGCGCAAGGGAAAATCAAGAAAGGCGAAGCGAACGAAGTTGGTGGCCCAGGGACGCGTGCGGCGGTGCTGGCAGCGGTCGGCGGGTGGTGAGTGGCGCGCTGTGGTGTTGCTGGGTGCTGGCGGCGGACGGCAGCGCGGGCAGGAGCGAGACGAGGGCTCAGGCGGCACAATGCATGGGCGCGCGAGTTTGTATATGAGAGTCGTGAGGGTACGCAAAGAAACAGTCGAAAACAGTGGTGGTTGGCGTCGATAGCTGCGTCAGGGCATCGCAGCAGTGCGACAGGGAAGCGGGCGCGCCTCGGGGAATTATCGTGAAGTTGTGGTGGTGAGGGTACGGTGAGGTGAACAGGGCATCGCCTGACGACAAGCGGCGGCTCGGAGTGCTCTGCCACGCTCAAACTTAGCGCACCGCTAGGGCCTGCTACGTGCACGCGATTGCCAGCATCAGCGCCGCATCTCCAAAACCAAGCTCCTCCGCTCCAGCGCTGGCCTGCAGTTGACCACGGCGCTGCCGGGCGTCCACACAATGGCCAGCGTGCGCCTGCGTCCACGGACCGGTGCACGACATTCTTCACGGGCGCCCCGGCAACACCTGAGGCTGCGCAGCTGCTTGTTGTCATTGACGCGTCCACGACGCGGGCATTTCACCGCGCTAGTGCCGCTTCTAGAGCACTGGAGCACCGCCTGGTCCGTGTGCCACCCCTGCAGACGAGAAGGAGTTGACAAGTGGTCGTGCAGCGTCGCCTCTCTCCGGAGCCCGCCCGTCGTCGAGCCTCGTCGCTGCCAGGGCTCTGCAGGTGGATGCGCGACAATGCACACGGCTGCGCCGCCCAGCGCTCCTCTCTGGCTCTCAGCGCTGCTGGCGACGGGCCCCACGGCATCGACCTGCGCGCTGGCCGCCGTGTTGTGTTTGACCCCGCCTGCGCGGCTGCACGGCCACGGCGAGAACCAGCGGCAACCCATTTGGAGGCCTTCGTAAGGCCCAGCTGCGTCGGACTCCGTGAGGGAGTCCGTCCAGCCGTGCCATTCGCTGCGCCCTCAGCACAATGGCTCCGCTGTGGGACGTCCCATCTACACTACTGCATGCGCAGTTCCTGGTCGCTTTTGTTTATTGTTGTTGTCGTTGCTGTCAACATGAGCAACACCAGCCATGGTTTCAACGCCTGGCCCGCGCTTGCACCTGGTGTGTCCGTCATCGAGCACTGCCATGTCGTCACAAAAGCATCGATCGATGTTGGAAGACCCTGTCTGCACCGCTAGAGCGAGGGTGCGGCAACGCTTGCTAGCATCCCGCTCTCGGCTGCAAATCCACCACAACACACACCAGCAATATTTCCATGTCCTGAACTGCAAGTGTTGCGCCCGATCTGGCACAGGGCGACAGTGCAGCTCCACCCCTCTTCTTGATTGGGTTGTTGTCTCATTCCAACACACCCGCCCCGTCTCTGCGCAGTGGCCTCAATGCCGACCGTGATACAGCATCATGACGATCATTGGCGCATTGGTCCCAACCTCCAACACGCTCAATGACAGTGTCTGCAAAACAACTGGTTTTCCTTTGACCTCTTTACTGTCTATGTAAAAATCAATGGCACCTATCCAGCATGGACCTTGAACCCTTCCTTCGACTCGCTATTGCACAATGTCGCTATTACACCGCCTTGGCATGAGGAGCAGAGTATTTCCGCATGAGCCGTTATGCTGGCTGCCGAGCGCGGAGCTGTTTCTCGTGCTGCTTTCATGCCACGTCCTCGAGGCTAATGCGAGTCATATTACTGAGTTTCTGCGCCATGGTGTGGGCCTCGACGATTTGTACACTGCATCACAGGTTGTGTTGCTTGGTACGACATGTAGCGGACACAACACGAGCTTGAGCGTCTGGTGCATTATCTAGTACCATACTCTACCCCTCACCACTTGGATCCGCTTTTGTTAATTCTCGGACGACAGCCTAACAGTACGGAGAAGTGTAAGAAGTTCGTGGCCAGAGACGCACTGTTGTCCAGTAGGCACTTTCAATCGGGTTAGCGCAGCGAACCGTTTACGAAAGACCCAAAGAACACCTTGATTTGCCGGGAGGTAGTCAGACCACCCAGGGAGTGGTTGAGTCACTCTGGGCCGCGGTGTCAGTTGTTCAGAATGAAGCGTCTAGTCGACACATCTCTGTGAGTAATGCACTTTGTACGGACAATACAGTTAAGGTAATATGCCGCCTCAGCCGCAGATCCGATGTCGCGAGGCCTTCATCGCTGCGGGACGCAAATCTGTGTCACTGCAGCTGTAGGTGAGCTATGAGGAACATACTTATCAATTCTTTTCCTCTATGAAATTCTAATGTCGATCTCGTTGATTTGATTTCATTTAGGGTATCAGAGTACCTCAAGACGGCCAACCCTCTAGCCTTACATCTCCACCAACAAGAGCAATCGGCAGCCTTATGCAAGGCCGCAACCACTGTTCGCCGCCTGTGTACCATTCACAGCAGTGCTCTGTCCACTTGCACCTGCACTCACACCCTGAACTGCAGCCGCAATCTCGTCAGCGGTAAGGTCATCAACCCTCAGTCCCAGCGTATTGATACATCCGTTGTCGTCTTGGTCATCATCGCACGTGTTTCCCGCCGCCGTGGGATCGCCTATCTGCCCAGGCGCAAACGTGCTCGCCTCGTTAGCCAGCGTAGGGTCACCGCCCACAGATGCAATCTGCCTGGCTAGCTCTTCAGCAATCTGCTTGTTGAGTGCCTGCGCGCCATCGCTTGCAGGATCCTGGTGTTGCTGAAGCGCAGCTATCTCCGGGTTCACGGCTTGGATAGATGTGCATGGCACAGAGACAAGACCAACAGATCCAGTGTTACGCTCGACGGCGCGGAATATCAGAGCGTTCGTCATACCAGCCACATCTCCCGCGGCTTTAGCATTGGTAAACGCTCGGTCAGCGGTGGCCTGCTGGAGACAGTCTGCGTCCGCAATACTGCCAGCTCCACCTTTTGCTGCCGCAGCGCCGAGAAGACCAAAGACAGCGTCTGAGATGTTGTCCGGGTTGTCCATGGCCAGCAGAGCGTTCACAGCCAGGATGATGTTGCGATGGGAATGCTCCTGTGGCACCTCACGCCTCTGGAGGGTAGCAATAGGGCTAGCAGCTACTGCACCCGCGAGCATAACGGCTAGAATTTGTTGCTTCATGTTGAGTTGATGTTGGCGTAAAGTAATCTTTGTAGTCGTAAAGTCGTATGGATGAATATATAGGAAGCAGAGAATGACGGACCAGCCGAGCGATTGTAAAAATGAGTGTATTAACAGAGTAACGAAGGTAGTATGTGACGACAATGCACGATTTCACGTCGGGTTTTATACGCATCTTTGCCTCTTTCTTCGCCCATGTCGACGATCAAGTTCGGCTAGCAAGCGCTGAATCCTCTCATCAAGATGTGGATTCGTGAAGTAACAGTCTTGATGCCTGTCAGACGTTGTGTGACACCTAACGGTGGTCACGAAGGCAAGGCTGGAGCATCCGCTTAAGAGCCTCATCGATCAGGGGACAGTCAATGCCATGCCTTGGATTGTTCTTGCCTAGCTCGGACCGAATGAAGGCGTTCATATCGATATGATTGGTTGGTGACAACTAGCGTGATCGACGTGCGATGAGACGCTTCTGAATGTTGGAGACATTGTCTGCTTCATCTCGACTTCTGACAGCACTGACACGCGTGTGATAACCGCTCCAGAACGATGAAACACGTGTATGTTCGCGTCCATGGAACATGCAGATATCAGGACGTTCGAGCTTGCGCCTACTCTGGACGTAGTCGTCGTCGCGGTACAGGCGGTTATGAGCTGCCTTGCAGCTACCTACGGGGCCGCAGCGTAGAGCAACCAGAAAAGTGTTAAGCCTCAAGGGGAGACTTCCTCGTGGAACTTTACCGGTGTATGCAAATCGGTCAAACAGCCAACACTCAAGGCCGGCTGTCCGAAGGAGCCCGCCTAGAAGCTCTCATTGCTTACGTTGCCTTTGACCCGACGTGGTGAGATGAAGTTTCCCAATGCAACCGGCGGCTTTGGCCGATGTCCAGAATGGGCTCGAGAAGCTACAGCATTCGTAGTTGCCTTGTCCACATTCCTGGGCATTCCGGGGCGTCGCACTCAGATTTCCGAATCTGGCCAACACCGAAGTCCGGATTGATCCCCGCAACCACTTCGAAGACCGAAGTGTGTTTGTCCTTACTACTTCTAGGAGCTGCTGGCTTCCTTCAACGAGCTTTGATCTTCAGGTACTGGTATCTCATCTTGCAGACTGTGGCTTTCTGACGTTCGCATTCTACGCAGCCGTTCGCTTCCAAACCCTACGTGTCTCAGGCAGGCAAATCCAAGACATAGGAACTTCCCACAACCGTTCACCAACACGGTGAGCTTCAGATACTGTGCGAACATAAGTGTAGCTTACCACATGCTCCCTGTACTGACGTACTCAGTGGCGAAAGTCAAGCTGGTCTTGATAGATATCTCTACCTCTGCCGACCAGTTCGCGCGCCTCACACAAAAGCAACTTCGACTATACATTCCACCATTGAGGCTTCTCCACAAACTGCCCTTCATTTCTTTCGAAACATCCAGTCCAGCAGTGTCTGCTTCTTACAACCGCTCGCCCACAATCTAGAGATTCAATATGCCTATTTTTGGCTTGTACTCGAACGCGGGGACTTCACCAAAGTCAAGGCTCATCTCAGGTCCGATGCACGCTCGTCATGTCGGCGGTGTCAGTATCACAGGTGGTACTGGGGGCAACACATCGCTGAGTAGCTATTTCGCTCCCACGTCTCTCGAACCCGACGAACTGCCTTCGCACACGTACGCAGCAAGTGGAATAGTCGAAGTGCCTCGCAGATCAAACACCTTCACAAACGCAGTACGAAGACCGAGTCTATCCCTGAAGCGGAGCTTATCACGACTGCGAAGCAGTGCAAGTGCTCGTAGCTCCGAGGGACACAAAAGAAGTCAGAGTGACAATCGTGGAGTAATGACAGACACAAGATCGGATCCACCAGATACATGTAGCAGCCATGTCATACAGCGGAAGCCAAGCCCGATACCCTCACAGCCGAGCACGGGCCTGGATTGGGATACACCTACCGCAACAACACGGCCAGACTCGCCAGACTTGGGTGCGGTACCTATCCCACCACCGAAGAACTATTCTCGTCTCCATTCAAAGGTTTCTATGTACAGCATGTCGGCATACTCGGTTGCAACAGACCACGACATGGTCCCAAAGAAGGACTTACCAACTCAAGTACCTGTCAGGGCAAGACGCGCAGACTCTGGCACAGCGATAGAGTTCGACGATCTACCTGTCGAACAGCGCCCAACAGGCTTCAAGGAAATCGCAGCAATTAAAAGTTACGAGGACCGAATGGCGATGTATGAGAAGACCAGGGACTACTGGGCGAACGCTGAGCATGGACTGGCAGAGTGGACAGGGAGAACCGGTGGGCCGAGGACTTTCCAACTAAGGAGAGAGGAACAGTGGATATGAAAGTGTAGGAGTCTGAGGGCCGTTACGATGTCATCAAAGTTCTACGCGATAAGTTTTTGATTTCCCTTTGCTTCCTCGCGACAGATACCCTACACGTCTGTGCATATGCAGACAAGCTTTTAGTTAGATGGACTTCATATTTTTACTGTCAATAAGCATCACTGCGTTGATCTTGATCAGGTCGCAGCCAGATATTTACCCGGCTTGTGTTGCTTAATATCAGGAAGTGTACATACCCCAAAACATGAACCTTCTGGGTAAATTTAGAAGTTACATACAGTGATGTCGTACTCCCCTGACCTCTGTTTCTTACGCCCGATATTGCAACCCGTCATTTGCCTATTATCTTTTAGCATTACTTTCGGACCGCATCGCCGCCACTAGCTGGGGATGCCGGCGGCTGCATCTGCGTATATTAAGAGTCAGTGCGCACAGTGCGCACAGTTGCACTATACTATCCACCTACTGGTGCTTTCATATATGTGTTGTTTCAGAGAATTGCACTATACAGACCATGCCAAGAACGCTCTCCTTTCTGCATGCTGCCTGTAGGGGGATGTCCAGCTCAATTTATCAGACGTCGTATATAGGGTGCTGGCGACCTCATACCTGAAGGCTCACTACAACACCACGACTAAAAGGCGAGAAGATTGCGTTGAACTGAAACTCTCAAGATGCTGTGCAAAACTACGCTCCTAAACGCGCTCGTCAGCGTCGCATCCGCAGGTATTCTACCCAATCTCGTCACCCATGCCCCAACATGCTAACAAGCCCGTAGGCACCATCCTCTGGGACGGCCGCTTCAACGAGTTCACATCGTCGGCGGACCTCAACAACTGGTCCTGGGCCAACCAAGTCGGGCCCTACCAATACTACATTCATGGCTCCGGCCCCGTGACTTCCTACGTGAACCTGTCCCCTTCGTTCAAGAATTCCGGCGACACAAACTCCAAACAGGGCGCCAAAATAACAATCGACAGTACTGCAAAATGGAATTCTGATATGTGGCGCACGGAGCTGATTCCTCAGACCAAGGCTGCAATTAACCAGGGCACCGTGTACTACCACTTCAGTATTAAGAGGAGCACCACCAATGTGCCCAGCGCGACAAATGAGCACCAGATCGCGTTCTTCGAGAGCCACTTCACGGAGCTGAAGTACGGCTGGATCAGCGGTGAGCAGGGCGTGTCGAACACGAACTTGCAGTGGATGGTGGGTGGGCAGAGCAAATGGAAGGTCGACCTCAAGGCCGACGAGTGGCACAACGTCGTGTACGAGATTGTGAGTCAACTTTCTTTAAGTGTTCTAGATAGTGGCGACGCTAACCAGAGCAGAACTTCTCATCGCAGCAGGTCACCTTCTGGCATTCGACAGGCAACAACACGCTTGTCAAGACTGCGGGCCCCTTTGCAGCGAGCACGTCGAGCAACGGTGCGGACTGGCATCTTGGTGTCCTCAGGTTGCCCCGCCAGGGCAATGACGGGACTACTGCTGAGGACTGGTACTTCAGTGGTGTGTATGTTGAGAGTGGGTCGCTTACTACTTCTGTTGTCAGCCCGAAGTGAGTGAGTATGGGATGACGGAGGGAGACACGGTGGCTGAAATGATCTCTTTAACTGTATATACCTGACATTTGGATAATCTGGCTTGATGGCGAGAAGGAACGCACAAGTATGTACATTCCCCCGGGATTGAGGTCACATAGGCGTGCAATTTACCTCAGGCCACTCCTCCGTCTTCTTACCCCTGTACCTGCCCTTCCTTGAGCGTTGTTCTTCTTCCACCATATGCACTGGACATCTTCGCTCCCCGTCAAATATCAAATATTGGTGATTGTCGCCCTTGCACATGCCCGACTCGCAGGGGAAGTGATCGGTATGCTTGCAATCTCGCGGAACTTCGCGTTGGCAGCGGAGATAGTTGAACTCGTAGGTTGTGCACATAGTCGTTGAAGAAGGTGTAGACACAGCTCTGGGGATCAGGGGCGTCTCTTTTGGTACCTTATACCAATGTGGACACGTGAAGAGTAAGCAGTGACACCCAGCCTGGTTGCATATACAGTCACGTGGCCACTGTTTGCCAGCATTGAAAAGCGAAGCTGTAAATGGGTTGACACGCTAGGCGACTTCGCGATTGGATTTTCACCCAAGTACAATCACAAAGAAGTGCCTTGAAAGAGATGTGGCGTTATCCACAAACGCAACAAGCGGATTTCGGTCCTCTAAGATGTGGGCAAACAAAGAACGAAATCGACAGTCTGTGATACCTACAAGGTAGTCAACCCAGCAGACGACTTCTGGTAGCAGAATGGCTATCAGTAAAGACGAAAATATTTCGTAGTATCCACAGCCTAATGGGATGGCATCTCGGCAATTTTGCGCATGTTCCAAGTGTGCTGGTTGGAAGGGTGGGCGCAAAGCGGGACGGTTTGAGGCGCTCTATGTTGCTGTGGTTACGTCACAAACACATGCGCACTTTCTTTCATACGTTTGCCTGCTCGCAATTAGCTGCCACCACATCCTTGTCGCACAGCTGCCGTTCTCTTCTGGCGCCCTTTACTTACCTGTCGTTTCTATCAGCACCCATTTCTTGTTGATCAACCTCCGACCACCGACCACCGACCAGACATGGCTGACGCTCGTGGGGAATACTGGTACTTCGAGCCTGGCGTTGATGCGAACAAGATAACGGTACCGGAGCTGCGCAGCATTCTGCTCAAGCATGGTGTTGGCTATCCATCATCGGCGAAAAAGCCACAGCTGGTAGCGCTCTTCAACGAGTCTGTAGCTCCTCAGGCGGCGCAAGTCCAGAGGTCATATGCGCGCACCAAACGCACGACTCGCGGCATCGTCGATATGCCGTCCAGCTCCAACAGCACCGCCGAGGATGTCGAGGACGAGACGCTGGTTGCTCCCACGCCGGCCACCAGGCGTACTGCACGCCGTACGGTACGCGGAGCGACCGAGGATGCCGATGACAAGGTGCCAGCTCCGCGCACAAAAACCCCGTCGCGCGCGGTACCTGCAAAGCACAGCAGAGCGCTGGAGCCAGAGATAGACGAGCGCCCAGCAGCCAGGCGCACTCGTAAGAGTGTCACCCCGGCTGTCAAAGAGCCTACGCCCGACCCAGAGGCGTGGCATCATGCCGGCCCCGAGAGCCCGTTCACACAAGACAATCCTTTCCAGAGCGGCAGCTCGCCGGCGATCCCTGACACCAAGTCACGCGATAAGAGCCGGAGGAGGACCTTGGGAGCTGAAGTCAAGCAGAGGCGCAAGAGCGACGCGCACCGCCGACGAACGGCTGAGCCCAACGCAGAACAATACGACGAAGGTATCGTCGTGCCCTCGCGTAAAACATTTGACGTGGAGCCCTCACACACGCAAGACGACGAACACGACAGCACAGATGCGGGCGAAGAGTTCACACCGGAGGCGCAACTGGAGCTAGTGCGCGAGCGTGCGAAGAGCGGAGAGGTTGACATTCTACCACCTCGTAGGCGTAAGCCATCTGCGAAGGCAACCGGGACCCTGAAGGCCTTCTCAGCAACCCTTCTCCTCACAACTGCTGCTGTGTTTGGCGGTGTTTGGCGGCAGGAGAAGATCGATGTGGGCTTCTGTGGCATCGGAAGGGATGCTACAAGCCTTGCTGGTGTGGACGTGCCGGAATGGGCGAGCGATGTTCTTCCCCAGTGTGAGCCTTGTCCGCCACATGCACAATGCTACAGAGGACTGGAGCTCACATGCGATCCTGATTTCATACGTCAGGATCACCCATTGTCATTTGGAGGTCTTGTTCCCTTGCCACCAACGTGCGAACCAGACAACGCAAAGACGCGCAGAGTCACAGCCGTCGCCAACAAAGCGGTAGAGATTCTACGGGAGAAACGGGCTCAATACGAATGCGGCGAGCCAGATGCAGAGGGCAACTTGATTGACACCCCTGAGGTTGCCGAGGAAGAGCTGAAGCAGACTCTTGCTTCCCGTACGCAAAAGGGCATGACTGATAAGGAATTCAACGAGCTGTTCGATCGAGCTTTCCCCGAAACAATCCTGCGGGACGAAGTCGTCGAAGCTGCTGATGCGTGAGTACTATCCTCTTTAGCCCCAAATCAGTCATGCAATCATTCTGACGTAGAATCGTACTAACCAGCTACTCTTCCGTGGATACAGAACTACCGGGAAACGCAAACTCTCGTCAACCTCTCTCGCAAAGCTCTCCCTCTCCTGCAGCATCCGAAGATCCGTCATCCAATCTTTTGAACGACATCTTCTCCAGATTGTGATCTTCTTCCTGCTTGTCGCTTCTGGCTCCTATGGAAGATACTCATACACTACCAGTCGAAAGATGGAAGCTCGCGCGAAGCAGCTTGCCAGCGAAGTCTTTGACAGGCTCGCCAATCACGCTGCACTTAGCTACCAGGAGCCAGGTGCACAAGTTGATCGCGGAGTGAGCATGGCGCAGCTACGAGACGATGTCCTCCGTAACGAGTTCTCCTCATCGCGTCGGCAGAAGCTATGGCAGAGGGTGCAGAAAAAGGTCGAGTTCAACTCAAACGTACGTGCCGCAGTCAGAACCGCGAATAGCGGTGATGTGGCTCGCGTGTGGGAGTGGATCGGTCCCGTGCATCTCATCGAGGATGGGAGGAGCAGCGGTAAGCGCGAGAGCGGCCGCTTCAGCGTTGAAAACACGCCATCGACAGCGTCTAGGTCGATGATGGAGAAGAAGTCGTGGGATGGAGGGCATCCTGTTTATTAGACGCAACAAGAGATCTTGGAGGTTTAATATGGAGGCCATGGGCGTTTGAGCGGTTCGCTTTTGATTCGCATTATACCATCTCGTAATGTCATTCCACATGCTTGCAAACAATGCCAGACACATCGCATCTTCTAGGCATTGACATCCTAGTCGACACACTGCAAATCTTTGTCCAAGCCCAGGGTCGATGGAGACTACAGGGTGGCTGCTTTCGCGCCACAAAACAGTGAGAGCATAATTCTAGTGTGATCGCGGATGATCTTTGTAGACCAGAAGCCACTCAGTACATATAGAATGCGACACATGATCTGGTGTTCCTAATTGGAGCTGTTGAACGTGAACGGTCGAAGTGTGGCCCGTGCACGACGCAGCTTCCTCTTGGCTTTCGCTAAGCGAACTAGCTCGCACAATTGATGGGTCATCGAGGAAGGAGCACACATCACCACACCCGCCAACCCGTCGCCCTCACTAACCGACAGACACAAATCAGTCAAGATGGTGAGTGCAGACATGCCCAAATTCTATCTGGAGGAAGCCGCGCCCGCAACATGAGTGAACGATACCGCGAACAACCTCTCGATGACGAACACGACCGAAGCGAGCGCACGCAACTCGAGGACTACGATTGCACCGTCAGCTATGTTGAAGAATGGAAGGGATACGGGCTGCTGTACTCAAGGAACAAATGTCACATCTAAGGCGGAAGATGAGTCGAACAGTGACACAGCTGGGTTGGCTTCGCAGGCTCCGAGTGGCAATTCTTTTGTTCATACACGGAGATAGCCCAGCGATTGTAACGAACGCCCCGTCGCTTTATGCGAATCATACCGACTCGACGTCGACAACGGAGTTGTTCCGGATTACACCGACCCTCGATTTCGTACGAACCGCCAAGTCGCTGGCTACCGAATGCGCACAACTACGCCAATTGTCTCGTTCACTCATGTTGCGAGCCACGGCTCTCCTGCTAGATGGTGTCGCGGACACATATTAGCGACGGACATGCGCTGACGAGAATCGTTCAGGTCAACGTTCCCAAGACCCGCCGTACCTACTGCAAGGGCAAGGAGTGCAAGAAGCACACCCAGCACAAGGTCACCCGTTAGTAAACCGCAATCGAGGCCACACCGTGCAATTACTGAATCTGCGCAGAGTACAAGGCTGGCAAGGCTTCTCTGTTCGCCCAGGGAAAGCGTCGTTACGACCGCAAGCAGTCCGGTTACGGAGGTCAGACCAAGCCCGTCTTCCACAAGAGGGCTAAGACCACCAAGAAGGTTGTCCTCCGATTGGAGTGCACATCCTGCAAGACCAAGGCACAGGTACAATCACCATACCAAAATTGTCAAACACAGCTAACGACTGAACAGCTCGCCCTCAAGCGATGCAAGCACTTCGAGCTTGGTGGTGACAAGAAGACCAAGGGTGCCGCCCTTGTCTTCTAAGCGTGTCTCTTTCTCTCTCTTTTGCTGGGCCTTCGGCGTAGTCTTCAGGCGGACGGGATGGACGGCTTTCCCAATCGACTCATGCTGTGCATCAATGCAACGAAATGAAAGCGGAGTGATACGGAGCATCTGGGGATGAACAGGTTGCTACCCATGAATTCAACGGATTGTAACCAACATTTGCATCAAATCGAGCTCGATTGAAAGGACCCCTCGTTCGCATGCGTGAACCTAATGTGTGTTATGTGATGCACCCTAAAGCACCTGGCCAAGTAAAATGAAGCAGCACGTGCTGTCCCGTCTTCCGCGTCGGAGACGGAGGTCGCTTTCCCTTCCGGCTGCCCCTCCACCCCACTGAACGCGTCTAACGCGCGCCCTATCTTCCTACGGTCTTGAATAAAGACACGATCAGGTGAGTCAGATACTCCTCACTCTTCAACTCGCCTTACAATGATTAATGACCAGAAGAAGACTGTTCTCGTTGTTGGTGCAGGCTCTGTAGGTGCAATTGCCGCGTTGAACCTTGAGGTTGGCGGCCTTGCCTCAGTTACAGTTGCCCTGAGATCAAACTACAACACTGTCAAAGAGCAAGGATACACCATCGAAAGCTGTGACCATGGAGCATTGAAAGGGTTCAGCCCGAGTGTTGGTGTGCATGAACCCGACCTCGACTGACGTCAAAGGCATGAACATGACTGCTAATCCATCATAGTTCGCAACACTATTCCGGACATCACCGCCGAAGATCTTCCCCCGTATGACTATATCGTTATTTGCACCAAGAGCGTACCAGACGTCGGACCCACCTCCCTTGACTTGATTGCTCCCGCTCTGCCAAAGGACAACAGTCACACAGCGTTGGTCCTGCTCCAGAATGGCCTGAATATCGAAAAGCCCTTTCTTGAATCGCACCCACGGACCATCGTACTTTCCGGCGTATCCCTTATTGGAAGTGCAGAACCGTCCTCTGGCCATATTATCCAGAATGAGCCAGATCGACTCCTCGTCGGCGCGTTCCCGCATCCCTCCATCAGCGACGAGTTAGCATCTGAGAGGGCCAAGCAATTCGTAAATCTGTATTCTGCAGGTGGGAACACGGATTGCAAGTTTTCACCAGATGTTCTGCATGACCGTTGGCGGAAGCTGGTCTACAACGCCTGCCTCAATCCCATCTGTGCTATTACTGGTGTCGATTCTGGGAGGATCAGGCTTGCGGATGGTGGTCTAGATGGATTGGTCCGGCCCGCAATGAGGGAGATTGTTGCAGCTGCCAAGGCCGTGGCAAACGTTGAGCTGGCAGAGGATGTGGTTGAGCAGATGATTAACGTCGATCCGCTGGAAAACTGGGCGAAGCCGAGCATGCAGCAGGATCTTGAGAAGGTAAGTTCCAACTGTTCAACTTATTCAAACACCACTGTGACTCACATCGAGTAGGGCAATTTCATTGAATTCGAAAACATACTCGGTGAGCCGCTACGCGAGGGCAAGAAAGCTGGCGTCTCGATGCCCACTCTCGAGGTACTTTACCAGCTCGCGAGAGCGATTCAATGGCGCACGAAAGAAGCCAAAGGACTAGTACAGCTGCCAGGAAAGTAGGTCATCACCAAACGTCAGATAATCAGCACATGTTCGACATAGGAAGCCATTTACGAGCTCTGTGACACTGCCCAGGAGCCCTTGACCCAAGTGCCCCGCTGGCCAAGGTCACGAGAGATATACTTCCAAAGAGCTACTTCCCCATCCAGTCGTCCGACTCCCCTTTCAAGCTAGACCCGCGTACATCAAGCAAGAGCTATCCCACGTTCCACATACCTCATCTCTCAGGTTGCACAAACAACGCCCGACCGCCATTCCACCGATACACATCCGCTACTTGAGTGAACATTTTCCTTCAACTGAGCGAATAATCCATCATCATCGCCTTCACACTCTCCTAAACCTGCCAAATCGCCATAATGAAGCTCACAGTCATCTTCCTCGCCGTCTTTGCAGCCGCCGTCGTTGCAGAACCGTGCAAGACTGAGACGCCCGTCCCCAAGCCGACGCCGAAACCCGAGAAGTGTACGCGAATGTGCGCAACTAAGGCTGTCGAGGACTGTGGACGGGGCTGGGTATGTGAAGAGCGGATACGTGTATGAAACAGAGCTTTTGCTGATTGTCTGCAGGTTTCCAAGAAACTGGGCACGTGCTGGACGTGCTGCCAGGCGGCGTGAGCGTAGATGGGATATGTGGACTGCGGTTCAGATGGTGGTTGAGTCACCTCCGGCGACACGATGAGATGCGTGTGGTTCTCTCTTCAGCATTGTCTATCTTGTATGTATACTGGTCGTATTACTACATGTGGTCAATGCATCTCAACCTACACCTACAAATCCATTTGCTCTATGAAGATATTATGTCAGATTTTTACCTGTTGCTCCACAATATTAAATGGTCTCTGGTTCGCCAACATATGTTCTTTTAAAAACCCTGTCGATAAGCATCAGCCCTAACCCTCTTACGCGCTAGGTTATCGGGCGTCAGCCTTGCACTCTTGTAAGCACTTCATTGAGTCTGTTTATTCGCCGATCGAGTCACGACTGTGCCGCCATAACTTTGGACCCCTGCTCAAACTTGCTTGGCTGCAGTCTTGCTTACATTTTGGCTTAGACCATGTTCCCCTAGCGGAATAGACTTCAATGATCGTAGAACGCAGGAATTAGTTCACCGAGGTATAGGAATTGTAGTCTGCCTATATAAACGTAGGTACCTGCCATACGTCGACAGCTTATGTCTACTCGACCATTCCCGCTTCAATACCAACACTGGTACGTCCGCATAACGCCATGTCCTTGGTACCAGATGTCTCCTATTATTCTTGGGCTTTCGCAGCGTTTGGTATTTACGTGATCTTCAAACTCCTGCGCTTTGGTTCCCGCGAAGCCCATCTCCCTCCCGGCCCACCAACATACCCCATTGTTGGAAATGCTCATCTCGCTGTTGACAAAGACCTCTATAAACGGTGGGCTTTAGAATTCTCTTTTCAGTGCCTTGGCAAGACGCTCATCAGCCCAGGTTCAAAGACTGGAGCGAGCAATATGGAGAAGTCTTCGCTCTCAAGATCGGGAAGGGCACGATGATAGTGCTGAACAGCAGACGCGCCGTTCACGACCTGATAGACAAACGGAGCGCCATCTATTCCTCTAGGCCACAGGATGAGCAGTATCATATCGCACTGAAAGGTGAGAATATTGCCAATATGGATGCAGACGCGGGCTGGCGGGCGCAACGCAAGATCACTGCGCGCTTCTTTGCACCCGCGAAGCTGGATGGCGATCTGGCGAAGATCTCAGAGGCAGAGTGAGTTCTTAAGTTTGCATGAATTCTTCGTTTCGAAGAGCGGTAGTGCAGTGTTGACCCTGGACAGAGTCACGACCCTCATGCGCGACTTGCTCGTTAATCCTGAAGATTTCAGCAAACACATTGACCGAGCGACTGCCTCCTTCTCTTCTATTGCATTGTTTGGACAGCGTGCGAAATCGCACGACGACTTCTGGGCAACAGTGAGTTGACTCCCAACATCCCTCGGGTGGCACGATATTGACTAATTCAGGGTGCCTACGAGGCTATGGAAGCGGTATGACCCAAATTTTTCTAACGTAGAGTAACACACAGCAGTGGCTAATTGCAAGATAGGTCAATGCAGCATTAAGTCCAGGAACGTATCTCCCAACTGAACAATTTCCGATCTTCAAATGGGTACCTAAGAGCTGGCTTAGCTCGACCCTTCGTGCAGAGCAAGGTTTTAGTATACCGACGAGGATATGGACAAAAGCCAGAGAGCATGTTGAAGCGAGGCGCAATCACGGTGACAAGCGAGAGTCGCTGATGGACGAATTACTAGAGGACGAGAGTATCAAAGTTGATACAGCGTTTAGTGGAACAAAGCTTGCAAACTTTGTCGGAGCACTGATGCAAGCTGCTGCTGAAACCAGTGCACTCACCATGCGTACGAGCATCCTCTTTCTTGCCACGCACCCGTGGGTTCAAGACAAAGCCCAGAAAGAATTAGATGCTCTCTGCGGCGTGGATAGGGTGCCTACCTTTGCCGACTTCAAGCAGCTGCCATATATCAACTGCATCATGAAAGAAGGCCTGCGGATACGCCCTGTGTACGATATCCCGCGCCAAAAATTCCTGAATGATGATCTGACAGAACTGCTGCAGAGTCCCCACAGGCATACCCCATCGATGCACCGAAGACAACTGGTACGAGGGCATGTTAATCGTAAGTCAGCCGCTTGCCGTACAGCACAGTGGAACCACTCTCTGACCAAAATCCCAGCCCGCAGACGCCACAGTAATGATTCCCCAGTGGGCCCTCAGCCACTCCCACTACTCTGACCCCTCTGCCTACAACCCCGACCGCTACCTTGCCCATCCCGGCCTAGCAACCGAATATGCCTCCAGCTCCGACTACCTCAACCGCGACCACTACACCTACGGCGCCGGCCGCCGCATCTGCGCCGGTATTCACCTTGCGGAGCGCACGCAGTGGCGCATGCTGGCGCGACTGCTGTGGGCTTTTCGTATTGAGCATGCGGTGGATGAGGCGGGGGTACAGATTAAGATTGATACGGAGGCGTACGAGGAGAAGTTGATTACGGGACCGAAGCCGTTTCAGGTGCGGTTTAGGCCTAGGAGCGAACAGCATGTGAGGGTTGTTGAGAGGGAGTTGGAGGCTGTTGGGGGTCTTTTGGAGAAGTGGGAGTAGGGACTCTAGGATCTAGAAGCTGAAGATCAAGCTTTTGCTTATCTGCGCTTGTGCTCATGTTGAGACTTTGCACATCGCTGCGTCTTAGATAGTGACGTTTCGCAGGTGACTGTTAGGGTACGGGGATAGCGTGGACTGCAGTTCGATTATAGTTGTTCGCTAACACATTGTTGTGGCTATGTAACCACTGGGTATCTCACTCTTTTGGCCGTATTCTCTATCTCGTATGTAGGCGAACGCTCGAAGCCAGATATGGGCAGGAGTTACTGAGACGTAGTCTACTTGCAATCAAGTGATCATAGGAGACAGTAAGCTTGCTTCGCCACAGTTATTGTCTGGACTGCCGAGTCATTCGCCGGTAGTGAACCATCCGATACATGCTCGTCGCGGTGGGACCGATGCGGTTCGTAGGTGTTGTTGGTCTCATAAGTATCGTTGTCGTTCCTGGCGCTCTCGTCTGTAACAGCACATGACCACAGAAGAACTGTCCAGGCCATCAGAAATTGTCATCATCTCTTTCAGCTCCAGAACTTCATAGGTACTTCTTCGCCGCTGCAGCAACTCTCTGCCTGAAGACTGGACTTCTGACCACATCCCCATTCCCCACCTGGAAGAATGGATTCATGATCGCCTTCATCCACGCCTCATACACATCCACAAAGAAGTTCTTCACCGCCTCCTCCGTCACCGGACTTGTGGGATTGTAGAGCTGCCCACCGCCCAGCGCCGCCCGCCCTCCAGCCAAACTCCCCCTCGCACCACCGCCACTCCCTGCCAGCCCAAGACTCTCATCGCGCGGCCGCGTGAGTAATAAGAACCGCGTGTTCGCTCCCGTGATCCAGCATGAGATGTAACAGTTCTGATACTTGTCGATGTGCTTGAGGTACATGGGTGCGCTGCCTGAGGACGTCGATGGGCCCCATTGCACTTCTTCGACGATATCGAGCGCGGAGTGCAGAATGAAGGGAACTAGGGCGCGTTCGGATGGCGTGAAGCGTGCGACGCCGTCGCCGCCTGAGCGGGATGTACCGAAGTCGTGGGTGAAGAGGGGGACGTCGAGTGGGGAGAGGATGGAGAAGGTGTACGACATTTTGCGGGGTTTCGAGTCTTCGCAGGTTATTATAACGGGTAACACCCCCTATTCGACTTGATCGGAGCCTTCACAGTACGAGATCGGCGTTACGTTCTGGTGTCGTGCTCGTCGTCTCAATGCTCCACGATGAGCTCCCCACGCTAAGGATGCGCGCCAAGCAAGTCCGCGGGAGTCTTTCGCATCTTCAATTGCGCATCCACCCGCATCACGAACGCGCGAATCCACAATGTTCGGCCCCTTCCGTCTCACAAACCCGCTATCAGGCGGTCTGCTCTGGTGCGAACTACCCACTGCTGTTCAAATGGCGCCTGGCGACCAACGAGACACTTGCGGCGAATTAGCAGAAACTAACATTTCTTCAGGAAAATCCCATGGCGCTTGTCCCGCCACCAGAAGTACAGGCAACGCGAGCGCCTCCGAAATGTAGATGGCGTTGTTGCGACACTTGACAATGCGCTGGCGAGGACGGGATTGAGCATGAAGAAGGTGGACCGCTGGAAGATGGAGATGCCGACCGAGCAGGAAATGCTGCCCAAGGACAAATACACAGTGTTCGACAGGAAGGTTAAGAGGTACAGGAAGGGAATTCACAGTGAGTCGCTCCTCCTGCACCGGATACGGACAGATGACGGTAGAGATATGAACGAAGAGAGAGAAGCATGGCGACGAAGGAACTTGAAAAACATAGCAACTAACAGTTTGCAGAGGTACCAAAGTGGACAAGAGTCAGCCAGAGACTCAATCCCCCTGGTTTCTAAGCCAGAAACGATGGTTTGGTGTATTATACTACATGTTTCTCTACGGTCTGCATGGGCTATGGCGTATTTTCTTGAATCAAAGACATTCAAATTCGACGCTTATTTGTGAACGCTATGAAATGCCGTCTGTGTTACCTGATACTAGCTTGCAGCTGTGTAATGAGTTGCGGTGTAGGCGGATATTTGTACGTCGTACGATTGGCAGGATTATTGTTTGCTTGTTCTGCGCCACCAATACCTGACTGCTTGTTGTTAGGCTCTCTCACCCGCGCATCGTAAGAGCGAAGTTTGATCGACTTGTACCTTTACCTGCGGTCACACTATCCTTACTCTCACCTTCACCACGACTTGACTACTTCTATTACTTAATCACTTACGCTGATCGTCTTTGCTGACAACCCCCTCCTGCTTACATCTTCCCCTTCGACCTGAATTGACTACACGCAACTGCCGATTGAATACTATGAAGCCTTTCACGCAATTCGATCCTGAGTGGATCAATATGCAACAGCAGCACGAGGCAGAACGTAGACATTTTCAACGCCGCATCGAAGCAGAAAAGGTTGCGTTGATTGCGAAACAAGTTAAAGAAGATGGTGACTACTGGGGCAGATATGCCCAGAAGTTGGCAACTGCACCTGGACCAGTTGCATCCAAGGCACAGCTAGAAACCACCAAGTCAGGCGCTGCACCGACCTGTGCAGCGAGTAAAGTGACCCTGCCTCAACCAGATCTTTCGACGACGAAGCGAGCGTTGCCAAACACTTGCGACAGTCAGAAGCAGGGCAGGAAAGCGGGGATGATCGCCACTGCAGCACCGCAGCAAGCAGGGCAGGCACCGAAGCAGTCGCGTCAATCTCAGAGAACCCAACAGCCGACTGAACAAGCAGCAATGAGTTCAAGAGGAGCTCCGCGACCTACGCCAAAGCAAATCAAGCCGAAGGCGGCTGCATTGCAAAGCAAGTCAGTCTCTGGTGAAAACGAGGAAGTCATCGATCTATGCTCGAGTGACGACGATATGCTGGTCGAAGTCTCAAAGGCCGCATATGAAAAGAAAGCCACCGCTCGGACGCTCGATATCCCCGGTGTACCCTCTGCGACTTCAAAACTCTTTGGCAGAAACAATCATAATCCTTCAGTAAGTCCTCTGTCTTCCTTTCCACAATGCTTGTTTCTAATTTTAGCAGCCAATTCTAGGTCCATCGTCCATAAAGCAGGAGAAGCCAAAGGCTCAGACGCAACCACACTTTCCTCAGCCTGCCCACGACAACATCGGCAATCGGAATCACGACTTTGCGCCACCAGTGCTCAGTATGGAGCCACTACTTCATCATCATCCCAGCAATCTCAGCCTGCTTCTCAGGCAGCGCTTGGGGCAGTGCCTCCTAGAGTCCAGACCAATGCGACTCTCATCAGTACCCTGCGCGCACAGGAGACTGGAAAGCTATTTGCAGATAATGTCACGAACCTTGTTAACAGCCATCTCTCGCCATCGCAGCAGAAACAGCGAATCTATGGCTCTACCACTCGCGCTCTTGGAAACGCACGAATAGAACCTCTTGCATCAGATACATCCAGTGTGCCCAAGAAGAAGATCTATGATGAGGATGTTCATGTGGAGGATGTGCCGACCGGTAAGTACGGACTTGCAATATTCTAAGCTTGTGGTGACTAAGGCAAACAGCGCTTCTCAGATCCAATGTCACAATCAATAGGCTGCATACACCTGTGTGCAACAACAACGGTCTGGACACGAAGACGTCCCCTCTAGAAGCAGGAAGACATTCAATCTTCAATAAGAATCCGGAGAAGACACATTTGCCAAGTCCTTCGCCGTCACTTGCTTCTGCGCCACATACGCCAGTAGAAGATGAGGCGGAATCCTTGCTGAACATGTTCAAGAAGCCTCAACCCCCTTTGACGTCAAGACATCCTTCTAATTCCATTGCGAGATCTCGAGCTTCCAGCCACACTCTGGCAGAGACTCCAAACCCAGGTCAGGCCTCAACAATCCGTCGACAAGCGTCTGTTGCTTCAAAAACATCCATAGTATCGACTTCCAGCAGGAAGAGAAAGCAGGTAGACTTGAGCGATGAGGAGCAATCCAATTACGCGCCATCAGAAGCTCCGACGTCTGCAGCATGTAGTAAGCCTACCATTACTCTCGGCCCGCCCCACAAGAAGCCTTCGGTACCCATCAAGTCAAAGGTAGGCTCAAAACATGGTCCAGTATCTGAGCTGCCATCATCATCTGGAAGAAAGAAGACGAGTACGTTTGGCTCTCGATCAAAAGCCATCTCGGCGTTCAACGACACTCCAGTAACGCCACCTCGCTCATCTACTACGACATCTACGCCCAAAACACCTGTTACGCCGATCCGAAGCAAAAAAGATGCACATGAGAACCCCTTCGAAACTACACCAAGCAAGCGCAAGGCTGCAATCCGTGCTGAGTCCAAGATACAGAAGATAAGACAAGCAGACGAGCTATTCCACACCGAAGAGGAGATTCTCCAAGCTACAGCGAAGGAACATCGCCGGAACGCTGCTGGCACAGACCAGCTCCATACGCGTATGAGAAGCATGAGCATCACCGCCGTCCCGATCGGCCCACCCTTTGACACACCGGGCGCTGCAGCGGTATCTGACAAATCTGCACGTGCCGACGATACTTTCGTTGTATCTAAGAAGAAAGACGGTCTAGATCCCAAGAAGAAACTTCTGAAGGGAAAAGCCACTGAAGGCCGACGTGCGACGCGTAACATTGATGAGGTCATTGGCGATGGTAGTGATGAGGACGCGGACTACCTTGAAGATTTGCGCTCAGGTAAGTTTACTTACGCTAACGGCGTGATCGTTCAGAAGGGTCAGGAGGGGAGGATGTCGACGATGTAGGGTGAGGCTGTGCGGCGTTGAGGTCCTTAAACGGATCAGCAGCTGATATGATTGCAAGGCAACTGGAGCTTGGATGATCAGAGCATGGGATTGTGACATTGAGGCAGCACATGAAAAGACGCTGATGTGGTTTCAAGGTCACTGCTGGATTCGGAGTTGCACACCATTCTCGGTGGCTTGAGTTGTTCCTAGGCTCTCACCACAGTTATAAGCATCTTGGCATCGGATTTTGCAGAAGTTTTGGAAATCTATAAGTCGTTTCAGGTTTTCTTGCATCATCTCCCTTGCCTTACCACTCCCTCACCTCGCCTCCTGGCCCAATGAAGCCTGGGCTAACCCACGCTACGGCGTCCTTACTCAACCTCCTGACTTGCTCCTCGTCAATCTCGATGCCCAGTCCAGGCCCCTTCATCAAATCAATATAACCTTCTTTCACATTCCAAACCTCAGGGTTCTTTGTGTAGGCCGTCAAATCTTGACTGCCTGCATTGTAGTGAATGCCCAAACTCATCTCCTGGATTGCAAAATTAGCCACAGTAGCATCAACCTGGACACACGCAGCCAGCGCAATGGGGCCTAGCGGACAATGCGGCGCAAGCGCGACATCATAAACTTCCGCCATGGCCGCAATGCGCTTCATTTCGCTGATGCCGCCGATGTGCGAGATATCCGGCTGTAGAATGTCCACGCAGTTCGCCTCTAGGAACGGCCGCACATCCCACCGACTGTGCAGGCGCTCGCCAAGTGCAATCGGGCACGTCGTTGTTTGCGCGAGTTGCACGATGCCGCCAATGTGTTCGGACAGAAGCGGTTCCTCGATGAACAACGGGTGGTGCGGTTCCAGAGCGGCAGCGAGCTGCTTCGCCATCGGCTTGTGCACGCGTCCATGAAAGTCCATGCCAGCGTCCATGCCGAGCTCCTTCACTGTTTTGAGCCGCTCCACAGCCGAGTCAAGGGCCTTGGGCGAGTCGAGCCAGTGCAGGTCTTCTGTGGCGTTCATCTTGACGGCTGTGAAGCCCTGGTCTTTACGCGCTTGGCTGGGAGAGGGTGAGCTGGGAGTCGAAGCCTAAATTGAGTAACAGTTGGGGCTTACGCTTGTGCTCTCACATCGTCTGGTCGGTCACCTCCGATCCAGGCGTACACCTTGAGCTTATCACGGACCTTGCCGCCGAGGAGCTGGTAGATCGGAACGTTGAGTTTGCGCGCCTTGAGATCCCAGAGTGCAATGTCGATTCCTGCCAGCGCGCTCATGAAGACGGGTCCACCGCGGTAGAAAGAAGTGCGCCAGGACGTCTGCCAGATGTGCTCGATCTCACTTGGAAATGTTAAGATTGTTTACTTGAGCTGGACAGCTGGCTTACTCTGCTTCGAAGCCAGTGTAACGTTCGCCCCATGCATCGAGACATCCTTCAACCGCCTGAGTGTGGCCTTCGAGGGAGGCTTCACCCCAGCCGAAGTTACCGTCTTCGTCGGTAACCTTGACGAAGAGCCAGCGAGGGGGCACTCGGAAGTATTCAATCTTTGAAATCTTTCCCATGATTGCACAGATGCAATGATTATGGTAAGCTCGACAATTTGATGTCAAGTCTTGCAATTGGTTTGTCAGGGCATGGTATTTGTGCAATTGCCCCCCCACGAGCAATCGCTCGTCGTCTGACCAAATGCCGCGGTGACTAAAAGCACCAAGAGACAGCTCTCCACAAATTGTCCCAAATGGGCGAATCGAGCCCCTCCATTGCCGTTGAGCCTACCAGTGATGCGACCTCGGCGCGGGGTTGGCAGCGATCCACTGTTGGCCTCTAGCTTCGGTATATGGAGTAAAGAAGCCCGAATGAACGAGCATCAACAAGCGCAATAAAGTCGTGATGCGCCCAGATCCCCTCTGAGACCATACCGAGATTTTTGTCGTCTTTTGTCAAGTTGCGTCGAGAGTCAAATTCGAAAGTCGTCAACCACAGCCCCACCATGACCTCAGCTGTCACTTCCCCGCCAACCGGCGTTTTCGTGCCTGTCCCCACATTCTTCAAGCCCGCCGCCGACTCCAAGGCTGTTCAGGCCGCTGTCGACGTTCAAACACAGACTGAGCACAGCATATTCCTTGCCAAAAATGGCGTTCGCGGCCTTGTCCTGCTCGGCTCCACTGGCGAGTCTATTCACATGAACCGTCAGGAGCGAATCGATTTGGTTTCTGGCGTCCGCAAGGGATTGACTGAAGCGGGCTTTCCCGACTATCCGATAATGGCGGGCACGCTGATTAACAGCGTCGACGAGACACTAGAGCAGCTCGAAGACTACAAGCAGGCAGGTGCACAGTGGGGGCTTGTCCTGGCGCCAGGGTACTTTGGCGCGGCAGCAAGCCAAGAGGGTATCAGAGAGTGGTATACAGTTGTGGCTGATCGATCACCTATCCCCATTCTCATGTAAGTACTGGAGCTCGCGTAGAAGCAAACAGACGCTTACAAGACGCAGCTACAACTACCCCGGCGTGACCAACGGCGTCATGGTCACCCCTGAGACCTACCGCATCCTCGCCCAGCACCCCAACATCGTCGGCTGCAAGATGTCGCACGCTGTTGTATCGTGGCACAATCAGGTTTCGCTCGACCCGAAGATTGACCATAACAAGTTTAAGGTGTACAGCGGATTGGGTCAGCAGCTTGGTCCTATCGTATTCTTCGATGCTGCAGGTGTCATCGACGGCCTGGCGGCTGTCTACCCAAAGACTGTCTGCTCGCTGTTCAAGCTCGCCGAGACACGGCCAATCAGCAACGAGAATCTGGAAAAGATCAAGAAGCTGCAGTACACGGTCAGCACGACGGAAGAGTACATTGGCAAGTATGGTATCGTGGGTATCAAGGAGGCGGTCAAGCGTGTGACTGGGTACGGCACATTGGAGGGTGGCAGGCTCCCGATCAAGGGTAAGCTGCCAGAAGGCGAGTGGGAGAAGTGGAGTGAGACCTGGGAGAGGATACAGCAGGCAGAAGACTCGTTGTCCGAGAAGGACTTCAAGTAAGCTCAAGGACGTAGAACAAAACCTGATCAAATGAAAAAACAACACAACGCGAGCCTTGACTTTGATTGGAGGACGAGTTAGTCAGGTTTCTGCAGCTGCTGTACTCGCGCCTCTACCTTGTTGAGAGCGTAAATGTCATGCGACGTGGAAACACTGCAGGTTTGCTGACAAACGCCGTCAAAGATTTGCTCGATTCTTATGTTTGGCGGCGCTTTACCCCGCGTTCGGTCGGATTTGCCAATCATCAAACGGCGCCGAACTGCTTTCTGGTTGTAAACGTTCGGAGGTAGGCGCACACTGTTTACACCTTTCACAAGTCGCCTTTAGCGCTGTGAGACCAAACCATCAGAGTTCTGCATAAGAGTCGGCCTGTTCCATACAACATTTCCAAAAACAACCATATCATGGCACCACTTGATGACTCCACGCCGGAAACCCGCTTCGACAGCTTTGACATCTACCGTACTTCATACAAGGAGATTGACAGCAACAAAATCGATGTCGGCATCTTAGTCCCCAAGAAGCTCAAACCGGGAAAACACCCAATCCTCGTCAAATTCCATGGTGGAGGTCTGGTAAGATACGTTCTTGCTTCTCACGCCCACATCGTTGCAACGCAACTGACATATGCAGATTACAGGTGACTGCGTCTACGCACCGTGGTTCGCAGCCTACTTCATCCCGCTAATCCACCGCACCAACGCCATCGTGGTCTCGCCCAACTACCGCCTGGTGCCCGAGCACAGCGGCGCCGACATCCTCGAGGACCTCGCTGACTTCTGGAAATGGCTTCACAGCGGCGGTATAACGTCCTACCTCGCGAGTCAGGGGGTCGAGGTGGCATTGGACTTTGACCGTGTCCTCGCGTCTGGTGACTCCGCGGGCGGTTACATGGCGCTGATGTCTGGCTTGCTGCAGCCGAAGGGCAGTATCAGGGCGATTCTCGCACAGTACCCCATGACAGATAGTCTGAGGCGCGAGCCAAGTGAGCTTTTTGCTGATCTGCCAGCCCCCCCGGAGAGTTTTGTCGATGAGCATATGAAGACAGTGAAGCCGGGTGTCGTCGTGTCGTCGTGCGTACCGCCAGAGCGAATGGAGCTCTCGTATGTGCTCTCTGCGTACGGTCGGTATCTTGAGTTCTTTGGCAACGACAAGATGATGTGGCCGTTGTACTTGGTGGAAGACAAGAAGTGGCTGCCGCCAACGTGGATACACCATGGGGATGTGGATACGGCGGTCAGCATTGAGGACAGTAAGGCGTTTGCGGCTAAATGCGAGGCTATTGGTGGATTGGAAGTTAGGTTGAAGGTTGTAAAGGGCGTGGATCACGGGTTTGACACTCAAGCGAAGGAAGATGAGGAGCCTTGGTTGAAAGAGGGGCTGAGGTGGGTGGAGGAAAAGTGGCTCCTGTGAGCTGAGGAGTTGGCAAAACATGAATTGGAAGGTGGATCTACGGATGCGCTACCACAGTAACCGCATCAGCAATGCAGCAGGTATGAGTGCCCGTGTTATCCCAATTCTCAACGTAGAGCATGCGCCCAGGGCTCCGCTTTGGCTCCCATGCGAATCACCATTCCCTGTGTCTCCAGTTTCCAACTTCCCTGACGCTCCATACGGCTGTCTTGCGGGATTTTTCACACTCGCCAACAGCTCATCTTGCCCCAGTACAACATTTTCCAACATAGCGCAGCCCATCCTACCACCGTTCGCACTCAGTGGTCCCGGTTTGGGATCCGTGAGCAATTGCTGCGCGCCCGGGAACTCGTCAATCTTGTTCGTGACACTAATCGGTAGATTGAAGATCGTGTAGAAGTCGCTCCCGTTCAGACGGAAAGACTCATGAATCGAGATGTTGTAGGCTCCACGAGCCGTATCTTTGACATCTTTGCCGTCACCGACTAGACATAGTGGCCATTCGAAATTCACGTGCTTCACCGTGGAGCCCGTCTCTTGATCGAGGATGTCTGACACAGGCGGTGTGCTCGTCGTCCCGTTCGAGATAGTGAGGTTCTTGCAGAGATCGTTGCTGGTTAGGAAAAGCTTGATGCTGTGGAATCGTGTTGCAGCATCTACATTGGACGCTGGTGGGAAGGGAAGCGCGCCGTCACCAGAGATGTCAAGTGCGATGTGGAGGAAGTCGCCTCCCATAGGCGTGTTGGGCTGTGGCGAAGCGACAATCGCGAGACCGGGCGTAAATACGCGCCCGTTAACGATGGAGATGGCGCTTGAATTCTGTTCATTATTCCCAGTGTATTGACCGATCATCTGCGCAGTGCCTAAACTAGAGAGTACACATGTCCAAAAGAGTAGTTTCATGATGTAATGCTGGTATGATCTGATAGAGTCGAACTAGAGGTACGAAAGGGAAGAAGGAACCAACCCTTCAGAGACTATGTATATGAGCGCATTTGCGAGGGACCGGCATCAAATAAAACCCTGCCGCTTACCCGCTGCGCACATAATTTTCGCAAGTTGCGTCCTCAAGACCTCGGTGAAATGTGAGAGACGTGCACGTAGTGCATTAATTTGTTTGGCGAGTTCAGTCGATGGCTATGCTCCAGAACTCTGGCAATGTGTGATTGCGCCCTTGAGACGTGTGATGTCTGAGGCACGGTGGGACGGGATCATCGTTGACCAAGCTAGCTGTTAGCGTCTTGGCATGGGTATTCACGTTCCAGACTGAATACAAACTCGAATGAGCACAAACTACCCGCATACTTCACAAGGGCCGTATAGAAGATGGAGCTATGGCACGATATGTCGTCAGGTATCAATCGCTTAACTCATTCTGTTGCTATCGATGCTGCAGTAAGGCATCTACAAGCCTAATTTCATTTGGCATTTCAGCCTTATGTAAGAAAACAAGAGCAATTGCCACTCATAACCAAAAGCCACTGAATCACGTTCAGCGTGCTACGCCTGAACTGAAGCTTATCTTTTCTTATCATCATCAGGGACAAGATCCAACAAGCTTGGGGGAGCAAGAGGAAGGTTGACCCCGGTAAGAAGGGGCAAGTAGCCCGCTGGGTAAGGAACAATGTTGCTTCCAATGTGCAGACCATCCGCGAACAGTCCTGAGAATGTCTTATCGGGAAGGAGTCCGGAGAGGACGCCCTGTCTAGGGAAAAGGAAATTCTTTTCGACCTGGACGGCACCGTTATTATAGAAGGACCAGTTATAGGCCTTGTCCACAACCGTACCGCTTTGAATGATTCTGGGGACCCTCGGTGTTGTGACAGGAGGTGTAATTGCGGGTACGGCGGGAAGGGCGCTGGTAAGACCTCCAAGGCCTCCAAGGATGTTCGAGGGCACCGCGGGCACGGCAGGAAGGGCGCTGGTAAGACTTCCAAGACCTCCAAGAATGTTCGAGGGCACTGCGCTCGCGACACTACCAAGAATGCCAGTCGGAACAACGCTACCGACAACTGGCAGGTTGCTGAGCACATCTGTCGGTACAGGAAGTGCGCTGAGGACTGCAGTGGGAAGAACATCTACGACACCGGTCGGAAGAGCGCTCAGGACAGGAAGTACGCTCGGCAGACCGCCCAGGACGTCAGTTGGCAGGCCGCTCGGGACACCACTTGCCACACCACCCAGGATATCAGTTGGCAGAGCGTTCACAACATCGGTTGGAACGATACCGGTGGGAAGAGAGAGACCGCTCAGAGCTTCCACGACGTCAGTCGGAAGAACGTTTACAATCTCGGTTGGGATAGCATCCAAGACATCAGTCGGCACGATATCAGTCGGAATAGGGAGCGCGGTCAGAGCATCGACGATGTCGGTCGGAAGAGCATTCACGATATCAGATGGGATGGCATCCAAGATCTCGGTCGCTGAGATATCAGTCGGAATGGGTAGAGCGCTCAGAGCGCCCAGGATATCGGTTGGAAGAACATCAGCAATCTCAGTTGGAATAGCGTCCAAGACGTTAGTTGGCACGGCATCGGTCGGGATAGGGAGAGCGCTCAGAGCGTCCAGGACGTCGGTGGGAAGAGCATTCACAATCTCGGTTGGGATAGCGTCCAGAATGTCGGTTGGCAAGGCGCTCAGGATATCAGTTGGCAAGGCGCTCAGGATATCAGTTGGCAAGGCGCTAAGGATATCAGTTGGAAGGATGTCCAAGATATCAGTGGGCACAATGTTGGTGGGGATGATTTCCGAGATATCGGTGGGAATAGCGTCCAGGACATCTGTCGGAAGAGCACTTAGGATGTCATCAATGACGTTTGTGGGAAGCGCGTCAATAATCTCATTCGGAGAGAGGCCAGTCGGGAGGGTCTCGAGAATCTCTGTTGGGATCGCGCTAAGGATGTCATCAAGAACACCTGTTGGAAGTGCAATGTCAGTCGGTAAGACAACGTCTGTAGGAAGAAGTCCAGTTGGAAGCGCTTCAAGAACGTCTGTTGGAAGTGCGCTCAGAATATCTGTTGGAAGTGCGCTCAGAATATCTGTGGGAAGCACAACGTCTGTTGGGAGCGCAGTCAGAGCGTCAAGAACCTCCGTTGGCACTGCGCTCAGAACATCATCAAGAATATCTGTTGGAAGCGCATCAAGAACGTCAGCTGGAAGGATGCCAGATGGAAGCACGTCAAGAATTTCTGTTGGAACTGCGCTCAGAATCTCATCAAGAATCTCTGTTGGGAGTGCGTCGAAGATGTTTGTTGGAAGTGCGGTTGGAACCTCAGTTGGAATCGCCAAGATATCAGTTGGAAGGGCAGTCAGTGCGCTAAGGACGTCGCTTGGAACCGCCTCCAGGACGTCAGTTGGAAGTGCGCTCAGGACATCAAGAATGTCGGTAGGAACCACATCTGGGACGCCGGTTGGGAGTGCACTCAAAGCGTCCAGGACGTCTGTTGGGAGCGCGCTTAGGATGTCAGTCGGCAATGCGCTCAGGACGTCAAGAACATCGGTTGGAAGTGCAGTGAGGATATCAGTCGGAAGTGCATCTAAGACACCAGACGGAAGAAGGTCGCTAAGAATAGCGCTAACTCCGGGGATATCTCCAAGAAGGTCCGTGGGCACAGCTCCGGGGGCGCCAGTGGGAAGACTGCCATTGAGAAGGTCTCCGATGACTGGAAGAGTAGGAACAGCGACGGCAGGAAGGGACAGTGCGCTGAGAAGGTCTCCAACAACGGGCACATCGCCCAATACATCGGTTGGGACCGGCAGAATGACAGGGATTCCTGTAGGAATCCCGCTGGCAAGTATATCTCCCACTTCAGTAGGAAGCGGAAAGACATTTGACAAGTTGCCAATAACCGGCAAGTTGTCTAGCACCTCGGTCGGCAGGGCCACAGAAGTCAAGATATTTGTTGGCAAATCTGTAGGGAGAGGCAATCCACTGAGTAAGTCTGTGGGAATGGGAAGGGCGTCGACGATGTTGGACACAACTGGAAGAGCAGTAGGTAGCACGGAAGCGATTGCGTCGACGGGGTTACTGAGAAGCTCGTCCAGAGCAGGGATTCCACCAGGGAGCTGAGGTCCAACGGCAGCGATCAGGTTCCTCACTTGGTCATTGACATCGTTCGCCGTGTTTTGGACATCTTCGGGGATGTAGTTTGCCAACCTTCGGATGACCGGGCAGAGATTGCAGGTGTCGATGAGACCGCCAAGATCCTGTCGCTTGTATACAAGTTTGTCGACGTTCTTGAAGGCCTTGAGCTCGAGTTTGGCCCCAGCTGGGACAGCGTTGACGCTCGGGACAATAACGGAAAGAATGGACAAGGCGTGGAACACCTTAAGCGTAGAACCCATGGTAATGAATGTGTGCCTGTCGGAGGCTTGCGATGCCGAGACATTGTCCTGCTCTTTCCATTATATACTGTAAGCCTGAACGCGAGGACAGCTCTGTTAGCGATCAACGATCTGAAGGTTAGCCAAGGTCGTTCCATTCCAAGCCCCGTTCGTAGGAATTCAAAGGGACCGCAGTAGAAGCGCCAATGAATCGGACCGGAGGCTTCTCCGATACATTCTCGAAGTCGTAACTTTACTCTTTACATCCCTTGCTGCCATCGGGCATCGAAAAGATGTAGCATCTAGCGATGAGTTCGTCTCACCTCCCGATCATGGCCAGCACGGTGACATCCCGCAATACGGGAAAAGCTATGCGCGAATGTCGCATTTGGAAAGGAATGGACAAATACAAATGAGGAACACATCACATTGGTGGAACTGGATGACAAAGTAGGCTTCGGCGAAGGCTGTGAGTACTGCCTGGTCGAACCGATGCGGGTGCCTGGATAACCATCCGGTCGGTGACTAGGTTAACTGTCATAATCCGAGGATCCTTTCACACGATTCTGGTCTCGAGTACTGGTGGTAGCCAGACCAATCAGTGTAAATGAGGTGTCGCATTTGTCCTGGGTTGACAAGGTGTTGTAGCATCAAACGTAGAATTCAATTAGCCGAATTGAAAGGACCAGAGCTGATGTGAAGTCCGAGCTGGTAGCCTCGGCCGACTGGTATAGTCCGCCAGAAGGGAGTCTCAAAATCTTGGTGGCATGATCGAGGCTTGATGCAAGTCGACCAGTCTGGAAATCGAAGAGTATGGCGATGATGCCAGAAATGACGCGATTCATGCTCATCGGTGTGATGCACTTGGAGGTGTGCATCCCAATCTTCTCTCGCATTCCGTTCTGCACGAAGGTTGTCCGATCTTGGGCGTCGCAACGTTGTCAACGCGCCGATGACGTGCATCGAAAATACGGAGGTGTACGTTGCCGCTGCGCGTGCCTTTCAAGATCCTGTGCCGACTGTTATGATCCACCTAGCACTCTGGATGGCGGTTCTACCAGCTCTGCGAGAGGTTGCTCGTTGAATTCCTGTACCCCACGTGGCTGCCTGTCAAAGTAACACATCCATACCTTCGGAACTTGGTCTCGACTCGTCTATGCGTTGCGATATCTATTGCCCGGAGGCGAACCTACCTCGTAACCCAGATTTCCGCTTCCGCCCGAGCGCAGACGTGAGAAGGGCACCTTGAACACAAGACTTACACCCATGACCATGAACTATAGTGGACCAAAGGTCACCGGCCGGTTCGCGCATCTGGCAATCCAGTGAGAGGCAGAGTATGGAGGCTCAAGGGCGGAGATGCATGCCATGGCCATCCTTGCGCAAGATACACAGAAAAACAGGTGCAAGTCCTTCTTCATCGCATTGGGAGCGACGTGCATGTCCTCCCTAGGCTAAGTGCTCATGTTTTGTGCGGATTTGCAATACACCGTTTGTGTTCGAGGGCTCCGGGCCCCGAACAATTTCTCCCTCGTGGCTCTGTTCATTCCAAGGATGCGCACATGTGTAGAATAGACAACATCTATAGTACTTTAGGCTGTGCCGCATCACTCCCCATCTTCGTCGTCGCTAGCTTTTGAAGCAGATAGCTGATGGCCATCAGTCTCATCCTCAGGATCCTCCGCGGTGTTTGCTTCAGCTCCGTATTGTGGGCGTGTGGCCTGGATGTCTTTCTTGGCGAGAACAGACTCCAGCAATGGTGCCGCGGCGAGAAGTGCATTATACTGTTCTATAGATAGTGATATTCCCTGAGGAGGATCAGTGACTCAGCAGCCGACAGTGCGGAAATTCGGTGTACCTTCTTGCCTGGCTTTAGTTCACCTCCATCGTTCGCCCAATACTCTCGAATACTGACTAGCGTCATGCCTTTGAATTCGCTGACTGTCACACGTCGTTTGCCACTATGATTGAGCTGGACCAGTCAGTCATGCAACTTTGACGGGCCCATGGAAACTTACTGCGACGAAAGCGTTATTGTCTTCATCAGTCTGCAACTTCGGAACAAAGGGCGTGTCGTCTTTGTCCTCGTCTTCGTCACCCTTTGCCTTCTTGCTCATATGAGGCGTGTCGTTGTCATCCTCAGGTGACCGTTTTTTGCTTGAACCTTTCTTGAAACCGCCACTACCGCCGCCTCGGAACCCGCCACGCTTGGAGGTTCCAGCCATATTGTCTGAAGGTTTTGACTGGGTTGTGTTGTGTTGTGGGGTTGAAAAGACAATTGATCTTTGGCACACGATGATGACGACGACGCGTCTGCTAGCGCGCTTTGTCGCGTCGCTCACGTGTGTTTAGATACCCACAGTCTAAGAGGCTGACATGTAATGCTGTGACAATAAATACAATGCATATTGTGATGATTGCAGTTCAGACAAATTAGGTGCTTTTAACCAGTACCTGTGCCTTGCACTCTACGACTGGGTATCAAGGATGGAAATACTGATGCATCTGCAAAGCTTCGCGATTGACTTTCAAATAGCCAACCTTCCATTCCCTGTCCAACCGTTCCAGACACCCCCGATCTCGTTTGCATAGTCTTCCGCAGACCTGCCACTCGCGTCTTTCAAACTCCTGATATCCACCTTGTCCTCTGTGAGTCCTCTCATTATACCCATGGCCGCTGCTTCCTGGAAGACCTCGGGCGGGAACTGCAAGAGATCCAGATTACTAGCCAAAAGTAAGAGCAGCCATGCAACTTCTCTGCTCTGGGCCTGAACAGCGGCATGCAAACCCGACTGCATCTCGCCAATAGGGTCCTGGTATCTCAACAGTCTATCGATGCCAACATCCTTGCCCGGTTGATCATCATCGGCCATTTCCTCATCCTCGTCGTCTTCGTCGTCTTCATCCACCTCGTCATCCTGTAACATCTCAATGATGGCCTTATAATCGCCCTCGCGGCAAAATTCGAGGAACGCGCGGCATTTTCGGTCTTCGGGATATGCCTTCAGGTAGCTCTCTTCGGTGAGCAAAGGAAGCAGATCAAGGTTCTCCTGTAGACCACCCTCGTTGGTGAGGTTGCAGAGAACTTGCTGCTCGCCTGTTTGTGAAACGGATGCAAGGTCCTTGCTGCAGTTGGGACATTCGGTTACATGATAGGCTTCTAGAAGACAGTCCCTATATGTGTCAGCCTAAGGTTCAAACGCCCATGTCAAAGTCTCTTACCAGTGGAAATGGCACCCACAATTCAGCTGCACGTCATCTGGAACAGTTTCCGGTTCCGCGGCTGGCGCTTTGCCAGAGGACGAGCCAGCCATTGCATACTGCTCCTCATCATCGCGCTCGATTTCGACCACCAAGGGCTTGTTGCATGCGACACAAAGGGACATATTGAAAAGTAACTGAAGGAGGCGAGAATTGTTTTGGTGATTTTGCGGGGTTGGAAATATTTACGGCTTATCTTATCTAATCGATAACGCAACGATCATCGTGAAGGACGAGGCGACCTCGTAGATCCATAGTCAAACACCCCCGAGTCAGAGAACTGCAACATTAGGGTTCACAAAGCTACTCAAACTAACTCTCTCTCTTAGTGCGTCTGTACGGATTGTCGTCTTTCGTCTGAATTTGTTCGGTCTTGCAGCAGGTACTATGGGATTTTAAGTCGAACCCACACGAACTATCAAATCGTTACGCATCTCAAGAAGCATCTTTCGACGTCGTGAAGACCAGTATCCCTTCGCACACACTCGGAACTCTCAACCATAGTAAGCCCGCATTAAAGCAAGCCCTTGTTGCTTTTTCCAGATCTGATCAAGATCTCCGTTTCAGCTTGATGTCATCCGACACTGTTGCCTCAGGAGGCGTCACAACTTACCGCATCTAATCAAAACTGACACAAAACTCAGCGAATTGGACGTCTTCGAAGCTCAGGAGCTTTCATCTGTGTTCCTGTCATACCAAGCGTGACAGCCTGTAAACAATACTCGGCGCGGCCAGGGCAATGGCGCTGAACGGTAGTACTGCTTCCGAGCAACGTTGTTCCTTTTTGCAAATGTAATTCGGTACAAAGAATCATGGCCTCGCATGATCGATGCGTTGGAGCGCATATCCACAGGCGAGTCGTGGTCGATCACTTGCAGACACGCAAACATTCAACTACACAAAAGTGTGAACCAGCTGGGCTGGACTGACTGTTCTTGAGACCTTCAATCTCCTACCAATTACATGAATTATCATGAGAACGCTAAACACAGCAAGGACAGTTTGGCGGTCACTTGCCTTGGTGTGCACGGTTGGGATAATAGCACTGAGCACATGGTGTAAGTCAAGGCTATCGACATCTCAACATTCTTACACTGATTTGCGCCCAGCTCTCATCATTCTTCAGGTCATAGACAGTCGTGGGTTTACGGTCCTTTCAAATCTTGAAAGCAGGCTCGGGGCCGCTACAGCATCATGGTCTCAATACATCACTGCAGCGGCACGAGGGACTGCATGGGCACAGGTTCTTGTCACTATTGTAAGTATAGTGCGCAAGTTCAACAAATCATCTAATCAGAACAGGGTTCAATAATGGCCGTCACAATTCTCTTGGTCATCATGTCGAACCGCTACTACTGGATCCGCATACCCCCAGCCGCCGTCGTTACTTTGGATTTCGCATCTACCATCTGCAGCACTGCGGTATTCGGCTGTGCTGTGACTCTTGCTCTGAGCCTCGATACATTCAATGCCCCTGCACTCCCGACGTTTGATTCCGCCGATCTGACGTTCTTCGCCCAGCTCAACCCACTGAGCAGGGCAATCACCATAATATCAGCTTTGGGGGGCTTCTTTCTCATCACAGCGTTCATGACAAGTCTGATCGACCTGCAGACGCGTCGCGCGCAAGCCAGAGATACTCGAGCCTTCGAGCCCACCGTCTCAGCCTTGGGCATGAGCCACGGATTCCACGCGCTACATCCCGAACGCAGAACAGCCCGTGAACAGATCCCGACAATGTACGATCCCTATAGAGCTTTTCGCCAAGGACAGGGAGCCTCGCATAGTACGGAGCAATTGCCATTTGCAGATGAGGCGGCTTGGATCAGTCGGAAGCAGACAAAGTCTAGATGGAGCGCGTCAACAACAAGTCCAAGGGGAATTGAGCGCGATATCATCAAGCTTCTAGACGTCAAGAAGGCGAGAAGAGCAGTGTCAGTCAGGCCTGCAAGACCAAAGAGTGGTGCCTGGGACGGGAGGGGTGCTGGGCACGTAATATAATATGTAGAACTGGACAAACGCTTCGTTTCAATGCTAATCTTTTGGCCTTGTCGGGCCTTAATTCCATAATGAAAATACCTCGCATCGCTGATGGGATATCTCTTCTCAATCATAGCAGTGACTGTGCTACCCTCTACTTACAACAACTCCAGACTCGCCTATTGTGTCTTCTTCAAGCTCTTCTCAGCTGGCGCACTGTACAGCCAGACGGCAACAAATGCCAACCATCCAGCAACTGTAACCCAAATCCCACCAATCCAAACCCATGCACCACTAATCTCCCAGCTCCTCGGCCACTCGTCGTGTGCAAAGTGCCTTACTGTAACCTGTCTCTTCTCATCGATGTTTGTGACAAAAGGTCGGCGGTAGTTGACGCGGAAGTTGAAGATGCCGTGCTGATCGGGCGTCTTGAAAGCAGCGCCGAAAACGGTAGCGTTTGCGGTTTGCGAGATGGGTGAGAGGTTTAGGCGGTGAAAGGGCGACAACATGCTGAACTCAAGCTGGACGTTGTCGTTCGCGTCAGGGACAAAAGGAACGAAACGGTCGTTGGACCACTCAGAGATCTCGACCTGGTATTGCTATGCACTTGTCAGCTTTCAGCCCAATCGTTCGGTGAAGCACAAACGTACGACGTCGCTCTTGATGCGGTAGATAGTAGGGTTGCTCTCCGGAGTGCTGGCGTTGAGCTTCTTGCTAGCACCATCATCCTGATAGTGGACCACCTTGCCAGCCTTGAGCACACCCGTCTCCTTGAAAGTCCAGGCCGACAGCTTCGCCGCGAAATCACGGTTGGCAGTGGTCACAGCCTTGTCGCCAAGCTTGGCCTTCTCAGCAAACCACTTGTTCTGCAGAAGCTCAGCTGATCCAACAACGGTCAAACGTGCGGAGTTGTGAGCTTGCATAGCAGAGACAATGCTCAGCTGCTGACCAACAGCGAACGGATCCTCCACAACCTCGGCCTCATCTTTCGAGTCGTAGCTGTACGCTGTGCTGGGTGCACGGAGAATGGGGGAGAGTAGGGGCGAATCGTTGCCGAGGACCTGTGCGACAGCGCGGGGAACGGCGATGTAACCCTCTCCGCCGAAGTAGTTCGTAACGCCCTTTCTCAGCGCGGCGGGGTATGGGAGCAGCAGAACATCGTGCTTCTCGGATGCGGATGCGGAGTCGTAGTTGAAGTGGTCAACTACCAACGAGCCCTTAGTGTTGGGAATGCTGATATCGAGCTCGAGGAGGAGGGACTGGATAGCGGTGGGGGTTGCTTGCTCGCTAGACAGCGCAACGAGGACGTTGCCATCCTTCTTAACGAATTCGAGAAGTGTGTTGGCGGTCAAAGCTGGGCCGAGGCCTTTCGACTTTGCAGGAAGCAAGAGGACGTGATCGTAGGTTCGTTCATCATGCTTGAAGAGAGCAACCTTGTCTCCCTTGGGCGAATCGACAGTAGTGTGGAAGCCACGAGCTGCAAACATGTGTTAGCAGTTTCCTCGCCATCCACAGCTTCAATTGACGATAACCAGAAGCTCCAGTCAAATAGCTCGAATAACATCTTGCAAGCTTACGCGGCCTGAGCTTCTCCAACCGCAACAGCACACATAGCTTTCGGAGAGTCTGCAGACACTGCCAGCGCCAGAAGATCCTGTTTCGGAACGCCTAGAGAGATGCACTTACCCGCCAGGTCCTCAAGAAACACGCTGTACTTCTCGCGCTCAGCCTGCTCTTCGAGGACTACCAGCAGTCTGTTCCCTGTGGAACTCGCCGCTCGCACCACAGCGACAATGGTCAAGACCAGAAAAGAAAGTAGCCACCTCATGATCATGAATTGGCGAAGTAGGACTTGACACTTTGGGCGTTCGTAGACAGCTACACGTAACGTATGCAATGCCAAGACATCGGCGCGGAACATCCCCACTGACCGAAGCTCTCCGAGCAACCTCACGTCCAGGCCCGCTGCGTCACGACTAGCATTCCGAGGCATTGAGGCCCTTGCACACACCGTACGCACTCTCTACTGCGCAGCGCAAACCCAAAGATCCAGTCTTGCTAACGCGACGCAGCAATTGTCCCAAGTGTACGCTCCTGTCGCCGCCCGCACGTTCACCAACCCAACGACGCTGATTACACAGCAGCAGCACCACCAACATGTCCGGCACGCCCCTTAACCCCCGCTTCTACTCGCAGCCACTGCGCTACCTCAAGTGGGCCTCAATCAACAAGCCTGCGTACTTCTACAGCATCGTCGTCGGATGCGTCGGTCCCATCTTGGTGGTCGCAGTTCCTCCGATTAGGAGATACTTGGGCGAGGAGCAAATCACCAAGATTCCCCTCACATACCCGATTCCCAAGGGTGATAGGCCAAGGCCGACCGGGTTCGATGACGAGTGAAAGGCATCTGGGATTGAGAGCAGGCAGGAATAAGGATGTGCTACAATTCTACTGAGAGAAGGCACGAGCAAGTATAAGCTAAAGAACACCACCGGGCCAGATACAAGATATTGTACAAAGACCATTTCATTTTATCACTACCGTGCCCTGCAGTATTTTGCACTACGGAAGCCTGCTGAAGTTCCATAAGATGCCTGCGCCGGAGCGACTTGGCTCAGCCGCAGTCCATAACCGAATTGCAGAGGTCGAGTCCGGAGGACTTCTTCGTTTGCAAAGCCGTCCATTGAAGCACCAAAACCAAATATGATGCCTACAAATCGTCGAGAAGCGCCAAACCAACACCCAAATACCCTGATGAGAACTCAGAGCGATTCGTACCGCATGCGTTTGTTCTGGCTCTCGTGCTGCGGCACCATCTCCTCCTCGTCATCGTATTCCACCTCATCTTGTCCCTCAGCACTCGGGCTCCTTTGATACCTCTTCGTGGTTTCTAGGTTCTGTCTCGCAATCTCGTTTCCACCCGGCTTGTACGCCCTCTTCGGAGGCGCCACTCGTGCCTCCCTATCCTCCTTCAACCAAGGATAGTCTTCTCTAGCAAACTCCGTACACGTCAGATACTTGACTGGGAATCGATTCACGTCGAGCTGGCTCTGGCTCCTCAATATCTTGCTGTCATCAACGACCTTCTTGATGCATTCCTTGATCTCGAAGAGGTGGTTTTCCAGCACGTTCATGCCCTTCTTGGTCACGGGAAAGCGTGTGTGAAACTGATTAATGACCGACTTATCCATGTATGCGTCGCCACCCGCGCCGAGCGCGGAATAGAGATCGTAGCCACAGTCTGACGCGTCGCGCCCGTGTCCCGTCACAAGTCGCTGAGAAACCCAGTGGCGGAAGAAGGTAAGCGCCATCCAGACCAGGATATCCTTTGCGTATGATTCGCGCTTGATAGGCAGATCTTCCGAAGGTAAACGCAAGGCTTGTGGATAGTGCGAAAGAATACCGAGCTCCAGGGCTTTGGCCTTGTCGGAAAGGGCTCGGTGGTACTTCTCGACCAGTGCACGCGACGTTGGCACCTCGCGGAGACGTTCGGTGATGTTGGCATTAGTCTTGAGGTTCTTCCAGTCACCCACGAGATGTATGATGCATTCCTTGAAGATCATCTCGCTGCGAATGCGGTTCGCCATCTCAATCCAGGCATACGGTACGCCCTGTATCGCACGGAACAGATCCTGGCCATGCTTGAAGAGGGCGACCTCAATCGGCTTAGAGATCAGGCCGGTACAACCAAGGTAATCCGAGATGTGGAGCAGTTGATAGCAGTCAGAGAGAGCAGCGCTCATATCCGCATCATCGATAGTGAGCTCCTTGTTATAGAAAGCGTACAGTATCGACTCATAGTTTTGGAAGGCTTGGTCAGCTAGAGGGACGCGTCCGTTCTCATTTACAACTATGCCTGTACGGCCATCTGCGCGCTCGCCCGTAGGGGTAAGCTCCTACAAATGGTCAGTCTCCAAGCTGCCCGAAGTCGCTGAGGCATTTCAAGCTCTGAAATTACTGACCACCAGATCAAGATAGCCGGCAGGGTTGCGCTCGTTGGGCAGCTCTGTCAGCTCAATCATCCAACGGATCTTTACGCCAGCGTTCTTTGCGCGGCTGCTCAACCTTGCCGCATTACGTTCGCACAGCATCTCAGCAAACAGCGTGGAGTTCCTCGCGAGCGTGCCAGAGTGGAACTTGTAGCGGCGCTTGTGGCCAAGTATGACTTCGACGTCTTCTGCTTGGTTCATGTTGGTGTGTCGAACGGTTGTTGGAGTGGTTGCGAGGCTTGTACTGTGCGATTCTTCGTATGTTAGGCACTGTTGCAGAGGGTAGGAAGCGCTTTTGGGAGGCGCTCCAAAATGATCAAGGGCGTTTGGTACGCTGTTGAGAGAGGGTGCGAAGGTACGTAGGTGTGCAAGGCCTCCTATTTTAGGCTGCAGCTAGTGCCAGAAGTGAAGGTATCATCGCGCTTTCGTACAGTGAAGGTGTCCTCGTTTACCAGATTGTAGCAGTAAAGTGGGCATACTCAAGCAGAGGTAGGAAGACTACTGTTTGACTTTCGCAAAGACAAGCTAGGAAACTCTGTAGCCACCCGCACGGTTTTGTGCTTCCGTTTGACAAACAAACAAGGATCATACAAAGACACGTGGTAAGCCTTTTACGAGCATTGCCTGATCGGCTCGAAGAGATTTTGTGAGATGCTTACTTCGTCAAAATACGTTACGCATGTATTAGCTACGAGTCGAGATATCTAGCTTGGTGGCTCGTTGATGGGCGTGCACTTCTCAAACTTAGAAAGTGCTGCATTGGACTATGCGGTGGACTCTGAGCTCCTCTTCCCATACCACGTCTTCTTGCTTTTTCCCTTTGCTTCTGTCCCTGTATCAAGTGCTCCTTTAAAACACAATCCAGGATGGAATATGTTTAACGACAGGACTGCTACTATAATTACTGCACCCTCGAGCCCAATAAAGTACCTTTGGGTCTTGATCAGGTGTCCATTCCATCCTTCACTCAGTTCTGCGACCCTGTACACACATCGTGTGAAGATACATAGCGTCGCAAAGGAAAGAGCGATAATAAACCCTTTGAACTGCCATGAATCGCGCAGCTTTGCGTGTCTAGGGTCCAACGCGTTCTGACCAAGTTTGCGTATGCGGCCTATAGTGCGAGTCGCAAAGTCGAGAGCCAGGACGATGAAAATAAACAACGTCAGGACCTGGAAGGCAAGTCCTGCGATCATGATGTTATTTCCGAGGGTTGGATTTTCGTTCTGATGAGTCTTCGCACTAGCAATGCCTCCACCAAGAGCTTGCAAAACCAGAGAGGCGATGTCGCATGGAATGAAGATACGCGGGTACGATAGTGGCTTGATTCGTGAGTTTTCGGTACCGAATGTGCTGACGATGCGAGAGAGGCAGAGATAGACACCAGCTGCAAGGAAGGCAGGCGCGATCGTGAGGCAGATAATCTGGATCAAGAATGGATTCTTTGGCCTGTTAGCCGTGACGTCCTTTTGGTACAGCATCACTGACGTACCTCAGTAAACCCGTCAAACCACGCGAGCACTCGACCGACGTAGCCGACTACCTCGAGTGCACATCCACACACCATAGCGATCGTAAACCCGAGCCATGCTTTGTTAAGGAATCCTTGACCTATGTACGCCAGAGTAGATAGCCCAAACAAAAGCAGGAACGCGAGATTCGCAACCAAAGATGGTCGGTATCCCCAATACGACATCTCGAGAGGACATGTATCGTAGCTACATAGGCTGCGAAACTCCTGAATCGCGCTGCGGTCGTCACGGGTAGCTAGCAGAGAAGCTTCAGCCATTGTTTCGTATGCGAATGATGCCATGTCGGGCAATATCGATATACTCTCTGGCTTCGACTGAGGGATCCGATCCTATGCGTTGTATGATCTGTGGGGGCGAGGCACAAGCGTTAGAGCCTTGAAATATGTGTTCTAGGAGAATGCCCAGATGGAAAAGAAGAGCAGAAACCAGAGGGTGAAATGAAGAAAGGACTTTTCGAACGTAACGCTACCACACCTACATACTTTGAAAGTCGGCCGAGTACAGAATCGGACTCTTTCAGGCCCCTAAACATACTCCTAGTTCCAAGCAGCGCCACGTTGATGGGCTCTTCAGTCTTGCGCTTCTGTAACCGAGATCTATTCTCGCCTCGCCCCGGTAAAAGCGGCAGAAATCGTGCTGTCATTGGCGCACTGATGAAAAGGTGAGGCCTAATCACGCCGTACCGACATGCGTCATGTCGGCAGACTGTGTTCGCGCGATACCTAGCCGCGGATTTGGCCATGAAAAGATCCATAACACGCATGCCACTGAGAAAAGCAATTTGGTCGACGAAGCTCTCGCGTATCGTTGTCGCCGCCGTCGTGCTGAGCGTGATCTATCTTTTTGACGGCGAAACCTGCGCCGCAGAAAGTGCAAGGCTTACAGGTACATATTGGCCCACGTTTGCGGTGTTTCGCTTCGAGCGAACATGTCGTAACGGAACAGCTAGAGGTTTCATGTTCCAATGGATTGTGTTGTTGCTAGATATCGTACCTCCTGGAATTCGCGATCGGCCAATATTTTGAGGTTGGCCGGAGCCTCGTTCCGGTGCGGCTCGACACAACTTTAAAACCCAGGAACGATGTTCAACTATCGACACCACCTTCACAGCTGCATTTCGTATGCCTCCTGAAAGAAATGAAACGATTGCTGCGAACCAGCTGGTATCTTGATAGAAGCGGACTGCGCTGCTCTGCACTCTCGTTGCTCCTCCTCCTCTTTACGTACCGTACCAACTGTGGATGCAGGCGTGCCTCAATTACGCGTCAAAGATCCAGAGCGCCAGCATAATATGAGCACCAACATGACACGACCCCAGAAGAGAACACCTGGTTCCTGAGGCTCAGGTGACTGCCTTTAGATGCGAAGGAAAACAGAGAGTACTGGCCTTTCCTTCTCGCTGTCACGGGCAGGGCAGACTTGCATCGAAAATGCAACTCAACTTCAACGGCGCCAACACTTGCGCAGCGGAGATCGTTTCCCCAGACTCCGATTTTCACCAGAAACTGACCAGCCATGTTAGTGGGGACTGTCAGCTACTCGTAAGTTTGTGGCGCTGGAAGCTGATGCGAGCTAGGTACGGTGCGAACCTGAGGGGTCAGCCCGAGCGGCTGGAAGAGCTACGAACTGTCCGCTTAAGCCATCCATCCTACCTCAACCACCATCATTTATCTCTTCGGGGCCATGTTGAGGTTGATCGAAGTTACACAGTCATAAGCACTGAACAGACCCGGGCTGCGGCCCCAAGAACACGTTAACACTCCGCCCTGCAAGCTACTACCATTACACAAGCAGGTGCAATTGAACGACGCCACACTAGGTAGCGCTCAGCCCCACAAATTTTCTAGCTTCCAGTCTTCCAGACGGCCCGTTCTAATCACCTAGTATCAGTAGTATGTATGTGAGGAGCCAAACCCAGGCCTACGACGTTGGATACTCTTGGACTTTCGGTGTTCGTTGGTCTCGACGCAGATTCGATAGCATCTGCATCTTTAGCGAACCATAGATGCAGGTACAGATATTTCCGCTGATGGTGCATGAGAATCATCGAATCGCTTGCGAGGTAATGATGACCCATTCAGCTTGAGCTGAGATGGATGTATGTAAGACTGACCCGAACATCAGCTTTGGCCCCCGCTCCGGAGTTGAACGCCTAGGTGGAAACGACACCATAGACCAATGAGAATAGTCTCAATAACTGCTGACATTCCGACCGGGCTATGGTATGCCTCTGAATACTTCGAGTGGCGGTCAGAATATCCGATGTACGATTCTACAGCCAGCCACAGACGGCCACTTGCTTATCAACACCAACAATATGTTCACAGCCCGGTTGCACGAACTAGGATCATGCAGAAGAGACAACGGTCCAGCCTCCAGGACTGGCAGCATGAGCCACATCCCGTGACCGATCAGGCCTGGACAGCGTCCTGCTCCATGGTGTAGCCTAATGCGAACCCCAGTCCCTTACGATCAGCTTGAGCTAGCGAGATGTCAGTAGTAGCCATGCACCTGACAGTTTGGACACATATTTAAACCGAGTGAGTTTGCTCGATTTATGACATGAAAACTACGTCTCCACTTGTAAATTTACAAAGAGACATTGCCCACAGTCTGTTCCATTACATTTCTGCCTGATCCAGAACATCTCACCATGAATCCTATTAAGGTAGAAGACCTCACTGGCATTCAAGGAGATATTCTCCTTAATGGATTCCCCAAGAAGGCCGAGATCTTCTGCTTTTTCACCATTAGAGCACCACAGGCATTTTGCCAGAACATCCAGGCAGTAGCTAACTCGAAGATTGCAACTGGCAAGGATATCAAAGATCTACGTGAGCAGATTAGCAAGCTCGCCAAAGGAAAGGTCATAGATGTAGCAAAGACTAACATCGCGTTTACTTCTGGGGGATTGACCAAGGTAAAGCTCCATGATTGGAAATATGCTAAGTGCATGCTGACAAGCACAGTTGAGCAATGTTCAATCGACACTACAGAAGGGCCTTAACGGCTTGAAGGACTCTGCGCCGTCATTCGTTGGAGGCATGCAGAATGAAAATGAGCGACAGGCGTTAGGAGATCCTGTATTCAGCAACTGGAATCTCAACCAGAATGGTGGTGGCCCGATCGATGGTGTCCTGCTCGTTGCTGGTATCAACATGGATACCGTGGAGAAGGAGCTAAAGAATGTACTAGGTCAGTTGAACGTTGGTGGTGAAGTTGTTGTGGAACTGTTCAGGGAAGTTGGAACTGAGAGAGAGGCACAACCAGGTCACGAACAGTAAGTCCAGTCGACATGTCCTCCGACGTGGCTAACACATATGCAAGCTTTGGCTTCAACGACGGTATCTCACACCCTCAAGTCTTTGGCATCAACGATTCATCCAGTATCAACTTCAAACTGGACGATGTTGTCCAGCCGAAAGACACAAGCAACTTCGTGGATCCAGGCGTTATCATAGTCGGCAGGCAAGGCGACAACGAGAGCAACCCTAAGCCTCAGTGGATGACAGACGGGAGTTTCCTGGTTTTCCGGAAGTTGGAACAACATGTGGGCAAGTGGAATGACTTCGTGGTCAACAAGTGGAGGGATGCAGGATCGAACGGCCCAGCTCAGTTTGGCGCCCAACTCATGGGCAGATGGCAAAGTGGTAAGTGAACCCGAACCAAGTCTCCACACTATCTGACGATCTGCTACAAGGTTGCCCTATTCAGATGCAGGACCAGAGAGACGATGCTTCTTTGGCCTTGAGGAACGACTTCGATTACGGTGGCATGACACAGCAGGGCAAGTGCCCCTTAGCAGGACATATTCGCAAGGCGCACATCCGTATTGGATTCAATACTACTCGCATAATGCGCAGAGGAATTCCTTACGGAAAGGATTTCAAGAATGGCGGACCAGATACTGGCCGTGGCCTTCTGTTTGCTTGCTACCAGTCGAATATCGAGAACGGTTACAGATTCATTCAAACTGCCTGGGCGAACCAGCCGGGCTTCCCTTCTCCAGGCGCTGGTCTCGACGTCACCATCGGCCAAGGGAAGGCAACAGATTCTCCAAGCCCATTTCAGATTGGCACGAAGTCAGTCAACATCAACCCAATCAACGACTTCGTCACAGCCAAGGGCGGAGAGTACTTCTTCGCGCCGTCCATGGCAGTGTTGAAAGCTGGTTTCAACATTGGCAACGTCCAGTCCCGACTTTGAGACACAAAGAACGATAGCGAACCGCAGGCGTTGTAGGAATGAACAATGAATAGTAGATACTCATACGAGACTTTGCTTCAACGAACAATCTGTGTCACTGTAGTGCGGACGTGCTCGGTACAAATCTCAAGGGCGTGCTTGACGTTGTGGTGTAGCATCGCATTCCCGGTCGCAGGAAGGGCGGGACGGTTCAGATCCTACCTAGGCATTCAAGGCTGCTGCATTATTATTGAGAGCATTCGTTGCATGTCTTTGGTTGCTCCTGAGCTGGATGGGGTCTCGTGAACGAAGCCGATAGAAACGCAACGAGGCTCTATTTGTCAGGCAGAAGATAGTCAGGAGGATGTACCGATCCCTTTTGACGCTAGTGCTGCAGCACGGCTAACACGTCGGGCGACATGCAAGTCACCGTTGTGCTCCGTCAACGTTCTTGTAGATGCAACTTGACGATAGACATATACATACCTGACCCACAGAACCTTCGTTGCTGATCTAGTTCTCCTGCTTGCGCGATAGCGTCGTAGTTTGGCGAGCTCTGAACCACAAGCACTTGAGTGGCTGATAGCCCATTTTCCTTGGCATCGTCGACAGCGCACTCGCCATCCTCGGATACCAACGCCTCCATCACATCTGACACTTCTCCTGGTCGAACGTGTGCATCGTTCCGGATCTGTTGATTGGAGGGCGTCCGGCGCATCCAGCTGGTATCAGGGATCGTACCTTGTTAGTCAGAAAGCCGCGGAGGAAGAGGGGCTCCGCCATCCGCTAACTGCCACCAGTGCTGTACCGATCACCGACCTCGTCTGACGCACAACGACCACTCGATATAGGTGCGTAACGCCCCTGAGCCACAGCACATCCGCAGCGCACCCAAGAAAGCGTCACCGCACATTTGGCAATCGCGGGGCACTGGCCCGTGAAGCCTCGGGTTATGGGAGCAGGAGGCTAATGGTGCATGAGCAGGTGCGACCGATAAAACTTTTTGGCATTGCTTGGAAGGGACGACGACAGGCCTATCTGGCTGAGATAGGCACAAAATACGACCTGCCAACATGGCAGCGGCGACAGCGGGTAAGTGTCGGAAGTCGCAGTAGACCCCACAGCGCCTCTCACATCTCAATATTCTGCACTCCTTCCCGCTCACCGTGTTTCGCTCTGGGCTCTTCCCTGCTCTTTGCACCTATCTGACAGCGCTTATTCCTCACACAGGTTACGAGTGGAACCGTTCCTCGCCGCTGCGCTCCTCGCCCGACACGTCCTCTTCTACGTACCCCGACCGGCCGATTCGCCCTCTACCAGCACGTTCCCTGCGTGCGAGACTGTCTCCAGAGCAGGCCGAGTCGATCGTGTTCCCCAATAACCCGCCCTCTACAGGGCCGCTGTTCAACTTCCCGTACACGTCCAGTGAGCGTGGCAATAGGGCTTTGAGGACGGGCGAGAACGACCACCATGCGTGCCACTGCGGCCATACTCATTCTGAAGTAGAGAGCGAAGAGGACGAGGACATGCGGAGAGGTCCACAGCCTTCGTCTCCAAGCTACCATTACAGCAGGAGTGCATCTGGGAGGTCTGCAGTCGCGGCGTCAAGCTATCACAAGCCAGGCTCTGCCGCATCTTCGGTTGATGGCTACGAGTCGTTCGAGAACACAAACAACAAGAAAAAGCGGAAGATTCCAAACATGGGCAACAACAGCTCGCATCACGCGACACTCTCAGCGGACGTGGCAAGCATGAGCATCGCAAACCACGAGAACGGCGAGGTCGATGATGGGACTGTACGCTATGGCTCAGCGCCGTCAACGCCGCAGCACAACAGCTCTGGGACGGGCATCGCAGGCGCAGGCAGAGGAAGATTTGGCCGATCTGGTTCAGGACGCTCAGAACGACGAGTGCTGGGAACTTCAACCAGCCTGGCCAACACCAAAGCAAGCAAACGTACGGTGGCACCTCGGGAAATTTGACTTTCAGTCCGTGCGCTAACTATTTATTCTAGGTCCTTCGGAGCAGAACGGCATCATCTCCACAGCCATTGCCAACGCACAAGCAACCCCGCCACCGCAGGGCAACGAGAACGTCAGTCTGCTGCATCAAGAGGCTGCGAAAAGTAGCGCAACCAAGACTCAATTCACCTTCACCTGTGGCTCTGACTCAGCAAACAAGATGGTCTGGCCCGGCCAGGAAAACGGGCCGTACCCTCAGCCCCCGGGCGCGTATCCCACCACGACCGCGCCTCCGCCGCCCCACCCTCAGACTGCGCGCGCTCGCCCTCCCGTTCGACCAGACGCCCCTGCTGTATCGACACAGGGTACCCAGACAAGCCCAAGCATGAATGGAGCACATCCTCCCGCAAATAGGGGTGCGCCGCCACCCAAGGGTGCGCAGCCTCCGCAGCAGGCGCCTCCACCCCGCAAGCCTAGACGCAGTGCCTCGAAGCTTTATGCATATGCTGCTCGCAAACGACGGACGCAACAGGAGTATGCGAACTTTCACAACCCTCCCAGCCAGCCCTGGATCTGCGAGTTCTGCGAATACGAAGACATCTTTGGACGTCCTCCCGAGGCCTTGATCCGGCAGTACGAGATGAAGGACAGGAAGGAGCGGCGTCGACTCGCCGAGAAGCGTCGGTTGCTGGAGAAGGCAAGGATGAAGGGACGGAAGGGCAAGAAGGCAAGCAAGAAAGCCCAGAACAACGCAAGCAACGCCCAACATCCTCAGAATCCTCCTGCCGGTGGTTATGACCGTCGCGATGACGGCTCGCTAGGTCCGGACGACGATTACGACGATGATTATGGCGACTACGACGATGGTGGGCCGTCGCAGGGTCACACGTGTTGTCATCATACTTGTCAACATTCGCAGCCGCCACCAAAGGTTCCTCCACTACCTCCTGGAGATTCGCGGCTGGGCATGCAGCCTATTAGCAATGGTGCCTAGCATCTGGACAAGACGGGGTGGGCCGTCTTTGTTCTTGCATTTTGTGTTTCAGTATTGTCTTTTTGCATTGCGTTCTTGGTTAAAACGGATGTGCATTCGATCTGATCTTGGACGTCTTCCCTCTTGAACAGCTGTTCAATATATTGGATACGACGATTGATGATCTAACAGCGACCGTTCTACCGCTTTTCGCATGTTCAGTTGTCTTAGCGTTCAGCATATGTGAGCATTTTCCAGCATCGTTTCCGGAGCTTTCTGCATAGTTGGATCTGACCCATCATTCTCACGGCCGATTCAGCACCACAACATACCTAATCGACTTTCTTTCGTCGTCTGTAACAATACTCCACTCAACAAACACTCAAACAAGGCCCTCACGCGAGATGGATGTTGCCCAATCTGCCAACTTTAGGCTACGCTGAGCTAGACTCGGAGCAGCCCGTCTGGACACAGCTACAGAGTTTACGTTACGCTAAGCCGCACTTGTTGCATTGTCAAATGACAGTGCTTCTCCTTGGGCAGATCGCTGCATCGGAGGTGGTGTCTTGATGGCGAGACTGCGGTAGTGTGTAACTTTACTCAATTCAATCAGCATGAGTCCGTCAAATCGTGTACCTACGGCAACCTTCTCGTAGATTATTCACGGGGTCAACGTCAGTAGGTACGTGAAGATTGGTCACGTTTGTGAAACCTCCGACAACGAAGTAATCAATCGACAAGGAACGTTTCCGCACTTCACAGTTCGCCCAATAGGGTTTCGAGGAACTCCGCGACCGCCTGTGCAGCCGCCTATGATGGCCCAATTCTGCCGGCAGCAACCCCACACTTGCGTGATGCCCGCTCAGTCCGCTCTCGTCAGCTCCGTGTAGTAGCGATCATCACAACGTGTCTTGTGGTTTAAGTTCTCTGTGCCTCAACCCTCTATAAACGTGATATCAACGCAAAATTACAGCCATCGCCTTCATAGGATACAACAATGGTCAAGGAAGAGATCCACAAATATGGTACCAATGATGGCTGGCATGGTGTGATTAGCGAGGGAGGAGAGTTTCCTGTTGAGAAAGACAGGTATCATCTGTATATTGGTACAAATTCCTTTAGACACATTCGTCTGCACACCGAAAAACTCATTTTGCAACACAGGCCTTTTCTGCCCCTTCGCTCACCGGGCCAATCTCGTCCGGCATATCAAGCATCTCCAGCCCTTCCTCCCAATCTCAATTGTCAAGCCCTATCCCAAGGGAGAGCCAGGATGGCGCTTTGACGAAACTTATCCAAATGCTACGCCAGATCACCTTTACAATAGCCGCTTCTTACACCAGATTTACTTTCGCGACGATCCAGCTTACAGTGGAAAGTACAGTGTTCCACTCCTGTGGGACAAGAAAGAGAAACGCGTTGTCAGCAGCGAGAGTATGGAATTGTTGAAGTGGCTGCCTCGAGCATTCGATAGTCTGATCGGAGACGAAAAGATTCGGAGCATTGACTTCTATCCTGAGCATTTGAGGGCCAAGATTGATGAAGTCACACCGTGGCTCACATCACTGATCTGCCACGGCGTTTACAAGGCCGGCTTCAACACCACCCAGGACGGGTACAATGAGCACGTCGTCCCTCTCTTTGCTGCATTGAACAAGCTGGAGAAGCTGGTGCACAGCAATGGAGGGCCGTACATCTTGGGTGACACACTGACGGAACTGGATCTCTTGGCGTATCCGACGGTAGTCAGATTTGATACGGTATATGCGCAACATTTCAAGACCAACTTGGGGACCATCAGGCATGATTACCCTGTTCTCAACAATTGGCTGAAGAATCTGTACCACAACATTGAGGGCTTCAAGGAGTCGACGGACTTCCAGCACATCAAGGAAAATGTAAGTGGCTTAGAGGAATAATTGTTGGAGTCTGTACTGATCTGTTCATTAGTACACGAAGAGCCACCCGGATATCAATCCGTTAGCGATCACGCCTTTGGGACCTTATCCGGAAGTTGAGGAAGGATATCGGGCAGACTGGGCTCAACTCAAGCCAGGAGAAGTGAGACATCCATTAGTCATTGAGGCGGCAAGCAAGTTGTAAGGAACTTAGATTGATGACACTGGTAGAGAATACGTGCTGCCCGATCCAGACAAACAACAATCAGCTACAGCATGCCTTCCAACAAGATGGACTGATCATTTGCAGCACTTGAGTTCCTCACATACAGTACCACAAGGCACTCCGCACTTCTCCATGCTCGTTCTAGTGGTCATCGCAGATGCAACTTCAGTTGCTTCATCATCGGCGACCGCTCTCTGCCTGGGGAGCTCCGGCTGCAGCGTTACAGAATGAATTCCATATGCATGCAAGCACTCAGTGATGACCTTTGCCTTCTTCATGAAGCTCTCCACATCCGGGTCGCTGACAACAACATGCGCACTCGCAACCGCCTTCCTCTGATCCAGTCGCCACACGTGCAACTCATGTACACTCAGCACACCTGGAATGCTCTCCAAGTCGTGCTTGACGTCTTCAATCTTAACGTGCAGAGGTGCAGACTGCAGTAGGATTTTGCCAGAGCGTTTGGTCAGCGGGATCGCGGAGATCAGTATCATGATTGCGATCCACATCGACACTGCTGGATCAGCGTAGAAGCGGGAGGGCGAGTGTGTGAGCCAGATTATGAGCGCGGCGATGATCACGCCGATGTTGTTGATTGCGTCGCCGAGGATATGGATGAGCACCCCTAAGATACCTAGGTCCATGCCGTGCTTGGAAGGTGCGAGGGAGAGGTGGAGATGCTCGAGGTGATGATCAGCTACGGAACGTGTGCTATGAGCAGAGGCAGCCGGGAGGCTCTCGACGTCTCCATGAACGTGGGAAGAGTGCTCGTGTTCGTGACTGTGACCGTGACTATGTCCATGTCCGTCGCCGTGGTCGTGTTCGTGGAGGAAGGCCGCACTGATGAGATTCAAAGCAAGACCGATGCATCCTACTATCAGCACCAACTTTGGATTTTCGACGTGCTGAAGAGATACGAAGCGTTCGATGGACTGTAGGGCTATGCTCAGACCCAGCGCGAGGAGGAAGGCGCCATTGAAGAAGGCACCTAGAAGCTGTGCACGGGTCCAGCCAAATGTAAGATCTTGCGGGGATTCTTTGCGCTCTGTCACTTGAACTGCCACCAGAGCGACTATGAAGCCGATGAGATCGTTGAGCTAGGAACATGTGAGCACCATGAGTTGTCTGCTGCTGCTATGCAGACTTACATAATGGAAAGCATCTGCTACAAGTGCAATCGAATGGGTGTAGAAGCCAACCGAGATTTCAGCAATGAAGAAGCAAAACGATATGGCAATGACAGCCCTGAGTCGCGTTTTGCGTGAGACGTGACCCATGTCGGCGATGGAGTGCGAAGTGCAGATGATCGAGCGGTGACAGGCAATAACAAGATTAGGGGATTAAGAATAGAGAGACATTCAAGGTACAATGAGAACCGTGATGTCAGGAGTACAAACAAGTAGAATGTCGCACAGTATATAGTAGCGAGATCGGTGACCCATCGATAACATATCGTTTGCTGGCTGAGACGTGACCTTGTCGCGCCTGCTACCAGGGCTTACATTGTAGGCGTCAGCCTATGTAACGGCGAATGCGTTTCCGATCCGACAACGATGGCATGACGATATAGCGAATCAAAGTAGCAGATTGTACGAGCGGAATGCTTCATGTCAAGTAAGAATTGAGCAAACATCTTCACCTAAGGGTCCATATCGCGGCTGCCTAACTAAATAAGGGTAGCGTCACATCCGGCGCTCCACCCTATCAAACGGCCAGAACGTGGACCCCTCGCGCCGCCTCAAAAAGTCTCACCGTGTCTGTCGTCCTTCACGCTCCAAGAAAACTTCACAAATCACGCACCACGCACTCACACACATTCTCACAATCACCGACTAACCCTCAAACACTAACAACATGGGCAACGGAGCGAAGTACAGCGCCCTATGACAGAGAAAGAGGCGCCATACTAACGACACTGTAGAGCACAGCAGAAGCGCGACCGCAAGGGCGATAGCGGTCCCAAGGAGGCCAAGTCGCAGCTGAAATCCGTACGACGCCCATATCTCGCCTCTCACCTATACAAGACTACTGTTTCGAGCACAAACTGATCATAAGCAGAACTCCGCAGCCCAGACCGTCAAGTGCAAGACTTGCTTCCAGACCTTCCAGAGTACCACAAACCGCAAGCTTCTCACCGAGCACGCCGCAAACAAGCACAGCAAGCAGTTCGTTGACTGCTTCGAGGCCGAAGACGGTGTTGCGAAATAAGCACAAACGGTGGTGGCCTCAAGCGGTGCACATCTACGAGCGACATGTAAGGCGTTGGCGATGCGAGAGTGGGAGATACCATTAGAGAAAAGCGAGGAGTTGAAAGCGAAGAGTCGGCAGTTTATGATTCTTGGGCGTAGGGTGTATGGGTTAGACCTTGAATAAATTCGTCAAAGTCACACATGTTCTCAGGAGACCCTGCGACTAGAGGAAGGTGGTCCCTGTAAACCCACATGGTCTGATCATGGCACTGCGTGTGACAAGGCTACGCTGCCTGGTTTTGTGAACAATTTGTCCAATGCTGACTGTGGCACCGACACGTTTATAGTCTGCTCCTTGGCAGATATCTCAAAAAGGTGTGATCGAGTGGTAAATGCGAGCAAATGTCTGGGCACGGCAAATACTGCGTTCACCAGTTTCTCGCTCGCACACGGTCTCTTCTCAGCAACTGCATAGACGGTCCGATTGCGGACGCAGCTCGGCTTCGACCGAACCCCACTCTCAGCCCCACAACTATCGTGCGTGCAGATTCTGTTGCGCGAGCACGGGGACGACGTACGCGATAAGAGGTTCTGAAGGTGGAGGTCGTCGAAAATAAGAATATAGATGTTGAATGCGTCAAGACCTTCATCAAAACCAATCCAGTCGCTTTAGCTCACTTGGGAGAGCGCCAGACTGAAGTTGTCAGTCACTAAATCTGGAGGTACTGTGTTCGATCCACAGAAGCGACAATAGCTTCCGTGCCCGGCGAGTCTGGGATCACGAAAACATTCTTTTTGCTCTCGGGTGCGACTCCTCCATAGTGGAGCAGTTGGGCTATGATGCAGCTGTAAGTCCGCACGATCATTTTTTTAAGTGATATTGTCTTGTCGTTTCAACACAAGTTCTACTGTCGTTTTCTCAACACGTATCCCGTATCCCGCAATGTGGCATCCCAAGTTTTATCGTATCTAGGTAGGGGGTAACGCGGCGAAGGAACATTGGACCACAGTGATACCTATGCAAGGGGTATGGTTGAAGGAACGATGCAGATGCGAGCTGCTGGCTGATATCAGTTCACTGTTCTGGTTGCATGCGCAGTCGGTGTCTTGAGAGCTGATGTGATCATGAGTGTGAAACGATGTATTGGTAGTGGTAAGTCAATGGGTCAAGAGACGATGCTATCCGACTCGTCTTACGAATAAAAATATAGTATTCAGGTATCTCTGTGCATTACTCCTCAAAGTGGCTAATGAATTTCGGACTCGAGCTATCACTGTCTCGACTTGATGATATCCGCCGCCTTCTCGCCGATGCCATACATGGTCGCTTGCAAGTGGCATGATGGGATGATCGGGATAATCGACGCATCTATGACCGATAGCCTGCGCGTTCCGTACACTAGCAGCTTCTCGTTCACACACCCACCTGCGGACTCCGGCATCATCGGGCACGACCCGGAAGGATGCGCGAGTGTAGGGGAGAGCGCACCCTGCGCCAACAGTGCGTCGTAGATCTCTGTGTCGGTCTTGTATTGCGCGCCGGGCACCGTCTCGCTAATCTTGAAACGGCTGAGAATTGGGGACGCGAGAACGGTACGGTAGTAGCGTGTGCTGATGCCGAGAATCGTGCGATCCACGGGGTTGACGAAAGCGTTGTGAAGCACGAGAGCAGGGCCGTTGGGATTGGCGGGATTGATAGAGACGGTGCCGCGAGACAGCGGCTTCTCGACACCGACCAGGCCGAAGGAGGCGTCAGCGGGAACAGGGAATTCAGCAACTGCTGCATCGCGTCGCTTGAAGATATCGGTGATCACCTTGCGCTGGGCGGCGAAGCCACGGAGGAGCTTCTTGTTGTTCTTGTAAAGCGCCGGGAGGTACTGTTCGTCTTGTTGACCGCCGATGCTCTTGACAATGCTGTTGACGTTGTCGCTGCTGGTCATATCAGGGAGGGAGATGAACGCAAGAGCATTGCCGCGAGCATTGGTGTAGGGCCCGGTCTTCTTCGTCTCGTACTCCGCCCACGCAGATGCATTGAAGGTAGCGTTGGTGTTAAGCGAGTTTGGGTTTGGGAAGGTCGTGGTGGTAGTGTTGAACATAACTGTGGCCCAGGGATGATCTTGGAAATTGGATCCCACAGCGTCAAGCTCAACCCTGACTTTGATTCCAGCAGCTTTGAGAATACCTTCGGGGCCAACTCCGCTCAATTGCAGTAGCTTTGGGGTCTGGATAGAGCCTGCAGCAAGAATTACTTCCTTCGTGGCAGTGACAGTTGAGACCTTGCCGGTGGCATCAACGAACTCGATGCCCTTCGCAGTTGGCTTATCTTTTGAATCAAAGATGATTTTCTGGGCGGTCGCTCCAGTGAGAATCTTCAAGTTTGTACGCGCCTGAATAGGATCGTAGTATGCGTATCGTGCATGAGCTCTGCGTCCGGTGGTCGCATCCATTGTGTTTGGGTACCATGATGGTCCGTACGACTCGCCGTTGTTACCGTCTTTAGGCACGTGGACTCCAGTTGCTTTCCAGGCTTTCCAGTAGTCCTTGAGATCTGCGTATTGATTGCTGGTGACAGAAACCTTTAGAGGCCCCTTACCGTATGTTGAGGGGTCCCATGTAATGTTGAAGTCCTTGACGACATCGGGTGTTGCAGGCTGATATGTGGTGCCCTTCTTGAAGTAGGGCTCTAGGCCTCTCCACCCCCAGCCAGGGTTACCCAATGCTTCCCAAGCATCATAGTCTGCGGCGCTGCCACGATCGTAGACCATGCCTAGCTACAGTCAATACAAGACTACAATATTATTCGTCGCACCAGGCTTACCATTGATCACAGATCCACCACCCAGAACCTTAGCGACGATGACCGGGTAACTGTTGTTGCCAAGTCCGGGCTCTGCACTGGAGTTGATACCGTCCCACATAAGACCGTTCGCGGCTGTGAGGTCATTGGCCTTGTATGGGATCTTTGTCGCATCGGTATCAACATTGTTTCCGGCCTCAATCACGAGTACAGATCCTACAAGATGTTGTTAGCAAGGCATGTCTAGCCACTGCAGTCTTTCTGCTTACTGCTCTTGTCTTCCGAAAGGCGATTAGCCACGATCAGACCAGTTATACCTCCTCCAACGATGACATAATCGTACTGCTGAGTCGGGGCGCCAAGTGCTGGAATAACAAAAACGCTGAGGAGCTGGACGGCTACTGCCAAACGAGAGAACACAGCCATTTTAGCGACCAATCTATGCACTGTAAAAGCGAGGTAGACGAGATGCGGTACCGGTAGATTAAGCGTACGGCATTATCATCTTATATGAGTGGCACGTCGGACGGCAGTTGTCAGTCCCGCATAAGAGTCGCCCCCCAAGCAATAGCGATAATCAGGCCCATAATCACCAAAAGTAGACAGAGGCGAGTAGTTGCCTATTGATCTCCGGTCAGTGAACACGGCAGAGTGATCCCTGAATCCATCATCGCTCTCGCACCCGAGAATCAGGAAGCTGCTTGGACCGGCTGCTGGCGGTAGTACGTATTGTGGGATGATTATGTGATAACGAGGACCGGGCACGATTCCAAGTGAACGACCGGGCCCGGGGCTCTATTCGGCAATGTTGCCGTGGTCGGGCCTACATGCCGGACAAACACATGGCAGATGATCGGGAGCCCTGTGCGAGACGAACATAGATCTCGAGGCCTAGAAGCTCAAAAACTGTCAAAGCTGCTTCATGTTAACCTTCATTGCCAAGCATGCATTGTAGCAAGCCATCGGCTGTTCTCGGACAAGCACTTCTACATTCAACCTGCGGTGTTGACGGAGAGCACGGGCTCGTACGATACGAGGCAACGATTGGAGTTAGCGATGTAGCTTGGAGTGGAAGATGAGGTCTCCAAAGGCGGGATGTAGTAGTGTAAGGGGAATGCTGCTGCTTCCTCCGGAAATTTGAGACTATACGGTACACCGGTGGCGTACCGATGGTGCAGCCGAGCCGCTGTCAGCCAATTGTGATTGTACGCTTGTACCGCTGATCTCCCCGGAATCCGTTAGCGGGCCCCGTTAGTGCGCAAGTAGTCTACAGTGCGTCAGGTCTTGCTGGATTACGTGCACATACTGACCGCCAAAGTGGGCTCTAAATCTTTCCATGGTTGTAATTAACAACGCTCCGAGCTGTATTTAGCTGTTATCATGAGACCCTGAAAGATACAGAAGGGCAGTAGAACTGCACTGCATCCATGAAGATGAAGATCACGCATCGAATGTCTGTAGCGACTCAGAACTGGAACCGGACGCGGCACGGCACGAGAGCGTCTGGCTTGCCATTAGCTGCTTGGGCTACGTATTCGAAACCAGCCTGTGTATCGGTTCAGCGAGTCGTGAAGCTGCGGCCCAAGGCTGAAGTCACCCACGCGAGAGGACGCGAATGAAAATGCTCCGGAGCGTGATCCCCGACTTCAGGGTCAGCATCCTTCACGGATCCTCCTCGGTGAAGTCTGACTAGCAGAAGGCAGGACCTACATACTGCCAACCCAAAAACAAATTCTCAACTTGTCAAGGCCCTCCACGTGGAAGAGAGTATCTCTGGCAATGATCTACTTTTCGTTCAGTTCCAGCCTCCGGGGCTGTAAGATCGCTGCCTGGGTCGTTTCTTTCATTGTTTGTGTTGTACTCTGCATTGTAGGTGATGGAGATGACCTGGGGAGTGCCGAAAATGCCGCACACAAAATTGTTGGTTTCATGTGGCGTGTAAATCATTGTTAACTCTGACATTTATGATCTTGCCTTTCTCAACATAGATAAGCTTCGTCTGCAGTAGCGTTACATACGGAGACTTCTGTCCAGTCGGAACACGTGTTGATGAAAAAACCGGCGGGTTTATAGATACAGTAAGTATGTTCAGGATAGGCTGTTGACGCGGATGTGTCTGTGCAACGGTAACTTATTCGAGAAGCACAGCTAAAACTGCTCCGAACAATTTTAGTCTAATCACAGCTGTTTGATACAGGCAAGTACGCGGAATCTCAAAGGAACCGATCATATCAACTCTAAATAGGGATAGTGCCACATTAGCGACGACCTACTGTTCTGGAACGGAAGCAGGGATGAGCCGAGGGCAATGTGGGAAGGGTTCTATACGAGACGCAGGAGCGCTGGTTTTAGGCAGGGCACAGAGATTGTATCGACTCGCTTGAACGGCTCTACTCTCCGTACGCGTCCAATACCTTGTTGCACCAATCTGCTTAGATGCTACTTGTTTCCTGCTTTGCGAGATGTTGTGAGAGGGGCCTTAATTTCGTATCACTTTTCACATACCTCTGCTGCCACCGATCGCTCTCTCATTTCGACGAACCTTGGAGGAGTTGGGTACTCCTACCGTAACGGTTCACCAACATGTCCGACGCGACGGCACCAGAATGGCCCAACCACCGTCTGAAAGTGATAGTGCCTATGTGGTCATTATTAACCATCAGCACAGCCTTCCTGGTCTGGAGAGTTGTGTACGGATTGAAATGTCGGCGGAGATTCATGGTTTGCGATTATCTATTGATTATAGCTGGTGTAAGATTTCATCCCTCACGCACGACGGTTAAAGCTTCGCACATTTCAATAAGATGCTAAGCATATACAACAGCTTCTCAACATTACGGCAACATCGTTGACTCAGGTCGTCGTTCACTTTGGGCTCGGACGACACATACTGGATCCTTCTGTGCTTCCGAACATCCTTCACTTTAGCTATTATCTTTGGATCACCCAGATCGTCAACGTCATCGCAGTCGCATTCCTGAAATGGTCCATTTGCGCTTGGCTCTTAGTATTGAATTTCTCCAGAGTGTACCAGGTTATCATCTGGATGTCGATCCTCATGGTAACGGCTCTGAACTTCCTGGCGCCTGTCTTGACGTTCCTTGGTTGCGTGCCTCTTGAAAAGAATTGGAACTTTGGATTCCAAGGCCCGTTCAAATGCTGGGCAGTAGGTGGATTGAAGCTGTCGTACACGCAGGGTGTGAGTAACATTGTTACCGATCTTGTTTACATGGCCGCGCCGTTGATCTATCTGACGAACGTACAATTGTCACGAAGGACGCAGTGGGGAATTCGTGTTGTCTTCCTGCTCAGTATTCCGTAAGTGAAATCGTCGATCCTACAAGATGCCTTGTGAACGTCCATTTGCTGACATTTGAGAAAGAGCTACCATCTGTTCCATCTTCAAGACTGTCGAACTCCGTACAATTTTCACGACACAAGATCCTACATGGGATGGTGTGGCTTTGACAGTCTGGTCTCAAGCCGAGCTTTCGCTGGGCATTTTGATCGCCTCACTACCACCATTACGCAAGGCCCTAACAAAGGTCTTCCAGCAAATCTTGCCCTCTACTGTCACCAACAGTCGCAAAACACCACTCTACGGCCAAAGTCACAGCGCAAGTGGAAACGTCATCATGGACAACCTTCGATCGAGCAAAGCCTACCATAGCCGTGTACAGGGAGAGTCCGTGTTAGGCGCCGATGACGACAGTGATCGCGCTATCCTGGAAGAAGCGGAACATGGAGGAGCAGGCATTATGAAGAGCATGACAGTGACGGTCCAAGGCTCTGTTGCCGAGCCTGAGAGACCAGGCCCGATAGTTCGGTAGAGCAGCGAGAAAGGATACAAGTAACGCCAGCGCAGAAGGCGCTTATTTGAAACGGGCGTCACGTTGACATTGTAATCTGCCCAAATGATCTAGATCTTGTAGTAATGAACCCGCATGACATCTGAGTACTGGTGTTCATATTATCATCGCCACCGCTCGGCTCACCGCCTGTGCTTGCCCCACCCCCACCATTCTGCCGTATCTATTGTCACGAGAAATGAACTTTTTTGAACACTACACCAAATTATCAACGATTCATTGGTTCAAAGCCTGGAGACTTCAGTACAAAGACCAGACAAAGATCTTAGTTGTTTCGCGTTCAATCTCGCCTTCCAATATGGCGGCTACAGAAGAGACTGCACAGTCGCAACAAAAAGAGATCCAGGTGCCACAGATCCCTGAAGAACGGACAGATGAAGTCGCCGAGGAGAACGACGACGATATCGACGACTTGTTCGACTCGGACGACGAATATGCTCCCGAGCTGGTTGAATCTAGTAATTCGGCCGATTTCACCAAAACCTACAACCGTCAGCGCAAGCTGAACGATCCCTCGATACCCACCGACCACAAGCCTAAAGCCAACACACAGAAGCCTTCTGCAAACACGAATCTCTCCCTCGACGACCAAGTGGCATCGTTGTCCAAACATGCTGGCAAAATCCGTCTCGATAGTCGCTTCAGTGGCGCCACAGGTGGTAGCGCAAGAGATAAGGACAAAGCAGACCGTGCTACGACCGAGCAGGTGCTTGACAGGAGAACGCAGATGATTCTCTTGCAACTCATAAATCGAGATACATTCAGTGAGCTGCATGGCGTCATCTCTACCGGCAAGGAGGCCAACGTGTACCACGCCATCAAAGAGTCAGCCGAGGACGGCGAACAGACACATCTTGCCGTCAAGGTCTACAAGACTTCTATTCTAGTTTTCAAGGACAGGGCTAAGTATGTTGAGGGCGAATTCCGCTTCCGTCAAGGATACAGCAAAAGCAACAATCGGGCCATGGTGAAGCTTTGGGCCGACAAGGAGCGTCGCAACCTTGCACGTATCCATGAAGCCGGTATACCTTCGCCAGAACCAGTCGCACTTCGCACACACGTACTTGTCATGGGGATGGTGGGCGACCGCAAAGGAAAACCTGCACCACGGCTCAAGGATGTGCGCTTCGATGGCTTAACAAGCGAGGAAGAAGATGCCAAATGGACAGATCTGTACGTTGAGATGCTGGCATACATGCGCATCCTGTACCACACATGCCGACTGGTGCATGCCGATCTCAGTGAATACAATGTTCTCTTCCACCAAGGACGACAATGGATGATCGATGTCTCCCAAGCTGTGGAGCACGATCACCCACGTTCTCTAGAATTCCTGCGCATGGATGTCAAGAATGTGTCTGACTTCTATCGATCAAGAAACGTGGAGGTACTGAGCGAGCGCAAAGCGTTTGCGTTCATCACTGGCGAGGTAGGTGAGAAGGACGTCAAAGCCATTGAGACTATCTCGACAAAGGCTCGAGAGGTGATGAAGCGTGAGCCACAAACAGAGGAAGAGAAGAAAAGGGAAGAGGAGAATGATGACGTCTTCCGCAACCAATACATTCCCCAGACTCTCGAACAAGTTTACGACATCGAGCGCGATGCTGCACTTGTCAATGCTGGAGAGGCGTCGTCGTTACCATACCAGGACCTGCTCGCATCTAAAGTCACTACCGGTGCCAAATCGGGGGTTGATGCTGAAGATGATGAGTCTGGAGAGGGAGGCGTGGAATTGGAGTCTTCAGACGAGTCGGACGGCAGCGAGGTCGATCAAAGCATATTCGAAAAAGGCCCATCGCGTGGCAAGAAGAACATGGATAAAGACGAGAAGACGGCGCACAAGAAAGCCATCAAGGCTGAAAAAGCAGAGAAGAGGAAAGACAAGATGCCGAAGCATCTCAAAAAGAAGTTGGTCACCTCAAGCTCGCGGCGAAAGTAAGACTGAATCGCGGATGTTTCACATACTCCCCGCCTATGTTCATGTCACAAGACTTGACAATAGCCAAAAGCCCAAATCTTTCACATTACATCAACGTATCGTATGCTGTCAAAGGTTGTTTGACAGATGCATACAACCGATGGTCCTTGATTGACCCCACTGCTACGTCTCAGGTGCACGACTTCGGGACTTCCACAACAGTCACCTTGCACGCATGTATGTGAAAGTGACTCGAGGCATTCTGAGGCAAATCACGGCCGAGCGGAAGGCAGAACAATGCCAACAACTGCCAACGTGTATGACGACTATCCATCGTTACGTGTCAGTCCGTGGTGGATTGTGTCGGTTCGTGCGAATAACCACGAGTGGTACGTACTCCCTGCAGTGCCGTTCAGATATAGTTCAATACATTTTTGGATTTTCACTTCCTCTTATACTGTGTCCGCACTACTGACCGGACAATCGGGTGCACAGCACAGTCTTGCAAAACATTCACTTCCTTGATGCTGCATAACCCAATCATTTCGCAACACCATTGCCTTCCGTCCAACATATTCAAGTGATACGGATTGAAGGAAAGACAGATATGCCATGCATTTATTCCTTGTACTTGTAATAGCGGCAGTAAGGTTTCATCGCACACCTCATCTAGTTATACAGTAAACCAAATTGCTCAAATCATCTTCAGTTCGAACCCTTTCACTGTGACATGTCCACCTAAAGCCTTTGTGGCGAAATTGAACACACCAAATCGATATCCAGTAAAAAATTGCCAGGTATTGGTCATTTTAAACGGCTCACCCAGTTGTGTAAAAGACACTCCATCTAGACTGTACCAGAAGGTGGTTGTTCTGATAGCAACAGAATTGGAGAACGCTGGTGTGATGTCGGGTTCGATACGCAGCCAGACCTCGGTCGTATCCGCCGTGAGTGTCGGGCCGGTCGCAGCAACAGTACCATTCGACACCGTTACCCAACCGTCTCCAAGGTCGAGCTTGTCGACCATGACAAGCGAAGAAGTGTTGCCAGATCTGTGGACGCCGATGTAGGCGGCGATGTCGCGGAATAGAACTGCACCCGTACGATCTCCATCCTTCAATCCACTAATGTCGATCCTGAATGTACCAGCGGACTTTGGCCCGGGTATGCGTCGAGTCAGTGTATTACGTGCGGCAAACAAGTCGTCCGTAACAGTGGCTGTCTGCAGTTGCAATCCACTATCGAAAGACCATGCACTATCATCTGGGTTATGATTCCATTCCCACTCTTCACTCAACGATGGCCCTTCAAATGAATCGAGCCCAGTCGTTACCGCAACCGTCTTGTTGGTGAGGACCGGAATGGGATAGGTCTTTCCCCACTCGTTATTCACGCGAACCACCTCTGGCCAACCATCTTCCGTCCAGGTCAGAGGAGCAACAACAGGGATTCGACCTCCAGGATAGGCGTCCAGGAAGGCAACGTAGTACCATTGACCGTCTTTGGTGCTGACAATGCCGCCTTGGTGAGCGTTACCGGCATTGGAAAGCGGTCCTTCGATACTGTCGACCAGAATACGACGTTCGTACGGGCCCCAGACGTTGTCGGATTTGAGAACATACTCATCGTCTGCAGGCTTGGTCACAAAGATGTAATAGGTCCCGTTGATCTTGTACATGCGCGACCCTTCAATGTATACCTGATCCGGGCTTGTATACACTGCCTCGGTTTTGACCTCTGCCGTTCCGTCCGCATTGAGTTGTGCAACATTGATGGTGGTCTTACCGTACGCCATGTACATGGTATCGTCATCATCAATCAGCAACCCGTTGTCGTAGTAGCATCGCGGCAAAGTGCCTCGAGAGGTCCAATTCCACTCTGCAACCTCGCCATTGTTTGCTGCCGCATTCGTACCGCTCGAGGTCCATACATAAGTAGGCCCATCCCCGATACAACCCATCCAATAGAAAGTATCAGTCGACTCTCGATATTGAAGAGTACTAGCCCATACGCCTTTCACGTAGGACCTGTTCGTGGCATTGTTCAGATCGTACGCAGGGCCAAAGTTCAATCTCGGTATGCTGTGAGAAACTGGCGCCCAATTGACCAGATCGTAACTCTTGAGAACTGGCGCACCTGGTGAGAAGGCAAACGTGGAGGAAGAGTAGTAAAACACGTCACCGACGCGGAAGACGTCGAGGTCTGGGTAATCTTGCCAGATGACCGGGTTGTCAAACGTCCTCACATCTGCTCTGGCCGTGTTAAGGGGACTGCCTGAGACAGAAGCTGTCAACAGGCTTAGGCCGGCCCAAATTGCTGTTCGCGTGATCGAGCGCATTTTGTTTGTTCGTTCTGCATCTTCTGCAACCTGCACATGGGCGACATATTATTGAAGCCAACATAGGTACAACCCATGTCAATCACGGGCACTGGACGCCGTTCCTGCATCGCATGGACGCCCGAGTTCATATGGGTAACCCGGGGTTGATCGACGTTGTCCATGGAAACCAATGCGTCCGGCTCGATCTGATTGGCGCAGCAATAGACAAGTTTGTCCGGCCGGGCGAGTGGGAGGGGGGGACTTGGCGTTTCGACATACTTCATGACGATGTTCGGCAAGTCTCCGTGCCAGCCATGCGCACTTGCCGATGGCCTTTGACACGGTTAATGACTTGAGAAGAGATGACCGTTGATTGTGTGGCTGGCAGCTGGCCCGTGCCCGTCCCCCGCCATTTCGGAAAATCGGCGTCTCGGCGACCCGTTAGTACTTCGATGCTCCGTCAGCCACGACAGACTCGATGTGGACGGGGAAAGGCGCATTGTCTACTCGGTCCAATCGTCAAAACCAGTACGGATCAAGGATCCAACTTTCGTACTGAAAGCACAATTTCACTTTATACGAATGGAGGCTCTGAGGATTGCAATTAGTCGATCGCATCGCTGAACCGAGATCTCGTGATGGCGCTTAACATTGGACCACATGAGGGACATCGGACACGTCATCTATGCGCATCGTCGACTCAAAGCTGATTGTTGAGAATGCAAAAAGTGATCGAGTATGACTGCAGCGTACCAACGCTGCAGTCATACTCGATCAGGTACGGATGGGTGAATGTACCTACTCATCCCTGTAGTGCTTACGAGAGCAGTTGAAAATGCAACAGCATGTACAGGCACCAGAGTATCTGATGACGTCCGTCTTAGGCGATTAGAAATCGTCTGCCACCTTAGAAGACCGGCCTCACTACAACAATCAACCCATAAAACACCATATCAGCGCTGGCTTGCGGAAGGTTGATTCAATCCATACCAACTGTGATCATTACGAATAAGGCCATTACCATCTGCAATGGATAGCTTTGAAGAGTTTCTGGACCATGCGACTGGCAAGGCATCCAACATCATTCCCGGCGCAGTAGTGGCGGTGGTGGATCAACACGGTGCGTTGTTTTGTGCGTCTTAATGTCTGACCGTTACTGAACTAGACAGGAAATTATGTCTATAAGAAAGTGTCCGGCACAAACGGCATTCTCGAGGATGCTCAGCCTCTCGAATTTGACCAAACGTTCTACGTTGCGTCTTGCACGAAGCTCATAGCGTCCATTGCAGCACTACAACTAGTGGAGAAGGAACTCATCACTCTGGATGAGCCATTGGACCAACTACTATCCGAGCTCTCATCTCAGCCTATTGTTTCGCAGACCGGCGACGGCAACCTTAAGTACGACCAAGCCACCAAGTCCATCACCTTGCGAGATCTCGTTACACATTCCAGTGGCGCAACCTACGACTGGATTGATCCTACCATGCACGGGTGGCGCGCTTCTCGAGGAGAGGTGCCGTCATTAGTCCTAGATGGCGATGTCCTCAAAGGACACACCTATCCTCGAAGATACGAGTCGGGCAGCAGCTGGAACTACAGCGGTGGTCTCGACTGGACTAGCCTGCTAACAGAGCGACTTACTGGTCTGGATTTCGAAGAGTATGTCGAGGAGAAGATAGCGAAACCTCTTGGTATCACGACATTCACGTGGCACCTGTTGCGCAAACCAAATGTTGCTGAAAAGCTTGCGCGCATGTCCACGCGTCAAGAGAACGGGATTCTGGCGGACGGCCCGAATCCGTTTGCACCTGAGCCCGTAAAGGAGGCTGGTGGCATTGGGTTATACGCTAATGTACATGATTATACGAGAGTATTGGCGGATCTGTTGAAAGACGCACCAAAGCTTTTGACCAAATCGTCGGTCGATCAGATGTTTGCACCACAACTAGCGCCTGGTAGTTCAGCTATCCGCACTCTAAGAGCGAATGGAAGCATGTACCAGTGCGCTCTTGATGACAGCGTGGAGGGGGTCGTAGCTAATTATGGGCTTGGTGGGTTACTGATGGAAGAAGACGTGAAAAGGGACAACTATTTCAGACCTGCAGGGACATTGTCGTGGTCTGGACTGCCGAACTTGTCATGGGGTATCAACCGGGAACGTGGGCTGGCGACCTTCTTTGCTACGCAAGTATTACCTTGGGCGGACCGCAAGACCTGGGATGTGGTCGCCAGATTTGAGACCGCGGTCTGGACTAACCTTTCGGCGTAAATCAATGATGGGATGGAAGAATCATGGACATGCAAATGAACAATGTATTCTGCTCACCTATACGTGTACCGCATGTCACCAGATCAGTATTACATACATAGTCACAGCTGCTGAATCATGATCTTAGATCAAAACAGGCTAGTTTCAATCAATCATAGTAGTTCGTACACGAAGGTGTGCTACACAAGAATAAGTGCCTTCCATTGGTGGGGTGCAGCCGACATGGGCCGGGGCGTGATACTTATAGGATCCGCCCAATTGTGACCCGCGATCGACATACCCTTGTCCTCAATAAGCTTGCCTCGGCGAGGCTTATTTGGCTCGATTACTTCCACACAGAAATGCGAAGCAATATACTGATGTACTAGACCCGGTGCTTCGCTCCGCGCTCAGTCGACTTCTAGTACTTAGTCGGCCATCTGCCGATTCCACCCCGCACTCATCACCTTCGATTTAGATCTTCAACGCGCCTAAGATACTCTTCAAGGTAAGCTCTCCGCTGGTACGAGATGGATTGTCGTAGACTCCGAAATTTGACACGGTCAATGGCCGATGGAGAATCTGGGGCCTCGTTCTTGGGTTCTAGTTGCTGTTACGACTGCGCAGCCATAGGTTCCCGGGGGCCTGGATCACCTGCTCTCGCAGTGTTGCGAATCCCCACGGGGTAAATGTGAGGCCTCTGACGTTTGCCGCAAGTGCTATAAAAGGGCGTTAGATGCCCACTCTAAGCACATGCAACCAGCGAACTTCATGCAAACAAGTCGAACGTCAACCCATTAAGACCTTTTCTCCAGCTCTTACATCATGTCTTCACGCTCGGTCTACACACGCTCGAGCGTGCTTGCTCTTAGCCTGGCCGCCGCGGGCTCCATTGTTTCCGCTGCGCCTTGTGATATCTATGCCTCTGGAAATACACCCTGCATCGCCGCACACAGCACGACACGCGCTTTGTACAGTGCCTACACTGGGGCACTTTACCAGGTCAAGCGCGGTTCCGACAACACCACGGTTGACATCGCACCGAAATCCAAAGGTGGCGTCGCCAATGCTGCCGCCCAAGATACCTTCTGCTCCGGAACAACTTGCCTCATTACCATTGTCTACGACCAGTCTGGCCGCGAGAACCACCTTACTCAAGCCCCCCCTGGAGGATTCAATGGCCCAGAATCAAACGGCTACGACAACCTTGCCGGCGCAATTGGCGCACCTGTGACGTTGAACGGACAAAAGGCGTATGGTGTTTTTGTTTCGCCTGGAACAGGATATCGCAATAACAGGGTGAGCGGCTCTGCCGTCAGAGATGAGCCAGAGGGCATGTACGCGGTCCTTGATGGTACTCACTACAACGGAGCTTGCTGCTTTGACTATGGCAACGCCGAAACCAACAACCTCGATACTGGCGATGGCCACATGGAGGCAATATACTATGGTGATAATACAATCTGGGGCAGCGGTGCCGGAAGTGGCCCCTGGATCATGGCCGATCTTGAAAATGGACTGTTTTCGGGTCAGGGTGCAAAGCAGAACACCGCGGACCCATCGATCACTTACCGTTTCGTCACTGCAATCGTCAAAGGCAAGCCAGGCACATGGGCAATTCGCGGCGGCAATGGCGCGTCCGGTGCGTTGTCAACCTTCTACAGCGGCGCACGTCCAAGTGGCTCTGGATATAATCCTATGAGCAAAGAGGGTGCTATCATTCTTGGAATTGGTGGCGATAATAGCAACGGGGCCCAAGGTACTTTTTATGAGGGAGTGATGACCACTGGCTACCCCAGCGACGCCACAGAAAATTCCGTACAAGCAGATATCGTAGCCGCCAAGTACGCCACTACCTCTCTCGTCAGTGGGCCTGCATATACTGTTGGTGGTTCCGTGTCATTCAAGGCCACTACACCCGGATACACAGACCGCTATCTCGCACACACAGGAGCCACCGTGAATACACAAGTCATTTCATCTTCCAGCAGTACCGCCCTGAAGCAAGCTGCGAGCTGGACTATCCGCACTGGCCTTGGTAACAGCGGCTGCTATTCGTTTGAGTCGAAGGACACCGCAGGCAGCTACATTCGACACTACAACTTCGCGCTTCAGGTAGCTGCCAATGACGGCTCCAAGGCCTTCAAGGAAGACGCCACCTTCTGCCCACAGTCTGGACTTGCTGGTACCGGTTCATCGCTTCGAGCTTGGGGATATCCAACTCGCTGGATCCGCCATTATGCCAACGTTGGATACATCGCAAGCAATGGTGGCGTTCATGAGTTCGACGCTGCCAACTCGTTCAACAACGATGCGACTTGGGCGACCAGCACTGGCTTAGCTTAGATCTTCGCCTACTCACAAGTGACTGCGATGACGGCCAGAGACGTGCTGCGGACGCGCCGGGTTAGCTTCGAATGTTGGAAGACGTTGTGAATGAAAGCTTCTGAGGTGATCTTAGCTTCCGTGTTAGGCAAGTTTTGGCGTCTTGGCACGATCCATTATTTAGCAATCAATTGAATCCTCATGCTCCTTCCATCGGTCAACATCACAGAATGCTCTCCATGACCGGCGCACGGGCAAGAACCTCGGTACATGTATAATTTCATCACGTGTTGTTGTGACTGTGGTCCACAGTACACACCGTACTTTACCCGATCGATGACAGTCTCGATTTGTAAACAGGTCGAAACGCTGGCGCTTCCACGCGTCGGTCTCCATGCCAGCACCGCACTTGACGATAGTTAATTTCCTAAGTCTCAAGAAAGAAGGTGTTAAGCAATACGGACGATCGGCATACCCCAGAGTTTTGTTCAGGCTGGTTCGGTGTTTTCTCCGAGGCGCTTTCCCCGCATCGGCCAAACATCATCGCGAGAGCAGCACAGCACCAAGAGCTCCACTCTGTGCTTTCCGGCCATAGCCTCGCGATGACCTCACACGACTTCTTGGCACTACTTCCTGTCCTCGCATGCTCGTGACGACCCCGTAAGGTAAGTCTTGAGATGACTTGGCGGAAGTCAGTAGCAAGGTATAATAAGTGTAGGAAGCAGAACGAAGATGATGGCCACCTTCAGGCCCGAGATATTCGCCTTCGCTCAATATGCGCCCCCAAAGCTCACTTCTCACGCTCGCGGCGATGACAGCAGTCTCGATTGCTTCGCCGCTCAATGTCCGCCAAGCGGATGAAAAAGTTGGGTACCTGTTTGCCAACTTTCCTGTCGGCGATGAGCAAGTCTACATGCACTTATCCGATGGCAACAACGCTCTATCTTATCGCCAGCTGTCCTACGATGGTACTCCTGAGACCGCGCGGATTCTGGAAAGCACCGTAGGAACGAAAGGTGTACGCGATCACTTCATTATTGCCAAGCCAGACAACAGCAAATATTGGCTTCATGCCACTGATTTGAAGGTCAATGCGCTCGGTGGAGACTTCATCAACGCGACTCGCTTTGGCAGCAGAAGCATTGTCATCTGGGAGTCCACGGATCTCGCAAACTGGAGCGAACCTAGACTCTCTGCACCGATAGCCAACGTCTCCGCTGGCAATGTTTGGGCTCCCGAATCATATTGGGACTCTACCCGTGAAGAGTTCATCATAATCTTTTCGTCGCGTTACTGGGACCCTGCGGACGTTGACCGCAGAGGGCGCTCCCCACCGAACCAGCTCATGTACGCGACGACCAAGGATTTCGAAAACTTCTCCGAGGAACAGGTATACTTCAGCCCAGGATACCCAGTCATCGATTGCTCGCTTTTGCACGTACCTGAACAGGGCGAGAATGTCTGGTACCGCTGGGTAAAGAGTGAGGTTGACTACAGAATCTGGCAACAGCGCTCTTCGACTGGTATTCTGGGCACATGGACCAACGTTGGCAATGCGCCTGACGGTACAAGGGTGACGTTTGCGAGCCAATACTCCAACAACGAAGGTCAACTGGCATTCCGCGACAACGTCGACCCAGGACTATTCCATCTTTGGATCGACCAAAGCTCAACAGAGACATACATACCTGCGCAATCACGTACCCTTGATGACATGAGTGCATGGGAACTGTCCGACACAACAAACTTCACCTCGACCACAAAACATGGCTGGGTTTTGCCGCTCAACCAGCAGCAGTACAGCGCGATTGAGGCCAAGTACAAGTTTATCTGAGCGTTTGATGAGTGCAAAGTGAAATCGACTTTTACAACAATCTGTAGACTAAAAAAGTTTAATGACCATACACTACACTTTACGATTTATTGCCCGTCGTTCGTTCTTGTTCACGATATCGTTGTGACCACACAGTATTAAGACTCCAGCCATAGACTCGCCCTTCCCCAACCCGGCTCAACAATACTGTCATTCTCATAGAAAAGCCCAGTGAATGGCTCCGAATCCTTGCCTATACCCCCATCTCTATTGCCACCAGGTCCCAAATCGCCAATCGCAAGCCTAGTGGGAACATACGCGCCCTGTTCTGGCGTCTTCGGTGGTGTTCCGTCTGCTTCATTGCCCATCACGGTGTCCGTCCAGCCTGGACAGCCGCAATTCACCAACACGTGGGGATACTGCTGAGCCAGCACAATTGTGAGAGCATTTATGAGTGCTTTGCTGACTTTGTAGCTGCGAGCTCCAGTGCCCCACCCAGCCTGCGCTTGGGCGTCTGAGCCACGACGCACGGCGCTCAAGTATGCCTCAGCAATAGCATCAAGTGAGTCGAGGGTTTTTGCTTCGCGGAATAAATTCTGCGGATCTGGGCCGTAGTTTTGAAGTCGATTGTGACCGCTGGTCACGTTGACAATGCGCGCGCCGGGTCGAATGTTCGGCTGGGCTAGAAACGCTCTACACATGTCTCTTGTCCCTCCATAGTTAGTGCGGACGGTCTGAGCAGCTAAATCTGTTGTCTCGTGACGATGGTGAGATACGGCGCCATTGTTGACAAGGATATCGACCGCGCCGTGCTCTTCCAGCACTGCTTTGAAGAAGGTTCCGATCGATGCTTGATCCGTGATGTCCAGTTTCCGATACAGCACAATATTTGGGGCGACGGACTCGATATTACTGTTGAACCCAGCTCGTGATGTTGCGTAGATTGCCAGTGGTTGCTTGCAATGTTCTCTGGCCAGCAGTTGCACGATGCCCTTGCCGATGCCACGGTTAGAACCGGTAACGACGATGATTCGATAATTGGACATGTAGAAAAAAGTAGTGGTAATGCTTCTGAACTTGTACAGTCGCGATCTGAAGATGATGTTTGGCATAAGTACAATGCCGCATAATCGGAGTGGTGAGCCCTTCCGAGTGGCAAGGGCGGTGCACAACATCAGCACCGCCCTTTGGCTCAACATAATAACATCCTTTTCGTTTGATCGGTACATGCAGAATGCCGACGCACAACCCTGATTTTGATACCTGTCCCGTCGCATCTGGAAGGGTTAGAGGCATCATCATCATCACAACAACTGAAGCGTTGTTGTCTGACTGCTTTGGACATCCTGCGCTGCACTGCTATTGAAGTAACAGCTTATGTCAGGTGATCGGGGTCAACGAAAGTACATGTACATTGCTAGGTATGATTAGGAACATATTTGGCAGAGCTCCGCACCTCCTGCCCACTAAGCTCAACAGGCTCAACAGGTGGAGCCTCAACCTCAACAGCCTCCCTTTTATACAGTACCTTACCACCTTCGAGTTCATTTTGCTGGTAGCCGTGCAGCTCGTTGCAATGGGTCATGCTGCTTTGTGTTTCAGCAGCTTGCGACTCGCATTTCTTCTTTCTTACTACCCAGAACACCACTCCTATCAGGACAGCTATCCCAAGAACGCCACCGACGACTCCGCCAACAATAGCTCCAGTATGAGACTTGGGCACTAATTCCGGTGGTGAAGAGGATCGTGCGGCTGCCGGATCGCACATGTCGATGCTGTAGTAGTGATAAGTAGTGTTGTAGCAAGCAATGAGCTGGCCCAATGCTTGACTGTCCGGAGATGCAGAGCACGGATCATTGGTGGTATCGTTACTGTAGATGGTAACTCCATGATAGTCAGCTGCCTTATTTGGGGACGCGTGGTAGTTCTGTACGCTCACCTGAACAACCAGGGTCTAGGCTGACAATTTGAAAACTGCCATATGGACCACTTCGTCGAAGATCGGTGCATGTGCCGTCAGGATAACCATTCGGGCCAGTTAGACTCTTGAAAGAGACCTGGCAGTCAGTGTCTGAAAACGTGGATATGATGCTAGCCAAGAGAGCAGTGCGCAACAGGGCACAAGTGAGCAACAGGTTGAGCCTCATAGTAACGATCGCGTGCTAACAGAGAGGAGACAGGGGCTTAGTAAAGGCGGACGGGCAAGGAGGAAAAGATGTGCGCGAAGTAAGACTGAAGTGCTTGCGATAGAAACACGTCACATGCTGATTATGATAGGCGAGTCATACCGTGCAACCTCAGCTCGCACCAAGCATAAGTGTCATTTCCAATAGCATCTCTGCCCGCCAACGAAGTCAAGCGATCCCTCGCGAAAGGTGAACCCATATATCTTGGCGAATTCGGCTCTTGGGGGCCGAAAGGGATTACTCACGTGGCGTCTCTCACGAAGTAGGCCTGAATTTGCGCATTTGCTAACACAGGCTCCCATTCTTTCGAACATTACTGACAGGATAAACGTGAAGACACTGTTAACTCACTTGCGCTTCAAAACCTTAAGCGGTGCAGCTGCCAAAGGCTGAGACCGCTCAACTCAGCCGGTGACGCAGCCAAGAAGACCCCACGCTGCGGATACCAGTGATGTGAGCTTTGTAGGCTAATCTTTAGCGAGCGACAGTCGCATTGCTTCGTAAAGAATCCTGATTGGTCTTCGTACGCTTACTTCGTGGCCTTCGTGATAGCGACGCTCCAAATCCATCCTCGGCTACGTATGTAGGCTGAAAGGCGATTGATACGTCATAGCAAGCACAGGCGAGGTAATCAGAGCATCTCACTGCATTGTGGGTAAGCAAAGAGATTAGCGGACTTAAGAGCCCAGCTTTCCGATCCCGTTTTGTTCGTGAGAGGCTGCGCAAAGATGAAGAGATGCAGGCAAACATCGTGGCTCGGAGGCGTCATTCGAAGTGGGGCACTGCGCCCTGCGAACAGCAAGAGAGGAGCCATTTTCCGATACCGGCACGCCCCGATCATGAACTCTCCTCAACCTCCATGCTGCTGAAAATGACAACAAACACAAAGCCTAACGTCCTATTGTTTGGTGCCGGCGGCGTTGGAACCGTCTATCTTTGGTTGCTGTCCAAAACCTCAACAACGACTGCCGTCTGCCGCTCCAACTACGACGTTGCAAAGAGCAATGGATTCATTATCAACTCCTCAATTTTCGGCCAGGGCATTCATTTCAAACCGAACATTGTACGGAGCTGCGAAGAGGCAGTAACGGTGGATCCAACCCCATTCGACTACATCGTAGTGTGCAGCAAAGCCATTCCTGGGACGGTACCCAAGTGGATTGCTCCTGTCGTTACACCAGGACATACTGTCATTGTGCTCCTTCAGAACGGAATTGGCATAGAAGAAGAGTACCGAAACGCCTTCCCAGATAATCCAATTGTCAGCACCGTGCTATATTTCCCGGCAACCCAGCGACCAGCAGGCGTCATCAAACACGGCGAAATCGAAAGACTTGAGATTGGTGCCTATCCTTCCTCTGCGCCGGATCATCATGCCAAATCGTTTGCGCACCTCATCCAGTCATCTGGAGCAACTGCAGTTTTGCACGAAGATATCCAGCTCATCAGATGGGCGAAGTTGCTTATCAACGCATCATGGAACCCCATATGCGCACTCGCATTTAGCAAAGATACTGATGTTCTCGAAAGTTATGAAGGAGCCCCTTCTGTTATCGAAGCTGTCATGATGGAGATTCGCGAGATCGCAATGGCACATGGGTATAACATCACCACGGAGAAGGTCTTGTTTGAGCTGGGTCGAGCCAAGGCGCGGATAGCGATTCACGCGGGAATCGAGCCGAGTATGCTGCAAGATGTACAGACCGGCCGACGAATAGAGGTCGAAGCCATACTGGGAAACCCTGTCAGAATGGCCAAGTTGAAAGGTGTCAGATGTGACAGACTGGAGCTTTTGTACATGCTCGCAAAAACACTAGACTTGCACATAGGCAAAGCGCTCAGTGCATGAGATTAGGGGACTGGTGTTCCCTTCTCTGCTATCGACCTTTGTTCACTTGGTAATCGACTACTCTAACAGGCCGTTCATTTTCAAGTCACTTGCTCTTCATATCTCCGTTGATAGCGGTTTACGCCTGTCACGATGCAGTGCCCCACTGTTTCCTTTACTTTTACCACAACTTTCACTCCCAACGTACCAAGTCGCATATCGCTCCCACCACCCGTGCACTCACACCAGAAAACTTTCGACTACCTCCACAGTAAGCTCATATATTCTCACAACTACCTCATCTATGACCACTTCACGCAAAACTACCTCATCCTCTACACGACCACTTAGGTACCTTCATCGTCATCAACCGCTGATTATGCACCCCACCACTACTTGACCCGCTTCTTATCCATCACACACCAGCACTCGGACTTTCTCCAAGAAAGAGGAAGATGGAAAGCTCGATAACGAGGATATCGTGAGGTACGGCTCTATGCGATGGTACCGTATACCAGACTTTGAACAGGAGAAGCCAAGCAGGAAAGAAATTCCTATTGCTGAGACACCAGATGATGGTATGTATAGCGCTAACACTGTTACTAGTTCTGAGGGGGTCGATCCACCCTCCGTTTTGAAAGAATGTGAAGGACATACGACTGTAGCTTCTAAAATGCTGGATGATCCGGAAGGCAACGGTCTGTCCAAAGACAGCTTCATCAACATTGAAGATCTGGCTTGTTCTCTTTCTGCGCTTACCCTAAGTCTCGCGGTTTGAGATAACAGTTGTCATTGACGACCGCGCTCATTCCCTTTCCGGGATCTCTCTGGGGGCCTCGAAACTTGGCATAAATGTTCGCTCCATGAACGTTGGCCAGATTAACATGAACCAGATGGAAACAGGTGCCGAAATCACCTTTGAGGAGCAAATGGAAGGCATGTTTTGGGGATTTCTCCCAAGTCGAGTCTCAACTAAATCATCGCAGCCATGATCATGCGTATGATGGAACAGTCTACATTTTGGTGAGTGTTCAAACAAGCCCGATCACCAATATATCGAATGGTGTTTATGAGAATTTATTGCGTCTCGGATTCCGAATGTATATCAGGCGAGTGATGAGGCTTTACCCCAACTTAAGCATACTCTCGAAGTCCCCGAAACCCGACGCGATGCCATATTCGGCTATTTACAACAGTGACACCCATATACCTCATCATCGGCCGCGATCCAGACCCTCGCGTTGCATTAAGTACTTCGCAAGTCCTGGTCATCTGTATTACAGCAGTGCGACACCGGAAGTATGCTCTCAGTCCCACCGCCCGCTTTCCAGCTCCTCATCTTTCTCCGAGCGATCTCCGCCAGCCCGCTCCCCCAACACCACCAGCAAGCGAAACGCAGCACAACACACCAGAACATCGGTAGTGGATTTGCGATAGCAATATGCACCGTAATTCTCGCCTGCTTCTTCTACTTCCTCGGCATGCGCCATGAGTGCACAAAGTCGTGGTTTAACAAGCGCAAAGCGTACAACGAATCAACACCCGCACGTGAAACTGGGAAGATCACCGAGGAACGGGGACATAAGAGGCAAATCAGTTATCCGCTTGCAGTGGTGTCATCGGCGCCGATCAAACCTTATGATGAGCCAGTGGAGGCGCCAACAGCGAGCCTCCGATACTATGAGCTGCCGATCAAAGAAATCCACGAGATGGGTCTCCCGAGCCCCAAGAAGCAACCGCGAGCAAGTTGGCTCTCGTTCGATCGCAAACCTTGGTGGATGAAGTATCCGGAGAGCAATGGGCAACGTCGGAGTGCGCGAACAAGTGGCAGTAAGAGCATGCGAAGCTGGTTTAAGAGCGGTGAAAACTTGGATGTAACACACGATAAAGACCATGTCTCGTCGTGTCATACGACTGAGACCGTGCACGGAGAAGAGCGCAGTGCAGATCTGATTCAAAGTGAGAGGAAAAGCAATAGAAGTTCTCTGATGGATTGGAGTGGCTTGGACTACGTACGCAGAATCTACATGGAACGCAAAAGCAGAGTCGGGCTGTGATGTCGTTCAGGTGCCTACTACTCTAACTAAAAAACCACTATACACAAATTGGTACCCGCCCGCACACACCACCTGCATGATTTGTAGGATCAACAGTGGTGTAAAATCAGAACTACCGATGACTAGACTGTGATACCATCTGGGTTGGACATGTCGAAAGAATCGGAGAGGCGACGGAGCTTCAACGGCTGCGGCATCTCAATGACTGCCGGCGAGTACAAAGGATCAAGGTCCTCGCTAGTTCCCAGTTAGCACACTACAACGGGTGACTAGGATGACCGCAGCGACATACATATGCAACAGCTCGCTTTCGCTGCCCTGATCAGGTTCCTTCTTCCTACCACCCATATCGAACGCGAAGTAATCAGGATTCTCCTTGAAAGGGTTGCTAATCTCAGGTGTGACCATGTCGATGACTGCCGGGGTTGGTGGGATGGTAGTCAAGATAGTATGCGGGTGGTCGCCAAAGTTAGGTATCTTTGTCGGGCACGCAGCGCTGATACTTGCGCGGAAACCCCTCGAGTTCGGGTCCGGCAGCGGCAGATTGCCGTTACTGTTCATGCTCCCGCGTGCTGACTTGGACGGCGGCGGTCCATACGGGCTGCTCACACTAAAGGCACGTTTAATGATGCTGAACGCAGAGGCAGTCGACGAGTTGCGGCTACGTGTGCTTGCTGCACCGCCTTGGTCTTGGCTACTGGCAGACGAGACGCTGAGATTACGGTTTTTGATGGGTGCAGCGGGTTGAGATGCCGTGGTCATTAGACTGAAGATGCCACGAAGTGCAGAAATAGCGGCATCCACGGACGACTGGATGCTGCTCCATGAATACTCCAGGCTGATGAAGTCGTCGAGGCGGTCTTCAAGACTGTTCATTTCGTTCAAACATACGCAGACTGCGTCAGCCATGATCGTGGCGCCAGTGATCCAGGCGTTTGCTACCGCATCTTGACAATGCGCTGGCTGGGCTTGGATGAGGTTAATGGCAGAGTTTGTTGTTTTGTCGATAGCATGATCGGCCATATCGCGTTGCTGGCAGATGTCTACTCGCAACAAGGACTTCCGACTGGCCAGCGAGTCTTCTCCGGAGTGCATGTTATTCTTGGCGTTGTCATAAATAGCTTTGAATGCATCTTGATGGACGTAGGCGATACCCGCGTTGAGATTGTCAAGTGTCGAGAGGACGCCGTCTGCGTTGTCGCCAAGTGTTTGGTTGAGAAGAGCAACATGGTCCGTACCTTCAATCAAAGCGTGAGCTTGTAGCGATTTGAAAAAGCTGAAGTCGCCTGTTCGTCGGGCTGCGTGAAGATTATGCCTTACTAGAGCAATTCGTTGCGTCCAGTGTAATTTTTGTGCCCCATCAAGAGTCATCTTGTTCTGCTGGCGGTGCTCCCAATCTTCAGCTGTTTCTCTCTAGTAGAAGAACGATGGTATTGAAGACTGACAATAAGGAGATCCGGGCTCAGCTGGGCTTTTGATGCTGCATTGCTGCTAGTGGTTGGTCACTGCTCTTACAGACGGTGTCACCGACGGGTATGAGACATGGCCAATCGATATCAAATGTTCGCAATGACGTTTTCGACTCTCGTGCCGTAACTGTAATTTGGAAGAGAAAAACGGTGATGATGACTAGCTGAGATTCACGGAGGGTGACTTGCAGGGTGGTAGATCTTCCCATGTGCAGTTTGTGTAGTGAGTCGACTTCATTGTCAAAACGAACCATGTTGAATCATGTAGCAACCAGGTTTTCCTTGAACAGGTTAGTGCTGGATACTGGACCTGCATATACTAAGACGTCCCCGGATCCATACCTGACATGACCCTATGGGGTGATATAGGCGAGGGTGTCTCAAAGCGTTTGTGGTACAAAACGTTCTGGACATGCATAGGGCTGAGACATCAAATCCAGACGGGGTTCCCCCTCAAATCTAAAGTAGCATGATCTCGCACATCTTGAGCTTGGGATCGGTGATGTCGATGCAGTCAGGCTGGCTACGCTGGCTACCCTGCTATTGCTTGTGACGGCTGATTCAGATCACACGATGCTTTCGGTTTGCCCCAACACGGTTGAAGCAGCAGAATCGGGCACATGTTTCCAAATGAGTCGCATTGGAGAAAGCCGAGAAGCACTTTGTAGGTCGAGGTTACATAGCAGCACGCCTTGACTGACCGTGCCACGAGGGTGTGAATGCTGATTTCGGGGCACCTTGTACCGGGCTGCCCATTTCGGTCCAATACTCGTTGAACCGAGATTGTGAAGGATTGCGGTATATATCGTTTGTTCGTTGTGCGTGTTGAAGGATGCCGTGCGAGGTCCGCCGCGGATCGTGACTTCGCTGGAGTCACAGGTGTTGCGCGGTGACGATCTGCAGCGACGTTCCCCGCTGATATCTCTGGTATCGGCTGTTAGTAACGAATACACTCATAGAATCAATCAGCTCGTGCACGAGTGAGATCCGTGTGGAGATTTTCCAGAAAACTGGGGGGAAAGCTCTTCAACGCTGCAATGCTCTGATTCGCCGTGGGATGATTATTTCCATCACCCGGAGAAGGAACGAGCCGCCGCTATTCCCAACCTTCCAGCTTCCGCCACTGACGGCAACCGGAAACGAACCTGAGAGTGCAGATTTTTCCTTCGCAGCAGCCATTCGGGTTCGGCCTTGCGGCGCGGTAACATCGCGCTTGCCCGGGTCGTGCAAGTTCATGCGAACGGACGCGACGACCCGCACGTAACCGATGATGCCCCTGCTCAAATTTTGCGCTGGGGCGAATCATCAGATGGTCACGGACCACCATCAGCAACCAGCGCGGCGAAGTTGAGGTCTTTGCCCATCAAGTGGACCACCACGAAATTTTCGGCGGTCGATGCGACGACCAGAGCATGGAGTTGGCCGACGGCTGACAATCAGGTTGTTGACGCGATATACTACGGCTCCACAAAATCACACGAGCGCGATTCAAATACGTCTGTTCCCCAGTTGGTGTGTTTGACCCAGAGATCAGTGACTCCACGATTTTGTCTGTTAGACTTCACGTTCTTCCATCGTCATAATGGCCGCCACGCAAGGACATGATGACATTGCGCCCAAGATGGACAACCACTCGGGCAAATCGGTTGCCCGTTCGACGAGCGACCTCGAGAAGCAGCAAACACCTCAGGATGATGCGTTGAAGAGGAAGCTCTCGAGTCGTCACCTGCAATTCGTGGCTATTGGTACGTTTTGTAACCTTTCCATCCCAAGAGGCAACTGCTGACATGCTTTAGGCGGAACTGTCGGTACTGGTGTTTTCATCGCCAGTGGAAGCTCGATCAACACAGCTGGTCCAGCCGGTGCGCTGCTCGCCTATGTCTTCGTCGGTACTCTCGTCTACTCAGTCATGATGTCCCTGGCTGAGATGGCTACTTACCTTCCTATCGCTGGTGCCTTCACACAATACGCATCTCGATTTATCGACCCCAGTCTGGGATTCGCAATGGGTTGGATCTACTGGTTCTCGTGGTCGATCACGTATGCCCTTGAACTGTCAGCCGCCGGCCTCATCATCCAGTGGTGGAACCAGGACCTGAACATCGCCATCTTCATCACGATTTTCTGGGTTCCCATCACCGCGGTCAACTTCCTTCCCGTTGACATCTTTGGCGAGTTCGAATTCTGGTTTGCTTCCATCAAGGTCGTTGCCCTTTTTGGTTTCTGGATCTTCGCCATCATCATGAATGCTGGTGGCGTTGGGTCCCAAGGATACATCGGCTTCAAGTACTGGGATTCGCCTGGTGCTTTCGCCCCTTACCTTGCCGATAGCGTTGCTGTTGGAAAATTCGTGGGGTTCTGGGCTGTGCTTATCAAAGCTGGTTTCGCTTTCCAGGGCACTGAACTCTGCGCCATCGGTGCCGGAGAATCCGCAAACCCCCGAGTCACGATGCCGAGGGCTATTCGCAACACGTTCTGGAGCATCTTCACTCTGTTCATCTTCACAATCTTCTTCGTCGGTATCCTGGTCCCCTACGACAATGAGTCCATCGCTATCGGCAACACAAACGCCGGTTCATCTCCTTTGGTCATTGCCATTCAACTCGCTGGAGTCGCCGCGCTTCCGGATATCTTCAATGCCGTCCTTCTGACCGTCGTTCTGTCGGCTGCCAGCTCAAACGTATACTCCGGTAGCCGCATTCTTGTCGGTCTTGCCGAGAACGGCTGTGGACCAGCTTTCCTCAAGAAGACCACCAAGCAGGGTGTACCTTACTGGGCCACCGCCATCACTGCTGCAATGGGTCTGCTCGGTTACATGAACTGCTCCGCTAGCGGAACTGAAGCCTTCAACTGGCTGCTGAACATCATTTCTGTCGCTGGCTTCATCGCATGGTCTTGCGTTTGTCTCTGCCACGTTGCCTTCATGAAGGCTCTCAAGGCACAGAATATCGATCGCGACACCCTGCCTTTCAAGTCCTGGGGCGGTGCACCTATGGCCTGGTACGGCTTTGGATTCACTGCTCTCATTACCCTGACGCAGGGTTTTACTGCGTTTGTCCCTTGGAACGTCGAAAACTTCTTCATTGCATACATCAGTCTGATCCTCTTCGCGGTTCTGTACATCGGCCACAAGATTGTGTACAGACCATCATTCGTCAAACCTGCTGAGGCGGATCTTATTTCTGGCCAGTTTGTCGAGGAGACTTCTGAGACTTGGGAGGAGAGTCCGAGGTCGACATGGAAGAAGATGCTGAACAAGGTGTCATTGGCATGAGTTTTGCATTGTTCCGCATTGGATGCAGGTTTTTAAAAGTCTTTACGATAGCATGGCCTGGTTGCATTGCCTGGCGTTTACTTAGTGTAGCGATATCTCGGAGCACGATACCAACGTTAATGTTTATATGTTCTATACATTCACGCCCATGCTTGTGCACGTACTCGACTGATGTTCTCATGCGATGTCATACACCCTTGCAAGTGCTGCAGTTATTAGAGCTATTCGATAGCCAATGGACTGTCCTAGGGCTAGATTCTTGGCTTCGCACGAAAGATCTCAGTCAGAAGTGTAGTAGCAATAGCAAGAGCGGTATAGCCTCGTCTGGGGAAAGTCTCATGATCGCAGTGAATGCTGTTGGGCGCAGCACAGAATTCATGACTAAATTAGATTAAAGTGCCACCTTCATTGGTCGTGACTGAAAATGACGATGCAGATTATCGAGACGTAGGGATTATTGCAGGCTGGAGATAGGAACGAAGAAATGACGTACAACGGCGGAAAAGCGGGTCGGCAAATTGTCCCAGATAGGCAAGGCGCATGAAGGCAGGGTTGTTGTCAACGGCTGCACATGCGCCTTTCTCCTTTCCACAACGACACTTCTAACGTTGAACGTGTCGAACCTCTGCGTACGAGTCGTGTGTCGCGTTTGGAAAATGTTCGAGCCACTTTGCCATCACCTTTACGCAAGTTATTGCAAGCGGTGATACCATTGACACCAACGATGCTCTACCCGATTGTGCTCCGCTCCAGACCTGGTTCTATCGAGCAACTAGGAGACTATACCACCCACCTTGCTATAGCATCCACTAAGCGAGCTAAAGACCTCGAACAAGTTCTCCTGGATGTGAGCTCAGTCCTGATTTGTCCTGAACCATCTTGCTCCACGTCCTAGTTCGACCCCTTTCCCATCCCGTCCCGTCCTGTCACGGGAATCCACATGGCACAACGGTAAACACGTATTCGCCACGTCGAGCCATCTCCACGCGAAACGCCTTACCGGCTTTGCCATTCACGAACAGGGGCTTGCCAGCACAGTCGACCATTCTCGATAGTGTAGCCGAGTTGCCTCTCGAAACGGTCAACCACACGCGGCGATGCCGTTGGCGTAGCCTCTCATTCGCGAGATCAACAGCGCCCCCCCGCATATCAGCATGCATCGATCGTGCAATTCGCCTGTTGCATCTCCTGAGCTGGTCCAATTGAGCGCGAGGACTGACGCAAGCAAGCACACGGCTATGCTAAACAGCACTGCCAAAGCTAAGCAACGTCACATACCCGCATCTCCTGGTAGTCTTCAACGCTATTGCAAGGTAGATCTCAATCATCCAAGATCACGAACCGAAAAAATGTGAGTTCAGCTACTACCAGAAAGAGTTGTTGCCAGCAGGGCACTCCATACAGCGATCGACAATAGTGTGTAGAAGTCGCCTCCACGCATGATTTCGCTGGTCGTTAAGGTGGATCCTCCGGTATTGATCTGCAGGAACACATGCTGAATTGTGAATTCCCACTGTGCCGCATCAGCCACGAGCGGCTCTAACAGTTTACCCGTTCTTCGTTTGAGCCATTCAAAACCACGCACCGGGGTTATAGCAACTTGCCACACCACGATCGACGTCACATCTTCACGGGCACGGTCTCAGGTTGGCGACGCGACTGTTCACATTGGCTTGACTCACGAGCTTGAGCCACTCTATAGACATGCTGGTGTATAACACTCCTGAAGGGCAATGACGATCTACCTTCGTGCACAGTCCTCGATGACGATGATGTGTATCTCCTGTTTTCTCTAGTCCACCACAAATTTGAATGACCACAGAGGGCGCAGAAATGTATAAGTAGCCCCTCGAAATGTCGACATTTGACCATCATCAAACATCATCTCCTCACACTTCATCCTCATCAATCAATCAATCGTTGCCCATAAATCACCAAAACAAACCATCAACATGCAGTACCTTACCATCCTCGCCCTGGCCGCCGCTGCTTTCGCCGCCCCCCTTGAGGAGCGCCAGGCCGGCCTCTGCGCATCCGGCACTCCCCAATGCTGTGCTACCGACGTCCTGGGCATCGCTGTCCTCAACTGCGCCGCCCGTACGTATTTCTCAACTAAGATCCATGACACTTAAAGATAGTGCAGCGAATTTGGCCTAACATGTTGTATAGCAAACCCCTCGCCCACCGGCATTAACGACTTCATTGACGTCTGCGCTGCTGGAGGCCAGCAGGCGAAGTGCTGCTTGCTTCCTATCTTGGACCAGGCGTTGATCTGCAGTGATGTCGTCCCCCAGGCTGAGGCTCCTGCCGTTGCAGCTTAGGCGATGAGCTGAGACCTAATCAGGATTTCCTGATTGTTACGATTGTATTGTATCGAATTACTTGTTTTGAAACGGGTTGTAATGAATATAAATTTTGAGGCTTATGCTATCCAAAAAAAAACTTGCTGTTTCACTGCCTTGATGTGAGGTCGTGGTGTAAAGGATACTTAACGTTCGCCCCTGTAACTTTACGTACACCCCAGCTCGAAGGGCAAGCTGTGTGGTCCCAATCTTGTGATTGGACTGTTGCTCAATTTTGATTGCTCAATCGCACAGTCCCCCCTGCTCTCCACTTGATGCTAGCACCGAGGCAAGAAATCTGTCGCTACCTAGAATCATTTCGTGCTACCACTGGTATATGAGCCCCAATCGCAAAAGATACTTCAAGTACTGTTAGATGAGCCTTACACATTACTCATCGGTCTCTTTGCTACTTATTGAACTCATCAACTGCGCCACATACTTACAAACTCAGAATCGAATTTTGCAAGACTACAGGGAGTCAAAATAGTGATCTGCTTCGCATTGTACACTGTGCTATTGATAGTTCACTAGACCCGCTTTTCGTCCATGTCGTGACGATCCTCTCCAGGAAGATGATCATCATCTCCAACCGGCAAATTCAACGTCCTCGTAGCGCCGCTGTGCTGACCGTGAGACCGAAACTCCCTGTACTTTTCACCGACTGCGTTACTGGGAGATTCGCTCATATACTCCTAGTCTGCGACCCAACTCTGCATGCACCTGAACGAATGAATGTCCTGCATATACCGTCATTCGCGTCCATCTCCGAGTCTTCCGCATCAACTAAGCTCTCTTTGTAAATCCTGAGCATCGCCGCTACCCTGCCACGACCATCGAAAGCCCACCCGCACCCGCAAGCACAGCAAGACGCAGAATTGTCGTCCGTAGTCCTCTACCGCACAGCAACTGTCTCCACTGACGACTCAGCAATGCCCTAGAGAAGAAACCTCGAGCCCAAGCCCTCGCCCAGCACGCAACCGGTGTCCCCAGCCCTCATGACGAATATGTCTCAGACGGCAACGCCGCAGCGCCGCAAAACACCCGCTCGATCTTGATTAGAGACGCGTCGGGCTCCTGTCGCTGCGCGCTGATAGGCTGTTCGCAGCTTGAGACGACGTGCACAAGGCTCGCTGTCAACACAGCCTGCGCCGTCCGCGCGTGCCAATTTCTCCGCTGCCTTGGCCTCGCACGTGGGTGGCCGGATTGCAAGGGCTGGCGGGCGGCCAAGTGCCAATTTGTGCGAGGCAGCTTGTCGTCGAGGCACTGCTGGGGAGAGGCCAATGGGGTGCGCGGGCGCGAGCAAGGCGTGGCTGGATGCGGTTAGTGGGGTGCTGATCTGCGCTATTGTGAGGTGCCAGATCTTGGGACTTGGGGGAGTGGTTCGAGGATAATGGGTTTATTTCGGGGTGCTACAAGTAGTAGATATGTTGGTGCGAGCCGGGGAGTCAGGGAAGACGCCTGCTGTACGTTGACATTTACGACTTTACGCCAGCCTTGCCCTTTGATAGAGCTCGAATACACGTATTCTTTGTGCTTGAGTTGATATCAGACACTCGAAATGACTTCGACGACAACTGATCCCACGGTCCCGCTTCCCACTGCAACGGATATCGACGACGACGACGATGATGATGACGTTGTGCCGCCGCCAGCTGCGACACCACCTCCAGCTCAGACAACCCTTCCTCCTGCTTCGGCTCCTCCTCCCGCAGAGACGGCCCCTGCAGTTTCAACACCACCCGTTCCTGGTAGTGCATCGGGTTCCGGAACCCCCGGTATTTCAAATAGCATCGCTTCATCCACAGCAACAGGGGGCCTCCCCAGTGGTTCACCATCTAGTCTCAACCCCCCGAACGACACCAATGGCGGTGGTAGTGGACTGAGCACCGGTGCATCGGCAGGCATCGGAATTGGTGTAGCCTTGATCGTGTGTCTTGCCGCATTCGGCATGTGGTTCTTCCTGCGCCGTCGCAAAGCGCGTCGGACAAAGACACGCTCAACGTCCATCAACAGCTCAGACGAAGAGCACGGTTCCAAGGCACAAAGGCAAAAGTCCGAGATCTATGCGTATCGCGCGGGCGCGCCGGCGGAGGTCTCAGGCGACGAGAAGCCGAGGCGTTGGAGCGAGTTGGAGAGTCCGACCTATGTGGCAGAGGCAAGTGACGGACAAGTGTTCCGTGCTGAGCTGCCGGGATCTGTGGTACCTGTTCTTGCGGCGGGGAAGGGGATGGATGAGAGGCTATTCGCGGACGCTCCGATTGATGAGGTTGATGAGCCGGTCGATAGCCAGGAGAGAACTGTGGATAAGAAGAGGGACGAACGCTTGTTTTCTGATCCGCCTATCGACGAGGGGACCAATACCCTGATTGATCATCCATCGCCAACGCCCAGGGAGAAGAAGGGTTGAATACGAGGCTGCCGACTTGGGTCTTCTGTAACGTTGTGGTGCCCTATAGGGCTATATATACTTCAAGCTGGCGCATAACCGGCAGCGGCGTTGGTGGCATGCTACGATACCAATACATGATGTTTGTACATTTAGTCTAATTCTTGTTGTTGATTCTGCTTTCTTTGTGAATTTTTCGTCTTTTCATCTCGATCGCCTTGCCTGATCGTAGTAGCGTTGTTGATGTGTATGGCCAGTGCGCGGCGGGGTAAAATGAGCAGAGTCAAGCGGCGACGGCACAGATGGCGACGGCGCGATGGGGGATACACCGAGCGAAGCATTCTGCGCTGGTGGATAAAACATCGTCTCTGCGACTGGCGATATGCTCGTTGCCTGTCGAGTCGGCGACACTTCCAGGTAGGGGTTGCTGTTGCGTGCGGATTCTAGAGCGGGCTGATGCTGATGGTTATCTAGCGCAACGTTCCAGTTGTGCCATTGCTGCGCATTTGCGCCAAACGCATCTTCGTCGCCGGCGTGGTATGATGCTCGTGGTGTCTTCTTTATGGCGAGCTCCTGAGGCTCATAATGCCCTGGCAGCTCCGGTACTTCGCTGCCGTCGAGCTCGTGAATTGTGCGCGCGTCAGCTTCGATCGGTATCGCCTGTACATGTCGCGACTTTTCCTGTTCCTGCTGGGACCAGAAGGCAGCTCCGGCATCCATCTCAACCGGCTCCTCGGGGCTTAGCTTGGTGTGCTTCGGCTTTGCAGCTTGTTGCTTTCGCCGTCTATACGCGAAGAACGCAACAAGAGCAATCACGATGATTCCGACTGAGCAGGCTACTCCAATTGCGATACCGCGTTTCATTCCGGGTAGAGCGGAATCCTCCTCCTGACGCACCGCGACGGGCTGCGGCGACGACGAGGTCTCTGCTGAGGTCGGATCTGGGTAGGGCGCCATGTCTGCTTCTCACATTTACTGGCAATGTTGGTGTAGAGAGAGGGAAGCAAGGCTCCGGAGGAATACCTTTGCCTGCCTTCCTGCGGCTGGCGAGACATTGTGAAGCATAAGGATGCCTTCCTAGTGCGGCGCAGTTGTGCAATGCGGTATGCAGGGTGACGATCTTGAGGCAGCGAGGCTTATTTTGCCGCCAGGAGTTTATTAACAGCGCGCGACAGGCCATGTTATCCACTCATTGTGCCGCTACTGTTACAATCCCCGAACTCGGGTCTTTTGTGTGCGACCGCCTTGCCTTTATGCTTGAAAATGCACTTGGTGCCTGGCTCTGGGGTGATGAGTGGAGGCTAGAGGTGGCTGGATCCTGGTTTTCGTGCCGTCCCGAGTGGGGGCTGACAGCACACGCCGTCCTGAAGCTCTGCAACTGTCGCACCCGCCATCTGTTCTTGCTGCTGAACTGACATGGCACCCTTCACTTCTGTGGTCTTGTTACCGCGCCTGTAGTGGATCGCGAAGCGCAGCCGCCGTGCCTGCAGCTCGCGGTTGTGAGTGCAAACGATCTCGAACCTTTTCCGAATTCCGAGTGTTTGGGTGGTTTCTCTACTTAAGAATGTGGAGTGAAACAATAGTGACGGTGTCCTGTCAGCTCGGCGTATTATGAACACGCACGGCGCTCAACACAGTGTAGAGTATGCGTGGAGCCGGAGATTTTGTTCAGGTCTATACTGTGTAGTTGGAGACGCTGAGCGTGGTACCTTACCACAGTCGCATCGCAGCATGCTCGCTGGCGGGTGCAGCCGAGGTGCGTCAGGATGGCGTCGAGCAACAATATGACGTCGAGACCATTTTTGTACCTCCGCAAAGCCTCAGCTCGCTCGGAAATAGACGATCTCTCGAGACAGTGCAGTCCTAACAGGGTCGTAGAAAACGCTCAGCGATCGGATTCGAAAATCTTGCACTGCGTTCCAGGCGTCCAGCCGCAGCTTCGCCCAGTTGATCCTCACGCGACCTGGCCCAATGGCGACTGGTTAAATGTCGGCTGGCTCAATGGCGACTGGCTCAATAGTGACAGCCTCGAACACCGTTGGCCAGTGCTCCGTGAATCCATCTGGAAACCATGTGCAAACTACCACCGCTATAGGAAACAACAACACAATACCAAGAGCAGTGTGAAGGCTGTGTCATCTCACATCACCAAGCTCAGGCCTAAAGACGGGTGGTGCTTGTCCAGCTGCACAGCAAGTGCAGCCAAGAGTAAGCCACCTATTTCGCGGCGGCAGCTGGTTGGCTCCCCGTTTCTCGACGTCACAAACCATGGCCCTATTGCGTCCAGGCTGTGTTGGCGATCACCAGGTCAGCAGTCTTGATGCTGTGAAGCCTGAGCCGTAAGCTCACATTGCTCACCGCATGCAGAACACTTATATACCAGTGCGTGCTCACAGTCTGATTCTCGCCTCCACAATCCACGAGCAACACATTCATAAGATTCACCAGAACATCGAATCTACTACACCAATTGCCGCTACTTGAACCTACTACGCGACTACTGGTGTATCCAAGCGTCATCGCCTACAACCTCAAACCACACAACCTCAAACAACACCACACAAACCCAACATGAAGTTCACAACAACCCCCCTCCTCCTCACCATGGCCGCGCTCGCCGTCGCGACACCAGCCCCCATCACCGGCGCCATGGTCCCAGAAACCGTCTCCGAGTTCCGACAAGCGATGATGCCGCGCGCCGCAGCTCCCCTCGCGCCCCGCGCCGTCAGCAAGCCCAAGGGAGGCAGCAGCGGCGGCAGCAGCAACTCATCGGCCGCGGCGAGTGTGTCGCCGAGCAACGCGCTGGTGGTTGGCGCGGTGGGGTGGGGCGTAGTGGAGGTGCTGCGGTTGTGGAACTGAAGCGACATCACGGGAACAAGGCCATGCACGAGCGACGGTGGCGCTGGAAAATGTACGAGGCTGGGATACGGGGTTGTGTTCAGAGATACCATGGTGTTGGACACGCTGAGCGTTGCATAATTACCTTACGAATTACGATTTTACCACATGTCCCCGCAGTCTGGATTCTGCGTGAATGCTGGTGTAGTGTTTTGATGTCTCGTGACTTGTTGTGTACTGCACTGCCTCGCTGCTGCGCTGGAAGGGGAAGGTGGATAGTAGGAGGGAGGCTGTGTCACGCAAAACATGCCCATAATTGAGTGGAGGAGTGCAGACACAGTTCGTATAGCTGAAGGAGGCATGGCGTGAACATTGGCGCATTGGTGTATTAGCATGTACAGCTGGCGCGGGTGGAGTGAGTTGACTGAGAAGGTGTGTTTAAGGGAGGAGTGCACTCGCAAGGCATTATGTACATGAAGATGAATTGTTCCTTGGGAAACTGATTATGGTAGTCATATAGTCTAAAAGAGCAGCCTCGAATACGCTTCACTAATCAACAAAACAGCGTATTCCAAGCCAGATATCGAACCCCCATGCAACGCCTCGCAAAATCCACACGAAAACATTATTCCCATCCAACGCCACACTAGTGCCAAACCCCACTCTAAATCTACGCCCTTTCCCGGCACTTCTCACATCCCTATCCTCATAGTCCAGCCCTCATTCTCACACCACCACGGCGCCCATCACCAAGCCCCCCACAACGACGCCAACACGCCACGCCCCACCCCACCCCATCTCAGGCGCCCCGTACGCCGCAACCGCAGCACCCGTAAACTCCGGCGGCATGGTGTTGGTCGCAGGCCCACTGGGCACTGTGCTGTTTGGCGGCGCCATGAAGCCTGAGCTTTCTTGTATATAGGGTGGGGATGTTGTGGTTGGTGGGGATGTGAGAGACGAGAGAGGAAGAGAGGAGTGGGGGAGCGAGGAGGTGGAGAGAGTTGATGGTGGGTGGGATTGTATCTCGCTTGAGGTGTGAGGGGATGAGATGACTGGGGGGGTGGGGTTGCCGTAGCCGTTTTCGGTGTGTGACTGGGTTGCCGATGAGATGATGGGCGGGGTTGGGTTGCCATATCCGCCCTCAGTGTGCTCCGTTGCTGGTGCAGAAACAGGAGGTGTAGGGTTGCCGTATCCTCCCTCAGTGTGCTCCGTTGCCGACGAGATGACTGGGGGTGTGGGGTTGCCATACCCGTTGTCAGTATGAGACTCTGTTGCCGACGAGATTACAGGGGGCGTAGGGTTTCCGTATCCGCCCTCAGTATAAGGTCCTGTCGCCGACGATGAGATGACTGGGGGTGTAGGTTCTGAGTGACCATCCTCGGTATAAGGTGCCGTCGCTGAAGAAACCACCGGGGGTGTAGGATTGCCGTACCCGTCCTCGGTATGAGGCTGTGTCATCGACGAGATAACTGGAGGTGTGGGATCTCCATACCCGTTATCAGTGTGGGACTCGGTTGCTGATGAGATGACAGGCGGTGTTGGGTTGCTGTATCCGCCCTCGGTGTGCTCCGTTGCTGGTGCGGAAACAGGAGGTGTAGGGTTGGGGTATCCGTCCTCGGTATGTGGTGCCGTCGCCGATGAGATGACCGGAGGGGTGGGGTTGCCGTATCCACCCTCAGTGTGGGACTCCGTCGCCGACGAGATAACAGGGGGCGTAGGGTTGCCGTAACCGTTCTCGGTATGCGACTCTGATATGACAGGGGGCGTGGGGTAAGAGTTTCCGTCCTCAGTATAAGGCGCCGTCGCCGATGAGATGACCGGGGGTGTGGGGTTGTCGTAACCGTCAGTCTCGCTTGCAGTTGTGGCAAGGGTCGTTGGCGGCTCAGGTGCGCTGGAGCTACACGGCGTCGAGCCTGGGATGATGATAATCGGTGGGTCTACGGGGGGCGGTGTGGACGACGCTGGGGGCGTGGAGACGGTGATGCGGATAGTCTCGCTGCTGGTGCAGGGGGTGGATGTCGGCGGCTGTTCACCGGGGCCGTACGCGCCTCCAGTTGGTGTCAAGACCGGGTCGGTGGGTGATTCGGGGTAGTGAGGTGTCGGGCCCTGACCTCCTATCGGTGTCTCGACGACTGGCGTCTCTGGATCAGCAGGAGGAGTAGGTACCTCGGGGTAGTAGGGAGTCAATTCCAGCGGCGGAGAACTTTGCTCAGGTGGAGGAGCACCGTAGTTTGCACTTGTGACAGGTGCGTCTGTAGGTGGTGCAGCATACACAGTCGTGGTCGCTGTACCGCAGTCGCACGGCTTGTCTTCCACATGTGTTGTGCATGATGAAGTCGGGGGTGGAGCGTAATTTGCTTTGTCGGCCGTGATTGTAGCCGCTGGCGACTTTTGCGTAAACTTCACCGTGCCTTTCACCGGTCGGACGCATGAAGTCATGAGTGGCATCTCAGTCGAGAAAATGTTCACAGTAGTCCCTGCTGAGTCGAATGGCGCGGGAAGAAGGGGAAGTGTGAGGTCTGCAGCCACATCCACGACGACGGAGATGTTGGCTTCGACTAGCACAAGGCCACTGAGGTTCGCATCCTTGGGCTTGGACATCTCAGCCGGCTTGGTCTTGTTGCCTTGATCCAGCAGAGCGCACTGCGCTTTGGCGTTGGGCGTCAGCTTCGCATCGAGACGTGGCAGCTCTAGAGCCACGGAGACGAGCGTGCTAAGCTTGTCGCTGAACTCGAATCCGATCGGAATTGTGGGCGTGAACGCGACGCTGATAGCAATTTCGGCATCAGTGACATCGGAAGTGAACGGTAGTGCCTTCAACGTTGCGCCTTTAATGCCAGTGATGGTCGTGTTTGCGAGGTCTCCGAGTGCGATCTTGATTCCGGCACCGTCTGGAATCTAAACACAATTAGCTGACTTTAAACAGAACAGAGAGGGAGCGACTAACAGCAACATCAATACCATAGTTGATGGCAAGCTCACCATCAATGTCGAAATCCACGCTGATCCTGGGCTCGAAGCTCGCTCCCGCTTGGCCAATACCAGGAATGACGAAGCCCAAAACCGGCAGCGGAAACAGGGCAATCTCGTAAGATCCAGATTTGACTGGTCGTGCAAACATCTCAAGATGTGCCCCGAAGCCGCTCACTGCGAGATCAAACTCGCCGCCAGTGATGATGCTGTTGACATCCTTGCCATCATCACCGCCATCGAAGAAGTCTGGGACAAAGTCGATCTGCTTCGTGTCGATTTTGATCGCACCCTGTGTGATCACGATCTCACCACGCGTGGAACAATTCTTGCAGCCAATCTCGAGCGGCAAAGTGGGGACAACGGGCAGATTGATGAAACTCTCAAGACCTGTGACGAAGTCCTCGGCAGTGAATGTCCTGTTGAGCAGCTCCGAGGTGAGGTCGAGCGTCACGTCTATGATGTTGTCGGGCGTGTCCATGGGAATCGCGAGACCATCGTCCTGGCGCTTTTTGCGCGCACGCATGAAGTCTGAGTGTCTTCTGTAGATGTGGTCGTACCGCGTGTGTCCGAAGTTGATGTCGATGTTGTCGAAGGCGTCCTGCCACAGCGCTTCTGTGACGGCGAGGTCAAGAGCCACGCCTTTCTTAGCGAAAGACACGTCGTCCACCCTGTATACATTAGCGTTGCCATGTGAAGTTCGACTCGAGATCTTCGTACTTGTAAACCGCCCGCTCGCCGTCCCTGTTGCAGCTGTGATGCGACGTGATGATCAGCCCGCCCATGCCGCCATGTCCACCATGGGCTGCCGCTCTTGCATCCCGTGCAGCCGACTCATCGACGAAATGCAGCATCATCCCACCATTTCCACACTGCACATCCTCAAGAAGATGCTCAATCTCCTCCAGACACAGGATCGGCTTTCTCGACCCGACCTTGACAGACGATGCGAAAGTTTCTCTGCCATCCCACCCATTTTCTTCTGCCAGATATCAGAAACCCGCTGGTGTAGCAAGAAAAGGGATACAAACCTCCGACATACACAACCTCCGCCTCAAACTTCTGCGCGATCTTCATATCGCGCTTCGACACATCTGATCGCCGCGTTGCAGCGTGCAGCACGCGATGCCCACTCCCCACCGCAGCCGCTGTGGAGCCAGCACAAGCAGCGAGAAGCACCGCGTGCGGCAGATTGAGTCCACGCATCTTCAGCAACGTAACCCCTACGCGAAAGCAACTGGACGAAAGAGAAAAGCGACGAGATGAAACGATGCAACCAGCAGCCTTGAATACAACCAGCCTGTCGACGGGACAGAAGCAGCCAGCAGTCGCAATAAACCGATATCAGATGCCGCCTCAGGTACCCCTTCACTCCTCTCCTCATATACGAAGTACTCCCGCCCACACTGCATCTCCGCCCGCCAAGCCAACCGCCCATTCCCCGACCGCCGCCCGCACAGCCACGCCCCCAGCACTCCTCGCAGCGCGCCTCAGCACGCCTTGCGGACTTCGCATCTTCGCGGCAGCACGCGCGACGGAGTCGTGCAGACACCGGGGCTTGGCGGCCGCAGACGGGGCCGAGACGAGCCTCCGAATACGACGCAGTGATTTATTGGGAATCCGGGTGTTTCAAGGGCGGCGGATTCGGGTGTTTCATGCGGGTGGTGCGCAGCAGCGTGGCCGGGGTTGTGGGAAGTGGTGGCTCGGGGTTGGGGCTCGGGGTTGTGGTTCGGGAAGGAGGCGCTAGGCGGGATTGGGGTTGGAGGGGTGTCGGACACCGCGCGGAAGTGTCTGGGTGCCTTCTCACATGGTTTGCTTACTGTGGAGTATACTGGTGCACGTATATATGGTGTTCTGTTGTAGAATGCTTGGTGATGGGTGGAGATGTGGAATTGGACGGATGCGATCACCAACACACATACCTATCAATATGTACGTCCAGTGCTTCACGAAGCAGAGCAGAGCAGAGCAGAGCAGAGCAGAGCAGAGCAGAGTAGACAGAGCATCTCGAGCTTGCTTTGACCCTCCAAAAATACCTCTCTGCCGCCTCCGTTCCTCTAGTAGAATAGCAACACGACGCAGAAACACACGATTGCGACATTGCAGTTGGATTCAAGATTCCACCCCCAAGCACATTCATACACACAGAGACCACGGGGACAAGCATAAGCCGATTTGAAGGTACTTTTCACAGGCCTGCGGTTGATAGACTGAGAGAGTAGAGACCATACAGAGAATGATCAACGAGCTGCCGCATATCCCTCTTGCGTATCCTTTTTGACGCACAGAAGGGCGAAGAGCATGGGATCTTCACCTATGACTTTCAAGAGCAGAGGCAGAGAACATACATCCCGAGTACAGTTCTGACCGAGCTTAAGGTGAGAACAAAGCCAGTCCAGCCACAGAATATGGTTTGAAACAGGAGATTGCAGAGTTATGGTCTTTCAGACGGGCAGAAAGGCGAGGGACATAATCCGTCGATACGATAGCTTCAGAGCGAAGGCGCATAGCATGACGTCTGGCGTGTTTTTCGTACAGAGTTAAGAACGAGGATGCAGCAACTGTAGCCACAGATTCCGGTATGAAATCAGGCGGTGAGCTATTTTCTTCCAGAGCAAAGAGGGGCCAAGAACATGCGCTTATTTGGTGATTTTTCGAGAATAGAAGCAGAGGTGCTAGATCAATAGCAGAGGACTGAGGAGATCGCAGCATCAATCATCGTGATGCAATTTTAGATCTGATATGGATAGTGTAGAGTATCAGGGCCAAAGAGCGAAGAATGGAGAGCGGTAGTGGTGACAACGCCAAAGACGAGCATCGCATTTCTGTACCATGGTCTTCAGGACATGTACGTCTGATTTCTTAGAACCCACTCTCGTGGCAGGTAAGCCAGGGACAACAGGGGATACCATGGGATGGCTTGTATGGGCTCGATGGCATGTATGGTTTCTCCATGCCTCTCTTTCCAGTCTTTCAAGCTGGGAATAGGTGTGAGTAAGAGAGGAAGGCAGAGAGAGAATACACCAGCGAAAGAGAAAACCGCACAGACATGTGATTCTCCCATCTATCTTTTTTTAGCTTGAGCGGCAGAGAGATAGAGGAAGAGAAGGAAGGAAAGAATGAAGGCAGAGAATATAACAGGCGAGAAACGCACTGTGCAGAAATCCATTTCCGGGTTCGCTCTCACGTATGTCTAGACCGACAGAGCTCGGAGCATAAGAGAGGGAAAGGGCAGAGATGATGACAGCGCGGAAGAGCATCGCACAGACATGGTCATTAAAACAAGCACTTTCTTTCAGTAATGGATGGAAAGGTGAAGAATCACCAGAAAGAAGAGAGACAGACATAACTATTTTTTACAATGGTTTTAGAGCTTCCAAGAAGGGGAATGAAGTTTTTTGCATCTCCACAAGACTCCATCGAGTCGTACAGAGTCCATTTTTTTTAGCGTCGAGATGTGGACAAGCAGGCACGGTGAGAGGGAGAGATAGAAGCGGTTGGACTGGTGATGTATCAAAGCACGAGGGCCTTACACGGACATGGCACGCTCCCAACACTGCTTTTCGATTCATGGAAGGGCGGAGAGGGACAGGAAGAGGAAAAACAGGCATAATGGTCGCCATGGTTTCTTTCAAGACATTGGCTCGCGTGACTCCATTTTATTTCCACAGAAATGGGCGAGGATCCGGTTTTATTTCGCCGAGAACAGACACTCTCATGGCCTGCAGACTTTGCAGCGTTGAGGTGTAGAGAAGCAGAGGTAGAAGACAGAGATCGAAGATGAGAAGTGGAAAAACAGAAAGTATGACAGCGCCACCCAAACATGCCAGTTTGGTTTCCGTGAGAGTACAAGAATCCAGGACACATCAATTTCTCGATCTGGAGCCCCAGGCAGACAGAAACAAGAGAGGCGTAGAAACACAGGGACACGCACAGTTCCATGACGGCGGTAATAGTCGTTTTTGATACCTGCACCCAATTGCAAAAGAGGCGGTAGAGGCAGACAGACACACGCACAACGCTCCCCCATCAACTCCGTGGATTGCGTTTTCGACGCCGCCGCATGACTGGCCATCGTCAACCGTTTGGACAGACATGTACACACCTAATTCCCATTTCTGGCTGGAGAAGTGGGTGTTGCAGAGGAGAGGGATGAGGAGATGAAGAGACGGCGGTATTTGGATATACGGACACACACAGGCAGAAAAAAGAACAGCAGCCATAAGACCGTGCGTTGTTGTTCTCGATCATAAAAGTGTCGGAAGACACTTTAGGGTTCTTGGACTTGGAGACTCGAGATGCCGGCAGATCTGCTACTCAACACATGTACAAAGATTTTCTTCGAGACAGAGACACACACATCACCCACGCGTTCGTCACTTTCGGGTCGCGTCCGCCATGGCGAGCTGCTGCTAATGTTTGAGTTTACGAGTGCGGTGTTGGCGTGGACGGAGATGGTGGTGGTGGTGGACGCAGAGAAAAAGAGAGGGAGAGATAAGGAGAAGGAGAGGCAGAGGCAGAGGCAGAGAGAGACATGGAAACCCAGTATTTTGCCTTTGAGTCAGGGATCTCGCGGTTCATTGCGCGCACAAAGAAGCGCCATCGAATTCGCAGCTATCAATTTCTAGATTCCGTATCAGAGATTGATTGTGATACAGTCATGATTGAAAGCAATAGTGGTATCCAGACCAAGAAAGCGGGGAGAAGAGAAGATAAGAGAAGAGAGACATGTGGTTTCAGGCACATTGTTTGATTTAAGGGTGTAAGGCTTCTACGAGAAGATGGAAAGAAGGAAGAAGAACAGAGAGGCGCATAGCATGTTTGTCCTCGGTTTCTGTTTCGATCCGCTGTTTCAACAGCTTGATCTCGGGACTCGGTGGTTGGATTCAGCGTTTGGATGTTTGAGTTGGCTGTGTAATGGGCGGTCGGAAAGCAGGGCAGAGAGGAGCAGAGGACGGGGTGACGTAACTTTCTTCCCATCGGGATACTCGTGGTCTGTTTTAGGAGTTTGATGTTTCGATGCTGTGAGTTCATATTTCGATATTTCTATGTAAGCACAGCGGAAAACGGAGGAGCATCGGTCGCTTCAATGTCTCATTTGTCGCCATGAGGGAGGCTGATGCTTTGCCTCTGTATTCCCATGAGTGAAAAGAATAGTTCGATTCAGGGATTTAATTTTCAGACAGGACAGAGGCGAGGAAGGCATGGGACTTCGGCCATGACTTTTATTTCCATCCAGTCAAGGTTGTTTGGATTCGGCGTTGTTGTTTTTCAATCCGGTGTTCTCATGCATCGGCTCAGAGTTTTGAGTTGGAGATTTGGTGTTCAGACAGGAAGAAAGAGGAGAGCATGTGATTCAGCGTTTTCATGTTTCGATCCGGTGTTCTCATGAGCTGTGTCAGTGTTCTAATTTGCGCGTTTAATATTCGGACAAGAAGAAAGAGGAGAGCATGGAAATTGTTGTCTTCGATTTTCGATTCAGTGTTCTCATGCATTAGATCAGTGTTCTAAGTTAGAAATTTAATATCCAGAGAAGAAGAAACAAGGAGAGCATGTGCGCTTCATCTACACCTTTGTCGTGACCAGGAGTCAACGCGTTACTTTACGATTTCGATATTCAGATCCGGTGTTTCCATGCGTTGGTGTCTTTGACGTTTTGACGTATCGACGTCCAGACGGAGTGGGAGGCAGTGGAGCATCACATGTCCACATGTCCCATTTGATTTCATAGAGACCCAATGCTCTGCTCTGGCATCCTCATGTGTAGTCTCAACGACTTTTCGATATCTTAATGTGTCTCCATGTCTCTGTGGCTTCATGTCTTCATGGCTTTCTTCGCTTTTAGGCGTCGTACACAAACGTTTCGTATTTACTTCTACTTCTAACCCGCCGCGCCGCCGCTATGCTATGCTATATGTACACTATTTACTCCCCCGGCGCAGATCGCCTTTTAGCGGACACACTGCGCTACACAGTACACCCTACAGACGACACACTGCGCACTACACACTACATACCACACGCTCCCCGAGCAGCCAAGAAACGCAAACAGAGCAAACCTCGTGAGTCATGTCATACCAACGCCGCCGCCCCGAAACCAACCCAGAAAACACGCTTGCTGTCAGACGAAACCCCCCAAAAAGGGGACGAGAAACCCAAACACGCCGCGTTAAAACTTAGGACACCGCCGCAGAGACTTTCTTTCTCACCGCCCCCTCCGATCCCTAGGATCGACATCCGGCGTCTCGACGCGACCATACGCGCCCGCGCCGTGCGCCTCGGCAATGGGCAAGTGTCCGGGACTCACACCCGGACTCTCGCCTCTAGCCTCCCACTGCGCATACCCCCCGCCATACGGGGGCACGGCATCGAGATCCTCCTCGGGCTCGCTCTGGACGCGCAGCAGATGGCGCGAGTCGCCTGTCACGAGGCCGAGGCGCTCCTCCTCGGTGCCGGGCTTGCCGTCGCGCGAGCGGGCGCGGCTTGTTCCGCGGCTGTGGCGGGAGCCGGGGCGGCGCGAGGCGGAGGCGTCGGAGTCGGTGCGCGGGCGGTGGAAGACGTTGGTGAAGGAGAACTGGCGCTTGGCCATGTGCGGGGGCGGTTTTGGCGGGTACAGGGTGGCGTCGGAGTGCACGGGGGGCGGGTCGGCGAACTGGATGTGCGGGTTGTAGGGCGAGTCGTAGGTTTCGTAGGTGTCGTGGGAGTAGGCGGTGTTTTGGGACAGTGGGGACTTGTAGTCTTTGTCGGAGAGCGGGTCGGTGTGGTCTGGGCCCGAGGAGGGGACGGGCGGGAGCGGCGTCATGCCGACGGAGGAGGCGCGGCTCGCGTTGGATTTCCCGCGGGAGCGCAGGCGCTGGAAGAAGCCCGGGTGGAAGCTGCTGGTGTCGTCGTCGGAGTCGTCGGCGGGGAAGTGTGTCATGCCGAGGGGTGGATGGACGGTGCGGGTGACGATTGTGCCGGCGCGGGTGATGGGGCGGTTGGGGTCGACGATTGTCTTGCGTCGCCTGATACCGTCAAACTCGACGGCCTCGCCCTCGCCGATGATTTGCATGTGCTCTTCTTTGATTTTCTTCGCCTCTTGCAGTTCGCGGTGCGAGCGCGCTGTGCTGAGCGAGCGCAGGATGGCACTGCCGCCGCGAATCGCGTCGGCGCGGGGCTCGTACTCGGGCTCTTCCACCTCGGCCACGGTGCGCACCTGGTCAAGGTCGCCTTTGAACACGGCGGCGTCGGGGACGTCCTTGGCTGATTTGGAGAGCTGCAGAAGAACAACGCCCGAGCAGATGGTGAGGAAGCCCATGATGACGGTGATGATCTGGATGGGTGTTCCTTTGAAGCCCTGGAACAGCACGGCTGAGGTGATGATGGTGCAGGAGGTGAAGAAGACGTAGTACGTTGGGGTGACCAACGCAGCGTTGAAGAGGTTGAGTGCTTTCTGCGGTCGTTAGCGCGGACAGAGATGTATACAAGGCACTTACGTTGAGGTAGATGATTTCAGTGAGCAGCGTGACCACAACAAACACAAGCAGCACCCAGAGGAACCACTCCTTGAACTGGCCACCGTGCGAGCCTGATGCCTGGGCTACGACAGCGGCACCCAGTCCTTGAGTTGCCACCACACTGAGGCCGCCGATCAAACTACATACAGTCAGGTAGACCATCATGGAGCGCTTGCCGTACTTGGGGCCGAGATACAGGGCGATGACAAGCGAGGCGACGATAATGACACCGGCGAAGCTGAGGAAGCCGGGGGCAATGACCCAGCGCTTCATGTCCTGGATGTTCGCGACCGACGACTGCTCCGGAGCGCTGAGGGCGATGATGACGGAGCCGACAATGCACTGGAAGCAGCCTACTTTGCCGACGAAGCTGAGGCGCTCCTTGAGGAAGAACGAGGACAGCAGGGCGCAGATGACGACGGAGAGGGCGCCCATGGGGGTGACGAGGATGGCGTCGGTGAAGGCGTATGCGACGAGATTGCAGATCTGCGGCGGTCAGCGGTGTCGTGGGGTTCGTTCAGGGCGCGTACCTCTCCCACAATCATGAGGATCATGCCCAGCCACCACCAGGCGTTCTTGAGGTAGGCGTAGCCCTCGCCGGCCTCTTCATTGTACTTGGCATTCGCCTGCAGCAGGCCGTGCTTCTTGATAACAAACGACACACCGATGAAGACGCCAGAGGCAATGGCCAGACATATGCCAATAATCTTGTACGAGCCTGGGCGGGAGGCTGGGTCGCCGCCCATGCCGCCGCTGCGGGCATACAGGTGGTGTGCAGCGAGCAGCTCTTCTGCAGAGTAGGCGGCGTGCAGCTCGACGGCGCGGGCGAGGAGGGCGGCGGAATCCATGGCGGGCGCGGGGCGAGGCAGTGGGCTGTTAAGTAGCTCGCGCGTCGGCGTCTACAACGTCTCCGGGACAGGGCGCGGGCGCGCGATCATTGACAAAGCGGTCGGTATTCGGAGCGCCGAGCAGTGTTGTGGGAGCGGTGCGCGCGAGGTGAAGCCGCGCGTGTCTATTTTGGTGGCAGCGAGAGAACGGGTCGAGCAGCAGATTGGGTCACAGCTGGCGGTGCGGGTGTGGTGCAGTTGGCGTGTTCCAAGTTGGGTTCAGCTGCGAGGCGACGCAAGTGGAGGGCGTAGCTGCAGGCCTAGACGCGCTGCCGGGGTTGGTGGCTTGTTTGCTGCGGACAACAAGCGGGCCATGGCGGGACTGGGTCGCTGGGATGATGGGCGCAAAAACGGGGAGCGGCCTGTGCAGAGCGCCCGCGCTGGTCAAGCCCTGCGGCTGGTGCTTGATGGGCTGTTGTGGGCGCGCGTCGCACAGCAACCAAGTGTCAAGCGGCGGACGCCAAGCAGCCGTTCGCCGGGAGGGCGCTAGAAGCATAGGGCCGCGCGAAGGAACAGTGACGACGACCTAAGAAGCGTACGACGGCAGCAGAGGCGCAGGACTCGACCCTCCCCCCCCCCCTCCCCTCCCTCCATGCCCCGCCATGGACTCCCGCGCCGACGCCAATGGCGCGCCTGAGGCCGACGTCTTCGCCGCGACGTCGCTGGCCGACCTGCACGCCGGCCTCGCGCAGCTGCACCAGCACGAGGCCAGCGTCACCCGCCGCCTCGACGCCCTCGTCGCGTCGCAGAAGGACCTGTCGCGCGACCTGGCGCGCCTCGACCTGCTGCGCGCCCACCTCGGCCCGCACGCCGCCAGCACCCGCGCCATCAGCAATGGCATGCTGCACGACGCCGCCGCCACCGCCCACCGCATCTCGACCGCCGTGACGCGCCTCGACCGCGAGCAGGCGAACCTCAAGGCCACGCTGCATGTCGTCGAGCAGGTCGCCGAGCTCAAGGCCTGCGTGCTGGGCGTGCACGGCTCCATGGGCGCCCCGCAGGACTGGGAGACGGCCGCCGCCTACATCCACCGCGCCTCGAGCATCCCGCCTGACGTCGTCGACGGCGCCTTTGCAGAGGAGATTGTGCCCACCGCCGACGTGCCCGACCCGCCGCGCGTCACCCTCGATGCCGCCGCCGAGTCGCTGTGCGCCCTCTTCCTGCGCGAGTTCGACAAGGCCGCCCAGGAGGGCGACGGCGCCAACGTCGCCCGCTTCTTCAAGCTGTTCCCCCTGGTCGGCCGCACAAACACCGGCCTGGACGCATACGGCCGCTACGTCTGCACCGGCGTCGCCGCGCGCGCCCGCACCAACTTCAACTCGGCCGCCCCGGCCCAGCGCGCAGAGGGCCCGTTCTACGCGACCGTCCTCACCAAGCTGTTCGAGCACATCGCCCAGATCGTCGACGGCCACGAGCCGCTCGTCGAGCAGCACTACGGGCCGGGCATGATGGCCAAGGTCATCGAGCGCCTGCAGATCGAGGCCGACGTGCAGGGCGGCATCGTGCTCGACACGTGGCACGAGGAGCGCCACATCGACCGCAAGCTGACCGACATCAAGTCGTACGCCTTCTCCTTCCTCGTGCAGAGCTTCCTGCAGGCTCAGCAGCCGTCGAACGGCACTCCTCGCTCAGGCTCTCCCGCGGGCGGCCCAGTGCGCACCAGCGAAGACGAGGGCGTCGACATGAAGGAGGTGGACGCCTTGCTGGGCGAGAGCGCGCTGATGCTCGGACGATACGCCCTGTACTCGCGCTTCATCTCGGACAAGTGCGCGTCGTCGCAGCCGGAAGACCGAGTCGACCACGGCCTGGTTATGCCGCAGTTTCTGGCCAACAGCAACCTGCAGCGAAAGGCCGGCACGCATCTCATCGAGCCCTTCAACGCCATGTCGACCTTCTTCTTCCGCCGCTCCGTCGAGAAGGCCTTCCAGCTGGACGAGCCGCCGCCCGACCTGACCCTCAACCCCAACAAGCCGCTCGGGTCGAGTCCGCCCTTTGTCACCTCCGCAGTCGACGATGTCATGTACATTGTCAACCAAGTCTGCCAACGGACCCTAGCCACGTCCCAGCGCGCCGTAGTCGCCGAGGTCATCCCCGGCATAGGCAGCATTCTCGGCACAGACTTCATCGGCATGACCCAGCGCAAGATGCGCGATGAGAGCTACCCAAAACCCATCCGCGCCGGTGAACTCCCCCCCGAAAACAAAGTCATCGCCTTCACCGTCCTCATCAACAACCTCGACATCGCAAACGACTACATCAAACGCATCGTCGACCAGCAGCTCACCCGCCACACCCCGGACCTCTTCCCCTTCGGCCACGACGCCGTCTTCGTCGAATCCAAGCTCAAAGCCCTCGAATCCGCCTTCACCCACAAGAGCACCGAGCTCCTCAACGACGGCATCGCCGTCCTCTTCGCCACCGTCCTCAAGCCCCGCATCCGCCCCATCCTCGCAGACGCCTTCCGCGACGCCGACTACGCCCCGCCCCCCGTCGAATCCGACGCCTCGGACCCCGACCCCGACGCCCTCGTCAAGGCCCGCTTCGACCGCTCCTGGAGCGCCCTCACCCGCCCGCTGAAACGCATACTCACCCCTGCCAACTACGACCGCCTCCTGACCCCCGCGCTCGCCCACCTCGCCGCCGCCCTCGAGAAGCGCGTGCGCGGCTACTATGGGCGTGTGAACGCGCTGGGCGCAGTGCGGCTGGAGCGGGACGTTGCGGGCGTCGTCGCGGCAGCGGTCGCGGGTGGAAAGTACGCCCTGCGCGAGAGGTTCTCGCGCGTGCTGCAGGTGGTCATGGTGCTGGGCATGGATGAGGAGGAGTGGGAGGAGGTGCAGAGGGGAGAGGGGCAGGGCGTGGGTGTCGAGTGGGTGCTGGGCGAGGATGAGCGGGTGGGCGTCCGAGCTATTCTCGCTGGGGAGTGAGTTTGGATGTTGAAAATCAGACTCGAAATATCGGACGTGTTGATACTAAGATAATACTCATACTAGAGCTGCTGTATGATGCAGACAATAAGACAGTGTACACCAAGTACGACTAGTGGTGCGATATGACAGAGGAGACGTGTTGCGACAGTCTTACAGAAACGGGCACGGATACGGCAAGGCTTGTCGCGGTCAAGACAGTACGAGTACGAGTGCTAATACAGTGGTAGACGACCATACTAGCACTATACTATACGAACTCTCGGTTAGACGGCAAGGCAGGGATACGAGTCATGTGGCATCTTCAAAGCTTGGCTGGAATGTTTCAGACACCTTGCACTGTCTTCCACGGCTTACCAGCTCTGTCGTTACGTTCGTTCTTCTTGACTTAGTGTTGAAGTATGATATTGCAGTGATTGTTGATTAACGTGGTATGCGCTCTACTTTCTTGCTTGGCGCTGCGGCGCTGGTCGGACTATCAGGGGCGCAGTGTCCCTTGTACCAACACTACTCTGCTGAAAAACATGCACCGTTCTCTACCGGCAGACACAACCTGTCCTATGCCCGGCCCATCCCGTCATGCCGCACGTTCGTCTCGCCGGAAGTCGAGGCCGAGATCGAGCGCATGCGAGGCGTCATCAAGGATCCCGACCTCTTTCGCCTGTTCGAGAACTCCTGGCCCAGCACCCTGGACACGACCATCGCGTGGCGCGGATGGTCCAACACGACGAAAGAGACGGAAAACGGGCCCGTGCAAGAAGAGCCGCGCGAGCTGTCGTTTGTCATCACCGGCGACATCTACGCCATGTGGCTCCGCGACAGCGCAAACCAGCTGCAGGCGTACACCAGCGTGCTCAAGCCCAGCGCCGACTTCAACAGCCTGGCCAGCCTGTTCCGCGGCGCCATCAACCTCCAGGCCCGCTACATCCTCGAGAGCGTCTTCTGCAACGCCTTCCAGGCCCCCGACGAAAGCGGCGTCATCCGGTCGAGTAGCATGAACAGCGACCGCATCACCCCGCCCTTTGACTACTACAAGGTCTTCTCGTGCCAGTGGGAACTCGACTCCGTCGCCAGCTTCCTACAGCTGAGCGCCGACTACGCGGCCGCGACCCAGGATTTCGCTTTCTTCGACAACGCCAACTGGACCGCCGCCGTCGACCTCATCCTGCACACCGCGGAGAGTATGACCATGGACTCGTACGACGCCGACGGCAACTGGCAGCGCACGCCGTACACCTACTGCGCGCCGTACGGCGGCACCCCGATCAACGACTGCGCCGGGTCACCGCACCGCGGCCACATCGGGCTGGTGCGCAGCTTCCACCGCCCCAGCGACGACGCCTGCACGTTCCAGTACCTGGTGCCGTCGAACATGATGTTCAGCACCGCACTCCACGCCGCGTCCAACATCACCTCGCATTTATCGCTCACGGCCCCGCACCTCGCAAACCTGACGTCCGCGATGCTCAACATGTCCACCGCGATCCGCGAGGGTATCACCACGCACGCCATCGTCCCCTCGCCCACCGGCCCCTTCTTCGCCTACGAACTCGACGGCTACGGCTCGCTGAACCTGATGGACGACCCCAACGTGCCCTCGCTCTTATCCGCGCCGCTGCTGGGCTACACATCCCGCTCCGACCCCGTCTACGCCGCCACCCGGCGCCGCATCTTATCCCCACTGAACCCCTACTTCGCTCGCGGCCCCCTCCTCTCCGGCCCCGGGAGTCCGCACACGCTCCCCGGCCGCGTGTGGCCGATGGCCAACATCGTCGCGATTCTGACGAGCGAGGACGACGAGGAGATCAGGGGCTTGTTGAGGGGTCTGGTGCGGAGTACGGCGGGGCTGGGGCTCGTGCATGAGAGTGTTGATGCGCGGGAGGGCGGGGTGTGGAGTCGCCAGTGGTTTAGCTGGGCGAATGGGTTGGTGGGGGTTATGGTTAGGGATTTGGAGGGGAGGAGGCCGGGGATTTTGGGGGAGAGTTTTCAGTAGTTGCGGTATAACAATGCACTATCCGCTTTGGAGAAGCAGTGCTGCTACCCGAAATCCACGTCGAAGGTGGTCATGTCTGCTGCTTTGCACTACGGGCCCCGTCAGAAACATAACCCCTGTTTCTACGTGTCAACCCCCCCCCCCCCCCCCCCCCCCTTTAACACTATCTACGAGTCTAGACACCCCGCTTCCCCAGACCCCGCTTCCCAGACCCCGAACCCCGAACCCCGAACCCTCGATACCTACCTATGTCTGCATCTCCCCCACCAGCCGCGCCATCCAGCACCACCCTTACAACTCCCACCTCCAAACGCTCTCCGAAAAGGGCCTGCAGAAGCGATGGCCGTATGCGGCGTCGAGACTGCTGTATATAGTCTCCTACGTACAATCTCTATCATCACGAATGAATACACCGACTACTCCACTCCAGTCTGTTCTGAAAATACTGAAATCCGAAAAAGATGAGATAATGTCTGCGCTCCTGTTGCCGGGCATCCCAGCTTCTGAAACACCGAAAGTGGTTCCGAGGACATCCATGTCTGCTCCCCTGCTGCTGGTCATGCTGCAACGAAAAGCCTAGTGCGGGACGATGAGGGTGCGACCTACAATCTACTGCCGACTTTCCAAACGCGCTGAAATTACAAGACTGGATGATGCATGGCTGCGGCTCTGCGGGGCCGACGCGCGGAAAAGGACAAGTGGAAAGAAGGATGTCTGGGTCCCTGTTGTGGCGGTGGGAGGATTGGAAAATAGCCGACGATGTGTTGATGTGCGGCGCTGTCTGCTCTGCTGCGTTGCATATGGAAACTAATCGAGGTCCTCGATATGTCTGGGTTTGTTTGCGGGGCCAGAATATTCGGAAAGACCGCTGTGGCACGCTGGTGTGCGGCGCTGACTTCTGTCCCAGAGTCGTGGGAAATGCTGCACGGCTGGTTCATTGCTGTGGTGGTGGGAGTATCCGAAACCAGTAAGCGTTGCCATGATGTGCGGCACTGTCTTCTCTGCTGTGATAAAAAAATATCGAGGTCCTCGAAATGTCTGGGTTTGTGCTGCTGGACCAGGCGATCGAAAGGCCTGGAGTAGTGTACTGATGTGCGGCACTGCTCTTCTCCAAGGATGGAGATGAATGCAGCGAATTGAGATATCTGTGCTCTTGCTATGGCGCCAGAGTTATTGGAATATCGAGACCGCCGTCTTCATGTGCGGTGCTGTCTTTTCTGTTGTACTGAAAAGAAATCAACACCGTCAATATGTCTGGGTTTGTGTTGCTGGACAGAAAATCGAAAGACCTGGCGTGTTGGGCTGGTGTGCGGCACTACGTTTCCAAGTGGAAAAGTCTGCAACTGAACAACGTGTCTACGCTCTTGCTAAAAGCCTGAAATTATTGGAAAGCTCAGAGTGCTGGGTTTATGTCCAGCACTGCCTCCCGAAAACACTGAAACTCAACAGGAGAGAGGCGATGTTTGCTTCCTTACCGAGCTGATTCGTCGAAAGGAGCTCCGAGAGAAAATTCATGTCTGCGTTGCTGCCGCCGGGTCGAATCTTTAGAAAGCTCGGCTCGAGTGTTCTATATACTCTGCCCAACATGCCTACCTGCGTACGTTCCGAAAATATTCAAAATCACTGAAAGAAGTCCCCATGTCTGTGTTTCCGTTGCCGGGGCGGAATTGTTGAAAAGCCAGAAAGCGCTCTATCATATGCCGCACTCACTGTCTTGCTATGGCGATGGGAAATTGACGTTTGATGACTATATGTCTGGGTTTGTGTTGCTGGGCCAGAAGCAATCAGAAGGACCGAGACGTCTTGCGATGTGCGGCGCTGCCGTTCGGTAACGATGGAAACTAAAGAAGCTGTCATGCGCATGCCATGGCTGTCAACATGTTGCTGGGCCGAGTCATTGGGAAGCCTGGAGCACTCCGTTTATGTACTGTACTGTCTTCTACAAGTACTGAAAATCTATACAGCAACATCACATGGTTGCAAATTTGCGGGGCTGAAATTATCAAAAAGTCTGAGGCGGTATATGGATATGCAGCACTACTCTTCTAGGACGACGAGAATGGGCACGGGTACCAACAAATGTTTGTATCCCTGTCGTCGGACTACGTTCGTTGAGAAGATTAAGGCTTGTTTTATCAATATATAACGCTACCTGTTTAAGGAAGCGAGAATCTTCAAAGTGAAAATCTAATGGCACAAACGCATGCCTGCGTTTCTGCTGTGCCGAAAGTATTGTGAAGCCTAAGGCGCTTTGCTAATGATACATTGCCTTACTAAGGGCATGAAAATTTACAACGCTCGTTCCTATGTCTGGTTTCCTGTCGCTGGACCCGAAATAATAGAGTCTGGCGATGAGAATCTTTCCTGTTCGCGCTACACTCTATCACTTGCATCACTGCCTCCGAAAGATGATAAAACTCCATGTGCGACCCATGCATGTTTGCGTTTTTTCCGCACAGAATTAATACTCTAAAGACAAGAGGCTGAAGTCCCATGTCTGCGCTTGTTGATGCTTAATTAGAAGCAGGCGGAAGCCTAAGGCGCTCTTTGAATGTGCAGCTGCTTTTAAGAAGCACTGAAATTGTCACGACTCTGAAGAAATGGCTATGTTGTTGTTGCTGGGTCCGGGTTACTTCGGTCTGGCGACGAATCTGTTCTGTTCTGTTCATAATACACTCTATTACCTGCAACACTGCCTTACAGGGCGCTGAAACCTCATGAATAATGGAACATGTCTGCTTTCATGTTTCTATGCTAGCTTTATTAAGAAGCTTGAGAAGTCTGGGATAGTATGGTGACGAAAAGAACCATATATGGTTATTGCTCTAGTGCTGGGTCTGAATCACTCAAGAGGCGCAGAGAATCAGAGCTTAGTCCAAGCTACAACATGTTCGTAGGCTTATTGCCTGGCTAAAATCACTGAAGAGGACTGTAATGCTGAAGATGAGTACGAAAAACGCACATGGCTGTGAGCTTGTAGCTGGGTTGGAAGTAATCTGTCTCGGAACGCCGCTCTGCTATCTACGACACTATCTGCTTTCTAAAGGCAACGAAATTGGCATACTGAAAGCCTATGTTTGCGTTCTGGCCGCTGGGTCGAGATCCGCGACGCCGCGGGGCGATAAAAGGCAAGCACCATGGATGTATGGCTGCGGTTTGGCTCCTCGGCCAAGATCCGGAAAGACCGAAGCAGGAGACATATGTCTAGCTTGCGATAAATTAAATCAAAGTTCAAGAAGGATAAAATGATGGGTGTTTGCTGGGCCGAAATCGACAAAGAATACCAGGCATGGCCGGTGTTCTGCCCGCGTCGCACAGATGGACATATGTGGACTCAGTCTTGCGTGTTCTACATACTGCCTTCTAGAAGTCATGGAAAAAGACGGACCGTAGAATCATGTCTACTTCTTTCCCAGGAACCGAAATCTATTAAAAACCCTCAGTCGAGTATTCTGTTCTCCACTGCCGTACATCACACTGCCTGCTATCGAGAGGCGTTTAAAACAATGTGATAAAGGCTCATGTCCGCGCCTTTGCTGGGTCGGAATTCACAGAATCTAGACTGACAAGGGTTATATCTGTGATGCGATAGTTTCTTGCACATGCATACGGAGTCTAAACGTAAAAAGAGAATGGCAGACCGACTCTGCTCTTTCGTATATTAGGGATCCGCGTTTGTAAAGCTGCCGTCGATGACTTATCCAAACAGAAAATCCGCCAGAGGTGTGTGGAGTGTTCTGCTGCGTCGAAGGAAAAGCCGAAAAGTTTGAAATTTGCTACCTTGTCTTGCCAGCAGCCGGTGCTCCTAAATTACCTGCAGCTCGTCCCTATGTGGGGAGCTGAAAGAGTAAGAGGCGAAGGCCCATGAGTTCTGCGCTTGTGTCGTTTGTAGACGACTCGGCCGCTCGAAACAATATATGGAGGCTTTGGAGATAGATGGGTGATTTCTGCTTCTCTCTCTATTTTCCCCCATCTTCGCCTCACTCTTGGTCCCTCTGTCTTGATCTCTTCCTCTGAATATCTTTTTCACAACCTCGAAAACTTAAATTCACTTTATTTTCTTTGATCTCAAAATCTGAACCTCCAAACCCAAGAGCTAGGATCAGAACACTGGTGCCATGTCCTGGATAAAGTTATTGATATATCAGGAAATGTCGAGATTGAAAGTAGCAAATTCATGCGGCATGGCTGACTCTCCTTTGTTATCTATTCCACGGTGATGCTAAGGACCACTTCCTTCCCTCTGTTGATCTAGACTATTAGAACGAAGGTCCTAAATCTTAGAGTTCCACTGCGTATGCCTTTGGAGGAACTCGTTGGATCGCTGAATCGAAAACTCGATGAAGTTGAGGGTTTCAACAAGTCTCTCTGTCTGTCGTTCTGTTCTCACATCAGAACTGCAGGAATCAAAATTTACTGATCAAAGACGCATGGACTTTGCCGTGCCACTGAGTACCTCCATGCCTCCTCGATTCTTTTTTCCTTGTCTACACTTCAACAATGGATAAGCGGAAAGAATCTCGAAATCTGTACATCGAAGTATTTGGTCAAAAGTGCGACAGATGCGGCGCATGGGGCTAGGGTGCGCGTCTGTCTGCTCTTACTCTTCACTTATCGTCTGTCTGTTTCGTTCCAGATCCTGCTGTGAAGAAATGAACGGAAAGTTTTACACGTGTCGAAGGCTTTAATGTGACAAAAGGCAATATAGTGTCTCTTCTCCTGTTCAGTACAGCTCTGGTCTTCTCCCTGTGCTCAGATCACAACGTCAAGAAACTGATAGGTTTAAATAAATACCGAAAAAGCGATTGCATATCGGATGCTTGAAATCGACGAGCCTGACCTGGATGTTTTCTCTTCTTCTTTTCTGTCCCTCTCCCTCCCTCTCTATCTGCCACCGTCTGCACACCAATGTCAAGAAATCAATCTAGACTTTGGAGCTACCGCACATAAGTAAACGTAGATACATAAATACCTCTACTACTGTTGCTGGCTAGATTCAAAGTCATCTAGATTCCTAGAAACTGGTGCTCTGCCAAAGCTGAAAGAACAGATATGTGTGGAATGTGTATTATGTGGTTTAATACTGCCCTGCAACATAATCCCACTGAAAGATGATTGAATGTAGATAATGGGCGTCGATTCCTGCCATTTCGCCGGCAAGTATCAAATCTTCGGCTCCTCCAAGTGATGGGTGTCTGCCCGAGCCAGAAGGTTAGATACCCAGGGCGTATGGGCTTCGTGACGCTGCACTGCTGTCTATCACTGCGAGAGAAAAGAAGAATATTTTTCTTGACCTGAAAAGCTTGCTGCATGGCGCTTTGACTGAACATGGTGCGTCCCTGCTTCCTCTCGAGTGAGAGTTTTATCAAATCTCTATCTTGCCATACAATTTTGTTATACGGCTGTCTGACACTCTTCGATGTCTTGAAATGAACCGATTTGACGCGCATGTTTCTTTGCTCTGAAAACACGTCACCCAGTACGTGATGTTGCGCGCTCTGCTGTCTTTTCACTCGTTCGGTTCGATGGACTTTCTTTGCGTTTTGGTAGAGTCTTGTTCCAAAATAGCAGAGCATATGGACATGGCATCTCTGCTTCCCAGATAGGATGGAATGGAAGTGCGAAAATTACATGTACATGCGGCGGATAAAAACTATTGCAGAATGGCCCGATGTCTGTGGTGCGCCAGTGTACACGACATGTTAAGCTTAAAACAGCTGGATTGGAAATTGATGTTAACGAAGAACTGACCTACGAGAATGTTAGTCTAAGATCCGCCGCGATCTCGGCCATGACATCTGTCTTTGGCGAGAATGGAGTTACTTCGTACCTGCGAACAGAAAGGTGTTCCAGATCCTGAACCTGGTGTACTATCTTATCATGAAGGTAGTACTCTATCTCGCATCACGATGTATATCTCTGAAATTCTAAAGCTGGCCCATATCTCATTTTAATACCCACGCCAAATGTCATAGCATTCTTCCGCGAGTATCAGTATGGATGAGGCAGCAGCATCTTTGTCTTATCCTCGGAATGGTCGTTCTAATCTACAGTCTGGCGAAAAGTCGCAATGCTCTCTAGACTGAACCCCGATTGCTCGCTAGAATTCAGAGTGCATGACTTTTCTCTTGAGTCAACCGTCACAGAACCTGAATTCATTGCTCATAATGGTATACTGTGGAAGTGTTAAAGTCTGCTGGGAAAGCTGGGAAACGGATTGTGGATGATACCTGTGATGAGCTCCAACTCATGGCAACGCATTCATGCCCATATACCCGCTGGAGTTCAAAAGGTACTTTCTCTTCCAGCTCCGTCAACGGAGTCGAACACATCTTGTTAAGCTGCACGACAGAACTGATACATTGCTTTAAAGGTTTTTGGACAGGACAAATCCTTTGCCGGTTCTTCCAAATCATGCTCTCCAATACAACGATCCATCGAGGAATTCATCAACGGCAGTGGTTCGTTCTTCATCTTCCGACACTGCCCCAATTGACGTCCTCCCCAAGCGCTTATTCGGAGCCTCCATGCCTTCTCAAAGTCGTCGTATCCATTTCCTGCGTCCAAGTGTTAATCATTGCCGCTCCGGATGGTGTCGAGGGCGGAGGGCGATATTGCGGATGGTAGCCTCGTGATCAGCCTCACTGGCCTCTTGTCGTCGTGCTCCAGCGGAATTGCACATGTAATTCTCAGTCAGTCCGTAGTTCGGCAGTCTGATCGGTTCATCCAGTAAAGCGGCGTCCTCGTCGGGGGATGGAGAGACTCTCGGCGTGACAGTCACACCTTCTCTCCCTGCGTACGTGAGAACGTCTTCGAAGGTCTGAGAGACCTGAGAGAAAAGGGTATGTTCCGTTGAGACATACACGTTGCCTTCATCGTCGTTGCCAATTTTCTCTTCACCTGGCTGCAGATCTTCATCGCTGCTGTGCACAGAGGACACTTCCGCGTCCGCTCGCTTCGCTCGCTTTCTGCTGTCCTGCTCTAGCGGAGGACTAGCAAAGCGCCTACGCTTCGGAGGCTCACTAAGAAGTGGCAAGAAGTTGACTGCAAGCGCGAACTCCCCATTGGCGACAAACCTGTTTACAGCTGTTCTCAGCGACGGGGTATCGTTCACCAGTGTTGCTCCTGCGCTCTGGGTAACAGGCGTGAGGCGGAGTACTGTATCGTCCATACCGTCATCTTCCATGTACATTGCTGCCCACCGGTAGACCTCCTCAAAGGATGGACAGTGAGATGTTCGCAAATCATCTAATGGTAGGCCAATGAAATATAGAAACGTGAGCTCGCAATCAGCAGCCTGCAGTGTAACCTTCTGGATGTTCATCTTCAGTGTTGGGATGTTGAGGTATCGTCTTCGTTGAGTGTATTGATTGCTCGAATGTTCGACGCAGTTGCTTGTATGGTGAAGCTGCTTGCAAAGAAAATGGTTGTAGACGATGAGGGCGATGTACTGCTTCTTATTGAGTTCGAAGTCGAGCTCGAGGGGCTCTTGATTGGCAATGTTATCTGTGGGGAAAGCTTGCCGCAAAATAGGGTAAAGGATACTGAGACAGTTGTCTGTCGACTTAGCGGTGTGCGCTAAGCGAGAGCGCTCATATTGTGGAAGTGAAGGTGAAAGGAAGAATGATTGGTTCCAGACCTTGATACGGAGGCAAAACACGAGCCAATACCCACGTAACAAAAGAGAAAAACATTGACATGGAATAAAATTTTGTTCAATAGAAGATTGCTGGTACTGTTCTTGCGCCTAGATCATATCGTGCTCTCGCGAAACCTGGTATGTTGCGATACCGCTGGAGGCGTCGTTGTATTCGCATGTGTATGGAAAACAATTGATGCCTGGGATGTCAGAACTGGCAGCTACAAGAAACCCATGTCCATGATGGAGATTACAAGTGCATTGGCCTGAACCAGTACCTAGGTATGTCAATGAAGGCGCGGACCAGGAAACCACCAGCACGGTGAACCATGGGTGATCAGCCAACCCAACACCATGAACAAATTAAGCGACCTTCATATATAAGTCTAACATCAAGTAGCTCTCATGATCACTCATCAATTTTGCCATCATCCAACTTCAGATCTCCAAATTCAAGGCATCGACGATTCAGCCACACGCCATGGCGCCCAAGCCTCTTTGCAGACTGGTCTATGACCCTGCTACAAATGCTAAGTTTATGAAAGTAGCGATGGATACTACCAGGTCTCTGTACAGTCGCGAACACCTTGAGGAATGGAACTCTGAAGTAGCGCGCAAGTTCAAGAGGGAAGCTTTGCCAGACCCCAAGGAGCTAGAAATGTTTGACGAATGGGACATGAACGGATACCTCAATGAACAGGAGAGAGAGCGGGAGAGAAATCATGTGGTGAAACCAGCAAATCCAGCGACCGACTATTATACAGCTGTCGCCTACACCGACTTTCGGGATAAGAAGGCGCTTAGTCATCTGATTGGTCTCTTCGATCGCGCTGTTTACCCATACATCGGTATTGGTAATCATGCAGGCTACTGCTACCGTCTGAAGCCAATGACAGACGTTCTCGAGATAGACGAAGATGAGATCTGGACCCGGGACCCTGTAGAAATTGCCCCGGAACCACTCGTCGGCATCGAAATCAAAGGCCCCGAAGGAGCCAAATTCAGCGACCCGGCTGTCCAAAGCCTCTTTGAAAAGAAGAAGCGCAACTTTTCGGAGTTCAGCACGGACGAGTCTTACTGTAGCGCCTCCAATGGAGAGAGCATCTCCGTCTCAGCGGATAGCAACTATGGTTTTGCGTTCCTCCCGCTCGGCGAAGTCCACTACATCAGCGAAGCAAGGCTGCAGGCCGAGATGACGAAGACCCCACCTACAGAGAAGAGCGACATGGAATGGCACAACAGCGAATTCGTCCTCGGTGTCACCACTGTTGGTCCCGGTGGGAAGTACGGCCGGGCAGGAGAGGTGTGGCTGCTGCAAGGCTTTCTCGTCGAGAACGAATATGACAACACTCCATTTCATATTGATGAGCACGACACGTGGTGGGGATTTTTGGAGGGCGATCCTTGCAAGTTCCAGCGTGCGGGCATCAAGATTGCAGATAGCTTCGACGAGCTGCGCGACGGCTACAAATGGGTGACTGAGAAGTATTTCGAGTTCAAGTACGACGTGACGGTGGCTCTCTACTTCAAAGATGAGAAGAAGGGTACCATTATCGTCCGGCAAGAGTCAGATCGGAGGAAGGCTGGTATGGCATTGGGACATGCAACAGGTTCCACATCGAAGTAGTCTCATAGCACTTCAGGGTCTTTGAGAATCTTAGCCGGGTCAGTGGGTCCTATAGTCGTATGCTTTGAATGGAAACAACATCTAAACTTCCTGCAGCTTCCAGCAGAAGCATGTTGTGAGCGAGCCGCCATCAAATGGCAATACCATCTCTCTACTATGGGTGCAATGATGGATACCCACCCATCATCGTAAATATTGACGTCAACGAAGCGCGTATTCAACGTATGGAAACAAACATCGAAGACAGCCCTACATGAATTATGAACCCACCTGGAACTTCTAATACGCAGGAGTCGAATCACTCCTGAATGCTGTTACTAGTTCGCTTCCTGGACCCCTCCCTGCCACGTTCCGTGCCAAACATGCAATGCTGATGCCCAGCACGATGCGCCCCACTCACAGCACATAGGCTGGCCAACCCGTGACTAATTACGGCTGTATATAGCTTGCTGACGCGCCACGTTGCGATGGGAACGAGGTCGCCCACGGCTTGGTGCACAGAGTGACACGAAGAGGGGATGGGCAGGAATGACAGGGTTATCACGCGCCTGCGAGGAGTATACTGTCTTCGTGCCTGCGCACAAGAGGTCGCGACGTTGCTAGTGCTCCCACAGGCACCTACTTAGCACCAGCAGACCAATTATGCTCGCGCGCAAGATATATCGTGATGCTGATTGCAGGTTATTGAGTACCGCGTACCGCGTATCGCGTGCAGCGTGCAGCGTGTAAGAGTGTAGTGCCGTCCGGAAGCACATGAAAGGCCCCAAGTGGGGCGCGCAAGTGGGTCGCGCAAGTTCCTCGATTCGACACGCGCGAGACGTAGCGCCTCGGTCCGCGTGCAGCTCCCCCGCATCGCGCATCCTTCGCGTGGCCAGCTGGGGGCGATAAAAGGGACGCTGGGCCTGGGAAGAGTGGATTAAGTTTGGATTGACTGCTAGCTCATCTACCGCGGCTGTGATACCTGTGCTTCGTTGTTGTTGTTGTCGTTGGACAGTCCTCTCGCAATTGCACCGCAGCCATGCCGATTAGAAGCGAATGGAGTCTCTCGCGCGAAGGTGCATACATACACTACATGCGCTGCACCGCAACTTAGCTAATATGTGTCTACAGGTATCACGGGTGATACCATCGGCCGACTCCTCAAACTCACTGCGCTGAACCCGCTCATCACACTTCCCCTCTTCCTCGCGGGTAAATACACACTCGATGGCGGCCGCGTTGCATCCGACCACGCCACGCTGTGGAAGCACCTCAAAACACTGCTTGTGTTGGGCTTGGCGGACAGGGTGAGCGGGTGGCTCGACGCGGCGGTGTCGAACAACTGGACGAACGATACATATGTGTGGAACCGGGAGATCGTGGTGGTGACAGGGGGGAGTGATGGCATTGGGAAGATCGTGGTGAGCTTGTTGGCGGAGAAGGGGATTAAGGTTGCGGTATTAGATGTGCAGGAGTTGACGTACGAGGGTATGTATTCCCCCTTGTCCATCGCATCCACGTTCGTGCTCGCTTCCCAGTGATGCGAATCGGATTCGACACGACAAGACTGACGACAACCAGCACCCCCCTCCGTGACCTTCTTCCGCTGCGACCTCTCGTCCCCGTCCTCGATCGCCTCCGCCGCCGAGCAAATCCGCTCCACCATCGGCAACCCCACGATCCTGATCAACAACGCCGGCGTCGCGCGCGGCAAGACCATCCTCGACACCACCGAAGCCGACCTGAACCTGACCTTCAAAGTCAACACCTTCGCGCACTACTACCTCGCGCAGCAATTCCTGCCGCACATGGTAGCCCTGAACCACGGCATGATCGTCACTGTCGCGTCGCTGGCGGGGTACGTCGTCGCGCCGTCGATGGTGGACTACGCGGCGTCGAAGAGCGCTGCGATTGCGTTCCATGAAGGACTTGCAGCGGAGCTGGTGACGCACTATGCGGCGCCGGGAGTACGTAGTGTGCTGATGTGCCAGGGGTACACGCGCACGAAGCTGTTCGAGGGGTTTGACTCGAAGGCGCTGTTTCCGGAAACGGTGGCGGAGGAGATTGTGAAGGCGGTGTTTGCGGGGAAGAGTAGGCATGTTGTGCTGCCGGAGTTGGCGTGGGGGGTGGCGCCGAAGATCAGGGGGTTCCCGGTTTGGTTGCAGTACGGGATGCGCAAGAGGATGGATAACATGATGAAGGGATGGAAGGGGAGGCAGGTTGTGCAGCCCAGTGAGAAGCAGGAGAAGAAAGAGGAGAAGTCGGTGGAGGAGAGTACGGTGTTGGTTGATGGGGAGTAATGCGTAATAGCTTTGAAGTGATAATGCTGTGCATTGGTATCTCTGAAACTAAACATACAATCGCTGTGTATCGATGCACCAACCATCCCATAACATAAGAAATCCACCGAATTGTAACGCCGATCCCAAACTCCAAACCGAATCCAATCCTCGAGCGCCTGCTAAAGCTCAAACCCCTAAAAGGCATTGGTATCATCCAAATCCATAACGCTACTCTCCGGTGCCAAGCTGACCGCGCTCCTCCCCTTACTACTTGCTCTTGAATGCAAACTCATCGCGCCGCTCATAACGCGCACGACCTTTTTCTTTCCCGACTTGGCAATCAGGACTTGCGCAGGACAAACAACTATTTCGTCCTCGCCCTCGCCAAAATCGTCGCCCTTCTTCACCACGAGCGGGAAAAGCACGACCTTGACGATCGCACTTCGCGCTTCTAGCTCGTCATTCGACGTTGTCTCGCCAGAGCGCTCGTTCATCAGGGACGCGTTGAATGTGACCTTGGCGACCAGGTCACCATGGACGTCGTACTCGGGCTGCAGTGGGGGCAGCATGATGTACTCTGCGCGCTGGGTGCGCATTTCTATGGAGAGCTCCACCGCAAGGCGCATGACGTTGCGCAGGGAGGCCTGGATCTGCTGTTGTAGGTGTGTTGGTGGGGACAGCAGAGTGGAAAGGGTACTGTAGATTTCATGCACAACAGCTTCAGTGTCTTGTGCACGCTGTTGCATAAATGGCTCGCGCTTGGAGAGCAGGGTGAGTGTGATTGCGCGCCATTGCGCTACAGCGCGTGGTGGGCCTGAGACAGTTAGATGCTGCGATAGACTAGGATTGACAAGATCGACTTACCGACTTCCAATAAGGTCTTCTCCAGCGACTTCAACTTTTGTCGCTGCTCCCTGTCCATACCAAACAGGTAGCGTGTGAAGACGTACTCCCAGATCATCGACATGACGATCGACATGAAGACATCGCGACGTCTGACGCGATCTGCAAGGAGTGAATCGACATCCGAGCCATCGAGAATGGCGTTGTCGAGGCGTTTGTCGATCTTCTCGCGCGTTGAGGCATCCAGTCGAGTATCGGCCTGGATATCAGACGACAGACGACAAGCCCGCGTGTCCGAGAATTTGGAGAACCGCAGCACCCACTGTTGCACGTGCTGACAGAGCTGCTGGCAGGCGCTGTCGAAGTAGTCCTCGTCGCGGATGGTAAGGAAGCTCTCGCTGGGCTTCTTTGTTGCCAGGATCTGCTTCTGCAGTTTCTTGATCTGCTCCTTCGCGTTCGAGAGTTCTTTCTCTAAACGACTGATTTCTGCGTTACGCTCATCGAGCGCGGCACCAATCTCCTCGCGGAGTGCCCCCTCCATCCCTCTTGTCAGTTGTTGATGTTGCGATCGCAATGTATCCAGTTCCCTCTGAGACGTCTGCCACTGTTGGTGGACCATTTGGCCTTCAGACTGGAGGCTGGCATAGCGCTCGTTGGTATCATTCGTGAGATTCCGGTTGGCCTCTGTAAGGTTGTTGTTGAGTTCCGTCAGTCGCGCAATCTCTTCTTGCAGCCGTTGCAGCGTATCCTTGAGCTGCGCAATGTCGATGTCACGTTGATAAATCTGACGGTCACGTGCTTCGACTGCTTCTTGGACTAGCTGCTCATCGACCTGACGCTGGTGCTGTTGAACTTGTAGAATTTCCTCAGCTCTTGACCTTGCATCTTCGAGAGATCGGTTGTGATCCGCGAGCTGGTCAAGCTGTGTTTGTAAGTCCATGATCTGCATGCTTTGACGTTTGCGCAGACTGGGCGCCCGTGTTGGTGACATCGGCGACCTCGGGGCCTCGCCCATAGCCTCCTGAACTCTGTTAGTATGCATTGCGCCGACCGCGCACCGAAAGTTCCTGCTTACAAAAGTTTCCGCCATACTGGCGCGGCGTCCTTTGCCTTCACCTCTCAGCTTCGATGCGGCAGCGAAGGCTGCGGTCGCTCCAGCCGCGAGTGCGATGCCTGAGAGGTTGGGTTCTGTTGTGGTGCTAGCGCCCGCACTGGCCTCGCCAAGCTTTGCCGCAGCCCTCAAATCTCCTGACTGGGTCTTCTCTATTCGTCGTAGAGAATGATTCGAAGCATTGCTCGCCATGCTCATAGAGCTCACGGGACGCTCAGCATCAGGCGATCTGAACTTGCTGATATTGCTGAGGGACTGCTGGCTGCGAAGTCCTGGTGAATCGCGAATCTCAGCCAGCTGCTGTTTGATTGGCTCGGGCGTTGAATGAGGCATTCGACGCGCTGGGCTGAGTGCTATACTTCGATCGAGAGGATCGTTGGCCTGATGCCATGGTGAATCCCGTGAAGCTGTTTGACGGTCAGAGATTTCAAGTGCAGACGGCGTACTTTTACGGTTTGCGGGCGTCGGTGTAGTCGGTGGTGACGATCTCATCCGGTCAGAGAACGACCTGCGCTCACTGCGCAATGGTTTTGTTCCTCGCTCTCCAGATCCAGCGTCGGTAGTAGATCTACCTTTCTTAATATGCAGAGAATCATCCGGGCTATTCTCTGTGATAGTGCCGAGCGAGTTGGTCCCTGGGGTGCGTGCCCGCTTTGGCATTGGAGTTGTCAATGAATCGATCTTCTCGCTGGGGTCGCCGAAGATTGACTGGTAGGGCTCCGTTTGGCGCGAGGGCCTTGTCGGTGAAACCTGCTCTTGATGAGCACGATCAGTCGACGCCTTGATCGGGGACTCGATTGCTCGTGGGCTGTCGAAGCTGGGTGACTTAGGCGCGACTGCAGGTGAGATGCCGTATGCGCGGGTCGATGGCGAGGAGTCGAACAAATAAGACGCTCGCTCCTTACTGACGAAGTCAGACGAAGGTGATGGCTCCACGCCCGTGGATGTCGAGTACTCTGGAAGTGCTGGACTGGCCTCAACTTCTCTGACATCACGTTCGGATCTAATGCGGGGCGTTCGGGGTCCTTGTGGAAGCTGACGCTCCTTACGGCCTACCGGCTGCTCTTGAGCTGCAGGCACTCCATGTATTGACCCTTCCACACTGCCTGTGTTGTTGTCGAGCGCGGAGAACGACCATGCTGGCTCAAGATTGGAGCCGCGTTGTGTTTCGTTCTTGTGCAGTCGTTTCTCCTCTGGTTGCTCCTCGTGGAACGATACTGGGTGAGATCGACGCTTGTGCGGCTCTTGCGGGCTGGCCTCAATGTCCATTTCTGCGGTTGCCTTCTTCTTCCGGCTCTTTACATCCTTCTTGTCTTCTTTCATGCTGCGGACGACTATATCCTCAAGTCCCGGACTTACAGCTCGAGGGAACGGGTACTCATTGACGTCGTCGTTGATGGCCGATTTCGATTCTTGTGTAAACATCGGTGGCGTGTTCGTTGTCCTTTCTCGTTCTGTAGTCCTTCCGCGCTCCTCACGTTCCCTGCTGACCTCACCCCTGCTGCTCTTCTCTTTCTTTCGACTGTTCATCGGTGACTGCTCTATAATATCAGACTTTCTCACAGAGTCATCGCCAGGCGCATCGAAGCCCAATTCGCGGGCAGTAGAGCGAGCCAAAGTCTCAACAGTACGAGGCCCCTCCAACGGGGCTTCAAACACTGGAGTCTCATTGGCGGTGTGCTCAATATCATCCTGCATACTCAAGGCTGTTGTTGTAGTGTCAAACGTACGCTTCTTCTTTCCCTTGAGCTTCTTGTTCTTGCTTGGCGCGTACAGTTCCTCGGGGTCGGCCTCTTCTAATACTCCAGGAGGTGACCTGCGGCTTGCGAATGCTGGATCATTGAGCACGTCCATCGGATCGAATGATGGTGTCTCGGTAGCCGCTAATGGCACTTCGATGCCTTTGGGCAATATGCGATCAAGAGACGCCCCAAATCCTTTGGTAGGCGAGCTTGGTGCGAAACTGGACTTAGTGGGCGAGGTTGATGCGGAAGCGCGTCCCATGTTTCCGAACTTCGAGACGCTTGCTCGTCTCCTTGCAGTCGCGACTTCATCATCTTGAACCATATTGTCGCGGTCGCCCTGTCGAGAGGTCGATCGAGATCGGTAGAAGGAAGGATCGTTGATTACGTAGCTTGAGTCGAAGCCGGATTCGTTCAGTCCTGCGGCGACGGCTGCGGCGAAGTCAACGTCGTGACGTGGCGAAGCCGAGCGCAATCGCTCCAAGTTGTCGAATGGAGACACTGAACGCAATTGATTGTCCGAAGTGGCTCGTGAGATCGACTTCGGTGGTACGATCTGGAGAGGCGTTGCGGATCTTGACTGAGTCTCGAACCGTTCTGCAAGATTCTTGACACTGCCACTCCTCTTGTGACCAAGGCGGCGCTCAGCTTCTGGTTGCTGCTCTGGGGAATGCTTCTCAAACAAGGCAGCTAGTCTGTGTTTCTTCGAGCCCTTTTTGTTCAGAGTAGGCAGAACATCCTCAGAGATGCCATCGAATGTCTTGTCAGATGCAGATGGCTCGGCATCGTTTACTGTGTACGTCTCTTCAGATGTCCGCTCGGCAGCTCTTGGAGTTTCGGCTTCCCCATTCGGTTCTTTGCTTGCTTGGACGTTCTCATGCTGACTGACAGCGCGCTGGAGGTTTTCAGTGACAGCCATAGATGGCGCCATATTGACAGAATGCCTTTGTCGGTCTGGAGTGATGAAAGATTGCACAATCGATGAATGCGCCGGCGTTATTGGCTGCTCAGCCACTATCCCCACATCTGAAGACAGCCTCTCTTTCCTACTCTTCTTCTCCTTCTTGCTCTCTTTCTCGCTCCCCTTCTCGCTCTCCTTACGTGACACTACTGGTGTACTCGGGATGTTGTCTGCGACGGAGATCGGAGCTATCGTTTCCATGTCGACTTCGCGGCTACTCGAAGCAACACTGGGCCCAAAACCTTTCTCGGTCGGACTAAGTTGAGGCACATCATTTGCTGCAGTGTTCACAATCGGATCAACGGTCTGCGTGCGCTCTTGCTCCTCGACTGCGGGGGGAGCTACTGGCGAACCCTCTGACGTAATCGGAAGCGGATTATTTAGCGCACTTGCAACAAGTTTGGCCTGTCTTTTCTTGTCTTTCTTGCTGAGCTTCCTTGGCGGTTCGGACGCTTCTTCGAAGGGAGTGCTCCTTGAGAGTGATGCGTCGTCGCTGCGGGTGCTGATAAACGCAGGCACAGGTTCTATCGAGGGAGTGATCACCAAATCTTCTACGACTTCGTTTGTCTTCTGAACCTCGTGTCCAGAATTGGTTGCGATCGGTGTTGCAACAGGGATGTACTCAGCAACTGACTGACTCTCGGTCCTACTTGCGGGCGCATCGATCATGTTGGCATCCTCAACCGCAGGCTCAGTACGCTCTTCGACCTCAATAGCAGCACGGTTGTCTTTCCTATTCTTTCCTTTCTTACTCAGCTTCCGCGATGGAGTCTCTGCAGGAGTGACAGCCTCTTTGACAGCATTCTCAACCCGCTCCGTTGTCTCGACCGCAGCCGTGGTATCGGCGGCGGGAGTCGCAGGGTCAGGGAGATCGCTGTCTCTAGTGGCGTCGACTTGCTTCTTGTCTTTCTTACTGAGTAGGTTGGCGATACCAAACATGGATGGAAGTAGAGAGCGGGACGGTTCATCGTACTGTTCGTTGGATGCTACTGCCGAATCAAGTGCCTCAGTGCGTTGCCGTAGATCTGCGGCATCATCTCGTACGGCTTGCAGTGATGGCGAGAGATCTCTGGACTTGACGTCTAGCTGCGTATCGTTTTGAGCAGGAGTTAAGGGTTGCTGGGCCTCGATTTGGTGTGTGGCCGCAGTGGAAGATGGCCCAAAGTGTGCGATTTGTTCTTCGGGCAAGTTCGAAAGAGGTGCTTCCTGGACGGAGGCCGGAACCTCGACAGTGCGAGTCTCAGCCTCGTCAGCATGATCTACATCCTTCTTGTCCTTCTTTTTGTTCTTCTTTCCCTTTTTTGAAGTTGACCTAGTGATAGATTCATCGATCTCAATCGGCGCGGGCGCTTGTTCGACATACGTGGCTGGATCTAGCTGAACCGCGATATCGTGTGTCGGCGAAGGTGGGATGATGTGACCTGTCTCTCTTTGTACTTTCGTAGAACCCTCGACTGGTTCTGGTACTGTTGTTGATGTGGGCTGGACGACCCGAAGTTGCGCTTCAGTCTCGACATTTGTATGCACAGGGTCAGCTTCAACGTGCTTAGGTCCCGATTCGAGGAGAGAAGTCTCAGCTGTCTGCTCAGGTGCAGGAGATTCTTGCATGACAATGTCCTCGACATCATCTTGAGTGGTCTCCGCCTTAGCGTGTGTGTGAGGTTCAGGAGTGTTCACAACCTCTACTAACTTCCTTTCCTTCTTGCTTTTCTTTGAGGCCTTTCGACTCACTGGCGCCGGGATGTCTTCCTGCTTCTCTACTACCACTTTCTCGGTCAAAGTTTTGTCTTTAGGCAAGTCCTCTTGCTGGTCAGAACGTGACATATTGTCGGATGCTCGCTCGACGACCTCTGAGAGAGGCTCTCTGGGATCAATTTCCATTGTAGCCAGTTTCGGCGAAGGCGCACGGACCGTATCAAAAGCTAGGGGGTGTTCCGAGTCCAGAGCTCGAGATTCAACGACCTCAGTCGTGGCAGGCGTCTCGACTTCCATTGGCGTTGGTTCTGGTAAAGGTGTCTCAGCTGCTACAGCTTCAACACTCGGAACATCCACAGGCATGGACTCCGGAAGCGGTGGCAGCTCAGCAGTCTCGACTCGTTGCGTTGTCGCCTCGTCAACGGGCTCGGAAACAAGTGACTGCTTTCTGCTCTTCTTACCCTTCTTGAGTTTCTTTGGCAATGGGGCCCATTCGTCCTCTGCAGCTATTTCTCTAGTCTCGGACTCGACGGATGCGGGATCAAGCTCGAGCTGCGTCTCACGCTCAACAGGCTCGACGATGGGCGTAGTGTCCAGACCGGAACTAGTTTCGACAACAGACTCGACCTGACGCTCGGATTTGAACGGTTCCACGAGTGGTTCCATCTCCACTGTGGCTTCTGGCTCCTGAGAAATCGACACATCATCGCTCTGTATCGCAGCAGACGTTTTCTCACCACTCTGTGCCGGTGTCACAGTCTCAACGACCATGTCATCTTCCAACGGAGTCCCAGTACCCTTTTTCCTGGCTTTCTTCTCTTTCTTGCTGAGCTTGCGATTGAGTGCAGGTCGTTCGGGCTCCGTGTGTTCTGGTGCATTTGCGACGGGTGCAGGCGCTTTGATGGGGATGTGCTCGGCGGTGGATTCTTGAGTGACGGACTGCGTAGAGATATCTCGCTCCTCGATGACCGGTTCTTCCACCTCTGCAGTAACGGGACCCACAAGGTTCTCCTCTGGTAATTGTGTCGCCTTGGCGGTGGTATCATCGACTTCGGACACTGGCGGATCAGACAGAATGATGCGATCAGATTCTGTGACAACATTGCCTTCAATGGGTGCAACGACATCAGTCGCAGGCGGGATATCTGTAGTCTCCCTTGAAGCAGCGTCCTCATCCAGGAGATTCGCAGCATTCGACTTCTTTTTCCTCTTACTCTTCTTCGAGACGACTACTGTAGTGTCGATGTCTGTGACGGCTGGCTCTTCAACAGTCGTACTCGGCTCATCGATAGTGGTACTCGGCTCATCGACAGTGGTACTCGACTCGTCGACAATGGTACTCATCTCATCGATAGCGGCAGCTGGCTCCTCGACGGTGAACTTTGGCTCTTCGACACGTTCAGTCGCTTCCATCCCTTCGATCTCGTGTGTCTGGTCTCTGGCAGACGCGATCTCTCCTCCCTTGCCAGCCTTGTCAGATACTAACGCAAGCGCAGTTTCCGCATCAGCTCCTGCTGCTTGAGAATCGATCTCCTCAGTCGCCGCGTCCCTGCTACCGTCGCCGAATTGTGTGGAAGTCTGCTGCATCTGCTCTTCCCTTACATCTTCAACGATAGGTGTGAAAGTCCCAGAAGACTTCTTGTTCTTCTTCTTGTTCTTCTTGGCTTTTTTCGAGAGCGACGCTGTGGGTTCCTCTTCGACGGGTGCCACAGCATTATCATTTACAGAATCTGCTGCAGAGGACACATCAAGCGCGGGTTCAGAAAAGACATGGTCTCGCGCGATGATGGCCTGGGCGGCCTCTTGGTCGGTGGAGTCAGGGTGTTCGACAGTCTTCACAGTCTCGACAGGAATAGGCGCATCTTCAAAGACTGGTGCGTCTGGAACCGTTTCAGGAGTTGTCTGGGTTGTCAGGATGTGATCGTTTTCCGCATCTCCGATGTGGGTACTCGTAGAGGCTTCAGTCTGCATGCGTCCATCCTCACCATCCACTGCTGTTCTGATGTCATCAGCTCCAGTCTGTACTACAGCACTGCTCTCAGCCGCGCTGATTGGCGTTGATGGCAGATCCCAATCTTGCACTGCGACAACATTGTCCGGTACCCCCCTGCATCTCGTTGGTAGACTCACGAGCTGGCTCGAGGATTGTGTCGTTCACAGACTCAGCACCTGGTTTCACATCACCAGATACAGACGCATTCGCCTCTCTAGCTTCGGTTGCAGCAACAGGAGTAACATCTTCACCTGGTGTCGCAGTTCCTGATTGCCTCTTACTCTTCTTGCTCTTTTTCTTCTCTTTCTTGGACAGAGCAGGGGCGGGTTCAGACTTTATGATCTCAGCGATAGCAGGTGCTTCAGCTGCTATTGGCGAGGATGTCGGTGCTGCGCGCTCGATACCTTCCTCGGTTGGGATCTGCGTTTCCACCGGCTCTAAGGAGTGAATAGTGCGGTCTGTGACGGTTTGAACTTCACTCTGCTGTGGCTCGAGCTGCACAGCGAGTTCGGTAGGTCGGTGTTCTGGCCTAAACGCTGCTTGTGGCGAAGTCTGTGACTCTTCGGGCTGTACAGATTCGATACTGCGGTCAACAACGGGCTGGACATCGTCCTGCTGTGGCTCAAGCTGGGTAGCGAGTTCAACAGGTTGGTAGTCTGGCTCGACACGTCCCTCAGTCGAGATGTACTGCTCCTCAGACTTTGCGGTTTCGATACCACGATCAGCTGATGTCTGTGTGTGCTCCACTTGCGGCTCAAGCTGGGATGCGAGTGCAGTTGGCTCATACTCAGTCTCAGGCGCGATATCTTGAGGTGTCGTTTCCACTGGAACTGATTGGATCTCCGTGATGGTGTCTTTGTCAACAATGGCGGGCTCAACAACGGCAGGCCCGACTTCAGCAAGCGGCTCATCCAACGGCGTCGCAGAACCAGACGTTTTCTTTGCCTTCTTTGCCTTCTTTTTGTCTTTCTTGGAAAGCACTGGGAGATCGGCAGTTGTCTCCGAAGGAAGGGTGGTTGACTGAACAGCCTGCGAGTCTTGCTCGACTGCTGGCTCTGGAGCGGTGATGGGTTCGGCTGCGGAGTTGTCGATCACAGTCGGAACCTCCTGAGAGACCTCCTTCGTCTCGACTGTGGACTCGGCGTCTGGTATCTGCTGCTCGGCCTTCTCTGCTTCGATGACCGGTGGTACAGTAGCCGCGACTCGCTGCTCGGCCTGTGGTTCAATCGACTGCTCAGTACCTTCACCCTGAGCATCTAGCTCTGGAACAGTTTCAGCCAGTTCTGTTGCGGGGTCTTTGGCTGCAGCGGCCTGCTTGCTCTTTCTATTCTTCTTTTTCTTCTTGGATCCCGTCATGAGATTCAAGTCGTTTTCCTCAACAGACACGGGCGCGGGTGCGGGCGCGGAAAGTACATCATCCGATACAGCAGATTCGACTGCTTCCTCTTGCATCTCCGCAAGCCTCACATCGACAGGCTCAGCTTCACCCCGACCCTCAACGTCCACTAATACGCCTTGAGCATCACCCCCACTTCCCTCTTTCATTGCATCCCGCTGCTCTACCGCGTCATCCAAAAGAGTGTTGCGCTCTCCTGCGCTATTCTCCTCATGCAATCCGTGCGCACTAGTAAAAGCAAGCCCTGCACTGCCATCGGTGCGGGTAAGGGGATATTGTGGCGGTATCCCCGAGAAAGAAAGATGTGTCTCCGAGGTTGTAGGGGTTGATGGAGACGGCTGGGGTTCAGAAACGTTGGCTGCCCGAGTCGCCTCATCCGCTAAAAAAGAATCGATCGCGGTCTGTTGTTTTCTGGTTTTGTTTTTGCCCTTCCTAGAGGGCGCCGTGCCAGTCCAGGCGTCTTCATCCTCGTCAGGCTGCAGTACTGCAGGTATCTGCGCGTCTCTATCGTCCGCATTTGGCAGTTCAGGCCCAGTCGCCTGCCCAAGCTCCTTTACCACTTCCTCGACCGGAGTTGCGGGCAATGAGATTTGGCCTTCGACCCCTGAAGCGCGCTTAGCTTTCTTTGCCTTCTTCTTCTGCGACTTCGAAAGCGGCTCTGACTGCTCAGGGATAGGGTCTAGGACTTCTGTCGTCGGTAACGACTCGGGGTCTTTGATTGGCGCAGAAGGTGGTCGGTCGTTCGGAACAGCTTTAATGGGTGCAATCGAGCTGCTAGCGACGAGTGTTTGATCATCTTCAGCCTGCTCCGCAATCGGTTCGGTGGACACCTTCACGATCTCGGATTTAGGCTGGTTGACTAGCTCACCTGCTCCGTCTTGCACTGTCTCTTCCAGAGGGGTAGCCGGCTGAGTAGCTTCCACGTCTACGATAGATTCACGCTTCCCTTTCTTCGCCTCCTTCCTGTCTTTCTTCGACACGAGCTCAGGCTCCTCTTGAACAGCAGTCTCCTCCTTCGCCACTTCCACAGCAGGCGTTGTACCTTCTGTTTGCTCAAGAGATGCAATGTCTCGAGAAACCTCCTCAGTAACAGATGGAGTGGTCTCAGGTGCTACCTCCGGAATAGCTACAGGCTTCTCCGCAGCTTGATGATCAGACGTGGGTGGTGCATCGAACGAGAACTTATCGAGTTCCGTTATGGGCGTCTCGAGAGGTGTTGCAGGCTCGCTCGTCCCAGCGATCGATCCACGCTTTGCCTTTTTGGCCTTCTTCTTATCCTTTTTCGACAATGGTGCGGGTTCGTCTTCTTGAGGTGGGTTCGGAGGCTCCTGTATAGCAGACTCGGTGACAGATAACTCAGTAGCAGGCGGTTCGGTGGCGGATATCTCAGCCGCAGACGGCTCAGACAAATCACGCTCTCCCTCCTGCGCTCCGCCAGTGGTACTTTTGGAATCACCGAGCACCTCGGAGGGCACCTGTTCACCACCCAGAACCTCGGGCGCCGCTATGGCGAAGCTCTGTTGCTCAGCCGGAGACTGCTCTTTGACATCATCCAGCCCAGGTGTGGGCAGCTCGTCTACCGGTATCCCAGGTTCCTCTCCTTCGGCAACAGAAACGCGCTTGTTCTTCTTCGCTTTTTTCTTGTCTTTTTTAGATAGAACCGGCGTTTCTCCTGTAGGCTTTGGATCCACGGTCACTGGTTTGAGCGCTCGTACGTCTTGGGCTGCAGTTTCCACTATCGGCCCGGACTCGGCTTCAAGCGCGGATTCGGTCGCAGCTTTCAGTTCTTTGCTCCCAGCCACATCAAGATCCGTCGTGAGAGCAGCTGCAGCCGCGTTGTTCAACTCATCAGCAGCCTGGGCTACGTCAGAGTTTTGTTCGGACAGTGCAGTTGAATCTTTCTCCGCCACCGTGACTTCTTCCGTTGTGGGAGCTTCAGCTTCTGTAGGCAGCTGGCCAGCGGCAAAGTCAGTGGCAGCAACTGATGTGGACGAGGTTGCAAGTGCGTTCTCTGTAGATTCCGGGATCGGCTTAATGGGAGTGGGTTCTGCGCCGATGTCCGCGATTGGCGACGAGGCCTCAGTGACGGCAAAAGATGAAGTAGCGGCTGGTGCAACTTCAATGTCACCAGCAGTGGAAATCCGTTCTTTGGCGATATCCCTTTCACCCTCTCCAGTGACTAGAATTGGCAGCACAGGCTCGCCGATCTCCGTAAGGGGAGTCTGAGGCTCCGAGAGTGACTCGCCCTTCTTGCCCTTCTTTTTCTTCTTGCTCTTTTTCAATGCGGTGGCTGGTTCCTCAAGGGCTGGGGTGGATTCTGGAAGCGATGCTGGTGTAGGGGCAGTAGGTTCTTGGGTGACCACAGACTCCTGGGTAGTGGCGTCGAGAGCGGCGATAGTAGGCTCGGACTCAGTGGCTGCAGGTTCGGTGGCTGCACGCTCAGTGCCAGCGTCGACAGCTTCGTCCACTACAGGCGCTGCACCGACATCAGCACTGCTCTTGACCGTATCAACGATAGCAACAGGCTCCACCACTGCGGTGGCTTGCTCGACACCAGCCTCAACGGGAGTGCCATCTTCTTCGAGCATATCCTCGGCTGGCCAAGTATCGTCACCAACAGTATCATCGGCGTTAAACTCATCAGTGCTACCAACGCCAGTCTCGGTCTGATCTACCAGGTTCGTGGCCTCACTAGCTCGTGTAGCCTCGTCCAATTCCTTTTTCGCAGCTTCAGCTTTGAGTTTCTTCTCTAGTTTCTTACGTTGAGATTTATTGAGTCCAGCGAATGGATCAACGTTTGATGGGACCTCGGTGATGGGCTCAGGAATTGGCTCCGTGATGGGCTCAGAGATGGGCTCAGAGGACTCAGTGAGTTGTTTCTCAGCTGCCGTTGGCGCCTCTGTCACAGCATCTGGTGATGCCTCTGCCCCCGTAGACTCCGTAATGGTCTGGTCTTGAACAGCCTCGTTGGTACTTACGACCTGCTCTGAGGTGGGTGTCTCCAGAGCTAGTTCGCTCTGAGTAGTAGTGAGCTGAGACTGCTCTTGGACGACATTTTCGTCTGCAAAGGGCGGTGCAGCGGTTGGCGCTGGAGGCACTTCAGTTAGAGCGGAGGACACTTCTGTCTCGAGCGCAGCCCTTTCAACCTCGCGCTGGGCTGCTTCTGCTGCTATTTTTTTCTCGAGCTTCTGGCGTTGTTTCTTATTGAGTCCTGCGAAGGGATCAATCGGTGCTGTCTGCTCTGGCTCTGGCTCTGGCTCTGTGGGAACTACCGCAGAGACTACGTCAATGGCTGGATCCGTGACGGTATCCATGTTGTCGGATACAGGGTCGCGTTGAGCAGCTACTTCGCCACGAGTTGTCTCAGGGTCTTCTGTGGATGTGGCGATATCTCGTTCAGCCACAGGTTGTGCTTCTTCTTCCTTCAGTTTGGCCGCTGCCTCTGCTGTCAACCTTCTTTCAAGCTTCTGCCGTTGCTTCTTGTTGAGTCCGGCAAATGGGTCGACAGATGATGTTTCCTCTCGCTCCAACTCTGGCTCTGGCTTGTTAGAGGCGACTGCAGTTGCTTCTTTGATAGCTGGTTCTGCGGTAATCGCGTCCACAACCTCAGGTACAGATCCATGCTGAACTTCCTCGGCGTCATCAACCACAACTTCGGCGCCAGCAATTGTCTCAGGAGTTTCCGTAGCCGCGGCTACATCTTGTTCAACAGTAGGCTGTGCTTGCTCCTTCAATTTAGCTTCAGCTTCCGCCTTGAGTTTCTTTTCTAGCTTCTGCCTTTGCTTCTTGTTAAGTCCCTTGAACGGATCGACGGGCGCTGTATCTTCTGCAAGAACATCCAAGAGCGGCTCTGCGGGAGGCCCCACAGGGACATCACTAGTTTGAGCTTCGGCGGGTTGTCCTTCGGCCTCCAGAGTCTTTTGTGCTTCGACAAGTGGCTCAGCCGTAGACGTTTCCAGCTCGTCACGAATCGCATCCTCTCTGACCGGCTCGCCAACGATTGCCTCTGTCTGAACAACAGAAGGTGCCTCAGAGTCAGTTGTTGCTGCCGCTACGGACTCAGTAGTCTCTAGCGCAATCTCAGGGACCGTGATGATCTCCGTGTTCGTCTGAGTGTCATCCGAGGGAACAAGTCCTGCAACGGCACCGCCGGCTTCAGCTTCATCGACAACAATAGCGTCCGCGGCAGCCTCATGGGCAGTTTGCGCAGCCTCCTGGCGCCTTGTCTCAGCTTCAGCTTCCGCTTCAGCCTTCAACTTCTTTTCAAGCTTCTGACGCTGTTTCTTGTTAAGTCCTTTGAACGGATCTATTGGTTCTGCTTCACCGGGAGAAGGTTCTGCAGGCAATGTCTCGGCGGGAAGTGAGTCTGCCGGATCTGGATCTGTACGAAGGGCATCGGTTGGCAAAGTCTCAGCGGATGAAACTTCCATGGGCGCAGCTCCTTCGCGAGGAGCTTCTGTTGATCCTGCTTCTACGTGGGGTGCTTCAGTGGGAAGTGTCTCAGGCTCTGTAGGGGCCGTCGCTGCGGTGAGTAGAGCATCAGCCCTATCTTTCTCAGCAGCCTCAGCTTCAGCCTTCAACTTCTTCTCGAGCTTCTGGCGCTGTTTCTTGTTGAGCCCCTTGAACGGGTCTGCTACTTCAACTTCAGCGGGGGGTGTTTCTGTAGAGAATTCTTGGGGTGCCTCTGCTGCTGTAGTCTCTGGAGGCGCAGCTTCTGCAAGAGGGGTCTCTGAGGGGATGATCTCTGCAGAGACGGTAGGCGCTTCTGCCAGAAGTGCCTCAGCTTTAGTAGTAGCATGCGCATCTTCCTCGCGCTTAGCCTCAGCCTCAGCTTCAGCCTCAGCTTCAGCTTTCAGCTTCTTCTCAAGTTTCTGGCGCTGTTTCTTGTTAAGCCCCTTGAATGGATCGACTGGTGCTGCCTTTTCTACTGGTGCTGCCTCGTCCGCAAGCGATGCCTTTTCTGCAGGGGTGATTTCTGCAGCGCTAGCTTCTGCAAGGACGTCTGCAGGGACTTCTCCAGGTCGTGTCTCTGTGGGGACGACCTCGACCGAGGATTCCTCTGCGTGAGGTGTCTCGGATTTTGCAAGGCCCGTCTCTGTGACAAAGGGAACACCAGCGCCGTCTTCCTCAGCAGCGGATGCCTTGCTGACCATATTCTCGGCGGTACGCTCATCAGCGACTTCAGCATCTCCATCGCGCTTGACCTCAGGATCTGCGGATGCCTCAGACTGAATATCTACTGCACTTGCAGCTGTCTCTGCGTCTGCGGTCGTCTCGAGCGTCGGCGCAGTAATTGGTATATCAACAGGGGCAGAACGTGGCGTTTGCTCGTCCTCGCTTTCTTTCTGCGTGGCCTTAATTTGAGCTTGAGCTTCAGCTTCAGTCCGGGCTTCGGCTTCGGCTTGTGCTTGAGCTTCAGCATCAGCTTTCATCTTCCGCTCTAACTTCTTCCTGTCCTTTTTACTGAGGCCTGCAAAAGGATTGACGAGAGTGTCCTGTTCGTGCGGTGCTAAGGTATCGGTCGCGATTTCCGTTGTGGCCTCAGTTGCCACTTCTGTTGCGGCGCTGAATGCCGTTTCTCCCTGAGAAGGCTCGGATTGAGCAACTTCCGCTTGGGCAGCGTCCACGTCATCAGCTTTCCCTCGACCCTCTGACAGCTCACGCACGCTTCCATCCAGGACAGACTCCTCAGCCGGCGCTATCTCAACTCCGCGCTCCTTAACCTCAGGCGATGGCTCTTCACCCTCGTTTGTCGACTTTTCACTTTGCGCATCCCGCGTAGCCACGCCATCTCGCACCGTATCATTTGGAGCAGGGTACTCGATCGCCGACGTTACGACAGCTGCGTCTGCGACAGGTGCGGTAGTGAGTTGTGACTGCGCAGTAACAGCCGCGGCAGGCGAGACTGTATCTGACTTATTTGCTGTAGGCTCGAGCGTGGGCGGAGCCTCCGCAACTGTTCGCAGTGCCGCTTCAGCATCCATTTTCTGTTGCAGTTTCTTCCTCTGTTTCTTGTTGAGACCTGCGAAGGGATCTGCAGGCGGGTCAGGCGAGGCGGAAAGTTCTGGAGCGGCAGTGGCTTCTGGCTCGGCGACAGCTGGCTCAGCGGTCGCTTCTGGTGCAACGACCAGACCCTGTTCAACTGGTGCCTCTGCCTCTTGTATCTGTTCACCAGCTCGAGGAATATCGACATCGACATCCGTACTCGTCTGAGTGGGATGCTGGATGCTTGGGTCTACCTCTGTGGCGCGCACAGATTTGGGTGCTTCGATAGGTGTCTCGACTAGTGCTTCGACGGGTGTCTCGACAGGTACGTCGACAATTGCCTTGGCAGGCGCTGCTTCAACAGCATCCACATCCCCTCCTGTCTCTTCCTCGACCAGACCACCAATCTCTAGCGCAGAACTAGCATCCTGGCCAGATTCCAGCGGTGCAGACGAACCCAGTGCTGTAGCTTCTGCCTCTGCCTCTACTTCTGCTTCCTTCAATGCAGCTTCAGCCTTCATTTTCTGCTGTAATTTCTTCTTCTGCGTCTTGGTCAGGCCTTTAAAGGGATCGACTGGGGGCGTAGGTTCCGCGGATGGGGCGTCCTTGGCGTGCTCTGCAGGAGGGTTTTGCTCCAATGTCGATGCATCCTTGACAACAGACGCTGCATCTGTGGTGGATGCTTCGGGAATGCGAGGATCGTGATCGAAATCGCTTTTGATGCTCTCTTCCTCGATCAGTGGAGGCGCTGCATCAATCAAGCCCTCGGCCGCAGGTGCCACCTCGGACGCCAGCTCTCGCGCTGGATCAGCGACTGAAGTCAGCTCCGTCGTGGTTAGAGATGCTGCTTCTTCAGCTTCCTTTGGTGCGGCCTCGGCTTTCATCTTCTTTTCAAGCTTCTTTCGCTGGTTCTTGTTCAGGCCGGCGAACGGGTCGACGGGCGATGGAGCTTCGGCCGGCTGAGCTTCATCTGGTGGCATCTCACTACCGATCTGAGCATCCTCAGGTGCAATGTTGTTCTTGGGCGCATCGGTCCCTTCAGGGATTACTGTACTTTCATCAACTGGAGCGGGAAGATCGTGGGAAGTCTCAACCTGAGGCGCATCCAAGGCAGATGTTTCCTCAACAGCAGGAACATCCTCAACCGTAGTCGTGATCTCGGCGGGAATACTCGTAGCAGTCCCAGGTACTAGGACCCCTTCAACAGACGTCGTCTTATCACCCAGTTCTCCACTCGCTCCAGCACCAGTGTCAGACCTCAAGGCTTCAGACGCGCTGTCCGGTGCAGGATCGTCTTTTGCCGAGCCAACGGGTAATTCCTCAGACACGGATGTATCAAGCTCGATGTCTGTCGTTTTTCCTTTCTTAGACTTCTTTTTCTTGCTCTTCTTGGACTCAGCAATCGGTTCATCCTGGGCAGGAAGCGTTGCAGCGGTGTCTAGGGGAGCATCTGTAGGTACTGGAACGGGCTGTCTGGTGCTTTGTTCTTGAGGTTCTTCGTTGGGGAAAACACTTTCAGTGGGGTTGGTAAATTGCGAGGGTTGGTCCGCTGTGTTGGTATTGGGCGTCTCGGTGGTCGAGATCTCGCGTTCTGTTGAATCCGCAGGTAGAGGTACGTTGACCGGGTCAACGGCTGCCTGTTCAACCACTTGCTGCTCACCCGACTTCAGATCCATATTTGCAGGAAACGCGTCTTCTGTAGGTATCACAGTCTCTAAAGAGGCAGTTTCAGACACGACCTTCGCCTCCGCATCCTCTACAGGCAAGACTGCGGATTCGACCTCAGAAACAGATGTCTCCGGTACATCAACCGATTTTCCCTTTTTGCCCTTTTTCTTCTTGTCTTTCTTCGATACAGTGGGTGTGATACTCTTATCCTCGGGGGTCGGCGGTGGATGCACAGAAGCATGGTCCACGGACACTGGTTCAGTTGCGTTGTCAGTCTCGTGCCGTTCCACTTCAACCGGAAGAGTTGTGTTTTGCTCTTCGGTCACAGAGGGCTGAGCTTCTGTGATCTCTCCACCTTGGGTCTCAGGAGTTTGAGTCTCTCTGCTCTGCAGAGATGAGTCGATACCTTCCCTCTCTTCGACAGCTACGACAACGCAACCTCGCTCCGCAGGCAAAGCTTCGGCGTTTACGGCAGACTCGGTCACCCTCGGAGGCGCAGACTCAACGACATCCTTGGACTGTTCCTCCGGCACGACATCAGATTCAACAGCATCCGGGGCTTGCTCGGTCTCAGCAGGCTTTACGGCACTGAGAGAATCCTCAAGAGGAATGGAATTCGCTTGCTCCTCAATGGACGATGGCGCGTCTTCCATTGGAGTTTCAGTGCCTTTGCTCTTCCTCTTCATCTTCTTTTTGTCTTTCTTGGACAAGGGCGCGGCAGCAGGAGTCTCGACGACCGGAATTTCGACGGGTGCTTCGACAGCAGGAGTCTCGATAGTCGATCTCTCGCCACCAGTGATATCGGCAGTGGGTACTTCTGTAACCACTGTCGCATCTGCATCGAGCGGGTTCTCCTTCTCGAGCAGCGTCGACTCGTGGTCCAACGGTCTGCCTTCCAACCAAGCATCCGTCTCGACGTCAGCCTCAACAGGTGCAGACTCTGCGTTCTCAGACGTGACTTGCGCAACATTTTCTGGCGAAGCTCGCGTAGCGCCTTCACCCAAAACGCCATCCAATTCGTCGTCATGTGTATCAGGCAGAGGCACAGTGGTAGCATCAATGTCAACTCCACCAACCGCATCACCGCCCTCTCCGGACGGCTTGGTATCAGTCTTGACCTGCGGGTTGACTTGGCCGGCATGCACGTCCCCACCCGACCCATCGTCCAACCCTTCATCCTGCGTGTCAGGCAAAGGCACAGCCGCAGCATCAACAGCGTCAACACGCTCGCGTGACGTTTCATCCTCAGCTATCAGACCGACAGGTTCTGCTGCAGGAGTCTCAACTAGGGCGCTCTCTCGCTTCTTCTTCCCTTTTTTGCTCTTCTTGCTCTTGCTGGGCGCTACCTCTTCAACGAGCGCGGCGTCCACGGTAGACGCGGTCGCAGATCCACCCCGTGCTTCTAGACCTGGGGCATCGTGTACATCGATCACGGGATCGACGCCAGGTACATCGGACACGAGCTCGCGGACGCTGGGGACAATATCGATTTCGGTGGTTGAGTGTGAGGTTTGGTCGCTGGGGGGAGCGGGTGCGGAAGCTGTGGCTTCTGAGGCAGGGGCTTCCAAAGAATGCCCTTCGAGGATAGGTATGTCAGACCCTTCATTTCCACCCGTCTCAGCAGCGTGTGTTTCTGACACTGCAGTCTCGTGTGAGTCTACGGGCGGAGGAGCGAAGCTGGGGAAGCTGAACGCTGGGAGGCCACTGTCGCCAAAGTAAGAAGTCTGCGGTACCGCATACAGTGGCGTGTCCTCAGGCTGCAGTGCTTGCTCCTGCCGGTCATCAACAAGAGTCGGTTCTGGAAGCTGAGCGCTGGCTGTCTTGCTCTTCTTGCCCTTTTTTCCCTTCCTATTCTTGCCCGAGGACGCCTTTGGCGCGTCTTCATCGGCTGCTGGAAGCTGTGCCTCTTCGGCGGCGGGTGTGGACCCACTATCTGCCACCGAAAGTGCTTGTTCAGCAACAGCAGAAACGTGAGTGGGGGTCTTGTCAACATCAGCGGCCGCGACAGACTCAACAGCGGCATGCTCAGCGGGATCAGTGTGCAGAGATTCTGCCTCACTAGACCCTAAAGCCCTACTGTCATCCGTAGCGACCATGGTCTGCGGTGCATACGTCCTTAGGAGGCTCTTGTACGCATCTTCTTGCGCTTCTGGGGCGGTATCGAGCGTGCGTGGCAATGCAAGTGCCTCGCTGGCGTTCTCGTCCGCAACAACAGCAGACTCCTCGAGTGGCACATCAATGGTCCCTGGCTCCGAGATGGTCATAGGAAGTGAGCGGTCTTGTGAAGGACCTTCAGAGATAGTATCAGTCGTGCCAATCGCGATGGACGGAATGTGCGAGTCGGATTCTCCTGAATCTCCACTGACGACTCCCTTCACATCATGGCCTTCGACGACGGCGGATATGGGAGTTGAAACTGGGATTGAGGTCTCAGGTTGCGATACCGTCTCTGGCACCACCGGCGTCTGTACCGCCTCTGCTGGCGCTGTCGGTTCTGGCACTGCTTTCTCTTGCACTACCGTATCTGACACCGTCTCCTCGACCACTGCTGGTTTCTTCCTGCCCCAACCACCAATCGCACCCCACAGCCCAGAGCCCCACGACGAGCGCGCAGGTTCTGGAGTTGGTGGCGCTTTGGCGGATGCTGGTGCGGATGTTGAGGGGGCTGGGGACACAGGCGCTGGCGCTGGCGCTGACGTTTGCGTTGAAGAAGGAGATTTCTGGACCTCCTCTGGAGCCTCTGGGGTCACGGACGTCCACTCATCCACGGCCGACTCGTCCGACGGGGCCGTTGCGGGCGGAGAAGCAGGGGCTGTCACTAACACTGGCGTCGATGCCAGCGCCTCGTCAGACTGCTCAACATCTTCCTCGGACAGGCGGGGCTCTATGGTATTCGTCTCGGATTCGACCGCGCGGAGGGCTGGCTCCTCGATCGCTGGCAGTACAGAGTCCTTGGCCGCTGGCAAAACCGACTCGTCGACCGTTGACTGGTCGACCGCGGATGCAGAAACCGCCGGTTTCACAGACTCAGCGCTCCTGTCTACATCCTCTTCCCTGTCGTTCTTACCAACGCTCTTGGAAACCGACACGGGCTCGGGAATATCAAGCGCACTGCCATCCACGATCGAACGTCGCGCTTCTACGCGCTCGTCGCTCACAGACGGTTGAGTGGCGTGGAGCACCTTCTGTTGCACCTCCTGCGCGTCTTTACTCTCGAGGCTGCTGGGTTCGGGGCCTACACTTAGATCCACACCCGTTCCAGCACTCGGATCCGCACGGGAGTCTCGCCTCGACTCGCCAACAAGCGTGTCGTCATCCGTGGTGATAGCGTCGTCGTTATCCTTCGTCCATCGCTCTTCATTATCCGCGAGTCCAAGATCCCGCGGCGCGACCGTGTCCTCAACACTGCGTTGCACGTCGGATTCGGTCTGCTGGTCCTCATCCTCACGCGTGCCCTTCTTACCCTTCTTCCCCTTTTTGCTTCTCTTATTCTTGCCCTTCTTCTCTTCCCCACCTTCCGATCCCCGCAGTGCAGCACCTACAACGCCGCCCGCAAGCGCGCCGAGCGCAGCTCCTTGAAGTAAGGATGATCTCGCGGACGATCTAGTGGGTGAGCGGTCTACATTGCGGTCCGCGGGGCTATCGTCGGTGCTCATGCGCCTGCGCTCGTCGAAAAACGGACTCGCCGCCAGTGGGCTTGCGCGTCCGGGAGAAGAGACGGCATCGCGGTCATCAGCTCTCGCGTTCTCCAGCGCGGCGGTAAGAGCCGCGTGGCTGGGTCCTGTGGCGGGCACCGCGAAATCTGAGGCGCGGGGCGTGGCTTGGCCGCTGTCTGTAGCATCGAGATCCCTTTCTGCAGAATCGGCCGTCCCAGGGTAGGGAGCGGGCAGGATCAGGTTTGATATCGGGTCGAAGAATGGGTCCTCAGACGCCTCACTTACACTTCCATGGGGCGACTCATAGGCAGATTCGTAGGCGGCGGACTCGGGGGCAGATTCGTACTCGCCCTCCGTCTCTGTCTCATTCTCGTTCTCTGACTCCCGCGCCGAAGACGAGCGCGACGGGCTGCCGCTCGATGGGAGCGCGGGAAGATCCTCAGCACCCTCGAGGTCGTTAGACTTGCGGTTACGCTCAACGAGATACAGCGGTCTGAATTCGCGGGAGGTGGTGAACTCTTTCGACGGCGACTTGGCATGGCGACGGAACGGCGAGGACTGGGTCACTGGACTCGAAGGCTCGGGTTCCGCAAACTCGCGTTGCGGAACGGCGGGCGACACGGGCGGCTTGCGGAAGCGGATCGGCACGGCCGTTGAAGAGGATAATCGACGCTCGCTCGACGTGGGGCGCGCGTGGTCTGGCGAGCGGGTAGGTGAGCCGGGGGACACGGGCAGCGGGGGGAGTTCGTGCGGGAACGCTTCCAGCTGCCACGGCTGCAGGCCTGTCAGGCGCGTCAGCAGCGCGCGGCTGTCTTCAATGGACAGGTGCGGCGGCGTCCGTGGTCGATCAACTCCCAACCCTGCACCCTCAAGCGCCTCGGCCCGATTGCCAGGGGTGACCTTGTGCGCGTCTTGGGCAGCAGCCTCGTCGGGCAGTGGAGCCTCAACGTCGGGCAGAGTATCCGTGTCCTCGTCCCCGGCCACCGCCCTATCGTCTAAAAAAGCATGCTCGTCGGTGTATCGTCGATCGGTCTTGGCAGACGCAGCGGAGTGGCGCGACACGGAGCGATCCTGTTATCACAATATTAACATTCATTCTAATTACATGCGTAGAAGCGCTACCACCGCCGCCAGTCCCAGTCTCGACACAAGTCTTGACAAGTCTGCTCTTCAAGGCATTGTCCGAGACTGGTATTCTACTGCGCGGTGGCCTAACGCAGAGAAGTCCGCCGTACCTTTTCATTATCCCGATCCCTCTTCTCTCTGTCGTCGCGCTCAGAGCGACTGCTCCTCTTCTCGCGGTGGCTGCGGCTGCTAGTCGAGATGGTCGATTTTGTGTCGTCGTCGTCGGAGCCATATGCCGAGCCGCGGTCCGATCTATGCTTCCGTCTGCGATGCTTGCGGTCTTCATCGTCGTCGTCGCGGGACTTGGTCTTGGATTTGCTGGGCTCAGAGACGTTTTCTTTCGACTTGCTGCTGAAGAGGCTGAAGAGGCCGGGGCGCTTGGAAGAGGTGTCTTTCTCTTTCTCCTTTTCCTTCTCCTTTTCTTCCCGGCGTTTACTCTTCTCGTCGCGGCGCGAAGACGTCGATATCATGGAAGCGTTGTCATCTATGTCCTCTTCTCGCCGTGACTTCCTGCGTGATGCTTTGCGGTCCCCATCGTTGAGTTCAGGATCCGACGCCACAGACGAGCGCGATCGCACCTTGCTCTCTGTCGACCCATCTCTCTCGCTCTCTCGGCGCTTGTGCTTGCGCCTGCTGCCTTCAGACCGCGCCTCAGACACAGTCGACTTGGTGTCCGAGACGTACCCGCTCTCATCGGCCTCCCTGCGGCGATGCCGGCGCTTGCGGTCCCCGTCGTCGAGCGCATACCCGCGGTCGCGGCTGTGTTCGCGGCTCCCCGGCTGCGCATCCCGTGCCTCCCGACGAAGACGACGACGTTCTTCGCGGTCGGGGTCGTCGTCCACGTCCTTCCCGCGCGCGTTGCCGTCAGAGGCCTTCCCCCGCGCGGCAACGACGGTGCTCACATCGTCCTCGGCACGGCTGAACGCAGACACAAACGTGCTCGCGTCGTCTTGGTCGTACTGGCTGCGCGTATCGTACGCATTGTACGCCTCAATCAGATCACCGCGCGCGCGCTCCGCCTCGTCATCCGGCCGGCTCAACGCCGTCACGTACGTGCTGGTTTCGTCGTAATCGCTGCGCGGCCGCGGCTGGGGCTGATACGCGGTGTACGCGTCGCCGGCACCGGGCTGATATGCGTTGTACTTGTCGATGAGCTGCTCGCGCGCCTTGTCCGTTCGATCGCGCTCGCGCTCGCGCTCCTCCGAGCCCGCAGAGAAGAACTCGTCTGAGTCGCGCTCGGTGCTGGCCTTAAGCGGCGCGTCGTCCGGCGCGTAGTACCCCGAGTCCTGGATGCTGCGGGACTGCGGCGCCGCGCTGCGGATCTGCTCGGGCGACCCGTGCCGCGTGCGGCCGAGATAGTCTTCGTGCTTCATCTCGGAGCGCAGCGGCGAGCCGACGGTGGGCGACCACTTGCCGCTGCTGTGGCGTTTGTCGAGTTTGCGGCGGGGCGTTTTTTCGGGCTCCTCGACGCCTTCGAAGGCGTAGCTTGGGATCGTGATGGCGGTGTTGCCGTTCAGGGGGCGGGTGTCGCGCGGTGGCGATGCGGGCTCGCGGGGCGTGCTTGCGGCCTCGAGGGCCTGGCGGGCGTGCTCGCGCTCCGCGGCGATGCGGTCGCGGTCTTGTTGGGCCGAGGCGCCCATGAGCGCTGCGAAGCCGCCGGCGAGCATGGCGGTGGTGGCTTTGCTGCTGCTGCTGCTGCTGCGAGGGGGTGGAGGGGCTTCGCGCGACGGCGGATCGCGGGCTGAGGCGACGTGCTCAGACGGCGTGTCCCACTGCACGTTGACCGGGCGCTCATCGGGGACGTGTCGGGTTGGAGTGTCTTGCACGGCATCGTGTGCAGCCGGCGCGGTGCGCGAGTACGGGACCACCGTCGACACGGAGCCCGTCGACTGCGAATGCGCGTCGTCCCAGTTGGACGTCGACAATTCCGACGCACCGGGCGCCTGGACAGTCCTGGAGTATGGGACCACCGTCGACACCGACGCTGCGGACTGGGTATCATCGCCGCCGCCCCAGCTGGACCTCTCCGCCGGACCGTCCCGTGGCGGCACGGTGCGCGAGTACGGGATCACCGTCGACGCGGACGCCGCCGACTGCGCATCGTCGCCCCAGTTGTACGTCGACACTTCGGACGCGGGGAACGCGCCCCGGGCGCCCTGCTGTTCCTTCCCGACACCCTCATACCCATACTCATACCCATACCCGTCGGTCTCGAAATCCGGACTCGGCGGCCTGCTCTCGTCGCTCATTTCCCAGCTCTGCACGCTCATCATGCTCATGCGCTTGGCCTCCTTCTCGCGGCGCGCCTGGTCTTTCTTGCTCATGAGGCGCAGCGTGTCGGAGGGGGAGAGGGTCGCTGGATCATCGCGGGCGGGCAGGTCGCGCGGGGCTGTTTCGTCATCAGTGGGTTTGCTCTTGCGCTTACCTTTCTTGCTCTTCGCGGGCGCGGACCAGACGTCTTCTTCGGCGGGGGTCTCGACCGTCTTGGGTGCGGACTCGACGCTCTTCGACGGCTCGGCGAACTTGTGCAGTGACGGCGAGTCGATGAACTCGCCCGGCATGTGCAGCTCCGCCGTGTCCTTCGGCGCAGACGCACCCGCCTCGCTCTCGGTGATGTAGTCGAAGTACGGCGACATCGACGTCGACGGCGGGTTGTATGCATCCGCCCGCGTCTCGGTCTGCGGCGTCTTGTACGCATCCGCCCCTGTCTCCGCCTTCCGGTTTTTATCTACCTGCGACGTCTTATACGCCTCACCCATGGACGGAATCGACGACACGGCCGACGCCGCAATCGTCGACCGCGCCATCTTCGAGTCCGAGAACGGATTGCTCAGCGTCGACCGGTTGTCGCCGTGCTTGTACTCCCAGTCGCTGAGGCGATCGTCCTGGTCGTTCTGCGCGATGGCGGCGGCAGTCAGCGCGCCTGCTGCGCCTGCGGCCACGGCGGCCGCGGCCGCGGCTTTCTTGGCTTTCTTGTCTTTCTTGCTGGCCTTGCGCGAGGGGGCTGGGGTGCTGGGCTCGGCGGGGGGTGCGATGGCCGGCGTGGTGTGCGAGAGCGCGGAGGGTTTGTACGTAGTCGTCTTGGGGGCGTCGCGCTGCGCGACCTCATCGGGCGAACTGCGCTCCTGCTCCTTCAGCTCCTTGTCCGATATGAACTGCTCGCGGAACGACTCGGGCGTCGGCACGTCGAAGTGGTGGAACTGGTTCTCGCCCCAGCTGACGCGCGACGGCGCGTTCTTGGGCCGCGGCTCGTGCTCCTCCACGGGCTGGATGTTCGGCGACGGCGGCATCGACACGCTGCGCACCGACGGCGCGCGGCTGCCGGGCGGCGTCGGCTGGATCAGATTCAGCGTCGGCACGGGGTCGGGCGTGCGTGGACCACGGCCATCGCGCGTCGCGGTGAACGAGTACGAGGCCGGGTACGGCGGGCCGCGGGGCTGGCTGGCGCCGTAGTCATCAATAGATTCATAGACATGCAAATCAGGCGCTCCCTCATTCGGATCGAAGCGGCGCGTCTTGGGCAGAGTGTCGTCTTCCAGCAGGTCCTTGGGCGCGAAGAAGTCGGCCTGCGACACGGGCGCGGCGTTGTAGCGGTCCTCGAGGTCCTGGAACATGTCTTGCGTCGTCGCACGCGCGGGCTTCTTCTTGAACATGTCCGGGTCGAAGATGTCTTCGTCGGCGTAGTCCTGCGCGACTTTGCTGGGCTCGATTTGTGTGAAGCTGGGCTCGATGTGCGTGTAGCTGGGCGCGTACTCAACCGCCGTGCTGGTCTTGGGTTTGCCCGGCTCGATCTGCGTGTAGCTGGGCGCATACTCAACCGCCGCGCTGGTCTTGGGCGTGTTCGTACTACCCGCGCCGTCCCTCTCCTCCGATGACGTATCGCGCCAGTTCTCGCGGCGCTCTTTGCCCTTCTTCTCCTTCTCCCTCTCCCTCTCATTCCCCTTCTTCCCCTTGTCGCGGTGCGCCGAAATGGCCGCACTAGTAATCGCCGCGACCGCACCCGCCGCCACCGCGCCCGCAGCACCGCTCTTCCACGTCTCCGGGCGGACAAGCTCGCGCTCGCGCGCCGCGAGCTCGCTCTCCTTGCGCCGCACCGCCGTGGCGACGGAGCTCGTCTCTGAGGTGCCTGTGGGCTGGTCTTCGAGACGGTCTGCAGCGTACCGCTCATCGCGCCGCCGCTGCTCAGCATCCGACCGCGTCTCGACATCCCGGCGCGCGGCTTCGGCCGCATCCGCATCCCGCCTCTCGCGCCGCCGGGCGTCATCCTCGCGCTCCAGCGCCAGCCGGCGGAGGGCCTCGGCGCGTGCTTCGCGCTCGCGGCGCTCGCGGTCGAGGGCTTCTTGGGTCTCGCGCGCGGCGAGCTCGTCGTGCGTGCGCTGCCGCTCCGCGTCGAGCTCCGCGTCGAGTGCGAGCTGTGCGCGCCGCTGCGTCTCGAGGGCGGTGCGCGCTTCGTCCTGCTGGCGGGCGAGTTCGCGGCGGCGGCGGTCTGCCTCGGCGCGGTCGCGGTCTTCGTCGTCGCGGCGCCGTGCGTCGTCGGCTTCGCGCTGGGCGGTTTCGCGGGCGCGGCGCTCGTCGGCTTCGCGCTGCCGCTGCTCCTCGTCCTTTTCGCGCCGCCGCTCGTCCTCCTCTCGCCGCCGCGCATCTTCCTCCTCCCGCCGCGCCTGCTCTCGCCGCTGCTCCCGCTCGTCCCGCGCCGCCTGCTCCTTGGTCAGGCTAAACCGCACATTACTCTGCGCGCTGGACGGCCGCGACGTGTCGCTGCCCCTTGCGGCCGCGATCGCGGCGGCGCCCGCGGTTGCCGCGAGCCCAGCGATGGCGACGTCTTTTTTCCACGAGGACTTGTGGATGGGCGAGGAGTTGGCGCGGCGAGGGAGTGCGGGTGGCGGCGGGTGTGGGTGCGAGTGGACGTGGTTGTGGATGGTGATGTTCTGGGCCTGGGCTTGCGTTTGATACGGCGGCGTTGGATAAGGGGCCTGCGCGAACACGGGCGGCCCGGCGGGCGCGGTGTACTGCTGCGGCGGTGGTTGGGTCGAGTAGATGGAGCCCGGCACCTGGTGCATGGGCTGCGGCTGGTGCAGGCTGATGGCGCCGGGCCCCGTGGTGACGAGCGCCTGGGGGGTCGATGCCACGCTGGTGCGGCGCGCGTCGAAGCTCGTCGGGTCGCTGGACGCCACGGGGTACACGCTCTGCAGCGTGTGGTGGCTGCTGGCCTCGCTGGCCGCCACGCCCGCCGCGGCCCCCAGCGCCGCCGCCGTTGTGGGTGCGACCAGCGGCGTGCTCGCAATGTTGTCGTACAGGTTGTCGCTCGACCGTCTCTTCTTCTTGCCGAACCCCCAGCGCCAGCCCCACTTGCTCGTGCCCTCGCCCGCGGAGTTGATCGACTCGCGGCTCTGCGTCTTGCGCAGGTCGCCGTACACAAGACCTGCGTCACTTGACGAGGATGTCCCGTCGTCGGGCAGGTCCTCCCACTCATCGTCGCCAAGTGAGGGCGCTCCCGCGCGCCCGCTGCGCCGCTGCCGCTGCCGCACGGCGACGACTTCGGCCTCGGAGCCCTTGCGCCGCTGCGCCTTTGCGACGGCGATGGCGGCCGCCGTGGCGCCCAGCCCTGCCAGCGTGGCGCGCAGCTTCTCGTCCGACGTCTGCGTCTTGAGGTGTTTTGTCTCGCGGGCCTCGCGTGTCTCGCGCTGGCTGGTGCGGACCTCGCTCCTGACATCGCTCCTGACGTCGCGCCGCGACTTGGTCCGCCGCACGAAGCCCGAGCCAAACGCCATCTCGTCCGACGACGACGACGAGCCGTTGCTGAACGTGAAGAAGCCCTTTTTCTTCTTCTTCAGCTGCGCGCCCTCGCGCCGCGGCTTGGGCGGCGGCGCTGCGAAAAAACCGCCCAGGAACCCGCCCGCGGGCGCTTGGTCCTGCGAGATGTCGATGAACGAGGCGCCCGAGGCGGAGCTCCGCGAGGCCTTGCGCCGCACTTCACGCCGCCGCTCGTCGGAGCTGCTGCGGCGCCGGACCCGTGTGTGCGCCGACCGCGAGCGGCTGCGTGTGTGCTTGCGGCCGACTGCGGCGCCCAGCGCGGCGCCCGCCAGCCCTGCGCCTATCGCGGTGCCGAGCCCGGATTTCCCATCGCGCGACCGCGAGCTGGAGCTCGAGCGCGACCCCGGGCGGCGCGTGCGGCGGTCGTGCCGGGGCCTGGTGACACCCGTCGATAGTACGCTCACGCGGTCCTGCGAGCGGCTGCGGTGGCGGATGCCCGCGCTGCCGTAGCTGTAGCGCTTGCTGTGGGTGCTCTCGCGGCTGCGGCTGCGGCGCGAGTGGCGCTTGTGCGCGGCGGTGCCGTCGTGCTCAGCGCGGCTGTCGCGCCCGGACTTGATGCTGTACGTGTCGTCGAAGTCGGTGCGGTTGGCGGCGAACAGCGCCTTGCCGGCCGTCGCGAGTCCGATGCCGCCCAGCCCCGCGGCGAGCCAGCCCGCGCCGCTGCTACTATTCGTCTTGCGCTTCTCGTCGCTCGACGAGTACAGCGACGTGCGGCTGCTCTTCTCCTTCAGCCCGTAGCGCGCGCGCTTGTCCACGCCCGAGCCGGCAGGGCGGTCGAACTCGTCGGAGCGCCGCCGCCGGTCGCGCTCGTAGTGGTGTTTGCGCGGGGCGTCGAGCGGGGAGGAGCGCGGGTCGAAGCAGTACCGGCACACGCCGATGTACTCGGTGTACTCCTCCATTTTCTGCACGTCCTCGTGGTCCTTCCACCACGTGACGAAGCGCGACATGGTGCCGGCGTGGGCGTGCTGGTGCGCCATGTTGCCGGAGGTGTAGGGCGAGGGCGAGGACGCGTGGGCGCCAGGGAATGCGCCGGGCATGGCGTGTGTGTGGTTGTGGGTGTGGTGGGTGTGGTGGGTGTAGTGGGTGTGGCTGGTGTGCGCGTGCTGGGCGTGCGAGTGCGAGTTGTGATTATGCAGCGCATAAGCTGCGAGGCCGGCAGCGCCGGCAGTGTACAGGCCCGCGTTGGAGCTCGAGTGCTTCTCCTTGCCGGGGCGCGGTGGCTTGGGCGGCGGCGCGCCAGAGAGGGCATCATGGACGTTGCTGTAGTTGCTGGTGGTGTCGTGGATGTTGCTGTAGTTGTTGTTGGTGGCGTCGTGGATGTTGCTGTAGCTGCCATTGACGGCGGCCGTGGACGGGAGGTCGCCCTGGAAGTACACGGACGACGACCCGCTGTGGCCGGCAGGCGTGTTGGTGTAGGTAGCGCCGTGCGCGTTGGTGTTGTAGGTAGCGTCGTGTGCGTTGTGCGTATTGCTGTACGACGACGAGTGCTGCTCGTTCACACCATACCCAGCCGCACCATGGCCCACAGCATACCCCAGCGCCGCGCCCGCCACGCCCGCCGCCGCAGGAAACGTACTCGCCTTGCCCGGCCGCACCTCCAGCGGCCCCTCGTCCACAAACGCACCCGGCATCGAGCTGGGCCGCGGTAGCTTCCCAGGCTCTGGCGCAGACGCAGGCGCAGCAGTTCCATAGAAATCCGCGGCGCTCCCGCTCCCTGTGTCCGCGACCGGATTCGCCGTCGCGCCCGCGGCAACCAGATGCGGCGTGTCCTGCCCGACAATCACGCTGGGCGGCTGCGGCCGCACGCCCGGCTGCAGGCTGACGGACTGGCCCTGGTCGTTGTAGAAGTCGGCGGCGGCGCCGAAGCGGTTGTGCGCTGGGCCGGCGAAGGAGACGGGGTCTTGGCCGGGGAACTGCGCGTGGATGTGCGAGGAGAGCGGGGCGTGCTGGTGCTGGTCGGGGTACTCGATGGGCAGCGCGCCGCTCATTAGGGCGCTGCCGCCTGCTACGACGCCGCTGTTGTCCAGCGCGCGCGGCTCGTCGACGATCTCGCCGCGGTACCCTCCTGCCTGCGACTGCGACGTGCTGGACCGGGTCGACTTGCGCTTCTCCCTGTCCTTGCCGTCTTTGTCCTTCTCCTTATCCTTGCTCGCCCTCTTCTCCCTCCTCCTCTCCTTCTCCCTCTCCCTCACCGTCGACGCCGCAGACTCGGCATAACTCGACCGTCTATCCCTATCATCTCGTCTGTCCCTATCCTCCCTCCCCCCTCTCAGCTCATCCCGCGCATCCTCCCTCCCATCCTCCCACAGCCCGCCCCCATCATCTCGCCGCTCAAACGCCGTCGCGAAACTCGCAATCGTCGAGGGCGGACTATCGCGCCGTGTCGACGGCGGGGCGGCGGGTTTGCGCGACGAGCCCGACGAGCGCTCGTCGCGGTCGCGGTCGCGCTTGGGTTTCTTCCCGTTGGAGGGGTTGGTGAGTTTGCTCCACATGGTGCGTGGGTGTGGGTGCGTGTGTCGGTGCGCTGGGGCGTGGGTGTGCGTGTGCGTGTGGAGGTGGGTGTATTAAGCGTGTGTATGTATGGGGAAATGAGGCGGCGGTGCGCGCGGGGATGCCCTGGTGTCGTTGGGTATGCGTCGCAGCGAAACAGTGGTTTGGGTCGCGTCAGGCTCTAGCATCAAGCGCGCATCAGAAACGCGGCAAGGCGCAGAAGCAGAAGCAGCAGTTATTAGATCAGCGACGCGCTCGTCTGGCTGCTCTCCCACAAAGCAGATGCGAAGCCGCCGGTGGAGTGTAGGAACCGTCGCGGATTCGAGGCGGCGCTTCAGCTGTGCTGCTGAGCTGGCCGCGATCGCCACGGGGCTGGGCCAATCGCGTGCGCGCTCGCGGGTGCCGCGTGGATCCACTCAGATGCCCGACATCACCAGTCGTGCATCCTTGTACGGTCTGCAATCGTCTGGCTGCAGTCGCCAATCAGCAGACTCCGAGGCAATCTGCAATGCAGCGACTGCCTGGTTGCAGCGTCGCCTCACTTCTACTTTCTTCGAGTGTTTACTCTGAGTGCATAGCGCTGTTGTTGTTTACACTCGCCTTTGTTGACATCCTGGCTGGAGGCCGGACCCACATTTGCGGGAGTGGACCGGGGTCGGGGGGCGCTAAGCGGTCTTGGCGCTGGCTTCGAGGTGCTGGTCCGAGGATGCTGCGAACATGTCATGTCGCTGTCGAAGATCTGGTACAAAAACCATTGTCAAGGGAAAGAGGGGTATCTATTTATTCATTGATGCTGCCATGTGGCATACTAGTCCTAATTCTGATGCCGGCCGTCAATGTGTGCTGCCTTCGAGAAGCATTCCTGGCATCGAAGCTTTTAGTTCTGTGCTGCTGTCTCCCTGGCCTGACTTATTGTTTCCATACTACAATGCACTGTCCCGGCCTTTCACAGTCTTCATTCAATCCTGCATGCGCGCGGCCCTCTTCTTCGACCGGCGCCCCCTCCTTTGCCTCGACCTCCGTGCGTGGGGTCCCTGCGGCTCCTCCACCTGCCGTGCCTGCGCCCCAAGTCCTAATGCACATGTATCTGACTGCGCGCCCGCAACCCCCTACGGTCGCTGGCCCGCCATGATCATCTGCCTGATCTGCATAATCTGGTTCCGCTGGTCAGGCGGCAGCTGCGCGATCTGCTCCGGCTGCAGCGCCATGACCTGCGCATACAGCGCGCTGTTGTCCATGGGCGGCGGCGCCTGTGGCGGCTGCGCGTATGGCTGCATCTGTGGCGGCGTCGGGACGGCTTGTGGGTAGCCGGGCGGCATGGCGTAGTTTGTGGGCGGGCGCGCGACGGGTGTGGGTTGGGGCTGCGGCGGTACGGGAGCAGGTGCCGGCGCGCCTGTCTCGACGACGCGGCTGAGCATTGACTCGTCGACGAGATTGAGAAGGAGGAGCGACTGGAAGATGGCGTAGGCGAGCTGCGGTGCCTGGCGCAGCAGTTCGGTGGCCTTGGCAGGGTCGGTCATGACGAGGCCTTTCATCTGCGAGAGAATGTCGAGGAGCTGCGGCGCGGGGAGGGTCGAGAGCGTGCGCGAGATGGCGTCTGGGCACGTGAGGTTCGGCGGCAGGTCGACGCCGGGGGGCAGCGGGCCCAGTGTGCTTGAGGGCTGCGGCGCGGCCTCGGGCGCCTGGCCGTTCATAGGGGGCGCCGTCTGGTTGGAGGGCGCGTTGTCGCCGGAACCGTTGTCGTTGGACCAGTCGACGCGCAGCTTGCGGCCCATGAGCTCGTAATCGTTGAGGTTACGCACCGCAGATGCTGCTGCGTCGGCGTCGGCAAATTCTCCAAAGCCAAAGCCCTTTGGCCGCCCGGTCTCCTTGTCGTACACGAGTCTGAAATTCACCACTTGGCCCACGCGCCCGAGCGTCTCGGTGATGAGCTCTTCGGTGCCGCCTGTCTATGTTAGCAGCGTCGTATGGACGGAAAGAGCGCGCACCATAGGGGATGTTGCCGATGAACACGACGCGTCCAGCTTTGTCGTTTGGCGCCATCTTGCGCAGAGGGTCCCAGTGAGGCGTGTATGCGGTGAGGTTTGGTGGTTGGTGCTGGTGGTTCTTTGAGACATTCCAGCACCACGCTCCGTCACTGACTAGCGCGTGCACGGGCCTTTCCATCATTGTGAGAGATGGTAACTTCAGCAGAGTTCGAGCAAGTCAGGAATCACTTTCAATCACCATAAACCATGCATCGAGCTTCTTTGTGTTCTGATATGTGTCATAGTGCGTCTGTATTTTCAACCTCTAGGAAGTCGCCCGTGTGTATCCTATATAGCAAGCTTCACCAACCATCTTGTTACCATATTCTCTACCCATGCAACGCACCGTCGCTCTAGATTCTCGCTCACAGTTTCGGCGCACAACACTCCCCGTCCCTCCCCACCACCGCCTCAACCACCGGCTGCGCATGCTGCCCACTCAGCAAACTGCTCTTGTTGAACACCTGCTCACTCGGTGGCACATCAATCGCCGGATTCTTGTCGAAGAAATTAACCGGCTTGAAGTGAATCTTCAGCACCTCGCACGGCATCACCGGGAAATCCTCCACGCGCGGGACGTGATTGATCCCCGCCTGCACAAACACCACCACATCGGCATCTTCCACGTCATCGCCGCGTTGCGCCCATGATCGCACCCCCGTGCCGCCGCGCGACTGGTTCGTGTACTGCCCGCCGGCGTAGAGCTCGTTGTCGCGGTGCGCCACGACGTAGATGTTGTGGTCCGCGAACTCGGCGCGCTTGAAGTTGAAGCTGTCCTCGTCGGAGAGGATCTTCTGGAACGGCGGGGCTTGGATCTTGTACGCCACGGCTTTGCCGTTGATCGGGTTGCGCACATGCGGGTTTGTGATCTTGAAGGTGCGGTTGTGCTCGTAGGCCGTGTCGTAGCCACCGGATTTGCCGATCACGGTCTCCGACACGGTGTAGCCGGTGCCGTGCGGGTTGAAGTCGGAGCGCGGCATTGGGTGGGCTTCGTCGTAGACGACGGTGTTGGTGAGGCCGTCGAGCATGGGGTCGACGCGCAGCGAGAAGATGTGTTGGTGGTGCACAGCCAGGACGCCGGGGTGCACGACGGTGCCGAAGGGGACAGTGATGCCTTCGTCGATCGGCTGGGTGCTGAGGATGCCGGTGGCGCGGATTTCATAAGTGAGCTCGCCGGCTTGGTTGAAGATGAAGGCCAGGATGTATTCGTAGTTGGAGACGGTGATGATGGACTGCAGTACTAGCTCACGGGAGCGGACGACGGCTGCTCGACCGGTGCGGTAGTTGGTGTGCTTCCAGCCGATGCCAGCATCTTGCTCGTGGATGCAGACGACGTTCGGCATGTCGATGACGCCTCCCTTGTCGTCTGAAAGCACCGAGCTGAGGTAGTAGATCGAGCCCAGGCAGTCGCACCCGAGCTTCAGATTGTTCGCCATAATTCCAGCACCAGCATCGCCCAGATCGAACGCCGACTTCTTGTGGAACGGATGTCGAGGGTCGGCGTAGGGAATGTTCATATCGCTCAAACTCAATCGGTAGAACAGAGGGCGGCCGTCGTATCGCACATCGTACAGCACCATACCCTCGCGTTGGTTGAAACCGACCCTGAAGTTCCATTTCTGCCACGACACGACGCTTGAAGTGCCCTCCTCCTTCACCTCGAAGCTGGCGCCCTCCGGCTGGACGACGTTCAGCGGTTTCAAGTCAGTTCGAAGAGTCTGCGCCTCCGGAATGTATTCGTTTGGCGGCTGAACTTTGTACTTCTCGATCGGCTTGATCGTATTGTCGGCTCCAGTGGGCATAATCTCAATGCGGATAACCTTCATGGTCTCCGTGCTGAGAACTGGCGAGATGGGAATCGGCATGGCGTAGTGATTGGAGTCGGCTTCAGACGCATTGTTGGGGTCGCGCAAGTACAGAAAGCATTGGTACATTCGGTCCTCGTCGTTCACGCCGTCGGCTCCAAAGATCCACGGGTCGCTGATGACTACGGTGCCTTCTGGCAGCTGCAGCTTGGCGATCTCGGCCCTGACACCCTCGTCTTCGAGCACGATTTTCTCGATGGCGACGATTTCGTCTCCATCTCCGTTGGCGTGGATGAATGGTCCGAGAAGCACATTCTTCTCGACGCGCCCTGATGCAACGTCGATGATGGCTTCATGGAATTTGTTCTGTTCGCGTCAATGACTGTTCATCTGAATAATGTTTTATTTCATACTGTGTTTCGAATGTAGTAGTTGACGAAAGCTTTCCTGCTAATGCCTGGAAGAGGGCTTCCTGCATGCTCGGCTTCAAGGTACTTCAAGACTTCCACCTTGGGTGGCTCCTGCAATGTGATGGCCTTGAAGTGCAGGTCTGTGTGTGCTGGCCATGAAGCCTTGATAATCGACGCCGCAGTCGTGATCTCCGAGGCCGATAGCGGCGCAAGCGGATGTGATGCCACGGCCTTGGTGGCCCGTGGTGCTGCGTCGGTGGCAATTTCTGCAGACATGTTGAGTTTTGAACACGTTGGGTGCGGAAAGCGTTGGTGGGCGACTCCAGTCAGAGTATTTGTAGCTCTGTCAGATCACCCGTCAAATCTCACTTCGACTTCCCGATGCAGTCTTCGTGCTCGTCTACACTCCAGTCCTTGATAAGAAAGTGGACCTGCTATCTTAGACGCCAAAGCCGTCGACCTGGTCGGATGGACTTGCCGCAGACAGGTTAGCCGCCTGCTCGAAAGGTGAAGTCCGCGGCGCGGGGTGACCCCGCTTCGCCTACAAGCGGCGGTTTTCGATGCCTGTTCACCACACAGCAGAAAAGTCGCATGCGTTGCGTAACACCAGCATCATTTTGCGAAGTCGAGACAATTGCTTCCATCCTGCAAACGTCGCTGCAGTCTTGCTAATGTTTGATGTCTTGCAGCGCTAGTGTCAATCTGCCGCGAAGGCTTTCTCTGTAGCTGGACTTGCATCCCACTATCCCACATTTCGAACCTCACGAGCATTGCGCATGAAGCTGACAGCTTTCCCACATCAGCCCCAGCTCAAAGCTTTGCGTTCACTCGGATCTGACATCGCAGCTGTCACACCACCCGCACGTACGATGCTCGCTAGAACGGTTTTCGCTTGGCAGGTTGGCGGTGCGAAGGGACGACACCGCTGCAGATTTTATGAGCGCGTACAAACTTGTGAATACTTACTGTAACACGGGCCTCATAGTTGAGGTCCTTCATCGCAACAACACGGTGTACGACAACCTCAAGAGCTCGGTTTACAAGTCTTCGTCTTCATCGCCTCGCCCCTCGACAAGCCTCCTGCGCTGACGCGAGCGCAGTCGCAGATGGTGTAAGACACTCTTTTATGATTTTGAAGAGAGTGTTGTGGAGAACCCGGCCTGAACGAGGAACCCGTGACCATTGGCTGTTTGACAGGATAACGTGTTTGTGGGACGACACTCAGTCGTTCGCCCGCATAGACCCCTTTCGTCGAACCTGTTAAAGTGACACTGGCTGATGTTTTGTTTCTTGTTTGTTTCGCCGTTCTGGCGTTGCCACGTCCCGGCTCATATCCAGAACTAATATGGCAGATTGACTCATATATTAATCTACCCGGCACGTGGACTGTTCGACCATCTACAAAATTGATTTCCCTGATCGATATCCCAGCATTGGCACTCAAACCTCGATAGAGATGGTCTGTCCATGTTTCGAATACGTGGGCGCGACGTCGAAGCGATATTTGAGGATCCGCTCTAGAGTGTTTGGTCCTACCAACGCACGTTCGCTATATGACAATGTCGATGTTTCAGGCCACGCCGATCCACATCTGACAGCGGGTGTGAGTAGCCGCCGGGAACAGGAACATTGTCCCGAGTCTTTATCCGCCATGGTATACCGGGGCTGCATTTGTGGCTAAGTGCTTGATTCAATTAGAGGCGGGCGTCTAAATTGGATGGCAGATTCAAGTACTACCAAACGAGCATGGATATTAAGGTTGCATCGCCATTGATTTGCAGGAATTTATATAAAGGAAGAGGTGCAGCGTACTGCTGTTCAGCACATCGACTCCATTCACAGCATTCACATTCGCTCTACAACAACCAGCATCATGAAGTCATTCGCAGCAATCACTCTTGTTTGCGCGGCGCTCGCTGAAGTTGCCCACGGTCACTACATCTTCCAGTACCTCACAGCGAACGGTGTCAAGGGCGCTCAGTACCAGAATATCCGCCAGAACACCAACAACAACTCGCCTGTCACCGACCTCGCCTCCAACGATCTGCGTTGCAATGTTGGCGGTGGAAGTGGAGCATCAACCACCACGGTCTCGGTCGCTGCTGGATCATCAGTCACATTCACAGCAGACCAGGCTGTGTACCACCAGGGCCCCGTTTCCTTCTACCTGACCAAGGTCAACAGCGCCGCTGCTGCTGATGGCTCCACCGACTGGGTCAAAATCAAGGAGATCGGCCCCACCTTCTCTGGCGGCCAGGCCACCTGGGACTTGAAGGGTATGTCTGACCTCAAACTCCAATTATCACACTATACTAACATCCAAGCAGACAACTACGCAGTCACAATCCCCTCCTGCGTTGCTGCTGGCGAGTACCTGCTCCGCATCGAGCAGCTCGCAATCCACAACCCCGGCTCTCCTCCCCAGTTCTACATCTCCTGCGCCCAGATCAAGGTCACTGGCGGCGGATCGAAGACACTCTCGCCCACAACCAAGATCCCGGGACATGTCAAGTCAACAGACCCCGGCTTCACTGCCAACATCTACAACAACTTCAACAGCTACATTGTTCCCGGCCCGAAGGTTGCGACCTGCTAGGTGGAGAGCGGATTGTAATGACTGTCACATTTTTTGAAAGTTCAATATACCACCATTTATCGCGTTTTATTCACTATCGATCTCCCCATGCCGTGTCGTTCTTCTTTGTCGTGCTTGTTGGTTATAGTCGAAGCGTTTGCCTACACGTTCACAATTCGCAGCGTAACTACGTTCGTGGCGCTGAAGTTCACAGCATAACTTCAATCTCACAACGTCTGGCAGCCTCGTGGTCTTTATCGTACGTCACGCTACAATCGGCGGTCCGCGTTTGCGATGTCACTGCTCCTCACTGCTCCTTCAGCCACTTATCAGTCTTCACGACATGCCATTCAAAGTTGAACTGAGCCAGCGATACAAATACGGTGTTCACCGTCTACATCAATGTAGCTTATCCTCACCTCTCATTCCTCATATAGCATCAAAATTCAGAGCCCCTACAGACTCCTGAGTTGTTGCATCTTACTCTCGCTATCGACCCTCCAAGTCGGCCCCTTCTCTTCCGGTCTTCTTCATGTCTGCCGGCCCTCCTTTCGGCCAACCCTGGTGCGCAAACATCGGCAGCAACCCTAACATCAACCGCGATCCTCCTCCTCCACCGCTCAACGTAGTCCCGGGTAGTGCACCCGTTCCAGCTGCAGCAGGCAACCGAGCTGTAGTCGGGCACCAGCAAGCGCCCATCTACAGTCCCCCCGTCCCCATCGGCATCGCCCCACCCTTCGGCCTCGCCCCCCCGTTCGGCGCAGGTTTCGGCACAGGTATGTTCCCCTCCATGCCCTTCATGGATCCCCTCATGTACGGCGGCGGCCCCTTAGCACCAATCCGCACCGGCAAGTCCCCTCCTGCACACCCCCAACCCACAACCCCTACTAACACCCCCAGGAAACTTCATCCCAGGCGCCCACGGCGGAATCGGCTTCGGCCTGCATGCAGCGGGCGGCATGCCCTTCCCGCCCCCGCCCCCAGGCGCCCTCGCAACCGGCGTTGTCCCGCCCTTCGCCCCAACCGTACCCCTGTGGTCCAGCGGCCTGACATTCGGCAACGTGCCGCCGATGGGCGCCGGCATGATTCCCCCCATGATGCCGATGGGCATGGGCATGGGAATGGGCATCCCGGGCCACGCGCCCGCACCCCTCGCCGTCGACGGCAACACCGGCGCGCCCCCGCAGCCGCCCCAGGCCGACGTCACCCAGCTCCCGGGCGGCATACCGCCGGGCGCGACCCACGTCGAGGCCGCAGAGCACACACTCTTCATCCAGATCAAAGGCACCGTGTGCCCGTGGCTGTCCCCCGGCGCCCAGCTGTTGACCGAGATGCTGCACATTTCGTCGTCGACGGGGCTCAACCGGCTGATCCAGGTGTGCAACAATAACGCGGATGACGAGGGGTGCGAGAATATGGCGATTACGGAGTGTATTGAGCTCGGCAATGGGCTGTGGGAGAAGGGGCAGACGTTCAAGTATGGGGATGCGGTGGCGCGGGTGTTGACGATGAAGTGTGTGGGGTGGGATAATAGCAGGAATAGGTTGGGGGGGCAGAGTTTGCATATTTGGCTGCACAGGATTTAGTTGTGAGCGGAGAGGCGTTTTCCTGGAGCGGTTTGGTGGACGGATGGCGGCGGCGGTACCAATTGATTCACTAGGCTACCTAGTCATCTATGGGAATATATCTGTGTAGAGTTTGCAGCAACGGCAAAACACAAATGATCTTGTCGCCACCGGTGGTGACTCTGAGCTCCACATACCCACTGCGCATCTCTTCTTGCAGCATCTACCCCCCCCCCCCCCCCCCTCTTCCATCTCACTTCCGTCCCCGTTTCTTCAACGCCTTCTTCACCTTCTTCTCAACCGTCCTGTGCAACACGTACGCCAAGAACAGGAAAGCCACAACCTGTACGAATGTCTGGCCCCGCGGCCGCTTGCGCTGCTTGGGTTCCGTTGGGGCGGGAGCCATGGTTGCAGGTCGGTTGAGTGTGGGGTGAATGGGTCTAACGTGCTAGACATCGGAAAGTTTGGAGGTGATGTTGTGGGGGACATGGGCACAGTGTAGGAGGTGCATCGTGGATGATCTTGGTAGAGATGCGGGGCGGGGAGGGGAGTGTCTCCGCAGCGACTCGAAACCGCGTCTGAGATATAGCAGTCGTTCATGGAACTTGTTGGGTCACATCGAAAGATAGGTCATTTGCTCTTTGATCTCGTCGACGCGTTCTGTTTCCTAAGTAGAAGTGATCCGTTTTGCTCACACACTGTTCATGCACAATGTAAACTCGTGTCCTAGGGGCAACAACGTCAATCAAGTTGTCCACTCACTCCACATGGCTTTGCATTGTACACTTCGATTGCGTGCTCATTAGTGCCAATCGACTTGCCACGATAACAGGTTCCAAATCTCGATTCTTCATTCTGTGCTAATCAAAGTTTCGTCCGCGTAGTCAAAGTAGGGGAACAGCAAAGCGAAGGACGACATTGTGAGAGATCAGTGTCCAACGACATTGTGCCAACCGGGCGACCGAAAAAAAAAAGCCCAATGACCCGCGGAAAGTAACAGACGATTAGACTCTTGGTCTTCTATGCAGCCAATGACCTCCTTATAATACATCGGCTGACCCTGAAGCCTTTGTGCTGCTCGGGCGGGTGCCAGCCGTTGGAACGTAGTAGCAAAGCTATCAGGGTATGCGTCGCTCTCAGATGATGGACTTGACTGATGTAGAGTGGCCAAGTCTACGCAAGCTCGAAAGTACCAGCTGTCCATCCAAAAGTCCTGGTAAGTCTGCGGCCATACCTTCTCGCCCACATGAACGGGCGCTTGTTGCCGGGATGAGGTTCATGGAACTGTATCGATCGCTCAGCGCCCAAGGCAGTAGGAGTGAAGTGCCAAGCAGATCCCTGCAGCTTCTCTGCACCGAAGCCAACAGACACCATCGCATGGAGGAAGTCGGTCCAGATTATTCCACCAGGCTGATCCGGAGAATCAGGGGAGTGAAACAGTGTTCTGAAGACTTTGAGAGCCCTCTTGTCAACTGCGTGCACCGCACTCGGCTCTGGGACTGGAGTAGCAGTAGCCTGCTCAGGCAAGTTGGCTTGCACCTCAAGGTTCTTTTTCCTGTGTTTTGTCTTGGCGGGGACAGAGGGCTTTGTGAATGTGCCGGTAAACTCTTTGCTGCTGTCGTGCACGTGGCCGGAGAACGGTGCAGGAGGCGCAATGCCATCCAACGCACCTTTGACGGACTTCGGGAGCTTTGGAGGAGGTTCCACCCAAATTGGAGTCCTGTACAAGGTTCGCTGGCCGACAATGTCCTTGATCAAGGCGCCCGGCGTGTTGCCAGCCATTCGGAGCCAGTGTGCGTTTGCTGCTTCCCAGAACCTGTCCAACGCGGCTTCGGCAGATCGCATCTTCTCAACGCTGGCGCGAGTGCGCTTTTCGAGGACTGGATAGTCAAACTTGCCGTCTCTTGGACTACCCAACTTGCACAGCTCTGGTTTCTCGAAACTTCGGTGAGCCAGATCAATTCGTGCCCAATGTATGAGAAGAGCATCATATCGATCAGAAAGCACTCTGTAGTTCTTCTCAATCTCATTCTCTACCTTGCGAGCCCATGGCTGGAAGCAGTGTAAGTGATGAAGACATTCTGTAAGTATGGCGAGTTGAGAGAGCAAATTTGCCATAAAAGGTGATATAAGAGCTTTTGCTTGAGCGCCGCTTTGCATGAATCTCTCAAACTCGTCCATAATGACGTGGAGAGTGAAGAGGTCCCTTGGGCCCCTTTCTTTGAACATTTCGATCAAGCGCAGCAGATAACCTAAAGTATCGTCGTACTTTTTGTAATCACTGTATCGAGGCATTACGGAAATCCTACGCTTGTTCGGGTCATCTGGATTACCCCGATAGGAATGCTTGCGGAGAGGCGGAGAGGCCGGGAAGTAAGTCTTGGTCATAGTGATTAAATCAATGCTCACAGATTCAATGAAGAAGCGCGTCTCAATAAGCTCATAGAGAAGACCGGTGGGTAGATCTGAATCCACGGAGATGATGTCGGCATACTTGGTTGACAGATTGCGTAATCGACACAAGCTATTCGAGATATGGTCCCAATTAAAGATCATGCAGTGGGCATCCATGATCAAGTGTCTCAATGCCTTGTTATAAAGCGAAAAATCCCCAGCATGCTCATGAAGTTTACCAGCCAGATCAGGAATGAGTTCGTTTCTATGATCTCGTTGCTGTTCAACCGCGTCGGCAAAGTAAGCAGGGTCTTCCCGTAAGCCCCAAGCATGCTCAATAGCTTGAAGCTTTTGAGCAGATGTCAGTGCTATAAGCCTATTAAGATCCAGTTCAGTTGGTAGACGATATGGTGCCTCCCGTGCGATGATGTGCAGCAATGAGTAGCCATCAGTGTTGTCTGTCAGGGTAGTTGGTTCCAGCGAAGTATCGAGGGCTTTTTTTGGAATCTCAATATCACCAACTAGTTGGGAGACACATTTGTCGAGGAATCTGAGGATACCTCGCTGGATGGTGAGGATCTGAATACCATGATCGACGTGAATAGTGTGCCCCGAACGCAAAGACTCCAGTTGCTCTTCGTGACTGGCCCACTCCACCAACTGTCCATACTCGTCGCAGGTGTTTCTACCAAGGAAATCCATTGTGAAGGTGTCTTGACGAAGGTCAAGAAACTCTTTGCGCAATTTGAAGAGTGGCGCCATCTCCAAATCGAAGTACGCGAACTTGTCTGGGGAATGGCGAGCCCTTGCGTTGAGAAAGATGAGTAGTGCCTTAGGTCGAAGAAGGTCTTCAAGATTGATGTATGGCCAGGTAAAGGTGGCCTTGACCTCATGGCCGTGGTGTTTGAGGCCCCCATTCATAGATACTGCGATGTCTGGGCGATGCACTGATGGTATATCTGGCCAGGCGTTGATCAGAACCTTTTGTCTCTGAGATCTTGATTTCTGTCGCCAATTGGTCTGGATTGAAGCCTCGTGATGCGACAGGATCCTCTCCAGGCGCTTGTGCAATCCCATAATCTCTCTGACAAACGACTGGGAGATGTGACGACATGTTGCAATGGGAAGAGAAATTTCGCCATTAGCTTTTGCCTTATCGGCCGCTACTTGGAAAAGGTGATCTATTTCAGTCTTTTCAGGGCGAAACCGGTGAATATGTTCTTCAAGCACAAGCAACCACGATTCAGCGTCGTTTCTCATTTGGAGTAAAGCCGACTCCCTTGGTACGGGATCTGAGAAGACGGTTGCTTCCATGGACGTGCTGCGATGCTGATTCAAGGCCGCATGCAGCGCTTCCCGTTGTTCCCCGGGCAGCAATGCGACCAAAGCTTGCTGCTCCGAGACAGGCAGTGCAAGATACAAGGGGAGCAATTCTGTCACAGAAAACAGCGACAACATCTTGACCTCTGAAGCTTCAGCACACCGTGTCTACCCTCTTGGGCGATGGAATCTGGTAGGTATCACTTACTTTACGAGAGGTTGTTGTAGGACGAGTGGAAAGGTGTTCGTGGTCGAGAACCCAATGGCAAACCAATCAACACACCACATTGGCCAACCGTGAGTGGATTGGCACACCTAGTGGGGGATGAAGAGAAAGGCGTGAAATTGGGAATATATTGGCTTGGAGGTGAGCAGCTAGCTTAGGCAACAGCGACACAAACAAACCAAAACAAGATCAGCCCTTGTGACGCACTAGAACCTTCTAGGGTAATTAAACAAACGCGAGATCGCAGGTGAAAGAGAATAGCTACCGGGAAAACGAGATATCGACACAGCAGCTAGACATAGGCGACAGGCATTGGTACGCCTTGGGTTATGTAGTGGACAGGGCTTCGGAGCGTATGTAGAGAAAATTAAATATCAAGGTATGAGGGAACTAAGGGTCTTGATGCCATGTACTAAAGACACTCAGTGAGGGAATGTACATTCAGGAATGCCCGACGAGTGCCTCACGTTTGACGGCTAACGAAATCTCCACGCGAGCTAGTAGGTATTATCTGGTGCAGTTAGCGGATTTCAATATCAATACAACGTCCATTTGCAAGGCGCCGAGTGGAAAGACAACGGAACACCTTGAAGTCGCGCATATCCATGGTGAACGCAAGTCGCGTTTCGGTCTCCTCTACAGTCGTTCCAGAGTCTTTATATTCACCGTGAATGCGCGTTGTATTCTGCCTTGTAGGTTTTGATCGAGCAGACACTAGGTACAGGTTGTCGGATGTGCATGTGATCTGCTGGGCAGGGTCAGGATGTGCAACAAAGAAGTAAACTCAGGTCTACTCTGTTGACTGATTCCGAGATGTTGACAAGAGGGCTCTGTCTATATCAACCTATGATGGCGTGTGTTGAAAGGACAGCTCTGTCATTAGGTGGCCTACTGCAATATGAGCTGTAGTTCTGATGTATCTGAATGCATCCAACGCAGCTTCTCTCTACTAGAGGACAGCAGAATTCGCCCGGTTTCTGACTGGGTAGTGGGACTGAGTGTCCGGTTTGGTCAATCGAAATCTGTACATTCTCGCCTTGACCGAGTTCTTAACTTTCTTCGCCTACGATTCGATTCTAAAATCATTCATGGCTTATGTCAGTGCGCGGATACTCATGGTGATGCAAATGATCTGGCTCTAGCACTGTTGCGCAAGAGGTGCCAGACGGTAACCACTAGGATACTCAGATGAAGCTGCTTCTGTAGCGCTTGGGTTTGCCATAGACATTTGAGATGGTGAGAGATACACTCAAGGTTCTTACCAGTCTTGTAATCTCCTCGAACTGCGTACCAGCTACAGCTTAATCAGCAGGGTTGCAGGATTAAGTGAGATATATACGGAACTTCTGATACGCGGACAAGCCGGGTATCAGTTGTAGGACGATTTCGGATTGACAAATTCTAGAACCACCAAGCCTGGATGAGCGATAGGCTGAGAATAATCGAGATCATCTTTACATACGCTCCATATGCTTTCCGAAGGTCTCGCCATGTCATCATTGGTTGCAACCACACAGCCATGATTCGGGGTGGCGAAGATCGCCTGAGTTATCCTCCGAGCAGCCATAGGTAGTAGTGATAATCATGCTCGAAATGGCGGTGTGCATCTGCTCCGCTGAACGAGAGGCCATCGAGCAAAGTGTCTATGAGCAGCGCCGTAAATAATCATCTAGCAGCCTTTGGTGACTTGAGCGACTGAAGCCGCCGGAGATACGCATCTGCCGATCTTATCGTGACAAGCGCAATCGCAACGCTCATCCCATTATGGACGCTACTCAGGCATTGATATTTTCTCATCTTTGGGTCCGCAGTCATTTGCTCACATTACACCCCAACTTGCTGCATAAAGCCAGTAGGTACTGCGGCGCCGCATGGCAACATGCGCATGTTGAAATGCTGGACCAGAATAGCCAAAATGCGCGATCGAGCCTGCAGTGCACAAGAACAACCTTGATGCGAGCGCAGCCGAGAAGTTTGCCTGCGTTGTTGAGTAAGGTTGTGTAACTACAGCGAGTCCAAGCTTGCTGCATCCCCAATTGGTTGCGTTCACTTCGCTGGCTGTCAACCAACCTCGCAGGCCATCCTCTTCTGCAGGAACCGCCGCCGTTGCGATAGCCAATGGGTAATTGCTGCTCTCGCTCAACACACAGTTTCTGGTCTTTCACTGGAGCATCGCTTAGAAGAAAAAGCGGTGAGAAGACCATGAAACAGCAGCGGCGAGGTGCATAGCTTGGATGCTGCATCGAAGATCCTTTACTCATCGGATTGGCTTTGGGCGGAAGCAACGGCTATCTCAACAACGTCCGGATCGACAGACCGCGTCGCGTTGTACCACACGGAGCTGCGATAGCAATCTCCACAGATGCGGAAAAGGGCAGCCCTATACGACAGGGGAGGGGCGGCTTCCCCAGATGAGGCAATGGAGCGTACCCTGGCAATGCGGAGAGGAAAGAACCTTTAAGAGGCGCGGACGCTACTAGCTCGATGCGAACGCAAAGTGCCATATATGACTGTAGACGCCGTGGCAGGGATCTAATATTGTTATTTTGTGACAAACAAAGCCCACCGCTTTTACCTACTTGAAGTCGAGACAAATCGCACGAGTACAAAGTTTCTCTCGGCTCGGCGTTGTACGACAGAAGCGGGCGGGGCGGTGTCTGGAAGGAGTAACCGACGGCGGTCTCGCGCCCACAAAGGTTCAGCAACGCGTCCCGCAGCTAGAACAACGGTCAGACGATTCGCCCAAGGAGCGTGAGGCTGCAGACAGTGCGTAGCGCTGTCTCTCGTAGTGTTGTCTCAAGCAGCATGACGTGCGGCCTAGGATGAGGCGCACTGGTGGCGCCAAGCTGTGACCATGCACCATGTTTGGGCGAGCGGCGCGTTAGATCCAGCACAGGAGGGTCAGTGACAGATCACATCATCAAGCGGGTATTTGCCGGTTTCTCCAGAGTCTGTCGTGCCAGCAGCCGACGACGAGCGACATGGTTCTTTTCCGGAGGTATCGGAGCCTGGGCTCGAGCGCCCTTCTAATGTCCTTCTCGAAGCCTCATTGCAGGAACAATCCTAATCGCGTTGCGCCACCGTGCACAAAGCTTGCACAGAATCTGCTGCAGCTGCCTATTGTGAAGTACCATCCAGCTTCAAGAGTTTGTCCAATTTCACCTCAACGTATCATCACGCAGCTGTTGGCGCTGTCTTCAATCCCAGCGGAAGGCCTCCGTGAGTCTCATCGGTGCAGTTCCAGACGCCTTGTTTGAAATATTAGCCCCATGCAGCCGGGTCCGGGGAATGCATCCGTGACCCACTTTTCCCCACCCCAATGCCGCAAGCCACGCGTGGCGTGGGATGATGGAATGAACACGATCGAGAAGCGGTCAGAGAATGATTTGTCCTCCGTCCGGCACACCACGGCTCGATTTGTCGTCCTACTTGAAAAAATCCAAGGAGCATGTCCCACGTCAGTCAGACGCAGCGATATTGACGCCATGCGCGGGCCCGTCAACCTTAGCCATTAGGTACCCCGTCTGCGATAACGCGCTCATCAGCAAGGACTCGATAAAGACATACGTGGGGATCACTGCATACGGCAGCCGGCCATTTCATGCCGCTTCCGACTGAACAAGCATGTGTCTGAAGTCGAGTGTGAGAGGAACCCCAGACGCCTTTAAATTTACTCCTGGAAGGTTTGACCGTGCGGTGGGACCTGCTCCCCGTGTGCAACAACGGATCAAAGCAAGGAGCGCAGCCGTCCGCTTCCCCGTTCGCTCCGGCGCTTTTGAAAGCTGATACACTTTTATTTTCGCTCAAAGCGTCTTTGCATCCCGACGCAACAGCCCAACCCTGCGAGTCAGGATTCGGCGGTGAAAAGTATAAGACAAGAGCTTCCCCTTGCGGCGCCGTCATTCCCAAAGCACAAAGCACCTCTCACAACCAGCTTCTTCCAACTGAGTAGTCTATTACATAGCCCCTGCGCTATATATAAGCGGTGCTTATCGACTCTCCTTGACGCAATCTGTCTAAACACTCCCACGTTCTGGCTCGAGCCTTGTAACCCTCGCTTCCAAAACGTTAAACCATTCGCTCGTCGCTTCGCCCAACCAACACACGTTTCCCTTCCCTTACGTTTGTTGGAACCGCCTAGAAAATCAAGTAAGCCTCACCTGCAGCCCTCTCTAAACTTATCACCAATCCGGCATCTCCGCCATTCGCTTACCACCCGCCCTGGCATCTGGTTCGCAGTGCCAACACACTCCCATGCATACATCGCTAGCCCTGTGTCCATCCCACGCATTCGATATTAGTCTGACTCACCCCTCACAGCTCCCATTTCTGGCTCGTAGCATATAGTACACCTCAGCCTCGGGTCATAAGCAGCCTGTTTCCGCTCCGCCAATACTGCCAGCGAAGACATTTATTTTCCGAGCCCGAGACAACTCAGACCGTGTTTGCGCCTTTCGCCGACGACACGACTTGCCACTTCAGCCTGCATCATTGCGACGATCTATCCCAGCTCAACTCCGGTCTATATAGTCGCATTGCCCGCGAAACCGAGTTCGTCGCCAGTTCCCTCTGTTCCATACTAGTTCCAAGATCAGGAATTCTGTCTTACCCGACACAAAACAAACCTTCGTTGAAGTCAAAAGCATAAAAGCTTGCTCAACACCATCACTTTCACTTATCATCTTTTAATCTCACACGATTAAAACGACACACAATGCCTTCCGCAACCCTCAACCCGCGCCAGCGCCTCTCCATCCTGACCAACGCCTCGTTCGGTCACGACGTCAGCGCCGCCTTCACAGTCAAGGCCGCCGCATCGCCCTCGCAGCAGCGCTCCATCGTGTACGGCGAGACCGCCGCGCCGCCGCCAAGCCCAATCGACTTCTCATTCCCCAGCACGCCGAAGGAGAAGCAAGGCGAGTGAGCGCGCCCTCTGCAGCACACGGACTCCAGCACAAATAGATGCTGAGAGCGTCGATCGGATGTTCGCACTCTTCTTCCACTTCTTTTTTGCATTTCATTCATTGGCATTTTAGCGAGCGCGGTGCTGGATTCTTCGGGTCTACGGTTCTTCGGTTCTTATGAGTAGGGCAGGGTATGGTAGGGTAGGCTGGAATTGTACTTTGTGTCTCCACCTCCTTTCACAGTTGCCTTCTCGCGCGCGTTGATCGCAGCCACGGTCTCGCTCGCACTTTTACAGCTTCAGTTCGCTTCGCTCTTGTACATTCACATTCACATTTACATTTACATTTACATTCGCATACGTTTTGCACCTCTTAGCGTCACGTTTAGATCGCAGGCTCGCAGGAGCAGACGGGATATTTCTATAATCTACACTTCTTCGTTGAGCCAAACCACCTGCAGGTCTACCTATCCCGCGCCGTGATTCGCTACATGCCTGTCAACACCAAGCCCTCTCGCACACCCACAACACCAACCAGCATGCCAACACCTCGCTCTCACACCCCTCCCTCGTTTCCCCGCCGCACGATCCCGCCTCGCCACGCCTTCCCTCCACACCTCCACAGCAGTGGCGCACGGTCCGCCCCGCCCCAGATCCGACGTAAACATGAAACCGTCGCGCCGCCAGATCCAGACACAGCCTGGATATACCCGTACGCAGTGCTTTTATCCGCCTTGTCCCTAATGGCCGGCATTGTCAGTGCAAAACTCCATGAGGGGTTTGTGTGCTGGGTTGTGTTGTCTGGATATATAGTGGTGAAGATCGAAGTGTGGGTGTGGGCGTGTAGATTCGGTTGCCTCCCTCCGACGCCTTTTGTGCGAAATGAATGAAGGTGGGTGCAGGTGGGTGCTTTTGTACGTACTCCGACTTGATCGCAGCTGGGTATGTACATTTCTCGTCGTCGGACCCACTTCGTCTTTCCGGTACCTGCCGGCGAGTCTGCATCCTTCTCCGCGGCGATGTACGCTGTATACATACCATGCGTTCTGATCGTGGAGTGGAGGCAATATGGGATACGCTTTCGGGACTTCAATCGTGGCAGTTCGGATGTCAACGCCTGACGAGACTTGTAGTGGAGTGTGTCTTCGCTTCTCAAGTAATGTCCGTGCTGGAGCAGGTCTGTTCATAACGTCTGAGCAAATTCCGGTAATACTGGCTTACAGCTTGTCGCTGAGAATTGCGATACATGACCTTTCATTTTCCGATACTACAGAAGTGCTAATAGACTCTTCAAATATGCCTGAGTGTATTAGGTCGACCCAGGAACGTACACAGTATGTCAGGGGTAAGTAGTCAATGTGTCACAAGACTTCGCAGCACCCAGCTGTTAACAAAACTTGGCCTATAGAGGTGCACAAAATATTTCAGATTTAATGTTAGCACTTCATTGTTTAGTCTAGTGTGCTTTACTATTACTTGCGGAAAGGTGCTGCTAGAAGGAGAATATCTAAGGATTTACATTGATTACTTACCCCTGCTATACTGTACGTTACCCAGACCCAGTTATCTTGTGCAGCAAGTACCCAGCTAAGCAGACAGATAATAGCCATCCACGTTCTCGTCCCACAGCCCGTCGATCCAGATCCATAGGATCAGATGAAGGCCCTCCCTCGCCACTATCTCGGTATAAAAGCATTCATCCTATGCAGGGAAGAGGTGATCGCATGCACTTTGTACAGTTACCGGTTCATCCAGATTCACATGTGTATGACCTGAAACATGAAGGTTTGGTCATGAACTCTTCTTCTAGAGTGGCTACATGGTACTGATATGGAGAGATCTCGGTATTGAGGGCTCGCATGAGCCAACAGTGTGCCTACAAACTATGTCTCCTCGCTATCCTCCGCCTCAGCGCCAGCGTTGAACAGCAGCTCAATTATCTCGATATATCCTCTTACTGCTGCCTTTGTTAGAGGTGTGTCTCCTTCCTCATCCTTCGTATTAACATCTACCTTGCCGGTGCGAAGCAACAGCTCTACCATTTCACTGTATCCCCCTATTACTGCCATCGATAGAGGTGTGTCTCCATTCCGATTCCTCGCGTTCACATCTACATTTCCATTGATAAGTAGTAGCTCCGCCGTGTCCTTTTGGCCGTGATGGGCTGCTCGCATAAGTGGCGTACGTCCGTATCTATCCCTCGCATCCACATCCACCTTGCCAGTGCTGAGCAGAAGCTCAACCAAGCTTTTGCTGCCGGACTCGATCGCATACATCAACGGCGTCCGACCCTCTCTGTTTCTGGCATCCGCAATTTCCATGTTCTCTTTCTCAGCACGGGAAAGAAGCTCTTTGGATATACGCAGCAACCCAAGTGATGCCGATAGATGGAGGCCTGTTGACTGCTCTTCGTGTGGGCCGTACCATACGGGATTGTATACCGCTCTAATGTGAAGAACAGAAAATGCGCGTTTACTGTCCTGGAACAGATCCATCGACCGGTCGCATATCTCTTCTTCTACAGGAGCTATATGGTGATGCAAATATTGGGCAGCGTACCTTATGAATCCGAACTCTTGAGACAGGCTTGTGAGCTTGTGAGAGGTCGTGCATTTATCACTGACTAAGCAGAGGTACGTGAGACATACAGACGCAATTTCGTACCGGGCGTGGGGGATCCACGTCTCTCGTATGCTTTCCAGGTAGTCTTGGGCTGTGTAGTGCACAAGGCGAATTACCTGACTCCCTCCGTCGACTGTGACAAGACCAGCACACACAGATAGGATGTCCTCAGTATCTGGAATGTTGTCTGAATTGAATTCGTCATCATCTGATTCTACTGCCAAGGCATGGCAGATTTCTGCTGTAGTCAGTGGCCGCTTTGCATACGAGATCCATGAAAGGACTCTCTTCGCTAGGATGCCGTCTTGACGTAGTTGGCCATCTATCCTCACAATTGTCTCGCTGTACGCATCATTGAGCGCCTCATCGCCCTTGGACAGGTTGTTCAGCGCCGAGATGACTTTGGCTTTGGTTCTCTTATCGGCAAGCGAATCGACGTGGAGGCGGGCAAGCAGGAACCTAGGAGACTCATGAGTAACAACACTCCATCACAATACATGAATAACTCACATTCCATCCACTGCTCCCGCGACCTTGTTCTGAACAAGTCCCTGTAGTTCGTCGTCGCGTTGGATGCATTTGGCAAGCTGGTCAATCTTGCCGACTACATATCGTTTTACATCTGCGTCGCTCGCGCGCACCTCTAACTGAGGCGTGCCGTCGAACTTCTCTACTATGTCAGATATGTGTCGTGATGTAGCCATAAGACGCAGAACTGTTTGCTGTTGCAGATCTCGGCAAAAGCTTAGCAGCTTGTTCCGTGTACCATCTCGCCCTTGACATTCGTCTAGAGCGTCTATAACAATGTACACTTTGGCGTAGTGACCGAGCACAGATCGTAAAGCCCCAACTGTTTCGCCCAACGAAAGTTTGGTTTTGCGCCCCGAATGGTGTTCGTACAGATCCGATATGGGCTGCATAAGCGATGGCCGATCCTGTACAAGTTGTCTCAGAATAGCAGCGAGCAAACTAGAAGTCGTTTGATCTGCCTGCGTTGTGTAGTTGCAGTACAGATACGTGACACCTACGTCAGGAGCTTGCACTGTGCTTTGGAGATGATCCACTGCGATTGCAGCCATCATTGTTTTGCCAGCCCCAGGAATGCCAGGGCAGAACAGCGTCTGGCCTGCGCCATGGACCCACTCGGTGAACTGGGGCGAGTCCAGAAACCACAGTCCAGTATCTGCTTGCCTGCGAGAAATGAAGTCTGCATGTTGAGCTGGTAAGTCATCTGAAGATAGCCAGTCCATGATTCGGCGGTGCTTCTGACGTTCCCGGTCCAGCTGTAGGGCATCAACTCCCTTTCTCAATGGTTTAGTGTCGTCCCGAAGGGAATCGATGCGGCTCCTAATGCTCTGGGATAGCTTGCTATTTTTGTCAACTTTATCAACAATCCATACCTAGAGGGACACGAACAAATGGTCCATTTCAAGGGCTATAAGCACTAGCGACTTCAGTCGCTCTACCCTTGATAGAATGCGCTCAGCATCGCCTTTGATGTGTTTCCAGAGTATCGTCTTCGCCAGTTTCTGTATCCGATGTGCATCAGATATCTTATCCTTCAGTTGTTCCAACGCAACACGGTACTGAGAGATAATTCCATCCTTGCCGCCCAGTCGCCTGACGTTCGCGTGCCATGGGTCGTTGGAGCCTTCTTCTAGACGAGTTAACAAGCTGACAAGCAGACTTGACAGGTTCGATAGATCGGCTGTGAACTGGCTACGGTCCGTCGAGGCGTCTGTTGCATCGCCTAATGCCTCGCCGACTTTCGCGGTTAGTTGCAGGATAGCGATAATGCTAGCCGTGACACTGAGTGGATCCATGATTCAGTCAGTACGTATGCGAGAGAGCATTCCTGTAGTTGTATTCAGGGCATGCAGTTGACCAGGTTCACGATGAGGGGCGCAGCTCACATCAGCCTCGTTGAGCAGTTGACGGCTGTGCTGCACCATGCATGCACCCCGCCCCAACATGGACACGCGTTATATGTGACATCAGTTCAGAGGCTACTTCTTGTATGGTGACAGTGAGCGCAAAGGGCAATACCTAGGCATGTGGGCGTGTGTTGCAAGAAGTTGCTATTGGTCGCGCTACATACGTGTGCATCGTGGGGTGGCTTGGCATTCGCGCGGAACGCCCTTCTGAGCGTGGGGAGAACCAAGTGCCACCAAAATCCGTCTCACAACAACATATAGGTACACCACTGATCTGTACAAATGATCCCCGTCATGTGTCAGTAGCTTCCTGACAAGCGCCTTAGCGGAGGCCGAGCAGATGTGTAACCAGAGCCCAGAGTCTCGCCTGTCGCGATAGATTCGGAAACCCATGGAATCCTTCAAAGAGAGTACTGTCGAGTAGCAACAGTTTGGCAAGCTGATCTATAAAAAGAGATGGACACACGACTTATAGCAGATGGACATGGCTTCTATCACAGTATTGTTGTCTTGGTTTTGATTGAAGAATCTAGGAAGAATGTTTCATTTGGCGACACAGACGAAGTCCCCAAGAGCTGCGAAGAGAGGTCGGAAGAAGTATATACAGTAGGAAGAAGTATATACAGTAATGACAACACACACAGCGAACCACTGCTACAGCGAGACGACTGGATCCAACCAGAACGAGAACAAACAGTAGATACAGACGTGCGGTCAACCAAGTCAACAAAAACGCACCCAGCCCTGCCCAAACCACGCGAAATCCGCTTTCAGACACGAGCCCGCGTGGTCGCCCCAATAGCAGCACCAGATACCGGAATCAAGAAGTCACTCGCCACAACCCTTCCATCTGCACCCCTCGGCCCCTTCAACACACTCGGATCCACGCTCTTGAAGGTCGAGTTCGACCAGGTCCCCGATTGCCACGAGTTCCCGGTCGCCACTACAGTCGACACAAGCGACACCTGAGCCGAGCCCACGTTCACCGCAGCGATATTCGCACTAACCCTCGACGACGAACTGCGGAAATTGAACCCCACATCCCCGTTCGCCCACGCCGTGTTCCGGCTCACCTGCAACGCGCCTGGGTTTCCGTTATCAATGAACCCCTTCTTGGCATTCGCGAACGCGATCGAGTTGCGCACGATGTGGTTCGCGGGCGGGTTCCCGGTGATTCCGAGCTTGAAACCGTTGCCGTCGCCGTTGAACGACGAGAAGCCCCATCGGTTCACTCCGTTGCCCCACGCGTACACTTCGTCCAGCGTGACGGCGTCCGCGAACATGAACAGATCGAGACCGTCGTCTACGTTGTCCCAGAGGCGCGCGTTGCGCAGCACGTTGCCCGTTCCGGACCCGGATTTGCAGGCGAAGCCGTCGGCGCTCTCACCGTTCTTGCGTGGGTCGCGGTTGCGGTACGAGTCGAGGTTTGTGACGGTATTGTTGGCGGAGACGCCTTCGAGCTGGAAGCCCGTCTCGTAGTTGTCGTGCGTGACGAGCAGGTCGTAGGTGTTGTGGGAGGCGGTGCGGGCGTAGACGCCGTAGGGCCCGTTGATGAGGGTGAGGTGGTAGAAACGCCAGTAGTTCGCGTTCTCAATGTGGAGGATGCCGCGTTCTTTGTTGGGGAGGGAGGCGTCGAGAGCGTAAGGGGTGCCTGGTAAGTCCTCTCCGTCAAGAATCACTTGTTCATTCTCGAAGGAACGGAGTGTGATGGGAGCGGTAGCTGTGCCGCTCTTGGTGATCTGGATGTTGGTCGTTGGCTGCAACTGTCAGCTGGATCTCTAGTCTCGATATACTGGCATACCTTGTACGTCCCAGCCCTGAGAAGAATGTTATCTCCCGCCACCGCCGCATTCACAGCAGCTTGGATAGATCCATACGGCGCCGCCGCAGTACCAGCACCAGTACCAGTCGGCGAGACGTAGATATCCTTTGCCAAGGACGAGCCTGTCAGTGCTACAAGAGCCACCACAAAAGTTACGGAATTCCTGGACATGACGGCGAGTATTTGCGTAACGAATGGAACAATGCGACGACGGAAAGAAAACCAGCAAGATCATGATTATAACAGTAAAATCTCCCCCAATCTCACTGACATTGCCATCTCAACCCATCCCTGCTCGCCGCTAATTAACCACTATACACATATTACCTCCGCGCACGTCCCCGGCCCCACCCTTCCACCAATAAAATCTACTTTCTACTAGAAACAGACGATGCCAAGGTAGTGCGGCGGTGTGTATGAGTCGGATACGCGACTGCCGACATGCGACTGCCGACCGGAACATGGTCAAGTATATGTATACTCTGGCTCGCAGACACGTCGCGAAAAACACAGCCACTTACACACCACAGTTTGAAGCAAGAACCACAGCACTGCCCTCGACAGCAAGACATGTTAGCACAACACAAATATTCCGATTGAGTAAATATGCATGGAAGCTCCCGCGCCCAATACACTGATTTTCTAGAGCCCGGGTTGGGCCTTTCTTCGGCATCACTGTACGAAGGATGCCCCAAGGCCAGGTATGAGTGGCTGCGATGGGACGATAACTTCGATTGCAACATACCAGCCAAGCAAGAAATACGAAAGAGCAGGTAATCACTAGTAAGGGGCTCCCCGCTTCCCAACACGCCCTACAATCTCGCCGGGGTACGCCGCTGTGCACAGCAGCGCATGTGCGCAGCATCCAAGCTCTGTTACAAAAGTCCCGCGGAGTCGGTATTCTGAGCTTTGGATACGTAGACACGGAAACTGAAAAGCGGCCAAGTGCAGGACCGAAACGAGTGCTTGATCGCGCTGGGAGATAGCTTGAAAGAGGTAGTCCAGTGTGGTGTTCTGTGCCAATTATGGAAAGACTCGTGATTAGCATGCGCTGGGAGTTGTAGGTATAATGTCTACATGACAGGCTCCATCAATCTCGACGATAGGAGCGGTATGAGATCCAGCAGCGAGCGGCTTTGGAGAAACGGGCGCGGGCGAGCTGCTCTTGTGTTTCTGAGACGCATTCGCTGTTGGGCGACGTATACTTAAGTCGAGAAATCGACAATCCGATGAAACCTGCGAGCAGATGGTTCTGGCACGCTCTCGTGCCATTGCAGTCTGGCTATGATATATCAAACGTCTGCTGCGCCATGTAGTCCGACCAAGACGTCCACGGATCAGGCGCAATATTCAGCATACCACATGTTTTATAGTGTCGCTTGCCGCTTTCTGCGGTCAGGACTTTGCCTTGCATCTGCTGATCCAGGTCTTTTGAGGTAACGAAAAGAGTGTGATTTGGCCACCCTCCGCAGTACGCAATGTCCCATGCGACTTCAGGCGGCGCGCTGGAGAGGGTCTGATTTTGTACAAACTCAATGCGATAGAAAGTTCGTCAGACCAATGATCTTCTTGGGTCTTGTGGATCGTTGATGACGACGTCCGGAAGCGTTCCCTCGATGGTTAGCGTGCATTGCATGGAAGATGCGAACAAGTCTGGTCCTTCCAGTCTAGGCAACATTCCTTGTGGTCTCTGTTCATGTGTCGCGAGCTCTCAAAATAGTGACACGCAGAAACAGAGACTAATGCCCACGACCATGTCAGGGCTTTGACCAACCGAGTATGTACATAGGCTGCTGGTTGTACGATGCTGTGCTTGTCAACTTGCCACAGCAGCCCACCCTTGACTATCATCGGAGACGTGGTAATGCGCTTTGGCCAGGCCAGCAAGAGCAATCAACCAATCAGTCGCGACCGTGATATTTAATTAGTATTATTTAACGCGCATATGCACAGGCCTGCCGCTTGCACTCGCACGGTGTTGGGTTTGCGGGGGTGGAAGCGGCGCTACTCCGGCACGCCTACACCTTGGCTTGGCTTGGACCGAGCACGTTGAGGACGCGACCTCATCCGAATACTTCCATCCCAGTGCAGTAGTTAATGGCAGATCTCGTTGCTCACAGTACGGTGCGAGGTGTAGCGCGTAAGAAGGCGGTAGAGGCGTGCGAAAGATGTCGAGGCAAGCGTATCAAAGTAAGCACTGGCTTCGACTTGCAAGAAACAAACTGCGACTCCCGGTGTCCGATGCTAACGACCTGGAAGTGTGATGGTCTCCAGCCGTGCAACCAGTGTGTAAAGAAAAGTCTCCAATGCGACTTCACAATCGCACCTTTACAAAAAACAGGTGGAACTGAGGCTCTTGCGGAGTATGTGAGCTCATGCGCTTCATAGAAGCATGTGCTGAGAAGTATAGGAGGCTTGACCTTGTTCTTGCGCGACTCGATCAAATTGAGAAAAGGTTGAGTCAGCAAGGCACCAGCAGTACAATTCCCTCCAGCCAACCGGCAATAGCATCGAAGCCCCAGCTGTTCGCTTTGCGCCCACAGACCCGTGGTATAGTCAAACTCAATCAGCAGACCGGATGCTTTGAGTATTACGGTACGTCTTAGATTAGTGTGCACAAGGTGAAAACTTATCAGCATCAGGTCGAACCTCGACTTTCCAGATAGCGTCCACACTCGGAAAGACTTTTGACCATCGAAATGATGCAGCAATAGACCCACCATCCAAGAAGCGAAGGCTTGATTCGAGTCCTCCGGAGTCGCCTAATACAGCTCACAAGACATTGGATTTGGATGAACTCACGAGCTTTTGTGATTACGTTGTTCCACCACATGCTTTGCGTGGTGATAGACGTCTTCAGGTCCATGTCGCTGACAGGCACCTTGAGAATTTCTTCCGCACGATTCACATCTTTCTGCCCATCCTGGATCAAGCGCATCTCAAGGCGAGGTACAATGCGTTGCGGAGACTATTTGGAGACAAGCAACTCACCTTCGCAACGTCCGGAGAACCCAATCGGCCACAGTTTGTGTGCCTTTTGTATTCAATCTTGGCATTAGGCGCTCTATATGAAGATGATCAAGATGACAGCTGCGTATGGGCGTCTTGGTACTTCGCCGAAGCACAAAGCATGCTTGGGCGTCTACTGGACGCGAGCAATCTGGATCTGGCTCAAGCAGCAACATTTCTTGGAGCATACGCGCAGCATGCGATTAAACCAAATTGTACTTATAGCACCGGCTTCAAGGAATCTTTGATGTGCTCAAGCTAATAGATGCCTAGTGGCTTACAATCTTAACGGCATTGCAGCGCGATTGGGATACTCAATTGGTCTGAATGTCGAATCGTTGCATCGTACTTTGGGATTTGACAGGGAAGAAGCTAAGCGAACTTGGGCGATGATCTATATACAGGAAGTCGAACTCAGTTTAGACGCGGGCAGACCTATGTCAGTGCGTTCTTCGGACATGGAAATGAATTACCCAACTGTACAAGTAAGTCAGCTGGTAGATATGCAAGTCAAGCTGACCAAGAAAGCTACCAGCTACACATGAGTCGCGAACAGATCTTGCACAGGTTGTCTTCATCTCCCATCTGGCAAGATTCTCCAAGATTGTAAGGACGATATTGAAGCTGGTAAGATCGAAAGTTATGAACTTCTGGACCAAGTCTGACCTGAGATCAGTCGGATATTCATGAAGAACGGCCTGTCTTGCTTTTAGAAGAGCGGGAGTCGTTGCGACAACAGCTCGAGCATTGGCGAGACTCTTTACCGTCTTACTTAAGCATTGAGAGCAACAGTAGCGAGATCCCTGATAGTGGAGACGCCAGTCTCTCCTTCCTTCGTGACTGGAGAGCAAGACAGCAAAGTAGCCTCAGAATCCGTATGTGTAAAATCATTGTCGCGGTCGTAAGCTTGCCATGTTAACGCAAGAGCAGATTTTAACTTAGGAAACATTATACTACTGAGAGGCGCAGTGAACGCCAAATTTGATTTGGATTCTGGCGCTGCTGATTGTCCATTGATGGCTATGCACCGCAGAATCTGTCTCGATGCCGCTCGTGACATGATCATGCATATTCATCGATCGTTCGAAAGAGCTCCAGAGCTAAGGCGCTGGGGCTACTACACTTTCTATACTCTGCAAGCCATCCTGGTCTTACTGCCACAATCGAACGACTTCAGCCCAGAGGATGATACAGCATGTTTGCATGCTGTTGAGATCTTTGAAAAGATCCCTCTGAAGGCTTCGCAACGCTGTGCAGAAGTAGTACGTCAATACCTTCGTCGTCGCGTCCAGTCCAAAGCGAAACGGCAAAGAGTACATGTTGCCCACGATGCTACGTCCACGGATGCGAATCCTCCGGAGCCTTTGTATACCGACGAAGTCTCTGCACAAGTCCAGGCACCAGAGTTGCAAGATCTAAGCAGATCCCCAACGCGAGACAATAGTCATCACTCGGGGGGCGTTTCAAATCTGGAGAACAGCCTTTCGTGGACTTCGGTGTCTCCAAATACGCTCCAGACCGAAATGTATAGCGCACTTTACAGTCATGATTTGACCAACGACTTTTACTCTGGGCATCAACAATATTTCTTTGGCTCCACGGGATTTCCAAGTATCATTCTAGAAGACAACAACAACAACTACTGCTATAACAACAACAGCAACAACAACGACATTAACAATACTAGCGATTGGTTCGAATTTTGGAACAGATAGCAGAGTAAAAACCATCTCCTCCTGTGACCGATATCGCGACAAGTGCGACATGTACAAGATCCGCTCAGCGTGAATCATGCCAATCGTTGCTCATACTCGCTTCACGATCGGCAAGACCAACTTCCCGCCAAGCTTGATGCGATTCGTTCCCGAGAAAATTGCTTCTGGTCTATCCGGTCCAATGTGCCGCATCGGAGGAATGATATCTTCCTCGTCATTGGCGCGTAATCCAATGGCAAGTCTGTGCCCTGGCTCAACGATCATGGAAGTACATACAATCGGGACCTTGACATCATACCACTGACCAGCTTCCACAGCCGCCGGCCCCATCTGATTAAGTATAGGCCTGTTAGGCGTTGATTCATTCGAGAGCGTACGATGTGAGAGCCGAAACCAGCTTCGGAGGAAGGACACCGCAGGCTCGTCATGATTGCCGCGAAAGACAAGCTTTTCACCCTTGGGGTCGATGACATAGAAATAAAAGAATAAATCCATGTCCTTTGCGTCTGTGGACACAGTCAAGTCGAGGTGTGGAAAACCTAGGATTTCGAGTTTCTCTTGCAGTGGCTCAGTCTGGAAAAAGTTCACACCCGTCAGACCTGCGTAGGAGAGGACAGCATCTGTTGACGAGCCTTTGTACGGTTCAAAAGACAAGGACTCGTTGGGAGCAAAGTACAGAGGAGTCTGTTTGGCGTCTGTTGGTGGCCACGCTTTCTCAGCCCTGTAAAAGTTTTCGGTACCCTTGCGTATGAGGAGGTCGACACGAGGGGCACCCTTCAGGCCATTATCCGTCTTGTTTTTCAGGAAGTGATCGAGAAACTCGAGTTGTCTGTGGATTTGCTCCGGCTCGTAGTATGCGGCCAGATGATTACCTGTTTTCGATTAGAGAAATCATCAGACTAGCTTCTCGACAATGGGTTCGAACCTGTGTGCATCTCAAGAAACTTCCATTCCGATGAAGCGCGCTCATACGACGTCGGATTGCCTGGAAGGTGGAGCTCGGAATCCATCCAATTGCCGGCTGTAAGCATGGGAACCTTGATCTTTGACAGGTCTCTTGTACGATCGAGAATGGGCCACGGGCCTTCCTTGCGCCAAATCCAGTTCGTCGCGAGCGCATCGTAGTCGAATCGTTGCTTGGCGAGCTGCTCTTCACTCAACCCCTCTTTCTTTCCGTACTGTTCAGGAACGACGATGTTGTTGTACCAATGCTTTTGGAAGCCGGAATGCCACACGCCGCCTTGCCTGACAGCGTCGCCGTACATGTCAGCCAATGCCTCATACGGAACGATTGCGCTCAGATGGGGTGGCTGTTGCATAGCGGCCCAGTAGCACGCCATGCCGTAGTAGCTGATGCCGCACATGGCGACCTTGCCAGTTGACCACTCTTGAGTGCCTGCCCACTCAACGACATCGTATAAATCTATGGGACCTTAGCAATGATACTTAGCGGCCACTGCAGATTTTCGTGCTCACCTCTGCCCTCCGAATCGTCATTGATCAGCACTGTTCGCCCGATGCCGAACGGATCAAGTACACCAGGACTGCCGCCAGAACCTCGCACGTCAATCCTCACAACAGTGTAGCCGTGGGATTTACACTACTGGTGGGTCAGTTCTTAATCCCTGCGACCCTGAGCTCTTCGCTTACCCAAACAATCGGATCTGGAGTCTCGAAGCATGCGTCTGGCCCAAGTGGTGAGATCGCCTTCGCCATGTTCGCATACATGTCTGTTTTAGGCTTGCCAAACTCTGAGAAGTGAATATCTTTGCCATATGGACCCATGGTAAGAAGTACAGGAAACTTCTGAACATCAGTGTTGGTTGGCAGGTAAACGTTCCCACAGAGCTCGGACCCGTCTCTCGTTGATATGTAGACATCTTTGATGAGTTTGTAGCCGTCGCGATGAACTTCTTCAGTCTCACGACGTGGAACTGTCTCGAAAGCTCCAGGATGAGGAAAAGACATATTTGCAGATGGCAAGCGACTGTTGTTGGTGATTGGATTGAGCTCTTCAGCCCAAGTCATTATATATTAGGAAGTGGTACGAGCGGCGAGCCCCAACAGCTTTCTTGCGTGCGGGGTCTCGATGCGTCGTACAACGCGACATAGAAGGTAAATTCCACAGTCTCGCACAAGACGGATGTGTAGGATGAATGTCTATTAGTCGAGGTGACGGCGACCATTGCCAATCGGGTTTAGGTTGACGCGGAGCACCCGCGGTGGACATGGGATCGCGCTTCCGGAATCCCCGCGCAACCCCATACATAAGAAATGTACGCAAATAAACAGCGAGGTACGATTTATTGCATGGCTGAACGGCCCACAGATATCTCATCTTCTGCGACGATTGCTTGCGACACTTCACTCTGCCTGACCCTGCCATCGCACGATGTCATCACACTCAACGTCTACCCTAAAGCAGATCGCCTGCATACGTCGCAAATCGGACATGACTCGTGAAGAGTTCTTCACTTACCATTTCCAGATTCATGGCTCGATATCCGACAAGCCAACGACCCCAGACCACAAGCCACAGTATGTTGAATGGGTGTGGTGATACTCTCAATGCAATCACTTACATACGTCTACAGTAAATACATCCAGACCCACTTTTTCGATGCAGCGTTTGGCTCACGGTCAGGAAGCACTGCTGGGACTGGAAATCATGTTTGGACGGGTCGCGACGATATGACCGAGCTCTGGTTTCGAGATTGGGACCATCTGAAGGCTTGTTTCGGATCTGATCACGTCAGAAAGACAATTGGGCCTGATGGTGTAAACTTTAACGATCTCGAAACAGCAATCCCACTGATGACTATCGAAAAGGAGTTGCACTTCGGCAGCGCTGTCACCCCTTCCGCAAGGCTAGATGAAGGCTTTCGCACAGTCGCTGTCCTCTTTTTGGCTTGCAAAGCCGAAGTCTCCGAGGAGCAGTTTGAGCGAGAATTGTCGCCTGCTCTGCTCGAGGTGTTGCAGACATACGCATCGGATGAAGTTTATGGTATCCAGGCGAACATCAGTCTACCACAATCTCAGTTTGATATTCGAGCCTACTTCGGTGGCAAAAACATGCCAGAGTATCCGGTTACCTACAAGATCTACATCAAGGACAGGGGATCTTTGACGGCCATTAGGAAAGCCCAGAGAATTTTTATGGACAGTGGAGATAAGCTCGTAGATGCAAGCAATAGCTTCATCGCTTTTGGGAAAGAAGGTCTGGTCTTTGATGTTGGAAGCGATCGTAAAGTAGGTGGCCCCCTCGCGTATGGCGCAAACACTGTTGACTTGCGCCCAGTTCGATCCAAACCGCCAGCCTATGCTCTCGTACTAAATGGACAGAGATTGTTTTTACCTTGTATAGAAGCTTTATATAGAATATACATAACCTTACATAACTATATTTTATAACAAGAGAAGATTATATCTCTTCCTTTAAAGAACATAATGTGGTGGTCGGTGCGAGCTTGCTTTGACAGGGCGGTGCGAATCCCGTCTGACGCTGTATGTACAAGGTCGAAGTGGAATGAGTAGTTGAAAGTGGCTTCATTGGAGGAAGGTCCGCCACTGTGTCGGGTATAGAGACGGTGTCATACGCTAACCCGCCCGAGCAAGATCCTATGAGACCAGTATCATGGGGTTAACTTCGCATTATATTAATAATTTCTCGCAGCTGCCGGCATATACTGCGTGTTTGTTTGATTGTATATATGTCCCAGACCTCATCAAGTGGCCTGCCCGCGATGTAGTCCATTCGGATATAATTTTCACCATCTGTCTAACCAGGACCGCGATCGTGAACGCGTGGTACATGAAGCTCATGCTGTGCGGCGAGTTTCAATGCTTGCACCTCCTCCATTCTGACGCGTCTAACTTCTTTAACGACAACAGAGCGAAGTAGACCGTGAGCTAGACCACGATTTCGACCACGACTCCGACTACCTGCCGATAAGTGTAGTGTTTAATATGACTGTGTAACACCTTCAGGAGACAGCAAAGAGCAGCTGGAAGCGCGTGAATGTGATGATGTACTTGAAGGCTTTGAAGCAGACTCTACTGCCACTCCGCAGGCAATGACTGAGACAGCGCTCGACAACTACGTCGGCGACAGAGTTGCTGCCGCTCGCAGGCAAATTGCAAAACGTACAGTCGCCTACAAACCACATCACCACATGCTAGCTTGATACAAAGTGATGTACATGCGCAGGTATCTGGAGTAATCAACAGGACGTTGAGAACAAGTTCTTGCGTCCAGTCCACCGTTTTCCTAGACACGATCTCGGACCATACCTTCGGCATCACTGTATGAAGTATCCAACCGTACACGATGCCCTTCCAAGATCAGATGCGAGTGGCTGGCACATGACAACCTCATGCTGCAAGAGTTGGCTGTCACGACCTTTCGATGATATCTTACATCAAATGGAAGATGGAAAATATTTGAGCGTAATGGCTTTGGCAGAGTGCTAAAATGATCTATTATACGATGCGGAAGAGGGAAAAGCGGAGGTAAGATTTCCCTTTTCCCAACTAGACTAAGATATGTGTGCTTTAGGGATGCCAGTACGGGCATATTGTCAACCGTTTCCTGTCTCCGCACACCTGCCGGCGTTTTATTTCACCAAAGCTGATGTTGATGTTAAGATGACATTGCGCCCGAGACAGAGCCGCAGTCTAGCCCGGGGCGGCGTTTCGATCAACTATCGCCATGTCCTATTGTGAACTCGTAGGTTTTCTGAAGTTGCATAACGACACCCTGGTACACGGCCCGCCGGAATTTGGCGTCGTTAAATTTGTTGATGCCCGCATCGAAAGTACACCGAATGCATCGCCGAACTGCACCACTATAGCATACATCTGCCTCGAACTCCAGCTCTTCAGCCATTCTGTCAGCTATGTTGTATCTGGTCAATAAAGCTGCTTCTTCGGGCGTAGTGGAAGATTGCTCATCATCCGCTGGAATCCGCAGTTCATCCAGCGTCTGACCATACCAAAGCTCAATCAAAGCAACGCCTAATGCAAACAAGGTCTGATTGCGGATCACTCGAGCGATGGATCTTGGGACCGCTTCATTCATACAAATACTGGCCTGATCGAAACATCTCGATACGAAGAAGTGATCGTAGGCAGTCGTACCTAGACGCTCAATCAGAAAAATGCTATCGATACCCCAATTCTCCTCAAGCCAGGCTGTTTCGTGCAATTGCAAGACGCTGGAAGCCAGCGTGACACCTAGCCAAAGACGATCGCGTTTTTGAAAACGATGTCCACGTTTCAAAGCGCTCCGAAGCGTTGATACCGACCAGAACTCAGTATCGTGTGGAGGCTTCTTGGTTGGGAAGATCTTGAGTCCGTATCCTTGTCCGGTTGCCATCTTAACTGTGATACTGGACACTCGAAAAGCCTTCTCGGCATCTGGTGTGATTCAAGTCGCTCAGATGCAAGGAGCATCACTCATCAAGAGGGCCGAACAATCTGGTCTTCGCGTGAGCTCTGTGGTGAAAGATGAATATTTGAAGGTGTGCTGATAGAAAGGTGCGAAGCGGGGCTCCCAGCCCGACAGCTGGGTAGTTACGTGCTGACAGCACATACATGAGATGTTCAGGTTGTCCCGCAACCCCTCAATCCTTCGGCGATCTCTGGCGCCTCGCTTGAGTAAAATAACACGATGACTATAACATCTCTCAACCCGTATAATCCAAAATCCTTCTCTATCCCGCTTAGATGGAGGCTTCTGTTTTGATTTCTACAGTTGTCGATGGGTGTGCCCGCAGGTTTATCAACCTTAATAATCGATTAAATGGCGCTTCGCGGTTTTCAGACCAGGTACCGGCGGGACTGATAGCAGATGAATTCGATCGCTTGAAGCTGTGGTAGGGTGTCTGTCTGCACTGAATATCGTCATTATTGATTGAGGCCATAGGGCAGGTAACATCGCAGCACACCGGAAGGGTTGGTCTTATCCAACGACAGATCTATACGGTGCCTCCTATTAACACTAGACAAAGGGCGCAGATCACTCGAAAATAGGCTTCGCGATGCTCCTCAACTGAAAGAAGATACCCTCGAATAGCTGAGATTTCTCTCTGATAGTCAAGATGAAGGTTAGCTGTTATGATCCATATGAGGAGTAGACAACCCTGACCAGTAGTAGCTTTGGAGATCGTCAAAGGCCAGCGCATCCCCTGGGATGAAGAAACTTTTTCAGACGACGACGGAGATTGCTCAGATGACAAAGGTAGCAATTCTAGCATTGAGGATATAGCTTTAAGATAAGTTAAGTAGAGAGCTAGTTATAAAGAGAACCTTAGTGCTTACTACTTTAGATATACCTTTATATATGCTATATAAAGTAAGTATCTTAGCTTATGGGCCCTAGCCTAGCTTAAGCCTCTAGCATCCCGCGTTTATTATAGACTAGCTTTTTAAAGCTTTAAAAACTCTTAGTAAATAAGATATAAAAGTTATTGCTATAAGATAGCTCTTAACTACTTAGGCTTATAAGCTTAAAAGATAATTCTATAATAAGAGTTGCTAGAAAGACTAAGAAGACTTTTATAAAGGTATATATAGGTTAGAAAACTATAACTACTAAGTAGATTGTGGATTCCTATCTGGTACGATACCTGACGCTCCTTCTCTAATTGGCTGCGGCTTTCGATCCATCTTTGGATGGTACCGGTATGTAGTTCATGCATACACGCAGTTCCCGTGAGTGGCTGTGAAGGTGTGGTTCACGCGAGTATAATAGTGCAGCCGTTCAGGTGCAGGGAACGTTCGGTGCATTTTACGAAACATATCAAGCTCTTGTTGTCCAGCAACCACGCATGATCCGGGAAACCTGTCCAGTGTTGTGGCTCCATGCTTCGTATATCTTATGGGTCACGGCATGAAGAGCGTGCTCAGTCGAGCGCATCTTCCTGTCACCCATGTGTGTCGGCGGTAGGACGTGATGGGTCTCGGCTAGGTAGCTGAGTCGCCGTGCCATGACTGCGTCCATGATTGCTTCCGGAGGAAGCAATTAAATCCGAAATGGAGGGGCTTAGGTGTTCAGAAAGCGCAACCTCTAATTGGCTAAGCAAACCTCGTAGCTGATTGGCTCATGCAAGTTGTGGAATCTTTACGTAAGCAGACCTTAGGAACTTCATTCCTCCTAGTCCGACTAAACGTCACATAACGCAGCTAGAACTTTGAAGTTTAAGCAGCTAGAAGTTCAACCAGCCAGAAGCTCAACTCCAGCCAGAAGTTCAACCAGACAGAAGTTTGATTAGCCAACTTGGCTAACGCTTCCGCCTCTAGAAGCACTTTCAGCGCGTAATCATCGATTTTTTTTACGCCTGACATATCTACGTTTTGCCTGTGGTGTTCATCAATGTGATGGGCCTGTACGACGTCGGTGCCGTGTAGTCGTCTTTGCCCGGCTTGCGTAAGACGACCGTAGTCGACTCGCGAAAGTGGGCCGGGCAGTATCCTAGGTGCAGGCTCTGGTTGAAGATCCTCGTTAGGTGAGACGCAAGCTGGGCTAATCCCGCCTGCTGATGGCTGCTGCAAAGAGCAAATCAAGAATATTATGTTGAGATAGCGGGATAGATTGGGAGTTGTTTCTTTTGGAAGAATACATCTTTGACGCCTTGGGAGCCAGACTTCATCATCTTTAACTCGTCTGTTAGCGCCGAAGCATAAGTGATTTTCGTTAGCTAAGCGGACTGGCTGATTCCGAGCTAACTCCTTCGCATTACAGTGGTCATATCTCGTAGTACATGGCGACAAATACCCCGTTCATGAGCCACAGGAGTCACAGTCATTTGCTTCACTATGATACTTCGTTCTTCAATTTGCCCACTATGTTGCGGCAGTAATTTCTATTTGGTATCATTGAATAGACAATCCCGATCGCTTCCATACATTGGTCACATTGCTTTCAAGCGCCAAAGTAAAGGGATCTTATGCTTGGGCAAGTGCTCACTTCACTTGTTCTTTCGTAAGGAGATACATTGCCATTCCTCCTTAAGCTGCTAGGGCTCACAAATTGTTGCTTTGTCGCCGTTTTCGGGGAATGTTGATCCTAAGCCTTGACAAAAGAACTCTTCTCCAGGAACTCCTTCAGACCCACCAGCTTCTCGTCAAGAATCTCATGACTCTTCTCCAACCCTTCTCCTCCATAGTAACCCGGGTTTTCAATGAATAAATGATTCTGTAGCAGTTCTTCAGCCATGAACTCTGGCAAGAAGCTCTTGTAAGTGTTCTCGTCCACCTGCAAAAAGCGAGTCTTCTTGCTCGTCACGTTGGCCAATTGATCGAGAATCTGGGTTGGAGTGTAATAATCCCGTGCTCCAAAGATGCGAGCCCCAAGGACGGATTGGCGGTTCTTGATTATGGACTTCACAAATTTGCCTGTCCACTGATTAGCAACCACTATAGCTTTGAGTGGCTTTCAAGGTGTCATCTTACCAGTATCGCTCTTTATGTCAATGAGTGGGAATCTTGCGTCCTTTCCAACGGGAAGTGCCCAGGTCAACGCACCATCCTGGCCTGGCCTTATCATCGTCTCGAGATTGCTCATGAAGTAGCCAGGTAAGTAGAAAGTGGCTGGCACGCCGCTATCGCGAATGTACTGCTCAACATCCGCTTTGCTATCAAAGTGGGGCACATGGGTGAGGCGACCGTTGCTTGTCTTCGTCACATTCAAAAGCGACGAGAAGATGAGATGCTGCACTCCAGCATCTTTGGACACATCTGCGACGTTCTTTCCCTGGGTGATTTCGGTATCAGAGCTGGCACTTTCCCAGTAGTTGGTGACCAAGAAAACAGTGTGAGAGCCCTTGATTGCGGCTTGAAGACTGTCCTTTGAGTTTAAATCTGCCTATAGTCGAGGTTAAATATATTGTTCTGACAAGCCAATTGAGGTCGACTTACTGCTACCACCTCGACGCCAGCTTTGGCGAGCGCCTGGGCGACAGGCTTTGAGGTATCGCGTGTAATGCCACGGACCTTGAACCCCTGTGAAAGTTCGGGGTCCTTGAGGAGCTGCTCGATGACAGAACCACCCTGGTTGCCTGTGGCTCCGAATACAGTGATGATTTTGGACATGTTCGCGAATAGTTTGGATTTCCCTGTAGATTGAGGGCTGAGAAGAGAGTTGAGTGCTGTACTGGCTCGACTGTGTGGGATATAATGAAACGAATAATTGGCAAGGCCTCCATTTATACTTCATTGTGCTTGCTATTTTCTCTTACGAACGCAATGCCCAGCTACAACTAATCCGCGCAAGTAGGGACCGATATCCAACATGGAGTAACTAGCCTCCACCACATCCCGTACGTTAATCTAAGAACGATGACAAAGCTTGTGGTCATGTTGAATTAGTATACTAGCTGACAAGTTTCGGCGCGAGTTGAGCGCGCACCGTGACAAAGCAGCCGGAAGTTTTGATTGCCGACATGCGATCGGGCCGACCGCTGGAGTTGTAACACGACACAATCAGTATGTATCTCACTTGTCAGCAATTCTGACTAAGCACCCCATCGCGCACCTCGCTCCTATGTGTGCTACCGGCTGACAAACTCTCTAACCCGTATATCAGTACGTTGTGGAGGCTGGAATTTACGGTAGCTGTTTCAATAATTGTCGCGTTCATACTGTCATCACTTCATCTACGATCATCCAGGCACACAATCTCATTCAGAATGAGCAATCGAGCCGCACTCGTCGAGAGTCCAAAGGGCGAAGTTGTTGTGCGCGATACTGAGGTCTTTGAACCCGAGCCAGGAGAAGTGCAGATCAAAGTCCATGCCTGCACCGTTCAACCAATAGATGCGAAAATTGGAAGGCTTGGGATGATGCCAATGGAGTACCCTACTATCCTCGGTAGTCAGGTTGCAGGTGTCGTCACAGCCGTTGGGGCACAGGTGACTAACGTTGCAGTGGGTGACCGAGTTGTGGGAACGACCAAGGTTGTTGCGCAGAAGAAAGCCAAATTTGGCGGATTACAGCGCTTCTCAATCCTGGATGCATCTGGACTTGTCGAAGTGAGTGAGCTATCCAAATATCGCTGGTCAAGCCTAACTAAATATAATAGATTGGCGATGTCGACTTCGTCAAATCTACGACACTGGCACCCACCACCCCACCTGCAGTTCTGTTTGCAGACTCGACACTGAAGCTGCATCGCCCTACCATCCCACCCTCTCCCCTCCCTGCCAATGAGCAAGGCAAGAAGGTCCTTATCTGGGGTGGATCCTCTTCTACGGGATCGCTATCCATTGTGTATGCGAAGCTAGCTGGCTACACCGTCATAAGTACGAGTTCGCCGCGTAACTTCGACCTCCTCAAAGCATGCGGTGCCGACTACATCTTCGATCACAGTGATCCAGCCACCATCAACGCGATTAGAGACTTGTTTCCAATCGACTACTGGCTCGATACCATCTCGCTGCAACCTTCAATAACGTCGATCTTCAAGATTCTCGCGCCTGATGGCAAATCTTTGGTAACAGCAAACATTCTTGTCCTGCTCCCACCGTCCATGATCGGTGTTACCAATATCCCTGAAGGTGTCACCCTTCAGGCCCATCGCTTTGCTACTGCAGCTCCAGAGAATGCGGAGTGGCACAAGTATTTCTTAGCACGTGGCGGATATCTGGAGCAGGCTATAAAGAATGACTTACTGAAGACTGTACCCGCAGATGTTCTGGGTGGACTTGAGAAAGTTAGTGATGCATTTGATCTACTTTTGAAGGGCGTTAGTGCAAGGAAGATTGTAATAGAACCCTGGACCTAAGGTTGCAGTGGTGGAAGAGCTAATATAACTATACGTCCAGAAAATCTTAAGTTGTTTATCTTGTTAGCTAATAGGAAGACGCTTTCTGACTTGTAATGGTTGTCTTGACAAGCACTGATTGAAATCCACAAATACACTCTCGCTAAACGCAAGGTTTTGTTCACACTGACATGCACTTAGAGTAGGCTGTAGGACAAAAATCAGCCTCATGTCGCCAGATGAAAAACAGAGAAAAAGGGATATGAGAGAGACCTACTAGCGCCATAAAGCTTGCACACAGTTCCTGGAATACATTTCTTCGGCCCGGTGTAAGCCTTGCCTCCGCACTGACCTGTATAAATCTTAGTAAAGGGTTCTTCCATTTAGGTATTGCGATGAAGTATTCCTAAATTGTCACATTTCGCTCTGACAGCGGACTGTTACTTACCATACAACGGCACGGTGGCAGAATCAGAGGCTCCAGGTGGGATAACAGACAAGCGAGAATGCGTACGAGTTGCGAGCGTAGTCAGCAATGGGGCCGGATCCACAGTTGAGTTGGCTGTTGCAGAAGGCGCAACAGTAACATGCAGGATTGAAGTGGAGGGCGCACTTGTGGCTGAAGCAGGTTCCTCTGAAGTTGAAAGTATTGAGCCCGAAACACTAATCGCACTGGTCTGGACTGGTGTGCTCAAGCCACTGGGACTGTACAACGGGGGACCAGGAGGCGTATAGTTGATGATTTTAGCATAGGGGTCAAAAAGAATGCCCGTATCGTCGGCCTTGTAGAGCTCAGTACCCAACAAACCGGCAGGAGAGTCGGTGCCCGAGCCAACGATACGAATGTTCATGCATTGAGGATATAGCTGTGCACCGTCCCTCAATGCACCATCATGAAGGTTGATGATTTCGTTGCGGAAGACGTAGTTACCAGGAGCGATGGTGGAGGGCACTGTCGTCGTCCAGGTGAAATTGTTGTCCATGAGCTTCTGTCCAGCCCAAGTGCCGTCATATCCAGCCTCGTCAATTTTGACCCACTTTAAAATGGACTTGTCGGCCGAGGCACAGTCACCGTTGCAGGACGCGATGTAGGTCAGCACAGGACCGATGTTATGCGGCCAGTCTGGCCACACGAAGTCAACTTTACCGCCCGCGGTGACTTCGGCTGTCAGAACACCTGGGACGGCATTCTTATGGCAAACAATGTCCAGAGTTCCGACGTTGTTGGGCTCAATGTAGCCTCGGTCAACAGCCTCAGTAGACCACGCAGCAATGTCTGGGACAGGATTGCCGTTTTGAATTCTGTAGATAGCATCGGTTGGGAAGCCATTGTTGCGGATGCCGTCGGTGATGAACTCGCCTATGATACCGTGCGATAACACCCGAGAGACGAACGCAGTAGCAAGTAGGACTGTTGATCGGAAAAGCATTGCGCAGTTGGGTGTCGATGGACGAGGTCAAGCTGGCAAATTTTAGCACTACGATCGTTGCGTTAAAGCCAATGCTGCTTTAATTAGGAAGTAATGGAGTTACCTTAAGATGAAAAAGCGCAGAGTTGAAGAGAAAAGAGTGAGTTCCAAAAACCTAAGGAATGTGGTAGTGACCTGATTTTGCGAACGACCTAACACCATTTATGCTACATCGCATGGAAATTCAGGTATTCCGTGCCTATCCATTTCGAAGAAGCCCACGCACGGGAACTTGAAACACTCTAAACAAAGCGCCATTGATGCCGGAGATACGACGCCAGAAACAGATGTAGCCTGCAATTCTGCAGTTCTCAGACCGATCGAAACATGTGCGCCCAGACTTTTTGACATCTCTTTCACGGCACTTTCTGATCAGAAGCGAAATTTGATATCTATCACCTCAGTCCTGCCAGTGAAGGAGTAAGGAGTAGATGTACGCAGGTGAAGGACAATCCTTCCTGCAGGTGCATTAAAAAGATTCGGACAGACGGCACCATCTTCAATGCAGTCTGGACCCAGTCGGAGAGTCTCACAGACTGTCCAGTGTGTAGCAATTTATTGAACATGGGAGACCTTCATCGTAGTACCTTTTTCTAGACAGAAACTCGGTGCGGTGCTGGTGCAAATCATCGGGTAACACGGCTTGACATGGCTGAGTTTGGCACGACCTGGAAGATGACACCGAGCGGCACATCTTGCCAATCTTGGCTCGTCGATACCTTCCCGCCTCATCTGGGGGTCCGTCTTACACTGCACGTACCCAGGCAAAACCACAGAGGAGATTCTTTGAAATGAACAGTGGACATTTCGGAAGTGCTGTCATAGACATAAGCAAGGAATGGAGGTCTGTCGAGCGTGCTACAATATAAGCGTGACAGCATGCCTCCACAAGACTCATGTAGACTTGATATCATCACGGAAAAAGCCGTCGTACTGTTACAGGCTAACATAATTATGGAAATTAAAGTGGGATACGACAGTCAATGTTGTTACCTTGAGTGGCGACGCTGGCCGTAAGGAGAAAGAGGAGATCCCTTTATCTGCAGCGACATCTGACTCAATCGCTTGGCGGTTAGCCCCGCTAATCAGTCTCAAGAGGGTTTGAGGCTGTACAGCTCTGCAATATGAGATTTGGGGCTGCATTCCGTTAAATTGAGAAGCCTTGTGCTGTATACAGCAATGACAGTGTACCATGTGCCACCGACGTTGTGGTTTGATATCACGGTAACGCCAGGCCAACACAATTCACGATGTTTTTTTTTAAGATCTGGACACTCTATTCTCTGTACACTGTCAAGATGGTACACCAGCGTGATGCATTGCTACTTCTATTCGCGCCATGTAGCACGCACTCTAGTTAGTAGCGGTGTTATGCGCAGCAAGCAGACGCCTAAGTCCACAATTAAAGAAAGCAGGTCTACTCATAGATAGACACTATAGGAGCTTCTCGCCCCATCCACAGTAGAGTTCTTTTCTAAGGAAGGTGCCAAGCTTAGCAACAAGTTGTCGCTAGCAAAAGAAGTGCGCGAGGTCACTAGCATTCCTTACTCAGCGTTGCAGGGTGAACTGTTGTCCAACTTTACTATAAATAAGCAAATCTCATAGAATAAACACCAGGTAACAAAAGTTCTAACAGACCACGCATACTCTTTAATAGGAATATTAGGAGTTAGTCTGTTGCCATTCAACAGTTAGAGTCCAGCTAAAGCAATGAAATAAGTTACAGATAAGGCCAAAAAGCAAGATAAGTGCCTTCAAGACATACACTAGACAGATTTCTAGAACAACAAGAAGCGCATTAAGGATACCAAAGGCAGTCGTCTTACGGACTCCTACCACTAGGTGCTTGCCAATCCTACTTTTCAGCAATAGCAACAGCGCTTAGATAGCCAACTGTTATAGGTGAGATGCGACCCTGGGAAAGGAAAGACGATGCTTCTGTGTGGCATCATTGACGAGCTACACAACTCAATGCCAAGGTCCGCCCTGTTGTTGTACTTCTTTTGCCAGGCAACCAACCCGCGCATCAATAGTGCTATAGCTACGGGCCTTGCTGTATATGCCTATACACCAGCAACCGTCACTTGTATCACATGTCTATAAGAAGCACGATCATGCAGGCAAAGCCTTGTTTAAGGATGCAAATGCCTAGGTTGCCCTAACAGAGATCTTTACGGACGTGCTACAGGACCTACAGCTAAGAAATACATACTAGATTGTTAATGCGCTAGACAAGTGTGTCACTGATTTGCTAAGACTACTTTACTTTATTATAGAGCAGTCTTCTACCTCTTCCCACGTTAAGTAGATCGTGTTAAGCCGCAACTAGCCACAGATTAAAGAGTAGATAGAGCAAACTAGGCATAAGGTCAGGCTAAGCCTTAAGCTAAATGTAGAGTCTATATCTACAGGTGTCGGCGTGTTCATCCAGCACAAGCTAACTCAGCTAGCACAACAGAAGAATTACGAGAAGCAGATGCAGGACACAGTTTTGGAGAGACTGACGGCAAATGTAGATAGCACCTTCCTGTGGGTAGCGTTGGTGTGTCAGGAGCTTGGAGCAACAGCGAGATGGAACGTGCTAAAGATACTGAATACCTTCCCGCCAGGATTAAAGGCGCTTTACAAGCAGATGATGCGGCAGATCAGCGTGTCGGTTGACGCTGACCTTTGCCGACAGATGTTGGCTCTAGCTGCGCTGGTGTAACCTTGGTACTTCTGCTCGGTATTGCGTATAAGATCGTTGCCCCCCCCCCCCCCCCCCACATGTGGGCGAAGTTGAGCACGCAAGCGTACAGCTCAGAGGACCGATCTTGACTGCGTCTCTCGAAATCGTTCAGGTGCCTGACGCTTCCAACATCTACGTAAATGAGGCTCTGTACAAGATCCACCCCCAGATTCCAGCCGTCTATCGTCAATTAAAACCAATGTTCTGGCGCTTCGAACCGGACTACGATCTGAGCAGTGGAGTCAAACCGGTCGACTTGAAAGTCAGGTACCAAATCCTCATGCTGTGGCGCAATGAGAGGGAGCACAGATGGTTCGGCTTAGTCCTCAGACAAGTGTCTGGGAGCAATTTTGAGCGACTTGGTCTTTGTCAAGCTTCGTACAAAGACACACCAAGTCAGACGAAAACATGCCAGAACATGATCGACACCCTGTCGATTGGAAGCCTGCGAGTCATTTGAAAGAGGGGGATCCAAGACTTTCACCATATCTCCAAAGACTTCGATTTGTCACACTGTGGATATATGCATTGCACAAAGAAACGTATACGTGTACGGAGAGGCTTGAGGCTATGAATGACCCCACTACTATTGTCGACTAGTACGCAGTTCCTGTTCGCTACGTCATTATGGACACCCGTTTTGACGGGCAGCAGACGGACAAGAAGAGACGCTCGGCAAAGACCATGAAGACACGCTTGAGAGCCAGCGCTGGCTAAGGCTTGCGCTGCACAGACGGAAGAAGTACATTGTTGCTTAAGTCTGGGTATCGTATGGCTGGCACGACCAATGAATCGCAATCTCCGCTTGTTCTCGCGCGATTGGTGACTCTATAAAGTATTTGTTGCGATTGTGCTACTTATTCTACATGGTCTCTGCGGGCCCTAATGATTTTCAAATCTTTCATCGTGTCATCAGTCTTCAGCACATCAAATTTGATGCCTCCTATGCACCTATAGCATGCTACCCACCGAGATCGTCACTTTTTCCCCTGAATTGAACCCACTTGCTAGTGTTAGGTGAATGCTTCGCTCGAGACAAGATGACGATGGTGATAGCTGTCGTCGTTGCGCTACGTGCCGGCCCGACACAGTTCCCAAAGTCAGCGTATCCTAAGCGATCAGCTTGCTAGTCGCTTGCCATTCTGTTGAAGACACCGCACGGGGGAATGTATAGTCAAGAAGCGCCAGGCATTCCTATCGATGACTTTGGCCCGTCTGACCAAGACCTACTCACAATGTCACACTACGCATGCGTCTACTGGATGGACTGCCTTGGCGATGCGCGACCAAAGTCTCGTGCAATCCCTTAAACATCGTCCAGACTGATGCAGCCCGCTCCGGCCCTGTCTGGCTTTGTGAACTCGATGGTGATAGTTGATAACGTCTTGGCGGACGCGTCTCTAGCCAGCCAGCTTATGTGATGTATCTCTGCGTGGTGGATGAACGATCAGTTGTCCTGTAGAATCTGTGCTCTGATCTCGTCGAGCTTGCTCATGTCCATCGCACTCGTGCGTATGTCGTGAGCCAGGAGGCCGAATGTCGGGATCTGCACTGTAATTCCACTGCCAATACGGTAGGCCCAGTCATCCGCAAACTGTCGCAGCGCCTCGACTTCGTTGCTGCTTGCTGTCTTGATGCTCAGGTCTCCGCTCTTCAGCTAGTTAGATAAGACAATCTTCACGCTTGCTATGTTTTCATTGCCGCTTTGCTCGATGGCAGGCTGGACATGCAATCTAAGATTACTGGGGTTCATGGCCCTCAGGCTCTGTACGGTGAGTAGATCTGATGTTTATGATGATCTCACAGGCTGGGCCGTTGTTGGTACGAATGAGGTACCTTCCTGAGTGGACGAATGCATGCGCAAGCAGTTGCTTCGCCTTGTCTAGCACCCTCCAGAACTCCAGAAGGGGAACTATGAATAGCTTGGCAGCGTACTGTTCGGTCCTGACATCAAGGGAATGAGGGGGGCGTTTTGTGTCCCTGCTCTGGCGAACCGTAGCGGAAGAATTAAGGCCTGGACCGAGTCGAAAGGCTAAGGCTAGCTTGCTTCCAGCGCATAGTGACTCCTGAATGACCCAAGCTCTAGTATACCATCTATCTTGACTCGTTCTGTAGAGGAAATCGAGAAGATGGCGGACGGCCTCTTGGTTAGGGATTCTCCGAGCGCTATCGTCTGTGCTGCGCATCAGCGCGGTGATTGTTTTGATCTGCCACAGGGAATCGATCTTAACATCAAGTAAACCTGCGGTGACAGTTGCTCGATTGTAGACGATGTCCATCGACTGTACCCCTAATTGTTGCTCATCTTTATCGGCCTGGGGACTGTCTTTGTTGGGTTGGGGAAGGCATTCCTGGTCAATCCAGATCATGCGAAGGCCACAAGAGTTTGCGAAATCAACGGCCCGGTCAAGGACGTCATCAAGGGCACGACTGGGTCGTTGGCGTCCATCAATATCTCGTACCAAGTAATTACTCATTGGGAGCTGCTCATCGGCAGGAGGCCAGCAGTATGAGATTGCAACGTAATGGGTACAGACGTCCGTGACCGTAGGTTTGACTAGACGGAAAGTGCGAGGCTTTGACCTGTACGGAAACTCTGGGTATGACGAACAGACGCGGCAAGGTGTTTCAGGGCGCCCAGTGTTTTCTGTGCGTGATGCAACTCCTGGACGAGCGTTGTGATCGTCACTGTTACCTTCGCGACTCAGGTCCATGGCATATGCCATCATTTGCTCCTCGACATCACTGTCGTAACCATCGGCATGCTCATCTTGATGGGGTCCTGCTCCGAGAGTGGCATCTGAATGAGGTTGAGTGCAATCATGCTCATTCACTGGTGCTGAAGTCGGTGCCCTACTGACGTCTGTCTCTTTACACTCGCCCGATTCATCGCCAGTATCATCAAAGACCAAGAATTTAATATCTTCAAACGCCCACTTCTGTGCCTTAGCACGTTCCAACGTAAGTTTCGAGAGCTCAATGATCTCAGGTAAGCATGAAGCCGGGTCTGAAGAAGGTGACTTGAGGTCGTTCTTGAATAAATTGTCTTCAGGAGCGATAGAGTTTCCAGCTGATGCAGGTCCACCTGTAGATTCTCCTTCCCGTCCTAGAGGTGATTGTGCTGAGTCATCGGGTTGAGAAAGATTGGTTATGTCTTGTTTCAGGTTCGCGTCAGTCATTTCTGTTGTTACTTTGGGACAGAGATCCGTATGTCTAGTCTGAACACTGTTGCCCTCTTTAAAGGCGAATTTTTCGACTGTCTCCGTAGGCTCCCATCACAAGGCTGAAACGCAGCGTCCTTCGACATAGCTGACAGCTTCCTATAGGCGCATCAACGAATAGAGGCAGTGCTTCGGCTCTTGGCAGATGTGCATTGCGACAGATATGGCTGAAGCGCTCTGATGTCGTCCAACTATTGTCGGATGGGTCGTGGCTGTGCGGCGGTGGGGTGGGCTGAGCCGTGAAGGAGGAGTGAGGCGGAGATGCGTACTTACACGGCTGTTGGCTTGGCCACATGAACCGGCGCTTAGGCAAACTCTGCACACTATTCGACAAGCACAGCTCGTGCCAGTCACCTACTTGGGCAGCACCGATTCTGGATCTAGTGGGCTCTGTTTTTGCCATTACTCACATTTGTGTCATCTCACAGCATTAAGATGAATTGGACATCGAGATAAGCACCCAGACGGCGACGCTTAAATACATCCGACAACTTCTTTGCTTGAGCCTACCTACCAACGTGTTTGTACTTCATCTGTAATGCTTGGGTGGTATGGGAGAAGGCAAAGCGCAACAAGCCTTTAAAGGACCAGGCCTCTCTGCCAGAGTCAGCCTTTGGCTAAAACATGTACAGCGTAGGACACAAGCAGCCTCGTCTGTCGAATACATCGCATCTTGTATCTTACGTCAGCTATGTTTCTCACTCGTTCCCAGGTCCATTGACCAGTAACTTCTCACACTGGCCTCTGCTTCTTCAGCAGGATCGGAGAGGCGGCTCCATGCGGAGTCGTGGGCACATGGTCTTTTTGAAGTTCAGAGGGAGATTGACGGCGAAAATATTGCTTGGTAGACATTATAAACCCATCTCTTTGTTTCGGGCCGGAAGTGCCTGGCCTAAACCCGAGACGCAGTCGTGATAGACTATCGGTGAGCTAAAGCAGCAGGAGTTCTGAGGTGGCGGCACCCGGTCGTAGCGACCCCGAGACCCACCATACACCGTGAACACACCGGACCCACTGAGTCGATGAGAGAGCGACCGAGGCAAGTGACCACCAGCTGCAGCTTCTTCCACAGGAGCGTGCAGCGCCGGGCTGTTACAGTGTGCCGGCGCGCTATGCATTCAGCAAGTCAGAAGCTCTATGCGTGTCGTGGCTGTTCTGTATTAGCCGGGCTCTCCATGAAAAAACCCGTGAGTTAACAGCCGGGGGGAACTACACCCCTATAAGGTGCCTGGGTGTAGGTGTTCTCCGTCCAGCGGCCCGGCTTCTGATGGTGTTGAAGACAGAGGCCCTACGTAAAGTCTACATGGGGAATTCCATCCCCACGCGTCCCCAGGTGCGCGAGAAACACACCCCAGCCCAGCACAACTCCAAACAAGCCCTCCTCTTCGATCAACCACTTCAGGACCAATATCATAGGTAGAAAATAGCATCATAGTCCCATCCCCACCAGCTCAACCCGCGCGCTATAGAAACACACGCGCGCCATACAACCACACGAACCACAATATAAACGCCCAAACAAGAATCACTTCCACATACGACCATAGGACGTTGAAAACAAGGCTTCCCGTTCGCTCAGCCCTATTTAAGCAACGTACCGGTGGATTAGTACTCAGGTGGGTGACCACTGGGGAATCCCCACTGTTGTATGTATGTACCAGATTCGTTTTTGTTTTTTTGCTGGTTGCGCGAGCTTTTTGCCGCTGCTACACAGTAAAGGCTGGCGGTGTGGTGATGAGCCAACGACCGAGTGCGGGAGGGTGGACGTCGACTTCCTATTTTGCTGCCTAGATAGTATGGCACGGACAGCGAGTGTACTAGGAATCTCTACGAGAGGGGTGTGAGGATCTGGAGGTTGATATATGCATCGCGCGTGTCTATTTTGGTGGTGTATCGTACAGGGTATTACAGTCTATGAGCGCGAAAGGGGGTATCAGTATCAGTATCCGTATCAACAAACGACCACCACATAGTCAACCGCGGCTTCCTCAGCGCACCCGTGAAGGCTTCGTGCGCACCCAGCGACTCCCTGACGCGTCCAGCGGCGCGGGAGCAGGGTCCTGCACACTGGGCTGTTCCACGCTGGGGTGTTCCACACTGGGCTCCTCCACGGTAGACTCCTCCACAACCGCAGATTCCCCCACACGGGCAGCCTCCTCGCCACCAGCCAGCGCCTCCAGCTCGCCCGTCTCTTCGTTCCACTTTAACGTCTTCACGTCCTGCGGATTCTCCACGCGCCCCGTGCGCGGATCCACAGACCGCGGATCCGTAGACACGAACTTGCGCACCGGTGCGCGCGCCGTGTGCTTATGGATCTTGATGTCTGCAGCGTGGGTGGGCGCGTCCGCCGGCGTGTCGCCCTCGACGCGGCGGAATGTGCTGCGCAGGGCCGCGATGTGGTCGCGCAGGGCGGCGAGCGTCGTGGGCGGCGCAACAGGCGGAAAGAGCACGTCGGGCGGGGCGGCGTCGCCGTGTGCGGGCAGGGCGGCGGCGGTGCTGAGCATTTCGTGGACTGTGATCCAGTTTAGGAAGCGCAGGGTGGCGAGGGGGATGGCTGTGGTACTGAGGGCGGGCGGGGTGGTGGTGGAGGGTGCGGGGGGCTGGTGGGGGTCGGTGGTGAGCTCGTTGTAGATGGTGCGGAGGTCTTCTTCGGAGCCGAGCGGGGGCTGCGAGGGGTCGATGTGCATGCAGAGTGGGGAGTGCTCCATGTTCAGGGGCTGGCCGGACATGAGCACGGTTTGGATGTTCTTGAGTTGGTCGTTCAGGAGGGCGATGCCGGAGCTCAGCTGTTCTTGCGTCATGTACACAGCAGAGGATTTGGCAGGTCCGGGCTCGGACTCAAGCATGGTAGCGCTGACCTGCCGTTCGATGGTGGATGTAATGGAGTGCGCCTGTTCTTGGAGCTGCTGGTCCAAGTACTGTGTGTACTGGGCGCGTCTGCAGGCTTTGGCAAAAGTGATCCAGTCGCTGTAGCTGAGCTGGGTGCCTTTGCTCGCAGCTTCAGTGACGGTAATGGACCACAGAGCGTGGATGAGATCGCGGTCTGGGATGAGACCCGCAGCCGTGAGCAGGGCTCTTCGGTCGACGGGGCCGAAAGTGACACCTGCTTTCTTGGCGTCGTCGAGTGTCTGTTTGAGGAGATCTGCATCCTGCAGCTTGCCAGCCAGAGAGGTCAGAGACGCGAACGGGTGGGCTCCGGCGACCAGACCAGACTGGACCAGGCCAGTAACGTATTCCCGGGCGGTGCGGGCGATGGTTGTCCGAAGGGCTTGCTCTCCTTCTGTAAACGGCTGGCCTGGGGCCTTCTGCGGGACCAGGGCTTCGAAGGCTTTGACGAGCTGACCGGCATGGACACTGGCAAGGCCTCCACCGCACTGCTGGTAGGCATACATGGCGTTGGCGATGGCACGCACAACCTTGAGACGTTCGTCCATGACCGGGGTCTGTGTCATGGCCGACCGCAGCCTGTTCAGCAGGACTGTGAGCTGGGCGCCGCCGATCTGCACGCCAGAGCGGCAGGCAAGCATGTATGCGGTGTAGGCCTCGGCGATGGGCCGCTGGGTGACGAAGAGCTCGAAGAAGCGGGACGGGGTCTGGGCGGGGTAGAGGCGCAGGATGGTGTCGAGGGCCAGGTAGGCCTTCTTCCAGTCGCGGAAATGGAGGCGGGCGGTGGTGATGCCCTGCAGCAGAGTGGTGGGCAGGCCGAGGATGTGCACGGGCTGCGAGCGGTCGGGCACGATGGCGTCGGGCGAGAGGTGGTACTCGGCAAAGGTGCCGGGGAAGCGCTGGAGGCCCTCGGCGTACAGGTCCTCGAGCTCGGGTAGTGTCTGCAGGTTGGCGGCGGCCAGCAGCTCGATGGCGGCGCCATAGGCGGCCTGCGAGACGTGGGTGTGGTCCTGGGCGTGCAGCCACTGCCACAGGGCGCGGCCGTCGGCGAAGTGGCGGGCGGTCTTGTAGATGCCCAGCAGGTGCACGTAGGCCTGCCGGTGCGGCGGCAGGCGGCCGCTCTGGAGGTCGCTGACGAGCTGGTCGGCGAAGGGGAGCAGCTCGGGCAGCTGCGAGGCGGCATCGCGGGAGACGTCGCGGCGCACGTGTGTGTGCAGCAGCTGGCAGATGGCGTGGGTGGTCGCCCTGTGGACGAGCCCGGCGGCGAGGGCCTCGGGGTAGAGTTGGCGCACCAGCGGCAGGTTGCGGTGCTTGGTGGCCGTCTGCAGGGCCTGCGCCAGCTCGATGCGCGCGGGCGACTCGACGGGAACGCTCTCGCCGCGCCTGCGCCGCGTCTCGTCGCGCCGCTCGGCCTGGTGCTCGCGCGTGCGCCTCTCCTCCCAGTAGTGGCGCGCCGACTTCTTGCCCTTGGCCGCGTTGTCGGGGCGTCGCGGCGTGCTCGAGAGCGCCCGCGCCTGTAGAGCGCCGCCCGCAGCGACCGTCACGCGCAGCAGACGCGGCGCGAGGAACGGCGCCGACGGGCAGACGAGCGAGGCGAGGGGGATGCGCGTCAGGGCGGACATGGCGGGTGGGCGTGCGGCGGTGGGCGTGCCGGTCGCGGGACGGGGACGTCGTGGCCGCGATGCAACTTTTGAGTTGAGGCCGCGCCTACGACCCCCGTGATTGGCTGCTTCGCCGCCGCGCTGGCCTCGTCGCTCGCGGAGACAGCTTGCAACACCCCACGATTGCACCGATCGCAACCCGCTGCCCGCCGCACACGACCGCCGCCATGTCGCGCCCGCTCTCCCTCTTCAGCGTCCAGGCCATCCTGGTGCTCGCCATCGACGATGGCTCGCGCATCCTCACCAAGTACTACTCGAACCCCCACCCGCCGCAGGGCAACCAGGGCGACTACCCCGGCCAGATCGCCTACAAGACGGTCAAGGACCAGAAGGCCTTCGAGAAGGGGCTGCTGGGTATGATTGCGCCCGACCACGCCCGAGCCGCCGTCTGACCCGCCGCAGAGAAGACGGCCAAGCAGACGACCGACATCATCCTGTACGACCACAAGGTCATCGTCTTCAAGATGGAGTCGGACGTCATGCTGTACGTCGTCGGCAGCGCCGACGAGAACGAGGTGCTGCTGTACAGGTAGGGCACGCCAGTATACTGGCAGGGCTCGTGCTAACCGGTGCAGTGTCGTGCTTGCGCTGCGAGACTCGCTCAACATCCTCCTCAAGTAAGCCGCACAACAGACACGCGCATCTGCCTGCAATGCTGACACTCGCAGGAACTCGGTCGACAAGCGCACCGTCATCGAGAACTACGACCTCGTGGTATGCTGCAAAAACCCCCCACGCACGCCTCTGCTGACCCCCCCAGTCGCTCGCCGTCGACGAGCTTGTCGACGACGGCATCATCCTCGAGACCGACCCCGTCGTCGTCGCCTCGCGCGTCAGCAAGCCGCCCGCGCAGGACGTGACCTCGATGAAGAACATCGACCTCTCCGAGCAGGGTCTGATGAACATGTGGGACTTTGGCAAGAGGCAGCTGGCCGAGAGGATACGGCAGGGACTGTAGTTGGATTAGACACAGGGCATGGCGTTGCAGGCGTTCTCAATGGCAAAACGAGCATAGCAGTTGGCATTCTCCATCGTGATAGACGGTACATCTCATCGAATGCAATTCCAGCACCATTGCTGACCTCGACAGTGCAATTGAATCGTCCGCAGAGTGCTGTCAATGTTTGCTGTTTGTCCCTGTGCACTTGCACGGCCGTCGATTGATGACATGACTTAGCGCCGTGCATCACCTCCGTCATTCGTCATAGCCCACCACCCCGCCAAACTTTGCACACGACAACCATGAAGCAGCGATTCTCCAGCCTGGACGTCAAGGTCGGTGGTATTGAAGTGACAACTGTGCAATGCTGACCTGCCCAGGTCATTGCGCACGAGCTTTCCAAGGCGCTGACTTCGTTACGCGTTACTAATGTCTACGATCTCTCATCAGTACGCCACCACCTTTTCCTAGCTGCAAGCGCAGACAACTCTAACGCCAACACAGCGCATCTTCTTGATCAAATTCCACAAGCCCGACCACCGCGAGCAGCTGCTGATCGACTCGGGCTTCCGCTGCCATCTGACCGACTATGCGCGCACCACGGCAGCCGCTCCTTCAGGTTTCGTTGCGAAGCTGCGCAAATACCTAAAGACCAGGAGAGTCACCTCCGTCTCCCAAATTGGCACCGACCGCATCCTTGAATTTCAGTTTTCCGACGGACTGTACAGGCTGTACCTCGAGTTCTACGCTGGCGGCAACATCGTCCTGACCGACGGCGATCTCAACATTCTTGCACTGCTGCGAAATGTCGAGGAGGGCGAGGAACACGAGAAACTGAGAGTAGGGCTGCAGTACAATCTATCGTTGCGACAGAATTATGCGGGCGTACCAGAGCTCACCCAAGAGCGCATTCGTCAGGGCCTGCAAAAGGCCGTCGACCGCCAACAAGCACAACCCGAAGCAGCTGGCAAGAAGGCGAAGAAGGCAGGGAAGGATGCGCTGAGGAAGGCGCTAGCTACCTCCATCACCGAATTGCCACCGCTGCTCGTCGATCACGCACTCCATGTTGCGCACTACGACTCGACGCTGAAGCCGGAGCAGGTGCTTGCAGATGAAAGTCTGTTGGAGAAGCTACTAGCAGTCCTGCAGGATGCCTTGAGGATGACGAAAGAGATCACCGAGCCTGATCAAGTCAAGGGATACATTCTAGCTAAGCCGAACCCTGCTGTGTCAACCACAGAGGAGGGCTCTGAAAAGAGCAGGCACATGTACGATGATTTCCATCCATTCCGACCCGCGCAGTTCGAGAACGCAGATCTTGAGTTCCTCGAGTTCGACACGTTTGGCAAGGCTGTCGACGAGTTCTTCTCGTCGATCGAAGGCCAGAAGCTGGAATCGAAACTCCAAGAGCGCGAAGCACATGCAAAGAAGAAGCTCGAAAAGGCGCGCAAGGAGCACGAGGAGCGCATCGGTGGGCTGCAGAAAGCGCAAGAGCTGGACTTCCGCAAGGCTGAAGCTATCCTCGCAAACGTACACCGCGTCACCGAAGCCACAGAGGCAATCAACGGTCTAATCACACAGGGCATGGACTGGGTAGACATTGGACGTCTGATTGAGCGAGAGCAGTCTGCAGGAAACGCCGTCGCACAGCTCATCAAGCTTCCGCTGAAGCTGCAAGAGAACACCATCACCCTGCTCCTGGATGAAAACACCTGGTCTGAGGGCCAGGACGAGGCAGATGAGGGCGAAGAGACTAGCTCAGTGAGCGAGGATTCTGACGATGAGAGCGCCGACGTGAAGAAGAAGCCTACCCCTATCAAGGTAGCCGCACAGCCGAAACTCGCAATCGACATCGACCTCGGTCTGTCACCTTGGGCGAATTCGACCGAATATTTCGACTCGAAGAAGACAGCAGCCAGCAAAGAAGAGCGCACGCTCCAGGCGTCCGAGCGAGCACTCAAGAGCCACGAGAAGAAGGTTGCCGAAGACCTCAAGAAGGGCCTTAAACAAGAGAAAGAAGTGCTGCGCCCTGTACGTAAGCAACATTGGTTCGAGAAGTACATCTACTTCATCTCCTCAGACGGTTATATGGTGCTTGGTGGCAAAGACGCTCAGCAAAACGAGATTATCTACCGGAAGTATCTGCGAAAGGGCGACGTCTACGTCCATTCTGATTTGAAGGGATCAATTCCCATGATCATCAAGAACAACCCCAACACTCCGGATGCGCCCATACCACCTTCGACGCTTTCGCAAGCAGGCAATCTATCCGTGTGCACGTCAGAAGCGTGGGACTCGAAGGCCGTCATGTCGGCGTGGTGGGTCCTTGCTGATGGCGTCACGAAGACTGGTCAGACTGGAGAATTTCTTGCGCCTGGTGTGTTCAATATCAAGGGCAAGAAAGAGTACCTGCCACCAGCTCAGCTCATTGTTGGGCTTGGTGTCATGTTCGAGATCAGCGAGGACAGCAAAGCTCGCCACCACAAGCACCGGGTCCAGGGTGGCGTCCTCGCGCCTACAACTGCAGAGGCGGAGGCAGAGCTAGCACAGGAGAAAGAAGCAGCTCAACCTAACGCAGACGCAGACAGCGATGACGATGCTTTCCCAGACGCGAAGATGGCTTCAGACTCCGAGGAGGAGTTCCCCGACGCGAAGATGGATAACTCGGACGAGAGCGATGCTGAGTCTGATGCTGAAGCACCCGCAAACCCACTCCAGTCAAAGACTGCAGATCAGAAGGCCGACTCGGAGGATGAGGACGAGGATGATACTTCGCCTCAAAGTGAGCCCGCTGCTACTGGATCCGACAATGATGTTGCAAAGCCGCAGGAAAAGAACAAGACAGAAGACAAGTCTGGCATCCGGCACTTATCAGCACGAGAGCGGCGAATGTTGAGGAAGGGCCAGCTTCCGGATGCTACACCCGGCTCGGCTGCCACCGAAGAGAACGAAGACGATGGTCACTCAGCCGGCGACGAATCGAAGCCTGCAACCCGTGCTCCAGGCACCGTAACATCACAGGCCACCAAGAACAGCTCTGCGCCGCTCCCCCGCGGCAAACGCGGCAAGGCAAAGAAGCTCGCCACCAAGTACGCCGCCCAAGACGAGGAGGACCGCGCCCTCGCCATGCGCCTCCTCGGCTCCAAATCCGGCCAAGCCGCCGCCGAAGACGCCGCCGCCGAAGCCCGCAAGAAAGAAGAAGAAGCCCTGGCCAACAAACAGCGCCGCCGCGAACAACACCAGCGCGCGCAGGAAAAAGGCAAAGCGGCCGAAGACGCGCGCCGCGCCGCCCTCGACCACGACGACGACGCCGACGACGCCGACGCCCTGAGGGCCAATCTCCTGAACCTCGACGCCTTCACCGGCCGTCCGCTGCCCGGCGACACAATACTCAGCGCCATCCCCGTCGCCGCCCCCTGGGCCGCGCTCGCCAGCTACAAGTACAAAGCCAAGATCCAGCCCGGCTCGACCAAGCGCGGCAAGGCCGTCAAAGAGGTCCTGAGCATCTGGGACAACGCGGGCAAAGACGCCAAGGTGCTCGACAAGCTCAGCCAGGACGTCGAGCGCATCTGGCCGCGCGAGATCGAGCTGATTCGCGGCTGGAAGGAGCCCGAGGTTGTGAGCGTGCTGCCAGTGGCGAAGGTTAGGGTTATGATTGCGGGGGGGCGGCGGGGCGCGGCGGCGGCGGCGAAGGGGAAGAAGAGCGCGAGGGGGGGGGAGGGGGAGCAAGAAGAAGTGAGTGTAGACAGCGAGGGCCCGGCAGTAAATAGACACTTCGCTTCGAAGCTGCGGTTCAATTACAGCGCATGTAGCGCGCTATCGACACAACACTCTCTCCATCATCGTTCACTCAAACCCCACCCCCTCCCCAACCACACACTCCCCCTCCGTCTGCCACGCCACCTTCGCATACGCCGGCAAGTAGCTATTCGTCGTAAACCCCTTGTCCATGTAATAACTCACACTCCCCTTGTTAAACGCCCCTCCCACGCTATTCAGCGCATCCACCACCACCCCGGCAATGAAATCCAAGAACACCAAATCCACCGTCTCGGGCAGCGTCCCGTCAGCAGGGAACGACGCATTGGCCTGCAAATCATTCGGCTGGGGGTAGTGCGGGATCACCGCGTGCGGGGTATCGTCGCCGTCAGTGCCAAAGTCGTCGTGCGTTGTGTACCCGGGCGTTGGGGCCGTGGACTGGCGGCGGCGCAGGCGGGCGGCGGGGAACGCGCGGCGGGAGTGGGCCAGGTCGCGGGACAGCGGGGGCGAGATGCAGGAGTCGGCGTCCAGGAGGGCGGGAGAGGAGAAGGCGAAGTCGGAGGTCTGCAGGTCGCGCTTCTGGAAGGGGCCAGCGTTGAGGATGCCCAGGACCTGCGAGGCTTGGGCGTACGGCACGTCGGGGAGGAATTGGAATGCGTCGGCGAAGGGGGATACGATGAAGGAGTCGTCGTAGGTAAAAGGGCCCTGGGTGAGGTCGAAGCGCACGCTGCCGGTGTTTATGATGATAAGACGGGGAGTATCCTTGCGCGTCTCGTTTACGACAACGGTGGACAGGGCGGTGCTGAGCAGGGTGAAGATGTTGCCGGGGGCGCCAAAGGGCTTGCAGTATTGGCAGTATGTTTCTGGGGCGCAGCCGTAGAGTTTCGTAAGGTTAAGGCGGGCGCGCTCCGTGGTGATGGAGGATGAGACTGAGGCGCCTTTGGGGGTGCCGAAAGCGTCCATGTTCTGGCTGCCTTTAGCGTGGTACGCAAAGGTTCGACGGTTCCAGTCCAGATAGCGTCGGGCATAGCGTAGAGTTGAAGGCGAGGTTGATGTAGGCAATGCAGCGCCTGTACCGTTGCTTGGAGGTGGCACCGCGCTTTGAGTGGGATTTGGGACACCCTTGGGATTCGTCTTGACCTTCTTCGCGCTGGACTTGATGCCAGACATTGCCAGCCACCCTAATGTCTCACAATATCTGCCTGCACTTGAATTAGCATTACCGTCACATAGTACTACTTCAATACTCACCTGACTCCAATGCTGTGGCTTTGTTATCCCACACAGCAAAGTCGCGGATATGAGTGTGGCCTCCAAAACCCTGAATAGGTATGTCAGGACGCAGGCTGCGAATAGCGCTGAAGACCGTATCGAAAGAGCTGCTCGACTCGTTGAGTCTGACCGGATTGTGACCAGTCAGCACAATCAGATCGATAGGCTCCTTGTAGTTGACCGCGTCGAGAAACCACTGCTCCTTCACCATATCCGCTGCTTTAATGACCTTCGACACGTTGCTGTTGCCAGTGAAGTCAAACAAAACACCAAACGCCATGACCTTCAAGCCTCGTTCCGTGGTGAAGTATCGGTACTGCGCCCCGATGTACTCAAACAGCCCGGTCGCCGGGTTCTTGATCTGCACATTGCTAGTGAGATACTTGTCGCCATACACCTTTGAGAAATTCTTGAACGTCTCATACGCGATCTCTGTGACGTAGAGCTCGTGGTTTCCAATTGTCAGGAGGTCATACTCGAGATTCTCGAAAATCGGATTCGAGACAAGGCCATTGGGCGACGTAGCATCTGAAAGACCAGCGCCATCATGAAGATCCTAGAAGCCATTAGCTTGATTCCAAACTACCAACAGACCCACCAAAACCCCGCACAGGTGCACTTACCCCAGTATCAACCAGCAGCAGATCCACACCAAGCTTGTTCGCCTTCTGCTTCATATGCCTCGTGAAGCTGACATAATCACCCCAATCAGCTCCGTAGTTCTGCACCCAGTCAGCACTTTCCCAGAACTTCCCCAGTACTACTATACCTGCTCCTTGATATGCCCCTCAAGCCACCCATGCGTATCCGTAGTATGCAGGAAGTTAATCTGTCCCCACTCCAGCGGCGCCCTGGGTCCCGTTGACGCATTGTGCGCATCGGGCTGCATACGACGGACATTGCGCGTCAGCACCACATCATCACTCAGCGGGCCGTAGCAGCCGTGGTCTTCGCAGGCTGACGCCGCGGCGAGGACCGCGGCCAGAGTGGCGAGGTGGAGGCGCATTGTGGGCGTGAGTGATGGCCCCGAGCAAGTGACCCGGGGACCATTTTATACACGGGTCATGGCTGGAGATTGAGCGACATCGCTGCACGTGCGGTTGTCATTGGAGGATGATAGAGTTGATAAGCTTCGACAAGCCTAGGTGATGCGCTAACGGAAAGCTTGGTCGAGATGGGGACCTTCCCGATCGGTGGTAGGGCAGCGGCGGTCTCCACTGGCGGAGAACGGTCTCTGCAGCATATCTCCAGGACAGTGTGGGGATGCTGCGATTAAAATGCAAGGCACAAGGCACACCCGAGCCCTTGAGCACATTTGTAGGATCCTATTTATAGTAGGCACTTTTATCTCTGCTGATGAGATGTGGATTTATAACTACAAAGATTGTTAGACATTTGTACCCTGACAGGAAAAGTGTTCAGGACGATAGTTGCCTCTCCTTACCCGATGCTGCATTTTGATAAGTGGCTGGTGAAATTTGTGATCGGAACGGGCTGGAGAGATGATCCGGATCTGTTCTAGCAGGTTGCGGAGCACGTTGAGAGTGAGAGTATGGTGGAGCCAGCTACGCCAATCGGCTCGATCAGAGTGGCTCAAACCAAACAGGGATTAGTATACGAAGACCAACAGTATCAACAGCCGCATGAGGAGAGCACTCACGTAAATGGATTTGATCACCTATCCTTACACCTTGGTCAACTACTCAAGTCCTCTAGCTTGGAATGTCAATGCCTTACAGTCTCACACACCGTTCTCACACCATAAACGATACCGAAGTAAAGTATCTGCACAACGAACGAGTCGCTGTATGATTGTGAAGGGTTATACCTAGATGTGCGCTATAAAACTACCGAAATGCCGCGTGGCATGTGAGTGTAAATGCAGACCCAGTCCCATCCTTCCATTGTAGCCCAGCGCCAGTGTCTTTCCGAAACCTATATGCCGGACCAAATCAATACATTCCGGACCAAACAAACCAAACCATATATGCCAGCGCCAATACCTATCAAGCCCAACGCCAACGTCAATGCCGCCTCAAACAAAGAAAAAGATCCCAATTGGGACCGCTCAACGCGCTATTGTTTGCAGCGCCGCTCATCATACAACACTCATCGTACACTTGCGAACCGCGTAAACTCCAGACCTGTCACACTACTACCTGACTGTGAAAACATTACTGTCCGCAATCTGCACCGCGACCCCCGCCCTCAACAGCGTGATCCGCAGCCGAAACGCGCCCGCCTGCTGCACCACCAGCGCCGGGAAACTCATGTACCCGACGCCCTGCGCACCCGCCATGTCCATCGACGCGATCGACCCGTCCGCCTCGTCGTCCGCAAATGCGTGCACGCTGTCGATGCGCTGTCCCGCGAGCAACGTGTGCAGCAGCGCGGGATCCGCGGGCGTGCTGTCGCCGGGGATGAGTGCGACGACGGCGACCAGGTTGGGCGTGTCGAAGGCCGCGTGGTCAGGATCTGTGTTGGTGGTGCACAGGCGCACGATGATGGTGCTCGGGAGGGTTTGTGAGGTGCGTGCGCTGCGCGGGGGTTGCACGATGAAGTCCATGGCGTAACTGGGGGGCGTTGTGGAGTGCCCGGGGCGCGGGCGGGATGTGCGGGCGGGGTTGTGGTGGCGGGGGTGGGCGGAGCGGCCCATGGTAGGGTGTCTTGCTACGTCGGCCATTGCTGTGGTGGAGGTGGTGATGGCGTGGAGGGAGTCGGCAATGCGGGCTGATCTTCGGAGCACAGAGGGGGTTCGTCTTGATTGTGGACGAGGCTCGGGTGGGCTTGAGTGGTCTTGGGTGGAAGGTGGATTGGACCTGTTTCTTCTGGTGGATGCGCTGCGTTCAGATAATGGATATGTTCGTCGTCCTTGTCCTTGGCCTCTTTGCATATACTAGTGAGGAACTCTGATGTGGGTTAGTGGGTCAAGCTTAATACAGTTGAACGAGTGTCGTTGGGTGGACAGCAATGGATGGAAGAAAGAAAGATAACAAGCATCACCTCCTCGGAGGTGATGCCTCGACACGGTGCCTGAAGGCATAGAGGATGGAAATGACTTCTCCACTTTTGCTCTCACATCGTTAGCGTCCGCGTAAGCGGAGATAACTGTGCCGCCGACGATACGATACATAGGAAGAGATGAAAATCCCTACGCCGGTCATCTGCGGTGCTGAACAGCATCTGTGGGAGCAAGTTCTGATTGGGATGCTTCATGCATGTGTCTGAGCCCAACAGAGCGCGTGATCACTGCAAGACGGCCAATCAGGCCTCACGCTGTGATGACAGGCAGGCAGAAGAAGACGTGAAAAGAAACACGAAATGCAGCGCGCTCCTTCAAACGCAGGGTGTGGATGATACTCGAACGGCAGCCCGGCAAGCCATGTGGGTGACAGGGGTGACAGAGATGACAGGGATGCAGATCGAAGGTTGAGGGGCAGGAACGGGCTCGGAAGCGAAATGGATGTGCTTACCCTGTGTCGTCACACGGCACCTGCGTTGCGTGTTTCACCAATGCACTGGGATTTCTTTTTTGCTAGGGTGCTCGGATTCGTGTTCACGTTCCGATGGTCGCACACGATCTTGCAGATGTTGTGACCTCAAGGATCTGACAGTGAGAACAGCAACGGCTGCGAAATGAAATTGGGGATTGTCGTAGAAGTTCGGTCGCGAAGATGATAGGATGCTGGCAAGGTGCTTCTTCGGCTCTACTCGCTGGTGCGCTGTGCTGGCGAAGTGACGTCTGTTACCTGGCAGTATATTAGCTATCTGTTCCCTCGAACAACATGCTCGTGCATGGAGCTTCCGCAATCCGCCGACTCAACATCGCATATCGACATCGGTGCACATGCTAACAGACTCCGAGTCACTCCGAGCCACTCCGACGTACCTTCCGGACAATGTTCTCTGTCGATGTCGACGCCGTGCAGTGTACAGAGGCAGGCAAAGTCCCTTTGAATGCTGGGAACCGGGAACGGTGAAGGGTGGAAGATGTCTCAGTCGTCGAGCGTGGGGAGCCAATGCTTTTCAATCTTGAGCGGCGTAATGCTTCTTGTAGATGAATGGTCATAATGGAGCTGGTAAGTAGCTCGTCTTATACAGTCGGGTCAAATTGCAGGCATGGCAAGCGCTCTTGCCGGTCCTGGTCTGGGTTGCAGCTGTTTCCACGGCGTGCCGCCTTCCGCTATTGGCTTCAGCATCATTCTCCTCATTCTGACAGATCCTCCGCATGCTTCTGTTCAAACCAGCATCCTGGGTGAATCAGATGGCGGGCCGCCGCCCTGGAGGTCCCTGTTCTCACCAAGCGCCGGTGGAGCATACCGCAATCCGACGCCGCCCCACAGAATGAGGCGGCCTTGGGTTTGCTTTCTCCTAGTACGAGCGCCCGATCATCTTGCAGCTGTGGCTGCGCCATTGCCGATCTGGGCAGCTGCCACATATCTGGCGGATCCCAAAGCATCGTCATGGTATCACGTTCACCACAGATGCCACCAATACCGACTGCCGGGCTCCTGATTTCCAGGGGATCTGTACCACGCATGCAGCCTTTGCCGGGACGACGTCTAATTGGCCTCAAAAGCAAAACGGTCTACATCAGAAGCACCCAGGCTTAGCCGCCCCGTCGCCTCGTGGACAGCCACGATTTCTGATCTCAAGTATTTTCCGTGCTAGTTGATCCCGGTACTCCCAATATGCAAGCAATGAGCCGAACAACTCCGCAATCTCATCTACGCAACTACGCTACTTGCGTGCCGACCCTAGCTCGCTGGACGGTGCAATGACATACCGTATTCTGATGTCGACAGCAGACCATGTCGCTGTAGCGAGCACAGTCGATTGTTTGACCGAAACGTCATCAGCGGTACCCAGGCCTATGAAATCAGTTTCTTTCACGCGAGCACCGTTACACACACTCATCAGAATAGGCACTTGAGGAACCACCGTCCGTCACACACCGCCGGCCTACACCCTGATTACTTTGTTGTTTCGGTCGTATGTGTCCATAAATCTGTTCTGTTTGACAGTTGCTGACAGATAGCAGCGGTCGGCGTTCTTGCCTGCGCATGCCGCGGTTGTATTGACACCGCATTATCCAAGATGAGCTTCGTGACCACCCCACGCAGGAATCTTAGCATCCAATGGCATGAGTCCCTTGTTACCGTTGTTACTGTAAGTGGGTGCGCATGTCCACAAGGACACTATTGGATGTCATGCCGACGCTACCACTTTAGCTGCAGGATCTCTGCTTCTGACATGGATTCGCTCGAAAGGAAGATTGGGACCTCCAGCTGCCGCTGCACTCGATCTACCAGGGGTCGCGAGATCTCGTATCCCTGGATCTGTGGATGCACATGTGCTTCTGCGGAAGCGGAGCGCACAGCCGGTTCCGAGCGGCTGGACGAGTCTCCACCTCGACAGGGGGTTGCCACCATGAGCCTTGCTTTTTTGTACTGTCAACCAGCGTCGTGCGTCAGCGACCTCGCCGACGTCCTGCGTGCGTCCCACTTCGACGTTCCTATTCTAGTCATCTGCAGTTGCTTCGCGTCAGATCGTCTGCACCACGTTCTAGATGTTCCGTCACTCCCACATCAACAATGTTCCTGGGCCATCCGTTGACCTCTCCGGTCTTTAGGTGCCTGATCACCCCACAACCTCGATCATCTAGATTCAGACCTCGATCTCTTACCAAATCTGACCGGTGTTGTGCGGCCGAAGGAGAGGCTAACGGCACGATACTACATTGAAGGGATCCTCCAAAAACATCAATTGCCTGTGTTATATCAGGTCACATGCTCTCGACGCATGCTTGTGTCAACTGCGCGAAGGCGTGCGTCTCAGTACAGGAGTACAAATCCATCCTGCGTGCCTTCCACGTTTGGCATTCTAGCTTTGATGAACCCATGGTATCGGGAACGCCGTCATGTCACAATGAACACAGCCTGGGGCAGTTCAATGCGAAAGTGTCTTAAAGCATTGGAGAATGCGCGTCGCACAATGCAGTACAAACCGCTGTTCGGCAACGTACGCGACGGTTTTCCAATACGAAGGCTTTGCCTTAGATCGGGTGTGCAAGAACCTGAAATACCCACCGCAAAGGTTCGCACGCGTGCGCTGCTCAAAACACATTCAAGCAATCGGCCCGCGATCTCTGACGTGCTGCAGATCAAGGGCTACTACGATCCGCGATTAGCGAAAGAGTTCATCACAGCTGCTTGCCTTAGCTCGTGTACACCTTGCAGCCACACCATGTTTCGCGGGAGCATGGACCCGAGGAGCCGCAATTTGCTGTGTATCGCCACCCACGTAACACTGTACTGTTTCGCCTCGTTCATTAATCTTGTTGCGAACCCTGATCCTCTCTATCAATACGGACTGACTGAGGCGGATCTGAATCTATGTCACAAAATTGCCCTGCAGGAAGACCGTGAGGCTGTAGATTGAGATGCTGCAGATTGGCCCTGCTTTGTCCTTGGTAGTAAGCCACCGTTGAACAGCTTATCGAATATGCGCGTCTTGCTGTTTCTGCGTCGTCACCTAGCAGAGGGGCGTTGCAGTACGTGTGCGTCTGCTGTTTTCGACACCGCCGCACTGCGACCAAGTCAACTAAGATTCGCCACAATGGCGCCACACGTTGTTAAACAATGCTCAAAGTCACAGACTATCGTCTCCGGAGCTCCTAGAGCGGACCTGATCATTACTTCTTGAGTAGTAAGAGAAATGAGGCAACCACTTATGTGTCCATAAGGGCACTTACGTACCGCTTCTACCACCACCACGAACCTATGCTCAGCTGAAAGTAATTGCACGTAGAAGTACTACTCCTGTAGCCTGACAGATTGACCGGAAGACATCAACTCCAGGTTTCACTTCTACGTCAGCCTCAGTCGTTGCATCCACGGCCAAATAATTCACGTCCAACTCACGACAAGACCTCTCATTTTAACAAGGTATCAACCAAACACATCAAGTCGGAAGCCACGCTATTGGTGCCTTGATAAGTAGGTCGAATGTTCGTGATTCGAGAAGAGGCCAGACGGACAGCCAACAAAGAGAGGATAGACGAGACGCTTCAGATAGAAAAGCCAACTTGTCACCACAGATCCACTCCCCCCTCGTGCTTTGGCGGTTATCCGGTGGCTATCCAAGATTCTACTGGAACAGCCAAGGTCACACAGCGACAACGAAGAATGGCCAAAGCACTTCGAGAAGGTTACAGCCAAATGATGTCAAGGCGAACCGAGAATCCGCCGAAGCTAGACTGGCAGCGAGGAGCGCTACAACGATTATCTGCTTTTTCGTTCCGATCCCATCATCGTACGATCTTTGATCGATCAGATACGAGAGTCCGGGGTGTCTGCAGGAGACAGTGCACGAGCGCTGACCAGGGAGCGCGCGTAGATGAGATCTAGATAGACCATAATGCTTTGTTGAGCAAGGTTGGTCTACGATGGTTTGACAAACTGCAGGGAGGCTCGACGGATGCTTTTCCGCGACATCGTGCCGACGATGCCGCATGTTACAGATCAGATACGGACGTCAGGGATCATCGGAAATGAAGCAGTGACCCGGGTCGACATTGTGGTGATGATCACGGGTCTGAAGACGTGAGCTCTCGTCTCGTCTTTGAGGATTCTTGGCGCTGTTCTGCCCCTCTAAGTTTTTCAGGTTAGCGCGTTTGCAGCGACCTCTACTGACGCATAGCACATCGTGACCCCACTGCATTGGTTTTCTGCTCTGCATGCGTGCCCTTACTCGTGCCCCTCTCAATCTTTTCAATTCTTTCTCCCACTCTTTCAATAGGCCGCGGGCGACTCATTGCGCGTCCCTTCAATTGACTCACCACCGAACAGTCACATCCTCTACTTCAGTCGCAGCTTCCCCGCGTCCTAGCTTGCGCACCAAGCCTCTCCTACATATCAACCACTACCCACGCGCCTATAAAAGTCGCGCAACGCTAGACGCCGGCACAACCCGTCGCTACTCTCGACAGACCGACGCTCGACCCTCCGCGCCTTTTGGCAGTCTCGACGCGCACGCAATCAGCATGGAGGCACTCACCAAGACACTCAAGGGCCTCGGCCTCGAGTCGGTTCCCCAGGAGCCAAACACATACCCTGAGCTCAACCCCTTCGACATCTACCGAAGCCACATCACCGAGCTGCTCGCAGAAGCCTCTGGCGTCGACAAGAAGATCATATACCCCACATTGGCGTGGACTGCGAAGCCTGAAAACGGCGATCTGCAGCTCGCTGTTCCTGCGCTGAGGCTTAAGGGCAAGGACCTGAAGGCGTACGCGCAGGAGTTGGCCGACAAGTTTCCCGAGAGTCCGCTCGTCAAGAAGCCTGTTGTCACCGGCACCTTCGTCGGCTTCTTCTTCAAGCCCGAGTCGCTCATCTCAATCGTGCTACCCTTGATCTTCAAGGCCGGCAAGAGCTATGGCTTCAACAGCAGCTTTGGCTTGAAGGAGGATGGCTCGAAGAAGAAGATGGTCATCGATTTCAGTTCGCCCAACATCGCTAAGCCCTTCCACGCCGGTCACCTGCGATCTACAATCATCGGTGGGTTCCTATCGAACCTGTACGAGGGTATGGGTTGGGAGGTTGTTCGTATGAACTACCTCGGCGACTGGGGCAAGCAGTATGGTGTGTTGGCTATCGGGTTTGACTACTTTGGCTCTGAGGAGGAGCTCGTCAAGAACCCCATTGGCCACTTGTACGACATCTACGTCAAGGTCAGCAACATTCAGAAGGACGAGGCGGACAGGGTCAAGGCGCTCAAGGCCGAAATCGTTACAGAGAAGGAGGCGGGCAACGACACAGCGGCGAAGGAAGCGGAAATCGCAAAGATCGAGTCCGAAGGCATTGACGAGAAGGCCAGGCAGTACTTCAAGGGTATGGTCGACGGCGAGCCCAAGGCTATTGGTATCTGGAAGCGCTTCAGGGTAAGTGAATCGACCAGACATGATTAAGTAAATGCTAACATATGTAGGAACTGTCCATCGAAAAGTACAAGCAGACATATGCCCGCCTCAACATCCACTACGATGTCTACAGCGGAGAGTCTCAGATCAAGGACGAGAGCATGGATCTTGGTGTCAAGGTTATGTGGGAGAAGAAGGTGTGCGAGGACTCCGAAGGCGCCGTCATTGTCGACCTCACCAAGCACTCCAAGAAGCTCGGAAAGGCCGTCATCAAGAAGAAGGACGGTACATCACTCTACCTCACCCGTGATGTCGGTGCCGCATACGAGCGTATGCAGACCTACCACCCTGAGTACGTCGTTCCCTAACTCCCACCTCGGACCCCGCTAACCACCCCGAAGCAAGCTGATGTACGTCGTGGCCTCGCAACAAGACCTCCACCTCGCCCAACTCTTCAAGATCGAAGAGCTTATGGGCTGGAAAGACATCTCGTCCATCTCGCAGCACATCAACTTCGGCATGGTGCTCGGCATGTCGACGCGCAAAGGCACCGCCAAGTTCCTCGACGACATCCTGCGCGACGTCGGCGAGAAGATGCACGAGGTCATGCGCGGCAACCAGGCTAAGTACGAGCAGGTCGAGGACCCGGTCAAGACCTCCGACATCCTCGGCATCAGCGCCGTCATGGTCCAGGACATGAAGGGCAAGCGCGTCAATAACTACAACTTCGATATGGACCGCATGACGTCCTTTGAGGGCGACACAGGGCCGTACTTGCAGTATGCGCACGCCCGCCTGTGCTCTATCTACAGGAAGGCCGTGGACGCCGATCCGTCGCTAGAGAAGCTGGACTTTGCGGCTGTCGATTTTACGGAGCTGCAGGAGCCACATGCCGTGGACCTCATCCGCCAACTGGCGTCGTGGCCCGACACGTTCCTCAACACCTTCAAGACACAGGAGCCCACTACTGTGCTGACATATCTGTTCAAGATGTCGCACGCGGTCAGCGCCAGCTACGATCACCTGCAGGTCGTGTCAAGCGAGAAGAAGGTCAACGTGCCCCGACTGGCGCTGTACGTTGCCGCCAGGCAAGTGCTCAACAACGGCATGAGGGCGCTTGGGCTCAGCCCGGTGGAGAGGATGTAAAGTGGTGTAATAGCATCAGTTGGCTAACGAAAGTTTTGAATGTTGGCGTGTGAGAAAAGATACCACGATGACTAGACATCCAAAAGCAAACATGATCTCAAGTAAAATTTTCCAACGAAGTCGCCAATTTATGTCGTGTCATTTTTTATTACTCCCAAGCAGCATGAGCTTTTCCGAGATTTAACAGAGATCACCACTCTTCATAATCTTTGTCGAAGATGATGAGGTTGACGTGAATCTCATCAAACTTGCTAACCAACGCATTCAACGTTTTGCGATACTCGCGGTATGTAAAAACTTCCTCAGTCCCGGCTTCGGGTCGTACATCTTCCTAATCTCCCCCAACATCCCAACCTGAACACCCAACGGGGTAGTATCGTTGTTTTTAAACTCAAATCGTAGATCTACTAGCTGTGAAAGCTATCGTACAAACGCTGCTAGATCGCTCGTTACTCGTGAAGAGAGTTGCAGTACGCATGAACGGAATCGCATGCAGAGACTCATGATCACACTCGGTTCACTGGGAACAGTACAGTCCGGTGACTTCCAGACACCAGCCATATTAAGAGATCTTAGTGTTTGTATGGATGCTCAGCCTTCTTCTGTACTCACGCGGGCAGGTATGATAAGGGTGGGGAGTTGGTTGCACTTGGCCAGAGCAAGCGAGGAAGAAGAGCCAGCGTTGAAGGGACCGTGAATGTGGAGTACCTTTACTCGCCTGGTGAGACGCAGTAATTCAACTAAGCATGCATCGAATGTTCTTGGTATAAAGCATTTGGCACCACAGACAAGTGCCAATTGCTCCAATTGATGATGTACGCTTGAAGACTGCTTCTGACACTGATTTTGAGTACTCGAACTTTATCAGTAAGGTCGCTTCGGTGAAGAAGGGTATGAGTAAATTGATGCAGACAGAGTCCTTTCGATTTGTCATTAAATATGTCTCAGTATGTGAACGCTCTTGCACGGCTCCTTTGAACGCGCTAGCTGTCAGTGATGGAGCCCTCAGATCTGAATCAGAGAGGTAGCCAGCGACGCTGAGGAGAAGCTCATCTGGAAGGTGGAGGATGCACGTCATGGTCTGCAGATATCAACAACACCGGTCATCATCAGACGCGCGCACAGACTCAGAATCACTGTATAGTCCGCTGGAAGAGCAGTTTGATGGATATATTGGCGTAGACCCAAGGCAGCACTGGGACTCCTGGTCCGGATCATCGACCTTGACATCTACTCATGAACAGCAAAACTTGTTGTGTAAGCGCCATCTGCAAAATGCTGCTATGATAGATTACGAATTGAACATAACAACGAGGGATATATGTGTTTTCAAGCGTCTCACTTAGAGTTCTTGGCAGCAATATCATGCAAGGGAAATCAAGAGTAATATCCGTAGCTGGCACGACAATCAGGAAGTCTCTGGCGGAGCCTGCAAAGATGCTTTACGTGAAAGAACTGTCTCAATGTCAGCAGGTTCTGCATGTCGGAGTTTTGCAGATCTTGGCGTTTTCAAAGGAAGAATCGTCGTTGACCCTGTTCTGCATATTGCCGAGAAGTGGATCTCGGGGCCTTCAGCGTGGATTTTCCACATGTCTGTGCAATCACATGAAGAAGACTTGAAAGGATGCACTTGACTTGAGATGTTGAGTAAACACAAATGGCGCATGAACTCTAGTGATCCAAGATTTTGACCGAAGCCTAGGCAAAAAAGTAGCACTTGGTGCATCCCTTGCATAAAATACGACATGCAGGAGGCCTCGAAGATCTTCAGTCCAGTACGGAATAGTGTTCCGTACAAATCTAGGTGTCTCGATTACAGACAGCCACAGGGCAGAGTTCAACAGAACGCTGTGGCTCAGCAGGGCGCATTAGCTTGTACCGAACGACAGAGCCAGAGCTTCGGGAATCCAGGACTCTTGGTACTCTGACGATTTCAGGGTTCCTCGTGGGAGCATCCGTGGAAGGGTCCTCAAGGACAAGCGAGATGAACGCTGGTCAACCGTAGTTTGCCCACGGGAGGCATCCAGGGCTAAGCCGCAGAACAGCAAGACTAGAAGGCCCAGAGACCAAAGACCGTGGGTAGTTCGCGCGTCGGAGAAAAGATCTTGCTGATGTCTGGCTGGAAGACCCTTTTCTTTGTCCGGCTGCACGCAAGCGCAGGAACGGTCGCAACGCTGCTTTATCCTCTGGGTCGGAGTCCTGATCAAAGCCACAACGGACGCCGGAAGTTTCGGGACCGAGAGGAAAGCTGAGAGACTTTGAGGAATATGGACTCGATTTGCCGACCTCGTCTTCAAAGCCTCAAGGGGGATTGTATGAACGCGCTAGTTCAATGGTCGCACCACTCCTGATCTTCTTTTAGGGTGAGGTCACTGGACCAGAAAACATCACTACAGTGCACTCGTGTGTGGGACTCGTGACGAGAAGGAACTCAAATCAATATGCAGTGTCGAAGGCGAACATAACTAGGTAACCTGATCGATCGCACGATCCGCATACTGGACTGCGCAATGGCCACAGGAGTGCAGCAAAAGACACTAATGCATCTGAAACTGCACTTACTAAAAGGTCACCGGCTGAATCGGCAGCGTACTGTTAATAGGTAGCTTCTCGGCTAGCCAAGACTGATGTAGAAGCTACCTTACGATTCACTAGAGCTTCGACGACGTTAGAGGATGACTTGCATGGCGGACGATAGGAGGACGATAGGCGGACGTCAGGTCTAGTGTAGTACTCTCGCAGACTCTGACGGCGCATGAGAGCTAATTGACAGCCTGCAAGCATGGCGGGCTCCTTTCGCGAGGTGTCAACACTGCCCAGGGATGCTAAGTGGCTGAATATTTCGTTTCTCGACTTTGATTCGAGGCAACTTCCGTGCTTGTGGCTGTTTCCGAGTACACTGCATGTCAGCAGCAGCATACATACTGCAGGGCGAACAGATCGCCAAACTTTGAGGCTATTGGGGCCCTGGTCGGCTAAAGTCAGGGGGACGATCATGTCGGGGCGCAGAACGGGCACTAGACGATGATCAATGGTTCCTATCTTGAACGCTAAGCCCCTTCTGTGGTCAAAACCCATTTTTCCATTGACTAAGCAGCTTCTGTGATGACCGCCGAGGTGGCTTCGGTTGGCGACCGGTTTGTCTAGCCTGTGACTTAGGGGCAACAGCCCACGATGTCCGCACCATGGATCAAAGCCTCACTAAAAACATTAAAAACGCCTAGGTATGTGCGACGAGGCGATGGCCTGAGCAACGTCGAGTTGAATGACTTGTGAGAGTGCCGTTCAGCTGAAGATGGCACTAGAAACTTCCTGTCGTCCGTAGCATTTCAGTCCATCCGAGTCGATGTGCAACTGCTTGTAGGTGATAGTGACAGCATCGATGCATGAAGATGCATGTACTATTGCCAATTGTTGACCTGGTTCAGGGAACACACGTGGACGACACTTTGGGCCACTAGCCGCGGTACTTCCAGACCTGGGTACCAACAACAACAACTGAAATCATACTTGGTGAACAGATCGCACCACACACCCCACAATGGCTTGTAGGTTCCGAAGGCTGCTGTAATCGCTTCACGCAGTGGTCGGTCCAGTTTCAGAACCTATCGATACGAACATAACGTGGTTAGGGTACCAGCCACGGTCTGTGAGCTCATGTCGCCGGACAAGCCACGCGAACTGACTCGACCTCTCGGCGCCGAAGCGACTAACAACCTGAGGTCCAGTGTCTTTTTCCAAATGTTCGTAGCATCCAAGATTCTCGCCACTGAGGCTGATGGTGTCCGGCGAGCGATAGCCTAGACGCCAGCCGTGCTATTGAAAATTGCGCGAACAAGCCTGCAACGGAGCAGTCTACAACCTATTGACAGTCGAGACAATGCGCCAGATGAGAACTCTACACCTTCAGTATGACGCAGATGTACAGAATGACATGTTGCATGCACCAAAAATAAAAAAATCAGTGTTTCGACTGCGTATCCACGCGAAGATATCGCCCTGGTGCCGAAAGCTTGCTTTGCGTGCAAGCAGTCCAAGGAACTATTGAATTAGCAAACAGCGGTTATCAGACTAGCAAGGTAGCGCGGGTGTGAAACACCAAACAGATCTTCTAAAAGTATCTTAAGCTTTTGTCTGCCCGTTCAGCCTCGCAGCTAACCCGATCAGTCATTTCACTAGTCCTTCGCTTGAGCTCCGACACTGCGTTATTGGTGGCCAGACCCGGTACCTGCATGAGCCACGCTTGTTGGCAACTGCCTGTTCCCGAAAGTTTGCCTGATTTGGCCTGTCAGAGAAGGACGCTATTGTACTCGACTATAGCGGGAGTCGACCGACCACGATGAGACCCAGGGTACTGGCGGATCTCGAGTCCCCGCACTGACCTCGAAATGGAATCTTTCATCGTATCCGCGCTGGCTCTGGACTGAAGCCTCACGTATATAAGGATTGAGGTTTACCAAGTAAGAAACTCATCATCAACGGTTTCCACACCACCTCCACTCACTACTCTTATCTTCACCCTTGTACAAAGGTCCTTTACTTCGATCGTTCACTATGCGCTACGCAATCGTTCTCGGGGCTGCTGCCCTCGTTGTCGCCAGCCCGGCTCCTCAGGCTTTTGACCCCAACGGTCTTGATGCCCTTGCTACTCTCACTCAAGGCCCGCCTGTCGGTGTTGGTCCTGCTCAGGAAACTGCCTACGTACAGGGCTCTGCTCAGTCTGTCGCTGCTGCTGCGGTTACAGCCGGTGCCACGGCTCAGGCTGCTAAGAGAAGCCTGAACGAGAAGTCTCTTGAGGCTCGCACTTTCTGGTGGTCTTGGTTCTCGCCCAAGCCTGCTCCTGCCCCTGCTCCTCAGCCTGACCCCGTCAAGACTACAAGCACCACACAGGCTTCCGCCACTCCCACAATCACAACCACTGTCGATACTGGTGCTCAGACTACCAGGCCTCCTTCCACCACTGACGGTGTCGTTCCTTCCTCTTGCACTCCCGTTAACTGGATCAACACCTACGCTTTCACAGCTGATCCCGCCTGCCCCACGCAAGTCGAGGTCGGCACCTACTGTGGATTCATCAACCCCGATGACCCATGTGCTCCTCAGCCTTCCGGAGGCGGCGTTGCTCCCAAGGACGACACCGTTGACGGGTTCTACAACAACGCTGCGTACAAGCAGCTCGCTGTCTCGGCCAAGACTCCTGTTGGCTACGAGCAGGCTTTCGTCAACCTTCAGGGCGCTACTACCGGTAACGGATACATCTCTTACAAGGTTCTCGATACTTATGATGTCGGTGCCTGCTCCAAGTTTTGCGACGAGACCGATACTTGCACTGGCTTCAACCTCTACATCGAGCGCGACCCTAAGTGGAACCCCCACCAGTGCTCTTGCACGAACCCTCCTTCCATCATCAACTACAAGTGCTCCATCTGGGGACAGAAGGTCACAAAGGAGACTGCTACCAACACTGGTGAGGGTCGTGATGACTTCACAGTTGTCATCACAGGATCCAACGGTTACAACAAGGGCACCTACACTCCTCCTACTCCTCCTTCTTGTAGCAAGCCCCAGAGCTGCGGCAACAAGATCCACGACCAGCCTCGCTACTGCATGGGCCAGAAGACTTTCCCCGGTCCTTTCGATCCTTCGCTCTGCGCTGCCTACGCCCAGAAGCAGAACGAGGTCAACCGCGCTAAGGGCCTGCTCGGTGCCATTCTTTCCATGCTCGGCATGAACAAGGGTGGCTGCGTCCAGTTCCAGGCTGCTTACCTCGAGAAGTCCGGCAAGGGTTTCGGTACTCACTGCCGCCTCTTCACCAAGAAGTTCACTCCTGCCCAGGCCACTCTCGACATCTCTGTCGGTGGCACCTCCGGCTGGGGTTGCCAGAAGTCCTACACTTGGGATGTCGATGTCAACGCCAGCTTCAACTGGGGTGGTTCCTGGAAGAACTAAGTGTTTCGAGTCAAGTATTCGGAACACTCGAAATGAGTCAAAGCATGCATGTGCATTTCTCGGCGCTTGGGGTTCGATTAGTAGACACTGGGGTGGTCGACAGAACAGTGTATTCTTCTTATCATGTGTACATATTCATGGTCCTCTTGAGCTTCTCAGCTCAACTGTCACGACGACACTCTGAAATTTGTATAGTTAGCACTTGCAATTAATGTATTAGTCTTGTTAACATTCTCGCCTTTGCATCTCGTGAGACCTGGAGTAGTTTAGCGCCTTGCTCCTCAAACATTAATGCTGACGTATGCAGGTGTGGCTAGTCTGCCAACACAAGTACTCGGTTTTCAGAGAAAACGAGTTTTCTGATGGCAGAGATGGCGGAGCATAGGCATAAATCCTTAAAAGCAATAGTCGGTCGAAGAAGGCTTCAAAGTAGCAACCTCAGGGACAGTGTTTCAGGCTTCAGGAAGCTACGGCATCGAAGGCAGCCGGTGGTACCGGGTGTTCGACTGCGGGTGGTGGGCCCAAGCACCTCGTTTGGGAAGGAGGGCGGGTCTTGCAACAGCCGAGACCCACACGCGTGATCATCGTGTGAACGTCTGGGGTAGCGCACGTTCATCGAGGGGCGACAACAGCTTGGTTGCGGTGGATGTTGGAGAAAAGTCATTTCGAAAATCGCAAGGAAGCACAGCAGTAAGCTCCTGGAGCTCTAAGACCCTGAACTTGAGGCTTTGACGCCCTTGCAGTGTTGCGGAGTGCGGCAGCCTGCGTGGCGTGGGGTAAAGGTGCGGGGAAGCTTGGGTAGCGGGAAAATGGCACGCGAGGCAGGCGCGTAGGTACATGCCAACGGTGCCCGAAGGTACGGCTCATATGTACCTGTGTTTCGCACACCGTGGCACTTGAGCGCGCCCCCTTTGCATCTACTCCCCAGCTATCCGTGTGTCGCGCAGACTGCTTGCCAGCAGATGCGGGTCTCAGACATCTTCTTTGGTCTGTTCTATCCCAAGCCGACATCATGAGCGCGCCAGCCAACTGTATCGCTGGCTACCGGCTTGCTATTCGCACGCGGGGCAGCCGCCGTGGCCTCAAGCCATGTGCCTCCTTCTTCAACCTCCGGGCAACACCAGTCCTGCAGCATGAAGTCCATTCCAAACATCTCAACCAACCAGCTGCGGGTATTCGGAGTTTGGCCCGTCTGCGTCCGTTGAGCCTGCAGCAGCGTGTCACGAAGATCCCCAGTACAGCCGTTACGCGCCACGCGTCCCATGCTGCAGCGGAGCCGCACGACGAAGAGATTCCTACCTCACCGCCATTCAGTGCTGGACCGTACGCCAACTTGACTATCGGTGTCCCCAAGGAGAGCTATCCAGGCGAGCACCGAGTCGCCATTACACCTCAAAATGTCAAACTCTTGCTCAAGAAGGGCTTTTCCAGGGTCCTCATCGAGCGCGGCGCTGGAGCCGAAGCCCAATTCACAGACGAAGCGTACGAGCAGGCTGGCGCCAAGACTGTTGATCGCAGGAGCGTCTTTTCTGAAGCCGATATCATGCTGAAAGTCAGACCTCTTAGTGTTGAAGGAGAAGACAGTGAAGTCGATGCTATCCGTGAGGGTGCAACTATCATCTCATTTCTCTATCCCGTTCAGAATAAGCATGTCGTGGACCGTATTGCATCGCGCAAAGCTACTGCATTCGCCATGGACATGGTCCCGCGTATATCACGTGCGCAGGTGTTTGACGCGCTGAGGTCAGTATTAGAGAAACACTCTGAAACAAGCACATGTCGCTAACAATCAGCCAGCTCCATGGCCAACATTGCTGGGTACAAGGCCGTCCTAGAAGCTTCAAATCATTTCGGACGCTTTCTTACGGGACAGACAACCGCTGCAGGAAAGGTATTGGAAACGTCGCAGCTTCTCACCGCATCACTGACCCTTTACAGATCCCGCCTTGTAAAGTCCTCGTCATTGGCGCTGGTGTAGCAGGATTGAGTGCCATTGCAACTGTAAGCTCGAATATCTGCAGACCGTCAACAAGTACTTATATATGCTCAGGCACGACGCATGGGCGCCATTGTGCGTGGTTTCGACACTCGCTCAGCAGCTCGCGAGCAGGTTCAATCTCTTGGTGCTGAATTCATCGAAGTCGAACTCGAGGAGGACGGTTCTGGAGCCGGTGGATATGCCAAAGTGATGTCCAAGGAGTTCATTGAAGCCGAGATGAAGTTGTTCTACGAGCAGTGTCGCGAGGTCGACATTGTCATCACGACCGCTTTGATTCCTGGAAGACCGGCCCCGAAGCTGATTACCAAACGTGAGTGCAGCTTCTTGAGTTTCTGTTGAGAGTTACATTCTTTGATACTGACTATGCGCAGAAATGCTAGGAGCTATGCATCCGGGATCAGTGGTCGTGGATCTTGCAGCTGAGGCTGGTGGCAATTGCGAAGCGACTGAACCAGGGAAGTTGACCAAATACAAGGACGTTACCATCATTGGCAAGTATGACACAACTCTGTATGAAGCTATATTAACCTGGGCAAGGCTACACCGATCTTCCATCTCGTCTACCCACTCAGTCCTCTACACTCTACTCTAACAACGTTACTAAGCTACTACTCTCACTCGTACCTAAGGATAAGAAAGACAAGTACTACGATGTCGATCTTACTGATGAAGTCACGCGTGGTTCCATCGTCACGTACGACGGAAAGATTCTCCCGACTGCTCCCCGACCTGCGCCCCCGCCTGCACAGGCCAAAGCAGCGCCTTCTCCAGCGGATCAAGTTGCGAACATCGTTGCTCTCACACCATGGCAAACTCAATCCCGCCAAGTCGCGACCGTCACTGCCGGAATGACTGCTGCCCTCGCCCTCGGCAAATACACTTCGTAGGTTTTATTCTTTGCAATAAGATCAAGTTACTAACAATACCAAGGCCCCTATTCATGTCGAACGCCTTCACGTTTGCTCTGGCAAGTCTGATTGGATATCGCGTCGTCTGGGGTGTTGCTCCTGCCCTGCATTCGCCGCTCATGAGTGTCACCAATGCAATCTCCGGCATGGTTGGTATTGGAGGTCTCTTTGTTATGGGAGGCGGTTACTTCCCAGGAACCATTCCTCAAACTCTTGGTGCGCTCTCTGTCTTGCTCGCGTCTGTCAATGTCGCAGGAGGCTTCGTCATCACCAAGCGCATGCTAGACATGTTCAAGCGCCCAACCGATCCACCCGAATTCCCATGGCTTTATGCAGTACCAGCCGTCTTGTTCGGTGGAGGCTACGTTGCAGCTGTATCCACTGGAATGGCTGGTCTTGTACAGGCGGGTTATCTTGTCAGCAGCGTCCTTTGTGTGGCTTCCCTCTCTGGACTGGGTTCCCAGGTTACGGCCCGCCGAGGTAATTTGCTGGGTATACTAGGTGTCATGTCTGGTATCTTGGCTTCTTTGGCTGCGGTCGGCTTCACGCCTGACGTGCTCGCTCAATTCGCTGGAGTGGCTGCTATTGGTACCATTGCCGGTCTGGCCATCGGCCGACGAATTACCCCAACCTCACTCCCGCAGACAGTTGCTGCACTGCATTCGGTAGTCGGCCTCGCAGCTGTGTTGACTAGTATTGGTAGCGTCCTCGGCCATTCCGGAGACATCTCCACCCTGCATCTGGTCAGTGCCTATCTTGGTGTCCTCATTGGTGGTATAACTTTCACGGGAAGCATTGTCGCTTTCTTGAAACTGGCTGCGAAGATGTCCTCCAAACCGTTGGTGCTTCCTGGCCGCCATCTCGTTAACGGCACGCTTTTGGGTGCGAACTTTGCCACGTTGGGAGCCTTCCTAGCATATGCTCCTGGAGCACCTATGATTGGCGCTGCCTGTTTGATCGGCAACGCAGTACTCAGCTTCATCAAAGGATACACCACTACAGCGGCGATTGGTGGTGCCGACATGCCCGTCGTCATTACGGTTCTGAACGCGTATTCGGGGTTCGCACTTGTGGCCGAGGGCTTCATGTTGGATAATTCTCTACTGACCACGGTCGGTGCCCTGATAGGTGTATCGGGCTCTATCCTGTCGTACATCATGTGTGTGGCCATGAACCGATCGATTACGAACGTCTTGTTCGGCGGCATAGCTTCGACGCCTCAAACCCAGACCAAGATCGAGGGTGAAATTACCAAGACCACCGCAGATGAGGCAGCGGAGGTATTGGTGAATTCCGAGAATGTCATTATAGTAAGTCAAGCTCCCCGGCAGAAGCTCTGAGCACAAGCTAACCCGCATCCTAGGTCGTCGGCTACGGAATGGCAGTCGCAAAAGCGCAGTATGCCATCTCTGACTTCGTCGCAGCTCTGCGTGCCAAAGGCATAAACGTTCGCTTCGCCATCCATCCTGTCGCCGGCCGCATGCCAGGACAGTGTAACGTGCTGCTCGCCGAGGCCAACGTGCCCTACGACATTGTGTTGGAGATGGACGAGATCAACGACGACTTCCCCGAGACAGATGTCACACTCGTCATCGGTGCAAACGATACTGTCAATCCGATCGCACTAGAGCCTGGTTCCTCCATTGCTGGCATGCCGGTCCTGCACGCGTGGAAGAGCAAGAACGTGATCATCATGAAGAGAGGTATGGCAAGTGGGTATGCGGACGTGCCAAACCCCATGTTCTACATGGAGAACACGAAGATGCTGTTCGGCGATGCGAACGACAGCTGCAACGGTAAGTGCTTCAGCCCGGCTGCTCCACGCCTGCTAATCATTCCGCAGCCATCAAACGCGCTCTTGAAGAGAAGCTCAAGGGTCTCTGAGCTCGGGGACGGGTCTGCAATATTGGCGTTACATCTGCTACCTATAATTGCTGAATTACATATGATCTCAGCACAAGCCCTGCCTCCGAAATGCTTTCGAGTCTGATGTTCCCGCCGGGAAATAACGTTGACGTTTTCGCGTTGCCCCGCGTAGCCGCCCCACACCCCTGTTCGCGCCCCTCATCCGTGCCGCATGACGTAGCTGCGTAGCACCACTGAAGCCGGAATCCTGCAATTGACGTATGGGCAGGCCGCAGCCCACGAGTCAAATATGTAGACACCTGACAGCGCGCCGTTGAGACTAGCATTCGCCTTCATCCACCCACAGACGCACAGAAGTGTAAGACCCCATACCATGTCGCCGCGCGTGCGTTGCGCCTCAGCGCACACTAGACTAACACGCCCAGACACCGCAACACAACATATCACAACACTACCTTGCCTATCAAATCCACCCCAGACCAACCAACATGTCCTTCCCCGTCGTCTTCACCATCCCCCCTTCCAACCGCCACGAATTCATCACACTCGACCCATCCACAAAACCAACGCTCAAGGCGCTCAACAAGCTAATCACCGCCACCCTCGCCGCGTCGCCCAACTGCGCCGAGTTCATGGGCAAGTACAAAGCCGCGGAAACAAAAGAGCAGATCCAGGAGTTCAAGATTCACTGGAGCGGCAAGGAGTTCGACCTGAAGGTGTGGCCCGAGTATACGGTGGTGACGGACGCGAACTTTGGGGCGATTTTGGAGGTGTTGAAGCGCGAGCCGAAGAGTGGGGTTTTGGAGGTCAAGGTTGGGAAGGCGGAGGAGTAGGTTGCCGGAAGAACAAGGTGCTGTGAAATCGATGGTGATACAGGGTCTAGTGGAGTACAGACGTTATGAATTATGAGAGCCATGCCGTTCATCTACTGTGCCTATTTATCACATGGACCGTCTTTTTTGAATATGATGAGCGTCATCAAGCGCCGAACCGTTTCCTAATATACACACTAGAATATGCAGCGAACCCGCTGATGATGTGATAAGTGCGAAAGCCAGAATCTTTCATGCACATCGAATCTGTGAGAAGTGGAGGGTATCCGTACTGATCGGCAAACCCATGCCAGAAACAGTTGCTGCACCTTGGAACGCCATGGTAAAGAGAATGGTAGCTGTTACAAGCTGTTGGATGAAACAGAAACGCCGGTGCGCCAAATATGCAATCCGAAATCGTGTGTCGTCGTTGGGATTAAAGGCGTTACCTTTCTTTCTGCTCGGTAACCCTCTTCTGCCAATACACAAGATCGCGGCTCAGACTGTCCATCATCTGGATTGTAGTAAGCTGCTTGAAAGCAGACAGTTCGTTCTCGTCCTGTTTCGCCTCCGGCACATGGTGCTCTCCATTTGTCGGAGGCTGAACAGCCGGTGCAGGACTTGTTTTCTCGCCAGCCATTTCCACCTGGCGCTGCGCAATATAGCTCTGCATAGCGCCAGCAGGTCGAACGATGTCATTCCATGACAGCTTGTGGAGACGCGAATTCTTTGACTTCGCTGTTTTATGTCCGTTTGCGCCGTCACTGCTCTCGTGCCCATTGCTGTTGCCGTTTGTGCCACTCAAATGAGGAGAGTTTACCGTGTCGTTCGCAGGAGATGCGCCGTTCACGGCGGACGCTGCGTCTCGCGAGTATTGGTTTCGGCCCAGGCGACCGCGCGGCTTTTGTGGTGGCCGACCACCTCGACGCGCAGTAGGTGTCGGCTTCAAAGACTCGACCGGTGCCTCGGGTGGCGCAGACGCGGAAGTGATGGCAGAAACGGTAGGCTCCTCAGTGGGAGTAGGCGTGGCTTCTGAGGCTTCGGGCTCTGCTTCGTTGTCAGCTGAGCACACATTTTGCAACCGTGCATGACGTACCATCTGCTTTCCGGCGTTCAGCGCGTCCTTTACGCCTGTTGGCTGCCTCGGTACGTTCATGTTCACGCTCCTTCTCGCGCTGTTCTTTTTCTCGTTGGCTTCTTGCGGCTGCGCCACGCGGTTTCTGTTTCGGCGCCGAGGCTCTTGTGCTGTCGTCCTCTGATTCAATCACAGGAGAGTCGCTGGGGGATCTTGAGCTTGTGCGTTGTCGCTTGACTTCCGGTTTGGACCTGTAGCATAACTCGTCAGAGTCGGTTGCTTATGCAGTTTGTGCTTTAGCCGAAAGAGACTCACTCTTCGCTGTCATCACGACTTCGCTTTTTGCGGGTTCCATTTTCTGAGAGAGGGGCGCCCTCATGTTTGCTTTCTTCGAGGACCTTCCGCAACACTTCGTCTTCATCATAGGCAGCTCGGCTGTTCATGGTGGAACGACGTTTCCCGAGGGAGTCGACGCTAGCCCTCGGATTACGGTCGTTGTGCCGGCTCGATGGAGACAACGTCTCTTTCGAGACGGACGATTTGCGTGCTTTCTTGCCATTCTGCTGGTCGTAGACGGGGAGGTAACGAGAGTACTTCTGGCTAGATGGCGAGTCAGCGTATTGTCTAGCGAAGAGTCCGTGGCGTGTGACTTTGTCGTAATCAAGAGACGGACGTACCCTTTGGGACTCGTTGTGACCTTGTGGAGGTCCTTGCGACACTCCTCGCAGAAGTATTCGTCGGGACTGGCGGCTTCATCCATAATGCCCACACAGCCGCCGTGCTGCCAGACTTTGCAAATGTCGCATTGGATAAACAGACCGCTGAGGTCGTCGCCCTCCAATGACCTGGCTGCGTCCGAGGGCGGGCCTGGGTATTCCTGGTACCCACAGACGCAGCGAGTCACCTCGTCTTCCTCAATCATCTCGTCATCGAGCTCGTCGTCGAGCTTTGTTAGGTCGTCATCATCGACGTCCTGCTCGCGCGTTCGGCGGCGTGTCAAGGGCCGGTCCATGTGTGCAAGGTCTTCAGGCTCTTCGGACGAGAGCGAGTGCGGCGTTGAGGATTTCTGCGGCGACGTCTGCTTATCGTCGATTCGTGTTGCACGATCTGTGCGCGCCGACGAGACGGAGGATGAGGAGCCGCTGTGCGCGGTCTGGGAGGCGGACGGAGGCTGAGTGGTGCGAGCCCTCGACGATCGACGCGGGGACATTGCTTGCACAGCCGTCGCTGTCTGCAGAGATTATACGGGCTCGATAGGAGCAGAGATCGCGGTGTCGGCTGCGCTGTATTAGGTGCGCCTGCGATGGACGTCGTATCGCCGAGCGTGCTTGCAGATGGCAGCGAGAGGTTGACGGCGACGGTTGGCTGGTAGCGGGCTGTGCAGCGACAATTCGATGGCAGGAGGAGGCAGACGCCGAAAGAGTGCGGTGCGACGCCGGTAGCTCGAGCGTGGTGGAGCGCAGCGGTGACGCTGCCGGGCGGAGAGCGAGCGGGACAAAAGCTCTGGAGCTCTAAAGAGCGACAGCAAAGAGGATGAGCAGCTGTTCGAATGCGTTGTGAGCGGAAGACAGCATGTTCTGAAGTCGATGTGTTGTCTGCGGCCCTGGGGGTGAGCAATGTCGCGGCTGCAGAGGGCCTGGCGGCGGTGCGAATTCTCCTCGAGGGCCTCCTCACTGCGCTACCGCTGAGCGCGTGAATGACATGGCCCGCCCGCCGGGGCAATGCGCTGCCGCCGAGGAGGGCATAGCGCGAAGTGCTGTGAGCGGCTCACGTGACTCAGAAGCTTGGTGCCCCCGGTCTGTGAGATTGGCTCCATAGGGGTTCGATGAGCGTTAGAATTCGCGCAAGAACTCGGAAGAAGACGGTTTCGGGCTTTCTGCGCTGCTGCCGAAGAGCTTGAAGAAAGAAGGTGGGGGCAAGCTGGCCTGGAAGGTGCGAACAAGTGACAACACAAAGTTGCAAGTCGAAGCCGCGCGAGCGACGGCGCTTGGCCGCCCGTTCGGGTCGGGTTTTCGAGAGGGGTCTCAGGCAGCGCCCTTCACCGCCGGATCGAGCAGGAACAGAGACGGCTTCCCGTGCTCGTGCCACCTCGACAGATTGCTGAGAACGTGCGGCGCTGCAGGTGCAAGGCAGTCCATCTGCGAAGCAGCCTGGTTGATTGATTACCCCGTAAGCGCTGCTTTTGGTAGGTAGTCATGTCCAGCATGACGCTGGCAACCGGCACCGCCTCCCGTATTGCAGAGTAGGCACAAATTGCGCACTCCGAATCTGCACAGGGGACTTACGAAAATTTCATCCAGTCTTCTTCTCTACTGCACAGTTGTGAAAGATGGTGTTGTCTGCTATATGAGAGTCACTTCACGAGAGCTAGGATCTGGCCATGTGTAGTAGCTAGCCCTGGTTCTAAACACTACGTACTACGTGCTTTTGCTCTTTAGTAAAGAAGACAATCATTCATTCGTGTATTAACGTGCGTATGACTACTTTAAGCTTTGATGCCCCCAGATCGAGGAGCACCGTTCCTCTCATGAAACCTCTTTTCCTTTCCGTTTGCTGCCGCCTTGGTAGAATCCTTGGTCATGCCATTGTGGGAACCATTAAACTGTAGGTTGGAAATACCATCGTAGCCCTTCTTGCCCGTGGCCTTCTCCAGGCGTGTAGCGATATCATCCGACACCTCTCTGAAGATGGAGATGACCCTCTTGATGGTCTCGTCGTCTGTGCAAGTCTCCATGTGCCCGGAGATGTTGCTGATGAAGCGCTCCTTTGCGCCGTCATCAAACACCTTCTCCCATAATTTGCGAGGGGCGTTGAAATCTTCCGGCCGGATCTCAGACAAGAAGGCAATGGCATCGCCCTGGAAGTTGTTGTGGACCTTATTCAACTCAACAGACCGGTTCCTGAAGGAGATAGGTTCAATCGAAGAAAGGAAGTTTGGTCGTGCTCCTTGGTTGTAGAAGGCCATTTGACCATCACGCTGGAAGTTACCGAAGCGGTATGGTACACGCGGTGCGTTTACGGGCAACTGCTGATAGTTGGCACCGAGGCGGTGGCGGTGGGTGTCAGGGTAGGAAAACAGACGGGACTGCAAGACGGGGTCGGCTGATGGCTCAATACCAGGGACCAAGTGTGCAGGGTTGAAAGCGACTTGCTCAACCTCTGCGAAGTAGTTCTGTGGGTTCTCGTTGAGGAAGAATTCTCCGACCTTGCGCAGCTTGAACTGGTCCTGAGGCCAAATGTGCGTCAAGTCAAACACATTAATCTTCTGCTTCTCCCATAGCTCTTCAGCTTCCTTGGGCGTCATAGTCTGGACGCAAACGTCCCAGCCAGGGTAGTCGCCCTTCTCGATTGCTTGATACAAGTCCTTTGTCGAGTAGTCTGGAGAATAGTTTGCAGAATCCTCTTGTGTGATGAAACCAGTGCCCTGCTTAGACTTGAAATGGAGTTGCATGTATACCCATTCTCCCTTGCTGTTCACCAGTTTATGTGTGTGGCCAATGTAACCATGCATCTTGCGGTACCCATCTGGAATGCCACGGTCGCCGAAGAGGATCATGAACTGATGAACAGACTCAGGATTCTGCGACGCGTAATGCCAGAAGTTTGTGGAGTCATCGGCATGTGTCAAATGGGTCGATGGATGGCGCTTTTGGGTGTGGATCTGAAGACTTCGTTAGTTGGGTTGTTTGGGGTTGGGCGCTGCAAACTCACGAAATGGGGGAACTTGGCTGGGTCTCGCAAGAAAAACACCGGAGTATTATTCGCAACAACATCCCAGTTGCCCTCCTGCGATCGGAATTTCACGCTGAATCCGCGAGGATCACGGGCACAGTCGTGCGATCCAGACTCGCCGCCGACTGTCGAAAACCGAACTGTCACCGGGCAAGTCTTACCCTGCTTGAAGATATCCGCTAAACACAGATCTTCCAACGAGTCTGTAGTGGTGTAATAGCCATGTGCGCCGGCTCCCTATGACTACATTAGAAATGTTTCTCAAATGGCACTGGTAAGTACTCACTTTGGCGTGTACAACTCGTTCGGGGATACGCTCGCGATCGAAGTGTGAAAGAAGATCAACTAGATGGAAGTCCTGGAGTAGGAGGGGACCGTTCTCGCCGGCACGTTGTGATTCGTAGGGATGAGGGTAAGGAACGCCATTTGATGTTGCGTAGGTGACTTCTTCAGATGTGGCGTTCCGGTCATCGACATAATCGCGGTACAGGTCACCGTTCTTCTTGCCATCAGGTGCGTGCCCGGTGTGGCCGTTTGGGTCCATTCCCTTGGGGTAACCATCGCCGTTGGCGTGGTGGCCGTTTGTTTGTGGTGTCATGTTTGTAGTACGAAGGCCGAGGTGTGTAGGCTCCTCGGACGTCGTTGACAGCCAACACTCTTATACCACATTACAATAGCGACCATTAGCAACCACCACTAGCCCGTCGATCGTGAAATATACCGTCATCGCTCCCATGGAATTTACGATGACGCTTACAGGTGCAGCCTGACAGTCTCTCCTGAAATGCTTCTGGCCAGACACGCGGCAAGGCAATGAGATTGAGTGACGGAACTAGCAGCATGCGGACAGCCGCATTCTCAGCGCCAGCCAGATGCCTTGCATTACCAACGATCGCAAGATTGTGGAGATAGCGCAAGTTCTGACAGGCCGGTGTGGTCGGCATTGAGGGTCGAGCACTACCAAATGGGCATAGACCTCGAGCCTGTTAAGAAATGACATCATCATCCGTCATGTCGACATGGCATTTCAGATTCGACATCGAGTTTCTCTCATACCGTTTGTTCGAAGTACCTTTGCCACTGATATTCCCACAAATCAAAGGCTACATTCGAGCGGCTGCAACAGCCACAGGTAGTTCCGGCCTGATCTTTTGTGGCAAGATGCGCAAGGTCACTGATAGTGGGCCTAGCCTAGCCGCGCTCGTGTTGGTCGCAGAAAAGCAGAAAAGACGGGACACTGTCGGTTCTTAAAGTTCCGAGCATGCCCAGAACTTAGAAGCCACTCGATTGTTTAGCCTTCGCTTCTTTCGTGATCTTTGTAGAGCCTCTCATAACCTTTTATCTACCTTGTTCACCTACGGACTATTTTCGATCGACTCTCGAGAGCCTCCGGAAACTAGACAGTATAGCCCGCTTTGTCAGGACTGCGAGGGTCACAACCTCAACGATGCTTCCCGTCTTTCATAAGACAGACTCAATGATGGATATGTTCCGTGCCACCACAATTCAAAAATAATGAAGAACACGCTATGTTCGGTAGAATTACCCCACAGCATCCAGCTGCCGGATCTCTTCTGGTCAAGTCAATCAAAACCACTATCCGCAATCGATAAGAAGGTCACACCGTGCCCCGCGCAATCAACCAGCATGTTGTGATTGGTCGTATCCACCTGCCTCATCTATGTGATGCACCTTCCCATTTGGTACTACCGGAACCCAGGTTGAGATATCCATCTGTGCACATTACTCTGCGTCTTGCGTGCCCAAGATTAATTCCATTGGTCGTATGAGGCTTACCAGTCTTCCGCAGACGAAGATCTGCACCCACGACAATGTGGCCAAAGTTGTGTCCACGTACTCATATCCTCTTCATCGCGCACTCCCACTTTTCATATCATCATATCATCGACTCTGATCTGAAAGTCATCGAACATGGATATCCTTGCACTGAGTGCCAGCAGGCTCTTTGCGAGTCCCATTACCGCTCCACTGAAAGTGTAAGTCATGTACATCTGTTGATGAAGCGCGTGCTCACTAGGTATGTAGTAACGCAAATACAAACCCAGCACGCAATTCAAGCAGCACAAAGCAGGCGGCCAAAACCACCTATGTAACAGGTAGCCACTTCTCAGCAGATTCCTCGCCTGCCACATCGATGCTCGATCTTGGCCGATCACGTGCATCTTCGAACGCTTCAAACACATCAAGTTCTGCGTATTCTGCGCTATCCGCACGATCGTCAGGGCATAGCAGGACTAGTTCTACTTCAACGACAGCTTCATCTACTTCGTCTGTTGGCTCGGTAAAGCGAGGTCGCCATTTAAAGGCGCTGTCTGATGGCTTTCAAGTCACACGACGTCTGCAGAAGAAGCAGTCGTCGCAGCAAGTGCCTCAACGCCAAAGCGATCCTATGCCAGCACCAACATCAATGCTCCGACCAGTAACAATTCTTGGACCAGAGCGCATTGTAGATGTCCAGCAAGCAGATCTGCTTGTGCGATGTCGAGACGACGATTACCATGTCGACCGCTCAATCATGTGCCACCATAGCAACTGGTTTGCCAAAGTGTACTCAAAAGCCAACTATTCAGTAGGTTCACCGACTCGAGATTTTGAATCTGCAAGATTAACAAAAAATAGAAGATGTCGAAACGTGTCGTAGACCTGAGTGCGGATGACCCGGGAGCTGTGGCGGCAATGATTCAGTACTGTTATCAGCTGGACTATGGCGACACACGGACAAACTCAAACTCATCACTCTATAGCATAGTGGCATTGCGACCTCACCTTGACACATATCTACTCGCAGAACGATATGGTATGCCAGGTTTGCAGAAGCTTGCAGTGCAAAAGTACGAGAAGCTAGCTGTGGCGGTGTTGACAGCAGTAGGCGACGAAGAGGAATTCGTTCGATCTATTCAAGACCTTTATACGCCCTCACGAAGGACAAGAGCAGATGAGCTGCGGCGCTTATCGGTGAAGCTCTGCGCAGACCATCTTGGCAGTGCTGTCTTGGGCATCGGGAAAGAGGTGTCGGGCATTATCGCGTTGATGGACGAAGTCCCCGAATTCAGATCAGACCTTTTTGAAGAGCTCGCGAAGCGATGGAAGTAAAAGTTCGGCTTCGAGTGTTCAAGGGTGTCCTGGTATGCAGGGTCTAGACTTGTAGCATTCTCTTGTCTTAGAAGTATGTCTTCACCTTCACTCAGCACCACGTTTGCCATCATGCGGATTTCATCGCGCGCCTCCAACGCGTCGACGCGCGTGATTCGCGTGCCCAATTTCACCTTTACTGCAAACTCGTCTCTTTACAGTCACCGTCTTCCCGCATTCAAACTTTCGATCACCTAGCTACGTCAATAACCAGCAAACTTGTCGACCATGGACTACCAAGATCAGCGCAAGCGTGCCTTCAGTCAGGCTTTTCAGCTTGCAAATCAACCCAGGTTCAGTGACAGCCGCTCTCAACCAGCCAAGCGCATCTTGACATACCCACTTCATTCTATGGGTCTCTGTTACCAGAACACCGATAAGGAGAACGACGGTCCACTTGATCTAGACTATGATTCTACTGTTGACGAGGCCCCCGGGACACAGGTCCGTCATCCGCCGCCTATAAATTTGCGGCGCACACGTCCTGTACTGTACAATACCGCTTCGCTGCAGTACGAACTCTACGGCGACGGGCCAGGACCAGAGGCTGGTACTAGTTACGACCCAAACTCTGTTGTACGAAATGCAGGCTTGAGAGACTCAGACGTTTGCAAATCTCCTCTCTCAACGCCGTCGATCGTTCGAGGCAAGTCGATGTTTGGCCCTTCGCCCTATCTCAGGCCAAATCTCAGCTTGTCACTGGGTAGTAGTGCAGATTCCTGCTCCCAGACTGCATTCATATCTGGCGTGCTCGAAAACGCAGGCCCTCCAATGAGCGATGCTACGACAGCGGTGAACCCGTTGACACCAAGCACTCTGAAATTTGGCGATCTGTCATTGAATAGCGAAGGATACTCGTTCATGTCATCGCCTCTTCGGCAAAGCGTTCAAGGCAACCGCGCGACAGTCTCTATGGTATCGACCTGTTCTTTCTCAAAGTTCGACTCTCATTATCAAGTACAGCACAGTCGCTCGCACGTTCGCAGATCCATCCCAGTGATCCACCCAAACGAAGTCGTTGTTTTGTTCGACAAGGGCAAGGCGATTAGAAAGGCGAACAAATATGCGCTGTGCAACGCCTCACGCCTCTTCGCTCAGTTGCTTGGAGGTCCTTCCTTGGTAAGGCGATCCCCAACCATACATTTCCCAAGCGCGTCTAACACCAAGCTAGGACCCTGGCCTCACGCGGTGCCTCCGCCTCCGCGACGACTTCCCATACGCCATCACTATCATGCTTTACTTCATCGAGACCGGCTACTACGTGTTCGATCAGCGGGCATTTACGAGACATCCCCTTCTCTCAGCACTTGACTACCACATTCACGCCTACCTCGTTGGCCGCAAGTACAACATCAAAGGGCTCCGAGACTGCGCCATCAAAGCCTACCTCATTACTGCACAGCAAGAGTTGGACAACGGTTTCCTGATGGTTCCCGACGACCAAAATCCCAGCATTCAGTTTCCCACAACTGGGTTTCCGATCATAGCCCCTGCAGACGATCACAATGACGGTGAGACCAAGATAACACCTGTCGACCGCTTTCTCAACTCACTGGCGCTGTTGTGGAAGAACGCGCAGTCGGACCGTGATCCAATGCGTCAAGTAGTGCTTGAGCTGATCAAGCGGAATCTGAGCAAGCTGCTGGGAGTACCGTTCTTCATCACCCTCATGCAAGATGTGGTCGGGTTTGGAGACGACATCATGACGAGCTTAGGAGATGATGGGTTTGAGGTGAAAGCGCTCCAGTTCCCCAAAGGAGGAAGGCCACGTCCGACTTTTTACTTTGATATCTAGTTTCAGGGCAATGGTTCGTTCTCTTGTGGGGGACGTGTATGATTCTGCGTAGCAGGTGGGGTTTTGAGGTCCTCGAATTCGGCGATTGTCGAGTGTGACAAGGTACGATGAAGTCTAGTATGCATCGTCAGCGCGAACAGATGATAGCACGTAGCTTGGAGAGCTTCTTTGAGACCAACATCAATATTGTTGAGTTCAAGCACCAAGAAACCGAATCTTTGATGTCTTGAACCACAGCTGGTGGCTTAGTGCTTATATACTCAGGCAAACGTTCAAGTACTTTTGCTGTCTTCATTTGCAGTTGTAGTGACGCGACCAGTTCCAATGTAGCCTCGAGGCTTGTTTAATACGATCGTAAAGCGTTACATGAATGTACCGGAGCCATTTCTTCTACAGACGACCACGAGACGTTTAGAACATCTTCTCCTGTTCGACCCTCCGCCTGCTGAGGTACTGTTCTGGAGTTCATGTACTCATAAAACAATCACATTAACAGGCAAGGCAGGCCAAACTGTCGCAGGCTCTCCTCCATTGTTAGCTGCAGCAAGGCATATCAAATTCTCAATTGTAGGTATTAGTCAGATTTCGCAAGCCGTAGTAGCGTACTGTGGTCGCAGGCGTGAGTATTGTAGGTGGGCCTCGGGGTGGCTAGGGACCAGCTCCCAAGTAGGTAGGTGTGAGTGTTCCAAAGCCGCAGATAACGTAGATGACGGTGATGTCCGTTATGTGAGACTGCTTTTACCGTAAGACCACATTTATACCTAGTACTCCCTTATCTGTACCCCCTTCGAATACAGCCTCCGCAAGATTACAGTGATAGTACCTAGATACTATATATGAGATGCTACGGCATTAGGTGAGCGAAAAACCAGGACCTTCTTAGCATTCGGTCCGTACCCCTGAGCTTGTGTCTACTATAGGAGCGTCAGTCACGTCTCTGGTGACTTGCTTGCGGGACGGGCCTGCGCGAAAACCAACTGCCGCCGGAGGATTTCGGCAAATTGAGCTAAGGCACTTAGCGCCGACGTTACGCCATAACCCGCAATTCACAACAGAGCACCTGCCGTAACCAGCGCAACAGTTCGTTGGATCACGCATATTGCATAAGTATCTGTAGTATGGCATCACCGGCCACGATGCACAGCCTGGGCGATATTCTGTCCAACAAAGTCGTACTTCACCTGTCGAAACTTCTTTCCAATTTGCCACGCTTACCTGATGGCTTAGAGAACACCCTTCACGCAGTACATCAAATCTTACTTATTCGTGGACAGCTGTAAGACTCGAATGGCTAATCAATGTGAGAATGAGTGTTAAGTAATCAACTTAGATGGGGCCTACTTTGTACTGATACGTACTCCATCTGTACCTGTACCGGTGGGCTAGTCCACACCGGGATTGATCCGTATTGCTCCGATTGGTCGTTCCAGCCCATTTCAATTCCTTGGTACTCACTCGGTCTTGCTCCGCTCAGACAGTGAGCTATACTGCTCTTGCAGCAGTATTGCAATAGAATTGCAAGGCGTAGCGGTGCAATCGACCGAAAGGTAAGCACACATCTACTCGTGGACCTATTCACTTTCACGTCAGTATATTAGTAGGTAGGCAAGAATCTGCTTGAAAGCACGACCATGAAAAACATGCTTGTGACACGGCCCCTCATGAATCCTACAAGTCTGTCCCCACCCTATTTCATTAGGAAAGATCAACGCTAATCCCTATAATTGCAACTGTACATCTCTACAAGCCGCAAAAGTGCCACAAAGACATGAGAATCTGCTGTATTAGCTCTGAGGTAGGTAGAGAGGGCTAGTTAAATGTAAACTTACGAGTAAGCCATGTTGCAAAGAACTAAGCTACATTTGTCCAGATATAATGCGACACGATGCAGATACTCCACTGTCTTCTGGCCGAGGGTTGCGTGAGCTTGCATGCATATAGGCCAGGGGGGCTTGTAGGGGTGACGGGGTCTACCATGTCTGCGTCACGCAACGGAATGCATGCCCAAAGGGTTCCGAAACTTATCAAAAAACAAGCTTCCTACCGGGTAAACATTGATCGAGCCGAGGAGCTGTCCGAACAGTTTAATATAAAGGTCGACGCAATGACGCTACCACGTCTTCTTGTCGAACACCCGGCGCCCACACTTGCAAAACTCACTTTGATATACATTGTTTCTACACATTACGAAAGCTTACAGCTCTGAGCATCAATCATGCGTTCCTCAATCATCATTGCCAGCTTCGTCGCCCTTGTGGCCGCCCTCCCAGCCATCGTCCCAGTCGAGAAGACCTCCCTGGCAGTCCGCACCGAGTCGCTCGACGCTACCGTCGCTCTCGAAGCTCGCCAGGGTTTCAACCCTTACGATCAAACCTTCTCGTGGCCCGAGACTGAGGTCTATGGCGGTGGTCTGTCCGCGCAATTCGAGGCTACCAACCTGGGAAATGGCAACTACAAGTTCCAATTCTGGAGCTCCGCCCCAGCTAATGGCGGCACTCTGAACTACCGAGTTTCCTACGGCGGCAAGACTCTCGCATCAGTCAATCTCAACCCCGGGAAAACCACTACCGTCAACGTCCCCAAAACCGGAGACAACTTCAACATCTTCATCCAGTTGGCGTAAGAGATCGTCATAGGGAAGAGAGTGAATCAGAGTTCGCTACACGAGGCCTTTCGCAGCACGTAGAGAGTTCAAAGCATGTATTGGCAACGACAGTTAGGATGTCGGTAGAGTGTTGTTTGGGCGGAAGGGTGACTGCTGGGTGCGATGTGTTGCTTGTGGTTGCTGGATTGAGACCAGTTTGTTTGTCACTTCATCGATCTTCTATTAAATACTGTGTTGATCGATATCACACCACATTCTACGATATGCTGTTGGCTGCTATGTTCCACTCAATGCATCTAACACGGAACCATAAATCGGCAGCCTAGATGTTGTTATATCACCAAACCCAAGAGACCTCAAACGGAGGTGCACAATTTGAGACCCAAAGACACTTTGAACTGAGATTTCGTGTCGATTTGAACACGTGATAGTGAGGGCAGAGAAGGGTCTCGCAAAGTGACTAGTCGTCAGCATGACAGAGATAGAGATAAAGCGCAAGAATGCTGTTATGGTCGATACTTGCATCAAGAAGGCACCCAGAGTGGACACAAGCACACATCATCGACTGAACTACTCAGGCCATCTTAGCTCTCCCGTCAGTATGAGAGCTTGCTAAAGTGGTCTAGACTTGGCGCGATACAAAGCAGTAGCAAGATAGAAGTGCTCAACAAGAACGACGACACAACGCCGATACCTTAAATCCAAGCCTGATTCTCGCTTTTGTTAAGCGTTCGCGAAGAAGTTGATCGCCATTACGAGAAGTCTTGTCTTCTTCCACCTGCATCCTTGATACGTATCACAGAAGCTGAAACGAAAAGTAGCCTTTGTCCGACATTAAACGAGGCCGAAGAACTGCTTCTTTACACGCTTGGGGTTTCGTTGGGACTCAAATTCGGCAGTCCTCTTTTTATCGTTCTGCGCGTCCTCAAAGTCCTTCTCGAACGATTTGAGTGACTGCAGGCTCTCATCGACATCGTTGGATCGTAATTGACGGTTTGCACTGGTTGCCAAAGCAAACGACAGACGCACAATATTCTTTATTTCGCGGCAATTGATGTTTTCCCTTGCAATTTTGTCCATGTATTTCGCGGTAAGGAATTTGGGGCGGCCCCCAGTGGCGTTGACGAGAAATCTTTCCCATAGGCGTTTTCGGTCATCGATGCATAGTGGAGGGAGTGACAAGGCGAGGTGTATGCGCGGTTTGAACGCTGGATCGATGGAACCCATGCGGTTTGTAGTCAGGAACATGACGCCTTGATAATATTCGACGCACCGCAGTAGTACTGGCGGTAACGCATCAGTCAACAGACGTGTACGCTGGCATTGTAGAGACATACCTAAAACAAGCTCGTTGTGGAGGATCTCATTCTCCTTCCTCTCTTCCATGAAAATGTCGGCTTCGTCTATGAGTAATGCAGCGTCCCATCTTACAGCCAATCGCATCGCTTGATCGAGCTTCTTCTCAACACGAGCGCCAAAGCCTCCCAGGTCACCTGCACCTAAAACGCATAGAGGCCTTTGGTAGCAATCTGCTACACTTTCTTGGTACACAGTTAGCCGCAATGTCTTCATATCGGTGCATGGCCATACCTGCTGTGAGGGTCTTGCCGACTCCTGGAGGGCCATGTAAGAGGAAGACCAGTCCTTTCCCTTTTCCTTTGATGACATCGTCAATTTGTAAAGCCTTGTTGGCATGGGACTTGAGTAGAGAAGCCATCATATCTTTCTTCTGCTGTGGCATTGCAAGATCATTAAATGCATCATTGTTATATTCGACCTCTCGAATCTTATCGACATCAAAGATGCCCCAGTTCTTGTGCTGAAGAGAAAACCCCGGTATAATGCTTGCCAAAATGTGCGGATCCCCCTATATCTGGGACACTACTGCAGGCTGTCCATGGAATGCCTGCATATGTGTCTATGAGTGGCTGTCTAATACTGGTTTGACAGGATGCAGGGTCAAACCAAAGACAGGAGCCACTGATCATACTGACCAATATGTATCGGCTGGTACGCTACCAGTGTGTACACCCATGTGCCAGCTATAGAGGGGTCCGCACATTTTGGCAAGCACCGATATTCGATGATGGCAAATCATCAACTCGCTGAATGTTAGATCGAGAGATCCATCCATTTCCAGATGAAAGAGTCTATCTTCAGCCATGAAACTTGTGTAAGTCGGCACCACGTTTTTGTTGAACTCCTCCTGGTCAACCAAGATTCGCCCCATTACCTGTGGGTCGTGGTTCCTGGTTTGGACAAGACACGAGCTGAGTATTTTAAATGCATGTCTCACAACAAAAGAGGCGCCATAATATCAGACGCAGCGCTGTGTTGTTCGGCAGCTGTAAAAGAGTCGGACCCGAACTTGCGAAGGGAAGCACATCACGGATCTCAATCCGGAACATCGACGCGGTATGGCACCTACTCTCACTTCTTGCATCACAAGTAACAGTCAAGATGAAGAATAGACTGTGGCCGGTATAGGGACACCGGAATTCCATCCACGTCGGCTTGACACGGATGCCATCATGACGCCGTGTAAAGCCGAAGAAGCCACAGACATCCCGATCACGATCGCTCTTGCGTCAGGTACTGTCGTCACTCCCGACACAGGTACAGACGTTTCCAAGACCGGACAGGAACTTGAACTTGGCTCAACCACACACGAGCTGCGACACCACTACAAAAAGTAACAAGGCACTAAAGAGCGAAAACACCGGACCTATCTGTGATATGGATCACTTCCCAAAACCACACAGAGATTGTTTCGCTGGTAGCTGAGTTCGTGGATCCAGCAGAGGGAAGCGACGACCTTAGGTCGAGGGAAGCGACGGCCTTGGGTCGTGGGAAGGATCAGCATAAGCTGTGGCTATCAGTTCAGCCTTTTGAATCTCAACCCCATTCCGCAATCCTTTGTAGTGCCTCGAGACTCCAAAACTCCAAACAGTGCACTACTCGAGCCTATGAACCACAGGCGTTTCCATGTGACGATGGCCCCGCCCCCTTTGAGTTCGGGCTCAGACTCTCAAGCCCCTGCGGAGTGACTTTCGTAGCCAACATACCGCTCTTTCAAAACCGAGAGAACACTCGATTGTTTCTGGTAGTCGCCCAGAATGCCAATAGAGCGCACTGATGAAGCCTTGTGCTTGAGGTACGGGTGCTCTCCACAGTCAGGGTCCGACTCTCAGGCCGGCGTGCGATCTGGATATATCAGGACGTGACTTGAGAGTCCCATTTTGAGAGTGCAGAGATGAGGATTGCCCGGGAGTCATCCGAGCTGTGTGTGCGTCTATCGGTGCTGGTCCAAGTGTACGGACCACCCCACCCCTAGATAGAGCGACAGTGAAGGCCTCTGGCTGGCTGTGCACATCTAGTCCGACACCACACAGGGCAGTGCATCCGATAACCAAGCTACTCGCCTATCGTTCCTTCACACCAACCTGCCTAAAGCAAGTCAGCACTGTGGCTGTAGCGGTCCGCGCATCACGGCGACCAAAAGTGAAGCTGGACGACTTACTTAGGCTGGTATCCTGATTGAGGCGCTGAACACACGCAGCTGTACACTAGAGGCAAGACGAGATTGCGCGAGCTCGATAGGTGCAAAAAGGGGCAGTGCACTGAGGTCTGCACAACGGGTGGGGTTTTTGTACCGGCCCTGGTCCCGCTATCAGACACAGGCCATGAGCTCAGCACAGTTGTAGGATCACCACACCAACTCCCACCCACTAAACACCACAGCACAGCAGCAACACAAGAGCAGAAAGTAGCAGCGTCAACGGTAGGCAACATCAATGGTATAGTATCCACAGCGCTCATACAGAAATCTATGCATCCACCCTGCACAATCGTATCAACAGTCCATGCAGCAGCGAACCCTCGTATAGCAAGCGCACACGTATCCAACGCAGACGCCATTAAATATACACAAACAAGGCAAAGACAGTCCCTAGCTACGTTCATCGTGAAGTCCTCCGCAAAAGTACCGGCTTGCGCTCCATCGTGTCTCGCTGTCAACATGTACTGGTGTCAATAAGTCTCCGCCAACATCGCCCAGGGCATTGGTGCTTATCAAAAGCGTGCCCTTGCGCTTGACCTCAAACGCTTGCGCACAAGCTTGGGCCGGGGAGCTTGGGCCGGGGAGCTTGGGCCTGAGCCTGGGCGTGAAATCCCGCATGGTGCTTACAAGGCGAAAAGCCACACGCCGGCCACAGCGCCCGCGATCCACGCACCGGCGCGGTGGGAGCTCGCGGCGCCGGTGAACTGCGCGGGCGCAGATGTCGTGGGCGTCGTTGCGTTTCCGCCCGCGGGCGGCGCGACGACCGAGGGTACGGGCGCGGGGACGGGGGCGGGAGAGGGTGCGGGGACCTCGGGCGCGGGCGCGGTCTCGATGAGGAGCCCGGAGGAGGCTACGTAGGAAGACACGGCGGTGCTGAGGGTCGAGGGCGGCGTGGCGGTGGTGCCTAGGGGCGTGGAGACGGGGGTGCTGCCGACGCCGCCAAGAACGGGGGAGGAGGCCGGGGTGCTGGGGACGGCGGTGGCAGTGGCGGGGGGTGTGCCGGTGACGGTCACGACTGCGGTGCCGCAGTCGCAGGGGGCGTCGCCCGAGGTGCTGTTTCCAGTGCCGTAGCCGCTGCCGCCGGTGTTGGCGGAGCCAGCGGGGGTGCTGACGGGGTAGTTGAAGTCGGAGTTTCCGCCTGAGCCGTTGGTCTTGCTGGGGGTGGAGGGCGCGGGGGTGGCTCCCTTCTCCTCGGTGCAGGTAGATGTGCCGTTAGAAAAGCCGGTAGCTGAGGGTGCGGCAAAGCCAGACTCGAGAGGGGCGCCGGTGCCGGTGGCAGATGCAGTGGCGTCGAGGACAGCGGTGTTCTGGGGAGCGCCGTCCTTGTTGCCAGCGCCGATTACCTCGATGGAGCCGAAGGAACCGCTCTTGTCTTTCCAGTGGTACTCGGTGCCGGGGGAGTAGTTGATGACCTTGATGCTAGCAACGGTCATGTCGAAGGGGCCCTTGGTGTAGTCGACCTTGCCGCCAGCCCACTCCACGGTACCCTTGTCCTTGGAGTCGCCTCCAGGCCAGTTGCCAAGACGGACGTTGCAGGGAGTCTGGGGGAAGTTCTTACCACCGTTGGCGTCGCCGTAGTTGAGAGTGCGCATGGGCTTGTCATCAATGAGCCATGTGAGGGACTCTGCTGTCCAGTTGAGAGCATAGGTGTGGAACTCGTTTTGGGTGCTTCCAACGTCCGCCTCAATCATGCGATCGTAGGTGGTGGTCTGCGCTTGTTAGCATTCATGCACTCAAAGCACTACACAAGAAGCCACATACATTTCCCTATTCATAATTAGCATGCGTATATCGAAACAAAAGGGTAAAATTCACCTTGCCGAAGTAGTTCATCTGGACCTTTGAGTCGACTCCACCGATCCATTCCCAGTCAACCTCGTCCAGGTCGTCCGACTGAAGGACAATTGAAGAAATGATACCCTGACCGGGCGCCGCCTTCATCTTGACCTCGACATAGCCGAAGTGCAAGAAGGACTCGGAGCCGATAGTAGGGGCATCGCCCTTCTTCGCGACTGTGAACACCGCACCCTCGTTGTTGTATGTGAGGGCACCGGCTGTCTGTTTCCAGCCCTTGAAGGCGTCTTTGCCGGTGGTGAAGTCAGTCTCGAAGGTCTCAGGCATCGCCGGGTTGTTCGGGCACGCCTTCTCCATGGGGTTGCAGTCAGTAAATGTCTGAGCCTTGGCAAGAGCAGCCAGGGCGCTCGCGGCGGCGTAGGTTGTGAAGCGCATTTTGAAGGTGTTTTTTTGTCGAAATGTAGTTTTTAGGCGTGTTCGTTTGCCTTTGTAGAACGTAGTCTTCACAGAAGATTAAGGTGCGTTGTTGTTGTGGTTGGCGTTGGTCGGGTTGCGGATCAAGTTGAGACAACGAGAGTCAATCGCAGGCAGCAACGTAATGAATGTATTGCTCGGGATAGAGCTTTGTCGTCGTAGACGTAAAGAATGAGGTCGACCAGCGTCCGCAAAGAGAGAAAGGGAGCGTGGTATAAGGTACGTGAAAATGCACAAAAGTGAAGGTTGGGGCAAGAATGGGCCTGAGTGCTGGAGCACCGAGTATTAAAATCCGGCACACGAAGGCGACGCAATCTCCGTTAGAGTCCGTGGTCGTAGCCATGGGGCCTCTCGTGTCCGCTCATGCGGTCAGTCTCCTGTTTGAAGGCTCGGCACGCCGAACTGGTCAATCGGTGCGCTCCTTCGCTCCCGTCTGAGGTTCCATGAAACAAGTGTGGAGACTAGGGTGTGTCAGACATGCCAGACGCCGGCCCCGACCTATCAAAACGCGTACGTGCCTGGGCCTAACTTTGCAGAAAACATCTGCGACAGCCACTCAGACCCTGCATTTCGCTGCACCTGTTCTCCTCGTGGTGGTGCTTCGCAATATTGAGGCGGTGCTCTGCAGGGCCTCAAGATGGCCTCATGGAGACCCACGACGAGGCTTCTGTGGGGTAAAGCGTTTTCATGCATATGTCATAATCTTTATTGCCACTACATTGCACAGATCCGGCACTGGATGTGAGATGACGATGCTGCGGAATGCTGAGGTCTCAGAGGCGTAGCCATGACGTTGCCTGGTGCTTCGGTGGTTCTGCTGATTGCGATAGGCCCTACCGCACACCCTTTAGCTGTTTGCTTTGATGTCGCGCGGATCTCAAACAACATCCCAGCCACTGATGAAATGATCTACCAACCGGAAGATCGCGTGGTTGTCACTGTGTAAGGGTGATGCTGGTGGCATAGGGCTGTGCTCGCTGACGCCGAACGCCTGCTGGGCTTGACCGCGCTGCGGCGGATCTCTACTGACGAATGGTAAGAGGGAGGCAGGGTTGTGGGTGCGGTAAAGGAAGTCGCTGTGTGACATGTCGTTGCGGTGTTACATCGGCCCTCATAGGTCGCAGGACGTGTGGGTGTGGCCGTGTCGGCATGGAGGAGCGCGATAGCCCCGCGTTCACACTCCCCAGATCCGGAGAAGCCGCCAACACTAATCGAACATCAACATCCATGACTTTGACGGCGGTTCACCTAGCAGTGAGTCCTGGCCGCGTGTTGAACAATTCGTGACTATGTATGTAGTCCAGCAACCTTGACTGCGGGATGCGTTAGCGTATGTCGAACATCCTTACCTTAAAGCATAATTAAGCTTCAAGGTGTCGTACATATAATTCTTACTTTAGACTTGGCACAGGGAAGTATCATTTCGGTAGTCATTCAGCCTTTGCTCGTATGTGTTCCTTTCATCGCATCCCGCGAGGAAGTTTGCATGGCTTCTTCCTCTGCGTCGTGAGTTTCGAACCGCAAGGCTTCACTTTCTCGCTGTCTGCCAGTTCGTCTCTCATACAGCGAAACGGCCAGCACCAAGACGCCCGACTCTCATCATATCGTCCCTCATCATCAGTCGCTGTCTCGTTTACCGAAGCTTTGGGCTTCTCAGCCTCGCCGTCTAGTTCAGTCGCATTCACCTGCTCAAACCCTTCAATAACGCTGTCCTGCGCGTTGGTGAGCCGACCAACATGGAGCGACGAGCACTGGTCACAATAGCCAACTGGAACGGACCCTTGCGTTCCACCCATTGCGCTTGTTGGGTCCCCCAGCCACTCCGCCCGCTCGTCTGCGGTACCGAACATTACGGCTAGCGGATGTGACGACTCGGCTTCGAACTGTACGTGCTCCCAGCTATCCTGCGGAACCATGGCTTGCCTCTGTACGAGCCGCTCCCAGTGTGATGGAACACCGTGGAGCGCCACTTCCTGGTTGCGGAGCCGCCGGCGCAGGCCATCAGGGTGGTCAGGTGGGAGGTAACTCCGTTCTGGGTGTACGCCAGAGGTATCTACGCCACTCACATAGTCGAGTTCAGGAGGCTGCACGCTTCCGAATACGCGTTTGTCCAGCGCCAGATCGCAGGTAGCGAGACCGAGCCACACCTGCCGCTGTCTGCGCTTTTTCTCCGCGTCGACGACGGCCCGGGTACACATGACCGCCTCCTCGGCATCGTCTTGGTCGAAGCTGAACTGCGAGACATTGCGCCGCGCAGTGGTCTTCCTGGGCGCTGTCCGTGGCCGCGGCTTCTTTTGCCACCATGCGAGGTTCGCCGTTGGAGCTCTCTCTGGCCGGGTAAGTGTGCTGTGAGTCTGCTGTCCGTATGGCACTGGTGGGTGCCCCGACGCCTGCCTGTCACGAAGAAGTTCGGCGCTCCCCGTCGATGTCAGACTCTCTTCCTCGATCAGAAAACCCTCCTCGTCATACAAGTCCTCCTGCACCCCAACTTCTCTCTCACCTTCGACTCTTTTTCCCAAGCTCAAATACGGTGTACCGGATGGCACGTAGCTCCACGCCACCACTGGGTGGGAGTCACCTGCATCGTCGCGCGTATGGTTTGTGTGAGGAGAGTCCACACGTCTCCTGTCGGCGTTGAAATCGAGGTCGGAGCCAGGGTCAGGGCGTTGTTGTTGGGCCTCGCGCTTGCCGTGGGAATAGCAATTTTTTGGTCGAGGCTCGCGCCTGCTCTGTTTGAACCGATCCAGCGTAGGGAGATGCGTGAGCTGCGGGAGCGGAGCACGGGGCATTGTGGGGTACGCGTCGTAGTCTATGGAGCGCTGGTGTGGCACCTGGCGTGGAAGTTGCGACGACCATTGCGTGCTGCGGGACATGGTGTGTGCAAGACGGTGGTAGCTGTGATGGCAAGATGCATAAGGAGGTCGACTGGCGAACAATGGGAGCAGTGTGCACGAGTTGCTGGGGTGGGGCGTGTGGTAGCGAGGGCTCTTACAAATATCAATTGTGCGGGTGCAGGGTATTCAGGGTCTTCACACGGTCACGGTGAGCAGTGGAGGGGCCGTCGTACGTTGTCTTCCCTTTACTAGGTTATCATTCTATCATCATGCTTCAGACTTGATTAGCAGTCCTCGGCTTTCGCGATGCTAGTGAGTGTCTAGTTGGAGATACCGATGACACCGCATGCAGGGCGGCCACCAGCGTTACCAGTCTTCTTGGACTCCTCGTGTCCACCCTTACCAAGGTCGTCGGTGCCAGCGTGGACAACTACGGTGCGCTGTTGGGAGTCAGTATATTCTTCGTCCAAGCGGAATAGGTGGAGACATACGCCGATGACGCTCTCAGAGCCGATGAGCTTAATCAGCTTGTCTTGAACACTGCCCTGGGCATTACCCTGGCCGTCGGTCTTGAAGTTACCGAGATCACCGACGTGGCGCTCCTCGTCGCCGGGGGCGCCGTGGGTCTTGTTGTGAGGGTTGACTGTTATGGTCAGTTGTGTCGGGCAGCCACTGGCTTTCCACGGCACTCACAGTGAGGTCCGGCAGAAGTGCAGCCGTTGGTGTTGTCGCCGAAGGCGTGGACGTGCATGCCACGCTCAGCGTTGGCGTCGTGGCCGGAGATGTCCCATGTGATGGTGGTCTGCGAGTTCTCGTCGGCCTGCTCGAAGGTGACGGTTCCCTTGATGTTGGAGTCTCCACGGATGACAGCGACTTGGAAGCATGTTAGCCTAACGCTCTAAAGACGTAGCTCCTGTCTCGGCACTACCCGCCCGCTGGTGTACAGATGCGTGAAGGGCCATCAAGGTGTGTGGTGAGCACGGAGCTGATTGGAGCATCTGCACTAGGAACATGGAGCACGCCACGCGGTGAGGTGCTCAGCAAGGTCCTCAGACAGCTCCAATTGAGCCACTCACGGTATCTTGAGACCCAGAATAGGCTCGTCAAGACACAATGTGCTCAATCCCGCGCACTCACTACCCCACCTTGCTATAACGGGGCAAGTCTGGGCTGCAAAGGGTAATAGACGTACCAGCCTTGACCATTTTGGCGGTTGTATACGGTTTAAGATAAATGTAAGATGGATTGAAGCTTGACTTGACGTCTGAAGTGTTTGTTGTGAGAGTGAGGAGGTGAACGAAGCTGTGGAATTGAGAGCTCTTACGGCTGTACCCTCTGCGGGGCTCGGCCTGACGCAATGAGCGAGGCCCCACAGTGCCACCCAATGCCCCCTCGGAACTTTGTCAAGCCAGCCGCCGAAGCTTCTGGGCTAAGACGAATGATAAATCAGTATGCACCTCGCTGACTGCGTCTGGACCTTGGGACTGTGTAAGCCCTGATCGCACCTCTAAACCTTGAGACTATTAAGGGTGCTGTTTTTGCAGATTGATCACGTTGTACGTTGGTGTGGCAGTTTTATCTCATTGTATTTTTGATGCATCGCAGTACCAAGCAGCTATATAAGTGCGGTTGCAGCTGACTTCAAACCGTAAAATTCATGCCTTCATAACTATTCAAAGAAAACGACTGTCATCGGACGGCTCTATGCCTGAATCTTCTTGCGGAGGATGTCCTTGAGGGTGACGGCGTCAGCAGCGAACTTGGAGATACCCTCGCGGAGCTTCTCGACGGCCATCTGGTCCTCGTTGAAGTAGAAGCGGAAGGCAGCCTCATCGTTGATGTAGGTCTTCTTCTCGATGTCGAGCGAGTTGGCGTTGGAAGCATCGAGCTTCTTGGGCACGGAGTCGGTGGAGTTGTAGAGCTGCTCGAGGAGGTTGGGCTGTGATTTGTTAGTAAGGAACTTTGATGGTGTGAAGCTGACTTACGGCGATGGTGAGGTAGTCGCAGCCAGCGAGCTCAGTGACCTCGCCGACGGAGCGGAACGAAGCGCCCATGACGATGGTCTTGTAGCCGTACTTCTTGTAGTAGTTGAAGATGCTGCCAACGGACGCGACACCGGGGTCCTCCTCCTTGGTGTACTCCTTCTTGGTGGAGGCCTTGTACCAGTCAAGGATGCGGCCAACGAAGGGGGAGATGAGGTAGGCGTTCGCCTCAGCAGCGGCGATGGCCTGAACAAGAGAGAACATGAGGGTCAGGTTGGTGTTGATGCCGTGGTCCCTCTGGAGGATCTCGGCGGCCTTGATGCCCTCCCATGTGGCGGCAATCTTAATCAGAACACGCGACTTGTCGATGCCCTGCTCCTTGTACAGCTGGGAGATGTTAGTTTGCGGATTGCAGTTTCGCTAGCCTTTACTCACGTCGATGATGCGCAGGGCCTTGTTGACCGAGGCCTTGGTGTCGAAAGAGAAGCGCGCGTCAACCTCGGTGGAAACCTTGCCAGGGACAATGGCGAGAATCTCCTTGCCGAACTGGACGAGGAGGTTGTCCAATGTGGCGTCGACCTGGTCCTCGATGTTGTCGGCGTGCTTCTTGCCCCACGCAACGGCGGCATCGATGAGCTTCTCGTACTCGGGCTTCTTAGACGCCGCGAGAATCAGGGAGGGGTTGGTGGTCGCATCCTGGGGCTTGTACTTGTCGATGGTCGCAAAGTCACCAGAGTCGCAGACGACGGTCTGGGGGTGTTAGTTTCAGCTCAACAACTGTGCAGTGCCGCAGCTGCCGTGGGGGTAGGAGTAGTGGGGCTACCTACGGTGCCAGTGGCCTTCAATTGATCGAGGGAGGAAGTCATTATGGATGTGATGTGTGAGTGTGAAATGGGGTATAAGGACGGAGCTGGGGGTATATGGGCGAGGAAGAGAGAAGAGGTTGTTATTGTTGAGCGGTCGCGGTGGTGGAGCACCTTTCAATCAGTCGGTCTCCAAGAGCCCCGCTACAGAAAAGGCTGCTGCGTCACAAGCGTGGCCACCGCGACGGCCGGAAGAACAGCTGGCTAGCATTGGCGCAACGCCGGCTGATAGGCCCACCCGTCGTCAATGCATCAATCAGCGTGCTAATTGCTCGTAGTAAGCAGGCCTGGCGGCGTAGGGCTGCCCGCTGCGGTCGCTGTTTCGCCGTTCCACGGCCGTTGGGCCTGTCACAGCGGCGCTGCAGAGCTCGAGCTGTCGCAGGATCCTTACTCATCGGCGGTATGATGCAATGCTCCCGCAACTCTGATGCACTGCTTTGCCTCGATGGGCGACACACGGCGAGCATCCACTGCTCGCGCCGTGCCCCTCTCTCCGCTCTCAGCAGAGCCTGCTGCAATTGTCGCATGTTCGACAAGTGCCACCGGCTCCCTGGATCCATGTTGGAAAAATTCCACGCTTCGGACGACTGCCAGCCGAGCCAGTCCTTCAGTCGCCGGCCGCCACGGGTTCTTGTTGCGGCCTTTGCCCTGCATGACATGTTTCCGCGGCAGCCGGAGAAAAGGCCGCGTCGATGCGAGCTCGTCATAACACCAACACCTGCTTGCCAGTAATTTCCCTCGCTGCAGCTTATCGTGAGAAGCGTTCTAGATTGAGCCTGAAAAGCTGTGATTTGAAGCGTGCTTGCTTTGTCGCTGCATTGGCATCCCACACTTCGGAGATGTCGGCGAGCGAACGGGCTTGCGATTCCTCAACAGGACCCAGCGTTTCGAGACGAGAAAGCCCCGCGCATACTGGTTTGCTTGCTGAACGATACTTCGTATCGAGTGTTTTATCCTGGCAGTCACTGCTGACCATACTGTACTTGCAGGATTAGGCTGTGACTGACCACCATAACGCGTCGTACAGATGGTATGCCACGCTCAACACCAAAATTCAAAGCCACGACAGGCTTTCGCAGAGTCGAATCAGATGCCGATGCGCTCATCGTCGAGAAAGAGTCAGTTGTATGAGGGCATAATACACATAGGATGAATCACCCAAAATGGTCATGGCAAGGAAGTCAACAGTATTTGTAGAGGACGTTGGCATATTCATACCTGAAGCAGCACGTAGCCAGAAACTCCGATAACGGCATAACAGCGCAACATCACGTATAAAGATCAACGTCAGTCAAGACCTGCGCATAAGTTACACGCGTGTACTTCGTATAAAGCTTTCGGACATTATTTTCCGTAAGCTGGAAGCTACCCCACGATACCCCTCATTCGCTCATCGCTCATCACTCGCATCACCACGTGTAGCAACACACATCGAGTAAAGATGGCTGCAAGCACACGCGTAAGAACCGGCAATATCTAGGTATATCTTACAAGTCCTAGGTCCCCACCTAAGGTAAAGACATCGGCCATTCGAGCTCCCAAAGTCCCCCAAGTCAAGACACTGGCCCTTCGCGCTCCCAAACCCCCACCACCATGGCCTCCCCACCCCCCTTCTCCGTCGCCGGCAAAACCGCCATCATCACCGGCGCCGGCTCGGGCATAAACTACCACTTCGCGGCCCTCCTCCTCTCGCGCGGCTGCAACGTGCTCCTCGCAGACCTGTCCCTGCTCCCCCCCGCCGCCGCCCTGCTCACCACCTACGCCGCCGGCACACCGCGCGCCGCCTTCCAGCCCACCGACGTCACCGACTGGACGCAGCTCACGCGCATGTTCGCCGCGGCGCGCACGCACTTCGGCGCGCTGGACATCGTGGTGCCGGGCGCGGGCGTGTACGAGCCGCCGTGGAGCAATTTCTGGGTCCCGCCGGGGAGCGCGGGGAGTCGTGATGCGGACACCGGGGGCCGCTACGCATCGCTGGACGTGAACCTGGTGCACCCGGTGCGGTGCGCGCAGCTCGCGATCCGGGAGTTTGTGGCGCAGCACGAGGAGAGCGGTGCGACTGCGGGTGCAAGACCGCCCAAGCGTATTCTCCTCGTCTCCTCTATCGCGGGGCAGACCGCGACGCTGCACGCCCCGCTCTATGTCGCTGCGAAACACGCCCTGAATGGGTTTATCCGTACCCTGGCGCCGCTTGAGCCGCGCCTCAATATCCGCGTCAACGGCGTCGCGCCCGGGCTCGTGCTCACTCCGCTGTGGACCGAGGCGCCGGAGAAGATGCAGTTTGTGGGCGAAGCGGACGAGTGGGTGAGCCCCGAAGAGGTGGCGGAGGCTATGCTGGGGTGTTTGGAGGGGGAATTGGGAGGGGGAGGGGTGCTGGAGGTGGGGAGGGGGCAGACGAGGGTTGTGGGGCAGTTCATGGATCCCGGGCCGTCGGGGAGAGGGCATACTGTGAGCAGGCTAGAGGAGATGGAAGGGGAGGTTTGGGGTAAGCTTGAGGCAGGGGGGTGGGGTGGTGCGCGGAGGGACGAGGCAAAGGCGAAGTTGTAGGGTGTGTTGATTGAGGGATGCATTGATAGGGTATGTGAATGTATCGTGTACTGATGCTGCTGTTCATCATCTTTTCCTCTCGTGCGCCGCGCGCTCCTACTTCCGCTGCCGCAGATCTGCGCGCCCGCTGTCAACACCGCTGACGTGTGCTGCCCCCCCATTTGCCGCGCCGCTGCTCACATGCGCCAACCGCACCAACTCGTCCATCATCGCACTGCGCGCCCGCTCGACCAGGGCGTCCACATCCGCGGCCGTGCACCCCTTTGTCGGAATGGCGGGGAGGACACTGACATCCACGACGCCCGGCCTGACGACCTTGCGCTTCATATCCAAGACATGCGTATAGTTCGCGCACACGACGGGCACAATGGGCACCTGGGCCTGCACGGCGAGGTGGAAGGCGCCCTTCTTGAAGGGCAGCAGCGCGGGCTCAGCGGCGTAGGAGCGCGTGCCCTCGGGGAAGATGAAGACGGACTGGCGCTCGGTGTGCATGGTGTTTGCGGCGCCGTCGAAGGCGGCGCGGGCGGTGGCGCGGTTGGCGCGGTCGATGAAGACGGTTTTGCTGAGGGCCATGAACTGGCCGAGGAAGGGGGTGTATTTGAGCGAGGCTTTGGCGGTCACGGAGCAGTAGCGCGGGAAGATGCAGCCGAGGAGGAGGACGTCGAGTTCGCTGTGACGGCAGTTAGCTTTGCTGAGCGTGACACTGGAGGAGAGAGAAGGATGCGCACGTCTGGTGATTCCCTATAAACACGGCGGGCCGCGTCTCGAGCGCCTCCTTCCCGCCGCGTCGTCCCCCCTCGGCGCGCCCGCCCACCTCGTCCACCCGGAAGGTCACGCCTGTGCACAGCCACATAGTCCACTTGAACGCGCGCCCAGTGGTCCACTGGCCCAGGCCGCCGTACCCGACGACGCGCAGGGCGGCGCTCGCGACGACGCCGTAGCTGGCGCACAGCGCGAGCAGCACGAACGCGGTGATGCTGAACGCGACGAAGGAAGCTTGCTGGCCCAGGCGCCCGGGCAGCACGAGCGCAAGGAGGCGCAGCAGCATGACGAGCGCGACGGGAAGGGCGCTGAGGGTGAGGAGCCAGCTCATGCTGGGGAGAGAGGCGCGGGCGGGGGGGCGTGTTGTGGTGTCTTGGGCATGCAGTTGCGCGGTGCAGGGCTCGGAGGGCGTGGAGAGGTCGCGGCGTGAGAGTGCACGGAGATGTGCAAGCAACGGGCGAAGGTGGCTGCGGAGAATTAATGTGAGTACCGCGAGTACTGCGTGCGAGGCGGCTTGGGAACGTGAGCTCGCAGCGGGGCTGTTTATTTTTTGCGCACAGGTGATAGGCGCGCCGAGGTCCGATGGCCGATCTCGCTACTCACTACCTAACAGTAGTTCCCGGGCAATGACCCTGCGGCTTCGTGCCTGAGGTTGAGCTCAACACGTCCGCAGTGCGACGGAAAGGGTGAAAGTTGCGAAAGACCGAAGGATGGGGGCTTATGGGGGTGGAGCGCACGCCGCTGTTCTTCCCGCGGGTGCACGCGTGACCCGCACGCAGGTCACGGCCGCTGGTCGGCTGCCGATGGCTTGGGGCATCACATGTATCTTCACATGCACGCTGCAGCCACTCCGTCCGCCGGCACACTTCACAAAGTAGTGTTGAATTATGTGTTGCATTATACCGTCAGTCTAAGTAGCTATCCAACAACCCATTGACATTCACACATGGCGTCTGAGTGGTCTTCCCCCGCGCCAGACCCAGCTTCAGACGACTGCAGCTCCACCCTCTCAATCCCGTCTCCCAACCCTCCATCGACACCGACGACGACCTTCTCGCAGTATGGCACACTTCCAGCCTCTCCATTGTGCTCCACAAGCTTCAGCCTGTACGGCAGATGCGACGTCACGTCCGTCGCATTGGACGCCACCCCGCCCTGCTCATCCCGATAGACGAACCCCTCCAGCAGCGTATCGTTGAACGTGCAGCGCCAGAGCGTCTGTCCCGGCAGAAACGTCGTATGCCTCGGCTGGCCCAGCAATGGCACCGACCCCCCGTCCTGCCCCAACTGGTCTCCCCTTAGTATCACAGTGCGATCGTACCGCGCCGCGAACCTGTACTGCGGCCCGCCCTCACTCTTGACCGCCGTCAGCCCCGTAGGTCCGATCTCTGGCGCCTGCTGTCCGCAGTGCACGCTCCTGTTCGACGCAGACGGCGGGCCCAGCGTGATCATGGCTGGGTTCTCGTCGTCGCCGAGGGATGGTAGGATGCTGAGCTGAAGCGTCGTGTCGAAGGCGCACTGCCATGCCCGGGACTCGTTGGTGCGCGCGAGACACGCCGAGCTCTGCTGCTGCGGGAACTGGATCGGGACGACGAACGTGCCGCGCTGGATGGCATCACTCGAGGATGTGTTTGTGGCATTGCCTGTGGTGCGGACATCGGACGCGTTGCTAGACCCGCGTCAGCTTGCTCTCCAGAGACTCACTTCGAGGCGCCACTGTACTCTTTCCCTGGTTTCGGGCTCGCAGTCAACAGCGCCACGCCCACCGTAATCAGTACCAGCGCCTGCAGCCCCAGCACCGTCAGCACGCGATACTTGACCCCCATCCTTCCCCACGTGCGGCCCCACAGCGACGTCGGTATGCTTGGAAGCGGCTTTTCGCGCACCTCTTGCACACCCACATACACCTCCTTCTCGTCCAGATACGCGCTGACGATGGGCGCCGCCCGGATGCTGTCGTGCTCCAATGGCACAACTTCCAGCCCATCCTCGATGTCCGGGGACCGCGCTGATTCGGACGCCGTAGAGGCGCTGTGTGTCCGAACGGGGCGGTAATGTGCAGGGAAGGCAGTGTGGATGCTCGGGAGCTCTGCAATACTGCGGACTGATCTGCGGGGGAGCTGCATTTTGGTGAGGTGAGTGAAGGGTAGGTATTAAACAAATGGACGAAATCAAAGTCGGAATATGCCCAGTCGACAGAACCGACGTAGACTTGATCGAAGGCAATACAATAGTGAGTATAATAGAAACGAACAAGTCACCGGCCAGCCAGTGCAGAACGAACGAACGTAGTAGGTTCCCGGGCAAAAGACTCTCACAATCGCAAAGCAACCCACCGCACGCACACCCAGCAGCCCCCTCCTATAAACCCACCCTCCCCCCAACAGAACCCAAGCCAAGCACCCTCCCCTCCCCTCCCTCACCCGCGCCGCGTACCTGCCGCTGCCCTGGACCAGTCCCGAGCCAGCGTGAATAGCCCGCAAAACAGCCCGCTTTGGATGCATTAACCACGCTCCCGAAACGAGCATAATCCGCAAACGAAACAAGCGAAACCCAGCAAAAAAAAAGTGAATCGCGTTAGCACATGTGGTGTTAGGCAAAAAGCCCAGAGAGGCATGTATTGAGTGGCGCCGTGCATTGGCTCTACACGCTCTGTCTGCGTCCGAGGCGGGTCCGTGCGTGCCGCTGATGCTGGTCGCGGGCGCGGCCGTCACATTTTACTCTTCTACTGTGTATACCGCGTTCACCGGTTTCCTGGAATGTTTCATGGGAGCTCTAGGTGTGGCTGGGTGGAGGGATGGGGCATGGTGAGTGGTTGGGTTGAGATGGATAAGGGTGAGTGGTGGACAGGGGGTGTAGACGCAGCCGCCGTGACGCGGTCGCGTTTAGGGTCGGGTGCGTGTGCACGGATACCCGACAGCGACTTTTAGAAGATGTGATGGATCGATTGGAGCGGTGTTTGATCGAGGGTATGTAAGCTGCCGCGCTGCAATTGTCGAGTCTTGTGGATTATCAAGTCGTCGAGTGTTGTAGGTGGACAAACGCAGGGCACTTCGGATGGATAAAATCAGGTCGGTATAGCGATGCGCAACGGTCATCTAGACTTTGCAACGGTGCGATCGCAATTGTCCGTCGCCGCACCGTTGCGATAGTAGTGCGCGTGGACCTATAATAATGCCAATCTTGACGCGTTTTACAGTTTACCATGTCGTCGCGCGACCAACAGATGTGACGTCAGCACCTTCCCCATCATCGAAGGCTCGAGGACTCGAAGGACGTAGCCCCTCAGCCGCGCTGGAGGCATCACCCAGCGCGCAGAAACTCTGTCGCCGACACTGCAGCAGCTCGATGATGTCAGACGTCCCATGATGCGCAGTCTCGTCCATGGTTCTGCTGTAAGTGGCCACAGCAGCTGAACCTTTCGACGTCGATGCTCTCCTAGTGCGTCCACCGAGGCCGCATCCGGACAAGCAGGGGTGCTACTTTCGTCAACGACGTGCCAGGTTGGGACGTAAGCCTGTTTATGGCAGGGGATGGAGGTGCGTAGCGTCGTAGATTAGGAGGCGGAGGCTAGGGAGATCGGGGTTGAGATGAGATTCACGCTTCTTGGTCTGGACGTCCAATGCGCGGTTCTGGTGAGGGCGATGGCCACCACCTTTCATGTGTACGTCTACGAGTGCGTCTAGACGGCCACAAAGACACCGCAGGCACCTCACATTCCGCCCACCTACCCATCGTCAGCAATACGGCGCCCACAAGTACGCAGCTACTTCAAGCAGTACGTCGTCAAGCCCGCCTAGTCCTGCCTCCCACGCTCTGGATCCAACACTACACAACGCCACACCCTCCCCATTAAGCCCAGTGCTGCAGATCGCCCTTCCACATGGCCCTCGTGCGGATCGACGTCAGGCATAGCTTACCGCATCGGGACGTAGACGGGCTGTGGCTGTTCGAACGCATGGTCTAAGAGCTGCGGCTACGATCGCTGGGCGGGAGCAGATGGGAGTGACGGGTGGTGCGTTCGAAGGGGGTTTGTGCTGCACCGGAACTGGCGTTGCGGCTGGTGGTGGTGCTGTCGTGATGACGACAGGCTGCTGGAGGCGGGCGAGAGGTTGTGCAGGTCTCGGTGCAGGTTCAGCTAGGCTGGGGGCTGGAGTATACGTCCTGAACTATTTCGCACTTTCTTTCGCAGAATTCTCCGGTACTCGTTCTTCTTTCAAGTCAAACATTTCCGGCTGGGAAGTCGTATCCGACACTATGAATATCAATGTAAGTCAAACACTGTGGAGTCTTCTTCCGATTGCCAGATCCCAATCGGCGTGATCCGACAAATCTATCCCATCATACATCGCTCGGGTAGTAACATCGTCAGGAACCGAGACAGGGCAGGGCCTTTGCCATCCCTTTCACCAAGGCCGCAGACCCAACGGCACAGATGACCGACAAGGAACTCCGTCTTCCCATGCTTCAGAGGCTGCCCGACAGTATCCGTAACCACTTCGTCGCCATGTGTGGAGAGTACGTCGGCACTGTGCTGTTCCTCTGGTTCGCCCTCTCTGGAACCCAGGTTGCCAATAGCATCCCGTCATCGGATGGCCAGACAGTCGCTCAGATCGGCTCGAATCCCCAGCAGCTGCAGTACATTGCTCTCTGCTTTGGCTTCTCTCTGGCTGTGAACGCTTGGGTCTTCTTCCGCATCTCTGGAGGCTTGTTCAATCCTGCCGTCACACTCGGCATGTGCTTGATTGGCGCGCTACCATGGGTCCGTGGTGCTCTCCTCTTCGGTGTGCAGATCCTGGGCGGTATCACTGCTGCTGCTCTGGTCGCCTGCATGTTCCCCCGCGACGGTCTGATCAACGTGCGTACCTCCCTCGGAGGTGGTACTACTGTCGTCCAGGGTCTGTTCATCGAGATGTTCTTGACTGCTCAGCTGGTCTTCACTATCTTCATGTTGGCAGCTGAGAAGCACAAGGGTACTTTCATCGCCCCAGTCGGTACGTCAACCAGCCCCCGTGACTCTCTCACCCCTAACACCTCTAGGCATCGGTCTCGCCCTCTTCATCGCCGAACTGACTGGCGTCTACTTCACCGGCGGCTCCCTCAACCCCGCCCGATCCTTCGGTCCCTCCGTGGTCAACCACTCCTTCCACAGCTACCACTGGATCTACTGGCTGGGCCCGATCCTCGGCGCCATCGTCGCCGCGGGATTCTACAAATTCATCAAGATCCTCGAGTACGAAACCGCCAACCCGGGCCAAGACAACGACCACGCCGCCAACGTCGAGCGCCGCAAGAACCTCCTCCTCGCCGCCGGCATCAACGAATACGACGCCCAGAAAGTCGCCCAAGAGCTCACCGAAAAGACCGCAGTCGCGCAAGCCGGCGGCCCGGATGGCGCTGTCGTCGCCAACGGCCAGGGCCGCGCTGCCTACCCCGTCGACGCGCAGGGCATGTACGGCACCCAGTTCCGCCGCCAGTCGACCCACTCGTCCATCCACAGCAAGCACGCGTCAGACAAGTCCGATGCACATGCGCCCTACCAGCCCCAGCGCCCGCTGCCGACCACGACGGGGAGCCAGGTCGGACGCTTCAGCTACCTGGGCGAGCGCGGTGTGGTGCCGGCGGAGGCGCGGGTCGATTCGCCGTCGATGTCGACGAATGACCAGATGTACTCCGGGCTGTCCCATGGGGTCGATGTGCCGCTCGGAGGTAGTGTGCATCCCCGCGTGGAGGAGCCGCGGCAGCGGTTTGGGCGGACGCCGTCGAGCTATGCTTGAGTGTGCTGGTGGGACGAGTTACGGCCTGATGTTGTGTTGTTATGACTATATTATGACCATATTATGACGGGCGTTGGGTTTGCTGCGGGTCTTGGTTCAAAAGCGTACTGTATACATATGACAGGAAATGGTTCTTGGGTTGGGTGTTTATTGGGGTCGTTGAGCGTTAACATCTTCAGTTGTAATAAAGTTAACTGTTCACTAGTCACAAATGCTCACCGGCCTCTTTACAGCCGAGTTGAATAGCCAAAGAATGTTATCGATCTCAAAGCTTGACAACTAGGCCATCCCTCAGCAGTCATCTCCACTATGGCCACTGGGACACTCGGCTGTTTCTAAGGTTCACGGATCTGGAAGCAAACATCCTCATTCAAGCAAGGCTGAATGCACAAATCCTCGTATATTACTGGCCGCAAAGCCAGAAGAAGGATCACGACCTACATCAAAGAGCATAATGATATAGAGAAAGATGTTCTTCACATGATTGTTGAAAACGAGCTGCTGTGTGATGGTCATTGACAGAAAAGTTGCAACCGTCCACTGCTTGGAGGCCAAGCTCCCACAACGGCCATATCGACTCTCGATAAAAACGTACATTGCTGCTTCCAGGGTGCCTGCGAAAGTCTCTGATTGTCTTGAGCTGTCCAAGACTGAAAATTGAAGGCCCAGTCAGCTCGATAGATCGGGTACGACATCCGCTTACTGCACAGTGAGATTCCTCCCAGCCATCATGCCATTCATCGCTCCTATAATTTCTCCCAGTAAAGCGAGCTATGCGTCAACAAAACAGTTATGACAAGTCCGAAAATCCGTGCTTTGTTTTCAGAGTGTGCCTAATTCTATACCGATACTATACATAAACCAAACAGTCCCAATAAACGCCCCCCACACAATCTCCTGCGTCCTGCGCCCTCCTCGCATACCCCAGATCGTCACCCAAAAACCCGATCGCATTGGAACCCAGCTACAAGACACAACATTGATCTGCAATCAGCCCTTGCACTACCCGTGCTAGAATACCACATAGTACACGGCGTACTCAGATCTCTGTCTCGATCTAAATTTACCTTCCCAAAGCCTTCAAACAGCGCCGGTCTTGCCCTTCGGCTTGGCAGGCTTTCCCTTGCCCTTGCCCTTGCCGAGCTGTCCTGCCTTGAACAGCTTGAGATACTCGTCTGCGAGCTGCTTGTTGGTCTTGGGCAGGGCGCACACTTTCGGCGGGCACTTTCCGCCGTTCTTCTTTTTCTCGGCGGCGGTACAGGTTGGGCACGTGCCGCCGTTGGCTTTCTTCTCGGCGGCGGTGCAAGTGGGCGTTGCTGGGCATTTGCCGCCGTTGGCTTTCTTCTCAGCCGCAGTGCAGGTTGGGCATGTACCACCGTTGGCCTTCTTCTCGGCTGCGGTGCAGGTAGGCTGCGCAGGGCACTTGCCGCCGTTCTTCTTCTTTTCGGCCGCTGTGCATGTGTCCTTTCCGGGAGGCTTGGTAGGGGGCTTGGTGGGCGTCTTGGTGGGTGTCTTGGTGGGCTTCTTGGGCTTCTTTGCAGGGGCCCTGGCAGCCAGTTGGTCGTCGTCGCTGCTTTCGGGTACGAGCTGCGCGTCTTCGTTGATCTCGATTTCTTCGTTGATCTCGATGTCCTCGATGTCGCGGCGGGCCTTCTTGCCTCCCTTCTTCGGCTTCTTCGGGTTCTCGTCCACGCCGCACACTGGGTCGACGGCGGTGTTCCAGGGCGCTTCTTTCCATCTCTTGTCACCCTTGGGCCAGCCAGCGAGTCTGTAGTGCTCTCCGCCGTTGGATGGATCGGATCCCTCCGGAATTTCGTTGTATTTGGCTGCAACAAAGGTAGGGTTCGGGGTGAACACAGCGTCCGTGATCGTCTTGCCGCGCAGCGTGAATTGATTGTACCAACCCATGACTTGTTCCCAAGGGATGCCGCCAATGGCAGCGTACTCCTGCTCATCTGGGAGTGGGTTGTCTTAACCACAGAGTTAGTATTCAAAACATGATACAATGACAGATGTACGTACATTGCTTGAGTGTGTCGTGACAACCAATGAGGTTCCGGTCGGACGCGATCTTGTAGATGGTGGCGCCAGCAGGGTCTTCGATGTAGTCCGTCACCCATTTCAGGCAAACTCCAAAGTCACTGCTCGTGGAAACGTAGCCGTCGTCTTTCAGGTTCCCGAATTTCGCTTCCGCTCCCTTGACCTTGCAATGATCCCACAGACTAATGTTCTCTGGCAACTTGTTTGTCTTAGCCATGGTTTCAAAGCCCTTTTCTTTCTTGATTACGTCAGGACCGCGTCTATATTGTAGATATATGGTCAGCGCGTGTCTAAATAAGCCTAATAATCGGCTTCTGCGTTTCCTGTGCTTGAGAAACGCAGTGCACATAGTGTTTCCGAAGAGACTCACCTATCAGCTCGGAAAAATACAAATTCTTCATTCAGCATATCAAGGTCCAGACGCTTGGAAAGCGTTGGAGCTGCGCTGCCCAGGCCAGCCAGGAGCCCGAGAAGGACGAAAGGTTTCTGCCAAAACATATTGCCTGCAAGTATGTTCTTCGAGGTAGTTTGGTTTGAGTGGCTGAACGAAATTCAGATCTGGAACGAACGGTAGTGCGACAAGTCGCTAAATGAGTGTATAGAGTGTGAAAGAGTGTCAAGAGGAGATGAGCAAGTGATTGAACGAAGAGAGTGAGATGTTGCTGGACTCTTTACGCTGCTGGAGATGGACATTATATAGCTTTGTGGAGTCCACTCTTCTCTCTCGTCATAAGAACATCCATAGTGCAATCGCCCTTGAATCTCGGAGACAATGAAATCATCGGTGTTCGAAAATTATATTGACGGTGGGCGGATGTCCGATACCTAGGTACCTAGGTACAATGGCTCGCGCGAATGAGGCCTGAGCTCTACTTTCCTGTGCACTCATCGTCGAAGTCATCTCAGATCTACCCGGATCAGGCAAATCGTGTCATACTCGCCTCTGGTTGGGCATACATCGGATTGTCACGAGAGTTGGGGGCTGTCGGACTTCGAAGTCCATACATAGATGGCGCTAAGCTGACATGGCCGATAATTGGTCGGATTAGCATTTAGCGCGGGGCTAGAACATCCTCACGAACCTAGGACATGTCAACAACGAACGCCGCACGCTATCTATGTAAGCACTATGCCTTTCCGCCTACATGCAATGAACTACACACACGATGAAACAATCGAGTCCTTGATCTGATCCTGGAAGATGTTGCACGAGCGCTCGTTCCGGACTCAGCCACATTTCCACGTGCCCGAGCCCCGATTACTGTCCGCATCGCACTTAACTTCAACTCATCCTCATCATCTCCGGACTGTCTGCACGGGATCTAATTCCTTCCCCTTTTCCGTTGTCATTCCCACTGAACAGAGTCCAACCGCAACATCCTCTTTGCTCCATTTATCAGAGTAGCGCTAGGCCTGTCTCTCAAACCATTCAATCCCAGCTCACATACAACAATGCCGGCTATCTCCTTCGAAACCCCGCCAGCAGTGGCACAATGGGATCGTAGCATCACGCACGAAGACTATACCAAGATGCTAAAAGGCCACACACCGCAAGCCATGGAGGACAAGTGGACGATCAAAACCGACGCGCCTGTAGACGCGAAAGACAGCGCTGTTGTTCACATCTACTTCGGCTGGACACCTCGCGAGGAAATTTCTCTGGAGATAACCGCTGGCGATGCCAACAAAACCGAGACTGAGGACTGGGCCACAATCGTTAAGATATCGTGGAAAGGAGAGCATCCTGGGGGATTGAAGGTCTCTGAAAATGAAGCTAAGATCAGGGCTGTCAGATTGTGCAATAACTTGTTGGACTGCGCATTAGAGGAAGAGGAAGAGGAGGAGGACGACGAGGACGAAGAGTGAGGTACGGATGTTGCATAAATGTATCCACGGAACATTAAGTATACACATGGCTTGCAAAAGGCTGAGCGAACGGGCAGCCTTGTTTTCAGTATCCCGTGGTTGGATGAGTCAGTGTACAGATTTGGACGCAGAATTTCGCAAGTCGGCGCCAGTCAGCTTGCGATAGAGACAAAGAGCATAATCATTACAGGCCTTCATCGCATCTGAGCATTTTGTCAATTGTGCATTCCCTACATCATCTGTGCTGACAGACTCTCCGAGAATAGCATCTCAAACGCGAAGGTTCTAGTCTCAAGCCTCTGATTCTATGAAGCATTCGCTTCGTCACCTGCGAAGAAAAACACAAAGACTACCAGCCTCCACAAACCTCTTGCTAGTTTAACGTGATTAGACATCTATTTCTCGCCGTCCGTGCACGAAGTGCCTACCTTAGCACGCAACTAAACTGGTAATCGTCCCTGCTACATCACACCCCCTCAAGCCTACAGCATCCCCTTCCTCCACGCCCTCGTCCCCAGCCTCTCAATCTCCGCCACCTCCACCGGCCCATGCACCTCCCCGTCCTCCAGCGCCTCCACAACCGCCTCCCCTACTAAATCCGCCTTGAGCGGCTTCACACCCCCAGCTCCCAGCAACCAAGTCAGTCGCCCCCCAACCGCGCCATTCACGATACTCGCCACCATACCACCCGCCGCGATCGGCAACGTAAAGGTGCGGCTGGAGTCGTACAAGAATGGAGCACGGACGAACACACTGCGCATGGTCGGAAACTCGCTGCTTATAATACTCTCAGCCTCGCGCTTCGTGCTGATGTAGCGCGCAGGCAAGATGGGCGTGCCGGCGGCGGCAGAGATGTACACGAACGACGGCACATGGCGGGCGTGCGCTTCGCGCGCGAGGCTGACGGCCGTGTCGCGGTTCATGACCTCGTACGTGAGCTGGGCGTCGGATTCCTGCGGGCGCAGCGTCTCGCCCTCCTTCACGTCCAGCGGGTTCTGGGTCCCCGCTTTGGTGGGCGAGAAGGCGCGGCGCAGACCCGACAGCGGGGATTCGCGGCCCCGGAGGACGTTTTTGTAGTCGGCTTCCAGCAGGATGCCCATGGTGTGGACGACGGCGGTGGCCGAGGTCAGGTGCGACGTGTAGGTGGTGGGCGAGAGGATGTCGCCTTTGGCCCAGGTGACTTTCTCGGACCAGGGGGGCGGGGTGGAGGAGGATGTTATTGAGGGCCAGTGCGGGATGCCGCTGCGTGAGATTGATGTGACGGCCCAGCCGCGGGCGACGGCGGCGCGGCAGATGCGGGATCCTGGGGGTGTTAGTGGGTGCTGTGTAGAGGTGGTAGTGAATGAGGGTTTGAAGGCGGACGAGCAGATGGAGTCGAGCTCCGTGATAAACTCAACGAACTGTTCCTGGTTCACACGCAATTGCATGTCTGCTCGTCGCCAATTCTGCTGCAGTCTCGCTGCGCCAGATTCAGAGCTCATTGGGTCCAAGCAACGTTCACGAAACAGATATACATACCCAGAAATCCGTTGCCGCCGCACACGACGAGCTTCTTCTGCGCTGCGGAAGCCATTGCAGCGGTGTGTAGCGGGTGATTGCGAGAAGTGAGGAAGTTCGGGACACGGGCTGCGAGTGGTGATATCACTCGACGCCAAAATAGTGCCGATAGCTCCACGCTGCGTAGGGCTGACAGGGGTGGTTGCGGCGGAAAAGCGGGACCTCCGAGCGCGACTTTGGGCGCGATCGGGACGCTGCTCCTAGCCATCGCTGACGCTTTCCCGCGCGCATTCTCTACAGGTGCGCCCTTTGAGTTTATAGGCGTCCATACGTCTGCGAAAAACGTTCAAGTCACACACAACGCCGCAATGCCTGCGCCGGCGGCAAACAAGCGCGTCAAGGTGCGTCCCACCACTCCAGGTTGTTGCGCCATGCCTCTAACACATGCCAGAACAAGCGCGTGTCGCGCAACATAAGTAAGCTCTCCACGCCCATCATATACAAGCACTGACACGCGCAGTCATCGGCTCCGAGGCCTGGGCGCTGCCGCCGCTGGGCCACCCCGACCGCCCCAAAGGCATCCCCGACGACCACACCAAGCGCTGGACCGTGTACGTGCGGCAGCCCGACGGCGACCCCTCGCTCTCGACCTGGCTCAACAAAGTGCAATTCAAGATCTTCAACACGTACGAGAACCCGCTGCGCACGTGCGACAACCCGCCCTTTGAGGTCACCGAGACGGGCTGGGGCGGCTTCAGCATCGACATCCGGCTGCACTTCACGCCCATCTCGGGCGAGAAGGCGCAGTACCGGCAGCACTTCCTGCAGCTGGAGAAGTACGGCACCGAGGAGCAGCAGAGCGCGCAGGAGCGCACGGGCTGCGTGCGCTCCGAGTTCCTCGAGGTCGTGCACTTCAACGAGCCAACCGAGGCGCTGTACGACGCCCTCACTGCCGAGGACCAGTGGGCGCATCTGGTCCCCTCGAAGGCGGGAGGTGGCAGCAAGAAGGCGAGTCTGGGCGCGAACGGCCGGCTGAAGCGCGGACTGCCCAACGGCGAGCGCAGCGCGCAGTTGCCGGAGAAGGGCGCCGAGGATGTGCCGTTCAGCCAGGAGCACGAGCAGGGGCTGATTGACTCGCTGATGGCGAAGATTGCGCAGGTGGATCGCGAGTTGGAGAAGGAGATAGCCAGGCGCGAGAAGACGGAGAACACGCTCAAGGCGCTGAGGGAGGATTTGGGGCATGAGGCTGCGCAGCAGGCGGCGCAGCAGGCGTCGGGCGATAGGAGTCGCAGGCGGTGAGCTGGAGATGATAGGGATAACTTTGGCAGGGCTTGCTGCTTGGAGCTGTGGTGTTTTGCTGAGAAGCGTCTATACAGCATGCACCACATGGATGCACACGCCACTCGTCTCGTCATCGGAGAAGGCATATCAGCTAACATTACCCAGCGGACGCGAGTCGCTGTCCCCAGTCCCGGCGCAGCGTCAGGGCCGGAAATACACACCGCCGCCTGCGCTGAAAGCTTGGTCATCTATGGAATGGAAGAATGATCATGCTAGAACATCCGCATTTAGCTCTCCGAATAGCTAACTTGTGTACCGCTGCGAGAGAAGACGTAGCGAGTCATTCCTCTTCATTCCCGCCGTGTGGAGTAGAGTAGCCAGTCTGTATCAAAATAAATCAGGAATAGCAGACTGAATGCTCTCGCCAACCTCTGTGAGCAACTTCACCTCGGTACGATGTGAAGCGAACTCCGCTTCGTTGTCACACTGGTTTCAGACGGTATAGGACCCTGATCAGTCTATGTATCTTCTGGTCTAATACAATAGAAGCTCAAGGATTGTACAACTGAGCAGGTGGGTTAGCTAGCATCGTGTTCACAAAGTCACTCAGCCAGCTATCGAGAAACCACTGATGTAGGATACCGAATAATATTCATCTATCTACCACGCACACCCGCACGCACCATGCATCACGCGCCACCTCGTCGCCCACCGCCCAACCCATGAGACAAGCGAATCTCTTCGGCTAGCGGCTGAGCGCGAGAAGTCACGTAACGTGGCGAGCCAGGCAACGGCAGCGCGGACGGCAGCAGCAGCCTGTGCGGTATACAAGTCACATATGATTGCTGCCAAAGCCAGGACCAATACCAGCGCCAGCACCAATGCCAGGCAAAAAGCCAGAGCTAAAGCCGGCGACGCCCAACGCCGTCCCAATGCAAGGGTATCGATGCTTACGAACCAAAAGACAGGCGCCGTGCGCCCGCAGGGAAAAAGGATAGGCGCTCGGTCGGCAGGGGAATGAGGAAAAGAGCAACGAGAGCTGCGCTGTACAGTCAAAGGTCAAGAGCCGAGCACGGACAGCGCATCCAGTGCCCAGCGGAGGCTGGTCTACAATCTCACAGGTTGACGACCCGCGTGTCGTCGTTAAGAAACTGTCGCCGGTACTTTGCGATCTCGCGCGCAATACCGTTGGGGTCCTTGATGCTTCTCTGGCGGAGATCTTTCAGGACGCTGCGCAAACCGTCGTTCCACTGCTGCTTCTCTTCTTGCGTCTTGCCGGGGTTGGCCGTGCCGAGCTGCACGAGCAGCTTCTCACCTACATCAACGAAGTCAGTCTGCGTACGAGGGGTGGGTAGGACAAACGTGAGTAAGAGACCCTCCGTGACACGCACCAGTGATACCCATGCCCCGGAAATGCTGGTTAGGGCATTCGGGGTCGTTGCAAGATCCGCCTGCAGACTCAAACGGACACAGGGGCTTGCTGTCATCAATCTGATGACTGTACGTCATGGACAGGAAGCCGCCATCGACCTCTTGTGAGAAATTGGGGTGGTAACGATACGACTTGAAGAAGCGAAGTGGGCTCTTATAGGGTGTGAATGCGGGTGGTTGAGCATCCTCCACAGCAGGGGCCTGATGTTGTTAGCAGTGTAGGTGGCGTTGGCAAGGTACTCACGGTATGAGTTTCAGCATCCGAGACGGCCACAGACGAGGCCGGCGGTTGCAGCTCAGGTGCTAGATCGTCAGCAATTTTAGTGTCATGTTGTGCGACATCCACCTGCGACTCCGAGTCCCCAAGTTCTGACTGTATCTCTCCGTCTGACTCCGAGTCGGAATCGTCCGAGGTGTCAGAGGAAGATGATGCAAGATCCATAGCTCCATCATCTGCGTCTTCAGGAGACGACACTTCAGGCTGAGCGGCATAGACTGAAGACGCAACGTCACTCATCTCTTTGTCCACGTCAGGCGGCTCGTACGCCTCTTCGTCTTCGGTCGAGACCTGCGATTGTCCAATGGACTGCGATTGATCTACTGGTGGCTCCGGCAGCTGAGCATGTTGCGATGCAGTGACATCCCGGTCGATAGCAGGTGCTTCGAGAACAGTATCGTCAACGAAAGATTCGTCAACAACGGGCTCTTCCGGCTCATACTCTTCCTCGCTCTCCTCTTCAGAAGACTCTGACATCTCAACTTCACCCTCTTCAGATGGCGATGGAGGATTCGCATTACGCTGCTCACCCTGTGGCTCAGACGATGGTGCTGCCACGACTTCAACATTGACATCAACTGGTGGTGGCGAGTAGAAGTCCTCGTCGTCGTCCATGGGTGTAGCTGAAGCACGGTCGTTCACGATGCCAACGTGCCCCGGCGCCTCGGCAGATTCGGGGAGGTCGGATGCGAGCCGTGAGTCGTGAGTTGCATCCCCAAATTGTTCCCGCGCTGGCTGTGCTGCAGAATGGAGTGCAGTGGAGGCAGAGACATTGGGAGCGGACTGGCCAAGCCCAGGGAGGAAGCCAAACTGTGGTGGGTCGCGCAGGCTACCATCGGATACAGGTGTCTGTAGGTTTGCTCCAGTCGCGGTCATGTCTTCACTGTGAACTGGGGCGGTGATAGAGTCAACAGACTCTGTCTCCAGCGCGAGCTCTTGCGAAACTCCATCTCCAATCTGTGGAGCATTCTCAACCTCCGGCGACATGGCACGCTCGATTTCATCTTTCGTTGCTTGCATGTCGGCATGGGACATGCCTTCGGTGTCGATGCCAAGATCTTCCAGTTCTTGAGTCAGACGCTGTTTGTCTTGCATGATGCGATCGTTGTCCGCCTTCAGTCGCTCCAGATCCTTCGCTAGTCGTGCCATCTCGACCTCATTATTCGCGATTTCATCATCGAGAGTAGGCAGCTGCTCTTGGATTTCTGTCCGACGACGTCGCTTTCGATCCCGCGATGATTCCCCGCCAAGCTTGCTTGATGGGGTAGGGCCATTCGAAGCCGGAGCAGGTGGGACTGTTCGTTGTGGCTTCGAGGGGGTGTCTTGCTGAGTCGTAGTCGCCGATGTAGTCGTAGCCGATGCTGTCGCTGTCGCAGCTTCTGCTGCCTCTTTAATCCGCTTTTGCTCTGCAAGCTTCTTCTTGAGGGTCAGTTTCAAAGCTGCCAGTTCTTGCTCCTTTGTACTAAGCTCTCCAGTTCGTGCAAGGGTGGCAGGCGTTTGCGGACCGGGAGTGCTAACAGTAGAGGCTACAGGAGCTTGGCGAGGTGGGAATCCGGGTATGGATGAGGGAGGTAGCTGAATTCCAGACGGAGCTTGGTCATCATCGATGTCCATATCGCTTCCATTTGACTCGTCGTCGCTGACTTCGATGATCATAGAGTCGTCTTGATGTGCATGGGGGGACTGTACGTAAGGGCGATTGTAAGGGGTCACCGAACCCCGTGGCGTGGACATAGATGTATCCGAGGGTGCTGGGCGCTTCTGTGGAATGGCCTGTGGCTGTCTTGACGGCGTTGTCGTTCCGTTGCTTGAGCTCACTGGCGCATTCATGAATAGACCGGGGATGCCTGGAAAGCCTGCAGCAGGGGTTTGGGGAGCCGAAGAGCCCGTACCTGTTGTTTGAGGCTGTGAGCCGAGGGGTTGAGAATGCTTCTGTGCGGCGCTGTTAGGCGGCGCAGCATTCTGCTTGCTTTGCGCCTTGAGCGCCTCTAGTCGCTGCTTAATCAACTCGGTCTGGCGCGCCTTCTGCTCGTCCGTGACTGGTGGCTTCTTTGTCGGCGTCATGACTGCCTGGGGAGTGCTAGTACCGGCTGCAGGGAAAGCAGCAGCTACAGTTGGTGACTTCTGAGGAGGGCTGGCCTTGGCTGGCCCAGACTTCCTCGCCAGCTTAGCTGCCTGCAGACGTGCTAGATAGTCTTTCCGATCTACTGGCGATGGGGCAGCACTGGCAGCAGCGACATTGGTAGATACCGGAGGCACGGTCTTTTGCGAAATGCTTGGAACTGGCGTTGAAGGTTGACTGTTGGCTGATGGCTTGGTCGCAGCGGTGCCATTGGTCTTGGGTGGCGGGATAGGCGCAGGTTCTGACGGTAAGTTCATACTGATATACAAGCTCCTCAAAAGCTCCAAGTCAACGTTTTCTTTGGCGAGAGCGTGGTAGCCAACATTGTTCGCATTCAGGATCCGAATGAACTGCTTGACCTCTTCACGGTGGAGCTGCACCGTGTCCGCCTCGCTCACGGCCGTCTTTACTTGCGGACTAACGTTTACCGCGGGGGCTTGCTGTACTGTTTGGCCAGCGGATGGCTTGTCCGGGTTGTAAGCGTCTTCGACGTGAGCAGGCGCGGCTGTTGGCTGCGGCGCAGAGCGCGGAGGCGCGGGGTACCTTTGACGCGCGGCATGAATTGGTAGTCCTGCTGGTGTCCCTGGCTTGCGATCAGGATCGCTGACCTCGCCATCTTCCCTGTCGCTGTCCATCACTTCCTGCACGCGCTCAAAGGGGGCCGAGGCGGGAGCGATCGGGGGTTGTCGAGGAAATGGCGGGGGAACGTGTGGATGAAACGCAATCGGTGTCGGCGGAGCTTGCGGGGTATGCGGGAGAGAGGGAGGAGGGAAATGGAGGCCGGGCAGCGGCGGCGGTACCATGCCACTCTGCATGCCACTCTGCATTGCCTGCAGCCACTGCGGCGGCCAGTTCAGGGCTGGCTTGGAATCAGCATACTCGCGGCATTGCATCCTTTTGCCGGCGTTTACTCACCAGCTGGGGGGAACTGCGGCAGGTTGTTCTGGTTCTCGGCGTGGCCTGGCTGTGGCGCGTATGGCTGGGGGGGATATTGCTGCAGGCCAGGCATATTCCAGCCAGGCGGCGGCGGGGGTGCAGGCGGCTGACCATCGTGCTGGCCGTTCTGCGGCTGCTGCATCTGCGGGAACGCGAAAGGAAAGGGCATCCCGGGTGGGAAGTGGTTGTTCGCCATTGCGGCAGGTGTGAGGCGCGTCGAGGAAGGAGCTATGCGCGCACTTCAGCGCATCGAACAGTTGAGAGTAGCGTCGATGTTCGGACGTGCCAGTATCGCTTGCGCAAGGTCCAACGAGTGCGCCTTCACTCCGCGCCGTGGGTGGTTGCGGCGGTGCTGCTGGGAGAGAGCTGCTGGACCGTCATCACGCCCAAAATCAAAGGCCGCGGCGGAACGGTCACGTGATGGACGCGCTTTGCGGTCGGTGCCCAGCCGACGGCCGATGGCGATCTCGCCAGCCCAAGAGTGCGCTGGCGCCGCGCGTTGCCAGGTAAACAAGGCGATCAACACTGCCGCCCGCCCGCGTCCATGCACGTCCTCTCCGCAAATCTATTGTATTACCTGCACCGACCCACGCTGTACGGCGCATCGCTGCATCATTGTACATAGTTTCTAATTGCCTGCGACTTTTGTCTGCGACTTTTGCTTTGCAGCCTTCCTATTTAGACCCCCCCACTGCATTCCCCGCACAATGCGCGACATCGACTCGAGAAAGTAGACCCGTCGCGCTTGCCACCACCATGAGCGCGCCTGCTCCTAATGGCCCATCACGCGTACGGAACAGCCCGTTCGCGCGAGGAAACTCAGCGTCGCCGTCGCCGGGCCCCACGCCGCGGCCACTCTCCATCGCCGACCAGCCACACTCCGAGTTCAAGATGGCGCACGCACGGCATCAGTCGCTCACACATCTGAGCAGCCCGCCGCTGAGTCGCAGTGAGTCGCGGCTGCGTTCCAACTCGAACCGAAACAGCATACCCATCGGCACCTTCGCGCCGCAGTTCATCTCCGAAGAAACCCCAGACATCGCAAAGCCGGGCGGGATCGTCGAGGGCGAGAACGACTTCTCCGGCAAGCGCTATGTATGGCTGCACGATCCGAAGAATGCTTTCGTCCGAGGATGGGTGGTAGAAGAGCTGCCGGGCGGCAAGCTGCTGGTGCAGTGCGATGACGGCACCCAGCAGGAGGTCGAAGAGGATGCTGTCGACAAAGTCAACCCAGCTAAATTCGACAAGGCTGGCGACATGGCTGAGTTGACGCATCTGAACGAGCCTTCCGTCATCCACAATCTGCACATGCGATACCAGGCAGACCTGATATACGTGAGTTGCAAGTGCGGCTAGTGATGTGCGCATACTAATGGGTGCAGACATACTCGGGGCTGTTCTTGGTCACAGTCAACCCTTACTGTCCGCTACCTATCTACTCGAGAGACTACATCAACATGTATCGAGGGCGGGGGCGAGAGGAGACAAAGCCGCATATCTTTGCCATGGCCGACGAGGCATTCCGGAACCTTGTCGACGAGGGTACAAACCAAAGTATTCTTGTCACGTAAGTGATTTTCCTGAACTATCGAGGAACCAAGCTAACATCCTGCAGAGGAGAGTCTGGAGCTGGAAAGACCGAGAACACCAAGAAGGTCATCCAATATTTAGCAGCGGTTGCAAACTCAGATACCCCCCGAGTGAAATCTAGCGCAAAGAATCTTACCAATCTCTCCGAGCAGATTCTGCGCGCCAATCCTATCCTCGAGGCCTTTGGCAATGCCCAAACAGTCAGAAACAACAACTCCTCCCGTTTCGGAAAGTTCATCCGGATCGAGTTCACTCGTACGGGCCAGATCGCTGGTGCATACATCGACTGGTATCTCCTCGAAAAATCCAGAGTCGTGAGACTTAATGCGAATGAGCGTAATTATCACATCTTCTACCAGTTGCTACGTGGAGCGGATCAAGCAATGAAGCAGGACTTTTTGCTTGACACGGCCGAGACGGACGATTTCGACTATACCAAGCACGGCAACGACGCCATAACTGGCGTAGACGATCAAGAGGAGTGGAACACGCTGATTGAGGCTTTTCATGTCATGAAGTTCTCGGAGAAGGAGCAAGCTGGCATTCTTCGTACTATTGCAGCTGTTTTGCACCTGGGCAACATCAAAGCCATCAAAGAGAGCCGACGAGCCGACCAGGCCACACTTGACCTCAACGCCGAGGCGCAGGCCAGGAAAGTGTGTAAACTGCTCGGTGTATCCGCCGATGATTTCATGAAAGCTTTGCTGCATCCTCGTGTTAAGGCCGGACGCGAGTGGGTCGAGAAGGTCCAGACGCCTGAACAAGTCAATCTCGCTATCGATGCGCTCGCTAAAGGTATCTACGAGCGCGGGTTTGGTAACCTTGTTGACCGCATCAATCGGCAGCTAGATCAAACAGGAAGCGGAGGCGACGACTCGCATTTCATTGGTGTTCTGGATATCGCTGGTTTCGAGATCTTTGATGAGAACAGCTTCGAGCAGCTTTGTATCAACTATACAAACGAAAAGCTGCAGCAGTTCTTCAACCACCACATGTTTGTACTGGAACAGGAAGAGTATGCACGCGAGCAGATCGAGTGGAAGTTTATCGACTTTGGTCGCGATCTCCAACCGACGATTGACCTCATCGAACTGCCCAACCCGATTGGTATCTTTTCCTGCCTGGACGAGGATAGCGTCATGCCAAAAGCTACCGATGTTAGCTTTACCGAGAAGCTGCACTCTCTATGGGACCGCAAAAGCAACAAATATAAGCGTTCAATGTTGACCCAAGGATTCATCCTTACCCACTATGCCGCCGAGGTTGAGTACTCAACAGAAGGCTGGCTGGAGAAGAACAAGGACCCTCTGAATGATAACGTCACACGACTTCTGGCCGCATCGTCTGATAAGCACATCGCGACTCTCTTTGCAGACTGCGCAGACACCGATGACGAAGTGGGCGGCACCCGCAGCCGCGTGAAGAAGGGCCTGTTCCGCACTGTTGCTCAGCGCCACAAAGAGCAACTCTCAACGCTCATGAATCAGCTACATTCGACACACCCGCATTTCGTTCGTTGCATCATACCAAATCACAAGAAACGACCAAAACAGTTCAGTGCTCCTCTCGTTCTTGATCAGCTACGATGCAATGGTGTGCTTGAAGGAATCAGAATTGCACGTACCGGATTTCCTAATCGCTTGACCTTTGTTGAGTTCAGGCAACGTTACGAGGTGCTATGCAAAGACATTCCCAAGGGCTACCTCGAGGGCCAAATTGTCGCGAAGATGATTCTCGAGAAGTTGGGCATGGACAAGACCCTCTACCGCGTTGGTATCACTAAGGTCTTCTTCCGCGCGGGAGTTCTCGCAGAGCTGGAAGACCAGCGTGACAACCTTATTCGCGAGATCATGATCCAGTTCCAGTCTGCAGCCCGCGGATTTACACAGCGTCGCATCGCCCACAAACGCCTCTATCGGGCTGAAGCAACCCGAATTGTGCAGAAAAACTTCCAGGTGTACCTTGATCTTCAGTCAAACCCATGGTGGCGACTTTTCGTCCGAATGAAGCCAATGCTCGGCGCTACTCGTCAAGCTGCTGAAGTGAAGAAACGAGACGAAATGATCCTCCAGCTTGAGGAGAAGATGCAGCTAGAAGCAGGCGAACGACAGCGAGTGGAGGATGACAAGCGAAGAGCCGAGATGGATATTCAGAAAATTCAGAAGACTCTCGAAAGCGAACGCGCCTTGGCCCTGGATAAGGAGGAGATTTTCAAGCGACTTCAGATACGAGAGGCAGAACTTGCTGAGAAGCTCCAGGGTGCTATCGAAGACCAAGATCAGCTTGAAGACCAGCTAGACGCCCTGATGGAGGTCAAGAAGAAGACGGAAGAGCAGGCTGAAACTTGGCGTAAGGAGCTTGAGCAGGCTGGTCAGATCATCGGCAACCTAGAAACCGAAAAGCAGGATCTCGAGGAGCAGATCGCAACCCTCGACCAGCAGTTACATGATATGGAAGCCGCTCAGTCACAGCGCAGCAAAGCTGAAGAGTCCATGAGCCAGGAGGTGAACATGCTGCAGAGCCACCTTAGTCTGAAGGAGCGAAAGGTCCAAGAGCTGGAATCTAAACTCCTCAAGACCGAGCAGGATCTCGACATCAAGCTAGCGGCTTCAGACAAGACAGTAGAGGCCGGCAGGAAGCAGATCAAGGAGCTGCTCGAGGAGAACCGACAAGTGCGCCAGCAATTATCCGATCTATCCTCGACTTCCACCAGCTATGAAGACTTGATCCGCCGCAAGGAAAGCGAGTTGGCGATTCTCAAGGCAGATCTGAAGAAGTACGAGTCTGACCGGCAGATCTTCGACGCGGAAAAGCAAACGCTCGCTTCGAAACATGACGGCCTTCAAAGCCGTTTGCGTGAGGCCAACGCGGAACTTGAAGCCATGCGCGTGCAAAAACAGCAATCGGACCGTGAAGCTGCGGATGCGAAACGTCTTCTTGAGGATCGGGAAACTGAGGATGCCCAGTCCAAGTTACTCCAAGAGCAGATTGAGCAGATCAAATCCGAGATGTTCGAGGTACAAAAGGAGCTGAGCCGCGAGAGACAATCCCGCGACGACGTAGAGCTACTTAGTGAACACAAGTACGATACGCTGAAGCGCGACTTTGACGCTCTGAATGACTCGAAGATTACAATCGAAAAGGAAATGTACGCCCAACAGGATGCTATGCGACGCGCGACCGAGACTCGCACTGCGCATGAGCAAGAACGAAGGGAGTACCAGGAGGAGCTGCGAAACCTACGTGAGCAGTATCTCAAACTACAGGAGGAAAAGATGGACGTTGAAGCTGAAGCCGAGCGGGTACAGTCTCGGTTGGCCTTGGAGAAACAAGCTGCACAGCAGGAGGAACTCCAATTCAAAGACCAACAACTCGATCAACTCGAGGCAGAGCGAGACGATCTTGCTGAGCAAGTGCACAGCCTGACTCAGATGCTCGCCGACGCAGAAGGCTTCAGAGAGCGGAACGATCAACAAAAGGAACGTCTTGAGCGCGAGCTGGTCACGATCAAGGGCCGGCTGACTGCTTCTGAGAACGACAACCGCGCTTTGCTAAACAAGGTCCAGCAGAAGAACCTCGACATCGCTCGCACTAACTCCCGCGCTGGTGAAACCCAACGTTCAAAGATCTTGCAACTGACGAAGGAGAAGTCTAAGGTTGATGAAGACAACAAGCGCTTGTACCGTCAGCTCGAGGACGCCCAAGTCACTATCGCATCGATGGAGAAGCAGAAGGAGAAGCTTGAGCTGACTCTCGAGGACTTGAACCACGAGATTAACCGCGAGGCAAAGAGCAACCGAAACGCAGAAAAGTCGTCTTCCACTGTCGGTCTTCAGCTCGCTGAAGTGAACCGAAAGCTTGAGACAGAGAGACAGTTGCGCACTCAAGCTCAAACAAACACGCGCACGATCCAAGCGACGCTAGACAACAACAATCAAGAGCTGGAAGAATGCCACAAGCAGCTCATGCTCCTCCGTAAAGTATTTGATCCCGAATCTGCAGATGTTGCCATTACCTACGACACAGCCAAGCCAGAGATCTCGAAGGCCGTCGATATTGCGGAGCGTCTTGAGGCCACTAACCAAGCATTGCGTGTGGCTACAGAGCGTTACAATCGCGCAGAAGCGCTATTGGACGATCTCCGAGAGAGGCATGAGGGCGAGCTCAACGAGTTAGATACCCGCCATTCCAACTCGAAACGCGCCTTGCTAGAGGAGATGAACAGCGGCCAGGTCAACGCAAACCGATCACCGACACACAGAAGGTTAGACAGCGAAAACCGCAAGCCCTTTTCGCCGAGCACACCAACTAACCAACGTCTCATCAGCCCCGCGATGAACGAATCCGCTCACTCCGACCGGACTGTCGATTTCAACAACCGCATGGACATGGCCGCTGAGCTGGAACTTGCCCAGAATCAGCTTCAGATGTCCGAAATGCGAAACGCGCATCTTCAAAGCCAACTTGAGCAGTCTCCCGTACGCAGCAACAGCTGGCAAGAGGAAAGCCCGTCGATGAAGCGTGTACAAAAGCTGGAGCGCGAGAACTTCCGTCTTCATGACATGCTCGACGATTCTGCGCGGAAGGTATCTTCGCTCGAGCACAGCTTGCGCTCAGGTCAACTATCGTACCAGGAAGTGCAGGCAAAGTCCCACGAGGAGCTTTTTGAGATACTGATGTCACAAGAACAGTCGCGCAAGACCATTGTACAAGCGCACAACAATGCTATCCATGAGCTGGCTGACGCAAAAACTGCATTTGACGACATCAAGCAGATGAAGTTGGCTTTGGAAGCTGAGCTGCGTGAAGTTTCGACTGAAATAGATGAACTAGCGTCCGAGCGCGAGCAAGAACAAGCAAACCACAATCAGCTCTTGCAAGAGTTCGCTGATCTTCAGATCCGACTGGATGACGAGACGTCCACCCTAGTGGACGTTCAATCCAGCTTGAGTTTGTACAAGAATCGCGCTGACGAGTACTTCAACAAGCTGGAGCAAGCTGAGATCGCTGTACTCAAGGCCTCTCGCGCTGAACAATTCGCCAGGACACAGGCACGCGAGGCTGAGGAGACTTGTGCCGCCTATATGGCTGAGCGTAAAGAGATGGACGGCATGGTAGAGGACTTCCAACGTCAAGTTCAACAGTACGAAGAGCGTGTCGAGGACCTCTCGACTGACCTGCAAGCGGCACTGCAAACCAAGAAGCGTCTCCAGAATGAGCTCGAGGATTACAGGAGCCAACACGCACATGACATCGAAGACGGCGAGACCTCTCTTGAGCAAACGCGCAAGAAGTACCAGACCGAGCTTTCAACACTGACGAATGAGCTCGAACAGGAACGCCACACAATCATTTACATTCGCGAAGAGAACGGACGCCTGCGCGAAGAAATCGAGGAGATGAGAAGCAAGTGGGACGACGAGGTTCTGAACTCTTCTACTTGGGCGAAGGAGAAGAATCGTCTGGAGATGACCCTCCACGTTGTCTCTAATTCCCGCGACGAGGCGGCCAATGCTCACAACGAGGCTCAATCTAAGATCGTGAACCTCTTGTCTCAGGTCCGCAATCTCCGCACTAACGTCGACGATCTTGCTGCAGAGCGAGATTCCGCGATTGAGGAGAAGAAGCGCCTCGAGAACCGCCTGCAGGAAGCAGCAGACCGACTGGATGACCTTTCGCGTTCCGAGTCGCCGGCACTGCGCAACGCTGCTGCCTTCGATCGCGAGCTGCTCGAGCTGAAGTCGGGTCTTGCCCAGCAGGAAGACATTGCAGCTGCCGCCGTTGGCAAGATGCGACGTGCTGAAGCTTTGGCACAGGAGCTCCAGAAGGATATCATCGCTGAACGCGAGGCTAATGTCCAATTGCACAAGGAGAAGGGTCTCATCGGAAAAAATCTGAAAGATCTCCAGCTTCGTCTTGTTGATCTTGAGACCAAGGGCTACAGTGGCTCTGCCGGTAAAGACGTCCGCTTTCTCCACGGGCGCATTCAAGAGGTATGCATCGAACATCCCCATTCTCTGACTTGACTAACTTTACTTCACAGCTCGAGAATGCATTGGAGGATGCTGAGTCAACACGTCTCTCCGACTCCCGCGTAGTCCGCAACGTTGATCGCACAGTCAAGGATCTCCAATCGCAAATCGAACGCCGCGAGAAACAAAATGCTTCAATTGCCGAGGATCTCAACAAGGCCCGCGACAAGATCTCAAACCTTCTCTCGACAATCGATGAACTGCAGTCCTCTGATTCCGGAAACCAACTCGTCGCTAAGCGCGCCGAGCGCGAGCTCCGTGAAGAACGCGAGAAGACCATGAAGCTCGAGCGCGAGCTGGAGAACTTCAAAAACTTACGTATTGAACGCAGGAGTCAATTGGGTGTACCAGGCATCGCAGCTAGTGATGCCGGCGACGCTCGATCAAGACGAGGGTCCTCCATCGGCCTCTTGATGGGCGAGATGGGCGAAGCTGCGCCCGGCGAGAAGAAGTACGGCAGCTTCAGATCTGGATTACGACGCGTCTCTGGCCAGAAGGGTTTTTTGTAGTTGATGGGATCTCTGGAGGGGAGGGGTCGTTGATGAGGTCCCAGATAAAAACAATTTCTAGTCCATATTTCCGTAGCGAAGATGTAGAGGAAATGGGCGGTCCTGTCACTACAATTACACACCAGCAGGGTGTACAGAAAAACATTTTGAATACGGTCGCTACCACGGAGCAACCCAGACCGACGCCGAGGTCGAGGGCGCTGGTCATCGCTGGGGCGGGAATGAGGAGGAAACATAGTTACGATACGGGCGTTGGCTTGCTCGACGATATCGAGGAGGTTGAATCCGTGCTTGAGAAGGAGTCAGTGCGCACGAGAGGCTCTGTGCGGCGTGGGAAAACATCAGTATCTGAGAGAGCATCAGTATTCGAGCAAAGATCCTTGCTCGGGAGAGCATCAGTCCTCAAGGAAGCATCGACGCCCACGAAAGAATCGACCCTCGAGCAAGGATCAGTCCTCGACCAAACCTTCCTCGCCGACGAACACATCGACGAAATTAGATACGAATACCCGTCCCCAACAGACGATGCAGACGCCGGCGCCGACGAAGAAGTAGACGACGATAACGAAACCCTCGTCGAAGTCGACGGCGAATTGTACAAGGAAAAACACGTCGATATCGAGGTCTCGGACTCGGAACCGGATAGCGATGTTGATGATGATCGGGTGTCGAATGCGGGGTGTGGGGTCAGACGGAAGAGGACTATAAGGGTTGTTATTCGGAGTAGGGCGTTTATCTGAGCTCAAGGGGATGGAAGGGGAGGGAGGAGGTTGGCTGGTTGTATGTTGTTATGGCTCGAGCGAGGGCTTGGGCTGTGATGATGGGATTGCTGGCTAACTGCGAGGGAGGGAGGTTGAGTACTCGCTTGGTCCATGGCGTTTTAGCGATATATCACTGTTTGCGGGCTTGTTCAATTCTATTGGTTTGATCACACCGACTGGCCCTGTTCTGCAGAAGGCAAAGACCTTGATGACATCTCACTCTTGTCCACTTACAGCCTCCCATGCATATAGACGCGATGCGTCGTGCCTGCCTACCTTTACTTCTCCGCCCGGTAAGAGCGCTAGCGGCTCCACTCCTCACCTTGGGTGCAAGACCTCACGCTCTCGCCATCACTCACTTTATCCTTCAATCCACTTCTCGCTCTTCTGCCGCAGCCACCGACCCGACAAAGTGATCTCGCTATGGAACCACACGCGGGCGAGGAGGCGGTTGCTTCTGCTGTGCAGTCGCCTTCGCCGGCTCATGTCGCGCCTGCTACGAATGCGGATCCTGATATTCAGCGTATCATGGATGTCTGCACGAAGCTGAAAGCGGAGGATAGGCCTAAGATGCTCAAGATCTGTGAGAGGTGAGTCGAAAAAACGCAACCCTTGCGATCATACGCTGACACTTTGTAGCTTCCTCATCGACGCCAACAGAGACCGGGGTGGTTACTACATCAGCAGCTATGTTCCGGATCCACAGCCGTTTCGATTCATGGATCTGCCGATTGAGCTCAGGGTAGAGATTGCACGATATGCGCTTGCTTCTGATGAGCCGCTGTCGTTTCAGTGGTCATACGGAGCTGAAAAGGAGCTCATCGGTTCCTTCCGAGGGTTGGAGGAACTCACTGCACTCACACGTGTATCGAAACAACTTCACACCGAGCTGGCTAACATTACATGGACTGTAAACACGCATTTTCGGTTTGACTCGATCGCATCTGACGAGGTTCAAGAAGACTACGATTACGATGATGTTGATGTTGATCAAAACAATATCATGGTCGACAAGGCGCTAGTCTACTTTTCGAAAGTAATTGTCAACGCATGCTTCTCAAAGACTTTGTTCATCATTGTCAAGTACTACCTCCGGCACCACCGCGAGTACAAACATTTCAGAGAGCACATGTCATCGCTAGCGAAGCAATTACCGATGGTCAAGTGGACGGTCATAAACGGCTTATGGAACCTAACGTCGGAATGCGTCAAGAGGACAGTTCTGATTGCAGATTTTATGAGCAGGGGTCGTCAAGCAGCGTCGGAATTGGCCAAATTAGATGCGGACGGTATTCCCCGGAATTGGAATCTTTTGCCACTCATCATTGGCGGACACCGTACCCAGATCAAACAGAAGTTGTTAGCAGCAGGCTTCGAGGAGGCGGCGGAGTGGATGGATCGGGGTGTGTAGTCTTGCGCATCCAAATTGTCCAAAGCCACCTTCAGATAACGAAGCTCTGGCGCATGTCGATTTTGAACCAGAGGGTGATGACAGAAAGAGCTTGTTCATGGTAGAGACAAACTCACTCATGATCTGAAGTGTTCTCATAATTGAAGGCCTTCCGTACTGCGTAACTGCAAAGCCAGCCAGCAAGCTTGCTGCTCACGCCGTCAACATAGAACGATATTTTCCACACTATTACGATATAACATGTACTTGTATTGTGCAATACTAACACAGAAAGTGATTGGTCAACTATCTTCACTCTTCCCCGGGCTGTGACCGTTTGCACTTGATATCGCATCGCTCTTTCACCGACCTTAGCCCCACTCTAGCGTCCTTGGCCTGTGCTAACAGAGCTGCATCTTCATCACCTAACCGCACCGGTCTCCACACATCCCACGCACACCACTCGATATCTATCATCGTTGCCCGCCATGGCTGCGCTACCGGACGACACAAAAGACGCCGATACGCGTGAGGAGGATGGAGGCGTTGCGCGCGTTGTGCCTGCGACCAAGCCTGTCACTTCGCAATACACACCCATAGCTCGCGGCCGAACTTTTCCTGGACTCGGCAGAATCTTAAGTCTATACGCACAAGCCTCCGACCCCGACCGGTTCGCGATGCTTGAGATGATCGAAAGGTCAGTCCGCTCAAGCCAGAGCTGGCAACAAACAAGACTTTGATGGCGAACGCACCAAGGAGCCTTCACAAGCCTCTTCTCAGACCGTTCGCCATGGAATACTTGCTTGTAGCCAAACCTGGCTCAAGTGCTGTCGAGAGACACTTGCTCACCTGCACAGCTTCGCCGCAAACTCTGCATTCCACGCTTCGGCTTCCAGCTTCATCAGACATAATCCGCACCACCCTTTTCGCTTCATGGATCTACCGACAGAGATCAGGGCTATTATAGCCGGTTACGCGTTCAAGTCTGACCAAATGCTCGTCTTCCGTTGGTTGGAACGTCGGTCAACTGGATGGGTCGGGGTTTTTGAAGGCACCGAAGAACTCACTGCACTCGCTCGTACATGTAAACAGGCTCATTCCGAGCTGTCGCATATGGTTTGGAAAATCAACACCTTCCGAATCAGTGGAGATATTCTGATCCCGCCTCCCCGCTCCACTTTCCACTATCCTCAACTGCAGGAGAGCTTACTTGAGGCTATCAAGTTCCTTGTTGACAGTTCCAACGGCCGGACCTTCAAATCGCTTTCACTCGTCGTGCCGATCGAAATGGTGGCGGGCTTTGGTTCATCTTGTGGTCTAGCTGAATCGAGCTTAACATACTGCTTCCACATCCAAAACCTGATGCCTGAAGCGCGAATTGAGTTTTACGCTCGATGGTGGGAATGTGATGACTACGAAGAGGGATTTGTGGTACGGGTAAGGATGACTCTTCAGGTGGGTTATTCCATGATCAAAGCACTGGCAAATGAGGACAGCAAAGGTATTCCTCGAGCTTGGACACTCCATCCATACATCTCCAGTCGAGACTGGATCGTGATGAAGCAGAACCTTATCGCTGCAGGTCGCGAGCAGATCATCAAGTGGGCAGAGGAGGGCCTGTGATTCGAATGGTTCGATCTCAAGAGTCGATCCTTCGAACAGGCAGCGAGAATGAGGGTTTGCGTTAAACGGCAACCAATTCATACAATACTGGGAGGGAGTCACGACCTCCAGGCAGATCCTGCACTCAAAGCACCTTTCATACGGCGCCTTGCACGAGATGGCCCAGGTAACAGGGCTGTGGCATAGCCCCAGTCATGCAACTGTAATTTCCCTTCAATAAAACTTCAAAATCGAACACTACGAGCTTTTCTGACTATGCATGCAACACACACTGCCTGACGCCCGATTCGCGCCCAGGACAAGTTTTGTGCTGGCCGACTATAAGTTCTCACACGGTATTTCTGTGGCATTCCACATGCTTATTCCCACCGTGCTATAGTCGTCATGAGCTTCGGTGCAGCGTTACATTTGAACATCAAGAGTTGCAAACATGGAGCGTTGTGCGTTTTGCAATGTGTCGCAGCATCAGTGTAATGTTTTGTGACTCCTGAACAGATGTGACGCTTAGACGATCGGCTTATATAGCAGAACGTACAGCGCAGTTGTTTTGAACGTCTGCAGTGTTAAAGCAGGGAGGTGTTGTTACAGGCATCAAAGTCCTTCTGGACGAATTTGCAGTAGTTTCGCTCGGTAATGCGGATAGGTGTGATCTATAGGTTGTATGTGATTGATACATCGTTCAGGCGTTTGGATGTATGACTTCCGGGAAGTGCTCGGAGTAGTGGTTTGCAGGAAATTCTTATGGGACATGCAGGAAAAATTATGCCGTTTACATTCAATAATGCTCGCAATGTTCAGGAAGCATTATCCTTGTGTGTATCGAATGCATATTCCTTCGCGATCTGCAGTGCCAGGTTGATGCCCTACAGCTCCGCTGCGTATACTGTCGACACTGTGTACGCTCCCATGTGTACGGATAGCGTCTGTTGTGTTAGCAGGCACACCGCTGCGGAGCCGATTTCGCCTTCGATGCCGCTGCCGTCCGTGTAGATGCTGAGGCTCTTGCTTGCTGCGCATTCTCGATCATGGCGTTCGCGGGCCTTGTCCGGGTCGCTGTCGGTGTAGGTATGGGGCCCTCGCTGCCACGAGGGTGTGATGAACGGAGGGGTGGGCTCTTGCTTGTCGAGATCGCGCACCTACTTACTCCTCAGTGCCTCGTAGGCTTTCTGCCAAGGGGTTTTGTGTGCTTCCTCGAAGCAATTTTGTAAGCTCTATGATACTCTGACTGCCTATGATATCTGTGGCGATGGTCGCGTCGTTTTGTTGTTTATCAGATACCAGGGTCGCAGAAACAGCGAAGACGAAAAAGAACGTTCTGATATGTTATACAACAGGAAACGGCTTCTTCTACGCTGTGGATGAGAAATACTGGTGGCCGCGTTTTATACTGGAAGACGCGAAGCTGCGTCTGTTCCTTGGCAATGCTGTGGAAGGGCCACTCGTGAAGCCGTTCTTGCTACAGGCTGTGTACTAAAGCAGTCGAGGCCCGACGAGGGCGCCAATCACAGGGCAAGGCATCAACTCTGCGTGCCTTGAACACTTGTCTTCTCTTTCTGTAAACTTCGCCCATAACTGGTCTCGATCTTATCTTTAGGCTCCAAAATCCATCGACGATGAGTGTGTGATGCTTTCCAACGAGCACCAATATCGAGTGGAAATTTGCCTCGTTTGTACTGTCATCAATGATGGTCCCATCCTCGTGCCTTTAAGCACACGATAAGACATAGAAGTGCGCTTCTACTTGATCAAGTTGAGCAGGTCGCATGGTGATGCGGAATGGTGACGTCTCATGTGATGATTTCTCGATACGCAAGAGGCAAAACTTGCCGGGCTTTGTATCCAGACGCCGGTGCTTGTAGTGTGGCATTTGAAGGTTGTAGCAGGAAGGAAACTAACATGTCAGAAGGCTGACAGGCTGTCGAGGTCAGGGTATGCGAGGTTGTAGCCCGGTACAGTTGCGTCACGTGGTTGTGCCAAACTGCACGCGCACCTGGCTGCGATTGTTGACACACATCCAGAGCTGCAACTCAAAGCAGGCGCAACAACCTGAGAAAGCGATCTACAACAGTAGCCATGTCTTCATCAGCGTCGCGCGTCTACTGAAGTGCAGCCCAGCAGTCACCGGGCTTATACGAAGCTCGGCATGTTCTCATCACTCTCCTGTCATAGATTCGGTCATCAATTCGACAGTGCTCTTTGGTCGAACAATAGAATGAGATAGCAAAAAGGCACTGATGTAGGAGCCACTCGTACTAATTCATTATTTTTCTAAGTAAGAATCCAGGGACTTTGCAGCTTTTAATGCTTCCTTGTTAACTTTACATTAAAACCTTATTGTAGCCTTTAAAGCATCTGCTAGAGCTTCTTTCGAGTATTTATCAATGGAAGACATCCACCCGACACCCTTCTTTGTATTATCATGCGCCAGGCGTGCTAGGCTTTTAGCAATTATGCGCCTTATTGGCGAGCTAGGCAGTGTACTATTATAGACGATCCTGACGCTCTCTGGCCTTATGTTCCACTTAGAGCTTTCTTTAGCTACTGCTGCTACTCTTGCAACGGCGTTCTTATACCTGACATTAATAATCTTCTCCCTAAAAACATAAGCATCTACCAGCATCACAAAGGTCTTTTCCGCCTCCTTGGCCACCTGTTCTCTTTTATTGTTGTCGTCCGCGTTGTATAGTGTAACATGCATTCGTCCAGCGTACAGCCGTTTAACATAGTCACTCACAGTGTTGGCGGTCTTATTGGCAAGGTCGATAATGTTAGGAGAGTCTCTTATAATGGTCTATTCTGGTTTCATCATGCGCTTGAAAAACTCAGAATGTTTGCACAGCACATCCTGATCGACGTTGAGGGTCTCTGTCTCACCAGTAGGTCTCGGGACCACTAGCTTGATGATGCTGTCATGAGGGCCCGAATCGGTCAACTTGTATACGCAAATCACAAACTCGTGCACTTACTCCATGTGAGGTTTGTGACGCAACTTCTATCAGAGGTCTGGTAATATATCGGTGGCACAAGACTTTGTAATATGAGACGCATAGTACGCTAATCGCATTCTTGAGAAGCAGCGCATACACTTACTTTCTTCGCAAGACCTTCGCCTTGTTTCTGGACAATGCATCGCAGACATTGGCAATCTACGGTGCAAGGGCTTTGATCTTCCCCTGGAACCCGCAGTAGGGAGTTTACATTCTTGAGTATGCAATTATCGGCAAGTTGCAAAGGTGTCGATCGTCATACGCAGGTACAAAAACGGGAGCTATAACGCTGAAGTCTTCAACCAGCGGTGCAAGGCATGGAATGAGCTTAGAATCTTGGACCTGGACCAGCAAACGTACGTCGAGCGATCTTGAAATGGGCTGTTATTGCTGTAGAGCGACCGGGATATGATTCGAAAGATGCTATACAGAGTTGATCTCTGCGAGGGATGGGAGCGGTTATTCTGTCGAGACGTTGGTTTTTAATAGTGAAATTGAGTTTTCATGCGGCGCCAGAGTCGATTGGACGTGAAGGATCTTTCCATAACCCAACTCATTCAATTTGAAAATATCTGATCTTCTATTTTGATAAGCAGTTTCAATTTTCGGAAAGTGCTTTCATCGCTTTCTTCGATTTCTTTTTCTTTGCTGTTACCACTTCAAGATGCCAATCGTCAACGGCAGTTACCTCTTCATCAGGTGTCGGCGCTGCCTCTGTTCCTGGTGCTGTGGCGGCGGACACAACTTCGTCTTGTGAACCATTTCCATCGGCCTCGTCCAACTCAGTGCCATGAGAGAGAGACGACAAACCTTGGCACTCTGATCTTGCTGATCGAATCGCTACATCGCGAGTGCCTACCACGGACAGACCATCAGTCTCTGTTTCCGATGTACAGCATCGCATCAACTTACTACAAGACAGACCGTGTAGGTTACCCACAACAAATTTCTTGCAAGTTTCCAATCCCTGAACCAGCACATCCAGCTGGTTCGTCAACTGCTTGCGCTTGCGGCGGCTCTGCTCAGATTCACCTGCGATACTCGTCACGACATCAGCGGCGAGATATGTGACTTTGATCGGTGAAAAAATGTCGCTGAGTTTGGCGACGAGGTTTGTTTCGATGGCCTCGACGGCGATGTCGTCAACGAAGCGCTTGAAAGCGACCTGATAGGAAAGACTATTAATACTGTGACTATAAAGCCTTCGTTGAGTTAAGCAGCCAGTGACGTACCTTGTAGTAAGCTTGCATGCAATCCAAAGCCTCAGAACATGCGTACTGGTTCATGTCGGGGTTACTGTGCTCCATGAGTGCACTCAGCAAGGGGTGGTAATCCCGGATAGCGTACTCCTCTCGCGCGGATGGACCAAGCGAATTCACGCCAAACACCTTCTTTATGAGACGCGTAAGCTCAACTCTACTCCTTTCTCTCTTGACTTGCTGCACGGTCTCGGTGAAGTAGTGGTTATATGTAATCGGATGTCCATACTTGTGTGGTGCGAGCAGATCTGTAGTCTTGCGCTTTGCATCCTTGACGACGCTCTCCAGCGCGGGTTCGACCAAGGTCTGGAACAGCACGCCACTGGTGGAGGCATCTGCAATGTGTGAGATGAGGTGCTGCAGGAATTTTGTCACCGCCTGCGCTACTTGATCAATGTGGCTTGTAGCGAGCGCTTGCCATGCACACGATTGCTCGAGGAAAAGATCCGATATAATCATCGGATTAAACGTGCCGGGGAGCTCACAGCCACGAGTGCGCTTCATAAGGGTTTCGATACGGTCAAGTACTTGCACTCGCGTGTACTGCTTTACTTTCGGGTTGTAGGCTGGCGCTGAATCTTCATCGGAGTAGTCGGTGATCGCATAGTGGTGCCCTTCACGCGTCATGATTTCGGCAAAAGACTGATTGAGGTTCTGTACAACGGCGCGAATGCGCTTCTGGTAGCCAATGTCAGCTTTAGCTTCACCGAAGAAGTCATTGTTGTATGTTCCATCTGTGGCAGCCTTGCTTAGAGACTGGAACGTCTGGCTAAGGGTGAGTAGGTAATGGCGTTGCTCCTCAATGCTGGCTCGAGGTAGGCCGAGCTTTTGTAGCTGAGTACGGCAAGCGATGGACTTGAGTTCAATTTCTTCGATAAGTCCTGGAAGCTCCGCAGCGATTTGGCCAAGGAGGAGTCTACTCAATCGCTCTCTCAAAGTCGCGATGCCAAGGATCGACTCGGGGAGCGTGCGCCAGATGCCCTCCGTGAAAAATCGTCTCTCCTCTCCATCGCGTTTAGGAAGTGACCACGCTCCAGTCTCAGAGTCCATGTTTCTTAGAATGTGCCACCCAAGACGGAACTCCACGTCAAGGTTCTGAGCGAGAGACACATACATGTGTTCACTGTCTGAGCCTGGGATCAAAGTGTCAGGCTTTGTGATTACTCCAAGCGTACGCATTCCGGTTTTATCAGCAGATCGAGCTAGCTTCAGCACAATCTGATTGGCGTAATCATTCTTCGCGGAGACAACGGCAAGGATGATACTCCTAGGTTCCTTCATGTATGACTTGACTACATCCTGCACCAACTCAACATCGGCCATGGACTGCTGTTTGGTCTCAGAGTGAATTAGACCAGGCAGGTCAACGATCGTGAGATGAGGGCGATCGGGACCAGAGATTTCGATGCGTAAGAGATCCTTGGAAAATGCGCGACCAAAACTTCCGATAGCCATTGCTCTTTTAGCGTTATCGATCAATTCTGGGAGTGCGTGGAAACCGTCAAGCGTTTCACGGAAGTTGTTGAGAGAGATTCGCTCCGCTTCATTGTGAGAATGGTCCGGAACAATGGAGACAATAACACCTACGTGTGATGTCTTTCGGAGCACCAATTCAGTTGGAAAACGAGTGCACAAGTTGCTCTTGACTGGGAAGGAGACACCTGAGATGGCTTCGAGTACAGAACTTTTGCCGGAGGATTGATCGCCACAAACGATAATTTGGGGTAGAGAAACGTAATGATCGATGCCCTGGGAGCGGAGACGGTCCACTGAGTCTAAAAGATCTAGCTGATCTTTCGAGCAAAGCTCATCCAGAACACGGTTGTTGAACGAGTGAACAACCATCTCGTATGGTTTTTCGGGGTAAACGATGGAGGTATGAATTGTAATTGAGGAAATGTTATCCAACTTCCCCTTCCAAAATGGGATCGAACTTGTTCTTAAGAAATGTTCAGAGTCGTTCCAATTCTCTGAACAGACAAATACTCCCAGCTATGTGGATTGCAATATCGACGTGCAGTTGATATTCATCACCTTGCATGCGACCTGAGGGATCTATCTCTGGCCAATAACGGCTCTCCAGCACTGTGGCACACTGTCACGCAAGCCTTGCGACGTGTTTCAAGGGCCGGCTCGATTCGTGCAGAGACGATGCGTGCTTGTATTCAACCGAACACTCCGAAAAGTGCGAATTTTGTGACTTCGATAAAGATTTAGGGTAACACACTCGCTTGAATGGCGTACTCGCTATGCACACGTTTTTATAGATTGCGATTTATGTAGACAATAGCAACGAATATCTTCTGCTTTATACTACGTAAACTTTACAAGTGTCGTATCACGCTTTGCACTCTTGTTTTGAGCAGCTATCAAAGGAAGGTCTAAACAATCTTAGAGACGCTTCACCCAAAGTCTAGAGCTCTGGAGACCTTATCCTTTCAATGTAAAAGCTGTTGACGTCGGGCACAAGCGAGGGGACAAAGACATCGGAGGCCCGTCGCTATCGCTGCCGCGCAAATTGTCACACAAAGACTCTCGACTGCCAGGGACAGCCCGTAACCCCGCTTACGCAGTTCCGGTAGCTTATCGTGCTGCCTTGCATTGCAAACACTGCCTACCTACCTGCACGCGACCACCACGATTAGGGTCCGACTCGCCCCTAGCTTGGACTAGTCCGCGACTTGGGGGCCGAGTCGCCCCCCCATACATCTCCTTCACCACATCGGCTAGCGCAATTGAGGATCTCGCAGCATGGAGAAGCCCCAGGCGAGGCAACCAAACGCTCACTGTCATCAACCCCGCTACTCGATTTAGGGCCGGTTTACCAATCCTCGATGTGGCTACCGAGATGGTCCACTATGACATTCCGGACCCCTACAACAAGGGAAGCAGATACTACACTAATCATTACGTTTGCCTATGGGAGGTTACTGGGGCAGAGGTCATTAATCACTACGAGTGGAATGATCTGATTGAAAATAAGAATTGGTATGAAGAGGTTATTATGCCGGCTTTTGATAGATTCAATGGCAATCAGAGACCTAATTCGGATGCTCTACATGCGCCGGCTTTCGACATGTTGACAATGATAGAAAACCTTCCTAGTAAGTCTTGGGCCTAGGTAAATACGTATGTAGCTAATCATGACAGTCGCGGACGGTCCTATCAGCCCAAGTATAGATTCTGTCGAGGATTCAGATAGAGATTTGGAGCATGAACTCCTGGATCACGCTCCTGATTCCGACTCCGATAACGAAGATTAGAAGGCAGATGCCAATGTTGCTGTGAAACGAAGAACAATATGATTTCAATAATGCAACAGTACTCTTGCGGAATTTTATCTTTGCGGCGGGTTATGTCAAGAATTAAACAGCTGTAGTCTTGATAGTATTGGAACCCGGCGTGCAATTCATCATCTCAACCTAAATCTCAACCCGGCTGCATACTGCACTCTTCACCCAAGCAATGGAGAGCGAGTAGGCTTAGACTTCGCGCAGTGACAAAGCTTGTGGATGTTTGCAGGTTTAAAAAGGTGAAGCTTGGCCGTCATATTCGAGGCTGTAAAGCATCGCGTATTCCTGTCATCACTAGTTCCGTCCATCTCTTGTCAGGGTATAAGTCTCACTGAACCTAAGGTGGTTCAGAAGCTTTTGGTCAATGCATTGCGGTTGTTGTGACGAGATAATATGGCACTCAACTTTGACAGGATACGTTGCACTCAAGCCATTCACTACGAGTTGTGTAGCAGGGCGTTCTGTTCGCCTTGCTATGAGTACTTCTGGCCTTGTCACGCGGTGCGAGACGCTATGCACGCGGATTGATTGCTGTATGAAACCCCTCATTAGACAGAGTTTGTTAGGCCTCCGCCTCATTCAAGCGACGAGTCGAGATACGTGACCGACTGACCAGCAGGTGTCAGAGGCCTGAACGGTTTGTATTGTCAAAAAGCCGTCATGGGGGTCATTGCTTAACTAACCCAAGGTGGCACATTGTCTTACAAACAACGCTATTGTCTTCCCTGTAAGGAAGGAAAATAACTACTAAGATTATATTTATAGCTTTAGTAAGCATATTTAGTAATTGTGCGTCTTTTGCAATTAAATCTAATTTGTCTGCTAATACTTGTTTAGGGGTAATAGGCGCATAGTGTTTATTACTAGTTATTACTTTTCTAAAGTTGTTAGTATAAGCTTAAAAGAAGTTAGTCTTTGTTTATATTACATATACTCTTACCCTTACCTGTTATAACTCCTACCTTGAAGGCTAAGTAGTTTAGAAAGATTTACTAAGTATAGTGCTAAGCTAAGCTAACATTTAATTTCTATCCTAGTCCTCCTTAACAGCCTTAGCTATAGTTAGCGCTTTAAACAGATTCTGACATCTATGCTAAAATCTATAATTAATAATATTCTTGATGGCCTAAGCGCTATCAATTGACATCATTGCTTCAAGTTGTTCAGACAATCCTTTAGGTGAAGACTCGAGCAATGTGAAAAGGGAAGGAACAGGACGTGCAGAAGCAACTGTTGTCTGGTTGGTACCGTGCTACGTGTATCGTGCATTCCAGTGTGCGTGAAGCTCTTTCCGAGCTGTTCCCAATGTGGTTATTACAACAAGCACTTGTGGAAATACCTCTTTTCGGCTAGTGTTAAGACGCTTCTCTAACCAAGCTCCTTTGCACACCCTTGACGTTTCGATGCCAAAAGAGTGCTTGAAATTCGTATATCGCGGTCGCCAGTTTCCTGGCCGCTTTGTATCTATTAGTAGTGACGCCCACATTATCTTGCCTCAGCTCGATTGATGGAGAATCCATAGCGGATGATGCGATGCACAACATCAGGCAGCGTTCCGTGGTCGTAGACAGCCAAGGCTGATCGACATATCTGGCTTTGGCGTCAGCGCTAAAAGCGGCCCGCCCGCGTCTTCGAGTGTGGACCGGAATTGCTTGCATACATTGCACTTTCAAGATTACTAGCCGTAAAGTGTTGAATCGCCACTTATCCAGAAACCATGGAGTAAAGCGAAAGACATCTACATCGATCCAAGATCATGCCGTGAGCGATCTGCTGCTGCGAAGCAGGTATGACGCTGTCCGTGCGTCGCAGATCTCGTCATGGGTCGTCTCTTTTGCAGACCCACTTTCCAAGGTGTAATACGATATACTTCTTCATGGACCGTGCGTGGAGCATCCGAGTCAGAGAATGCTACCCCAAGTACGCGGTTGTACTGCAATCCGCTTCGGACCGTGCCATTGTCTTCTGGACCCTCTTGTTTCGATGGAGACCGGAGATGTTTGTCATCGTATCACGACGTTCGTCGACCACAGCCTGCCAATCCAAGTACGCCACGCTTGCAACATGAATCCAGGACGGGGGGAAGTATGTATGTCTGATGCTCGTCCACCTAGCAGCGAATAGCCATGCTGCCATGGCCAATCGTGGAGTGCGCTGTGAAGACTTTTGCTACAGAATAGATCGTCACACGCATTGCATAGTGTATAATCTAGACGTTCTGCTACCGAATTCTCGCCTGCGCATGCGTGCACAAACCCCTCTCTTCGGGATTATAGGCAAGTGGTGTTCCCCGATTTGCTGGGTACAGCAGCGAGCTTTGATGCTTGAGTTCATTTAAGTCAGCACATCTAGGAAGTGCGCACAACATACTGTACAGTCTCGATATCTTCAAACGTTGTACATGCTGCAATCGACAATGCTTTGGGGTTTGGATAGCTACTTTGCAGCATACGTCACTTTACGGTTCGCGCTGTGTACTGATTGAAGGATTGCGGGGTACCTTATCGATATCCTGACTGTGCGACGTAAGACGCAGCTTTGGTACGACAGCACATGATCTGCGAAACGTCCAAGACAAAGTAAACAGCATGTTGTGAAAATATGTGTAGTGACGCTCGCTTATGACATTCTACCGACAATACGGCTCCACCGAAGAAGCGTCTGCATCCAACATTTGGGGATAATCTATTGGCTTTCGGGGTCCAAAGGCAGGCCGTACCATTCTGTGCACATTACGGTCTGCAGTGACGCGTAATCGATCTAGCCCAAGCCTTCTCAGTTGCAGTCTAACGGACCTCCTAGCTTTCAAATCGGTTCTCATGTTCTTGGACCTTCACTGCAGGTTACGCCAGGTGAACGCTGAATGGATGGTTGAATCACTCGGGACTGTATCGGACAATGATCTATGCAAGCGAATGTGGGCGTAATATCGTGCAGTATTAGAAGGGCTTACTAGGCACACAGCATTCGCTTCTATTACGAAGCGATGTCGTATAAAAACCGCTATGATGCTCATCATAGACTGTAAACCACAGAACTTCTTATGATCTTATGATCTCAATCACGACCGTATTTTACAATGCCTTCCTCTGACTCTAAGACCGGTGGCGCGTCCAAAAATGGCGGAGCCAAGTCCTCTACTATGGCAGCGTCTGATGCCTCCAGAATTCAGTCTTCTCAGGTCAGTTTCGCCCATGATATGCTCAACCGAGCCTTGATACTAATCCGAAGTCAAGGCACTTGGTGGGAAGGATATGTCTTCCGGTGGCTTCGCAGCGCGAGCTCAGAGTGCTGGCGACAAGAATGCAAACCAAACAGGTGCTGGCGGCAAGTAGGGTCACATCGAGACCGTAATCTCAGAGGGTGTCCGTAGTGGTAGAGATTTAGGTCTTGGCGCAACACCGAAATGTCACTAATGTCGTGTATCTACCACTCAATAAGCATCCTACAAAGAAGCTGTCTTATTTGAGCTATGATATTCTCTTCCATTGTTCGTTTGTTGCGCATCGGACGCGTGAAAGACAAGGACTACACGATATGTGCCCTACTTACGCTATAATGAATGCGGGGCCACTAGAGATCGATGAGCTGATTCGAAGAGACATAGTCTTGTTGTGTCCTGAGATCGTGTTGTAATCAAGATATGCATCATCATCGCTCATGTATTCGCAAAGATCGCACGACTGTGCGATAGCATCACTGTCATTTTTCGAAGAGTGCGCTTTGCAAATTCAAACAAGACTGCAACAGGTGAATATGGGTCTCCAGCCTCAACAAGAGCGTCTTGATGCCGCCTACAATTTGTTGGGGTGTCGACAGCGACAAAGAGAGAAGAGACTCACTCCAGTGTCTTTACGTTGACGCCCCACCTTGCACGTCAGCGACCGTTTCCGCGGGCCTACCCGCGCAGGCCGCCGCAAATACGGCTCGAGTGGGTTGCATCTGGAACCCTGTCGACGATAACACAAGAGAGGGGTAAGAACGTAGTCAGTGCGGGCCATGCCGAGCAAAATAAGCGCAGGAGAGATTACCGTTGTTGCAATCCAATATTTCACATGCCTAGACAAACTAATGATAATTAAAAGTTACTACGATTTCATGTGAGTCGCATTCTGGTGAAGCTGTTGGAGTGATGGAACGACCGAGATTCACACCACTCCACCATGCGACAATGAAGCGGCCATACCCCGCTTACAGCAACCAATCGAAAGCAAACGATTTAATGCAGGCTACAATACATGCGTGTAGAATGCTCCACTCCCGACTCTTTGCCGCCAGACGAGACTCCCACTTCCAACGAACATTATGACGGTCGGGGAAGGACTGTTGCTTGACCACGAGCTTGTTGAATGCTTTTTGATATGGATAGGCTGAGAATCGTAGTTGCATGCCACTCTACAGAATGCGATCCTGCAATGGCGTGGGCGGTCAAGGCGAATTTCCATACGAGTACAGATATGCAGCCTGCCATCGCAATGGGTAACACCGCAGCTCGTTTACAATCCTTCTTAGGTTGGAGATACGCATCGTCACGAGTTATGTGTCAATGCACCATTGGTCGCAGAGACGCCGTGTATCTTAGCCTTATCACACTCCTCTTCTTTTGCGAGATGGACCAAGTAACTCCAAAACCTCTAGTACTCCGTTCCTCGTTCCCTGATCTCTCTAAGACACAAATCTACGAATACTTCGACTGAGCCTACGATGCCTCTTTGTGTACTGTGTGATTGCTCGTTCGGCAGCGAGCATGCACTTAAACAACATCAAGAGGATTCACCCGCGCATACAGGAACCTACTGTAAACCATGCAAGCGCACGTTCAGCAGCAACAACGCGCTTAAACAACATCTACAAGATTCTCCAGTTCACCAACAACAATCCCCAGAAGTCACTTCCTCTACAGTCTTGCGGACTTTTAATCTCAACTCATCGCGATCGCCACCCAACGCTCGCGCGCAGCGCAACAATCGACGAAACTCTCAGACGCCATTCAGCAACACCTCCACTTCAGACTCAAGCCGCCACCACTCATCCCCAGCATCTGATGATAGCCCTCGAGTATTCATGATCCCGATTCGAGAGCCACCCATCAAACCGCCACAGAGACGCACTGTGCCCGTCCCCAAGCGCAAAGAAGAGACGCGGACCTCCTTCACATTCCCCAACCTGCACGACAGGATCGCAGAAGCCGTCTTGCCAGACGTGACCTCGACTTGGTTCCAGAGCAACGACCGCGAGCGGTCCAACAACGAACACCTAACTTGTGTCGTAGGCCGCTTCACGTGTGATAATGTAAGATGCAAAAAGCGGGCGTGGGCGAGTGGCGTGGTGTCCATTGTGATAAGAGGGTATGCTGGCAATGGATACAGCGTGGTCGTGTTCAATCAGCGGTGCAAGTCATGTGAGAAGCTGGGCACCCTTACCATAGACGAGACAACCTATGTCGAGCGGGTTGCGTTCAGGATCAAGAGGTGGGCCGGCGTATGGATGGAGAATCCGTTACACAATAAGGCTTCAAAAGGACCGCATGAACAAGAGCTGTGCGAAGGTTGTAAAAGAGGCACCTGTCTGTATACAAATAAGTCAAGATCGGACCTCGCAGGCTAAGCTTGTGTTCGCACATACTGCCATAGATCAAAGTCTTTGATAATGTAATTCATTGGTCTCTGCAAACTACGTGTTTCGTGCAAGCGCCAGGGATTTTGGCTTGTCGAAATGCTATGTTTAGGCCTCGCGGTGTGATGCGCTGACTTGCGCAAAATCGTTTTTCTATCCTAAGGGCTGCGTGTCCCTGTTCTTTACTAGGTTTAGCACGTGTGATGTAGGAGAGGTCTTGGATGGTTGTTCAAGTCTATATTAGATGCAATTGCAATCCCCTTTAGTATAACACCGCGGTGGTAATGGTCAGCAAACAAGAAGCCGGTGCCGAAGTTGTCTTCGAAGTTTTCGAGCTATCACCCCCAAACGAGATTGAATGCGAACAAAAGGTCAATTCAAGCGCTCCTTCCCGACTTTTGCTTCAGGTGTCTCTCCAACAATGCCAGGAGCAAGGTTTGATCGAATCGCTGGCACAGACTCTTGGGAAGATGAGCCGGCAAGAAGCCCCGGGCTTACCGCAAGAACAAGGAAGACCACGATGAGATTTGGGATACCACGCACCCTTTGAGATCCAATATCGTAGATTGATAATTAGGTTGAACACGAACCATAATGGTTGTGTTCCTACTTGCTATATACTAAAGAGTGTTCCATGCTTGTTCCATTGTTCCATGGTGGTTCCAACTTTGACACTGTGTAGACCATCGTGGGATTCTTGGTATAATGCTTGCCGAAATGTGCAGACCACCCCTAGTTTGGTACACAACACGGGAAGCCCTGCTGTCAGAGGGCCTCCCGCATGAGATACCTACCTTAGGTGAAGGTGCTAGGTATCTATAGGGGCAAGCCTCTTCCTTTCTCTACCTAGTCGAACGTTGTGACAACATGGTGACTATTATAACGACATTGTGGCTGTTATGACGATGTTGTGGATGTTATGACGACGTTGTGACTGTTCCGTGACCTCCGTGAGTGGTTGTCTAGATAAGTACCTAGTACCTAGGTAGAGCAGTACCATAGGTATAGAGATGTCTAGTCTTTGTACCTGTTATAGGTACCCCGCACTACCATTATATATAGAGTCTAGCCCTCCCCTATATCTTACACACACGCATCCTATAGCTATCTAGCCAATTAGGGTGCGTGGGTACCTGACTCGTGACTGTGACAGTATACTGTACCAAGGTAGGGGGTGGTCAGCACATATCGACAAGCACCGATACACACGTGACATGTTCCATTGTGGCGTTCCGCCAAGGCTTTGGAACATGTGGGGTCACATCGTCATTGGTTCAGAATGCTGACCTTCTTGAGACCATGGGGTCTGCCCCGAGTGTCATTAATCCTTCCTTCTCTTATCTTCCGCTGTGCCCTCTGTGTCAAGTCTCGTGGCAGCTGCGTAATGAGCTCTCGCCTGTCTACTGGCAAGTGAACACATTCGAGTTTGGAGGGGATCTTCCACATATTATATCGGGATATCGTGCTTTGACCTGTGGTATGCCGGCAGCGTAGTTACGACGTCTCTGTGTTGTAGTCACCCTTGGTCTGTCTACCGGTATCCAGCAAACGCAACAGGATATCGGTGAGCTCATACAACTGTCGCGAGATCATCCAGTTAAAGTGAGGGCGGCTTTCTGGCTTCAGCAGAATTTTAGCCTGCGCTACGAGGACTTATTGAATAAGTTCTTCTCGACTGGGTATGCTGTAGAGAAGTACCTAAACAGTCTGGAGTTGGTGGAATCAAGCCGCAACTTGCGTGTGTTCCCTTTGGGTTCGACATACGTGCTGCAGGAGCATGCAATGTTAACGGCCGATATGCGCGCAACTGCTGAACGATGGATCGCGTCTGGGATCTAGAGGAGGTATCATAAGCCGCACAATGATCCATATGAATAGGTCACGCGTGAAATCTCGGGGAAGTCGTTCGAATGGCATGATTTTCGCGACGAGATAAGCGGCCTTTGCTGCCCGTTGTACTTGTATGCAAATACCACGGTCAACCTGTTATCATGGGCTGGACCCATTGGTTTGAGATCTGCAGGTAGCTCCGGAGTTGGGGCATGGATTTGTTATTGAGGTTAGGCGTCCGAAATTCTCGACCAGCAATCGAGATTCATTGAGAATGCAACACTATGGTATCAGTTTGACTCACGCAAATGTGTGTGATGTGTGTGATGGTTTATTTTATCTTTCCACGATGAAGAAATTAGATGTTTAGTAGCAGCATAAGAACGTGCGTATGGATTGAACCGCAATTGACAGGTTGAGTCCTTCAAATCAAATTGGCATGAAGTACAAAGCCCTGCGATGAGCCGCTATAGCATACGCAAATTTGAAGTGTTTTGTATTAGTCACAGCAAGATGCTCTACTTTCTTGACACCCCCATCGGCTAACCGCAACGTACGCTGTAACTTGGACAAGATTTCGTCTAAGAGACGGTTCTCCGTGATCTTGGTGATCGAAACATGCGGGGAGATGTGACTCTACAGTTATGATGGCTCGTGACTCTCACATTGCATAGAGTCCCTGAGCTAACGTTAATTAGCAGTCTCGGTTGCTAACGGTACAGATGATATGCCAACTACTCCAGAGACCGACATATTACTTATTATAGAATGTGCTAAGCATAGTAGAGGCAAGTGGTGGCTTCTGTCCTGGTAGGTATAGGTAGGCAGGCAGATGAAGGAAAATATCCATTGACACGTTGGCGTGAGCTCGAGGATGTGGGCAACTGTGCCTATCGAACGAAACAATCAGTGCATCCAGTTGTGCGAAAACGACTTTTAACCGCACTTGAGAATTGCAACAGGACGGAAGCAGTGTCGTTGGTGTCAATACGCATTATGTCAGCAGCAGCTATGTGGGGCGTTCCACGGTGGGACTTTCCGCGGCGCGACTTCCGCCTTGGGTTCAATGCCATTGTCTCCCCCACCGCAACACAATTTCACGCAATGGTACAGCGTCAGAGCCACTTCTGATGTTTGCTGCTCGAAGCAGCGCGTCTGGTTACTCAGTTTTGCGTTTCGAGGACACAAAGCTCACGACTTCACAATATAGGGCCGCAGACCAGCATGAAAACTAGCAGATTCGCGCCACAGACGCCCCTGGAGCGGCTCCAGCAGTCAAAAGCCGAAAAGTTAAAGCAAGAAAAGGATAGAGCCACACGACTTCTGGTTCGTCTGCAGTGGAAAGCAGAGCTTCTCATGTTATCATATTTCAAAGCTTTGGAGATGCTACAAGCTTGTGACTCTTATGAAGAGGCAAACACTGCCCTTGCACGACGAGCAGAGTCCATGTTCAAAATTGATTTCTTTGAATTCTACACTTTTCTGGAACGATACATCACCGCTTGTCTCGCTACTCTCGGTGTTAGTGTGTCCGCTTCAGCGCCGCGAGAGAATTTCAACGCTCTTCGTTACATTACCAACCCGGATCTGCAGCGCACGCGCCCTCTAGCTTCACATGCATTTCACGCGAATCTTCTGGAAGCACTCGACGACGTAAAATGCCCGCTGCATGATTCACTTGGGGCGCAGGGCGTGCGAATGCAGCTAGGCTTGGCAAAGGACTATCGAAACGCATGGAAGGATGCAGATGAGAAGATCAAGGCAGACAACGCAGAGTGCGGTCATAACGGTTCTTCCAAGAATGTTAAGCTGTCGGACCTTGGGCTTGAAACGATGCTGAGAACTCTCGTCGCAGGCTGCAGTCGCGCGAACGACACCGTCCAAGCATATGAAAGGGCTGCTGTGAACGGTAACGGGCTTTCCAGTCGAGACTTTGAGCCTTCAGCCTATGTCGACGACGGCATGGTCATGGATGATGTGCCTCTCGAGTACATGGACGATGCAATGGAGCTTGATTGAGAAAGGCCAGATAGCACGCACTCTGCTGTCTGCAGCTCATGGAGTTGGTCATACCAAGACATATGGCCCTCATAATGTACGTTCATCACAAGTCAATGTCCTGGCAGATCTAGTGGGTTACTCGTGCAAATATTCTTGGATCTCTATGCAAATTGGTATCTAACACGCGAAACAGTCAGCTTAACATCGTCCCGTTTCCAGACTACACAATGGATCAAACGACAAGCCCCTTCTGCAGATTATGACTTCTGCTCTGCTCGTCCTGGAGCATGCTGTCTGCTCTCTCCCTGTTCGCGTCTGCACGGGGCGTGGCTGCAACTGCCATCTTTTCTTGCTCAAATTCCCACTTGCATCTCTCTTTGCAGTCCCAGCAGACGCTTCGACTGCAGACTCGCATGTCATATTTCCACTCATGTCGATTAAGCATCTCGTGACAATGGGCACAGTCCAACGGAATCACCACAGTCTCCAGATCGCCTCGCCTTCGTGCGACAGTCAAACCTTTGCTTGTGCGTGTCCTTGGCCTCAATTCACCGTCGGCTTGTTGCTCGATGCCGTCAAACACAACAAGCTTGTCAGTCTTGCACCACCAAGCTGGCCGACCTCCCGCCTCGGTCTTTGCTCGGACCGAGGAGCTGGTGAACGCTTCCGCTTGCGCACTAGGTCCCGGTAGTAGGCACCCGTTGACGGTCGCACGTGGCGGTGTGAAGACGCGAAGCTTATCTTCTTTGCTCTTCTTCTTTGGCGACATATTGAGGCGTTCCTGTAAGAGCTGCGTCGGCGATCGTAGTGCGGCCTTCGACTGTGTCTTGGAATTGCGAATGAGGTCGTATCGCATGTCGAGTTCGGACTTAGGCTTCGCCGGGTCCACTGCGCTGTTGAAACCGAGGTTCAATTCTGCAGGACGCTGCAGTCGAGAGATGGAATTTGTGCCAGAATTTGTGCTAGAGTTTGTACGCTGAGGCGACATCGACTTTGGTTTGGAGAGCGATGAGACTCGTGATCGCGGAGAGGCGTTGTCGTTCGATACGATGGAGGATGGTCGTGAAGATACAGGAGAGCTCTCGTTTTCGGAGAGATACACACCAGAATCTCGGTTGTGCAAGTCTGTGTCGACCCGTGCCAAAGCTACCGGAGTAGGTTTCTTCTCAATCGACAGGCTGGGCCCCGATTCTCTTGGAATGAGAGAGACAGGTCGCGACTGCGGACGAGGGCAGCTATCGTTTTTCTGTTCCATCGGAGAAGGTACATCGGACGACTCCACCTCAGTTATAGGAGTATCTTCTTGTGATACCATCTCGACGTTCTCCTGTGTCGCACTCCCGCTATCCTCTTCGGTGCTAATATTGCTTTGTTCGCTATGAGATATTTCATCAGGCACGAGAGCCGGCGATTGTGGATATAGGGATGGCTCTTCGACGTCTAGTAACGAGTTATCCACCTTCGTCTCGCCACGTTGGATTTCTTGCGCAAGGTCTGTGTCTTGCACTGCACTGAGCTCTGCTTCTAGGTCGGATGCAGGCTCAATGAGTGGTGTCTGGTCCCCTGGTATCTCCTGAGCATCTTCGTCGAAGAGAAAAACTCCCGAATCTTGGTTCCCTGGGTTGAGATCGACGGCCTTTGAGACATTCGGGATAATCACACTTAACTCCTCCTTCACTGCAGCATCGCTTAGCAGGGGAGACTTTGCATCGTCCAGTTTGGAGCTTTTCCAGAAAGCAAAAGATGGCATTATGATAGAGCGTACAGATGTTGTTCAAATGAGAGACTTGAGTTGAACGTAAAAGAAAGACGACCTTGCACCTGGGTCCCGAGAGCTCCCGTCTCCATATGGACGAACATGGCCCTCCTTTTGTCGCCTCGGCGCGGGCTACTCCTAGCATCTACTTGCCCAGCAGCCGCATCACCGTTTCTTCTTCATTGTCGACACGGGCGAGTCGCGTGTTACCTGTCAGGATAGACCTGTCGAGTGGTCGTCGCAAGCTCCACTCCCATTGGTCGGCTCAATCCGAAACACGGCTCGCTGGGAAGTGCATCGTCGCACCCCGACCAACGACGTTACAGACAGGATTGTGCGTTTATGCATCCGCTAAATGAGCGGGGCGGACATCAACGACGGTTATCTTGAAATTCATGCAGCGGGTGTGAATGTTCCAAGACTTCGGGAGATTCGCAACAGAAGCTTCCGAAACCTGACAGGCTGGGTGCAAGTGGCGCGCATACCTGTGCCGCAGCACTCACGTAGAGATGCTCGCGGACGTCCTAGATTCAATTGTGAAGCTGTGTAACCGCGTTGAGCAATGCATCGCGGAATTGCTTTTCGTTGCCTCCAGCCGGCGTCAGCTTTATGCAAGTTCACGACGCATTTCTGCCGGCAGTCCAACGAGACTTCTTACTGGTGCGAGGTGAGGGCGTTTATGAGTTAGTATTAGGATGATGGCTTGCAAAGTGTGGTCCTGATATCACCATCGCATCGGCGTCGTACCGCCGTACAACCCCCCCCCCCCCCCCAAGCGGTATCTTACAACGCGAATCCTCAAACTCCACCTTCCACAATCGGGCAGACGCGACTTTTGCTCCGTTCCGAGATTACGTCGATGTTTCTTCAAGGGCATTTGTCTGGAACTGCGAGCCGCATCCTGTAATCCTCCCTTTCAACCATCCATGAGCTGGTGTCACCCACGCACACTGACCAGGCCACGCAACTCAGAGCATTATCATCCCCAACTCTTTGAATGTGCTCAGACTCTCAGATCAGATGTCCGAGAGTGTTATGGGACCACGAAATGCTTTCGCTCGCCAACTTTCTGAACCACTCCCTTACTGTTTATCTGGGAATAACAGAGGAGTGTAGGAGGCGGCATGATGAAATGTGAAATTTGGATGCGGTTTTGATGACCCCAGTTCAAGCTATGCATGTCTGATTCGATTGGTCGTCAGTATTGTGGCTGAGACGCGGGTGTGAAACAAACCCGGCGCGTGGAGGCGGGCTGTGCAACGGGTTGTCAGTGGCTGTTGCAGTCTCAGTAACCATACAACGGAAGTCCTTTACTACCTTCGAAATTGCGTCACGGGGATCAAGTACGCACGCAAGCTGGAGATAGCCTGCCGACGAGTTGGGAGTGGAAGAGCCTCGCGCAAGGAACCGCAATAGATTTTCTAAATAGAAGGCGCAACAGGCGCGGGGAAAGAGCGTTGATGGCTTCTCAGCAAGAGCCTAAAGAAAAGAACGCATGACGAAAGCCAAAATGGTGCTAAAGGAGCGAAATGGATACCCAGATCCCATGTACTCCACCGTAGCATGTCAGGAGACAACAGCCGGTGAAGAAACAAGCGCGTAGAAAGACGAACGTGTCAAAAGCCCCAATCAACAACAGCCAGTAGAGTCTCTTCTCACAAAGGAGCGAGAAGCCTCTACAGCCACAGCCCCCGCAAGAGCCAAGTCAACCAATATATCACAAAGCTGCCTTCGGGATCCCGCACCAGGGGGCACAGGAAAGCGTTCTCGTAGCAGCTACGGAGCACCGTTCAATTCAACGGCACTCCCCATCCGCTGCGACAACGCTTCCCGGTGCCCCCTGCTACGCTATTCCGACGGAAGCCCGGCGACAGCGAGGCGCTCAGGCAGCATCGGCCGGTGCCTGGGCAGCGAGCGCGCTGCAGTCGGTAGTGAGCAGCAGGGGGTGCTCGAAGAAGCGCAGGCGCTCCATGACGGCGCGCACAGCCTCAAGATCGTGGCCGCTGTCCACCAACACGGCGCCAATCAGCGCTTCGACGGCTGTCGCCATCATGCGCTCTGAGATGCGGCCAACGTGACCAGGGTTCTTGATCACGTACGCGTCGAGACCGAGGGCGTAGCCGCGCGCTGCTAGTTTCTCGCCGCTCACTAGGTCGCGCTGGATTGCCGACATGTCTCCTTTCACGAGCGGGCGGTCTGCGGTACGTCAGTGTTTTGTGGAACCGATAAGGTGTATCGGGTGTAGTACTCTGGTTGGTGCGTGAGCGATACCACAGTATGCTGACGATCAAGTCGATGGTCTTGTCGCCAGAGATGGCCAAGTCGTCGTTTCGCCTCAGTTTGAGCCATTTGCCGTCGTAGTAAATCTCTTGGTTGTCGGCGTGGATGGCTTCGATCCCGACGAGCTTGTTGATGAAGGTATGACCAAAAATACGTTCAACGTGAGCAAGGCTCGTAGCGATGGACATGTTGAGATATGTATTGAGCGATGGGGATGAAATCGTGATGATGATGAAAGGAGTCGAAGGCAATGAGTTGACAGACAGTAAAGCAGCGATGCTATTGATTTTATATTGTAGCAGGCTGACGGTAGCCTGATCGTAGGTAGTACAAGATACCCTCAGCCACCTCAGCCTTGATGTTGTTGTATGCACGAATGAGGCACGGCAGGGGGAACTGGGCCACAACTAAAAAGGACGAAGGAGCAAGTACCCAAGTTCACCGGAGGAGGCTTCCTTGCATCTCGCCTCACTGGTGGCATGGAGCTGCATTGACTTGTCAGAATTGACATATGGTGGACAGACGTGCCAGGTTGGGGTGAGACGGCTTCTGCGCAAGTCAGAACATGATGTAAACACAGCCTTGCCGTGACTGGCGACGAAGTCACATGTAACCAGTTGTTTTGCTTCTTGCGTTTGCTGCTCAGAGGTATGTAGTCAAGTGCACTTTAATTGTATAGGCAAGTGATAATCAAGTGGAAGAAATGAGGGATTAGTACGGTATGTTGAAGTTGAGAATCGGAGTGTGTGTGTCCTGCACATGACGCGCAGGTGCTGGCGGGGGTACTAGCGCGGGCGCGTTGGTGCAGACACTGCAGAGGTTGCTTGACGCTGGTGACGAGCTTGGCGGCTCCCGCGCGACGCAGGGCCGGGCTGCGTTGATGGCTTATGCAGGCACTGGCCGCGGGCCATGACTGATCGGCTAGCGCCAACTCGCCGCTCAGCGGCCATGTGACCAGGTGCGGCGACGATGGATGCGGCGTGCGCAGCGTCCAAAGGCCGATGGGCCCCACTATCCCACTAACGCAGGGCCCCCACCTCGAGCGACGGCTCTCCCAGGACCTTCCAGCTCTGCCGCTCTGCCACGGCCTGCTCGCGACGCGCTGCTCGAACACCCGCCTCTCGTGCCCTCCCGTCCCCGCTCGACTGCCTCTCGCCCCCGCACACGACTTCCGCGCCGCCACACGTCAGCCTCAGGCCCCGGTCAGGCTCAGGCGCCATGGCGAGCGCCAACGGCAACGGACAGCCTCTGGCGGTGCCCGGCGGGCGCAACGGGCACTCGGGCGCACACCTGCGCGAGATGGGCTTTGCGGGCCCGCGCAGCCCGCCGAACAACAAGAGTAGGTCCGGGTCCGTGTTGGAGAGCACCAGCACGCCGACGGCTGACGGCGACAGGCACCTCGCACGTGCCGTGCAAGTTCTACCGCCAGGGCGCCTGCCAGGCCGGCAAGGCCTGTCCGTTTCTGCACTCGGACGAGCCCGTGACGGAGCGCGCGCCGTGCAAGTACTTCACCAAGGCACGTCCATGTCCACGCCCGCGTCCACGGCCACGGCCACGTCCGCGCCGCCGACCGACGCGCCCGGCTAACGCGCGCAGGGCAACTGCAAGTTCGGCCACAAGTGCGCCCTCGCCCACATCCTGCCCAACGGCCATGTCGTCAACGCCAACATGGGCCGCGCCCACTTCGGCCGCGTGCCGCTGCATAGCCCGGAGCCGCCGCTGAACAGCTCGCTGCTGACCCTGCAGGCCCACATGGCCCCGCCGCCGTTCGCCTACCCGCCCGACGACTACCCGCAGCGCCCGTACGACCACATCCCGAGCATCGACACCACCTTCTCGTCGCACCCGGGCTCCACCTACGGCTCGCCGCCCGACCCGCGCCGCGCCCTGTCGCCCGTGCAGAAGGGCCTGGGCGTCATGGACGTGCCGCTGCCCGCCTCGTTCGACAGCCAGGGCATCTCGCACATGGCCCGCTACGGGCCCATTGCCTCGTCCGTGCCTGCCAAGTTCCTGGCCGCCTCGCCGCCGTCGTCGTACCCCGCCGACTCGCCCGCCCTGCGCAACCTGCACGACTCGGCCTTTGGCCACGGCCCCGCCCGCCCGGCCCTGGGAACCTCCCCGCCCGACCCTGTCGACCCGCCCGCCGGCCGCCGCATGCTGCACTCGGAGCTGGCCGCCGCCCGCTCGCGCAACCTCATGTCGTCGAGCGTCGGCGCCCGCCCGCTGTACAAGGACGACGAGTGGGACGACACGGACATGATCGGCAAGTTCGAGGAGGACCTGCTGCCGCACTCGCTCAGCGACCTGCTCACTCCGCAGGAGCAGATGCGCCGCTTCTCGCGCGACCAGGGCGACCCCGAGAGCAGCTCCTTCTCGCACCCGTTGTCCATGTCGCGCCTCGGCGCCTCGCCCACCGCCTCGGACCGCTACGGCTCGCCCTCGCCCGCCACCGTCGCCGCCTCGCCCTCGCGCTTCCAGTCGCTGTGGGGTAAATCGCGCCCCACGCCCGCCGACCCCTTCGAGTCCGCCTCGAACCCCGGCGCCTCCGCCTTCGGCCACGTCGGCTCGCCCCTGCGCAACTCGAGCCTGCACCCGGGCGCCTCCCCCTCGCTGCGCGCCCTCACCCGCTCCTCCTCCGGCGACACCTCGCCCTTTGTCGCCTCGCCCCCGCGCCAAGCCTCTATGAGCATCATCAGCCAGCAACTCCAGCGCACCCGCCTCACCTCCCGCGAGGACGCCCTCCCCAGCCCCCCGACCTCCAACCCGCACCGCCTCCCCGCCCCGTCCCTCAACAACCTCGGCGGCCCTGCCACCCGCCTCACGCCACTCGACCGCACCCTCAGCAGCAGCAGCATCAGCCGCGAGCGCATCGACGAAGAGCAGGGGCTGTTCAGCATGGAAGAAGAAGATGACGTGAAGAAGAGTGGCGACGGCGCGAGCACCACGAGCAGCTCGAGCGTGAAGCGGCTGAGCGGGCTGAGCTGGGGGAGTGTCGGGGGCAAGGGGAGTCCGAGTCTGGCGCCCGTCGCGCAAAAGGGTGCACTGAGTGGGCTGGGGAGGGTCGGCGAGGGCGCTAGCGCGGGCTGGGGTGGTAATGCGTAGCGTAGGCCACAACGACCATGGATGGGCACGTGGAAAATCATGACAACCCTGGAAGAGGAAAAAAGGAAAAAAGGAAAAGTCACATATACACCACACACTTTCTCGATTCGGAAAAGCAACGTGGTCCCGCGCCGAGGACATCACGCCGCCTGGCTGGCTTGCATCAAGGCACCATAGGCGTTTTTTGCATCTCTCACTATGTTCACCACATCTCTCACATATACATCACATCCCACATCCCACATCGCATAGGCCGTGCTGCCATGTACCAAGCGGGCTTGAAAAAAGCAACACAGTCTGGCGCTGGCTTCGGCCTCATTCCAGGCGTGCTCTCTTGTCTTGTTCAGGACCGAAGGCAGGGGTGTATATAGATATAGGCTGTTTTATTCGCCGAACCATACACCAGAATCTACGTTGCTTTATCGCCCTCTTGTGCACCTGTCTATTACACACTATGATAAGGACTAAAGGGAGGTAATATGTAGGCTGTTCCATTCACTAAACTATACACTAGAATCTACATTATTTAATTGCCCTCTTATGCACCCATCTACTACACACTGTAATAAGGACGAAAGGGAGGTAATATATAGGCTGTTCCAGGCACCGAAACATACACTGTAACCTCCCCAGCACCAGGAACCCCGCCCCCCTGATACATGACAATGGGTCAGGGATCAATGCTATGTGTACACATCAGTGCAGTGTGCCTATCCTGATAGCTATGAGACTACAAATGTCCAATCCGCCAAATCCCCGCCGCACACGACCCATTCCACCACTCCATTCTCAGATCGTCCATCATGTGCACCTGCGGAATCCCCAGACCGTGCGTATACGCATTGAACTGGATCCCCGAGAGCGCGCGGAACGCCTCGGTGAAGACGACCTGCGTGAGGCGGCAGTCGACGTAGCCCCAGCACGCCGGCAGTGACGCATTCTGCTCCGCAACAAGCACCTCTTCTTGCAGCCCCGCGTCGTACCGGTACCCCGAGATGCGTAGCGTACACGGCGTGAGGCCGCTGAGGGCGCAGCCAAAGTAGCCCGAGTACGCGTTGAACCAGTATGCTGTCACTGAGGCGCGGGGCCCGGCTCCGAGCTCACCGGGGAGGAGGGTCCCTGCAAAGGGCGTGTTAGGTAGGAGACGCCCGGTGAGCGGTAGGAACATTGCGATGTTGGGTTGTGAGACGGCAGGATATGGTTCCCATTTGTCGGGCACGTATGTGTATCCATTTGCGTAGAAGAGGTGGTGGTAGGGGTTTGTCAGTTCATTGACCGCTAGCAGATTGCTTTCGCTGGGCCCGACTGTCGTGTCGTCAAAAGTCAGCGTGAAGTTGCCGGACTCGCCGCAGTCCGTTGGCTCAGCTGCAGGCGGTGTCTCCATCTCTAGCGGTATCGCTGCAGCGCGAGCCATCGCCGTCGAAACAGTTCTGAACCCACTTGATGTGGTGAGCAACTCGAAAGAAGAAACTTCCGACAGCGGAGCCTTGCGAACCGATCTCGTCATCAGTGATATCGTTTGTAGATCCGAAGGTTCTGGGCCCGTCACTGTGGGATACGTCCCTGTCCAGTACGTTTGCGTGGTGACGATAGTTGGCGTGGGAAAGACGAAGACGTACGATGTCTCCCCGTACGAGATAATTTTCGTCATCAAAGCACGTGCCGCCGCAGTCGAATTCACATTAACCTTGGATGACGGTGCTGAGGTGATCACAGTGGGCGCTTTCGTCCGTGTCCCAGTCAGCGTCGATGTGCTGGTGAGAGTCGACGACACCGTAATGTTTGAGCTATTTGAGGTAGGCCAAACAAAGCCTGGACCAGAGCTTAATATAACAGATGTAGATGGAAATGAAACACTGCTGGTAGACGAGTCTCGGCTGGATAGTTTCGAAGAGCTTAGCATCGCACTCGATATGGGACTCGGTTTTGCATTGGATGTGGTTGATGAAGGTACTCCAGGCAATTTCGGGCTGCTGCCTGAAGTCGAAGAGAGCAGTGAGATCGGAGATGATGGATTAACACTTGACAAACTTGAAGAGGTCCCAGTGCTCGAGGCTGTGGAGCTTGTGAAACCTGTGATGAATGCCGTGGTGGGACTAAATGTGAGCCAAGTATTGGGAACCGTGTTTGATGGAGACGTTGATATAACAGGTAGCACTGGTGAGGTTCCTGATATCCCATCGGAGGAAGATGCGGGAATAGAGATACCTGGCGAGAATGATGGGGACATAGCTACGTTCGTAGAGGACCTTGATGAAATGCGAGTCGGACGTAGGGAAGATGTAGCTAGAGTCCCAGACGTCACGGATGATATGCTTGCCATAGATGATAACGTTGAAATTGAAAGTTCAGACGACCTTAATATGGGCGTTGTCGCTCCTGACGTTGAAGCCGGTGCTGAAGCAAGTGGCGTACGGTTAGATACTGCTGAGGAACGGCGGTCGAAAGTTGAAGCGCTGCGAGATACAGATGACGCGGGTGACGCTTGCGATATGGAATCTGGAAACGATGTTGTGGTTCTGGAAACGACCTCACTGTTGCTGGCGATGGGGTCTGGAAGGGATATAGTGAACTCTGCACTTGATGCACTCGAACCCGAGCTCGTGATTGTCGGCGTGTTTCCCCTGGACGGAGATGGATGACCAAGAGATGACGTGGCGACAGTAGTGCCAACAGATGACATAATCTGCCCCTCAGATCGAGTGATGGTGAAGGCACTCGTCGGCAGACCCGAAGTTAAAGGTGATGAGATGCTGGATAACATCGCAGGACTGGATGACTTGAGCGAGTCACTGAGTGCAGTGGTACGGCCGTCGGATGAAGTGGCAGTGGGTATGACAGAGCTAGTCAAGGCCGGCGGCAAGTCTGAACCTGGCAATGAATTAGGCCCGCTTCCGACGATCAGAGTCGTTGATATACTTCTGAAAACTGTCGTTTTTCCGTCCGGTAGAATACTGGTAATTACAAACAGAGTGCTTGATAATGTGTCTGACCGGCCAGTCCTGGATAACATTGATGTGAACAGTGCTGGGGCTGAGGTGATTGGTATCATTGACGGTTCCCAACCAGAATCAAATGATGAGACGTCTGGTGTTGGTGCAGTTGGGGTAACGACGACACTCGTCCGACTCGGGGGAACGACACTGTTGAGCCATTCCGTCGTGCCATTGATCACCGAGTAGTAGTATGTGCCCCGTGCTGGATCCGTTGGCGGGGCTGCAATGAGCGATACTGTAATGATTGGACCTGGTATTGTTACGTATACAATGCTGCAGTTGGCAGCTTCGGAGATATCTTGTGCGTTGGCACCTTTGACAAGAGTTATAAACAGGAAGTTCAGGGCAGTGTGCGCGACGTATACGCAAGCGAGGAGTGCGCCAAGAGTGGGGATGAAGTCGTTCCTGCGAGAGCTCTGAATTCCTCGAACGTGGGCGAACACAAACATCTTAACCCAGCCGTAGATCCGATATGGCCAACGAAAGAAGCCCCTAAACCATGATCGCCATGCTCTGAGATGGTGACCTTGCTTTGTGTGTGTTTGTGTGGTTCTCCCAGCACTCGTCTCTTCCCAGTTGGCCGAGACCACCGAGTCACGTTTCCCAATCGTACCAGCTGGTGACTTCGGGCATGTGCGGTCGTGTTGATCTGTAACTGGAGGACAAGATGATCCACAAGCACCACCATCGAGCTGGAAGGGTGCAGTACGAGATGCGTCGACCTGCTGAGAAGATTCATCGTCGTCGAATGCGGAAGTGCTGACGGCCTCTGTCGAAGAAGTGCGACTTGTGACGACCTGTCGTTTGCGGTCTCTGACGGGCGTTCCCCGCTGGTGTCGGTGTCGAGCTACTTTGCTTGATTCTTTGCTCCTCACCATGATGATTAGCGTGACTATGCTGCAGATATGATGCAGTATTCAGGATGTCTGCATTAGGTTATGATGCAGTGAATGTATGTTGTCTTTGATGGTGTGGTGGTGTAGTGTGCAGGAAGACATTGCAAAAAACTGCAGACTTCGCGGCACCGTCCATTGCCACAGCTCGGCAGGCAGACTGCTAAGGAAAGTAGGGACAGCTCTTGTGTTGAGTGCGGGAAGGTGAGATTGAAGCGCCGTAAGGTTGGTTTTGACTGCTTCTGGCTGTTGCAGTTGAAACTTGCAGGTACACGCAGACCGCGCCTACTCTTCAAGCCTGTACGACAAAGCGACTGAGGTGTTTTCTTCAAAACAGATTAGGGAGGTAAGTCGCAGATTCGATACGATGGCGTTGTTGAACGCTGGATTTAAATTTTTGCATCAACGTCGCGGATTGTGATATTATCATGCGCCAACACTACGCTCTTACTTCCCACAACCTGATGTGACCCGACTCGTTGGCGACAGCAACTTGTGCAAGGCTACCTTCGCGCTCTTCTTCTTCTGTGGGTCTACCCCAAGCCACTGCGGTTATCCTACCCAGTGGTGTCTTCTCAGTGGGCCAATTCTTGAACACAGTCGCAGAGGGCAGATGTACCAGCCTCATCGCATTGTTCTTCCATCGACTCGCCATCGCCAGAATCTGACCATCTGGTGAGAATGTAAGGTGCGATGTGGGTGTGGTCAGGTTGCCCAGAGCGCGTATCGGTTTGGGTGCCTTTGGTAGGCCACCGTTTGAACTTAGCTTGGCGTCTTCCACGTTCTCGCTCCACGCCCTTCGATCGTAGATATTTACGACGCCGCTCGAACTTCCAACAGCAACCCATCGGTCGCCGCCTAACCAGTCTTCTCGTCCACTCTTTCCACCCAGAGCAATGACCGTTGTGCCGACGGCGCCTTCATCGTTCCACCGTCCAACGACACCCTCCTGCACACTCCACTCTGTGACTTCACCGTTCTTGCCCGCAATGCTCATGCCGTTACCCGTACTCCACCACGCGAAGTCAGCAACGCCACCTCGCGACTCGATGCGCACTTGTGTGGCCCATTGCAGCGTTCTTGTGTCGAGGATGTTTATGACACCTCCACCTTTTCTGGAAGAACCACGAAGCGCCATAAATTTCCCGTTGGGTGAAAGCGAGAAGTTTTCCATCGTGCGCTGTTCGTGCTGGTGGCCGTACACTCGTGTGACCTTCTCGACCTGCCCAGTCGCGATATTCCAGACATGGAAGTAGCGTCGGCGAGCACTCAAGAAGATGCGTGAATCTGAGGCCGAGGGGTGAAACGCGGTTGTGGTAAGCGGCGTGCGCTTGACATGTAGCGACGTGAGAAGCGGGTTGGGATTCGGTGGGTTCGGGTTGACATGATGAAGCGAGAGTGTGGAGCTGGGCCCAGACGAGAGAAGCAGAGGGTATGCGGGATGGAATGAGAGAGAAGTAATTGCAGACTGCGCGTTTTTGTTAGCACTGGAATTGTGAGATGTATGGACTGGATACATACCGGCCCGGCCTTGGAGACGTCCTTCAGCCGCTGGATATCGATTGTACCGGCCTGCAGCTTTCTCCTCTTTGCAGGTCCCCTAGGCGTGTTGCGAGATAGTATATCTGCATCCTTCAACAGCCTCGCCAAGGGTTGGGTAGAAAGGTCCTCTTCGTCAACATCCATGTCGCTTCCAGACTCGTTACCGCTCTCATCTTCGTCCATGGTTCGTCTCCTCTTCTTTGCACTACCCGTCGCATGTGCTACCCACTCCGGTGCTGGGTAGAGTCGCTCAAATTGCTTTCTCAGCCTACGCGCATACTCTTTCCCGTCCACCATGTCGTCCTCGGCGGTCTCTCTAAGCTTTCGCAGCTGAGGCACAGAGGCAAGGCTGACCACCAGTCGCTCGTCATCGCTATCTTCCCATGCTGGCTTATCTTCCTCGTCCTCTGATTCATCGGCTTTTGTAATGGCGACCGAGCCAGCAGGCGCCGCATCCGGACCAGTATCGAAGAAGAAGAGGTTGTCGTCGGCTACATTGTCGAGATCTGCGTCTTCGTCTTGCTCTTCGTCTGGAGTACCGCCGTACATGCCAGCTGTGCGACCGAGAGAGAAATTATCTAGCCCTTCTTTGAACCCAGCTGAGTCGCCGAAAATGAGGCGTTCGAGCTCTTGCTCTTCCGAGTCTTTCGGCGCAATGACCTTTTCCTGCTTCTTTTCCTGGATGTTGATCTTCACACTGTCTGCATCGCTGTCCGTATTTTCCTCATCCCCTTCTCCGGTTCGGTTGCCATTGTCGCTGCCAAAATCCTCAAAATCGCTGTCGATCGACTCGTCCACTGGCTGCAGCGCCTTTCCCTCAACGTCACTGCCATCTAAATCGAGTGTAAATCCTGCGTGTTCGGTGGCATCGTCCGCGAGATAACGCTTATGGTTGTTCGACTTGTGCGGGGGGGTCTTTGTCTTGGAAGGGGCCATGGCGGCGATTGCGCGTGTGTGTAGAGCTTCAGGCGCGCATTCGTGAAGAACTTGGATTGACAAAAATTATTGCAGGGATCTGGTGCCGAGATTCTCCCGGCGGAGTGTCATCTACTTCCGCGCAAGACCTTCAAGCCACAGGACCACAGAGCCGCAGACTGCCATCCAATGTCACTCATACCTACCTCCAAACATTAGGATATGAGGTAGAGCTCGGTGTCGTCTCATCACGTGACTGCGCGCGTATGCCAGGCGTCTATCCCCGCCCAGCCTCCAAAGCCGCCGCTAAACCCGCCCGAAGCCGTGCCTACTACCGCACCTGGACGTCCTTCAAACGCCTTAATCGCTGGACCGACATCACATGACCCGCTCGCTTCCACAAACACATCATCGTGAGCACAAAGACAACAGCAGATGACCGGTCAGTCGTCCATTGTGTAAGAACATCGGATTCGATTGGTCCGCTATTCCGAGTCCGAACGACTGTTCCGAGCATGGTAGGTGCTAGTGAGCAACTGACCAAGTGAATATGACTGTGGCACCAGCCCGTTTGCATTGAAACCGAACGACGTATCTTCTGACACTCTCCCTTAACCCTTCTTCCATTCCTATCCCCGTTCCTACTACTCCCTTGAATCCGGATTCGTGAGCAGAGCCATGGCTATCTCCAAAAATATACCAGCCAAATCTACGAAAGGAGGAAACCCAGACCTCCAAGTCGACCTACTAAAGCCTGAAGAAGCAGAGCAGTACACGCGTATTCGGCACGAAGTCTTTCGGTCCACAGTCAACAAGATTCTATACTCGCGCGGAGAGCCTTCGCAGAGAACGCTTGACAGAGTGACAGAAGAGATTCGCGATGGCGTGGTAAACAAGGGCATACTGTACCTTAAGTGCGTCGACATTTCAACCGGTGAGATCATCGCAGGTGCTCGCTGGCGCTGCGTCAAGCCGGCAGATCCCACCGCGACGGAGCGGACGTGGGAAGAAGTCGAAGAAAGCTTCAAGCGCTCCGAACCGTACGAAGAAAGTGATCCTGATCTTTTCCACGCTCTCCATGACCTATTCAACGAGAACAAGCGCGAGATCCTGCAGAACCGCTCACACTACGTCCTCGATACACTGGTCACGCTGCCGCAGCACGAGAGAAGGGGTGCAGGGAGTATGCTTGTGCGGTGGGGAGCGAAGAGAGCAGACGAGGCAGGCGTGGAGGCATACTTAGAGGCCAGTCCAATGGGGGCACCGATGTATGCGAGACATGGATTTGAGCCAGTAAGGAAGGTGGCGCTGGACTTGAGGCAATATGGCGGCGATGAAGTTTTGGAGTTCATAGTAAGTGTTGATCTGACCATGGCAAGACCCAACTGACGTTAGCATAGCTGATGAGAAGACCGACCAATGGAGGAGTCGAGATGCCTTGATCTGAGTTATCGAGCTGTCAGCTGCATTGTGTTGCACGGCATTTGCATTGGCCTTGAAGATCCGGCCTGGCGTTTGGTGCTTTGAACAAGAAGTTACTCGTTCACCGGCGTTTTACCTTCACAGAGATGCGTACGTAGGTCACTCTGTTCACAGCCAGATCGCTACAATAGACTTTCATTTCGAGAGGTAGATGTTGCCTGATCCGCAAGTCATTTGTGATGTGGTGGGACGGCACAGACGCAGCAGCTCACGCAGTACAGTACGCTAGCAGGCTGGCTGAAATTATCGCCAGCAGGATCCGTCTTGTGCAACACTCTTGAGCAACTGGACTTATACCTTATATTCAGGTGCTAACTACGTCCCTTTGCCAAATTGCCTTCCTAATAACCCTTCATGTGACGAGGGAGTTCTGCCTGGCGGTACCGGTAGAAGGGTCCTGAAACTTCTTGGCAACACAATCCTACGTATACAGTACCACCTACCAAGTACGGAAAACCAATGCGCGCAACGTCGGTCGTGTATTTTGTATGTGATCGCGCTTAATATGGATCATGTCTTCAGCCTTACTAGCCACTCAGGAACACCCCCAATCCTCAATACGGGGCACAACATACTGTAGATACAGAAGGATTGCAGGGTCCAGATGCAACTATGCCCACAGACCAATCAGTGTGTGTGGGGCTGGACGATGCGTAGATCGAGGGGAAACGGGCAATTGTGCAAATCCGATGAATATCCACGAGGCATAGTTAACCTCATCCCTCGACATAAGTCCACCGAAGAATTTTTATAAGGTGCCCATATGTCGTAATCTTTTCGAAATCGTTGATTGAGTCCGCCTGAATCTAAACCACGTTACGTCGCATCAGTGCTGTGCATGTCTCAGTCACGCTGCGGGTGCTCAAATATTCCGTCGTTCTCAAGCTAGTAGGTCCATGAGCGGTTAGTGATGAGATACAAAAGCTGTTAAACATTGTTTTCTGGAGGACTCGAGGCTAGACTAGTGTCGGGGGCTTCCAGGCTCCTAATGAGAGAAGTGCCTTATCCGTCTATGATGGGCGCTGACAGCATACCTGTACATCGAAACCTATTTGTGGGCCAGGTCTGAAGGGCGACAGAACATCTTGCCTGCTATGAAGGCCATTCACACGGACGGAACGTGCAAGCCTTGCATCTCACCTCGGCTTTCTATACCTAACGGGCTTCTTTGGTCTTGATCTCTCATCTTCGAAGTGCGATCTCGCGGAAGGATACTAGCTGCGCTATCCGAACTTGTCGCCGATTGCCATTGGAAATAGTTTTGGTGTAACAATAGTAGGTCGCGCTAAGACTTTACGACTACCTTGAGGTTGACCTTTTTTGTCTTGCAGTCAAAGTCTTTCTATTACTCCACAACAGAACGTGGCAGCCTAGCGAATAGGGGACCCTCGCACAGTTCCGCCTGGCTCAATGTGATCGTTGTACTGGGAGATCTAAGATTGGGCACTTACCTAGTTACTGTACCGCTTCGCTGCTCCTCCAGGGCTGTTACCAAGCAGGCAGTGTACTGCGTCTGGGCGACGTTGGAAAGGATTCAGCGCGGGTAGAGAGATCTGTCCGCAATTCGCTCGTTTCCCATATCTACAAGGGGTGTGAACAAGCGACACCAATTAACAACAATTGCTGCACGGCTCCTACTTCTCTATGCATGATCAAAAAAAGCGCGTTGGTGATATTCAGGCGCGCTGCAGTGCGACCACTTCCCACCAATCAATATCTGCTGCATCTCATGTTACCGCAATGCAGCCGTAGGGAATGATGAGAATGCGAAGACTCAGGATCCAGGCTGCATATACAACCTGTCGTCAAGACCCATCTCGATTGCTCCCGTTGTCGCCAAACACCCCCAATTCGACGACACAACATCAATCTGAGCCTTTTACTATCTTGCACCATGAAGTTCTCCGCCAGCCTCCTTGCGAGCCTCTGTCTCTGCCTTCAAGTCGCCAGCGCGGCCACTGCTGCTGCCCCCGCAGCCGAGCTGTATGTGCTTTACCTTTCACTGCCTTTTCGAACAACGTGTGATTGAATTCTTCACAGGGACCGCAACGACCCCGTCTACCGCGCCAAGCTGGTCGAGGAATGCGGTGACCTCGGTGTCATGGATGTCCCCGCTGGCGTTCCTGAGAGGAAGGTGCGCCACTGTAGGGACCACCCCCTGAGTCGCGACCCCGACTTCGCACCCGACTTCTCAGCTGGTGCCGTTGCTCCTGCTCGTCGTAGTAAGCGCGAACAAACCTCCGCTGTAGACCGTACAGCGACCGACATCTTTGGCAGAGGCGAACTAGAAGCACGTGATTGCTACTACGGAAGTGAGCAGTACGGATGCACCGATAATTCCTGCTGGAGAGTCTGTGGGTCACGTGGTAGTTGGTGCTGGTTGACCGTAGACGTCCCTAGCGGATCATGGCTGAAGTGCTCGACGAACGAGCAGTGTAGGTGGGAATTCGGCGTATGCTCGTGAGGTGCCTGTAAAGGATGTAGCTGCAGTTGTTAATCCAATGGTCTTTCTCGTCAGTCCTCTGAAGATATTGTGATCAACTCTCATATGTAGGAGAGCAGAACATCCAATCTTTTCAGCAGCGGGGACAGCGATACCCTTTTCGATCGAACCATGCGACTAGAGCCACCAAGCAGATCAGCAAGGCGAGTGTCAATGAAGTGGTCATGATTGGCAATCAACTCCTAGATAGTACTTAGCTCTGCTGGAAGATATTGGTGCGAGTGGTGAGACGCTGCCGGATAAAAACAAAGAGCACGATCTTGGGGAGGATGTCGACACCCCGTATCGATGATGGGAAACGCAAGATACGATCAAACAAAGGTGAAGCTTGTAAATAATAAGGACGTTTGGTATCATGAAGGTCGACAGCGGATCACTTTTCGTCTTCTGGAATAGAAGAGACGGGTCAGAAGAGTGCTGACTGCTGCTGACGATGACAGATCTCTGATTAGACTTTACTTTGTCAGACCCAACTCTGTACAAGTGATGTTACTTACTACTAAGAAGCTGGTAATCCCTTTATGTCGTCTACTGCTCTCCTCTCTTCTGTCAAAGCTAGCATGCGGATCACACAAGTACTATGGTCTACCTGGTTTTCTCGTGAAGAAGTGATCAAGCCGTGATGTACCAGTATTTACTTGGGAGCTGTGCGATGCTAGTGCTTGGGGTGCTTGTGTTGCTTGAGTATCTTGCCGATGACGCAATTGCCGTCCCCCACATAGTGCGCATGATTTAGCCAGACCTCACCACAGCATATCACATGAGCATAGTTCTCAATCTACGCCCAAACTTCGGTTCTTGTGATGTCCAGCTTTGTATCTATCTCATACAGGGTGACTGTTGGGTATACATCGCTGCTGTTACATCGACTGCGCGAGACTGTAGGTACTAATTCCTGCAATTATTTCAAGAACTTGAATGAGAGTCGAGCTGTCCGTGGGCTACAAGCAAGGTATCCGGACCCCGGTGCTGTTCGACAACAAGGGTCTATCTCTCGCGTCCTGTCAGGCGGTACCCAGACGGAGAGATCATTGCGATTCTGGGGTGTATGAAGAGAGGCGAGGACGACTCTTTGTACGGTGTGTACCTGGAGAATATTTCTTCAAATGGCGGGCGATACGTGCGCATCAAGGGGATCGTCAGGATTGACATGGATGAGCGCTTTATGAATCATGCTAGATTTGAAGACATGACTACTGAACATAGACTATTCAAGAAGATTGCAGGCAGTAGTACCCGAGGTTTGGTGGGAACAGAGCAGACAGGGTGGCGATGATGAATAGTTGTTGTGGGGAATTATGTAGATTGTGTGCCAATGCCAATGTTAGGAATTGTGACAAGTCCCTTTCTGAACCTAAATTATGAAATTTACTCATATGCGGTCTAATCAGAACGTCCCTACAATCTTCTTGACCGTCCGCCGCGGCCCCTCGCCAGTAACCTGCACTTTGCCTTCCGCCTCCGCCGCCCTGAGCACCTCGAGAAACTCCTGATTTTCCACCTGCTCACTCGCACCCTCCCTAATATGCTTGACAAGTTCACTCATCCTGACGCTCTGCCCTGCACCCGCCAGCTCGTCCAAGCCAGCAAGAACAGCACGCTTGAGATCTTCCTTACGCCTACGGTCGCCGGTCGAAGTGCCCTCGGTCAGCAAACTCATGTCGATGAGACCCGTGCGTGCGTCGGTGGCAGCCTGCTTGAGTGCAGATTTGATCAAACGAACGGCTTCGTGTACATCATCTGCTGAGACTTCCTCAGCCAGGCGCATTTTGGCGTGAGCTTCGGCAAGGCGGATCATGGACTCCAGTTGTCGAGTTGTCGCGGTGATGCGGCGCTCCTGGGATCGGATGTCGGCGCCGAGAGCGCGCATGGCGACGTAGGCATCTACAAGCGCCTTTTGTGCAGGCTCAGTGATCTTGGGGTGAACGTTTGTTCGAGCGTATGATATGTACGCTGTGAGGAATTCGATGGGGAGAACCTCGGCCTTGGAGGCGTTTTCAGGGTTATCCTCGAGGTACATGCCAACCAAGTGGCGGGCGAGGCGGCGATCGGCTTGCTCATCGATGCGGTCGAGGACGAGGTAGACCAAGTCGAAACGCGAGAGCAGTGTCGGAGGGAGGTCAATGTTCTGTGGTACGGGAAGGTTGACGTTGTACTTCGATCCTATTGGATTGGCAGATGCGAGAATGGAGCTGCGGGCGTTCAAAGTCGTAATGATTCCTGCCTTAGCGATGGAGACTGTTTGCTGTTCCATGACTTCGTGAAGCACAGATCGGGTAGATTCAGACATCTTGTCGAACTCGTCAATGCAGCACACACCGCCATCAGACAGAACTAAAGCTCCAGACTCAAGAACCAACTGGCGGGTCTCGGGATCGCGCGTAACGTACGCTGTCAAACCCACAGCCGATGAACCTTTTCCGGAAGTGTAGACGCCGCGTGGTGCAATCCTGTGCACATATTGCAGGATCTGAGATTTCGATGTCGAAGGGTCACCGCAAAGCAAAATGTTGATATCCCCACGATATTTCGGACTGCCGCCTTTCTCGAACTGCTTGTTAGTACCACCAAAGAGCTGGAGAAGGATGCCCTTCTTGACATCGTCCATTTCATAGATACTTGGCGCGAGCGAGCGCGAGAGAAGGTCGTAGAGGTCGGGGCGCATGGCTGTAGCCTTGATTTTGGTTTCTTCTTCTTCTGAGACCTTACGAGTTTCCTCGATATCACCGGCGGCGTGCTCAGCGAGCTCTTCCTCAATGGTCGAAACGTCAATGCCCATACGTTTCTTGTCCACCTTTTGAATGTGTAGTGCATCGACATATGTCTTAAAGATATTCTTGACCGATCGCTGGCGGGGATTGATCCGGACTTGATTGCACTTGAAGATGCCTGTGATCTCAACTCGGTCACCGGCTTTGCATACGTCAACAAGCTCATCATATGCGCAAAGCGAGACCGAATGCGGTGTCTGACCGTCCGGCACATTATCCGGCGTCTCTTGCAATTTAATGACCTGCTTGTTCGCAAAACCAGATCGGTTGTGCACAATCTGCATCGAGTTGGGCGACTCGCACACAGTGCGCGGGCATTTGGTGGGCTCGGTGATCTTGCCGCGGTCAATGTCAACCCGGACGGAATGATTGCAAACTGCGCATCGGAAGAAAGCTAAGCATGTTAGCACTGGTCTTCGATTTTTGGAACGTTTGACTTACCATCCTTCATATCTGGAATGATGGGTGTGGTCCTGATGACCAGTCCCTTCACACTGACAAGCTTGTCCATATCGGCAGGATTTAGCTCGCGCAGGTTGATTGTGTTGTCAAGACCAAAAGGTCTGACATTGTAGGTCTTCTGGTCGACTTCGCTCACTAGATTTGGGATGTCTGCAAACGGAGAAGGTGGTGGCGCGCCCGGTGTTGGCGCATCTGAGCTCAGCATTGGCGGCAGAGAGCTGGAATCGCGGGCTCTCGGCTGCTGCGCGCTGCGCTGCTGTGTCAGCTGGACTCGCATCTCAGCCATGCGCTTTTCGGCGAGCTCAAGCATAACGTCCTTGATAGCCACATCCATGATCGGGATGATCTCATTTGGATAGGCTTGTAATTGGTGCCATAGCTTTCTTGTCGGTGGGTATGACTTCAGGTTGCGGGCATCCAAGTTCAAAGGCGTCATGCCGAATTCGAGCATCATTTTCATCATGTCAACATACTCTCGTGTCATCGCTTGATGCTCGGCAGGAAGGCTCGTACCCTCTTCCAACTCGCCGTCCTGGATCAAGCGGTACTTCCTCTGAAAGTTCATCAAAAAGTCTTTCATGGCGTGCCTGGCATCTACCAGGGAAACATTGGTTCCCCAAATGATACGTGACGCATTGCCTCCTAGCGCATCGGCATCTGAGGTATCTGGGTTCACGTTGGAGAAGGTGGCCGTGTCAGATGCATCTCCCACAGGCATGCCATGCTGATCGACAAACATCCTGCGGCGCGGGCCGGCTGCCGAGCTCGCCCCAAACACATCGGAGTGGATGTCGCTTCTTCGATGACGGGCTACTGGTTCCGAACCGCGGACGAAAAGGGCACTACTGCTACTTCTAGGGTCGTCGTTTTGCGTGTTGCGTGCCCGGCCAGGGCTAGAGCTGGAGGCATAGTGGATGGGAGAGGAGTCTTTGCTTGTCAGTATTGGTGTGTATGATCCGTAGTGGTCAGTCATACCTCCGATGTTCGTGGCACTAGCCCTTGGTGTTGCACCGCCATCACTCCCAGCTTCGCCGTTTGCATCACCTCCAGTTACGGGCGAAGAGCGGAACAATAACGGAGACTGCGATTGTGTTGAACTAGCTTGTAACCTTGAGCTACTCGGTGTTGTAGGGAGTCCACGCGACGGAGTCTGCGACGCCTCAGACTGGACTTGGTCTTCAACCCCCGCGGGCGCAGGACTGGAAGGGATTGCAGAATTTCGTGTTGCTCGTTGTGGGGTCGCAGAGGCAGACGAGCGCTGCGTGCGCCGCTTCGTCGGAGAGGACATATCAGCGTCGTGGTGCTCAAAGAGGAGCGATTGCGACGACGATAGAGTAGAGTGTGGGGGAGGGTTGTGCAGACGGGCTGCTGTTGACGCGTTGCTCACGCGTGGTTGGAGAGGCGCGTAAAGTGGTTCTCTAACCGCATGCGGGAAGGTGCTTGTCCTTATCGATCGCCCCGCGATGAAATTCGTCGGCCAGGGCAACAAAGCAAACAGCAACAAGGCAGCAGCTCTTACATATCAAAGTACCACGTGCTCGAAGTAAAGTGCAAAACATCACTCTACATCTCCTGTAGTCTCAGCATCCAACATGGCGCCGCCTTCGAAGCTCGCAGTTGCAACTGGATCAGTCACCCGATTGGTCAAGGAAGAAGCTAGTTACCATAAAGAGCTCGTGCAGCAGGAGGAGCGCATCACGAAGCTTCAGGCCAGCGAGGGTGACGAGAACAAAGAGTACACGCTGAGGCAGGAGGTAAGCTCGGACAATACTCTAACATCACGAAGTGTTTAACGCGCGAACAGAGGCAGGCACTACAAGAGACTCAAAATGTTTTCCCGGCTATTCGGTCGAGAATCGAGCAGGCCATCGAGAAACTTGAGGGCGAACTTGTGAGCTACGTGCATACTTCGAGCACAACAGCTCGTGCTAATCCAACGTAGGAGACTAGCACAGATACCGGCGGTGACGCAGAGGAGATCAAGAAGGCACAGGCAGCTCTTGCATCTGGAAAAAAGGTTATTGCTGAAGGATCGTAGAGTCTACGAGACTGGGTATGAAGTATGGTTGATGAAGTCACGACCGCCCACCTGAACACCGCGCTATGCAAGAAGTACGAGAATGAACGCGAACGATCATGACTCGTCCATCTTATCTGAAGTCTCGCCGTCATCCTCACCCTCTTCCAGGTCTTCTCCCTCGTCTATGCCGTCCGAGTCTTCGGCCTGCACACCTGACGCAGCGCCTGAGTCTGCCATTGGTGTGTCGTCGTGGGACCGTGCCAGAGATGGTGCAACACTAACATCCCTCGATAGCGGTTTGAGTCGATCTTGTGGTGGCACTTTGAGTGACATCGATCCATCCCCGCCCTGGCTGACATGTATGGGCGTCATTCCCCCGTCCGGCCTTGGTGTACCAACGTGACTAGCATCTCCCCTAGATGTGCTGCCCTCGCCTTCTCCATCCTCATCGCCGTCCTTCATCATGCCCTCCTTGCGCTCTGCTTCCTCTTTCTCGTCCTTGATCATGCGCAGCATCTCCCTAGCCTCCTCTTCAATGCGACCAAATTGTATGCGCCTTTCCTCCCACGTGTTCTTCGCGGACTGAACTTCGCGCTCCAGATCTGCAATCTCCTCGTCCAATCTCTCATGTGCCTGCTTTTGTTCGTCGCGCGGCTTGAGCATTTTACTACTCGTAATCTTCTCTGTCAACTCATCGTAGGTTTTACGCACAGCTAGCGTGTCTTTGGCCTTAACGAGCTTGACCCGTAACTCTTCTATGGTATCTCTAACGTGTTGCTGCTTCGCTGTGATGCCGTCCTTTTCCACTGCGTAACGGTCGCGCTCGGTGTGGTTGCTGTTTGTCGTGAACTCAAAACGCAGGATCGCATAGTCGAGCATTGAAAGTTCATTCATAATGTTGTCTCTCCAGACTGCGACCTTGTGCGATTGTTGTTCGCGCTCGACGAAGTTGGCGGCAGCCTCCTCCTCCACAGCCGAGGCATCGGGAGGCGGCGAAAGTAGCTGCTTCGGTCGTGCGAAATCGAAAAAGTTCTCCTTCAAGAGGCGCCCCGCGACTTGCTGGTATGGTCGAGCCTCGACGGCCAGCAATCGGGATACGTTATGAAGCGCATCTACTGGGGTCAGTGGAGTGCGTCAGCGAACACGGGAACGCGGTGTACCTACCCTCTTCTGCTTGTGGAAGTAGCGACCAATCCGTGACTGCCATGTTTGCTTGACGAGGACAGCGAGATGTGTTGTTGCCAGTGGTTTGACAGTCACCCACTGAATGTTCGCGCACCAAAGACCGTGAAGCTGGGACCAAGCGCTAGACAGGGGGTCCCATGCTCAACCGCGGATCCAACGTCACCCTGCCCGTTCATTGTTCGACACATGTGCCTGATGAATCGTTCTTCACATACATACATACTTTGCGTGGGTCGGAAAGCTCCTCAACTTTGGTTTGCTAATATGATGAATGTATAACAAGTCAGCCTTGATCCCTTTTCAAGCTAGCTCTAAAGTTCACGTATCGCCTCGTCGCTTCCGACGCTCAAAGGTCTCACGCTTTTCGGTTTCTCACAAACGATCCTGTGCTATACTCTGCATCGCGCCCTCCCGTCGCAAACTTTCCAGAGGTTCTCCCTGTAGCCACAACACAGAACTCGCCGATCCGCCACTTGGCAGTCCACGTCAGTCCTCGGAGCCGACCCATCGCCTCACGATGCCGGTTCCCAGTCTCTACGAGCTTGCGAGGCATCGCCTCATTAGAAATATCGACATGCTGAACGATATCGGCGATATACCTTTTTCGTTCCTTGAGCCTGTGCTTCGTCACATCCAAAACCCCAAACAGCTGCAAGAGTTAGAGGAGACCTGCCCACAGATTCAAGGAGAGACGAAGGAGATATGGAAACGATACATTAGAAGAGATGTTCCCGACTGGGAGAGGAAGCCACACACCCCGCGCGACGATAAGAATTGGAGCAAGGTGTACAGGAAGCTCATGAAAGACGTGGAAAAGGAGAAGCTCGACCAGGAGAATCAGCTCAAGGAGTCTATGAGAGCGCTTCAAGCGGGCAGAGATGTGAACAAGACTGTCATAATGACCACAAATAAGAGCTACGGGCGAACCGGTGGTCACTGGTCGATGGGCGGCAGGGATTTCGGGCGAACCGCGCCGCCTACAAAAACAGGCAAGGTTGCCATGGATAAGCTGAAGAGGGGAATGTTTGACCGCAACCAAGCTCGAACTAGGGCGATTCAAACACCACAGCATCAACTTGCAATGCGGAAGAGCATGGTGTCCGCCATCCCAGAACGACTGGTCAGAATGGCGCAGCAAGAGACCCCAAAAGTCATGGTGCTTTCCAAGCAAGCATCTGCCTCTGCCGCGGAAAAGCGGGCACCCAGGCCGGCCTCCAGTCAGCAGAACATCAAACACCGACCAGCAGCAGCAGCCTCGCCGCCAGAAAGCGCGACACAGTCTCGGCCGTCACTACCACCTGGTCGGCAGTTCAACGCGCCCAAACTCAAGGCGACCGCGCAAGGCGCTGGGGCAGCAGTAGCGCCGAAGAGGAAGAGGGAATCTAACTTGTTTCAACCATCTAAGTACCGGAGGGCGTAAGGGCTCGGTGTCTTACTTATGCGAGCGAAATGTTGCAATATGGACAACATGAATTGTGCGTTAGCGTTTTGGATCTTGCGTGGATGTCGATGTTTTTGACACCTCCACTGGCATTACGGGTCGTATCATTTGGCGTTAGGGAAATCGGGTCAGCTTAACCGTAGAATCAACGCACTGTGTGACGTTCGGGGACTGGTCATTAAGATACAACAAGACGAGCCGCTAAATTCTATGAGCCAGAGTTTACTTCCTACATATGCATACAGTGTAACCGAGCTCTGTCTTGTCAACAAAGAGGCTGGTATCGCGTGGCGTGACTGTGTCCAGTAAGGAACGGTAGAGCTTGTTTAAGCGTTGCTAAGCACCCACCTCTACATCGGTGAGTGCATTATCACTCAGCCTGACGAAGCTTCCCCAATCACCACCGCGACACTGTACCATTCACCGCGCTAGGACGCCCTCAATCCCGATACCAAGACTCCGTACACATACTTCCTTTATTAAGCTGTGTACCTATGTGATTCGATCGATAGCTCCAGCATTACCTACCGAACCTCAAGCCAATGTGCCGCCCTTCCGTCTGCTTGACCTGCCACTGTAGCATATCGGGAATGTCTGCGAATATTTCGATGGAGAGGATCTGCTGCGAATTTCTCGAGTGTGCACGGCACTCAACGAACTCTCAGTAAAGGCCTATGACCTACGATTCTTCTTTCACTTAATCGTTTTCCTTGAACTCAACAAGCCCATACTTTCCCTGGAGACTGCGCGATACCTGAGGCTATCCCAGTTTGTCAAGCGCGTGTCTGTCAGTGGCGAGAAAATTGAAGACTTCGATGTATATCAAAGCCTCTAGCGAAGCGTCAGAGCTTGATGTACTTACCCTCAACGAAGCTTTCGTTGCGCATGATGACCTGGAGACGGCCTGTATCAACAGTCAGCAGTTCATGTATGGCCCCTAGGCTGAATAGCACCGCGCATCGGGCCCGCGTAGACATCCAAATCGCCGAAGTCAATACCTGACCTATGCACACATGATCCTATGCACACATGATCCTATGCTCAAAGAAGACAGGAAGCTGGGCTATAACTTCAATGAAGGGTTTCACTGGCCCGCCCTTTCAAGACTCGACCTTTGATGAATGATTACCACTCGCGCATCTTTTCAGAAGTTTCTGCACACGCACCGACAAACTCTCAAATACATGTTGCTCAATCATATTTCGTCATAGTGCTTGGTCGAAGTTTGTTGCAGCAATATCAAATATGCTAAGGCTCCGGTTCCAATACCTCGAGATGCTTCTTAAGCGGGGAGGAGGAGCGCGATTGGAGATATGACTCCCTCCTCCGCGAAGGACATTTGGGACTTTGACACCAGATATGTCCAGTTGAAGGTGTCTCTAACATTATGCGCACCACACAAGCTCTTTGCAGTGATGACTACCGGGACTATCTCTGCCTTTCATGACAACATTGAGGATCTCGACGGCGACTTATATAACTATGAGGTGCAATTGAAAAGGGGCTTTGCGACTTCACTGGAGGGGTCACACTTGTCGGAACTCAAGTGACTCAATGTTTTGCAAAGCAAACCATGAATAATCTCGCGGCAAATATTCTGTTGCATCTACGTGCCCTTTGCCGTCGGTAGAGCCAGGCGGATTGTCTGGAATAATCGTGTCTCTGCGTTACTGGCAGCACATGTCTCTTAGTGCATGAATGCGAATATTCTCCAAACGGAAGTCGATTACGGTAGATCCAGAATAGGTCTTAGTAGTTCCAAGGCTCCGAACAAAAGATTGTCGTGATGCCTTCGTGCAACAATCTGCAAATTGATTGGTGCACCCTCAAAGCTGCCTTCACTCCATAATTTTCTCACGTGCTCGCACTCAACACTTAGTGGCGTGTAACTCTCCGGGTAATTCTCTTCCTTCCTCGCCCTGACTGGTGTGGGTACAACTGCAGCAGGGTAGTCTACGTAGTTGTACAGACTTGTGTATGTCCAATAAAACGCAGTATCGTGCGCACAGGCTGGACCTACAAACGCAGGGCCAAGCACTATGTCAACATCCTGCTCATTCCAACTATCGGAAAAGGCGTGACGAAACTGATCACGCTGAAACCGTAGTTGGTTGATCTCCTCGGCGTTGAGCATACCGAAGGGCTCCGCATCGCTCCAGACCTGGTCGCTCAGCGGCAGGATTGGTTCACCAGATACTTGTATGGCTGCCTTGGTCACGGCGCCGCCGTCGGGCCAGTACATACGGCGGATCTTTCGCCAGGCATTCTCGGCGCCATAGGGTTGGAAGGGCTTGATATTCAAGACCGAGGAAAGTTCGGGGTTGATGAGTTTGAGTTTTGCCCATTCAATTACTCGTCTTACAGGCGGTTGAGGGACGATGAACCCGTCGTCCTCGATGATACCAATTTTGAGTGGCTTCGATAGATGTGTGCTCAAGCCGGTCCAGGGGATGGGAACGAGGCTGGGATCTAGCAACCACGGCTGCGACTTGTGCAATACGTGGATGAAGAGGTCCATGTCGCGTAAACTACTACACATAGGCCCGGTACTGCATGAGATATTTACTAATAGAAGCATAAAGCGTCAATGTACCCTCACATAGAAATGATGTGACTGTTCTTACATTCAGCAGCGAAAGGATTGGCGAGAAATCCTTTCATTGGTAAGGTCTCCGACGTTGCCTTGAACCCGTAGATGCCACAGAACGCACTCGGCCCACGTATGCTGCCACCTATGTCTGTCCCGACGCCAAGGACGGACCCTCGCATAGCTAGAAGAGCAGCCTCTCCTCCAGTCGAACCACCTGCACTTAGGTTTAGATTGAAAGGATTGAGCGTCCGACCATAGTGGGAGGTTGATTCGAGATGCATCACGGCTTGCGGCTGATTAGTCTTACAATAGAAGATCGCACCCGCAGCCCTGAGGATCGAAACCATGTGCGAGTCTTCTTTGTCGAGTACGGTAGAAGACAGCGATCCCTGCGAAGAGTAGGTCCCTGCGACAGGGATGTGCTCTTTGATACTGATGGGCACACCGTGAAGAGGCCCGATCGGTTTCCCGTGCTTTTCAAGATAATCATCTAGCTCTTTTGCGCGATGCAGTGCTTCGTCCATGAACCACTGCGTGAGACAGCATGTGAGTTGGTGTGCAATCATGGATCGCTTCGCGAAGGCTGTTGTAACTTCAACGGCGGTGAGCCTGCGTGATGCGACGACATCTGCGAGAGCTACCGCATCGTAGCTCTCCGTAACCTCAATCTCTTGGTCTGTCAGAACACCACATGTTCTGGGGATGTTTGTAACATCATTCGGTGGGTTCGTGATCAATTCGGACGGCAGGAGTAGCTCTGATGGGACCTTGCGCGCGAACTCTTTGGAAATTGCTGCACGTCGTGTTTCGAATTCATCTGTCCCTGGAGGTAGTCCTTTGATGCGGACGAGTTCTAGAGTCCCAGAAGCCATGGTTGTCAAATGACGAATGCTGCGTGCTGTCGAGTTGTGCAGAGCGTGTGTAAATCTCGATTGCTTTGTATTGCACGTTATTGAAACCAGATATCTCGTACTCAAAGTCAGAAATGTTCACAGCCCCAAAGGTGGGGACTGTGAGACGTGTTGCGGTATCTCGGAGGTATCAATGTACTATTCTACGCTACGCCTATTCGAGAATGTCCTCCCGACTGTACAATGATAGCCGCGACGGAGCCATAGTTCCTCCAGGTTCCGACCAACCTATCTCGTGTCGTCTATCCCATGATATCTGATTCGAGGCTGCTTATCGAGATTGTCGTTTCCCATATCTTTGCCTCTAACAAGTCCCAACAACTCTTCAGACGTCACTGGCGTTGGATATTGACGTGTCCGATAAGGGGTCCTTAAACAGGCTGAACTATGTCAGCCGAGTATTGATTAGATGTGCAACTGGTTGGTTACCTGTTCTCGCACTCGTCCCCGTGTACGACGCTGAGAATGCACATGATATGACAGCAATTCGAACCGAGACAACCATAAATGATGATTACGGCACCAACTTCGGTCAATGCACACGACTACAAAATACCCAAACGCCGAACCACGACTTCAAGATGGTGAACATCTACAGTTCTGGTGTTGACTCGTTGCCTGGCACCGTGCATCTTATTGATCGTGATCACTCAGTCCATGCTCGGCGCGCAGGTACGGACGAGATCATTTTGCACCCAGCCCCATCCGATGATCCCGAAGATCCACTCAACTGGATGCCGCGTCGAAAAACTCTGTCTATGATTTGTTCAAGCCTGTAGGTATTGGAGCGCGACCTGAGTAGATGGTGTAGCTAAACAGTCGAAGATATACTTGGATGACTGGCATCGCGCTTTCGACCGTATACTCTGTGCTTGTACCGCTTTACGAAGCCTCAGGAGTGTCTGTAAAGACACTAAATGAGGGTACAGGGTACATGTTCCTATTTCTTGGCTGGGGCCTTTTGTTTTGGCAGCCATTTGCCTTGAGATATGGGAAGAGGCTGACCTATCTCATATCCGTGCTGGGCGTGATTGGTACCAGCATATGGAGGTAAAACTTGAGGAAGAGCTATTATAGGATCCTATTAACATGCATCAGCGCGTACGTCAAGAGTGATGGCGAGTGGATTGCTCGATGCATTGTGATGGGGTTCTTCACTGCGCCTATCGAGGCCTTACCTGAGATTTCGATCGCGGATGTGTATTACACCCACCAGAGAGGTACTTACATGGGAGTGTATGCACTCACACTGGCGGGAAGTAACTATTTCGCTCCCATCATATCTGGATTCATCGCTGAAGGACAGGGTTGGCAGTGGGTATTTTATTGGCCTGCCATCTTCAACGCCGCCACCCTCCTGTTTCTGTTCTTTTTCTTGGAGGAAACCAATTATGTTCGCGTCACGCGTACCGCAAGTGAGACCCCTTCAGCGGAAGAAGAGAGCAAGGGTGCAGTCACGACCAGATTACCGGCTCTATCGGACATTCCAACTGCACCCAGGAAGTCGTTCGCACAGAAACTCTCGATGTGGCAGCCTTCACCCGGCCAGAGTATGGCTACGCGGGCAAAATTGAGTCTGACGTATCTCAGCTGGCCGGTCATCGTTTACGCGGGCTTCAGCTACGGTTCATACCTAATCTGGTTCAACGTACTGAATGCTACAGCTTCAATCAGCCTTGGCGGATCACCATACAATTTCAAAGCTTCAATGGTCGGTCTCAGCTATGTTTCTTGCTGCGTTGGCGTAGTCGTGGGGTCGCTAGTCTCTGGTCCCCTCAGTGACTGGTTGACGATCATACTCGCACGAAGGAACCACGGCGTCATGGAAGCTGAATATCGGCTTTGGCCCTTTGCTATCTGTCTTGTCATGGTCCCGAGCTCATTGATACTTTGGGGCGTTGGCGCTGCATATCAGGTGCACTGGATGGCACTTGTGATCGCAATGGGTTGCCTCGCTTTCACATCATGCGTAGGCGTCACACTCAGTGTGAACTATCTCATCGACAGCTACCACGAAATCAGCGGCGACGCGATTGTCACTGTGATACTCATTCGTAACACGATGTCATTCGCGGTCAGCTATGGGTAAGAAGAACTGCAAAGCGACTGTTCCGAGCATGACTGACCTCAGACAGCATTACTCCATGGTTGACAGACTTAGGTTACCGGAACTGCTTTCTCTCGGCCGCTTTTGTTGGTATGGCTGCGTCTTCAGTCTTTCTGCTGATGATTCGGAATGGGAAGTTGCTCAGGGAACGAAGCAGGACGAGATACTGGCAGCTTGTACTTGCAGCGAACACAAGCGTTTGACGTGCGAAGGTGCGATGTAAAGGATAGTGTGGCGTCCGTAGGGCTGACAGAGCGATCATCGTTCAATACAATCAGGTCACGAAAATAATGATTGATTGAGCTCAAAATACGTGTGTGATGTATGAGATGGAGTGCTGCGGATTAATTCAGCGTCCATCCAATGACACGAAATTGCAATATCATCATTTATCACCACCACAACGCCGCGTAACGCACAACGCACAACGCACAACGCACAACTCATAACGCCCTCATCCACATATCCACACCACATACGCAAATTGACATCACATTAATCGTCTTCCGAAGCCACTACCGCCCACCGTCTCTGTGCACCGGCGCTCGTTCGACTCAGCCCACCGTCCGTGCCAGATCCACAAAGTCCTTGACGTGCATAATTCCGATGACTCTGCTCAAGCACAAGCGCCGGTCAGTTGGAATTGAAGCAGTAGTTCTCAGGCTTGCTCCAGCAGCGTGAATATAGTAAGGAAGTGGTGGATGCGGGCACACTGTTGCTTCGATCAAGTCAATACTGCTTGCACCGAAGTCTAGGTGGACGAGTCCATTGCGTTGACTCACTTTAGGGGGAATGTTTCTGGTGAGAGGATAGAACTGTATTTAGAACATCTGACAGCAATGATGCCTTGACCAGCAGTCATGAATTCGAGATATCTAGCATGAATCATACCATAGTCAACGGTAAGGCTCTCGTGATCGAAGTCGCATTACAAGACATAGGTCATTATCTCCAAGCCTTAGTAAAGATGACGCAGTGCGCCTACATTAGCAAATCTGCCAAACTCACTGGAGAAGTGGTCGAGCATAAGAGATAGTGTGAGACTGCACCCTCTTCTAATTCGATAGCATGGACAACTTGAATGATTTTGTGAGTAGCTAAAGCTATGTATGGCTTGTCAAGGATCACAGAAAGGTCTTTGAATGACGAAGGTACTATTGTGCGAAGTTTTGGGAACTGAGCATGCATAGACATCTGGATTTCGAGGAGGTCGTCCGTGAGTTCCACAGTCAATATCACAGCCATTGCTAGTCTAGAGGGACATTTGTCTAATGTGCTTAGTATACAGATTCATTTACCGAATCGCTTGCAAGGAAGAGAACACGGTCCTTGATACCTACAATTTAGGTGTCATCGCAACCAAAGATGCGACAATCAACGTCAATTGTGCATTATACACAAAGCTTAAATAAGATCAGGTCAACAAATGCACCTGAGAAGGGACCGCAAGTAGTGTCACCTCCAAAGAATGAGCATGTACGGTCTAGTAACTTTTGAGTATTGACGTTTTACCATGTTTCGCGTTCTAGGATCTCGAATCTGGAGCGTTAGGCAGCGCCCCTGAAGCCATAAGATCGGGGGCTGATTTAGGTAGAATAGTAGGTAGATTCATTCGCGCGCGTACGTGTTTGTATTGAGCCAAGTTATTTATTTTTAATGCATTGGAATGATTGCTAGAGCTGTTAAAGACTAATGTCTCCTTACAACCGCTTGAGGAGCTTTTACGCATGTGTACAGCACAATGCATAGTTATCTTAGGTACTTAGAACCTATTCTTGACGAAATCGGCCAGGGTAGTCAACTGCTGTCCGGGTACAGCCTCAATATAGACGTTATGCCCATGCTGCTTAGCAGGACTGTCCTTTCCGTAGTAATTGTAGTCCTTAATCAAGATCATGTTTTCACCGAGTTCCGTCTTCGCGTGAGGAGGAAGCGGCAGATATCCCTCCCACACATCTTTGGGTACTTCCACAAAGGTCACTTTAGTGCCCGTGATCTCTGATATGGTACTGGCCACGTCGGTTGGGGTAACCCATTGTGAAACGGCTTGAATCCTGGCACCATCGGCAGCGGATCCGAGAACCAAGGCACCAGCAACGTACTTTCCAGCGTCGGAGACAATGTCGATAAGAGGAATTTTCGTGCTGGTTTCGTCCCATGGAGCGGCCATAATTGAAGCATTAGTTTGTGGATCCTTGCTGATGGAATTCTTGAGGTTTTGCATAAAGTATCCAGGCATGAAATGAGTGACCCACATGCCTGTCTTTGACTTCTGGACCTCTGCATACTCCGAGACTTCAGCTTTAGAATCAAAATGCTCGACGTTTGGAAGAATGCCTTCGGTCAAGGTCGTGACGTTGGGGAGCGAGGAGAAGATCAGATGTTTGACCCGAGAAGCGATGGCAGCGTCCACAATATTCTTTCCCTGTGCGACCTCTGTGGACTTGGACATTGTTTCCCAATAATTGGTCACCGCGAAGACAGCGAACGCGTCCTTGAAAGCAGCTTTCAGGGACGAAAGATCGTTGAGGTCGGCCTTGATGAGGTCTACACCATCAGACTTGAGTTTCTCGGCTGAGAGTTTCGCAGTATCACGAGTAACACCACGGATCCGATACTGTGAGGCAATCGACGGTTGGGCAAGAATAGCTGCAATCACGGAGCCTCCTTGATTGCCGGTCGCACCCAGAACAGTAATAATCTTCTTGGAAGACATCTCAAGGATTTGTTGTTGATGTTGAGATGGGGTATAGGTTTTTGATGGGAGAGATCTGCAAAGAACAAGTGATGAATTTTCAGGGTTGAAGATGCTGATTGTCCCTGAACGGTACCAGCATGGCCTACTTATGTGCGATCACTGCATAGGTATAAACCATTGTATACCAATCGAGCTGACAATGCGGCCCCACGCTGTTACTTCCGAGAGCGACAAAACTCGTCCGTCTGATTATTTACCTGTTCGCTGCTCGGTCTCGGACAAGAGATGGCTGAGTAATATACGAGATCAATTTAAGAGTAGGCGCCATGTCATCCTTACCAGTACACGATATAGAGAATCTTTCGGCTAACAATTGATCCGTTCCAATTTGATCGAGCAGATCGTGTCAGCTGGGCTAATGCAGGCTGGTACGTGCGTTTGGGAGCGGGGTGTATGCGCGAGTGGAAGCGTCTTACAAATCACCAACTTTGAGCAAGGTTGTGTAGCAAATTTTGAAGATGTTAACACTCGTTAGCGTTGCTGGTCAACTGTCAAGACGGCGTGAACGTTCTGTTTTCAAGTGTTTCTCTTGTTTGCTAAGTTAATTATAAGCTTACGGACCTACTGACTACCAAAGATATCGAACTTCCGAAGCGCTCTTCTTACTTAATCCGTTGCTGAATGCCTGGGTATATCCTCTTGAGCCGTACTACCAACGGCAAGCTTCCTCCCAGATCTTACAAACACGAATGAGACCGCCAAGTGAGGATACGAAGAAGTGACTGCTTCACAATGCAAAAGTCTGAGGCAAGCGGACGGATTATCGAACGTATGCGCTCTTGCAGGGGACACTATGACTGTCTACCACTGGAGATATCCTTTGCTTGTAAATGTAACATCCATTTGTTTGCTATTTCTCTAATCGAGTCGGAGTGGAAAAACTGGATGTGCAAGGATGAGTTTCAAAAGCCCGAGACTCCTCAGTTTGCCTGTATGTAGCCATATGACCCGTGCTGGAAAGCAGCTGTATATTCTTTAGGTCTATTAGCGCGCGCGAATCGCCAAGCGATTGAGTCAGACGTCGCTGCAGATACAGGGATCTCCTCTTTCTCCTTCCAGCTAGCGCCGCTACTCAAGGTAACAACATGTTTCTCATGATCGAAAAGCGCTGTAGTCCGCCAGATTTGGCTTTCTTCTGCGCGACAACCTTCTTCGTTTATGATACCCGCAACCTCACTGCCGAAGATGGCAGGGTACTCCGTTGGCATCATTCCGAGCCTTCCTACATTCGCATCTATTGATTAAATAGCGCACGTATGGACTGTAATCTGCACTTCGCCTTGTTTGAGTTCAAAGATCCTGGCATCGCACACAACTACCTTGCTTATTCGAGCCTTAATTAATAGAGTTCTATTAGCTATAATGAAAAGGTAACGCAGATTCGATCAAGCAGGACTTGAAATGCTCGGATCACTGACCTGAGAAATGCAAGATGGCAGATTTGAAGTCTTTGAACCCATGGACCAGATCTCTGGTTTGAGAATTGCTCGAATTTGAACGTGTTTTGAAGGTCGACTGACTTGAGTGCTTAATCAAGCTACCTAGTCTCTTTTTAGAGTCGAAGTCGAGTCTGACCAAGCAGATCGGCAGTCAACACCAGGATCGTCATCGGTTTCGTCAAGTCGGCAAGGACCGATCTGATACCAATTCCAGACTTGTCTTCGGCGGACAGAAAAGACTGTAGTAGCTCATCCGGCCCGATTCGATTATTAGGATATCGAGGAGATTGATTTTCCAAATGATCAAGAGCCGGAGCTACCATCGTAATCTCCTATCCAGTATCTCCGGGTACAAATAGTGCGCAGTAACCCCTACTAGGTAGAAGGCTAGCTGCGAAGGTTTTGTATTTTTCCTCATGGCTTCCAAGAAGCCACAGATATTGTGGCGATTCCAGGCGACCCCAGGCAGGAGTTGAGATCCTGTAGACCGGGTCTTGTTAGCTACTAATATCTCGTTTATGTGCTGGACTACCGTGGAGCGGATTTCGTCATAATCAGACAGCTCGTCAGAAGCAAGTGGGCCAGAGACCCATTCGTACCTAGTCGATTGTTCACCCAATTCTAGCGTCTGGCCGTGTTTCTCTTCCCAGTAGGCAAGATTATCTAATGTGCCGCTTTAAACCACAGTGAGAGGTTGCTAGAGACCGAATGGCAGACCTTGTGTTCGAATGCAACGCTGTTCTTTCTTGACGATATTAGCGGGTCTATCTTCTACCGATTGGCCATCTTGCCTGACCTATGCACCATCGCAATTCCTCAGCTGCGGCTGAATTACATGTGTCTGCTCGCTCGAGGTACTGCCCTGAGGCGGCCGCGCCGTGTGGAAGACTGCGATCCTGACAGGGGCTGGAGGAGAAAAGAATAGTGGAAGCCAAGCAAACATTTCCTGAGAGCATTGAAACAGAAAAGCAAACTATAAGCGAGATTTGTTGCCTCACACCTTGATGTTTATGCCCATGACCGAAGTGTATAATGGTCGGTTGCAGATGTAGCCGAGGTTCGCCAATTCCAGGCTTTCGTGACATGAGAATCGTACCAATGCCTAGCGGCTGAACTGATTAACCTCTTCGGTTCCTCTTGGATTTACGGTACGAACGCTGATTCAGATTTCCTTCTAAACAAGAGAATTCAGCGCATTTTCCGCACTATCTTGCCTGATTCTCCTGTGTCAATGTTTCAAGCGCTTCTCAACGCCTACTGGCTAAATCAGACAGCTGTGAGTCTTGGAGTAAAGATAAGTATTTTTTCAAAATAGTAAATGCGGGATGTCCCTCGGTACACTGCCTGGCCGATTCCCTAAGGATGCTCCAGTGGATGATTACGCTTAATTCACGATACCGAAGTAAATCAAGGTAACCAGGTATAAGCTAAACTTGGACTGGCGGTGTTGTAATTATTAGGCTTATCTTCGATACCAACAGTTTAGTGTGATGGAACAATAATTGAACACAGAGATTAGCGACTGTTCGCATACGCGTAGTACTAGTCTGCGAAAGAATGTACGGATATCCCTGGAGAGCAGCAATGTCATATCCCGTATATCTTAAAATCAACGGAAGAAGTCCCGATTGTATCACGCTGAAAAACATCAATGCCTAGGCCTGCGATCAAAACGTGCATTTCTTGGTTCCTGGGTTTTGACAATGAACACAAAGCTGATTCTCTCTAGAGATTTATCAAGCAACAAGAACCTTGATCTCACACGGTGCCCCAAACGCAACTGTGAAACGACCGTTCTCGCTGACAAGTGAGGACGTTTTGACTGTCGTCGCCTCCCCTCCAAGCTGTGGGAGCTTATTACTATCATCGCAACTTGCCGCTGACAGGGTGACGACTTGAGCTGTCTTGGCAAACTGCCCTTCGAATACAACATCCACCACACTACCCGGCCCATAGTAGTTAATAAGCTTAAGATACCTGGTATTCCCGGTCTTCGTAGCAGACCAGAACACGGGATCAATGCCCAATCCAAATTCAGTCCGAACAGCGACTGTTTCCTCGCCGTGGTATTCCGAGAACAGTTTCTGCACATAGTAACTCGTGCTGCGGAGAATTTGGTCAGCAGTGTGCTTGATCACCGCTACAGTGTTGGATTCTTCAACATAGTTTTTGATCAGTGCGCCGTACGCCGTGCCACGAATGACGTCAGAGTTGCGCTCTGCACCGAGAAGCATGATGGCCTCCGATAGTGCCATACCCACAGTCTGCGAGCCGATTTCAGGGCCGCCTGCTCCGCCGGCGCGTATGCACGCGTACTCGCCCACGATAACAGGGAAGTTGCGGTCAGTGTGATCGAAGACATCGTACTGGCGCGCGAAGAACTCTTGATTATCGTACATATGAAGGTCGATCCAAGTACCGGGAATGCCGAGAGGCGCAGGGATAACGGAGGAGATGATGTTAATGTCAGGATACTTTGCTTTGATAGCATTGTAAAAGCGCGGAAAACGATAACCATTATAGGAATCTCTGCCACCGTTCAGGTAATCTTCGTTGCCAAGCTCGATGTACTCGATGCTAAAAGGTGTTGGATATCCGAGACTTGCTCTTAAGGCCCCGAGGCGCGTCGAAGTAGATCCCTGTTACGCGTGGTTAGACGAAGAATAGGTTCGGGTCAATCAAGAAATTTACCAACAAAAACTCCAGCTCTTCCATTCCCATGTCGATGAACCTCTGTAGGTCTGACTCTGGAACGAGATTGCCACCAATGTGCAAACCAGCAAACATTCCAAGAATAACCGTCTGACCCATGTCATGAGCCCACTGAAGCTGCTCTAGGATTCCGAAGCCATCTGTGTCAACGTTGCCCCACGTACCCACATGTCCGGGCCGAGAGGTGAGGTCACCGATTGTCTCATTCCATCTCCACTCTCGGCCGTAGCCTGGCCCTTGTAAGTTGTTGCCTCCGGGAAGGCGAATCCAGGTTGATTTGAGACCACTGTAAGCATGGGCCAGGTCCTCTCGAATTCCATTGGGGCGATTGTTGTAGGTCTGCTTGAACAGGCTGAGCAGATTCACTTGTATTGACTTTCCTGCCAGCGTAGCACCATCGAAAGTAAATACAAAGGTGTTGTTTGGATTACCAGGGGCTAAGGTAGGTTGGAAGACAGGAAAATTAACAGTAGTCCAAGTGTTACCGCTCTGGATGTTTGCTGATGTGGAAGAGAGCTTCTCGTTGGAGATCTTGCTTCGAAACGAGGCTCGAATGCTTCCGGTGTATGCTCCACGTAGTCGTAAGCTTGTGGCATAACGTTTTGCTGGGTCCACACTAAAGCCCCAGAATCCGTCGTTTGAGATACCAACGGTGCCCGTTGTGCCAGCCGGAACATCGATGCGCATGCTCCATGGTAGTTGTGGAGATAGCACTGGGGTGCTTTGATCTACTGACAAGGAAACATTGCCAATCGCGTGCCAGTGATCTGTGGTCCTGGTAAGGCTTGCCTCTCTGTTCTGTGATGAGCCCTGGAAGGCTCTGTTGTTGAGCAGCTCATTGTAAAGCCCACCGTCGCCGGAATGGTAGATGTCCTTTTGCGTGGTGAGTTTGGGGTCTGTACCAGAAGGTGCCATGGAAGCTACACGAGTGCTGAACTGACAAACGTAACTTACTTCGTACAAAGAGCCATACAATAGCGGGCTGGACTTGTTCCCACCACCAGCAGCAACTGTCAGGGTCTGACGCTGAGCGACTGTCGCCGAGAGGAGACAGCAACTGACGAGTAGAGACTTCATAAAGGATGTGAGAGAGGAAAGAGAAGCTGATGCTGGTATCGTAGAACAAGATGTGTGCCTTCAAGTCCACTCTTATACCAATTACCCGTGTTTGTTCGGGTGAGCTCGCCCGCAGTTGCATGTATTACCCCATGGGGCTCCTGGACAAGCTAGCTAAAGTTAGGTATTGATGCTCTGGGTTCGGAGCAGTCCCAACCGATATGATGCTGATATAGATAATGCGCCCGTGATCAAGTGCACGATAGTGTGTGCTTCGCGGTTTAACAACCAATCACAGGCGGACAAAGCCGGACTAGTCCGGTTTTGGGAAAGGGTGTCGCTTGAAGTCGCTTGAACAGGTCGGGCATTTTCGATGCTAAACCGACAAAGCTGGATCCCGGGGTAGTTCATCTTCCGGATAGTTTCCCCGGTTTTCAGTCAGGATGCGAGTGTACGAGGTCAGATTTTCAACCGTAGCGCAATGGCTTGTCCAAGCTCGTGTGCATGTTGCTTGTCAAACACTCATCAGATCACGACTGCCACGATCTGCCCAATCAGGCAACTTTGCAATCAGCAAATGTCTCTTTGAACGGAAGTGCGTGCTCCAGCAAAAATCTGATGGTCCATCTGTTTAGAGCGAAGGCATCTCCTGCCGATTCGTGGAGGCATTGGTTCTGGAACACGAATAATCTCTCCTTCATACGCTGAACGCACGGCCAATACATCGCCAACTCTTCAAGTGCTTCGAAGTTCATTGTTAATTGCGCACGTGCCTCTTCAATTTCTGGGTCATTGCCAAAGAGGAGAGAGTGTAGCAGCACTGATGATGACACAATAGTAAGCTGCGCGACAGTTAAATAGACGACGTGGCAATCTCCACAGGTCCGAGCAGTATGGAGTAGACGGCTGAAAGCCAGAGCGTGATGTTTGGCCCTACTTGCGTACGTGCCAGCTTCTTTGATTTCTTGATGGCTTGGATTAAGAAACTGGAAGTAGAGTACTGTTGAGTAGTAGTGGTAGCCGAAATGTAACGCAATAAAGGTGCCACCGTGACCAATCTTCCTGTACGTATCGAGGTTGCTATTGCTCATGACCATATTGTCAGGGAGTGAGCCATGCCAATCAAGTAATCGTTGGGCGACCAGCTCGATCTGGCCGACTGCCAAATGGTCAATTTTATTCGCGACCAGTATGTAGTTGGTGTCTTGAATAAGTGCGAATGTGCTTGCCAAAGTTGCCTGATAAGCCCATATACCTGTGCTGCGGCCGCCATCACGAGCTTGGTCTGAGGTTCCAAGTCGCTGGAAAGCGAGTTCGTCCATTGGCAGCAGCTTCGTGAGGTCAGCACGGATTGTGCGTGGAATTCCAAGTCCGGGAGGGCACCAATTGTCTGCTATCACTAATGACCACCAGGTCCGAAGTTTGATTTCTTGCAAAATCAACGAGTCCTCTTTATTCCGCTCTTGAATGTTTGTCAGAAGCGCGGTGCGAGTAGCGATACCTATCGAGAGTCAATGGTAGTGAGCGCAAAGTGGCTCACCAATACCCACCAAAATACATGGCTTCTAGATCATTTTTCTGCACTGCGGCGTACCAGTTGGCAAGTAGTATACACGTTTGAATGTTCTCAAGAGTCATGTGATCAAGCTGTTGGCCGAGTACCGACCTTGATTTCTCTGCGAAGACAGGGGCTGAATCTCGATCGTTTTGATCTGATGAAAATCGACATCCAAGAGCGCACATAGCTGCCCACAGCTGTTCGGGCAATGAACGTGTGCGAAGGGATTTCCATATCGAAGGCTCGTGGAAAAGACTATGGGGCCGGTCGTGAATGTATCGAAAGTAAAGGTTTACGAACTTCCAGATCTTGCTCGAGTACTCAGAGTCGAGTTGTGGGTCAGCTCCCACCGACGTTATCAAGCGTTCAAGGTGTGAGGTTGAGTGATTAGTCGGTATTGATAGAATTGTTTCTGGTGTATTCGTGTTTGAACACCTCATTGTTCGTGACTTGCACTCGAGACAGGCGTCGTGTTTGCTTGCGAAGTTGGAAGTGCACTTCCGTTTTGCAATCCTACACTCTCGACAAGATGTTGGACGTCTCATTGTACACTGGGCGCATGCGCTTTGAAATCTAGGGTATGATGTGCATGTTAGAATTGGATATTACAATACGAGGTGGGTGTCGTTTAGGTAGCGTTTTTCCGTACCGTGGCGGGGAGCCGAGGTAAGCCTAATTTGCACTAGTTACATGTATGTTTTGATTTTACTCTGTACCTGCTGGTACGTAGGTATTGATACTCGCCTAAGACTTTAACATTGCGCTTTGGCGAAGGGCGCTCCGCCCTCTATCATTGATGATCGCCAACACAGCCACAGGCACCCATGCCAACCACATCTTCTGCGCGGCCACTCCAACAACCTTTACTGTATTGGAGTTTCCACGAACCACAGTCTTCATCTCACCATCACCATGTCGCGACTAACCCAACTCCCAACCGAGCTGCGCCAACAAATCCTCCTTCTCGTCCTCCCAGTCACGAACCGCGTCGAGACACACGCCAACTTCATTCACCTTTCGCACATCAACAAGCGCATTCGCCAGGACATGCTTACCGTGACCGCCCTCTGGACACCGACACACTACATCTCGCACCCGTCCTCGCTCACAGCCCGCACTCCCTACACCCGTGGCTACAACCTGTCCCGCATGTGCCTGGATCTCTTCTCAACCGCCTTCCTCGGCCGCATTATGTGGCGCTTCGGCGACCATAATCCCGCCAACTACACGCATCCCGAGCTTGTCGCTACCTGGTATTGTGCCGTGCCGTTTCTAGACCCTGGGGTGAGGGAGCTCTGGATTGACATCACGCCTGCGCCAGTGGACAAACGTGGACGTCCCCAGGCCCTGCTCGATGTTTTTGTCAGTGAGGAGTTTTCAGCGATGAGGTTCTTGAATGGGCATGTGAAGGATGTCACTTTGCTGATTACGCGGATTGACCGGCACTATGAGGGCCGTGTGCGGGTCAGATTAACGGGACGACTCAGTACGAAGAGTTTGGTTTTCGTAAAAGCTGTTAGATCACAGCTCGGCAGAGAATTGGAGTATGAGGGTACTTGGATATCGGCTGACGATGCGAGACGGGCAAGACTAGGTGCTGTGGTGGCGCAGGAGACGTTGTGTACGTTGACAAGAGCAGGAGGACGGTGTGCAGCACATACTTTGGCGTGGCTGAGCGGTGTGAGTTGGAGTATGAAGACGGGGATCATATACGTGAAGCTTGCGGAGAAAGGGCTAGGGTATGCGGTTATGCAAGAGTTAAAGAAGATGGGGCAGCTTCGAGCTCACATAGGAGGCACTAAAGAAGGTGTCTTGGTGTTGCCCCCAGCACACAGGTTGAGGAGGGCGTTCCAGCACCAAGTTGCTGCAGACCTAGGACTACAAACAGCCGAAGCCGATGGAAAAGATAGCAGATATGTCATCGCAAGGTGCTAGGAGTAGAATAGTCATGTAAGTTTGAGTAACGCGGTCTATACAGAGTTACGCATTTTCGCACATCGGCACTAACGTGGCCCTTGGCTGCTGTGGCCGAGCAACGCAGGTACCTACGTAAGTAATCAGCGAGCCCTACTACGAAGATTTATGTCTTAACAGTACATACTGACGCCACATGCGGCTTGGAGAACCAAGATCTCGCAGGTCGGCGTATATGTATCGCAACCATTAACCTGCAAGTAAGCCTGGACCTGCGTGTATGCACACGGGAACGTGTTCGCCCCAAGGAGTGCGTCTAGTTCCATTGCGCAAGTAGGGTATGCAAGTACTTATCACACAGACTGCTATCAGGTTGGACCCTGCATGCATAGGCTTTACGAATACGCCATCGTCGTAGGTACGTGCTAGCCCCAAGACTCCGTCAGAATCATCTTTCTGGACAGGAATTTTATAAGTAGACGAACTTCTCTACTACAAACTACATTCTTTTCTTCCAATTCTAAATAATGGCACCCTGATTCCTCTTCTCTATAGTTTGCCTGATCTTGTTGTTAACAACATCTACTGTTCCTGATAATGTTACCTGCAGATGCGTACGTTTTGCACAACGTTGCTGACCTTCACAGATACACTGACAGCATACGAATATTCTATTTAATCTATGCTGGCCGTCTCCTACCGTATGGGCATCTCTGAACGGGACATTAACGGGCCGCGTCCTCCCTACAACACTTCCCACCTTAGTTTGCCCGCAAAGTAGACCTTAACAACAAGCCTAACGGGTATAGATAAAGAGGTGCTGTAACATTAGGCTATAGTAGGAGAGAATCTGCACCTAGGCTTGCGTTGCATCTGTGCGATTTTAGGGCGGGGTTAGCGATAAGACACTTCCTACTTCCTACTGGCGACCGCACGCTAAGCTCGAATAGTGCATCACACCTTCCTCTAGGCCTAGCTCCCCTACCACTTCAGCTGCTGAAGTTTATTGTGGCTAAAGGCTCGACCTTCAGAAAGTAGTTTCCGAGGAACATGGCATCTTGATTAGCGCTGATGAATTCCTCAAGATGAGGAATGGAGGCGGGCGGGCAGGATAGGCGCATGCTTGTCCAGGATGCTATACTCGCGCCGATGTAATCAGTTCGTACCTGACAGTGCCTTCAGTAATGGTTCGCATTGTTCAAGCTTAAACAGGGACACGAGACAGGTATAGCAGCCGACTGTTCCTGCAGCCCAGTCGTCTGGGTCATCTAAAAGCTTGTGCTGGCATCGCACTTAGTAACATTCTTACGCTAATATAGCTGCATGGACTCGCGTTTAGAGGCGTTCAGAAGGCGTAATACCAAGATATTCATGCATGCGAAAGCTGAGTCGAAACCTCACCCGTCAAGGGTATAAAAGATCATGGTGCTGCAAGCTTTTCTTGACGACAGGCAGATCAACAGTTGTCTCTTGTAAACTTCGATCCAAGAATCTCAAATCCCAGCAACAATCATGAAGATCTCTCACATTGTCACCTTGCTATGCTCGGCAGCTACTGCCGTCTCAGCCGCCGCCATCCAAAAGCGACAGACGACACCTGCTGCCCCAGTCGAGCAATACAAGGCGCCGACATACGTACGGCCTAAGCACCCTTCAAAGCGCGTCCAAACGGCATTCGACGTCTTGGATGGCTTCAAGGAATGGACTGTTGAGGGCGTCACCCGCTGGAACGGTCCCGGTTTTCAACACCAGGTCCTGCCGCGTACGCTATCCCCATTCCCCTCGCACATCGCATTAGGCTAACATGGCTCCTAGTCTCGCGTGGCGCTGCCGTCAAGGACGCTGCCGCCTGGAAGACGTACTTCAAAAGCATCGAGCCCCTTTTCCGCGGCTTCACGCCCGTCATTAACGACCTCTACGAGGACGAGAAGAACAACGCGGTCGTCATCTGGGCGCGCTCTACTGCCAACACGCCAGTCGGCCTGTACGCCAACGAGTACATGCTTACGCTGTACATGACAAAGGACCAGAAGAAGGTGAAGACGTTCCTGGAGTTTGTTGATATTGGTGTTAGCCGCGACTTCTTTCCCAAGTTAAACGCTTGGGTTGCGGCGAACCCAAGCTTAAAGTGGTAGAAATAGGTTTTAAAATAGACACCTATTCTATAGCTTAGATAGACACGCATTAAGAGAATAGAAAGTAATACAGATAATACACATTCAATGAAGTATAAAGGTTACCTTGTTTTAGGCCTAATAGCTTATCTAGGAAGATAGGGTTAGAGTTAGGCAGATTCATCGACCATGATGTGAGCTTACTTTTCGCGGCGTTGCTTGACTTGCGAAATGTCGTCAAATCGACCGTAGAAGGCCTTTTGGATGGACAAAAGGGCTGATGCCTGCGTATCATAAACGATATCAATTTCATAATCGTGGCCTGCAATGCCATCCTTCTGTTTGTTGCATTAAGTCTTGAGACCCACGATGCAGTTCGAATCATGATGCATTTATGGTACTCCGCACTCCTCCCCCATATTATAGTAGTGACACTTGGCGGCATGGTACTCGGACCCATTGCTTAAGTCTGCGAGAAGATCAGGGATAAGCCACCAACCTCGCTTTAAGCAAAGACGTTTTCTTTTAGACGTAGATCCTTGCGAGTTACGCTGATGAAGCACCAATAAGACAAGCTGAAGGACTACTTCTACGTTCCAACGGGAATAATGCAAGAGCAAGCGCAAGATATTTGGCGTCGCGTAATGCTGGCTCTGGAGAGAGTAGACTATTTGCATCGCGCGCTTTGCAACTAGCCCCCTTCTTTTTGGGTGGCAATGGTGACATTCCGCAACGATGGCATGCTGCTTCTGCATGGCGCATTAAGAGAAGAGTTCAACACACCAAATCTGTAAGCTGAACACCTTCTGCACTCCTACCGTAAACCTGAGTTAGCTAGATCCTTCTTTCATGAGAATTGAACTCGGCCTATGATGGACGACGCGACCCCTCTTGACGGTTGGGACTATCACGAGTACATCAAGTTCGCACCAAGAGCAAGCAACGCTATCATAGGAAGCTTCTTCTTCTTCTTGAGAGATACTCTTCCAGGTTTCTGCAAGCGTATTGAGGACATTGATATCTATTTTTAACTGTTCAACGTTAATGTTTGGGAACTCCTACGCTGCCTTAGCATAGAGAGATCTTTCGATTGCATTGAGGTAGCTATGTGTATATCTTACCTTGCTAGAGACTGTGTGCTGACAACTAACCTAGGTTTTAAACGTCTGCGATCGTGGATACGTTGGATTTGAAAGAGTCCTTTCTACGTTCGGCCCGCTGCTTACATCAAAAGCCGTCAGCCTACACGCGACACTTCTTATGCTCTTTTTGAACGCTGTCGGTGAAGTGCATGAGCAGCATGATTGCCGAGAGTCTCGACGTCTCATGCAGCAATTTATCCCCCATACGCCTCCGTTGATCTCAGCAGCGAGCCAAAGAGATAGCACGCGGAAGCGTAAGCAGCATAGGCGAAAATTCGGCATCGGGCGAAATCATGCAATAATGCTTTTCTATTAACGCTTCGCCACTTCGTTCTTACGCTTACTCACCTGCTTGCTACGGATTGGGATTTCAAACCCTGGTATTCCATACAGTACGAACAACGTCGCTCGAGATGCTTCTAGCAGTACACGACTAACCATAGTTTTTCTACTCCTAGACGCCGACACTGACAGTTCAGCGCGTTATTTGCTATGATATAGCCAGCTCCGTTAGAAGCACTCACTAGAAGCTTTTACTAGGAACGCTTGTTAGTATTAAGTAGTGCGAGACTTGCCGTGACTTCATCCACTGCGCACCTGAACCCTAGGTGTTCTGTCTGCCACCCCCTCAAGCCTTGGTCTTCGCATCAGTGCCAACGTTCCTGTTCCTCGAGATTCTCACATCCAGCCCGACGAGGATGAAGATGGTGCTACTCGTCCGCTGTCCCCTCTCGCACAGCTCCCAGAAGACGACGTCGAGGCTGCTAGAGTCATCAGCCAACTTAAGGAAAGCGACAAACAACACACAACAGATCGTGATGCGTACGAGGGGCGTATTCAACAAAAGATGAGCGAAACAGATACAAGGACCGCAGAGATTCTGCTAGAGATGCAATCTAGTATTCTGCAGTCACATGTAAGCGCATATAAAACTCCAGAGCAGTTAGGGAACGTACAAAGATTAGCAAACTTAGACAGTGAGTCGCTGAAGAGTGCAGCAAGTCTGAACTAGGCTGCGGGCTATATTTGCAATAGCTCTGTTATTTGAGAGAACGCGGCCCGCCATTGAAGTATCCGCATAATCGCGCAGCCCTTGTTTCAAATACAGAGTTTCAATGAGGCTGTGGTCTAATGAACTGAGACATTCAACTAGTTCAGGTAAGGCAATCGCGAGGAGTCAAAAGAGATCAGGAGACGGCTTCCCAACCACGCAAGGTTGCTGTCCTCTTCTAGCCCATGTTTGTAAGACTATTCAGGTTTCTTGTCTACTCAATTTATACATCGCTATGTCTTACACCGTTATACCCCTGCGTCTCTCCACTCTTCCCATGTACTGACTCCCTCACATAGTCTTCTTCGATTGTCATGTCCACGGTCTTTGTAATACCTTCCACACCCAATATCGATTCCTCGCTCGTATTGCGCGTACCCCCTACTGGTACATTGATAGCCCTATTGCCCCCATTGAATGTGTAGAGCTCCATTTGTCCGTTCGAATGTGTTCTAGCTGCGCGACTAAACATCTTGCTGTTTTGGCCGCCAGGTGCGTAAGAAGCTGGGTAGCCTGGGCCAGAGCGGTCGTGCGAGGACGAAGTAAAGGCTTTGTTGAGGAGAGGGCGGAGGGCGGGTGCTGAAGCGGATATTATAGCAGCGTTTATCTCGATTTGGGAAAGAAGGAGGATGAATATGTCGTCGTAGGGTGGGTCGTCTGTTACAGCGTATACCCAAAGGGCGTAGAGACGGACAATGGATGCGATAACAGCTACACTTCCGACCATGAAGACACCGAGGAGTGCAATGCGCTTTGTTCGTTGGAGTTTTAGCTGTCCAAAAGCTCGCATTGGCAGGGCTAGGATGAAGAGATCTGTGAGGATGTTGACAGAGGCCATCGCGAAATACGTCCTAGGAAGGTCGTTGCATCCTTTGGGAAAGGTAGGGACCCATGCTCTCCATGGCTCTTTCGCACCGCATTCGAAAGCCTGGATCAGTCAGCTTCGAGCTCGGGGAATGCTGGGGTTTCGCGTATGACATACGTTGACAAAAGTGACTACAATGGTCTGAACAGTGACGAATATACTAACGGCGTATACAGCGTAGCGAAAATTTGTTTGTGTGAAGATCCGGTAGTAGAGTGCCAGTATGCTAGCTTTGACGAAGAGCAACGCCCAAGGGTAAACTAGCTGATATGCATACCAGTGCTTGAACGTAGGGACCATAATAATTGAATGATCTAAATCGACATTGTGTCGCCTTCGTCTCCCGTCAGTTGCCGTCAGTTTTTCTACTACGGGTATACATACCCAGTTCCCCAGCTGACAAGAAAACCATTCTGAATACCGAGTGAGATAGCAATCACCCAAGCACATATCATGAACTTGTCGTCTAATCCTACATATCGTATGATAGTGAGGCGACAGTGCAGCCTAGCAGATAGTGAGCAAGTCTTGCGGCGAGTAAGTAAATCAAGGTTCCGAAAGATCGTACCTTAGCGCTACAGCGATTGTCGAGAACAATAGGAGAACTCCAGTGACGATCAGAAACATAGGCTGTCGCGAACCATTGTCCCAGGTGATACCATAGCCACGCGTGCCGCTTGTCATACTGTAGGAATACACTCACATTCAAATCACGGGACTCACAAAGAGGTCATGGCAACCTCTGGGCTATGAATAATTCTTGCTCCTCCTTGTAGCTTGACCCTCCGCGCCGCATAATATCATGATCCAGCACTTTGGGCAGCTTCATCTTGTGAATCCTTCGTATTATTATCCGGCCGTGTGTCCAACAGGACCGCAAATGCGTGAGTAAAGTCTCCTGGGGACGGCTGGCATCTCCGAGCCATCATTGGATAAGCAACGCCAGCTAAACGCTGAGGAAGGGCGAAGGATTCGCGCGTTCGTTGCAGTCATCCTGGTTGGAGTTGGTGCGGCTCTTTGTTTTGGACGGTCTACTACCTATAGTTTCCCTCAGTTATCGCCTGGACGGCTCGACAACTTCCCCGTTCCCCAGCCGAGCCGGTACCCGGACGAACAAAGTGAGCTCTTAGACTCGATCTTCCGCGTGAAGATAGGAGGAACTTCTTCAAAGTCTTGAGCGGTTAGTCGTATGTGCGTTAGCGCATCACCATACTATAGGATGCTGAAAATCGGAGTATCGCTTCGCGGTCGAAGAACGCCATTTGGTAGGTCGACAGCTCCGCAATAAAGGAACGCTCCAGGGTCCACCGCGCCATGATCCCGCAGGAGCTATGTGCCGTGTTTGCCTCTCCTCGCCTATTTGCCACAGTTGACCCTGTGTTTTCCCGTCACCTCGGGTGACAAAAATACCGCACACCCAAACTACCTCCTCCACGTAAGCCCACAACAATAGCATAAATAGAAATTCTAAAAAAGGGATTTATAGAGAAAACGATTCTCTACAAGATCATGTTTTCGCAGGCTCTGGAATCTTGTTTGTGTTGAGTAAGATAACCTGGAAGATCGCGTTGGGTGGTGGTGTTCCTGAACTTTTGCTAGGGCTTTGACAATAGGGTGTGCGGCTTTTATTGGCACCCAAGTACCCGTTAATCGCTGGTTTAGAACGTTAGACACGGCCCAAAAACCAGCAGGATCTTAGCGCGAAAGCGGGTCAACCTGTCCCGTAAGCTCTTCCGTCCCCGCGACAAAAATCTTGCAGCCTCACCTTCTGCATTGCCGCCAACAAGAGCGGCGCAGGGGAGTTTGATTTCGGCCGATCAGATTTCAAGGTTATTGCGACGCGTTATTCAAGATGAATGAAGCAAGCACACACGAGAGGTAACATTTACATGCCATGCTCTAGGATCTCGGGCAATCCATTCGTAGCCATGCGAGTAATCCTACAGGAATCTGTAGACCGGCCCACCGGGCGCAATCATCTGAAATCATCCTATCCTTTAATCACCAGCCCATGCGAAAATTGTGCAGGCTATTGCTACAGAGATCAATACGCTTTTGGTCATATCATCACCGTAACACAGCAGAATACGCAGGTAAGTACTCGCAGGCCAATCACTGTTGCATGTGCGCCACATAGAAGCCATGGCTCATGACCAAAATCGCCGGTAAGCGTGCGCCTACCGGAATATGCACATCGAAGCGCTTCGCACGCGTTGCATTCTCCGAACTCAATCCTCCAGACCCAGGGCACCTCGAAAGACCATGCAGCTGTGCCACACAACCGCATCTCTCCTGAATCGCCATGCATACAAGCTTTTTCCAGACCCGGATCTCGCCCCAAATACTACGGCAAGTGGTCCAATGCCCCGTTCTTGCCTTCAGCACTTATTTCCTTTCGTTACTCATGCCTTCGTGGCTCGGACTTCAGTTGCATGGTCATCCTTCGATGAGGCTCAGACGGGTAAAGTGGGTATGATAAGGCCTGCAGTGAGGCACAAATAAAGCTTGATGCCCTCAACACTCACAGTCACCAGCCAGGGACAATACGCTTTCGCCTTCAATCAATCCGAAACACAAAGCTGCCAATCTCAACCTCAGCCGCCAAAATGGTCAACCTTTCCATTCTCGTTTCTTCGCTCTACTTGGCTTCGTCAGCAGTAGCCGCGGCTCTCCCTGCCTCTGCTCCAAAGACGTGCAAGAACCCCATTGTACGAAAAGAATGGTAAGTCAATCACACCAATGAATCATCTCGGACTCTGCTGACCATTGTACTTCTGCAGGAAGCAACTCTCTATTCCCCAGAAGAGGGCGTATATCGATGCAGTACTCTGCCTAGCATCAAAGCCAGCCATCTCTGGCATCGAGGGAGCCATAAACCGTTTCGACGACTTCCAAGCCGTACACAGTAGCCAAACTCCCGACATCCACTGGGTCGGTCACTTCACTCTCTGGCACCGCTATTTCATCTATACCTATGAAAAGGCTCTTAGGCAAGAGTGCGGTTACACTGGTGCTCAACCCTACTGGAATTGGTCTCTAGATGCTGAACCTCAGAATCCCACCTCAACACGCATCTTTGACTCTGAGATCTGGCAAGCAGACACTGGATTCGGTGGCAACGGTAACAAGGTTGAACCCACTAATGAGACAAACCCCTTCGGCATCGTTGGCGGAACAGGAGGTGGTTGCGTACAGAATGGACCTTTCACAGCCGACAAGTTCTCAGTCAACTTCCCCACTCCCCACTGTCTCAAGCGCGATTTTGTCCCCACTCTGATCAATGTCTGGGCCGACCAGAAGCTCGTCAACAACGTCCTCGCCCAGAAGGACTACACTGGCTTTGCCAGGGCCGTTGAAGGCGAGGCTAGCTTCGCCGTTCCCAACATCCACGGAAGCGGTCACTTCGGTGTTGGAGGTGCTCTCGGACAGGCTGGTGATGCGAACAACAGCCCCGGCGAGCCGGTATTCTACCTCCACCATGGCAACATCGACCACATCTTCTGGATGTGGCAACAGAAGGATCTCAAAATCCGCTTGCACCAGGTTGGTGGCCCAACAATTCCTTTCAACTACAGTGGTAAAAATGTCACAATTGACTTTGAAGTTGGCCTTGGTAAGCTTGCGCCTACTGTTCAGCTTAGAGATTTGTTAGATACTCAGGGAAGCACTCTATGCTACACCTACTAGAGAGGTGCATATATCTTATATCTATATTAAAATACTCTAATATTTATATATATATCTCTATCTTTCTTTCTAGTAAAGATTTTATTAAGTAAAGCTAGTTATACTAGATATAGCTTACTCTTATACTTATAGCTCTTAGCTACTATTATAATAGGCTACAGCAGAGTCTACCTGTTACTTGCCGTATTGCTTCTACACCGCAGCCTAAAGTCTACTTCTAATACGCACATGTGCTGGCTGGCGACATGACGCTACAGCGTTTAGGTAGATTGAGAGCAAAACCTCTCGGTGCATTATATCGCGCACCTGTACATGCCATCAACGCTGGGCTTACCTGATGACGGCCGAAATCAGAGGCAGCAGTCTCGCTAGCTGCATGCTCGCAATTGTGATCAAATAGACTGCTGAAATCGACACAGGCCTGCGAGCCCAGCCCTTAGCACTCAGCGCGCACCCTCAACGCCTCTACATAGCGACCGCGATTCTCTGCGCTGGGCTCACAGATGTACGAGCAAACATCTTGCTCTAACAGCTTACACAGCGCCGCTGCCGCTTGCTAAGCTAGCAGGTGCAGCGCATGACTATGGACTGTTTCGCTTGCCGTGATCCTCTTTGCTAAAAGGAGCGTCTAGTCCCTGCGCGCTGATCAGCCGTTCCACTAACAAGGGTGACCCGCTAGTTAGTGTTGTAGGCCTCTTGGTTTGCCCTTTGGGTAAATGTGTCTTGCGTCTCTACTTCAACTGGCATCTCAAAGTTTCCGCCCTTGTTAAAGATGGAAGGGAAGCTCTGCGCTGTACATAGCTACTCATTGACGAAGAACCACAGCGAACCACCCAGCAGCACGCTGTACGTAGTCCCAAAACATCAATTACTGCGTGAAATCTTACAGATCACGTATCCGCTCACACTATATCAACTACCTCGCATCACAGCAAGACCACACCGCTCAGCCCAAAGGAAAAGAACACAGCCACCAAACCGTCCGCAGCCCCATCAATCTTCAAGACCAGCAACCGCTCCGTTTCAAAACGCGATATCAGCTTAGATGCGCGTTGCGTTGCGTTGCGCCGTCTAGTCTCGGCGCGTTGCTCTCAAATTCGACGTTCGAATGCGAAGAGGGATTTCCAGAACAGAGCCTGCTGATGCCGAAACGCGGGGTTCATGCGGATGAGGACAGCTTCTGGCTGGCCCAAGGGTACGCGCCGATGAAGATGCTGCCAGTGTGCGATCGCAGTTGCGAGACGTGTGGAACGTGGTATGTCTGCCAGCCGGCTGATTCTCCTGCACGCCTGCCGTACAGGCTTCCCGCGCATTCCCTCCGCCACGAGTCTGACCAGCCCCCAGACGCTGCGGCAGTGCGCAGTGCTGGCCTCGTCGCTGTGCTGCCCCGGCTCGCCAGTGAGGGACATGTGGAAACGACGCCGCCGCCGCGAGAGCGCCCGGAGCACCGGGTCACCGGGGTGTTGGAGCGTGGCGATGTTGTTTGTGTGCTTTGGCGGGAAGAAGCTGCACGCCATCGAGAATCTGGGTCGCTATCGAAGCTGATTCGAGAGAAGAACCAGAAATGTGACAGTATCTCGCCAACATTGACAGTCAATGCCCTTAATTGCTTACCAATGGCGCAGAGATGATAGCGCATTTACTAGGGTTAGTGCGCAGCTAGGTTGCTAAGCTTTAGGCTGCCTATAAGGCCGCCACATGCTATAAATCTGTTACGATCTACCTTTTGTAGCCAACCAGCTGCTGACACTTAATGAGTGCTGACACGCTTGGCGCGATATTACATGGGCTCTCCTATGTGGCGCAGTTTTATTACAAGTTATGTGACAAGCTTACTCCTTAGTAGTTAAGCCAAAGTGGGTCTTATATAGAGCTTACGCAGCTTATATTAAGCTTAGTAAGCCTAGCTTATAAAGCTTATGTTAAGCTTGGTAAGCTACTATACTTGCTATAGTATATAGCCAGTAGGAACACAACCCTTATAGTTTGTGTTTAACCTAAGTATTAATCTATAATATTAGATCTTAACCTAACCTTTAAGCTAGACAGTCTACTCTATACTACTTATTATTACTCCTTACCCTTAAGATAGATAGATTATATCTATACTCCTTAGTGCAAGACCCCTTTAGTTTCTCTAATAGTATTTATCCCTAAGAACTAATTAAATAGTGCTTATAAGCTTTGCTTAAAGTATAACCTTAATATTTTAAACACCCTTAAGATATCTACTACCTTAGGAAACTAAGCTACCCCTAGCTTATTAAATAATATAGATATAACTAATAATAGTGCTGCCTATATAGGTAATATTATAGTTAATAAACCTAACCTCTACTATAGTAAATATAGCAAGCTTAACAATTAGCTTATATAATAGAACCTATTCTTTATATTCTAAGGCAAGCATATTAAAGAGAAGAAAAGGGTTGTGCTTGCTAGTAGTTATATATATAGTGTAGCATTTAAATAGATTAAGCCCTTTATATAATAGTATAACTTAGGTAATACTCTAAACAAAGTAGATAACTAGATAAAGGACTTTAATACTTTTAAATTATAAATTAAACCTATATTTAGTATATTTAATAAAGTCTCCAGTACTAGATATAATATCTAATATATTAAACAAACTAAGTTAGCTACTAACTATACTATAGAGTTTTAGTAACTTGCTATATATACTAACTAGAACAACACTATACTCTTAACTATGTTTAGATAAGAACTTAAGCTAAAGATTAAAGAAGAGCTAATATATACTAGTGCTAGTACTAATACCTTTATTAAACTAGTTAACACTATAATTAATATTAACGTGAGTGCATAGCGAGTGACGCAGTCAAGCGAGTGACGCACCCCAACAAACCATTGGGCCTTCCTACCTTCAAACCTCAATGGACCAACCACCTGACCTGGAATCGCTCCTAAAAGAAGACAGAATCAAGCTTGCACTTCAAGCAATTAAGAAACCTCAAGAGCTAAGCGTGCGACGCGCTGCTACAGTGTACAGGGTCTCTGAGGCAACCCTCCGCCGCCGACGCGCTGGGACGCAGTCAACACGCGATACCCACCCTAAATCAGCGAATCTTCAGAGGACAGAGCAGAGGACACTTGTGCAGTATATTAGGAAGCTGGATTCCCAAGGATTTGCCCCAACGCTCTATTGTGTTGAAGATATGGCTAATCAACTGCGCGCTGCACGCGGCGCAAAGCCTGTTGGCCCACGATGGGCTTCAAACTTCGTCAAACGCGAACCTGGACTAAAATCGCATATGACTCGACAGAGAGATCGCCAGAGAGTCTTGTGCAGCGATCCAGGGGTCATTGGGCCCTGGTTTGACCTGGTTCAGAATGTTAAGGCCAAGTACAGCATCCTGGATGAAGATACCTACAACTTTGATGAGACTGGCTTTACTATAGGCATTGGAAACTGCGTCAAAGTAGTCACTGCATCAGAGAGACGTACTGAGCCCATTGGGTTGCAACAGGGAGACCGTGAGTGGGTAACTTTCATTGCTGCGATCAACGCGATAGGCTGGGCAATCGCGCCCTACCTTATCTTCAAAGCAAAGAACCATGACGCGTCCTGGTACCCTGATTTAAGGCCCCAATGGCGCATTGGGGTCAGCGACAACGGCTGGACTACAAACGATATTGGTGTAGCCTGGTTAAGGCACTTCATTGAGCAGATTAAGGGCCGGAGGGTGGGTAGCCATGTGCTGCTGATAATTGACGGCCACGAAAGCCACAAGTCGCTTGCATTCCAGGATCTTTGCAAGGAGAACAAGATAATTACTCTGTGTATGCCTCCACACTCGTCGCACATCCTGCAGCCGCTTGATGTGGGCTGTTTTGCCCCCTTAAAGCGGGAGTATAGTAAAGAGATCAGAGTCTTGGCAACAGACCACATTGGCCGAATTGACAAGAAGGCCTTCATTGCAACGTTTGCAAAGGTTTTTGAGAAGGCGTTCTCAAAGGCAAACATCACATCAAGCTTTAAGGCAACTGGCTTAGTGCCTAATGACCCATTGGTGGTGCTATCAAAGCTTGATGTCAAGCTTCGGGCGCCAACACCACCTCTACCAGGGGGGGCCCAATGGAACCCCAAGACACCCACCAACGCCAACGAGATAGAGTCTCAATCAACGCTGCTTCGCGATCGTATTCAAAAGCACCAAGGATCATCACCAACTCCAATGGTGGAGATTGTTAATCAGCTGCAGAGAGGCACTGCAATGCTACTACATGGGCAGACGTTATTGGCAGCCCGAGTGCTGCAGCTTGAAGCATCGAACAAGGCTGCTTCTGAGCGCAAATCACGTAAAAGAAAGCGGATTCAGAAGGGTGGAGACCTCTCAAAGGAACAGGCAGAGGATTTGATAGCCCAACGCGACGTTGAGGCGCAGGTAGAGGGGGAAACGCGTGAGGGTAGGGCCCGAACAGGTGCAGGCAAGCAGGGCAAAAGGCACTGCAAGCGCTGCGGTGAGACAGGGCACAACTTGCGCACGTGTAAAAAAGATGTAGTAGACGTTAGCGATTAAGGATATATCTTGTTAGCTACATTATAATGTTGTGGTGTTGAGTAATTGCACGTAGAAGGCCCAATGGTTTGTTGGGGTGCGTCACTCGCTTGACTGCGTCACTCGCTATACACTCACGTTAATATTAAACTATATAAGCTATAGTTAGAATTATAAGATAACCTCTATATAAGGGTTACTAATTCTATACTATAGGCCTTTAGGAACTAATAAAAGAATAATATCTAACAGAGACAGCATAGAGAACACTACTAGTCTAATATATTATAATAAGTCTATACTAGAACTAATATAGGTTACTATAGTACTAAAGCTATAGACCTTTCTAATATTAACAAAGGACCTAAATAGTAGAATATAAAGAATAAGGGTAGTTCTAGAACTAGCAAGCCTCTAGTAACTTACTATAGCTATAGCAGACTAGGCTACTTTATAAGAGACTATTATAGCAAGAATAAGGTTATATAATAGCTTAATATATTATCTAGTAAGGTTAGACCTACTAATACTAGTAATTAGGAAATAATTACTAATAATATAGAACGTGTTATAGAAGATCTAGAGACAGAACCTAAGATAGATAATAAATATATTAAACCTAATAAGGACTAATAAAGCGTCTAAAGTAAAGTACCTATACTATACTAGTATAATAAACTAAAAGAATCTACTAAATACTAAGAATATTATAACTAGATACTCTAGTTCTTAGACTAATAACTAGAAGTTAAGTACTAGGCTAATATAGTAGAATACCTAAGCAATAAATATATAGCATGCAATAATAAAGAATATATATAATAGTATGCACAGAATAATAATATACTTAATATTATAGATAATAAACTAGTAGTAGCTTATATTTAGTTATAGAAGTTACTCTAGAGATATAATAATAGCAAGATACTAGCTATAGTTACGTTAGACCTATAAGTCTATAAAAACTATAAGAATATATTAGTATCTATCTATAAACTCCTAAAGAAACCTAAAGAATAGTATAATAAATAGTTTATAGACTATTAATAAAACAACTATATAACTATTAAGATACTATAATATACTAGCAAGGATATCCTAGTATAAGATAAACCTAACTTTAGGCAAATACCTATATAATAAAAGACAACACCTTAGTACCTAATAGATATAAGGAACCTCCTCTACTATACTCTTTTATAGATAGCTTATAGCACTAACTTATATATAGTATACTATAATAATAAGATAAATAGTAGATAGTTTTCTAGTATAAAACACTACTACTATAATAAATATTATAAATATAAGGATAATATATATAAAGTTTATTTATAGGATAAATAAGAATAATACTACTTCTTAGAAGAAAAAGATACTTAGTATATATATATTAAATAGTTACTTATTAATAATTACTACTTAAACCTATATTAGTAATAATACCTATATAATAACTATAAGAGCTATAAGAAGGCTAAGAAGCAGTAACGTACCCTATAAGCGAGCGGATTAACGGGCGAGTAAATTACTTTTGCTAAGCCCCTACTAAAACTTAACCTATTATAGCCTAAAATACTATACTTTAGTCCTACACAGTATAGTATAGGCTAGAATATTATTTAGAGGCCTCTTCTATATTAATCTTGCATATTTACGCGTTATGTCCTGTCTAATTGCACCTTCTACAGCGCTATTAGGTTAGCTCGCCCTCTTAAGTGCGCACCTGCTTCTTTATCCTCTTCCTATTACTACGCGCCCTAAACTCCTTTAGAGCTGCTAGCTGCTGCCTATCTTTAACTATTAGGGTCCCTTTCTTCTAAACTTGCTTTCTTTTATATAATTTTTATTATATAGCAGCCTTATTAGCTGCTTAAAGCTCCTTAATTTCCTATTAAGCTAAAACTAGCTTATAGGATAAGATTGCTCCCCCCTTTGCATAGTACTTAAGCGCGCTTAGAATAGAATTTAGTAAGCTACTCTACTGCCTCTTATACTTCTCTTAAATTAGAGTTAATTACAACCTAAATTCTAGAGTATTACTAGGGGTTTGCAACTGCTAGAGTATGTTATTAGTAGGAAGTAGTAGTAATAGAGTCTAAAGCTTTATATTAAGGGCTAATATAACCTATTTTAGGTTTAAGGGAACTAATCTAGCACCTTAAAACCCTCCTTAGATATTACTAGAGGTAAACACTATATTATAGGCTGCTTTAAAGCATAGCAGGAACTTAGTCTTTATAATATAGCTAATTTAGTTATATATAAGCAATTTAGCTTAGCGCCTATATACTATCTTTAAAGGGGCAAAACAGCCTATATTAAGTAGCTATAGAAGGTATAATAAGTGCAGAGGCATATATAGAGTAATAATCTTATTATCCTTATAGTATTTCTAGAATTAGAGTAATTTATAGCTCTTATAGCTGTTAATAACTAGTAGTTAGTAGGTACTAGCAGTATGCTCCTTTATATATATATTAAAGTGCTTTAACTACTTAAAACTAAGCTTATTAGTAGTTTAGCTATTACTAGAGACTATAATAACCTAATCCTAGGGCAGGTCTTCCTCCTTATACTAGCTAGAGAGGTAGTAGCGCGCCTTAAAGATAATAAAGGGTAGAATAGCCTATCCTTTAGCATTAATACCCTATATAACTGTTATCTACTCCTAGTTGCCTAGCTAGACTACCTTTAGCCTTCCTTATCTCTCTAAAGCTATAATAACTACTCTCTAGGAGATCTAGCCTATTATAAAGCCTATTTTATTAAAGTTATACGTATTATTATCTAGAATACTATACTTAGCTTTTATATTTTATACTAGGGAAAACTAGCCCTATATAACTCTAGAATCCTTATAGAGGGCTTACTTATAGTTATACCTATAATTAAACTTTACTTTAAGCTCTAGTTAACGCTTTATAAATATACTAGGCTAGTTTATGCTAATAGGGCCTAGATTGCGCTCTGCGTGTAGAGAATTAGCTATTATAGCTATATCTGCTAGCTAAGGGCTAAATCCTTGCTTGTCTAGCTTAAGTATATAATTAATAATTACCTGCTCCTTATTATTATCTAACTCTTATAAGTTAGGCATAGTATTAGCTTATAAAGGCTATCTAGTAAGTTAATAGCTTAGTATAGCTTAAGAAATATTATAGATAGCTATAGCGCGTTGCTATAAGAGTTTTGCATCTTATTTAAGAGCTTAAAGCGCAAGCTATATTTAAGCTTCCTTTAACGCGTTAAGATTAGGTTATTATTAAGGCATTAGTATATAGAGGATACTTTAGTAGGGGCTTAGTAAAAGTAATTTACTCGCCTATTAATCTACTTGCCTATAAGGTACGTTATAGATTTCTTAAATATAAAGAAGTATTAAATAGCAAGAATAAGTCTTTTTTAGACTAGCATAGATAATATATACTAGGGATTAATCTATTAATAATATTAGTACTAATTACCTAGTTATACTCTCTATTAAATTAGGAGGAGTATAAATATAAGTACTACTAGACTATAGATTATAGTCTAACTATATATTAAGGTTATACTTTAAGCAAAGCTTATAAGCACTAATTAATTAGTGCTTAGAGATAAATACTATTAGGGAAACTAAAGGGGTCTTATACTAAGGAGTATAGATATAATCTATCTATCTTAAGGGTAAGAGGTAATAATAAATAGTATAGAGTAGACTATCTAGCTTAAAGGTTAGGTTAAGAAGTAATATTAAAGATTAATACTTAGGTTAAATATAAACTATAAGGGTTATATTTCTACTTGCTATATACTAATGCTAAGGTTTACTTATTAATAAGTAACTAATAAGTATCTAATAAGAAGGTAATAAGGGTGCTTATTAATAAGTAGAGTTATACTATACTTATTAATAAGTAGTAGTCTATATACTTACTTATTAATAAGTAAGTTATATAACTATAATTATAAGTCCTACTTACTATACCCCTATAACCTAGATAGAACCTAGTTAGTTACTTATTATACTATGCTATACTCCTTTATAGAATTATAACACTACCTCCCCTTCCTATCTAGTTTATCTTTAAACTATATAAGTTAAGAATAGGATTATATATAGCTAAGTGTCCCTATATCTAGTAATAGGTAAGTTAAGATATTCTTATATGTCTATAACCTTTATCTTAGTCTTAAAATTTATTAAGCTAATATGCTATCTAAAGTTTCTTATAACTATTATTTCTTTAAAGGCTATAAGTGCTATATTATACCTAATACTCTAAAAAGAATAAAATATACTAAGTACACTAAAGCTAGTAAGCTATGCATTAATATATTCTAGGAGTTATTAGACTATACTTATAAGAAGTATTATAAGAAAGTAGAGAATATTAAGACCTTACTAGTAACTATTATTACATAGTTATTATAAAATAAGAAGATTCTAAAATAGGCTAAAGATTGCACACAGTATAAAGCATTAGGCCTAGTAAATAAAATAGTTAAGTTAGGAGAGCTTAATTTAGTAGAGGAGGCTAATTATCCTATAGCATTTATTAGCATATATACTTTGCTAATTACCTAGAGCACTATAGGCCTTATAGAGAAGTCTATAGCTAACTATAGTACTTCTATACTAGTTAGTAGTAGTTAGTAAGGTTTATTACTAGTTCCTATATATTTTCTAAGTCTAGGTATCCTAACTACTTAACTAGGTATTCTTTATCTAGTCTAGTTTCTTAATATTTTATTATTTTCTTAACTTTCTATTTATTATTACTATTATTCTAGTAATAGAAGTCTTTCTAGATTAGTGTGCTAGTATTAGCTAGTTCTAATAAGGAGATATAGAATATAAGGTATATTTTTATATCTCTTAGTAGCTAAAGTTAATAGTTAACTAGGCTAATTTTCTTTAAAATAAAAAATAGTCTAACTTTAACTTTATCTAGTTTCTTTATTAGTTTTCTTATGCATAGATTCTTTATAAGGAGATACACTTTATCCCCCTTCTTTAGTAGAGGTGCTGTTTTTCTTTTCTTATTAATATAAGAGATTACTTATAACTAAGCTCTAGTAATATTCTTAAGCAATTTCTAATATACTTTCTTTAGTCTTTATACTAAGGATATTACTAATTCTATTTAGATATTACTATCAAGACTTTATATAAAGAGATTTAGATATCTTCTATAATTTATAAGAAATAGTATTATACCTATTACCTCTAATAGTTTATTATTATCTATAATTTATGCTATAGGCAAGAGTAAAACCTAATTATTCTACTACTAGTTATAGTAGATATAAAGATATATCTCTATTATCTAGTTTACTTATTCTATTTATCTATCTATCTATGGATAATAGGCTATTAAAAGCTTCTTCTTTATTCCTATTACTACAAGAAATATTATCTAAAAATTTAAAGTAAAGAGCTTGTCTCTATTACTAATAATTAATTTAGGAATACTATAGTATTAAATAATCCTATCTAGAAATACCTAAGCAAGCTACTCTATAGTATAGCTATATTAGAAAGGCATAAACTTAGTAGCTTTTATAAATCTATCTACTACTATAAATGTTAAATTATATTTATAGTCTATAACAGGGTTCTTAAAGGTTAGTAATTATATAATAAAATCTATTATAATATTTATCTATAGTATAGTTAGTAGTTCTATTACCTATATTTCTTTATATTTAGTATATATACTATACTTATTCTACTAATAGTTAATATATCCTTTAATATATTTAGTAACCTTATTTTTTATATTTAAGAACTTATAATATCTCTTAATAAGTTCTATTATCCTTATAATTCTAGGATAACTATATAGTATATTATTATAATAATTATATATAATTTCTTTTTAAAGGTTATTTAGTACTTAGCTTAGTATAAAGTATTCCTATAATATATATATAATATTATTAAGCTATTATAATAGTCTAAGGGATCTGTCTTAGTTAATTCTAAGTATAGTAGCTTTATTAATTATCTTTTTACCTACTAAGTTATATTATTAGCTAAGAGTATCTACTCTACTATTATCTTTGCCTAGAGTATATAGGATCTTAAACTTATACTAGCCTAGCATCTCTAACTATCTAACTTATCTTTAGTTTAGAACCTTAGTAGTTATAAAGTATACTAGGTTCTTATAATCTATATAGATTATAAGGTCTAAATAGCTTTCTATATATACTTACTAATGTTCTAGAGATAATATAATTACTAAGAGTTCTTTATTATATATATTATAGTATTCTTTTAGTCCTAAGAACTTATATAAGTAATAAGTAATTAGGTGCTATTATCTATCTTTTTCTTTTATAATATATACTCTTAATACTAAATCTAAGGTATCTATTTCTATTTAAAGTAGTTTATTATTCTTAAATATAATTAGTGTTAGGGGGTTAATATATACCTATTATAATAACTTAAATATGTTATTCTATTCTTTTCTCTATAAGAAGAGTATATCCTTCTATATAAGCTTTATAAGTAGCAAGGCCTTCTTTAAGTAATCCTTAATAAATTATCTATTAAAGTTAATAAACCTAAGGAATTCTTAAATCCCTTTAACTATTATTAGGGTAGGCTAATTCTTTACTATATTAATCTTAGTATTACTTATCTTAACTCTATATTATCCTATAATAAACCCTAGGAATTTAAATTTCTCCTTATACTATTTATACTTCTTAGGTTTTAGTTAGAGTTCTACTTGCTTTAAGTATTCTAGCACTTCTATAACGTGTTATATATACTCTTCTAGTGTCTTAGAGTATACTAGGATATTGTCTAGATATACTACTACTATTCTATTAAGGTGCGCCCTAAGAATATTGTTAATTAATTCCTAGTATATAGCTAGTATATTTATTAGACTAAATAGTATAACTAGGTACTTATAGAGTCTATATCTTATTCTAAATACTATCTTTTATTCTTTACCTTCCTTTATATAGATAAGGTTATATACTCCTCTTAAATCTAATATAGTAAAGTACTAAGCTTCTTATAACTAATCTTATAGCTCTATAATATTAGGTAGTAGGTAGTAGTTCTTAATTATAATTTTATTAAGCTTTCTAAAGTTAATATAAGGTTATAGCTTACTATCCTTCTTTAAAACAAATATAATAGGGTACCTTATAGGTAATTCTAATCTTCTAATAAATCCCTTTTAAAGGTTCTCTTAAATATACTTATAAAGTATACTAAGTTTCTTCTCTAATAACTGTCAGGTTTCATCTCATGTGACTTGGGATGGAACAACAATATATACTGTACCGAGCAAGGGCTCACTCATCAGAGTGAGTCGTGATACCTTTTGGAGGGTTGCCTGGCTCAGTGGCTCGGTACTGAGGCCTGACAATAACTAGTATAGTAGCTTAAAAGTTAGTTACTTTCCTTTCTAGAGCTTAATCTTATAATTCTAAGGTTTATACTTAGGTAAGGCTTTTACTATAAGCTCTTCTTTAAATATCTATATATATTATTAATATATATCTAGGATATTAGGAGTTATATATTTCTCCTTAACTACTACTTTATAAGGCTAGGGCTAGTTACTCTCTATATAGTTAACTACTCTATCTTAGCACGTCTTAGTTAAAGTAATATTACTAATTATCTTCTTATCTACTAGTTATATTATAGTCTATATAGGTTCTAACTATATTATACTATATTTATAGTACTTTAGTAAAAGCTTCTTAAGTACCTAATTTATCTATAGGTTATACTTTTATAACTAGGGAATTCCTAATATTATATTATAAGTAGCTATCCTAAAAGTATCTAGAGTTATTTCCTTATAGTATCCTTAAATAGTTATTAGAATAGATAATACCTTATAGGTTATTTCTAATTCCTTAGGTATAGGTTCTCTATTAGCTACTTATAGTAGGTAAGGTTCTATCTTCTAAGTAGGGCGTAGTCTAGCTAGCTATATTACTTATAAAGAGATATAGTTAGACTATAATCTATAGTCTAATAGTGCCTATATCTATACTCTTCCTAATTTAATAGAGAGTATAACTAGGTAATTAGTACTAATATTATTAATAGATTAATCTCTAGCGCATATTATTTATACTAGTCTAAAAAAGACTTATCCTTACTATCTAATACTTCTTTATATTTAAGGAATCTATACTATTTCTTAGCCTCCTTATAGCTCTTATAGTTATTATATAGGTATTATTACTAATATAGGTTTAAGTAGTAATTATTAATAAGTAACTATTTAATATATATATACTAGGTATCTTTCTCTTCTAAGAAGTAGTATTATTCTTATTTATTCTATAAATAAACTTTATATATATTATTCTTATATTTATACTATTTATTATAGTAGTAGTATTTTATACTAGAGAACTATCTACTATTTATCTTATTATTATAGTATACTATATATAAGTTAGTACTATAGGCTATCTATAAAAGAGTATAATAGAGGAGGTTTCTAGTGTCTATTAGGTACTAAGGTATTATTCTTTATTATATAGGCATTTACCTAAAGTTAGGTTTATTCTATATTAGGATATCTTTACTAGCGTATTATAGCATTTTAATAGTTATATAGTTATTTTATTAATAGTCTATAAACTATTTATTATACTATTCTTTAGGTTTCTTTAGGAGTTTATAGATAGATACTAATATATTCTTATAGTTTTTATAAACCTATAGGTCTAATATAACTATAGCTAGTATCTTGCTATTATTATATCTCTAGAGTAACTTCTATAACTAAATATAAGCTACTACTAGTTTATTATCTATAATATTAAGTATAACATACCTTATAGGTAAGCTAATTACCTAGGTAAGCTAATTACTTTTACTAAGACTATACTAAACTTTATATAACTTGCAATAGCTTAATATAAGCTTATAAAAAAGCTCTTAAATAAAGCAAATATATAGCTTGCTATCTAGGCTATCTAACAAGACGCAACACTCTTCTAGCAACGCGCTGCAGCTATCTATAAAATCTCTTAAAGCACGCTTAGTACACGCCTTGCTAGAGCCTCTCTATAATATAATTATAAGCCTAAATTAATAAAACTAATAAGCACTAAAGAGGAGGTAATTATTTAGCATGTTCTAAAGCTAGATAAGCAAGGATACCTGCCCTAGCTTACTAATATAGAGGATATAGCTAACTCTCTACTTACTAAATATAACTAGCCTTCTATTAGCAAGAACTAGGCTAGCACGTTTATTAAGTGTTACCTAGAGCTTAAGGTTAAGTTTAATTAAAAGTATAACTATAAGAGAGCCCTCTGCAAGGATCCTAAGGTAATCTAGAGCTAGTTCTACCTAGTAGAGAATACTAAAGCTAAGTATAGTATTCTAGATAAAGATACTTATAACTTTAATAAGTCTAGGTTTATAATAGGTGTTATATCTATAGAAGCTATTATTATAGGCTCTAAGTGTTAAGGAAGGCTAAAGATAGTATAATAGGGTAACTAAGAGTAGACTAGTATTATCTAGGGTATTAATGCATTAGGGTAGGTTATTCTATCCTTTATTATCTTCTAAGGCAAGCACTACCTCTCTACTTAGTATAAGGAGCTATCTATACCTTATAACTAGGTTATTACTATCTCTAAGAACAGCTAGACTAATAATAAGCTTAGCATTAAGTAGCTAAAGCACTTTAATAAGCATATAAAGGAGCGCACTATTAGCAGCTATTAGCTGCTTATTCTAGACAGCTATAAGAGCTATAACTTAGTTAATTTCTACTAATATTATAAGAAATATAAGATTATTACTCTATATATACCTCTATACTTATTATACCTATTATAGCTACTTAATATAGGTTGTTTTGCCCTAATAAAGAAGGCCTATAGTTACTAAGCTAATCTACTAATATATAGCAAGATTACTTATATTATAAAACTTAAATTCTTACTATGCTTTAAAGAAGCTTTTAATACCTCTATTACTAGAAGTAATATCTAGGGAGGATTTAGAGGCGCTAGCTTAGTCCCCTTTAATCTAGAGGCTATATTATTAAAGCTTAAAGTACGCCTATATACTCTACTACTACCTACTATAGATAAGAGTATATAGTACTCTTAAACTCTATAGAATACCCTAGAATTTAGGTCGCAATTAAAGCTAATTTAAGAGAGGATTTAGCAATATAGAAATAGCTTACTAACTTTAATAGTTAACAGTCTTAATTAGCTTACTAAAGGTGTAGAAATAATAGTATATTTACTAGTTTTAGTGTGCAACTAGGTTATAGAGCTTTAAGCTACTAATAAGGCTGCTATGCGCTATAAATTATATAAGAAGAAGTAGATCTAGAGGGAAGAGATTCTTACTATTAGTAAAGGAGTGCGCTTAACTACCCTAAAGGAGTTTAAAGCCTATAGTAATAGAAAGAAGGTAAGTAAGAAGAGGCGCGTTAAACTAGGCACTTAGTCTTTATAACACTATAGCATATATAGTAAGGTAGAGCATAATATATAAATATATAAGAATAATATATAAGGTATTTCTTAGTAATTTTATATACTATAACCTGCAGTAGAACCTAAGTTACTACTATAGTATTATAAGTTATATAAAGTTTAGTATAGGCTTAGTAAAAGTAATTAGCTTACCTAGGTAATTACTATGTCTGTGCGCATAATGCGCAGATTCGCGTAATATATTACACTACTAAAATAGCTTACTTAAAAATAAGGCTATAGAGCTATACTTAATAGTTATTATTATAAGATAATTTATTAGAGTACTCTATAGACCTATATAATAATATTCTCTTATATATTTTACTTATATAGAGTTGCTATTTAGCTGCTATAGGTAGTATAGGTGCAGGTAGGCAGAGAAGGCGTTATAGGTATAGGGTAACTATAAGCACCTACTATATAACGCATAGGCTTACTTCTTACTATAGAAGCTTTTAAAGTTATCTTATTACCTCTTTAGGATAATTATATAGCTTTTGCAGTATTATAAGCTTCCTTCTAATATTATTTTTTAGCCTTGCATTTAGCTACTTCTTCTACCTTCTTAGCTTTAACCTAGGCTCTCTCTTCCTTCTCCCTTACCTACTACTTATACTTCTCCTATTAAAGCTTTTCTTTATATAGCTTATTAGCATGCCTAAGTTTAGCTATCTCTACTTTTCTAACCTCTTCTGCCTTAGCTTCTTGTTATTTTACCTGCTTATACTAACGTGCTTTCTTAACCCTATAAGGAGAGTAAAACACTGCTCTACTATAATAGTCCTTAGGTTTCTAGAAGTTAAGAGGTTTGCTCTTCTTCTTATACTTCTTCTAAGTCTTAAGAACCTCTTTTAGGCCTGCTATCTTATAGTAGAGTAGCTAGTTTTAGACTAAGATATAGTAGAGAGATTAGCTAATCTTCCTTAGCTCCTTACTACTCTTATCCTTAGCTACCTTCCGCAGTAGAGTCTTAATTTTAAGCTAATCTTTGCTAGAATAAGTTAAAGAAGAGCTTCTGCTAGTATTAGAAGCTTCTAGAGAGTCCTTAGTAAAGCGTTAGAGTATAACGTTAGGTTAGAGGGGTACTATACCTGTTGCCTTAAAAGACTTAAGTATTAGCCCCTAAGTAAATATACTTATCTAGGCCTTCTAGAATAGGTAGAAGAAGTTACTCTTCTTAATTACTAATAGTCCCTAGCTATTATAAAGATATATTATAAGCTCCTTTAAGTATGTAGTTAAGAGAGGCTTAAATATTACTATATCTAACAGCTACAGTATATATATTAAGTAAGGAGAAAGGATAGCTAGAAGTATTCTATTCTAATTATAATAGTTAATAAAATCTATTATTATATAGAATCTATAGCTATTAAGGATTAGGAGGCGCTAGTTCCTCTGTGCCTTAGTCTTAGTAAAGCAATTAAACACCTACTAAAGCTAGGCAAGGCCTATATTATTATTAGTCTAGCTAGTAGGGGATAAGGAAACAAATACTAAGTATACCCCTAGCTCTATCTCCTCTACCTAGCTTAATTATAGGGTACTATTAGCAGAGTTATAGAGGAGACCTAGCGGTAGTACTATCCTATTACTATATATATAAGCTAGTAGCGTTACCTATACCCTATTACTATCTTAGAGTAATACCTTAACCTCCCCCTTCTTCTATATCTATCTACTAAAGACATATTTTATCCTAGTAGTAACCCCTATTATAAAGCCCTTCTTATCTATATTATATATATAGTAGCTATTAACCTTATATTTAGCAATCTTGCGTTATAGTAGGTTAAAGTAGAGCTTATACTTTTAATATAAATTAGCGTTATAGCAATTAGTATCTATACCTGTTAAGTATTTAGAGATAAGATAGATAGCATAGGTGTTAATAAACTAGGTAACCTAGCTCTTGCTTACGCGATCCTTAGCTATAGAAGATATAAAATTTTATATTATCTCCCTTATAGGAGGTATAGAATAAGTAGTAAGCTCTCTTATATAAGTTATAAGCTCTTTCTCTTATTAGGGGGTAAGCTTCTATTATGCAATAATCTTCTCCTAATATAGGCGCGTCTTACCTCTCTATATGCGCATTAACATTAACTATATAACACTATACTTTTATACTATTTTAGTCTATAGAATCTTATCTTTAGATATAAAAGTATTATACTCTAAGAGGGCTTCTTATAATCCTATTACATTATATTATTATAAATATATAAGTATAGAGGTATTTTAGTAGTTCGGCGCATTACGCAAATCTGCGCATTATGCGCACAGATATAGTAGCTTACCTATAAGGTATGTTATTATTATTCTATATATACTATTATATACGTTCTTTATTATTATATACTATATATTTATTACTTAGGCGTTGCAATATATTAGTCTAGTGCTTAACCTCTAGTTATTAGTCTAGGGCCTAGAGCATCTAGTTATAATACTCTTAGTATTTAGTAGATCTATTTAGTTTATTATACTAGTATAGTATAGGTGCTCTACTTTAGATACTTTATTAGTCCTTATTAGGTTTAATATATTTATTATTAGTCTTAGGTTTTATCTCTAGATCTTCTATAAGACGTCCTATATTATTAGTAATTATTTCCTAATTACTAGCATTAGTAGGCTTAGCCTTGCTAGATAGTATATCAAGCTATTATATAACCTTATTCTTGCTATAATAGTCTCTAGTAAAGTAGTCTATTTTACTATAGCTATAGTAAGTTATTAGAGGCTTACTAGTATTAAGGTTATACTTTAAGCAAAGCTTATAAGCACTATTTAATTAGTTCTTAGGGATAAATACTATTAGAGAAACTAAAGAGGTCTTGCACTAAGGAGTATAGATATAATCTATCTATCTTAAGGGTAAGAGGTAATAATAAGTAGTATAGAGTAGACTATCTAGCTTAAAGGTTAGGTTAAGATCTAATATTATAGATTAATACTTAGGTTAAATATAAACTATAAAGGTTATATTCCTACTTACTATATACTAATACTAAGGTTTACTTATTAATAAGTAACTAATAAGTATCTAATAAAAGGTAATAAGAGTACTTATTAATAAGTAGAGTTATACTATACTTATTAATAAGTAGTAGTCTATATACTTACTTATTAATAAGTAAGTTATATAACTATAATTATAAGTCCTACTTACTATACCTCTATAACCTAGATAGAACCTAGTTAGTTACTTATTATACTATGCTATACTCCTTTATAAGATTATAATAGAAAGTAAGTTTAGGCAGAAGAGACCCTAATAGTTAAGAAGGGCTAGTAATTAATAGCTCTAATAGAGTTTAGGGCGTATAGTAATAGTAAGAAGGCAAAGAAGCAGGTGCGCACTAATAGGGCTAAGCTAACCTAAAGGCGCTATAGATAGTATAGTAAGACTAGACATAACGCACAAACGTGCAAGAATAATATAGAAGTAGTCTCTAAGTAATATTATAGCTTGTTTTGCCTTATGCAGCGCTATTTTATAGTATTTTAAGTTATAATAGGGTAGGCTTTAGTAGGGGCTTAGCAAAAGTATTCTACTTACTTAGTATTCTACTCGCCTATAAGGTACGTTAACAATATTAGAAAGTTTTAAAATGTTTTATTTACTTATGCTTTATATAATATCAATAGCTAGATATAAGAATACGCAGTATTATAGCAAGCAGCAATAATCTACTAATAGCGATATATTATGTCTTAGCTTGCCATCTCAGCTTAAGCAACCAATTCAAGCTATATTCGCATGTCGAGAGTACACAGGGCAACTTTGGATACAAAATTTCAGTTTCCCTGTCTTAGAATATTCAATATCAATATGTGGCGTTAATATTAAGGTTTCTCCGTCGCGAATCTGTTGCGATGATTCAATGTGAGAATTTAGCGTAGAAGAGAAGAGCTTTGTCATCTGCAAAGAATCCTCACGTGTTTATCACGTGAGCTTTGTTCTAGCACATTCCTTTGTTCTATTCTTAGCACAACACCGTGAGGATGGATGGCCTGCAACCGGTCGTGTCCACTTCACTCAGAGCGTCCGTAAATCACAGCAACCATGGACCCAGCCAGTCATGCACTGGCATTAGAACTGCCCCCTAATGTTCGCAGGAGCGTCTCTGCTCGAGCTAGACATGGTAATGTAATGTCCCTCGTACTACTGTGCATTATCGCTCCAAAGGACGACAATCGAGAAAAGCGAAAGACGAAGGCCAGCAATATCTAACCCCTTCTGAGGAGAAAGCACTCGTGGATTTCATATTACGTATGAGTACCAGCGGATCTCCTATTCGTGTAAAATATATTCCCTCGCTTGCTTTTTGCATCGCCCGCCGACGTACAACGAATCGACCTGCCAGCGAGCCGCACAAGAACTGGCCTCAGGGCTTCCGCCGCCGGCACCCCGAGATCAAATCGAGGAACAACCGAGCGATGGCTTGGGAACGCCATGATAACAACATATATGATAAGGTGGTACACTGGTTCGATGTAATCGGACCGGAAGTCTGTAGACCAGACGTTGAGCCACAGAATTGGTATAACATGGATGAGACAGGCATTATGCTTTCTATGCTCGGCACTGTCAAAGTTCTTATAGGTAAGGATGACCAACGGAACTATAGAGGCGCTGGTGTCAAGCGTACGATGGTGACTGCTATCGAGTGCGTGTCAGCAAGTGGTGAGTTTCTGCACCCAATGATCATCTGGCCTGCCTCTACCCATCGGAGTAACTGAACAACGTACCCTACACCTGGGTGGGTCTTCGCTCTCTCCGAAACCGGCTACAACGACTCTTATCTTAGCTTGAAGTGGATGAAAGAAGTATTTGATCCCCAGACGAAAGCTCGTGCTAACGGGAAACCACGGGTACTGGTATGTGACGGCTTCGGAACCCACGAAACCCTTGAGATACTGGAGTTTTGCTTTGAGAACAACATTACGCTCTCTAGACTTCCTTCTCATACTTCTCATAAGCTCCAGCCATGCGATGTGTCAGTCTTCGGCCCCTTAAAGTCAGCATATCGAGAGCAAGTAGAACGACTGTACCGCGGAGGTCTGACGAATATCAACAAGGAGCACTTCACCACTATATACAGCCGGGCAAGAGAGAAGGCGATGACTAAACGAAATATCCTCGCAGGCTGGGCAAAGGCTGGACTGTTTCCATTTAACCCTGAAAGGGTTCTCCGTGACCTTACAAAGCCAGGCGCTCCACTGACTGTTCAAGCACTGAGAGCAGATGGAGCTTCCCAGGACGAGATTGTTCAAACACCAGTCACACCTTTATCATCAGAAGCTCTTAAAGATGTGCTAAATCAGATTAAGCAGTGCTCTCGCTCTGATCAGCAGCATAGTAAGCTAGTCCAAAAGCTTGCCAACGCCGTTGAGAAATCTATTGCTCGCCAAGCTCTTGATGAAAATTACATCAAGGTCCTCAGGACTGCAAACAATGAGGCAAAACCTCGCAGATCGACAAAGTCGAAAATCCTTGGGAAAGCAAGGGTGATGACTTACGAGGATATCGTCGCAGAACGTGCTAGGAGGGATGCTGCACCTTAAACTTAAGGGAAAGGCAAAGGCAAAGGAAAGCGTGGTTGCCCACGGAAGGCAACTACCCAGGCTGAAGAAGGTCCGGCAGATGACGCGAGTAATCATCGTCAACACGAGACCGCTATTCCAGAAGCAAGTAAACCAGGAGGTGTTGAACCAGATGCGGCTCAGCCATCAGCTGGAGTAACATGGGCAAGAGAGACGCCGGTAGATCCAATGTTAAAGTCCTGGAAGGCACCTGTAGCCCGAATGTGGTGATGTGCTTGGCTCATAGAGGTGGGTATAGGCGTAGGCGTATATTAGATCTTTTTCCTTCCTTGCTTAATAAATGACTTTAGAAGTAGCTTACTGTCGCACGGTTGGGTGCGGGGGTTGCAAGTATAGGATCTTGAGAAGAGTGTGTATATTGTTTTTTTTTATTTTAGCATCATAGCTCAGCTAATATCTAGGTCCTTGCGTGGCACGATTAGTAACACAGTTTAGGTTCACGACAGCGCTTGGCCTGCGACACTTACTGTCGTACGCGTAAGCCCCTTGAACATGTGAATGATGCTAACATGTGCTTTCTAACGTTCTCCAGCGCTCATTGTCCTATATATAGCGTTGAGAAAATACGTGGATAAGAAGCGATTGAATCAACACGTGACTACAAACGTCCATCGCTCATGATTGGCTCTCTCATCTAGGTTAGCTGTAAAAATTTGAACCCACGTAAGCGCATCTTGATTGGAGCATTTATCCCGCAAGTACCAAGCAGCGTGGCGGCCACGCATAAATCGGTCCGCACACCAGCCATGATAGCGTTGTAGAGGTTCTAAGCGACATACAAGACTCCTAGACGTGTATGAAATCTGTGCCGATGTCTATGTCGCCGAAAACTAACAGTGGTGGCCTTGACTTAGTTGAGCATCAGCTGTTGCCATAAAGTCAGTCATTTCGTGACTCGGGCGTTCGGTGCACGGACAGGTCACTGGGCGACGATGATCAGACACTATGGCTATACTAAAAGGACACAGCAGCTAGGTTAGGTGCTCGCAGTCTATGCGAAATTTCATCTTTATGATTAGGTGATATAGAAGGCGTGACCACATTGTTGAAATCAAAGTCACGTGCGATGAGCGATTAGTCATTAGGTAGCGCAGAACTCTGTAACCGCTCAACAACAAGATGTAGAGCGACCGCGCGTCCCACGTTACTTCCTCACAACACGCATTAAAGACTCAAGCAACTTGGCGTAGGGCACCCTCAACCTTGCATCGGCTCCTTTCTCACGATTGGGAAGAAGCTCCAAGCGCGACATTCGTTCCCGCGCCATGAGGACCAGGCTTACGCTGCAACAGAAGGATCACCTCGTGCAACACATTTTGGAGCTAGAAGCTCGAGGCTTCCCTCCCTGGGCGGCGGGTATTGAGGAGGCCGCTAACGATTTGCTTGCTGGCCAGAAGCGTTCAGTTGGGATCCGTTGGGTCAAGGACTTTGTCAAGAGCCGGACGGACTTACCAGTGAAGTTTTGTGACCGATATAAGCATGATGCCCGACGCGAGGTCGATACCATCAACCAGTGGTTTACCAATTTCAAAGACGTGAAGGCTCAGTACAAGGTCCAGGACGCAAACATATACAGCTTTGACGACTATCGAAGCGACGTAGACAGAAGCGACAAAGGCGTCCTACAAGCGGGTTCCGACGTAAGACGACAACGATACCCAGATCATCGTCCCAAATGTTCGCGCCATCTTACAGTACTTCAAGCCCTCAGCGCGACAGGCCGGGCGGTTCCGCCATTCCTCATCTTTGCTGGCCGTCCTCCCCTGACTATAGGGGATCCTGGGAGCGATGTGCCTCGCACTTGGGGGATTACAACATCTGAGGACGGCCTCGCGACGGCACGGACAGCAGCTGTATGGCTGGAGCATTTTGACAAGCACACTAAGCCTCGCGCTGCTAAAGCCTACCGGATGCTCATCCTTCACAGCCACGAGTTCCATAACTCTATCCAATTCCAACGTCTCTGCCATGGAAGGAGGATCATCCCTATCTGTGTACCATATTGGTACGGCCATCGACTGCAGCCATTCGATGTGGGATATTTCCCGTCCTTACAAAAGGCATATTCGGAAAAGTTAGACGACCTGATAGACCGCATCAGAGGGTTGGTGGTTGAGCCATATTGGTTCCTGTCCGCTTTGGTTGCAGCCTTCAGTATAGCCTCCACAAAGCAAAGCATCTGTGCAAGCTTCCGAGACGCCGGCCTAGTACCATACGATCCAGACGCTGTGCTGTCGAAACGTCCCATCGAGCTTCCAATGCCCATTGACCTGGCCCAAGACGAGATCCAGCCCGAGCTACGCCTGTTAGACCGCACGGGTCAGAAGAAGGTCCGATTTGTCGTACCAGAGACGTCAACTCAGCGAAGTCGAAACGAGTGGTTGTCTACTCAATGCAAGTCAAATAAGAAGCGCGCTCGGACTGCTACTTCACCGACGATGCAGACTCTCTTGTTGTATGCTGAGTTAGTGGATGCTCTAGAAACCCAAAATAGGTTATTGGAAGAGCGTGTGGAGCAGCTGATGAAGATGCAGCGGCAGATTACAACCCATAAGAAGTCGCCCGCGCAAAGGCCTAGAGGACAATCTGTTCAGAAATTGATCCAGAAACGGGCAAAGAGACGTTGCAGGGGTTGCGGCATAGCAGGTCATGATTTACGGAACTGCAAGGGCTGAGATATACTTACCAACAAGTCTGCACATAACGTGAGCGGTAAGCGAGTCGCTCGGGCAAGCGAGTCGCTTACCTTTGCCAAGATTACACCTCATTCAACCTTTCATCCAATGTCTTAACAACCTGATCTCAAATTGCTTTCTTGTGAGGATAGGATAGTCCTTGCTATCTAAGCTATAAAATCTAACGCGTTGCTAAGCTAGCAACACGCTGCTGCTATCTATAACATTCCTTAAAGGACTCTCTCTAACTAACGCGCTAAAACCACCTTATAACGCAATTCCTATCCTAACTTATTCTAGCTTACTAGGGTTAAAGAGGACATAATTATATAATATATAAGAAAGCTTAACACATAAGGCTTTGCCTCTATGCTTAGCTATATATATAAAATAGCTAACTAACTACTAGCTACCTATTATAGTAGCTAGGTTAGGGGAAAATAGGCTAGGAACCTTATATACTAGAAGCCTAAGATTAAGTCTTAAGTAACTAGATAGCATAATTACTAGAGAGTTCTATATAGCAACCTAGCTATTATTAGCCCCTGTTATAATTGCCCTTTTATAACTAACTAGATGCTAACACCTAGCAAATGCTAACACGCTTGGCATGATATTACACGGGCTATCCTATATGGCGCAGTTTTATTACAAGTCACGTGACGAGCTTACTCCTTGGCAGTCAAGCTAAAGTAGGTCTTATGTGGAGCTCACGCAGCTCACGTCGAGCTTGGTAAGCCTAGCTTACGCAGCTTATGTCGAGCCTGGTAAGCTACTACACTCTCTATAGTATATAGCAAGTAGGAACACAACCCTTATAGTTCGTGTTTAACCTAAGTATTAATCTATGATATTGGATCTTAACCTAACCTTTAAGCTAGACAGTCTACTCTATACTACTTATTGTTACCCCTTGCCCTTAAGATAGACAGATTATATCTGTACTCCTTAGTGCAAGACCCCTTCGGTTTCCCTAACAGTATTTATCCCTGAGAACTAATTAAATAGTGCTTACGAGCTTTGCTTAAAGTACAACCTTAATATTTTAAACACCCTTAAGATGTCTACTACCTTAGGAAACCAAGCTACCCCTAGCTTAACGTCTAACAATATAGACATGACCGATAATAGTGCTGCCCGCATAGGTAACATCACGGTTAACAAACCCGATCTCTACTACGGCGAATGTAACAAGCTTAACAATTAGCTTATGCAATAGGACTTGTTCTTCTTGTTCCAAGGCGAACGCGTTAAAGAGATTAAAAGGGTTGTGCTTGTTAGCAGTTATATGCGTGGCGCGGCATTTAAATAGATTAAACCCTTTGTACAACAGTATAACGCGGGCGAGGCCCTAGACGAAGTAGATGTCTAGATAAAGGACTTCAATGCTTTTAAGGAACAGATTAAACCCGTGTTTAGCATATTTAACAAAGTCTCTAGCGCAAGACGCGAGATCCAACGTATTATACAAACTAAGTTAGCTGCTAACTACGCCGCGGAGTTCTAACAACTCGCTGCACACACTAACTAGGACAACACCGCACTTTTAACTATATTTAAGCAAGGACTCAAGCTAAAGATCAAGGAGGAGCTAATGCGCACCAGCGCCAGCACTGACACCTTCAATGCATTGGTTAACACTGCGATTAATATTAACGTTAAACTATATAAGCTATAGTTGGAATTGCGAGATAACCCCTAAGCGCGGGCCACTAATTCTGCACCACACGCCTTTAGGAACTAATAGAAAAATAACATCTAACGAGGACAGCGTAGAGGACGCTACTAGTCTAACACGTCACGACAAGTCTATACTAGAACCAACACAGGATACTATAGCGCTGAGGCTATAGACCTTTCTAACATTAACAAAGGACCTAAACGGTAGAATATTAAGAACAAGGGTAGTTCTAGAACTAACAAGCTACTAGTAACTTGTTATAGCTGTGGCAAACAAGGCCACTTCGCTAGAGACTATCGCAGCAAGAACAAAGTTACGCGACAGCTTAACATATTATCTAGTAAAAGAGTTAGCTTTACTGATGCTAGTAACTAGGAAATAATTACTAATAACATAGGACGTCTTATAGAAGACCTAGAGACGGAATCCGGGACAGATAACGAATACATCGAACCCGATAAGGACCAACAAAACGTCCGAAGCAGCACACCTATACCACACCAATAGTTAGAAGTCTGCACTACTAAACAACGCAGATCTGCTAAATATTAAGAACATTGCGACCAGATGCTCTAGGTCCTAGACCAACGACTGGAAGCTAAGCACTGGGCTGACGCAGCACGACGCATCAGCAACGAACGCATAGCACGCAACAACAAAGAAAGTGCAGGACGCTATGCACTAAACAACGACATACTCGACATTATAGATAATAAACCTATAGTAGCTCGCATTTAGTTGCAGAAGTTACTATAGAGATATAACAACGGCGAGATATTAGTTATAGTTGCCTTGGACCTACAAGTCCGCAAGAACTATAAGAACGCGTTAGTATCTATCCACAAACTCCTAAAGAAACCTAAAGAATAGTATAACGAATAGTTCGCGGACTATTAACAAAACAACTACGCAACTATTAAGACGCTGCAACGCGCTAGCTAAGATATCCCAGCACAGGATAAACCCGACGTTAGGCAAATGCCCGCACGACGAAGGACAACACCTTGGTACCTAATAGACACAAGGAACCTCCTCTACTATACCCTTTTATAGGTAGCCTGTAGCACAGACTCGTGCACGGTATACTACGACAACAAAATAAATAGTAGATAGTTCCCTAGCACGAAACAACACTACTATAATAAATAGTATAAATGCAAGGACAACACGTGCGAAGTTTACTTGTAGGACAAGCAATAACAATACTACTTCCTAGGAGAGAAAGATACTTAGTATGCGTGTATTAAATAGTTATTAATTAATAATTACTGCTTAAACCTATATTAGCAACGATGCCTATATAACAACTGCAAAGGCTACAAGGAGGCTAAGAGGCAGCAAGGATTCCTTGAACACGAAGAAGTGTTAGACAGCGAGGATGAGTCTTTTTTAGACTAGCGCAAACGATATGCGCTAGGGATCGATCTATTAACAATATCGGTACCGATCGCCTAGTTATACTCTCTATTAAGTTAGGAGGAGTATAGATGCGGGCACTACTAGACTGCGGATCACAGTCCAACTATATCTCTTCGCGAGCGATATAGCTAGCCGGACTACGCCCTACTTGGAAGACAAAACCTTACCCACTATAAGTAGCTAATAGAGAACCTATGCCTAAGGAATCAGAAATAACCCACGAGGTATTGTCTGTTCTAATAACTATCTAAGAACACTATAAGGAAATAACCCTAGACGCTTTTAGGATAGCTACTTACAACGTTATATTAGGAATTCCCTAGTTACGAAAGCATAACCTATAGATAGATTAGGCACTCAAGAAGCTTTTGCTAAAGCACTGCAAATGCAGCATAATGCAGTTAGAACCTGCGCGGACTATAACGCGACTAGCAGATAAGAAGACGATTAGTAATATTGCTTCGACCAAGACGCGCCAAGATAGAGCAGTCGACTATATAGAGAGTAACTAGTCCCAGCCTCACGAAGTAGCAGTTAAGGAGAAACGTGCAACTCCTAGCATCCTAGACATATATCGACAATATGCACAGATGTTTAAAGAAGAGCTTATAGCAAAAGCCCTGCCTAAGCATAAACCCTAGAATTACAAGATTAAGCTCTAGGAAGGAAAGCAACCGACTTTCGGACCACTATACTAGTTATTAGAAAAGGAACTCGGTGTACTACGCGAGTACATCAAGGAGAACCTTTAGAAGGGATTTATTAGAAGATCGGAATCACCTGCAGGGTACCCTATTCTCTTCGTACTAAAGAAAGATGGCAAGCTACAACCTTGCATCGACTTTAGAAAACTTAACGATATTACTATCAAGAATCGATACCTATTACCTAATATATTAGAGTTGCAGGATCGATTACAAGGAGCTTAATACTTTACTGCGTTAGATCTAAGAGGAGCATATAACCTTATCTGCATAAAGGAAGGCGAAGAATAGAAGACAGCATTTAGAACAAGATATAGACTCTATGAGTACCTAGTTATGCCGTTCGGTCTAACGAACGCACTAGCTACGTGCTAGGAATTAATCAACAATGTCCTTAGGGCACACCTCGACAGGACGGTAGTAGCATATCTAGACGATATCCTAGTATACTCTAAAACACTAGAAGAGCACATACGATATGTTATAGAAGTGCTAGAATGCTTAAAACAAGCAGAACTCCAACTAAAACCCGAGAAGTGCGAATAGCACAAGGAGGAAGTCGAATTCCTAGGGTTTGTTATAGGACGACACGGAGTCAAGATAAGCAATACTAAGATTAACGTGGTAAAGAATTAGCCTACCCTAACAATAGTTAAAGGGATTCAAGAATTCCTTAGGTTTGTTAACTTTAACAGACGGTTTATTAAGGATTACTCGAAGAAGGCCTTGCTGCTTATAAAGCTTACGCGGAAGAATACACCCTTCTTATAGGGAAAAGAACAAGATAACGCATTTAAGTTATTACAACAGGCGTGCATCGATCCCCCAACACTAGTCACATTCGAGAGCAACAAACCGCTTCGAATGGAGACAGATGCCTTAGACCTAGCATTAGGAGCATGCATTATGCAAGAAAAAGATAGACAATAGCACCTAATCGCTTATTACTTACGCAAGTTCTTAGGACTAGAAGAACGCTACAATGTGCACGACAAGGAACTCTTAGCAATCGTATCATCCCTAGAACATTAGCAAGTATACGCTAAAAGCTATTTAGACCTTATAATCTACACGGATTATAAGAATTTAGTACACTTTACTACTACTAAGGTCCTAAACCAAAGACAAGTTAGATAGTTAGAAATGCTAGGCCAGTACAAGTTCAAGATCCTATACACCCTAGGCAAAGATAACGGCAGAGCAGACGCTCTCAGCCGACGACACGACCTAGCAGGCGAGAAGACAATCAACGAAGCCGCCATACTCGGGATCAACCAAGACGGATCCCTCGGACTATCGCAGCAGCTCAACAACATTATGCGTGTATTATAGGAACGCCGCATACTAAGTCAAGTACTAGATAACCTTCAGGAAGGAATAATACGCGGTTATTATAACGATCCGCTACACGGTTACCTAGGAATTACAAGAACTATAGAACTTATTAAACGACACTATAAGTTCTTAAACATAAAAGACAAGGTTACTAAATATATTAAAGGATATATTAACTATTAGCAGAACAAACACAGTACACATGCTAAGTATAGAAAAATGCAGACAATAGAACTACTAACCGCACTATAGATGAACATTACAATAGATTTCGTCACACAACTACTAATCTCCAAAGACCCTATAACAGACTATAATTACGATTCGATATTTGTAGTAGTAGATAGATTCACGAAAGCCGCTAAGTTTGTGCCTTTCTAACACAGCTATACTGCAGAGCAGCTCGCTCAAGTATTCCTAGATAGGATTGTTTAACACTACGGCATTCCCGAATCAATTATCAGCGATAGAGACAAGCTCTTTACTTCGAATTTCTAGACAACATTCCTAGCAGCAATAGGAATAAAGAAGAAACTTTCTATAGCCTATTATCCGCAGACGGACAGACAAACAGAATAAGTAAACTAGACAATAGAGACGTACCTCCGCATCTACTGCAACTAACAGCAGAATAATTAGGTTTTACTCTTGCCTATAGCACAAATTATATACAACAACAAACTATTAGAGGTAATAGGCACGACGCTGTTCCTCGCAAACTATAGAAGACATCTAAATCTCTTTATAAGAAGTCTTAACAGTAATATCTAAACGGAATTAGCGATATCCTTAGTACAAAGACTAAAGGAAGTACACTAGAAATTGCTTAAGAATATTGCTAGAGCTTAGTTATAAGCAATCTCTTATATTAACAAGAAAAGAAAAACAGCACCTCTGCTAAAGAAGGGGGATAAAGTGTATCTCCTTATAAAGAATCTACGCACAAGAAGACTAACAAAAAAACTAGACAAAGTTAAAGTTGGACCATTTTTCATTTTAGCACAGATTAGCCTAGTTAACTATCGACTTAAGCTACCTAAAGACGCAAAAATACACCCTATGTTCTATATCTCTTTATTAGAACTAGCTAACGCTAATACACCGACCTAGAAAGACTTCCATTACTAGAATAATAGTAACAACGAATAGGAAGTCGAGAAAATAATAAAACATCAAGGAACCAGACTAGACAAAGAATTCCTAGTTAAATAGTTAGGATACCTAGACTTAGAAAATATATAGGAACTAGAGACGCACCTTATAAACTGCTAGATACTGCTTCGCTAGTACCAAAGTTTGCAAACTCGTCAAGATACCTAAGGGTAGACCACATAGCGGGAGAAAAAGCAACCTGCGCATCAGCGGCAGGACAGGCGATCTCCTCGGCCCGAACATCCTCGCCCTCCGCGTCCATCTCGTTCGCCAGACATTCAGCCTTCTTCGCAGCTCTATTTTTCGCCTGCGCAAGAATCTTCTTATTTCGCAGCAGACGCAATATCACCTCTACTAGCAACTTTTCATCCTCTTTAACCTTCTTCTTATATTTAGCCCTAGTCTTATCCAAAGACTCCTAGAACAAGTTAATGCACAGACGACCAACGCGCACGCACTCAGAACATTTTAGGCGGTTGTTAGCAGAAGGCATAACAAAACAATCGTAACTAGAAGCAAAGCAACAATCACAGGAAATAGGAGCGATAGTATTGTGTTAACAGATTTTAATGCTTAAGCGGAGTCGCTTTTAGGAAGCAGAAGACATAATGCTACCGCAGGCACTAAAGGTAGTGGCGGGGTAAGCTTATAAAGAACAGCTAACAGATTCGGGACGAATCCAAGAGAGAGGGGAGCGAGTGTTACGATCGCCCTTTTATAACCAACCAGATGCTAATACCTAGCAAATGCTAACACGCTTGGCATAATATTATATAGGCTATCCTGTGCAGCGTAGTTTTATTACAAGTTATATAACGAGCTTACTCCTTGGCAGTTAAGCTAAAGTAGGTCTTATGTAGAGCTCACGCAGCTTACATCAAGCTTAGTAAGCCTAGCTCACGCAGCTTACGTTAAGCCTAGTAAGCTACTACACTCTCTATAGTATATAGCAAGTAGGAACACAACCCTTATAGTTTGTGTTTAACCTAAGTATTAATCTATAATATTAGATCTTAACCTAACCTTCAAGCCAGACAGTCTACTCTATACTACTCATCGTTACCCCTTACCCTCAAGACAGACAGATTGTATCTATACTCCTTAGTGCAAGACCCCTTTAGTTTCCCTAACAGTATTCATCCCTAAGAACTAATTAAATAGTGCTTATAAGCTTTGCTTAAAGTATAACCTTAACAGCCCCTAGTTTAACCCTATATATAACGTTAAAGCTAAGTATAGTATCCTAAACAAAGATACCTATAACTTTAACAAGACTAGCTTCTAGATAAGTATTAGAGAGTCTATTAAGGTAGTAACTATATCTAAGAGGCGTCTTAGACTATTATAGATCTAGCCTAGCAACTATAAGTAGGTAACGTTAATTACTGCAATTAATACTATAGAGTAGGTTATCCTACCCTTTATTATCTTTAAAGCAAAGAACTATAACTAAGCCTAGTATTATAACCTAAATAATTAGCAGATTAGTATTAGTAAGAATAGCTAGATAATAAATAAACTAGGCCTAGAGTAGCTAAAGCACTTTATCTAGCATATAATAGCCTAGATAGTAAGTAGCTACTAGCTACTAATTATTAATAGCTATAAGAGCTATAAGTTACTTACCTTCTAGAATCTATATAAAGAGAGCAAGATTATTACTCTCTATATGCCTTCTTATACCTCTTATATTCTATAGCTACTTAATATAGGCTATTTTACCTTATTAAAATAAGTATATAAGATAGAGATTAATATCTTAGTAAATAGTAGTATTACTTATATTAATAAGAAGTTATTTCTAGATACCCTTAATTAGGTATTTAATAAGGTGTTTTTATCTAGAAATATCTAATTAAGCTTCTAAGCAATAGGCTTAGTCCTATATAACCTAGAGGTAGTAATATTATAGCTTAAAGTAAAGCCTTATACGCTATTACTACCTCTACTATAGCCTAACCTTTAGTAACCTAAAATACTAAGCAATGCTACTAAAATTAGGGCTTAATTAACGCTAATATTAGGGAGGATAAGAGAATATAGAAGTTTATTAGAAAGTTTAATCTAGGATATAGTATAGTAGCTCTAAAAGGGAGCTAAAATAATAGTGTATAGTAAGGTGCTAATAGTAGCTAAGATAGCTAGACTTTAAGCAGTAAATAAAGCAGCTTCTAAGTATAAAATATATAAAAATAAGTAGATCTAGCTATTAAGGTTATACTTTAAGCAAAGCTTATAAGCACTATTTAATTAGTTCTTAGATATAAATACTATTAGGGAAACTAAAGGGGTCTTACACTAAGAAGTATAGATATAATCTGTCTATCTTAAGGGCAAGAAGTAATAATAAGTAGTATAGAGTAGACTATCTAGCTTAAAAGTTAGGTTAAGATCTAATATTATAGATTAATACTTAGGTTAAATATAAACTATAAGGGTTATATTTCTATATACTATATACTTAAGCTATCTTAGAGAATCTTATAGTCTTATAGGACTCTATTCTAAAGTCTTATAGGATTCTTATAGGACGCTAGTATTTATCTTATAAATCCTATAGCTTGCTTAGCTTTTATCTTATAAGACGCTTTACCCTTTTAGTACTAGCATCTTATATATAGCATGCTATTATTACCTATAGAGTAATAGCCTTCCTAGCAGTTATTATACTACCTTATAATATTTATTTATAAAACCTAGTATTTTCTTCCTTAGGATTTATATTTATAATACTAGTATAGTAGAACCCTATCTTAGTAAGAAGTAGAGAAGATAGTTAAGCATAGAGATGCTAATATACTAGTTAAGGCTAAGAGGTATAAGGAGAGAATATAAATAGGTAGTAGTAAATATAGTTCTTAATACTATAAGAGGTATAGTAAGATAGGGCATAATAAGCATATATATAAGAAAGATACTATAGACTAAGTAGATTAATTTAATATACTATAGGCTATAGTATAATATTATAGTGTTAAGTTATAGTATTATAAAGGTCTAAGGCTTAAAAAGGTAAGCAACTTACTTATCTAAGTAACTTACTTACTACTTATATTAGCTTAATTTTAGTAATAACAAAGTATAGGTAAACACTATACTATATAGTTTAGCTCTCTTCTTAATTATTATTATTTTCCTATACTAAACTATCTATATATAGAAATTCTACTAAGTTATAGAGTATAATATACTAGATAGGTAAGTTAACTAAATAGATAAGTTAATTACTCTACTAAGACCCTACTAAAACTTAACTCTCTTATATAATGCTATAATAATAACATAAATTAGGACCTTTAAAAAAAGCTAGGATATAGCTTATACTTTAGGCTATTAAATAAGACATAATAATCTCTCTATAACGCACTATATTCCTCTATAATACGTCTTATATAATACTATATAATTAATATACTAGATAACCTATATAAGCTAATTATATGCCTAAATTAAGAAACTTACATAAGAATAAGGAGAAAGTAATTATTTAGTATATACTTAACCTAGATATAAGAGAGTTTACCCTCTAGCTAGTAGTAGTAGCTAATATAGCTAATTCTTTGCGCAAAGAGTATAATCTAGGCTATATTAGCATAAAATAGCCTAATACGTTTATTAAGTGCTGCCCTAAGCTCTAAGTAAGGTTTAATTATAAGTATAACTATAAGTAAGCCCTCTATAAGGATCTAGAGATTATATAAGGCTAGTTCTACCTTATAGAGAATACTAAAGCTAAGTATAGTATCTAGAACTAAGACATATATAACTTTAATAAAACTAGGTTTATAATAGGCTAGATATTAATAAGAGTAGTTATTATAGGCTTAAAGCATTAAGAGTAGCTAAAGGCAGTTTAATAGGGCAACTAGGAGTAGATAATAGCTATCTAGGGCGTAAATAGTATAGAATAGGCTATTCTACCCTTTATTATCTTTTAAGGCTATAACTACCTCTCTACCTAGTATAAAGAGAATATAATACCTTATAACTAGGTTATTATAGTCTCTAAAAATAGCTAGACTATAAATAAGCTTAGATTCTAGTAGCTATAGCACTTTAAAGCATATATAAAGAGGCGTGCTATAGAAGAGTACTAACTACTAATTATTAATAGCTATAAGAGCTAACATACCTTATAGGTAAGCTAATTACCTAGGTAAGCTAATTACTTTTACTAAGACTATACTAAACTTTATATAACTTATAATACTATAGTAGCAACTTATATTCTACTATAGGTTATAGTATATAGAATTACTAAGAAATACCTTATATATTATTCTTATATATTTGCGCATTATGCCCTACTTTACTATATATGCTATAGTATTATAAAGACTAAGTGCCTAGTTTAACGCGCCTCTTCTTGCTTATCTTCTTCCTATTACTATAGGCTTTAAACTTATTTAGAGTAGTTAAGCACACTCCTTTACTAATAGTAAGAATCTCTTCCCTCTAGATCTACTTCTTCTTATATAATTTATAGCGCATAGTAGCCTTATTAGTAGCTTAAAGCTCTATAACCTAGTTGCACACTAAAACTAGTAAATATACTATTATTTCTATACCTTTAGTAAGCTAATTAAGAGCATTAACTATTAAAGTTAGTAAGCTATTTCTATATTACTAAATCCTCTCTTAAATTAGCTTTAATTATAACCTAAATTCTAGAGTATTCTATAGGGTTTAAGAGTGCTATATACTTTTATCTATAGTAGGTAGTAGTAGAGTATATAGGCATACTTTAAGCTTTAATAACATAGCCTCTAGATTAAAGGGGACTAAGCTAGCGCCTCTAAATCCTCTCTAGATATTACTTCTAGTAATAGAGGCATTAAAAGCTCCTTTAAAGTATAGTAAGAATTTAAGTTTTATAATATAAGTAATCTTGCTATATATTAGTAGCTTAGCTTAGCAACTATATACCTTCTTTATTAGGGTAAAATAACCTATATTAAGTAGCTATAGTAGGTGCAATAAGTATAGAGGTATATATAAGGTAATAATCTTATATTCTTTATAATATTAGTAGAAATTAACTAAGTTATAGCTCTTATAGCTATCTAGAATAAGCAGCTAATAGCTACTAACAGTGCGCTCCTTTATATGCTTATTAAAGTGCTTTAGCTACTTAATACTAAGCTTATTATTAGTCTAGCTATTCTTAGAGATAGTAATAACCTAGTTATAAGGTATAGATAGCTCCTTATACTAAGTAGAGAGGTAGTGCTTGCCTTAGAAGATAATAAAGGATAGAATAACCTACCCTAATGCATTAATACCCTAGATAATACTAGTCTACTCTTAGTTACCCTATTATACTATCTTTAGCCTTCCTTAACACTTAGAGCCTATAATAATAGCTTCTATAGATATAACACCTATTATAAACCTAGACTTATTAAAGTTATAAGTATCTTTATCTAGAATACTATACTTAGCTTTAGTATTCTCTACTAGGTAGAACTAGCTCTAGATTACCTTAGGATCCTTGCAGAGGGCTCTCTTATAGTTATACTTTTAATTAAACTTAACCTTAAGCTCTAGGTAACACTTAATAAACGTGCTAGCCTAGTTCTTGCTAATAGAAGGCTAGTTATATTTAGTAAGTAGAGAGTTAGCTATATCCTCTATATTAGTAAGCTAGGGCAGGTATCCTTGCTTATCTAGCTTTAGAACATGCTAAATAATTACCTCCTCTTTAGTGCTTATTAGTTTTATTAATTTAGGCTTATAATTATATTATAGAGAGGCTCTAGCAAGGCGTGTACTAAGCGTGCTTTAAGAGATTTTATAGATAGCTGCAGCGCGTTGCTAGAAGAGTGTTGCGTCTTGTTAGATAGCCTAGATAGCAAGCTATATATTTGCTTTATTTAAGAGCTTTTTTATAAGCTTATATTAAGCTATTGCAAGTTATATAAAGTTTAGTATAGTCTTAGCAAAAGTAATTAGCTTACCTAGGTAATTAGCTTACCTATAAGGTATATTATAACTCTCTCTAATTCTAACAATACTATAAGAAAAGAAAGATTATTATACTCTATATGCTTCTATACTTATTACACCTCCTATAGCTACTTAATATAGGTTGTTTTGCACTATTAAAGAAGGTATATAGGTGCTAAGCTAAAGATCTTATATATAACTAGATTACCTATATCTTAAAACTTAAGTTTCTGCTATACTTTAAATGCGCATATAATATAGTAATAACTCCTAGTAATATTTAAGGAGGATTTAGAGGCACTAGATTAGTTCTATTTAACCCTAAACAGGTTATAATAGGCCTTAACGTTTAACTACGCACCCTATTACTACTTCCTATCTCTAACAAGTTCTAGCAGTCCTATATACTCTAGAACATACTAGAATTTAGGTCTTAATTAAAGCTAATTTAAGAGAGGATTTAAAAGCATATAGATAGCTTACCTTCCTCTATTATAAATGCGCTAGAAAAGCTCTTTAAAGGTGCTAAGATAATAGCGTATTTGCTAGTATTAGTGCGCAAGCAGGTTTCTAAGCTTTAAGATACTAATAAGGCTATAACATAATATAAATTATATAAAAGAAAGCATTTATAGCTAGAGGGGACTCTAATAGTTAAAGAGAGGGTATAATTAAATACTCTAGAGGAGTTTGCTGCGTGTAGTAATAGAAAACATACAAAGAAGATAGTGCGCACTAATAAAGGTTAACAGACTATAAGACGCTATAAATAGTGCTAGGAGATAGGGCATAACTTGCGCATATGTTAAAAAAGATTGTAGATAGCTCTTCTATACTGCAACATGTTAAATTACTATTTGCAGGCCTATAACAGGGTGTTGTAGGCCAAAATAGGGTTAAGTTTTAGTAGGGTCTTAGCAGAGTGATCAACTCACCCGTCCGGTCAACTCACCTATCTAGTACGTTATCTTGTTAATGCAGGATGTAGTAGGATGCTGTTTGTACTACATTTTACTAACAACTTGCATCTAGCGTTATTGTATCGCACTAAGTTACAGGGTGTACGTTAGCTAACGTTTTGCAAAAAGTAATAACTAACATTTTTAGCGCAGCTCCTTGTAGCTAAAAATTAAAATATCCACACATCGTACTTTGTCATTAAATCCACCCAGTCGCGAGATGTCTGACCATCCCAGTACATCTGCAGGTAATTTAGGGCTGTAAGCACGTTGGCAAACCCAAGACGTTCATACTTTTTGTGTAGCACGTTAGAGAAATACATCTGGTCTTTAACGGTAACGCTCTCGCACGCAGCAATGAAGACTGAGAATACAAAAGTGTTAGAATCAACAAGGCAGTGGTCTGGTATGCTTTCAAGTGTTGCGCGGAACTTCAGCAGTGGTTGTGTAGAGTCACCAGTTCGCACGCCAAGCCTCAGTCGTGTTATGTACATCTCGCAAGCTTGAGCGCTGAGATCATAGACGTTAGACAGTACGTGATGAAGCTCGGGATGCAGCTCGCAGCAGGTAGTGAACTCCTCCCATCCTTTCGATATTGAGGGTCTGATCGGAGTCGTTAAGCGAAGAATTGCCAACCCCTGATGGCGGCTCAAGTAAGGAGCGGCATATCCACGGAATCTGAGTTTTGGTTAGTATTGCTTTTCTTGATTCTTGTGAGTCAACTTGCTTCTCGATCTGAGTACACAGAAAGGGGCCTAAAGACCCTGTGCCCAGGATGTTGTCTTCCTGCGTGATGCTAAGAAATACCTCGATCAGATGGAAGATTCTGCGGAAGTCAGGGAGACCGTTTACTATCGCTGTGGCCAGGAGAAGAAGCAATGCTACTAAGATTCCCTGTTTGGCTGTCGTGTCGTGAGCTAAGAGCTCTTGCTTCTCTCGCAAACCTTGAAGGACACATTGATAAGCAGAATACGGCTTTGTGCTTCGCCGACCTGCCCGTGTTGCTAAGTAGCAAACAGATGCCGCGCATACGGCAGACTTGACAAGGTCATCACAATAAGCGAGCGGAAGGACCGAGAGGCGCCATTGGTTGTAGTCATCGTCAATGACAACGAACTTGGAAGCTATTTCCTCAGAAACTGTTTTAGTTAGCACTATCCTTATTTGATTGAAACTACTTACAACAGCGGAAGAGGCACTGGTCATTTGCGTTAAGCAAGCCATTTGAGAGCTGCAAGTGTTCATGACGATGAACGCGGTGTTCGCGCGACAATGTTGGCGGAGATTCTTGTTCTCTTTTGGATAACAGCGCCGCATCTTTCCAATCCTCTTTGCGCCTCGGCATCCGACCCTCACTGCCAGAACGATGGCTCTCGATACCCCAAGGGTGGATTCTCAAGCCGCCAGGGGCTTTTCCCTGCGCAATGAGATCATCTGCAAACCGATACCTGGTTTTGCTATATCCACTACAATCGAGACCTCTGAAGCTACATTTGCGGCAGAAAGGTTCAGTCAAATCACAGCTGACTCTTCGTTGCGAGCATTGATGACATCCTGCAGACAGTCAGACATCAGAAAGCGTACATCAGTGCCGTGGGTTTACCTTTGACCCGCGCAGCGTACATTCGCTTCTTGTGGGAGTACATGGAGATGCGCAATTGTCAGGCTGCTGAGGGGTTGCGATTGCCGAGTGTTCAACTCAGAGTCGAGCCGGCGGATCTGCTCAGATGACTGACAAGACTCGGTTTTGCTGCCGTCCAGCAAAAAAGTAAGATGAGCGTCACGTCAGGACCCAATAGCATGTTCGGTAAAGAGCAGCGAAGAGCATAAGCAGCACGATGCGCTTGACGCTCGCGCTGAAGCCTCATCGCCCCGCACGGAAGCGGGGTAGCTTGGCGGTTTCGGCTGCTCCAGTGAGTGGCAAACACATAATGTCCGGCTTCCAATAACCGAAACAACGATCACAAACATCTGTGTGGAATTTGAAAGGAAGACGCGCAATAGAAATGTTTCCATATTCCCATCAGTGCAGCTTCCCCTTGAGTCTTAAGCTGGACGCTTGTGGCATGGCCCGGCGTCTGCAATGCCACCATTGCCCCTTTTGCGTTCCATCTCCGAGTGCCGTTGTCTTGAATTGACAGCGCGAAGACTGGGTACTTTCAAACATGATGTAGCAGCGCCGAGACGAAGCCTAAGAGTCACGAGCGTACCTCCTTGTTCATTTTGGGGAACTCTAATGAGCACACCGTTCCCGCGAATCGCCTCGACATCACCGATACGACGCGGGTGGTTTTTTCTCTACCTAACCAGCCCGACAATGACTCGGTACTTTCGAAAAATGATGTAGCAGCGCCGATACGAAGCCTAGAGGTCACTAGCGTACCTCTTTGTCCATTTTGGGAAACTCCACTGAGCACACTGTTCCCGCGAATCGCTTTAACATCAGCGATGCGACGCGGGTGTTTTTCTCTTATCTAGCAATCCTAAACCGTCGGTCCAATGCGACCCAACATTAGCCCCATGTCTTTGGGCATTGATAGCCGGGATGCCACACAATGCGAACCTTCGAAGAGCGCGTTTGAACCAATCAGCGTGAGCAACCTGCAAGACCTAGGCATCTGGTCTGTCATCAGGCAGATTTTCAAGTAAAAGATCAAATTTCGATGATAAGAGGCTTGCGCAAGCCAGCTGCCGGCTCAGCCGACAATAAGACCCTCGCTACAGTTGAGGTAAGTCCGATGAGCTCTTTGGAGGGGCCACGATAGTCACACTTGTAGTATTTCGCCAACTGACAAATGCGAACCCCGGTCGACCTATGAGTGGTGAGAAAGAAGTATATATACACTGCGTGAGCACATCTTGTAGAGCCAACGAAGCACTTCTTTTTACACTACATTCCAATATCCATATCTTTGAGTCCTATATCGAAAGGATACCATGGCTCCCAAGACCAAATCTCACGGTCCGACATGTTCCAGTCCCTACACAGATGGCAAAATAGAGCCTATCCGAGCATTACCTGCGAGCTGGTATGTATCTGATGAAATGTACCAGCTCGAAAGGCGTGGGATATTTAGCAAGAAATGGATGTTGGTGACTCACGAGTGCCGGTTTTCTAACCTGGGAGACTGGATAAAGTTCGAGATCGCTGGATACGAGTATGTCATCACGAAAGACCGAAAAGGCCAATTTAATGCTTTTCACAACACCTGTCGTCACCGAGGCTATCCGATTGTCGATGCTGGATCCGGCCGTAACCAAATACTGTCATGCAAGTATCATGGATGGTCCTACAGCATGGATGGGAAGCTTACAAAAGCGCCTTGGTACGACAATGTAGAGAACTTCAACATAAACGAAAACAGTTTGTTCAAGATCCATCTGAAGAAAGATGCTCTTGGCTTCATCTGGGTCAATTTGGACTCGTCGGACGATCCTGAGCCATGGGAGAAAGAATTCGATGGGATCGATACCCAAGAACGATACGACGGCTACGACATGAGCGTATACGTATTTGATCACGAGTTCGAAATTGACGCGTCAACCAACTGGAAGCTTTGCTCTGACAATTTCAACGAGTGCTACCACTGCCCAACGTCGCATCCTACCATCCCAACTTTGTTCGATCTCGATACTCTAACTTTAGATGCGAAAGATGGGTATGTGATCTCCAGCTCCAAACAAGACGAAGAGCAAAAGAGAGAAGGTCTTCAGATCTGCACCACCTACTATTTTCCAAATGTCTCTACAAATATCTTGTAAGTGCTCAAATACCTGCCTCGCAAACGACATTGACTGACTACACTCAGACCCAACTACATCATGCTGCAAAGGTTCTTACCGATCAGTGCACACCAGACCAAGATGCATTATCAGATCTTTCGAAACAAGAACGCAAAACAAGAACACTTCGACAAGATCAACGTTCTTTACAAACAGGTCATGAATGAAGACAAGGGACTGGCAAATGGTGTACAGAAGAACATGGAGCGCGGACATTTCGTCAATGGTCAGATGAATCCATTTATTGAAAGTCCGGTGATCCATCAGCAAGCAAAGATGCGGGAGGCTGTTAAGGAGCATGCGGCTATGGAAAAGGCAGCAGGTCGTCAAATTTGGCCTGTGCAACAGCCTCCAAACTCAGACACAGTTAGCAAGGAGGATGATGAATTCTGCGCAGGTCTCTCATGCGCCTCTGGTCAGCAGAGTGCACTGGTATGGTAACAAAACCTTCGAAGTATTCCGAACTGAATGTAGTCCGTCAAATGTTTCTATCTATCCGTTTCACTTCTTTCTTTGCGCTGAATATTAGGTGCTGCTCACCAGCAGTAGAGATCCAAGTCATTAATCTGAACACACCGCCGGAGACTAGCACAGGTTCTAACCAGAGGTGATGTCACCGTTGGAATGCGCCTATCGATCAACTATATAGCTGCTGGGGGATAGCATAACGATTATAGCACCAGATTCTGCTGGGTCTGGGGTGTAAAACGTGTAATTAGAGCCAGAGCTCCTCTACAGACTCTATTCAAGACACTTGTTCTTGTATCATGACTTTGGGATGCAACTCGCACGTTGCTCCTATACCCCGCTTACGCGTTTGATTCGAGGGACAACAACGCTCACATAAGACGGAGTCATTCGACGTATTGTGTAACTTATTAAGCCATTGATCGCACCGTCTCAAACCACATGGCTATCGATCAGGTGTTGTTGACCCACCCCGATTTGTTGCTTGAATGCTCAGGTGTCAAATGAAAGCTTGGGATGCACATTTTGGAAAGGCTCGGTCATTATGCAATATGGAAGAGTGAAGGGTTGCGAAGATTTAGTGGTTGGAGTGGTCTTGATGTAAGAACAATTCAAGCCATACTCACCTTGGACAGAGGAATGATTGCAGGATCTTTCAGTTGTGGAACATTCCATCTGGAGATGGTCATGTAATCACTAAGTCCCATAGAAGCGCGTATGTTCACGCCCAAGCTCACACTACGCTGTTACCACAGTACCAATGCTATGATTTTTAGCTAAAAAGGGACTTTATCCTATGCAAAAGCTACCGCATCTGGTGTTTCACACTGCAAATTTAGATGTCTAGCCTTATTTCCGGTGTATTTCACCAAAATTTCAGTGTATTTTACCGAATAAGCATTTTTTCTGTGCTGATAACACCCGATTCGGTGTTTCTTACACGATCTTGGACCGTAGTGTGTGTTATGTAGGGATTAATGTTGAGTGGTTAAATTGCCAGTAGCGAGGCCCGCTCCACTTAAAGCTTCTGACCGATTTCTGACCTCATTTATTATAGTGCACGGATATGTCATCACACTTATTACAGTCTGAGATTACTCAATTCCTAACGTTCACGCCGGCAAGGGCGTCACTTCCCTTAGCATCGAAGCGCTTACATTCACACCCATGGGTGGTTATACACATCTCACGCACCACTGTACCTTGATGTCCCCTCTTGCATTTCGAGAAACTGGTAGTCGTTCAGATAGCTTGTTAAACCTTCCGGGTCGCCCGACCGATCCGCAACAGTCCATCCATTGCCAAACCACCCAAAACTGTTTCCGTCAACATACTCCATCTCAAAATCTTCCCAGTGCACAAATTGTAGTGCTTTCATAGCGTGCACACTACTTCCAGGCCACAGCGCCGTAACGCGACCACGCATACGCTGCTCGACTGATGAGCCTGGCGGCGCTGTCTTGTACCAGCTCACACAGTCTGCTGTGTACACAGTGCGCTTAAAGTACTCGTCGCAGTATGCCGTGAACTTGTCCACAGGGCCTCTCTTTGGTTCCACAATCTTGACATTGCCTTTTGAGAGGCGCTCCAGTACTTGTGCGATGTAGGTATGAATAACCTCGATCATCACAAGCAAGCTTCCGGCTCCTTGGAACGAGTTCGGACCGAGCGATTGAAAGAAGTTGGGAAAACCGTCTGTACAGAGGCCTAGGTAGGACCGCGGATAATCGCTGTACTTTTGACGGAGGTTCAGGCCGTCACGGCCGTATATGGGGAAGCCAGAAGATACCGACGTGTCGAAGCCGGTCGCGCAAACGATCGCGTCAACAGATCGGTGCTGGCCATCTTCGGTGATAACGCCGGTTGCATCTATTGATCGAATGGTCGAGGTAATGACGTCTACTTTTGGTAATGCAAGCGCCTCCAAGTAGCCTGGGCCTGGGGTAAGGCGTTTGCAAAGTGGTGGGTATCTGGGAAGGAGTGACTCGATGAGTTTCGGCTTTCCCTTTAACCGCTCTTTCATCATTACTTCAAGCTTTTGTTCGATACCCACACATCGTGGATTATCACGCTCGCTGGTCGCATAGAGTCCCTGAAGTGACAGTTCGAGTTCTTTGCGATAACGAAGGTACACGTCGGGATCTTTCAGCCAAGCTTGCTTCTCCTCTGATGAGTATGAAAAGTTGCCATTCGTGCCTTCGCTTTGACGCTCGCGGACATGGTGCTCGGCGATCTGGTTCGCAATCCAAGTTTTGCCGCGAACATAGTGATCCATCCTAGCAACTTTGGGGACAAGAGCTGGGACAATTTGAATGCCACTGCTGCCTGCACCGATGATAGCCACTGTCTTGCCCTATGAACCATCAGCCTGTTCTTGATCAGAGACTTTAGAATGTGGACCTGCTTACAGTGGAGTCGAAAGACTCGTCCCAATTCGCACTATGCAATAGTGTGCCCCGGAATGTCTCCATCCCTGCAATATCGGGCCACTTCCATTCATTCAAGGTTCCTGTTCCAGTGACCAAAACGTCGGCGCTATCATGCACAAGCTCAGTGGTCCCATCATCTACACTTTTCAGAAGCGTGAGGAACCACTTCGACTCCTTACGGTCCCAACGAGCCTCTACACATCGATGCTGAAACTTGATGTGCTTGTGGATATCGTACTTGCTGGCAACGGTCTGCCAATATGCTAAAATTTCGGGAGCAGAAGCGTAGAATTGACTCCAATGAGTAGATGATTCGAAGCTGAGCTGATATGATAGCGATGGTACGTCTGTGTTTATGGTTTAGTTACAGTCAACAGCATAAAAACCGTGTAATACATACCGCATGCGCATCCTGGGTATCGATTCTCATACCAGGTACCACCAACATCAGGATTCTTCTCGTAGATGACGAGATCTATTCCAGGTACCCTCTTTTGGAACTGAATAGCTCCTACGATGCCTGACACTCCAGCACCAATGTAGATGACCTTCAGTGGTCTTGCTCTGTCGACCTCGCGTTCAGAAATCAGAGGTAAAACAGGTCGCGACCGCTCTGGACTTTCGGGCGTCATCTTGTTTGATAGGAATGGCATGCTTGTGGTGGAAGAATGATAGTAGAGTTGGTGTGAAGCGCACAATCACGATTGATAATTCCCAGGGCGATTTTGGTGCAGTCTGACTTGCGGCTTTATAAGGACTTAGAGAACGCACATCTATTCTGCATTTCGGAATATTTGTGTGTCGGAGAAGAATCGATATCTCTTGTCCATGACTCTTGTTTGGAGGGGCGCAGTAGACCAGCGCCACAAATCGACTGGCTGAGAATTGCGGTTAGATCTCCGCGCTTTGCCGGCACGTGTGACGGATGTCTAACCGTTCAACCTCCATCACCTCGCTAAGGGATTGTAAACATCATTCTCGTCTTGCGATGCTCAAAGAGGAGACCTGACCCGCACCATAATGCACCATTAGATAAACGCTAATTTGCAAGTGGCTGGTCACTATCGATGCAGGTAATGGCAGGTCCTTGCTTTGATACCTAGGTAGCAGATAGGCGCTTTGAGGTCCGTGCTAGCTGAGCCGGCCGACGATGAGTTGCCGAAGCTGTTGAGCGATCGTCATTTTTCTATCATCATCTCATACACCGTTATGGTATGAAAGGTGGCGGTATCCAGGTACCGAGGAAATGTCCGTTCGTTATCTTAGTCAGCGGCACGGTCCTCGGAAGCTTATGGGTGATTCCCGAAATACCCGGTGCACACGTGAGAAGGAGGAAAATTAAACTAAGAAAACAGCCTCTGCGTATCTTAGATACTGTCTCTGTACATTGGCCAAGACTCTAGTGTTTAGCGCCCTTATCAAGACTCAGAATAATACACACAAGGTAACGTACTCCACGGGCGAGTCGGACAACGGGCGAGTTGGACACTTTTGCTAAGCCCCTACCAAACTACCCTTCTTATACTAATGCCTCCTTAACAATACTAGTTAGACGCGTTAAAGGAGGCCTAAATATAGCTTATACTCTAGGCTCTTAAACAAGATATAACTCTCTTTCTATAACACGCTGCTGCTATCTATAGGGTTCCTTAAAGTACACTAAGTAACTAACGCGCTAGATAACCTTTATAAGCTAATTTTATAGCTAACTTATAGAATCTAGACAATAATAAGAAGTAGGTAATTGTTTATTATATACTTAACCTAGTTAAGTAAGGATTCCCCCTATAACTAGCTAATATAGCTACTATAGCTAATTCTTTATATACTAAGCATAATCTAGGCTCTATTAGCATAAACTAGCCTAGTATGTTTATTAGGCGTTAACTAGAGCTTATAGTAAGATTTAACTATAAGTATAACTATAAGAGAGCCCTCTATAAGAATCTAGAGATTATATAAGGCTAGTTCTGCCTTATAGAGAATACTAAAGCAAAGTATAGTATCTTAGATAATAACACCTATAACTTTAATAAGATAGGCTTTATAATAGGCTAAATATCTATAGAAGCTATTATTATAGGTTTAGAACAACGCAGATAGCTAAAGATAGTCTAGCTAGGTAACTAAGAGTAGATAATAGTTATATAGGGTATTAATACTAAAGGGTAGGCTATACTACCCTTTATTATCTTTAAGGCGCGCTATTACCCTTCTACCTAGTATAAAGAGGAGAACTTACCCTAGGATTAAGTTATTATAGTCTCTAAGAATAGCTAGACTACTAATAAGCTTAGTATAGAGTAGTTAAAGTACTTTAATGCGTATATAAAGAAGCGTACTATTAGAACCTACTATCTATTAGTTATTAATAGTTATAAGAGCTATAACTTACTTAACTTCTAGTAATACTATAAGGATAATAAGATTATTACTTTATATATACCTCTATACTTATTATACTTTCTATAGCTACTTAATATAGGCTATTTTACCTCTTTAAAGAAAGTATATAGGCGCTAAGCTAAAGACCTTATATATAGCTAGATTAACTATATTATAAAGACTAAGTTCCTACTATACTTTATATACGCCTATAATACTATAATTACTACTAGTAATATCTAGGAAGAGTTCTAAGGCGCTAGACTAGTCCTATTTAACCTAGAATAGGTTATAAGTAACTTTAATATAAAGCTATATACTCTATTACTATAACTCCCTATTAAAGAAGAGCCCTAGCAGTTATAAACCTTAAGCAATACTCTAGAATTTAGGTTATAATCTACTCTAATTTAAGATAAGTTCTAGAAATACTAGGGTAGCTTACTAAATTCTATAATAAGCGCACTTAAGCATTATATTAAGGGCGTAGTAATAGTTATGCATAAGCTTATACTTATAGAGAAATAGATTACTAAGCTTAAAATAGCTAATAAGGCTGGTATATGCTAGAAATTATATAAGAGAAAGTAAGTCTAGGTAGAAGAGACTCTAATAGTTAAGGATAGCCTATAATTAATAACTCTAAAGGAGTTTAGGGCGTATAGTAATAGGAAGAAAGTAAAGAAGTAAGTGCGCACTAATAGGGCTAAGCTAACCTAAAGGCACTATAGATAGTATAATAAGACTAGATATAATATGCAAATATGCAAGAATAATATAGAAGTAGTCTCTAAGTAATATTATAGGTTATTCTACTCTGCATAGCCCTAAAGCAGGCTAATAGAGGCTATTATAGAGTAAGGTTTAGTAGAGGCTTAGTAAAGGTAAGTTGCTTACCTATTAAGTTATTTGCTTATTAGGTACGTTACTAATATAAGGTTTATATTATTCTATCTAGTCTAATCTATATATAAATAAGAGAGGAGATAAGATAAGAGATTAGAAAGATAATAAGATAAGAGATAGATAATAAGATAGGAGATAGATAATAAGATAAGAGATAAATAATAAGATAAGAGGTAGATAATAAGATAAGAGATAGATAATAAGATAGGGGGTAACATACTCTATAGGTAAGTTAGATAATAGGCAAGTTAGATACTTTTGCTAAGACTATACTAAACCTTACCTTATTATAGCCTAAAATACTATAACCTAGAGCTATATAAAGCAGAATAAGCTATAATATTACTTAGAGACTACTTCTATATTATTCTTGCATATTTATATATTATATCTAGTCTTATTATACTATCTATAGCGCCTTTAGGTTAGCTTAGCTTTATTAGCACGTACTTACTTCTTTACCTTCTTCCTATTACTATATACTCTAAACTCCTTTAGAGTAGTTAATTACTATCTATTCTTAACTATTAGAGTCTTTTCTACCTTAACTTACTTTCTTTTATATAATTTATATTGCATAGTAGCCTTATTAGCTACTTAAAGCTTAGTAATTTCCTATTATACTAATACTAGCTTATGCGTAATAATAGCTACCCTCTTTAAGACCTTCTTAAACGCTTTAACTAAAGAGGTTAGTAAGCTATTTATATACTTCTAAATCCTTATCTTTATAAGTATTAATTATAATCTAAGTTCTAGAGTATTACTAGAGGTTTATAACTGCTAGAGCTTATAGTTAAGAGTAAGTAGTAGTAATAGAGTCTATAGCTTTATATTAAGGCCTATTATAACCTATTATAGGTTAAATAGTACTAGTCTAGCACCTTAGAACTCTTCTTAGATATTGCTAGAAGTTATTATATTATTATAGGCTACTTTAAAATATAGTAGAAACTCTATCTTTATAATATAGTTAATCTAGTTATATATAAGCTTTTTAGCTTAGTACTTATATAACTTCTTTAAAAGGGCAAAACAACCTATATTAAGTAGCTGCAGGAGGTATAATAAGTATAGAGGCATATATAGGGTAATAATCTTGCTATCTTTGCAGCATTGCTAGAAATCTAGGGAATTATAGCTTTTATAACTATTAATAACTAGTAGATAGTAGGTTTTAATAGTACGCTCCTTTATATATGCGTTAAAGTGCTTTAACTACTCTAGACTAAGCTTATTAGTAGTCTAGCTATTATTAGAGACTATAATAATATAGTCTTAGGGTAGATCCTCCTCCTAGTACTAGTTAGATAGGTAATTATAGGCCTTAAAGATAATAAAGGGTAGAATAGCCTACCTTTTAGTATTAACGCCCTATATAACTATTATCTACTCTTAGTTACCTAGCTAGACTATCTTTAGCCTTCTATATTATTCTAAGCCTATTATAACTACTCCTATTAATATTTAACCTATTATAAACCTAGTCTTATTAAAGTTATATATATCTTAGTTCTAGATGCTATACTTAGCTTTAGTATTCTCTATAAGGTAGAACTAGCCTTTTATAATCTCTAGATCCTTATAAAGAGCTCTCTTATAGTTATACTTGCAGTTAAGCCTTACTTTAAGCTTTAGTTAATACTTAATAAATATACTAGGCCAGTTTAGGCTAATATAGCCTAGATTATACTTAGCGCATAAAGAATTAGCTATAGTAGCTATATCTACTAGGTAAGAGAGAAACCCTTATGCAGCTAGCTTAAGTATATGCTTAATAATTACCTACTCCTTATTATTATCTAGATTCTAGGAGTTAGCTATAGAACTAGCTTATAAAGGTTATCTAGCATATTAGTTACTTAGTATACCTTAAGAAACCCTATAGATAGTAGCAGCATATTATAGAGAGAGAGTTACGTCTTATTTAAGAGCCTAGAGTGCAAGCTATATTTAAGCCTTCTTTAACGCATCTAACTTATATTATTAAGAAGGTATTAGTATAGAAAGAGTAGTTTAGTATAGTCTTAGTAAAAGTATCTAACTTACCTATTATCTAACTTACCTATAGAGTATGTTAGATAATAATAGAAGAAGGAGTATCTATAGACCTTATAATAAGGGACTCTAAGAGAGTAGAGTAGATAATAAACTACTAGAAATAATTAGTCCTAGTATTAAAAACACTATAGTTATATGCTAGTATATATATAGTAGGTATTTTATACTATAGACTTATATTTTTTTACTTATAATATACTCTATAGGCAAGTTAGATAATAGGTAAGTTAAATACCTTTACTAAGCCCCTACTAAATCTTACTCTATTATAGCCTCTATTAGCCTACTTTAGAGCTATATAGAGTAGAATAACCTATAATATTACTTAGAGACTACTTCTATATTATTCTTATATATTTATATATTATATCTAGTCTTATTATACTATCTATAGCACCTTTAGGTTAGGTTAGCCCTATTAGTGCGCACTTACTTCTTTACCTTCTTCCTATTACTATGCGCTCTAAACTCCTTTAGAGTTGTTAGTTATAGCCTATCCTTAACTATTAGGGTCCCTTCTACTTTAACCTACTTTCTCTTATATAATTTTTAGTATAAGGTAGCCTTATTTACTACTTAAAGCTTAGTAATCTTCTATTGCGCTAATACTAGCTTATATATAACTATTGCTGCGCTCTTAATATAATGCTTAAGCATACTAGCAATAGAATTTAGAGAGCTACCTTACTATCTCTTAAACTTATCTTAAATTAGAGCAGATTATAAGTAAAATTCTAGGATATTACTTAGAGTTTATAACTACTAAGGCTCCTTATAAATAGAGAGGTATAGTAATAGAGTGCGCAGCTTTATATTAAGGCCTATTATAACCTATTATAGGTTAAACAGGACTAGTCTAGTACCTTAGAACCCTCTCTTAATATTACTAGGAGTAAAGGCAGCATTATAGGCGCATATAAAGTATAGTAGGAACTTAGTCTTTATAATATAGTTAATCTAGCTATATATAAGGTTTTTAGCTTAGCACCTATATACCTTCTTTAAAGGGGCAAAACAGCCTATATTAAGTAGCTATAGAAGGTGCAATAAGTATAGAGGCATATATAAGGTAATAATCTTATTATTCTTATAGTATTGCTAGAAGTTAAGTAAGTTATAGCTCTTATAACTATTAATAACTAATAGATAGTAGGTTCTAATAGTACGCTTCTTTATATACGCATTAAAGTACTTTAACTACTCTATGCTAAGCTTATTAGTAGTCTAGCTATTCTTAGAGACTATAATAACCTAGTCTTAGGGTAGACTCTCCTCTTTATACTATGCAGAGAGGTAATATTGCGCCTTAAAGTTAATAAAAGGTAGTATAGCCTACTCTACCCTATTAATACCCTAGATAACTATTATCTACTTCTAGTTGCCCTATTAAATAGACTTTAGCTATCTATAACACTCTAAGCCTATAATAATAGCTTCTATAGATATCTAGCCTATTATAAAGCCTATCTTATTAAAGTTATAGGTGTTATTATCTAGGATACTATACTTTGCTTTAGTATTCTCTATAAGGTAGAACTAGCCTTATATAATCTCTAGATTCTTATAGAGAGCTTGCTTATAGTTATACTTATAGTTAAATCTTACTATAAGCTCTAGTTAACGCCTAATAAATATACTAGGCTAGTTTACGCTAACATAGCCTAGATTATACTTAGTATGTAAAGAATTAGCTATATTAGCTACAGCTATAAGCTAAGGGGGAAATCTTTGCACAGCTAGCTAAAGGATATAATAAACAATTACCTACTCCTTATTCTTGTCTAGGTTCTATAAGTTAGGTATAGAATTAGCACGTAAAGGTTGTCTAGCGTGTTATTTGTTTAGTGTAGCTTAAGGAACCTTGTAGATAGCTGCAGCACGCTGCTTAGAGAGGTTCGCGTCTTGTTTAAGAGCCTAGAGCGCAAGCTATATCTAATGTTCTTTTAACGCGTCTAAGTAGTGTTGTTAGAAAGGCATAGTTGCAGTAAGGGTGTTGTGGTAGGGGCTTAGCAAAAGTGAGTCGCTCGCCCATTAAGTCGTTCGCCCGTTAGGTACGTTAGTGTAAATACACTTTTATGTGGTGTTCAATACCTGTTTTATGCGGTGTTAATTACACCCCTAACGCAGTGTTTTTGAGGGACTTTCTTCTGTGTAAAAGACACCGCACCATGTGCGGTGTTATTTACCCGATTTTGTACCCCAGTGCTAGTCACTTGCACGAACATGTCTTATCCTATAGTGAACTGTTATACTTATTTCGTGTCTGTACGCTCTAATCCGACCTTACATAAGTGCGCAATATGGATCGCAGATGTTTCACGGTAGAGCCAGTTTCTCTACTAAGAGTATTATGTGAATCTCAGACTCACATTGCTGTGCAAGTTCTGCTCGCGACCCCAATGGCGCAATCCTGCAACCGTAGACCTTTCGACCGGTTGACAGAGGCTGTCATAGAAAACCTGATCGAACTTAAAGACTATCACGGTCTTCATCGTTGGAAGAAATTCACGAATTTTATTCCATCGTGGTGAGTCTCGGCTCTGTGCAGAACCAAGACGTGGTGCGTACATAATGTGGACCCTGCCTACGCGCGCCATGAGGAGGTCAGGGCTAACTAAGGGTATAAGGGGTACATGAAGAACACTAATCGATGCAATCTATGGCCTTCCCAACTATACTGGAAGGGCTTTAATCAATTTCTTGGTACTTGTCCTTTCATAGGATATTGCTTTTCAATGTTGCCCATCGCTTGCAGACATAGATGCGAAATGACTCAATGGAGAATCGAACATGACTTGGTTGGCAACGTACTCGAGAGCTTCAGACGAAAGACCGAAATTCATAAGGAATACGTCATTTGGCACCATAGGGAATACCGGAAACGTCGCGGTAGAGAACTGAGTAGCAAAGTCGCTTGAGCCGCTTGCGCATGTAAAGTCATTCGAGAAGGCCGGGTGTTCTGGAGCAATCGAATTAAGAGATTGGGGTCTTTGTAGTGCTGCCGACAAGCCAAAGGCTTGCTTGTTATCAGTCAGCCTGGCTGCGCTGTCCAACGAAGCAAGAAGCTCTTTCACGTGAACAGCTTCCGCCTTTCGGTACTTCGCGATAGGATTCTTTTGTGCGATCATCTCGTCGAAAATGGCGTGTGCTCGTTCTTCCAAGTTGAGAACGTTGTGAGTCGTGAAAGATACAGCACGAATGACAAGTAGCACGATCAACGCAGATGAGAGCGTGTCCAGTTGAAATGGCAGGAAGACCTCTGAGTCAAACGACTTAGCATGTAAACAGGGATCGTAGACTTCCTTACCTATCATGTTGTTGTCTAATCGCACAGTCAACAATTCGATTATTTTCGCTGCGGAATTTGCACATGTATCCACGAGAGTATTTGGTCGGTCGGAATTCTGCTGCATCGATCTCTGATGATGTGTACCATTCTTCAGCCTTCGTTTCAACAAAGACAAGAGCACTGGCCGGGTCGCTAGTATTGCACACTGTGTGATAAGATTTTAGACTAGATGCAGTTCTGATGGTGCACACTGAGTACGTACCTCGTGATATGCCAATGTCAGGAGGGTTACTGAAGCAAGATCAACCTGGATGGGGCTTTGAAGTTGATTTTGTATGGTGTCTTCAAGCTCCTTAGCCAGTCCCGCAAGAGACTTCAGGAGACGTCGGGTTCGTTCCAGGAAGGTCCGATCAACTGCGTTATTAGATACATAGACAGCTGTCACTGTTAGACAGATGGGTACACCGGAGACCAACCACTCACTGCTCAAGACCTTGGAGACCAGGCGTGACACCTTTACATGTAGTGTGTAGACGATGTGTCTCTGAGAAGATCCAAATGTTATCGGTAGAGGCGCAGTGATGTCCTCTTCATGAACCACAGTGGGGCAACCAGTAGCTGAGGCAATGTGCCGGTCCATGATGTAGATGGACCACCATAGACAGTTGTATCTGTGAGCGATTTCGACACCGAAGCGTTCTACCGGTAATCTCGTATGCAGGCCAGAATGCATTGCCAGTCGTGCAGCTTGACCTATCTGCGGTGCGCAACTTTGTTAGATTCAAAGATTGATAGTGGGGCTAGACATGAGGAGCACTACTCACATAAGCGTATGCAGAAGCTTTGTAATCAATACAATACATGTACAGCGCTATCAATGCCAGTACTTCGATTGTCAGGATAGGTTCAGTCCTCTGTAGCTCAGGCACGCATGTTAAGAGTGACATACCTCGCGCAAAAAACTCGAAGCCCGAAGGTACGATGTGATTGCGCGGGCGCTCGAGGAGTGCTTTGCCAAAAGCCATTATCACAAGAAATTGGACACACCAGAGCCGAGATGAACGGGCAGTTTCAAGTGGACTATTGTAGAACTCCGCGGTCTTTGTGGCGAAAGCTTCGTGATCGAAGAATTGCAACCTATGGCTTAGATGAAACTTGACTGAGTTCAACAAGTAGATCGCGTAGTCACGTGGTGGTATCGATCGCAGCCAATTGGACTCTTGAATATGATCCCACCTCAAGGGGTAGGCATCACCGTCAAGAGGGAAACGCAGCTCTTCGGTTGCTGCTGTTGTAGCTTCCTGGAGAAGGTCGGTGACTCTGAACACGAAGGACCAGCTCGATGACTGAGCGACATACACTGCTGTAGTCAGCATCCGGTAGGTAGTGGTGCTGGCTAGTAGCTTACACCATCGAGCCTCAGATGATCGGTTGTCCTTGATGAACGATGTATCATCAGGAAATGGACTTTCGCTCAAATCTGCCTCCCAAGAGTCTTCATCAACTTGCTCAGTCAACTCGTTACGAGACATTTCCGGCACGCGCATTAGGGATAAATCTGGCCTGTCGATTAGCGAAGTCCCACGTGAACTTTCACTTGCCTACCGTTATCCTCTTCAAACTGCGCTTCTACCTCATCTACGTCTTCTGTGCCCACCGACGCGCGAGTTGCATTCTCAAAGCGCCTGAGACGTAGGTGCAATGACTGAAGGTACCTGAGGAATGTTAGCAAGTTCGCGTGACATCACACTATGCATTGACCGTTCTGAAACCACGATCCTCCTGCTGTCTTCTGCAACAGTGCATTGTATCGACCTGCGTTGGCAGGAGACGCAAGGCACGTTACCAGAACACTTGACCTTCCGCTTACGGCACGCGTCGCATCTGGAAATTGAATCGCGTTAGTTACTTGAGCTAGAGAAGATCAGCCAGTCACTTACGCGACACTTGCCCTCGATGTTCCGGGCTTTGGCATGTCAGAAGGCGAAGGCGAAGGCATGGCCGCTCACAGACAAGAACAAGCTAGTCACAGAACATCTCCTAGGAGAAGCCTCAAAGTAGAAACAACCAACACCGTTGTGTGAACGCGAACCCCTCACGCCAAGGCCGATAATGCTCATGGGAGCGCCTGTCTGCAACGTGTGCTTAGATAGTGTGTCCACACTAGGACCGGCTGCGTGTGGAAAGAATTGTCCGAGCGTGTTAAACGACGCTATATCCAAAGGCCAATCGGAGGTCGTTACGTTCGGGCTCGGCGACCGAGCCGACTTCTCGCTTATCATCACGTGCCGTTCCAATCGGCGAGGTGCTGGTGTGAATAAAGACCATGATAGGATAACCCCTAATGCTCTCCAGTAGGTCTTTCATACCTACGAATTTCCCAAACATGGTTGAAACCAAGCTTTACACACTACCTCCCACGTCTTTGATACCAAATTCGCCGCTTCCACTAGTACACTATCGCGGAGTATTGAAAGAATCGGAGAGAACTCCAGGTCACGCTTTCGATATGTTTTGGGACAATGGGTGGCTAGTTCAGTGGCTTGTACGGTATCCTCACACTCAGCGAGCCCACTATCACGGAGCTTCTCATGAATGCATGGCTGTGCTCACGGGTAATGCTACGATTCGGTTCGGCGTCGCTGATACTGATCCGGACTTGGAAAAGAACACACATGGCTCTGCTTTCGAGAAGGGCGGGATAGAGCTGGAGGCAAGAGCTGGAGATGTCTTCATCATACCTGCCGGCGTGTCTCACAAAACATACAACTCTCTGCCTGCGGCCGAGTTTGAGCGATTAAGTCCTGGCGACGGGCATACGATTGATATCGAGACTGCTCGGAAAACCTATCATAGGATTGAACTTTCCGGCTTCACTATGCTAGGAGCCTATCCCGAAGGCTGTCAGTGGGACTTTCTTGAAGGTGGAGAGCATGAAGGGAACTTCGAAGCTGTGTGGAAGATACCAAAGCCGAGCACGGACCCTGTGTTTGGAACGAATGAGAGAGGGATTTGCTCTACGTGGTGCAACACGCCACAATCTAAGCTGTAGAGCTTGAACCCATCCTGATGACCAGAACCCCTTAGCGCGCTGTCTTGCACTGATCTCTCTAACTTGTTTGTTGTCTTTGGGTTTTGTTTAGCCCCTCAGGCACATGATCTTGACTTCATCAATGGTGTGACGATACTAAGAAGCTTTGTAAGCTACTGTGAGAACCCAGTACCGAGCCGCTCAGCCAAACAAGCCATAAATAAACCAGTATTCACTCACTATGAGTGAAGACTTAGAGGAGTACTTGTTGCCACCAGGTCAGGGGTGGTCGCTGCCATATGCCCAGCTACCTTACAGGGTCTGACATAAATTCTATGAGTGACCCCGGACCTGACCCTAAATGCTAAGATGCCGGGCGGATTTTTGTCTATTGATTTGCTGACTCCCCCTAGTCGGTTACCTAGTTTATTTTATTGATTCATTGACTCCGACTCGGTTGCAGCCGCGTTCTACGCAGCTATGCCCTGAGTGACAGGCGTCGCAGACAGCGGGCGCGATGCAGACGCTACCTACCATAACTGCAACGTCACGCTTCTAAGTAAATGCAAGTAGCAAAGACTAATCCCAAGCATGACTATATTACTTCGCTATAGAACCTCGTGATAATAGCTATTGCAGGTGACTCTACAGCCTCATTCGTGTGTGAGCTGGCGTCATTCTCGGACGTTGCCTGACTCGGGTGCGCACACAGACCCGGTACCGTAGCGCATGCGCCCGGGTACGCATTACCGGTACGTGCGGAGACGCGGCAAGGGTGCCAAGCCTAGGCAGAGACCTCGGCTTGTAAACGTAGGGCCTATGCTTCGCTTTAAACTGCTAGCCAGCGGGCCTTGTCCTCTGCGGTCCGGAATAAAATTCCGTTCTCATAAGATCGGAAAGTCCCTCCGTGGGGAGAAGCGGATGGTTGGCTGGTCTTAAACACGTATTTGTTTCCATTGTTAGGCACTCGCTAGAGCTGACCTAGTATGGGTGAATGCTCCTATCTCACTCCGAACATGGCACGACGGGGAACGCTGAGGTGCCGAGCTCATGAGCTCATATCGCGATCCACAGCCCGGTAGCTCTATAGCCCATATGGCATACTACTAATCAGTGTCCCGTGTCAATCGGCTTGTCACTGGGACAGCTAGAATATCAGGATGAGAATATCGACGCCGTAAAAAGAAACGCTTTCCGTTAGCTTCCGGCATCGATAAGACCTCGATGCTTGATCAGCTAATTGCTCCAGTGTGCGACCATCGGTCGGCAATCTCAGGCTCGACCGGGCTCACCTTTAACGCCTGAGATGGGAGACCCCGCCCTTTGGTTCAAACATCCTAGTTATCAGCATCAGAGAGGTGAAACTTCGAGCATTACATGCCGATAGTCTCCTATCAGAGCTGCCTTGCATGAGACGATATTATTCGCCTTACAACCAACCTGCTTATGTTGCTGGGTATCTACCGTGCTTGTGGGCTCTGGAAAAAATGTCTAATTTGTAACCGCGGCCCGCAGAGCATGTGTTCTTACGCCCGGTGCGGTTAATGCTGTAACAGCCACCTTCGAACAAGATAATGAGCTTATGTGAAGGTCTCGAAGCAGAAACTTGAGGGCTGATAAAATTGCAAGCTCATTCCAGAGATTCTGTAAACATGTTAATATTTGAAAATACGTTCCGAAACTAGACACTAGAGCCTCTAGATACATCAGATAGCAATAGATCAATCCACTAATAGGCAGAGTATAGCACTAAAAGGGACAGTCAAATATGGCATCTGCAAGGTTATGATATACGTTCGCTGTCATTAACGTGCCTCTTAATGCCACATAGCTGGGCCATCTCTAACCAGAACCCATTCGGAGGACTAACGAAACTTTCCTCGTAGATGTCGATCATTGGTCGTTCCCAAACTAAATCAAGCTCGTCAGGCTTGATCTTCTTCGTGCGCTTGATGATCTTCCATCCCAGGTAGAGGATAGGAGCTACTAGCTGCATGGTATAGTTCTGGAAGAAACCCTCGACGCTGAAGGGCTTGAAAACCGAATAGCCGTAGAAGAGAGCGACAAGGAAAGTGGAGATGGCTCCAAGATAGGCGCATCCAGGTTGCAACCAGCCATAATAAGGCAGAGTTGCACGGTCCAAGCCCTGGGCCTTGCAAGCCTTATGGTAGTTGATAAAGGTGATGCACATCGTGAAATAGTCGATCATGCCGCAGCCTGTGATTAAACTAATTAGCCAGGAAATGACCTTGGCTGAGCCTTGGTTGACTTGCAGAAAGGAAAGAAAACCAAAGCAGATGACAGCCAGGAAAGAGTATACGGGGATTCCAGAAGTAGTAGTCTTAGAGAACATGCGGGGTGCGCGACCTTCGAGAGCCATGCCGTATAGGGTACGCGTAGCACAGTACACATAAGTGTTGCCCGCAGAAAAGATTGAGGTGATTAAAAGGGCGCTGACTATGTGTGGCAACACACCGATTCCCATATTTGACATGGCAATGACGTAAGGAGAGGCTGTGACAGTGCCTCCCCCTCCACTGGTGCCAAGAAACACACCCTGAAGCTGAGGGTCGTTCCATGGTACGACAATTCCAACGCAAAGCGAGCCAAGTATAAAGAAGGCGCCGAAGCGCCAGTACACGGTCTTGAAGGCGCCTTTAACGTACACCCGGGGTCGCTTCGTCTCGGCGGCTGCGATCGAAATGTATTCAGGTCCGACGATGGTGAAGGCTGCCGACCACAAGCATGAAAGGAAGCCTTCAAATCGGCCCAAACTGCCAGTGGACGACCTGGCAGGGTTATCGGCAAATGCACCAGGATTGTTCCAGTAGCGGAAACCGTAGGCGTCCTTTTGCGGATTGCCACCCACCATGGTGACGAAGGTAAAGGATAATACGATGAAGATCAAAATGACCTTACCCCCCGAGAGCCAGAACTCGGCCTCGCCGAACCAGCGCACCGCAGCGAGATTGATGATGATGCAATCGTAGAGTTAGCTGGCGTTCGCCTTTAAGATCAGATTTGGACTTCGGCAAGATCGCCAACTAAAGACAGAAGGGTGACACGTACCTATAGAGTATAATGCAGATAGCACAAATTGCGGCCACCGGGATTTTGTCCGTCCAGTAAGTGACCACCAAATTAACAGCTGCGATCTCGAAGGGAATGGCTAAGACTTCAAAGAAGAAGAAGTTCCAACCGACCATGAAACCGAGGGCATCATCGAACCAATGGCCGGCTATGCGTACGAAGCCTCCAGCGACGGGTTGAAGGACTACCATCTCCGAGATAGAATTATTGATAGCTGCCACGACGATGCACCACAAAGAGTAGGCAATGAGAAGGGAGCCTGATCCACCTGCAGCCAGACCGTTGCCAATGCTAACGAAGAGGGCTGTACCGATGGCGCCGCCAATCGCCAGCAGCTGAATCTGACGGTTCCCAAGTCGGCGCTGGAGATTATCGGCATTGTCCGTGACGATACCAGGCTGGGGCGTACTGTGGACAAGAGATAGGTTCTGATCAGAAGCAGCGAGCTTAGGCTCAGTTTTGGTGTTGTCACAATCCATTACTGAATGTGGAAGGGCAATGGAAAGAAGGCGTTATCAGACCACGGATCGTATACGAGTTGGCGACTTGGAAACTTATAGATTGGAGAGTCAAGATGTGTTTTCCAAGCCTCATACGCACTGACTATGTCTAGCAAGCCATGCACTGACTATACCGTGCCGAGATAACAGGGGCGAAGATGAGGTTTCGCGATCGTCTTAGCACCCTCCAATCGGAGACCAATCCGTGTAGCGTCTGGGGCAGAACATGGCTCCAATCCGTGCAGCAGCTAGAGCAAATATAGCTAGAGGGCTCTACCGTGTCCGTGCACCTCATGAGCCGGGTCAGCGAGTGAGCCACCCCACCTTTGAGCGTTTGATAGAATCATGGTTGTCACGCTAACGTGAGTGCATAGCGAGTAACGCACCCTAACAAACTATTAGGCTTTCCTACCTTTAAACCTTAATAGACTAGCTACCTAACCTAGAATTGCTCCTAGAAGAAGATAGAATTAAGCTTGCACTTTAAGCAATTAAGAAACCTTAAGAGCTAAGCATGCAACGCACTGCTATAGTATATAGGGTCTCTAAAGCAACTCTCTGCTGCTAACACGCTAGGATGCAGTTAACACGTAATACCTACCCTAAATTAGTAAATCTTTAGAAGATAGAGTAGAGAATGCTTATATAGTATATTAGGAAGCTAGATTTCTAAGGATTTACCCTAATGCTTTATTATATTAAAGATATAGCTAATTAACTGCGTGCTGCATATAGCGCAAAGCCTATTAGCCTATAATAGGCTTTAAACTTTGTTAAACGCAAACCTAGACTTAAATTATATATAACTTAATAGAGAGATTACTAGAGAGTCTTATATAGTAATCTAGAGGTTATTAGGCCTTAGTTTAACCTAGTACGCAATATTAAGGCTAAGTATAGTATTCTAGACAAAGATATCTATAACTTTAATAAGACTAGCTTTACTATAGGTATTAGAAATTATATTAAAGTAGTTACTATATTAGAGAGATATACTAAGCCTATTAGGTTATAATAGGGAGACTATAAGTAAGTAACTTTTATTACTATAATTAATATAATAGGCTAGGTAATTATACTCTACCTTATCTTTAAAGTAAAGAACTATAACGGGTTCTAGTACCCTAATTTAAAGCCCTAATAGTATATTAGAGTTAGTAACAATAGCTAGACTATAAATAATATTAGTATAGCCTAGTTAAGGCACTTTATTAAGTAGATTAAAGGCTAGAAGGTAGGTAGCTATATACTACTTATAATTAATAGCTATAAAAGCTATAAATTACTTACCTTCTAGGATCTTTATAAGGAAAACAAGATAATTACTCTATATATGCTCTTATACTTATTGCATATTCTATAGCTACTTAATATAGGCTATTTTGCCTCTTTAAAGTAGGAGTATAGCAAAGAGATTAGAGTCTTAGTAATAGACTATATTAGCTAAATTAATAAGAAGGCCTTTATTGCAATATTTATAAAGGTTTTTAAGAAGGCATTCTTATAGGCAAATATTATATTAAGCTTTAAGGCAACTAGCTTAGTGCCTAATAACCTATTTATAGTGCTATTAAAGCTTAATATTAAGCTTTAGATGCTAACACTACCTCTACTAAGGGGGACCTAATAGAACTCTAAGACACCTACTAATACTAATAAGATAAAGTCTTAATTAATACTGCTTTATAATTATATTTAAAAGCACTAAGGATTATTACTAACTCTAATAGTAGAGATTATTAATTAGCTATAGAGAGGCACTATAATACTACTATATAGGTAGATGTTGTTAGCTACCTAAGTGCTATAGCTTAAAGTATTAAATAAGGCTGCTTCTAAATACAAATTATATAAAAGAAAGCAGATCTAGAAGGGTAAGAACCTTTTAAAGGAATAGGTAGAGGATTTAATAGCCTAATGCAATATTAGGGCGTAGGTAGAGGGGGAAACGCATAAGAGTAGGGCCTAAATAGGTGTAGGTAAGTAGGGCAAAAGGCACTATAAGCGCTATAGTAAGATAGGGTATAACTTATGCATAACGTACCCTATAGGCAAGTAGATTAATAGGCAAGTAAATTACTTTTACTAAGCCTCTACTAAAGTATCCTCTATATACTAATGCCTTAATAATAACCTAATCTTAATGCGTTAAAGGAAGCTTAAATATAGCTTACGCTTTAAGCTCTTAAATAAGACGCAAAACTCTTATAGCAATATGCTGCAGCTATCTATAATGTTTCTTAAGCTATACTAAGCTATTAACTTACTAGACAGCCTTTATAAGCTAATACTATGCCTAACTTATAAGGGTTAAATAATAACAAGGAGCAGGTAATTATTAATTATATACTTAAGCTAGACAAGCAAGGATTTAGCCCTTAGCTAGCAGATATAGCTATAATAGCTAATTCTCTACACGCAGAGCGCAATCTAGGCCCTATTAGCATAAACTAGCCTAGTATATTTATAAAGCGTTAACTAGAGCTTAAAGTAAAGTTTAATTATAGGTATAACTATAAGTAAGCCCTCTATAAGGATTCTAGAGTTATATAGGGCTAGTTTTCCCTAGTATAAAATATAAAAGCTAAGTATAGTATTCTAGATAATAATACGTATAACTTTAATAAAATAGGCTTTATAATAGGCTAGATCTCCTAGAGAGTAGTTATTATAGCTTTAGAGAGATAAGGAAGGCTAAAGGTAGTCTAGCTAGGCAACTAGGAGTAGATAACAGTTATATAGGGTATTAATGCTAAAGGATAGGCTATTCTACCCTTTATTATCTTTAAGGCGCGCTACTACCTCTCTAGCTAGTATAAGGAGGAAGACCTGCCCTAGGATTAGGTTATTATAGTCTCTAGTAATAGCTAAACTACTAATAAGCTTAGTTTTAAGTAGTTAAAGCACTTTAATATATATATAAAGGAGCATACTGCTAGTACCTACTAACTACTAGTTATTAACAGCTATAAGAGCTATAAATCGCTCTAATTCTAGAAATACTATAAGAATAATAAGATTGTTACTCTATATATGCCTCTGCACTTATCGCACCTTCTGCAGCTACTTAATATAGGCTGTTTTGCCCCTTTAAAGATAGTATATAGGCGCTAAGCTAAATTGCTTATATATAACTAAATTAGCTATATTATAAAGACTAAGTTCCTGCTATACTTTAAAGCAGCCTATAATGCGGTGTTTACCTCTAGTAATATCTAAGGAGAGTTTTAAGGTACTAGATTAGTCCCCTTTAATCTAGAATAGGTTATATTAGCCCTTAATATAAAGCTTTAAACTCTATTACTACTACTCCCTACTAATAATATACCCTAGCAGTTGTAAACCCCTAGTAACACTCTAGAATTTAGGTTATAATTAACTCTAATTTAAGAGAAGTATAAGAGGCAGCAGGGCAGCTTACTAAATTCTATTCTAAGCGCGCTTAAGCACTATATAAAGGGGGGAGCAATCTTATCCTATAAGCTAGTTTTAGCTTAACAAGAAATTAAGGAGCTTTAAGCAGCTAATAAGGCCGCTATGCAACAAAAATTATATAAAAGAAAGCAAGTTTAGAAGGAAGAGACCCTAATAGTTAAAGATAGGCAGCAGCTAGCAGCTCTAAAGGAGTTTAGGGCGCGTAGTAATAGGAAGAGGGCAAAGAAGCAGGTGCGCACTTAAGAGGGCGAGCTAACCTAACAGCGCTGTAGAAGATGCAATTAGACAGGACACAACGCGCAAACGTGCAAGATTAATATAGAAGAGGTCTCTAAATAATATTCTAGCCTGTACTATACTGTGCAGGACTAAAGTATAGTATTTTAGGCTATAATAGGTTAAGTTTTGGTAGGGGCTTGGCAAAAGTGATTCGCTCGCCTGTTAATCCGCTCGCCTGTGGGGTATGTTATATAGAAAAGATATAGTAGATATTAGCAATTAATTATATATACTATTAGCTATAGTACAATGTTGTAGTATTAAGTAATTGCGTGTAGAAGGCCTAATAGTTTGTTAGGGTGCGTCACTCGCTTAACTATATTACTCGTTATGCACTCACGTTAGTATTCTAGTCTAATCTAAGGGAATTATCGTGCATTTTCTAGCAACATAACCTAGAATTCGTAGGAATAAGTGGCCTAAGAAACCGTGATGGAATCTAGCTATATCCGGGTCAATTTTCCCCGGATAGATAACCGTGGTGTAAGCAAATCAGCCATTATGTGCGATTGCAGTATCCTTGCTAAGAAGTTCCTCGAACTTATTGCAGACAGCCTTCAGGTTCTCTAGGTGAGTAGCATACCAAGCCGCGGCTTTTTGAGAATCCTGAGGCGGCGGCGGATCAAAGAACGGGTAATAAAGTCTCGACTTCGCACACCAAGCATCGACATCTGGTAATGCCATCCACTTAAGCTGATTCCTTAGGGTGACCAAAAAGACGGCGCAGTAATCTTTTGGCTTTGAACACGCAGGAACAGGTTCGCAAAGGGAGTTCCTGAACTCTTCGTCGTCGTAGTTGTTGTCAAGGTAGGCGATGAGAGCAGCGCTAAGCGTAGGCTGACCGATCCTTAGAAGCTGGGGCGTGATGTGTCGGCCGTTCCAGACAGGAACAGCCGGACAGTTTGAGATAGCGGAGGCACTGCAGTCAATGTAGAGGGATTCAGGCACAGGCGTGTATGTGCCCTGCTCCAAAGCGACTTTGTCTGGATCAATGCTTATGATCCGTCCTTGGCGTACAATGTTCTTAATTTTCTTCAATTCTTCAATCTCCGCCTTTGTGACAGTCGCGAACTTGAACATTGTAGGCTTGATGTCCTTGTCTATGCGTAACACGTGTCCGTATGCCTCCATGAGCAGAAACATCTCATCAGATGTTTTGGCCCCCACAATGGCGTCAGCTCTTTCTTTCATCAGTTTGTCAAGATCAGGGGTATTCTCTTGATCCTGCACGGAACCGCGTTCAAGAAACCAGGAATCGCGCGGGACAATCCAGGTAATATCGTTTGGGTCTATGCCGTAACCCAGCAGACACAAGCCTGCGTCGAGTGCAGTCTTCCCGGCCCCGACCAAGGTATAGCCGCCATGAGGTCGTTTGAGCGTTGCTAGAGCGTTGGGCGTGATGAGCCTCACTTTGTCCGAGACCTTGTATGCAGGTGGACTCATAGCAGGAACCTTAACCTTCGCGTAGGTGCAGTCTACGATGCGAGTTCTCGATCCAACATGAATAACCTTCCCCGTAATGATTGATTGAAACTGTCCCTCGCCGATGTAGTTGTGTTTCGGGTAATAGCTGACTCGACCGGACGGAAGAAAGGTGTCATGCATAACTCTGTAGAAATAGGCAACGATCTCATCGCCTGTTGCCAACTCGGCATAGCCTTTATTGAGACCAACTTTGTCTATTTTGCCTTCGCCGAGTTCTCGAGAGTTGACGCCGTAGGCGCTGGACGGCTGATGAAGGGTAACATGCGGATAGGCGATAGTCCAATGACCACCCGGACGAGAGTAGCTATCGACAATGACCGCCGTAGCCTCGGTATCAGAGACCAAGGTGTCAACGAAGGCCATGCCTACCGCGCCTGCGCCGATGACGAGGTAGTCGGGAGAAATTGTCTCAGCCATGTTGGATGATGGTGCTGTTTGTGATGCGTAGAGGTTGGAAGAAAACTGAAGTGTTTGAAGATATCCTAAGAATTGTCCATATGATCGAGAACAGAAGACGTCTTATCGATGTGGCATGGAAAGGTAGGGAAAATTAAATTTATACTGATGTCTTGTCTAGCTATGATTCCTGTCCTTGGGTCGTTACTGACGTGTACAATCTCTTGGCTAGCGTTGAACAAAATTGATCCGAACGCATTATCGGCCCGGTCGTGTTGCCGTTGCCATCCGATTGATTACTAATACCAGGGTCAATTCATGAGGTTTCTGTTACGCTGCTGGCAAGCCTGTACATTGCGATAACATTGCTCTCACTATTCTAAAGCTCTGAATCACGAAGTCAACAGAGAGAGCCCTAACCTAACAGCTCAGTTCGAAAGTGTTGGGCTTCTGCGACGTGGCTGTAGAACCTGCCAAATGTTACTGTAGCAAAATTGTTATACACTACGAACGTGATGAAGGAGCGTCAAGCTTAATTCGTGGGTGGAAGTGAATGCACTAGGATTGCAAAAATGCAATCTACTATGGTCTCCGGCGAAAGTATGTACAGTGGGACTTGCCACCGGAAATCGAAGCTGGCTAATCTCAACCTTGTCTAATAAGGGTAATAAAGGATAACAAGTTGCATAGTGGAGAGACTTAAGAGACCTTGATTACATACAAATTACATAGCGTTTGAGGTATTTCGTCAGTCGGGCCATTCCGTTGATCCAAGGCAACACCTGCTGTGCAAGCCCCACTGTACACTGCTTTCGCCGGAGACCACAGTAAGCTAGTTCAGTGTTTGACCGCGTTTAGAAGCTGATAATGCATGTATTCTATGGAGTGTCATCTCCGGAGATAAGGCAGCATGGGGGTGTATCCCAACACAGGAAATCTTTTCATTAATTGTCTTTAAGTATGATATCTAACTACCCCACTATAGACGACTTCTACTATGTAGGATCTCGGCCGAACAGCTCCACCGCTATCCGTACAGGTGACGGACACACCGCTTTTCTCCTCTTAGCTATATAGCAAGAGCTAACATTTGGCCGACCTAATCTCAACATGTGAGATAGAGAATCAAGCCCGTAGGCTTCAGGAAGAAGTCGACACTATGTAGCATTATACAAGAAACAGCTCTGTAAACGCAGCGGACACTTATACTACAATTCTGCAAACACTCTTACTTACATCACGCCGTGCTTCTATAGAACGCGATCAACAACAGCACTTTGACGACGATCTTTACACCCTTGAAACGTTGATTCTGTGGACTTGCTGGCGTAGATCCTGTGTCATTAGTGGCGGAAAACCGCACCAATCATTCGAACGCGCACGCTACCAAAAGCCGAGAAAGTAATCAGATTGAACGTCGATCTTGAGGGCACACGGTCTTGAGTTTAATGAGCAAAATTCAGGGTAGAATGATTTGCTTGCGACAACTATTTATAAAGACAGCGCCGTTCTCTCTCTACTACGACCCGTCCAGGAATTGCAGCAAACAGTTAACAGTCAACACTAGCAAATTTGATCAAGTAGGTCCTAGCACTACGTCGTTCCTTTTTTCAGCGAGTTGATAGACGAAGATATCGAATTGTTAGTTGCAATGATTGCCACGCTCAAGACTCTCCTTCTAGCAAGCAGCTTCTCGCTTGCGCTGGGAGCATCCGTGCCGACGCGCCGCGCAGAAGTAAATATTCCGAGCCTTGATCAAGTCTACAAAGACACGCTAAAATTCTTGCTGATCATTGCAGAACTCAACATGCCAGTTTAATGTAAACCTTGACACTGTAAGTAGCAGCACACAGCCGTCGCAACAACCGCGAACGCTAAAGCATACCAGACGGATATTGCAAACACCAGTTACGTGCGCAATGTAAAGAACGTCAAGCTTCCAGTCTCAGGAAGGACGTACCGCTACGTTATCAGCCCGCCCTTCGAGCAAGAGAAGCCGTACCTGCTGTTCCTCCATGGATTCCCGGAATCCTCATACAGCTGGGTCAATCAGATCGAGTGGTTCTCCAGGAACGGCTACGGAATCATAGCACCAGACTTACTGGGTTCTGGGGGCACAGATGCGCCCACTGAATTAGAGTCCTACAATCTGAAATCAATGGCTGCTGAAGTTGCTGAACTGCTTGACTGTGAAGGTCTTGAAAAGGTAGTTGCTATTGGACACGACCTGTAAGCATGAAGCCGTCCTTTTCTTCCACCCATTCAAGACTAATTTGCCTCAGCGGATCTTTGTTACTTTCCCGCTTTAACACATATCACTCCGAATATATCTCTGCTCTGTCATTTCTAGACGTCGGCTACGTCGCTCCGGGCTTCGATTTGAACCAAAGCTATGTTGAGAACTTCAACAATATCACCGAAGCTGGATTTGGATGGCCTATTTTCGGATACTGGTACTTCTTCACAAAGTCAGAGACGCCCGCGCTCATGGACGCAAGGGTAAGCTGAACGATGAACGACTTGGCACGTTCACGAGCTTACTAGAGTACAGTTGGACTCCTTTTACTCCCTGGCCTACACGTCAAACTACACGGCCCAGAAGGAAGAATTTGTCAAGGTCGGAAAGTTCCAACAATGGCTAGAAGCAGACAGACGAGCCCCGTTCGGCAATGGATTCATCACCAACTCGACCCGAGAGCAATGGAAATCTATCGTCACCGCTCAGGGAGGTCTTGAGGCTCATCTCAAATGGTACCGATCATTCGTCGAGGGAATCAACACTGCAGACGAGAAAGGTAAGCGATGCCCCTTCTCAACACATACTGTCCTTTTCACTGGAAACGGGAATCATGTCCTGATGTAAAAATACCACAGAGAACGAATCCAAACCAGGCATGGTTGAAGCGCCTCTTCTTTTCGTCGCAGCGAATTTCGACTACGTTGGTGTCCCCTCGACGCAGATGATCACCACTCTGCCGTATGCGCCCACCATGCAGTTCAGGACAGTCGATTCTGGACACTTTGTCCACATTGAAAAGGCGGATGAAGTCAACCATCATGTCCACGAATTCCTCCTGAGCCTTTAGATTTGGGAACACGTGAAGGATCCATCTGTACTGAGTAGTTTTGCCATTCCTTCGTACCCTGTTACATTCCGTACGATTGGCATCTTAGGCTCACTTCCTACTACTGTACAGATGGTAGATTGTACATTGTTTTGAGTTCGTTTGAGTATGTCGTAGTTGCAGGGGTAGATCTAAGATTTGCTCAATTGGTTTACCTTGTTAACATTGTAGCTTCTATCCCTAAGATAATAAAGAATTGTGTCCAACTTTGTATTCTTTACTAGCAGCTATAAGCTCGGCTATATAAGCTCGGACATATACTTTCCGCGCACATAGGGTTCCCGCGCACCCCACCCACGGCAGTCACACAGTATAGAGTCGTGATTCTCTCAACAACAACAATTAAATTTGCCACTGTATACACATAGAATCAAGAGTACGAGTTGCTGCCTCTGCTGCTGCTTTTTGAGCTTCTTTTTCTGGTGAAGTGCTTGCCTGTTGAGCCTGTAGAGCCGCCGCTTGGTCAATCGCAGCCTTCATACTGTCAACGTTGCTGAATTGCTCATTTAGGTTAACGTGAGTGCATAGCGAGTGACGCAGTCAAGCAAGTAACGCACCCTAACAAACTATTAGGCCTTCTATATGCAATTACTCAACACTATAACATTATACTATAGCTAATAGTATATATAATTAATTGCTAACATCTACTATATCTTTTCTATATATATGCAAGTTATGCCTTATCTTACTACAGCACTTGCAGTGCCTTTTGCCCTACTTACCTACACCTATTTAGGCCCTACTCTTATGCGTTTCCCCCTCTACCTACGCCCTAATATTGCATTAGGCTATTAAATCCTCTACCTATTCCTTTAAAAGGTTCTTACCCTTCTAGATCTGCTTTCTTTTATATAATTTGTATTTAGAAGCAGCCTTATTTAATACTTTAAGCTATAGCACTTAGGTAGCTAACAACATCTACCTATATAGTAGTATTATAGTGCCTCTCTATAGCTAATTAATAATCTCTACTATTAGAGTTAGTAATAATCCTTAGTGCTTTTAAATATAATTATAAAGCAGTATTAATTAAGACTTTATCTTATTAGTATTAGTAGGTGTCTTAGAGTTCTATTAGGTCCCCCTTAGTAGAGGTAGTGTTAGCATCTAAAGCTTAATATTAAGCTTTAATAGCACTATAAATAGGTTATTAGGCACTAAGCTAGTTGCCTTAAAGCTTAATATAATATTTGCCTATAAGAATGCCTTCTTAAAAACCTTTATAAATATTGCAATAAAGGCCTTCTTATTAATTTAGCTAATATAGTCTATTACTAAGACTCTAATCTCTTTGCTATACTCCTACTTTAAAGAGGCAAAATAGCCTATATTAAGTAGCTATAGAATATGCAATAAGTATAAGAGCATATATAGAGTAATTATCTTGTTTTCCTTATAAAGATCCTAGAAGGTAAGTAATTTATAGCTTTTATAGCTATTAATTATAAGTAGTATATAGCTACCTACCTTCTAGCCTTTAATCTACTTAATAAAGTGCCTTAACTAGGCTATACTAATATTATTTATAGTCTAGCTATTGTTACTAACTCTAATATACTATTAGGGCTTTAAATTAGGGTACTAGAACCCGTTATAGTTCTTTACTTTAAAGATAAGGTAGAGTATAATTACCTAGCCTATTATATTAATTATAGTAATAAAAGTTACTTACTTATAGTCTCCCTATTATAACCTAATAGGCTTAGTATATCTCTCTAATATAGTAACTACTTTAATATAATTTCTAATACCTATAGTAAAGCTAGTCTTATTAAAGTTATAGATATCTTTGTCTAGAATACTATACTTAGCCTTAATATTGCGTACTAGGTTAAACTAAGGCCTAATAACCTCTAGATTACTATATAAGACTCTCTAGTAATCTCTCTATTAAGTTATATATAATTTAAGTCTAGGTTTGCGTTTAACAAAGTTTAAAGCCTATTATAGGCTAATAGGCTTTGCGCTATATGCAGCACGCAGTTAATTAGCTATATCTTTAATATAATAAAGCATTAGGGTAAATCCTTAGAAATCTAGCTTCCTAATATACTATATAAGCATTCTCTACTCTATCTTCTAAAGATTTACTAATTTAGGGTAGGTATTGCGTGTTAACTGCGTCCTAGCGTGTTAGCGGCAGAGAGTTGCTTTAGAGACCCTATATACTATAGCAGAGCGTTGCATGCTTAGCTCTTAAGGTTTCTTAATTGCTTAAAGTGCAAGCTTAATTCTATCTTCTTTTAGGAGCAATTCTAGGTTAGGTAGCTAGTCTATTAAGGTTTAAAGGTAGGAAAGCCTAATAGTTTGTTAGGGTGCGTCACTCGCTTGACTGCGTCACTCGCTATGCACTTACGTTAACTTGGACTCACTTTCTTATACAGGTAATCTTATACGTATGTAGTTGATGTTTAAGCTGTTAGTTCTCAGCCTCAAGCTAGGCAGCTCTGGTGTTTGCCTCTACAATAGCCTTGCCTGCCTTGCCAAGCACTATCCAGGTGCTCCGTGAGAGAGTCTCTAACAACAACAACTGCTGTTGAGTCTTGTATAGAGCCTGTGAGCTCCAAGGTGTAGTGAATATTACTTCTAAGGCAGCTGCTGAGGCCTAGGTTAGTAGAGGAGTACTTGGCCAGCTAGTTATTTGGGATGATGAAAGTACAAGCTGTGGGTTGTATGGGCAGAGACCAGCAGCCCTCCAGCCAGCTCGGATAACTCGCTCTAAGAACCCTTCTTCTCTAGCGTTGTTGTATGATACTACAAAGCGCTCCTTCTTAATAGGGGCTGCGTCATCAAGCGCAGAGAGGGCTCGGATCTGATCACGATAGCGTGATTTCAGAACAGAGAAAGGAGCAAGATCCAGAGGCTGCAGCAGGTGGGAGGCATGAGCTGGGAGGTACAGGATATGTATCTTGTTGACCTTGCAAAGCCACATGAAATCAACAGGTGTGTGGGAGCCATGGCCGTCAAGAAGGAGGAGCCGCCAGCCACTGTTGGATGGTGAAGTATTTGGTATGAAAATACGCTGCAACCATTCATAACCAATTGAGTTTGATGTCCATCCATTCTCTGACGTTGTGTAGAGCCAATCTGGTGTGCCTTGTGCTAGAAACCACGTTGACTGTAGATGCTTGCCCTTGAAGATGACTAGGCATTGGAGCTTGATACCGGTGGCTGAGATGGTCTCAATAATTGATACCCACTCACGATCCTCTGGAGATTTGATATAAGCTTTCTTCTTTGAAGAGCTTGCAAGCACCTGGGCGTTGGTACATACTCCAAGTGCAACTCCAGTCTCATCCATATTCCACATATCTTCATACTGTATGCCTAGCTCTATTCTTGTCCGCTCAAATAGCTCAAGGAAAGCCTTGATAGTCTCGTAGTTGGCTGCTGTAGTACGTGCGCTCTCGATCGTGCGGCCGACTATAGATGCGACGCGTGGATTGCGGGTGATGAAATGGAGTACCCATAGTTGCCCAAGAGGCTGGTGGTCACCATTCATGCGGAGGAGCCGGGTGGCCATTTTTCGTACGCGTGGATGAGAGGGAGGTTGTGCGCGTGAGTCCTCATCAAGTATCCAATCTACTAGAAAGGCTTCTTGTTCTGGAGTCAATCGCTGCTGTTGTTGATGAGCTATCGCGTGTGGTTGTTGACCTTGTTGGCGACCGCGTAGTGTAGATTCAGCGATCCCGTACCACTCAGCAGCCTTACGCCGGCTCGTGAAAACACCAGAATTAAGATCTGCAATAGCACATTGTATTGCAAACTCCTTAGGATCCATATTGACTGTGTGGCGTTGAGAGTATAGAGCATCAAAAGCAGAGTAACGCGTTGTGGTGGGGTGCGCGGGAACCCTATGTGCGCGGAAAGTTGTACTTGCGGTTAAGCCTTACTTCAAGCTCTGGTTGACGCTTAACAAACGTACTGGGCCAGTTTAGGCCAAAATGGCCTAGATTACGCTCAGCGCGCAAAGAATTAGCCATAGCAGCCACATCTACTAGGTAAGGGGGAAACCCTTGCGCAGCTAGCTTAAGTATATGCTTAACAATTACCTACTCCTTATTATTGTCTAGATTCTAGGAGTTAGCTATAGAACTAGCTTATAAAGGTTGTCTAGCGCGTTAGTTACTTAGTGTGCCTTAAGGAACCCTATAGATAGCAGCAGCGCGTTGTAGAGAGAGAGTTGCGTCTTATTTAAGAGCCTAGAGTGCAAGCTGTATTTAAGCCTCCTTTAACGCGTCTAACTTGTGTTGTTAAGGAGGCATTGGTGTAGGAAGGGTAGTTTGGTGTGGTCTTGGCAAAAGTGTCCGACTCGCCCGTTGTCCGACTCGCCCGTGGGGTACGTTATGGGTTGTTTTCATAATACCTGTGCCCCACTAAGCCGGTCAAATTAGAGGCTAGGAAGTACGCCACAATAAGCCAAAGTGCAACACAGCGTTTAAAATGTAAGAAATTTGCTATAGGGATAGAGCTCTAAACGCAGAGCCTAAGGGAAGAGCTACTTAAGAGAACACCCTTCTTGAAAGGAGAGTTGTAGGGGTGCAGATATAAGGAGGCATACAGCGGGCAATATCTGCACCTAAATCTGCAGCAGTCCCTAGTCTAGCCTCTGATTTGATAAGCTTAGCATGGCACAGGTATTGAGAAAACGCCTATATCTGAGCTTAACGCCTATATCTGAGCTTAGTGTTCGGCCACACAGTAATTAGCTACCTTACCTAAAGCAGCTACATATTTTAGAGTTATAATTTCTTAACACTAATAACTAGTTACAATTGCTATTTAGTACACATAGAACTAAGTTTAAGCGCTGCTACTACTACTAACGTACCTGACGGGTGAGTCGCCCATACCGTGTCCGTGCACCAAATGCGCGGATTCATCAAATGCGCGGAATTCCTCTAACCAACGTCAAACAATATGAGGCCACTGAGCCACGTACAATATATATTATCGTGAGAAATCTTGATAGGGTGCTCTATAAGCCTATGCGACAATACTGTTCTACATAAATTAATTATATAAAGTTGCAGTTCTGCCGCTACGGGTGGTGTGGGTACGAGGTGCAGCAGGAGGCTCTGCAGCAACGATACTACTACAGGCAGCTCTATTACTACGCTTCTTGACTGTTTTTGACTGCAATTCGCTCGCAGCCTTGCGCTTGCCTTGGTTAGGCATTTGGATACTTTTTCCAGCGTTGCGATTGCGTTTTTTGGCTTCTCTAGCAGCCTTGCGTTCAGCTACTCCCTTGGCGTGATCTTCCTTCTCCTGCCTCCGCACCTCAGCAGCTGCCTCTCGAGCCACACGCCGGTCTACCTTCTCCTGCTCCTCTACTAGCTTCTTAGCAGCAGCAAGCTCCTTCTTAGAAGTTTTCTTAAGCTGCTCCTCTATATCTAGGCGTTGAACAACCTCATATCGATGCTTAGCTTCTTGACGCTTGCTTGGTGACCACATTACAGCTCCACCATGGTATTCTTGCCGTTGTTGGAGAGGCAAAGAATGGGACTTCTTTTATTGCTTCTTCTTCCGCTTTAGTGAGCTTTTAAGGCCCTGGATCTCATCGTAGAGTAGTTGATTTTGTATAGAGATGTGGTGGAGTGAGCGCAGTACTTTCTGAGTATCCTTACTGCGTCTATCATTGGCAATACCCCGTACAAGCATCTCAACTTTGAGCCAGTCTTTGCCGCTGTATACAGAAGTATTGGAATCAGCAGAAGAGGCCTCAGATTCCTCCTGTGTAAACTTATCTACTACAATACTTGGATTGAGTGGTGCTATTCCTGTAACCTTGAACCCACGGAGGACTACCTCTGCAGTGAATGTAGCTACCCAGGCCTTCCAGAATAGAGAGAAGAAGTCGCTCTTCTTCACAGGGAGCAAGCCTTGGCTCTTGTGGGTGAAGATAGTGAGGTAGTGCTTGTAACTGGATGACAGAGGCTTGAAACAGACGACATCTAATGGCTGGAGAGTGTGTGTTGAATGGGGGGGAAGTATACACAGGAGTATCTTGTGGTCGCTACAATAAGCGATAAAATCCATTGTTACGTGGGATCCGTGGCCGTCAAGGATTAGAAGGCGCCATTTTCTCCGTGCTTTCTGCTTGGTGTAGCGATCAAACACCTGTTCAAGCCAGGCAAGGCCTATATCGTTGTTGCTCCACCCAAATGGACTAGTTGTGAAGTGTACTGAGTGTTTTCTAGGGTCTATATCGTTGACCCAGCTTGATTGTACTGCTTTTCCAGAGGCAGCGTAGATGACGCCAGGGGGCAACACTCCTCCATCAGCACACACGCATGCTATCACCGTCACCCAATCGCGATTACCATCCTGGAGGGATGCTCTGACCTCGCCCTTGTCAAATTTCCTCTTGCTAAACACTCGTTTTGAGCGTCCGATGATACCAGTCATGAAGCCTTTCTCATCCATATTGTACGTGTGGGCGGCGTCCACGTTGTATTCTTTAATTTTCCATTGCAGAAGCTCAAAGTATAGTTGATATTTCTTAGCTGAATCAGCGTTGTGGCGGAGGGAGTCCATGGCTGAGTTCCATTGTGACGTGAGCTGGTCACTGTACTTGTTGATGAAGCGAGTGACCCAGCTCTCTGATACTCTCTTTTGAGCGACTCCTGAGGCAAAATTCCGTATCATATCCCGTGTAGGTGGTAAACGTTGCTCAGTAAGCTGCTCTATATACTTCACAAGGTCCTCCTCTTGTTGTGGGTTGATATTTTGCTGTTCTGCTGACACGTCTGTACGCGGGCGCGTATCGCCTTGATGTCTACGCGTCAACGTTGAGCGCACAACACCATGCTTTCTAGCGATTTTGGTATACGAGGTCTTTTCGCGAGGGCTTAATTGAGCTATCTCTGCAAGAGCTAGATTGAGCGACATGGTGGCGTTGAGCAATGTGAGTGTGAAGTTTGACGTGTTTTTGTTGATGCGCGCATTTGATGAATCCGCGCATTTGGTGCACGGACACGGTACGGCTTGTAGAACTATAGGTTCTAAGTGCGTGCGGGGATAGTAGTGGGCCATTGTAATAACTACAACACTAAGAAACAATCGTGATAGCTTAATTATAGGTAAATTAATAACTTCAAGAAACGCTGCACTGCGTACAGGCTCGTGATTCTTAATTATTGACGTTTGCTATACAAAAACGTCTGTGCGCAGGAACGCCCCGCCGGTCACGGGGTGTAGCCAACGTTTTGCAAAAAACCCATAACTTAATAGGTATTTTACTAGTAAATCGCGGGCGTTGCGTGACTCCGGGCGTTGCGCGCACAGAAACGGTAATAGGAAGTGTCAGATAGTATGATAGAAGTGTAATTTAGTGACTTGATGATGTTAATCATTATTGTTGTGTGTCGCAGGCCAAGCGCTGTCGTGAACCTGAACTCTATTACAAATCGTGCCGCGCGAGGGCCTACATATAAGCTGCGCTATGGTGCCAGAACAATAAAACAACCATCACACACACATTTCTTAATATCCCATACCTGCAGCACCGCACCCAACCGTGCGACATTGTGTCTCGTCTCAACTGTGTTCAGCTGCTTCCGAGTTCTTCGCTAGTGTGCCAAGCTAGGTGGTCCCTGCTCGATTGTACAGATCCGACCTCACCACAGCTCGTTCTATTTGACAGAAAGAAGGCAAAGAAGCGGGTGCGCGCTAATAGAGCTAAGCCAACCTAAAGGCGCTGTAGACAGTGCAACAAGACTAGACACAACGCGCGAACGTGCAAGAATACCGTGTCCGTGCACCTCACGGGCCGGGTCAGTGAGTGGGCCACCCCACCGCCTTTGGCACCACATAGGAATAAGGTTATTGAGCCACACACGATAGCTACTATCATGGGATAATTTGACTGAGTGTTCTATAAGCCTATGCAATTGTACTCTCCCATACAATCTAGTTATATAGAGTAGCTGTTCGGCCGCTGCGTGTGGTGTGGGTGCGGGGTGCGGGGTGCGGCAGGAGGCTCTGCAGCAACAACACTGCTACGCACAGCTACTGCACCACGATTCTGCTTCTTTCTAGGCGCTACGCTTTGTAAAGCCTTACGCTTACCTTGATTAGGCAGTTAGATACTTTTTCTAGCGTCGCGATTGCGTTTTTAAGCTTCTCTGGCTGCCTTGCGAGCGTCAATTTAAGCACGCTCCTTAGCACGTTGTTGGTCATGCTCTTCCTTCTCCCTCGCTCTCAACTCACGCTTCTGCTGCTGCTTTTTCTCCTTAAGTAGCTTTTAAGTCTGTTGTAGCTTACGCTAGGTAGCCTTTTCAGCTTCCACCTGTTGTTAGTAGGCCTCTATTGCAGCGTCACGTGCGTCAGCCTCGCGCTTTAATAAAGGACTCTACCACTTAGCTTCCCTATGCTGCTCAAGGTTATAGGCGTATAGTGGCAATGCTTTTTTCTTATCCTTCTTCTTCTCCTTGGCTGATAGCGCCTGTTTTACGCCTTGTAACTTATACTAAGCAAGCTCTAATTAGACGTGGAGCTAGTAAATAATCTGCTTAATTGCCCTAACCTTACCACTAGCTTTATCCTTCACTACACTACGCAACTAACTTTGCCTTTAACTAATTAGGCTTAGTAGGAGCAGCTTAAGGCTGTATTTAATCTAGAGGCGTAACAGTAATTAGAGGTGTTAGTGTTTTAAATTAATTTAGTATAACGTTGGCATTGGGTAGACAAATACCTGTAGCTGCAAAGGCTGTTAATACTAACAATTTAGTAAAAGTGTTCACCTAGGCAGGCTAGAATAGGTTGTAAAAGTCGCTCTTCTTTACAGGCACCTATCTTAGCGTCTTATAGTTGTGTAGATTAAGCTCCTAAGTATACTTTTAAGCTAGAGGCTTAAAGCAGACAACGTCTAACAGCTACAGCGTGTAGGTAGCATATAGGGGGAAGATTATAAGCAGAGTCTTATAGCAATAGCAGTAATTAATAAAGGCCTTTGTTACATAACTGCTGTAGCTGTTAATAATAAGTAGTTGCTATTGTCTCTAGGCTTTGCCCTTAGTATAGCGATTAAACACCTGCTCTAGCTATGTCAACCCTAAGTTGTTATCTATCTATCTACTAGGTGACAGAGCAAAGTAGATTTAGTGTTTATCTAGGTTAATTAAGGCCACCTAAGAGGCTTGTACGTCACGGCCAGCAGCCGCGTAGATAATACCTAGGGGGAGGTAAGATCCATTAGCACATATAGCAGCCACTAACGTTACCCACTTACAATTTCTATCGTGGAATAACTGTTTAAACTGCCTCTAGCTAAAAAGTAGCTTATCAAACACTCTCTTGCTCCTTCCTGTCACCCTAATTGCAAAGCCTTTCTTATTAATATTGTACGTGTTTTCAGGCAGTATGTTATACTCCTCTTTGTTGCGGTGTAGGAGATTAAAGTACAGACTGTACTTTACCCTAGAATTAGCCCTGTAGCAACTAGTCTCTATAGGCGTTGTCCACGTGGTGATAAGATGGTCGTGGTGACAGTAGAGGAACCGAGTAACCCAGCTATCTAAGAGCGGCCACGCACACAGAGGAGTCGCAAAATTAATAATTATCTGCCTTATAGGCATTAAGTATCTCTTTGTAAGTCCTCTAATGTACTGTATAAGCTCTGCCTTATTGCGCAGGTGTAGTAGACGTTAGGAGTTAACTGTTTCGTCCTAAGGGGCAGCTTGGCCCTAGTGTTAGCGCATCAAAGTTGTTTAAGAACAACCATGTCTTTTGGCAAGAGCCTGGTACAAAAGTTGCTCTCTAGGTCTTAAACTATCTATTTCTATAAGGGCTTCCTTCACAGGCATCGTGGCGTAGGGGGAGGGGGGGTGTAAAGCAACGTCCAAAGTTAGTAGGGTGGCCCACTCACTGACCCGGCCCGTGAGGTGCACGGACACGGTAATGTAGAAGTAGTCTCTAAGTAATATTACAGGTTGTTCTACCCTGCGCAGTCCCAAAGTGGGCTGGTAGAGGCCGTAATAGGGTGAGGTTTGGTGTAATCTTGGCAAAAGTAAGCAACTCGCCCGTTGAGTGACTCGCCCGTGGAGTACGTTAATGCTAAGTTACGTTAGTTAATTAACTACTTTTAGGAGCTGGAAAGGCTGCAAGGCAGCTATTAGTTACAGCCGAAATGTTAAATCTAGTAGGAAATCTGTTCACCATTTCCCGGGACAGCTCATCTGCATCCTTCGCACCAGCGTCGATTAGCTCCTGGAACGTTTCTATGTATTTCCTCGAGTTTTGCAAATGATATGTCCCATCCATCTCATGCGACTGCTTGTGCCCAGCAACAACAAGCTCCGGCTTCAAGTCTTCTACTTTCCTGATACTGTCAATCCAGGCAGCACGCAGCTCCCTCGTGGTGCATTCTGCAAGCATCTGGTGCACATCGCCATATACGACATCGCCGCAAACAGCTAGCTTGATATCTGGAACCCATAGAACAGTACTATCGTGAGTGTCTGACTGCCCAACTTCGACGGCCTTGAACACATGTCCTTCCAGGTAGAACTCGTTGCTGGGCCCTATAGGTGTAGCCATCTCGGTTTGTTCGGGAATTTGATCTCCGGGAAAACAAGCGGTCCAAAAGTTACTGAAAATTGGTGGGCTGATGTCTCCTTTCATGTGCTCAATGGTAGCCGCTGTAGCGATCGTCTGTACCCCGGGAAATCGTCTAACGAGGAGGGGGATGCCAAACCAGTGATCTCCATGCCCGTGGGTAATGTAAATCTTCGTTAGGCGTTTGCCAGGAATCCTCTTTTCAATCCACTCAATCAGTTTGTTAGTCTGTTCAACAGTGACTGGAGTATCCACAAGGACGGCTTCTTTCTCTCCGTGAATCAAGGTGGAGGTGATAGGTGACCAGACTCCATCCGGGATACCGTTCACTCCCTTGAATGGTGTTGGAGGAGATACATAGACGTCGGCTCGAAGGGAAGGCATTGTTTCAGTGCGAAGCTAATGCCAGGTAAATAACTTAATAGATTCGGCTCAACTTCGAGCGAATATAATCGTGAGTAAGGGCAGTTGACTACAAGGTTTGCTTTTGATACAACAAAGCCTGTATTGAGTAAATGTCTGTAGCGGATGTTGATCTGTTATGTCTAGGTTAAATAGAAAATGGAAGTTAATACGGAGAGAACGAAGAAGGCGGTAATCGAGCGGGGCAAGCAGGCACTATCGACGCTAACAAAGAGCTAAGGCTCTATTATATGTAATCAGCTTCCTTCTCTTGCACTCTGTTTTAACTCCTTCAAATGCAAAACATAATAAAAGGCGGTGTAGAGTGATTACTATTCGTCGGCTGTGCAATTCAGTGGTCTGCATCGTGATTAGTTCGACCCACAACTTTGCATCGGGGAGCTGAGTTATTAAGCTAGTCCCACATTACCTACCGCTAATTTGCACCTTCAGCTAGATTACGCAAGTATGCTAGTGTCAGATTGGATGGTGATTGTAGTGTGTTGATGATGATCTCTTAATTGTCTATGTGCAGGCGGTTTTCGTCTAGGTACTTGAGACTCTGGCGGGGGCCCCTGCACGTTTCTTGGCAGATCTATTGCCTAACCCATTCCTCCGATACCTCTCATTTGACAGCTGGTGTCATCTACAAGGGGGCACCTAGCACGAACTGATTACTAATACGTGCAATGCACTGATTGTTAAGCACTTGTTCACGTATGGATTCATTTTGAAGGAACCTGGTAGGAAGCGTTTTGCACATGTCGGCCCCATGCAGACTCCATTAGAAATCACATCGACGCACAAACTAATCACATATAGGACCTCGCATTCTCTCTACCTATTCCAGAATGTCCAGTGTTCTTATAGAGTCCCAAATATCTTGCGTGAGCGTTCCCGATGCATGTATCCGTGTCGAGCTTTAGAAATTTGCGTACACTATCTTTGACCACTAAGGTATCAAGCTCGAAGATCGTTAGCACATACCAGTTACGAGCTGCGCATACACTGTACAGTGATACTAGCAGATCGTCTGTCATTATTAAAGGAGATATTCTTGGTTTCGTACGTCTTACGTACGGCAAATCAGAAGACGGATCATGGAAGTTTGCTGGTCTCGTTCCGACGGTGTACGGGGGTAGGTATAGTAGCATTGAGGAAACAACAGGAGCTGTTGCTGCAAGAGTTGATTCAGGAGAGATCGTAGACTAATAATTCAAATCTCGTTTCCTATGTTGACACATGCTGTCACTCTCAAGTTGTAGGTCAGATTTTGGTAAGGTCTTAGCGGAACAGCAAACATGGCGGAGGTATCGCCTGAGCAACGATGTGGTAAACACATATCCCGCGAAGGAAGAGAGGTATGCTATACTTTGCACGCCATCCAGTTCACGGAAGGAGTTGCCCACATCGTCCGTCTTAGAATCAGATACTTGTTTGGATAATTGTATATTGGTACAGATCTGAAGGACAACAGAACCGTTGGACAAGATCCATAACCAGGTATGCTAAACTTACATCACGGTCTGTTGTGATCAGTTGATGCCCATTTATTGCGCTCGCTCACTTACTCACAGTGTAGGCGGCCCAAGATATCCTCCTCCACTCCTCCATAGCAATGTCAGTCGAGGACCTTCGCGGCAAATAATGCTTCTCTTCAAAATGGACGTATGAGCGACGCAAATCCATCATCTGCACCAGTCTTATACAGATATGGATGCTCATGTAATTTCGTGTGAACGCTTCGTGTGTTGCGAGGTGCCGTAACTGAGTAGATGTGGCAGATGGATACTCGATCGCGTCCTGAGCTTTGTTAGTAGCAAAGAGCACCACACCTCTCGTTGCAAGGCTACTAGCCTTTTTTCCATATCATTTGCATGTTCGCGGCTCAGAATGTAGATATTGTCCGCAACAGTCTTATGCTAAGTGGTGTCGGACGCTGCAATCAATGATACTGTACTTCAGAGTCAATAAAGGGGTACGGCCTCTATTTTTCATAGCGCTGAAAAGAGGTTTTACTTAGGAGTTGTCGGTGTTGGAGGGCGAAATTACTGAAAGCAAATATTATACCTGGGTCACAAGAATCAGTACGGAAATAGGGAAAATCCGTGAATGCTCAAGCATTAGCTTTACCTTTCGCCTCATTCAACAAAATGGAATTAGTTTCTGGGAAGCATCAAAAGAGTAGATCGTGATGATGTTAGCATTGCTCATGGCCCATCGATAGGAATGTTCCAGATGCTGACGTTTAGCTTGGGAGATACTTGGAAATCTTCATGCTTCTAGCCTGCAGAAGAACCTTCCCTGTAGGCGTAGCTTTTCTAATCTTTTCTTGGACTACTGACAGCGCTCAGCAAAGCGGCTTTTGGAAATAATTGCAGCTCCATGTGAACTGCAAAGTGTAGCTTTGGATCAGATGCACTGGACCTCTATCAGTTAATACACATATTATAGCCTCGACATCTACCAAGCAAGACCATCAAAGCGCTTTTTAATGCATTGGCGCACGATACTCGCACGATACTCGCACTCACTCTACAAAAGAACATATCCTTAGACAGGCTATCTGCAATCCAAGGCGAATCCCCCTCACGCCAGGTGATGCAGGACAGATCTTCCATAGTTCTTGAAGTGGGAACCATGACAATCCTCGCTTGCATCTCAGTTTCCAACGCTATCGTATGTGTAATGAGCTCAATCAATACACGCCCCGATGCTAAATTAGAACCCGCTGGTATACTTCCGAATTCAAGGTGAGACTCCCGTAGCTGTGAGCTGTTTCATACTAGCATACAGTGGGTAACCGGCTTACAATCCCGTACTCATGAGAATCGGGCCTTCACATCCTATATTTGCATAACTTCTTGGCGTCACCCTAAACCCGAACTATGCCGGCCGGACAGAGTTTCTGGCGGCATATTCACGGCCACAGGTGACAGGTCAATCTATGACATACGACTGCATCTTACCATTGAAGCAGGGTGTCGCTGACAAATACGTCCAGATGCAGGTGGTTGGCTGCGAGCTCAACGGCAAGAAGGTGACCCGCCCCACCAACTCAGCATCTACAAAATTCGGACAACGGGATTAGCTCACAACAAGCTGGTAGGAGGAGGTCACAAATCCAACGATGAGTATCGTACGCTCCGCTATGAGAGACATAACCAAGCCAAAGAAATACAGCCGAAGCGTCTCTTCTGTATCTAGGTATGGGAGCGAAATTTGGGGGAGGGGGGTTACTGATAGTGGGCAGTGGCTGCCAGGCTCGTCGAACGAGGGTGGAAGTTAATAGATCTCGCACAAAATTGCAAATATTACGGTAGCCATGATTTTCATCACATCCACGTTCCATCGAGGTTCAAATACACGGTGTATCTACGTTGATGAGTCTGGCTTGACATTGAGAGTTTGCTACAAAGTCATGGCTATGAGATCGCCGGTTCTGTAATCGGTACTAGGTAGGTTGCATGGATTTACCGTAAGGCTCCAAAGTCCGAAAGAGTTGTGCACAAGCCAAGCTTAAGTCCGACACACAGCTTTAGTGCGTGGACAAACTCTCTGCTAATGCTGAGCGTATGATTGAATCTACGTCCAGAAGGTCGAAGCAGACTAATCAAGCGAAAGTGGAAGGAAGGAATGAGCTTCTATGATCACTAAACCTAAAGGTCCAGTCCGCGGCTTGGATGCCTGCCACCGATTAGTCTCTTGGCGGCTTGGCCAAGGCGATCATCCAGGTTTACTGGGGATTGGGGCCATGACCGGATGCTGCGAGCTTGGATTGGCGTTCTTACCAAGACCAGTAAGGGCCTAGTGGTTACTACAGTAGGCTTAGATCTTACCCCATCAGGTTAGACACCTATACCGAAGTGACGGATTGACTTGATTGTTGACAACCGTGGTAATCAGGGCGTTACGGGCGGCGTTTGCGTGCCGTTGCTTCTAATTTGGAGCGATGTTCACTGCATTTCGTCATTGTCTCGACGGCTTTGGGCTGCGGCAAGATAGATGACAAAGCTAAGGATACGTTGCCTAGACATTACAGGCGAAAACCTATGTTCCGAATCTCGACCTACAAAACTTATGCCTGCTGCCGTAGGACGCCCGTAGGACGCCCGTAGCACGGCATCGATTGTAATCAGTGTGAGAGAGCTCGAACCTTTACAATGCAGACCTGTTGGTGGAGAGAAGCTTGATAATCACTCTCCGAGCCCAGCTCGGGGATGCGAAGTGCAATGTCTGCACTCGAGTCTTGCTATATAAGGGCATAAGAACGGGTACATCTATTTTCGCTTTCGCTATTAAGGCTCGCATTGAATAACGCATCATGCCCCGTGACGATATCGAATTCAAGACTCGAGACGGAGTCACCCTCCGGGGCTGGTTTTATACTCCCGAGACGGCGGCCCAAAGTTCGGTACCCCTTCCGTGCATTCTACTGGCTCCCGGTTTCTCTGCCGTAAAGGAGATGGGCCTCGATCGCTTTGCTCGCTACTTTGTTGGAAAATTACCTGTTTCTTGCGTCGTATACGACCAGCGGGGCTATGGTGCTAGCGACAATGGAGACGGAGAGCCACGTCAAGAGACAATACCGACACAACAAATCGATGACATGTCAGATGCTATTTCATACGCTCAGTCTCGCAAAGACATTGATGAGCAAAAGATCGCCCTATGGGGTAGCTCGTATTGCGGCGGTCATGTTTTGTCATTGGCTGCAGTAGACCGCAGAGTCAAGGCGGTCTTGAGCCAAGTTCCGTTTATCAGTGGGAGCCGTACTTTTGCCAAGAACGACCTCGAGACCAGGAACCGGTTGAATGATCTCTTCTCTCAAGGTACCAGAAGCCATTTCGAACGCATAATAATCTATGTTGGAACCCAGTCTGATACTCTCTACTAGATCGATTGGCAAGAGCAGAAGGCAAACCGCCAGTTGTAATTCCAGCTGTGTCCCCAGACGAGTCCGCATTATGTGTCATGCCCACTCGCGAGAGCTACGAATACTTTACCGACTGGGCGCAAAAGTCACCATTCAAAAACGAGGTTACTCTGAGGAGGTCCGTTCACCATACTAGCTCAAGTACGTTGCACAAAGCTGATACATTGAGGCAGCCTTGAGCTTTTGACTCGTTACGAGCCGTATGATTTAGTCCCTCGAATTTCACCTACACCACTACTTCTGACTGTGGGGTCCACGGACGATGTAACGCCAGTAGAATTTGCTTTAGATGCGTTCGATAGGGCTGGAGAACCAAAGGAACTTCATATTTTGGAGGCCTGTGGACATTTCGATTCCTACGATGGGGAGTTGTTCAATATAAACATTAAGAGGCAGGTTGATTTTTTAAAGCGCATGTTTCTAGCGTAGGCACAAAGAAGCAGTTCTAGCAATCTTAGTACGCTATGTGCATCAGAAGCTTTGACCAATGACTATACGTGCCCTTGATGTACTCTGAACTAAGTAGCCTTCTAATGCGTTCCTTATCCTCGCTGCGTTGTCTCTAAAAATTCGTAGGGCCCTTCACGTTTCCCTACAAGTTTATAGAGTTTTTAACAAATTGTCTACGTTCTGAAGACTAACATCACTACGTCTTTTTGACTAAGTGCTAAGACAGAGTTGGTTTAGTACTAGAACAACGCCTAACCAAAGGCAGCTTCTAGCCATCGAAGGGATAGTAAGAGGCTATAAGGTATATGTGTAAGCTGCTGGAGGGTCCAGTAGGTATAGCGTTTTCTTCGGGCCGAGGACAGGCCTAGCTGCAGGAAGGAGATATCGTCAGGCTCTGTAGGAGCAATGTTAGGACCTGTGTGGCCGGAAGATATGATTAATATTCCAGCCTGCTTACTTATCCAAGTGAGCATTGATACAATTTGCTTATCTTGGCCCAGTGGGCCGGAGCTTAGTCTTGAGAGTAGTGTAGTGGGGTCAGTATGGGCTTAGCAGAATAGCCGGCATATCCGTGTGGCCGGCAAATCCCCGAGGTCCGTTGAGAGTTCACTTGTTTCTAAGCTGAAGTAGTACTCTTTACCAACTTCGGCGTTATACCAAGGCCAGACCAGGGAAGATCAGGGAAGATCAACTTTAGGCGAAGCTATCATCTGCCGATCAGATCCGTCACGAAATTGAATTTCGAAGTAATCGGGTAAGTAGGCGCTGCTAGCTGACCTTGGTCTTGTATTTTCTAATCCTGACGTAAAGGTCTGTACGATATATTGACATTTGCGCCGCCTTGAACTTTGCGAGAGTATATACAAGCGATTCGGCCGTATCTTGCAAGGCAAACAGAACTGGACACGACTTTCAAAGATATCTACCTCCCTGTCCAAGCTAAGCGACTACGCAAATTGTCGCCCCGTTATGCCTATTAAGCTTTGCTACTTTGTTCGCCGAAAGCCGACTCTCTCAACACCCGAATTCCAGAAAGTGTGGCGTGAAGTGCATGGTCCCCTTGTCGCAAGCGTCCAGACTCCCCTGAATCTGGTCAAGTACACTCAGGTGCTCCGGCAGAACAACCCGCTCGATAGTCTTTTTGACGAATCTCGTTCAAAGCTTTTGTGCGATGAGCCAAAGTTTGATGTACTCGATGAGTACGTCTTTGCTGGGTCTATCAAGGACTTCATGGGAGCATATGACTCGGCTGAGGGCAAAGCTGCTTGGAAAACCTTGATAAAAAACGAGGAAGAGTATGTGGACTTCGCAAACTCCATTCTTTTCTTCACCATCGAGCATAACCAGATTGCTGCCACTCCTAGGGCCGATGTCATTGCTTCGGATTATAACCGCATTCACCGTGGGGTGGTTTTGTTTGAACCAGCTGAAGGCTACGGTCTTGCTTATTGGCAGTGCGAACATGCAGCTCTTTTGCGCAAATGGGCTGAGGTTATTGGATACTACAAATACCAGCAGAACCACCCACGAAAGCTCGACACTGCAGGAGTCCTGGAAAGACTGCAACGAGACCGTGGATGCAAGCCCTCTAGGTTCAAGATTTTTACAACATTCTGGATGTCACTCGATGTTCCGCAGGATGATGCCATGGGCAGGGCGACGGCTGAGATTCAGGCCGATGAACTAAGTGGTTTCATAACATACGGGTCCGGCATGATAATGGTTGCTAAAGAGATTATCTTTGTTGACGCTTATAGAGTCTAACTAGATACTGTAAGCCTAGGACCACACCACATGACTGCTCTGCAGGCATGACTAATACGGTCGACTACTTTCGAGCTCAGATCACACACTTGTACATACACACAACAATACACTCATACATGAGACCATATACTACTACCACGCCTTGCTTGCAACACACGAACTTCGGAAGGCGGATGCGATGGTTTTCTGGGCTGGCTCGAGCATCGATTGCAATCTCCATAAAGGGTTTAGTTTCGGGATAGAGGTTACTATTCTTGTGATTACTATTCTTCGTAATTACTAACAACGCTGCCCCTACATTTGTTGTGCGATTAGTATTAGGTATGTGCAGACTAAACGGTGGACCTTGTGAGGTCATGACGCACTTGAAGCTTAAAATAAGAATTCTCAACCTACTTCTCCTCATTACCTTGGACACTTCGCTTGTTGCGGGGAATGACCATCATCAAGTTCTGTTCTACCTAGGTTGACGCTGAGGATAGAAGTTTAGTGTAAATTAGGGATGCAAGCGTGAACTGTTGCGTGCAAGTTGCTTAGAGAGTGTTACGTTTTCTTGTTTTGGGAAACTTGTTTTGGTGCTGGTCGTGTGGGGATTGCGTTCCCAGAATCCTCAGCTTTAGATAGAGATTTATTCGGTAGATTGTAGAAAAAGGTTGCGATTAGCTTTGGCAATATGATGGCCATCCGGATAGTTACAGCTACTAAAGGACAGCTGATTTTCTGACGTGGCCGGTTACTCAATGGCCGGCCTTACATTGATCAAAACCCTGACAGACGTCGTGATTACTTATTACCCCGGGTTTATATCGTATAAAGGGAAGGCCAACTTTGAATAGGGATGCTCCATCCACGCTGATCGAATTCATCACCATCTGTACGCTATCAGGGTCGATCTTTACTACCTGTCCTTAATCTCAGAATCGCGCTGTTATAGGCTTTAATATCTGCAGCCTCGGATCTACTTGATCTATATTTCGATTTCACGCAACAATGGCACCACCTACGACATCCTCCTTTCAAATTACGACATCCTCGTTTCCGCCAGACGCTGGTTTGGAGTTTGTTGGATCCAACAACATCCGGGACGACATATACCCAGCTATCGATGTTACTAAAGTCAGCGCCCTCCGGCAGCCTGGCAAAGTTGTCTTGATCACCGGCGCAGGCCGCGGCATCGGTCGATCTATGGCCGTTCAGTATGCGCGCGCCAACGTCTCTACGATCATAATCTGTGCGCGCACTGCAACAGAGTTAGATGAAGTGGAATGCCGAATTAAAGAGGCCAACAAACGAGTCGAAGTTTGGAAAGAAGTCTTTAGCGTTACAGACCGCGCCGCGGCCCAAGATCTGGCGAAAAGAGTTGCTGATGCAAAGGGAAAACTGGATATTCTCATCAACAACGCCGGTATGTCTCGCCCCTGGAAGAACATCCATGAGATTGATCCAGATGATTACTGGCGAGTAATGGAAGTCAATGTTTATGGGCCTCTTCTACTCACCCATGCATTTTTGCCTCTGTTGGTGAACAATGCAGAAACGAACTCTACACACGTAAACATCATCAACATCACATCAATCGGCGCGGTTACGATGGGCCCTGGGGGCAGTCCGTACTCGATTTCGAAGCTGGCGCTGCAAAAGCTGGGTGAGTTTGTGGGCCTCGAGTACGGTGCAAAGGGCGTGAATGTTGTGGGCATACACCCTGGAGTAGTGGAGACAAAGGTAGCGAAGGTGGTCAAGGAGCTGAATAATCGTAGGTGACATGTCACAACAGGCGCTAGGACGAGATCGCTGACACGCACAGTTATGACTGATGGACCGGACCTTTCTGGTGGATTCGTTGTGTGGCTGAGTAGTGCAGACAGGGCGTGGTTGAATGGAAGGTAAGTTCTACACGTAGATCTTCTAAATGAGTGCTGATCATTCTGCAGATATGTTAGCGCGACTTGGGACGTTGATGCCTTAGAGAGAAAGAGGAGTGAGATCGTAGAAGGTGATAAGTTAAAGACAAAGATGGCTGTTTGAAGGAATTCTAGTAAAGACTAGAAAGACATAACAATCTACAGTAGTTCTAGTGCGTTGCTTAGAGAGCGTTGAGCTTTATTTATTAGCCTGGAGCACAAGCCATAACGTTGTTCCCAAATCGGCGATACTATTGCTGATTTACGCTGCTCCGTGCACACTCGATGCCCCTGTTGTCTGATTTGTGACCACTCAAGTTGAATAGCACCAGCCACGTCTCGCGTATGGCGTGTTGTCGCGTCGCGTCGCGCGCCCCACCATTCCCCTTGTCAGTATCAAATGCGCTATGACTTTCTCCGGAACCCAAAGACGCCAGGCTGACCTGTTCCAAAAAACTCAACTTCATGCGGGTCAGCCTTACTGCTTCCTTGTCTGCCAAACTTGCGGTGTTGCGCTACCTCTTACCGTGCTCAGGTCCATGTCGCCCAATTTCGCGTGCCGCACGCGGTTACTAAAACACAGAAACGTTCTCAAGCTTATAACTGTATCGACGCAGGATGATAAGGGGCTCCGATATGTGTACGAATCCACTACGAGGTGTATGGGGGCACTGGGAGTGTAACTGGAGAGGTATTCCCTTATTCCTATAGGTCCTGTACGAAAGGATATTCAAAAACTACTGAACTATAGAGGAGAACTGTCCTGGTCTTATACCCGCGTGTGAAGGGGTGACTAGCCACAAAGAAGGGGTGACAGTGTGGTTCAGTGCCGGGTCGGTGCTGAGTCGGATGGATATCGGGTTGCACTTCGATGTGTACTGGTTTGTTACAATAACTCAACAATGCAATCTCGCTAGAAGTTGCGCTCGAAGATACACACGCAGCAGACGTAGCTAGCAAACTTGTTTACCAAAAAAACTCCAAATTAGTATAGTATTAACCAAACAACATTATTACGCTGACACTAAGGTGTAACGTACTCTATCACCAAGCCGGTCATATCACCGAACCAGTCAAAATCTGCCAAGACCAACACAACTCCGCACTTCACAGTATGTCTTAACAACATCATGACTTATTACTTCAACACGAAGGGAGACTGCAGATTGCTCTCCAGGCCTACAATACTGGACAGTTTCAGAGCCATGGGGCTGCTGCTGCTGCATTCAACGTTAACTAACGCAGGCTCTCACGTAGGCTCTCTGAACGTGCTAACAATACTCCATTTTGACTTAACGTACGCGCAAACTGCTAGAAGCTTACTACAACTGAAGAGCAGACAATTGTCTAATATATCCTTAACCTTAATTTGCAAGGGTTTGCGCCTTAGCTATGTAAGGTGGCAGATATGGCTAATAAACTGTTAGGTGTGCGTGGTAGGGAGCCTATAGGTAAACTCTAGGCTAGAAGATTTGTAACGCGTTCAGATTAGCTTAAGATAGCATTCAACCGAGCTAAGGACAGACAGAGGATACTGCAGGAAGATCCTGAGGTAATTAACGCGTGGTTCATGCTAGTAGAGGGTACTAAGGCCAAGTATAGCATCTACAACGACGACGTGCACAACTTTAATAAGACTAGGTTCTAGATAGGCGTGATAGGGTTAATAAAGGTTGTTATAGGCGCTAAGAGACGCGCTTAACCTAAGCTTGTTTAGCTAGGCAATTAGGAGTAGGTTATAGTTATATAGAGCATCTGCGCTGCTAGATATGCAACCCTGCCTTTTATTATCTACAAAGGACGCATCCTATAAGCCTAGAACTATATTATATAACTACTCTGCAGGTATAACTAATATATCTAACTACTTTTAAGCTTAGATTACACACTTATATATACACACAATAATATACTTATATATAAGACTATATACTACTACTACGCCTTGCTTACACAAGACACTAGCTATAGCTATAAGAGGTATCCTACTAGCATAGATAACTGCTCTAACAGCTGCACTCTTCTAAGATGCTAGACTGCTACTAGTAGTAGTAGCACTAGAAGAAGCTAAACTTAGATTTGCAGTACACCTATATACTATAGATATAGACTACTCTCTTACTAAGCGCACAGAAGCATATATAATAACTAGAGGCGTAAATACTAGACAGGTCTAGTAAGTTTAGACTAAAGTATAATAGATAGCGTCCCTTCTACTAGAGATCCCTAGAGCTATACTTATAGCGCCTTACTACTTAGCTAGCTGCTAAGTAGACCTAATACTTAGTATAGATAAGAAAACTACTGCTAAAGCCTTTTATAAATAGTAGGACTAGCTCCTACTATTAGATATTACTATCTTCTTAGATAGCTCTAAATAGTATATAAAAGAAGGTAAGAAATAAGTTACCTATAGCTTTATAGTATATTAGAATAGATAGTAGCTATATAATAGCTAAGGGTTACTTAGCCCTACCTCCTATATCTTTAATGCTAAGGTAGTAGGAGTATAGAGAGGCCTCTAGTATATAATAAGACAACCTAAGCTTAATATATACTATATCTAGCTATATATTAACAGCACCTTAGTTATATAGTGCCTTAGAGGCAATGCATTCTCTACCTCCTAGTAGGCCTTCCTTAAGTGCTATAGTGCTATAGAGACGCATAATATCTCTATTAAGTAGGCCTCTAGACACCTTAGCATTAAAGGGAACAAAGTAGCAGATAGGCTAGCTAACCTAGAAGCCTAGCATCTATTACCCCTAACTAGCAAAGTAGCTATGCTAATATTCTTAGGCATTAAGATAATAGCGCGTAAGAGACTGCGCTAGACAAAGTAGACCTAGTAGTCTAATAAGAAGATTAAGCTCTTAAAATAGTATAAGAGCTAGGACTTAGACTATATATTACGCAGTAGCCTAAAGGAGCTAGACCTACTAAGGGCTATCCTAGCTAGACTACTTTCTATCTAATCTAGACATAGGGACTTTACCTAGTACTACTAAAAGTATAACTATAAAGATATAAACCCTACCTACTTATATAGGCAGGATAAGACACTAGAATACCTTGCGCTCTGCTGCAAGACTCTAGAGACTTTTAGTAGATAGCTACTTTAACTATCTTTACTACTATCTAGCTAAGCTAAGAGTCTAGCCTATACTATAATACTAGTAGGGGACCTAGATGCCTTTATAGCCTTTATTACACTTATATAATACTATACTAAGATTTGCCCCTACTAGCTCTTGCAGCCCTATAATAGTAGCACCTAGCAAAAACAGGCCTAGCATGATAGCTATAGTGCCTTCTGCCCCTTACCTCCTCCTCTTACCTCTATTCTCTACCTCCTCCCCTTACTTCTACTCCCTACTCTCTCCTCTTCTCTCTCTTAGCTTATAGATGCCTTAGAAACATAAGGGGATTACCCTAGTATATATATACTACTTAGTCTCCCTAACTAGAAGGGGAGCTATAGCTCTAAAATAGTAGCAATACCTATATAGGCAAGAAATACTTCCTAAGGTAGTAGTAACACTATAATTCTATAGCTTAGCACGTTATATATACCCTTTAGGAGGTAAGATAGTAGACTTTATCCTTATTAACTAGATATAAAATAAATACTAACTAACTAACTAACCTACCTAACGCTAATATTATACTTAATTAATTTAGAACACTAACACCTCTGCTACCTATAACACCTCTAGAGTAAGTAGGACCTTAGGCAGCTTCTTCTAAGCCTAGTTAGTTAAAGACTAAGTTACTACTAAGGAGCGCTATAAAGAATAAGGACCTTATTGCTGCTAACGCAGTTAAATAGAGAATTTACTACCTCTATATGCTTAATAAGCTTACCTAGTGTAAGCCTAGGACTATATTATATAACTGCTCTATAGGCATAATTAATATATCTAACTACTTTTAAGCTTAGATTATATACTTATATATATATATAACAATACACTTATATATAAGACTATATACTACTACTACGCCTTGCTTATACCTAGCACGAGATTTAAGGCCTTAGAGAGGCAATAGCAGCTAAGAAGAGGAGGAACAAGAAGAAGAAAGCACTGCCTCTAACAGCAGATAACCTTAATTCACAGGGTGGTGCTACCTAGTAGAGTCCCTAATTAAAGGCACGTGCTAATTAACGCTAGGCGGCAATTAAGCAGCAGCAGTTAGAGGAAGAGGCTGCGAAAACCACTAGGCGTGAAATTCAGCACCAGAATAAGCTGCTTAAGGTAAAAGAGAAGGAGGATAACTGTGTAAGGCAGCTAAGGGGGAAGGAAGAGCGCGATTGCAAGGCTGCTGAATTACGTGCTAAAATTAACGCGCGCAAGGCAGCAAAAGCAGCTTAGAAACGCGATCGCAACGCTTAAAAAAGTATACAATTGCCTAAACAGGCTAAGGGCAAGGCCTCACAGCAATCGCAGTCTAAGATAACAAAGCGACGTGCTGGTGCTACTGTGCGCAGGCCACGCGTGGCTCACGCGCGTTCTCTAACCCCCCCACCTAGATTGAGCACCAGTAGTCGCGTGATTACCGCTACAAGGAAGTTGAGATAGCTAAAATATGCGCAATAGTTGATAGATTAATCTACCAGCTTTTCTCGCAATAATCGCTTTTGTGTGAGGCTCCATACCCTCAATTCTATCTGGTTGTCAAAGGTGGTGGGGTGTGCATCACGCGTCCATGTGCATCACGCGTCCATGTGCATCACGAGTCCGTGCACGGTATCTAGACTGCCTTCTAATCACACCAGACATGGGGATTTCACCTGGTACAACCAAAAAACGCCCACAGATTTCAAATCACGCCATTTCTTTGTTTCAATCATATGATTGCATGACCTTAGTAAATCGTATCTCGAAGGCAGTAGCCAGATGCGGCACAATGCGTTCGGCTAAGCTTGCTCTGCGCTAGTGCAGATCTTAGCTGCATCTTTGCCAAGATATGGTTCGAACAGTGGTACGCATTACGCTGCCTAAACCAGCTATCATCGGGCTAGTCAGTCTTTGACATGTAAGGTAAGCCGGTTATCTATTGTTAATGAGAAATATCAAACATTTCGGAGAGTTTAGGACCCAACTGCGACCAAAAACTCGAGCTCAACCTATAGCAGGGGCACGAGCCCGTAAAATGTGCGAATGCAATTGCTGCTCGTTATTTGAACCCTAGAAGCGAGAGCAGATCGAGTTCCGCTTCACCAACAGCCGAAGCGCCAATCCCGAGATTAGTCAGCTCATTAGCTGCGCTGAATATGTCTTTTGCGCTACTTTCGAGGTGCCAACAGGGAAAATTGCGGTGCGATGGAACTTGAAGGAACTTTTGCCGTGTGTGATATCTGAACCCGAAAACTTACTACAGAAATGTCTATCTATCCTATGGCGCGCATGTGGTGCGACAGCGAATTATTGCCGCAGGAAAAAGCAGGGCTTTTCGAACATCTAGAGAACTGACACAACGTACTAAAAGCTCTCTAGAGCTGTATTCTGTCAGCCGGATTGACAACTTTGATGATCCAAAAGCCCCAAGATATCCAATCGAAGCTCGTAGGCGGTCAGGGGGATAGTATATCTGGTGGTCTTTGAACTACTACCACTAGTACACTCACCAGAAATTATGCGTTGCATTTTGCGCACGGACATCTTCGGAAGCCGCGGTCCACGCTGTGATTACTGATGATACTCACCAACAAAGCCACGAATTGTCGCTTTACTTCGGACATGTCGTCATCTTGCGATTGCTTCATCTTGCTTAGCAATCTCGCCTCCCTGTATCGTGAAGGCGAGCAGACTAGTACAAAGAGTCCATATGTCGCTTGTCAGTCGATCACCATGCCACCAGCATTAACGTTGACAAACCGAACCCTGCTACTCTTCTTCTCTATTGCAATTCTCTTTCTCCTAAGACAACCAGCCGGCATGTCAATGCAAACAGCCCTCATCGTCTCTGAAGTTGGGGGACGGGTAAATTCAACTTCAAACTGGCCCATTCCTCAACCCGGTCTCAAACAAGTCCAACTCCGTGTTACGGTCGCCGGACTCAATCCCCACGACCAAAAAGCCCGTGACGCTGGCCTTTTCATCAAGGATAATCTCCCAGCCATCCTCGGAAACGATGTTACTGGTGTCGTCTCAGTTGTTGGGCCTGAAGTCACCAAATTCAAGATCGGCGATAGGGTCGTGGCACAGTCGCGGCTTAGTGGAAATTCGCAGAGAGCGCTACAGCAGTATGCAGTCGTAGATGAGGATTGTGCGTCTAAGATTCCGCATGGTTTCAGCGATCACGATGCTGCGAGTCTACCAACCAATGCTGTGGCGGCGCTAATTGCTCTATTCGACGACAGTGGACTTGGTATTCCTGCACCGTGGAGTTCTGGCGCTGAAACATTTGATTACGCCGGAACCACATTATTAATCCTGGGTGGCGGCAGCAATTGCGGAAGATTCGGCGTGCAGCTAGCAAGATTGGCTGGTATTGGGAACATAGTGGCCGTGGGCGGCTCTAACGACGAGCTGCAGAAGTACGGCGCGAACCACGTTTTGGATCGGCACGGCGGTGTCGATGCGGTTCTTGAGCGCATACGGAACGTTGTTGGCGACGACCTGATATATGCGTTTGACGCTATTAACCTTCCTGCAGAACAGCACCTTGCTGTAAGCGCACTTTCCTTAAGTAAGAAGGGGACGCTTGCCCGCTTACGCTTTTCTGTTGGTGCCATTGACGAGTCAAAGGTTATTGGAAAGAAGCAGGCCGGTTATGAAACGCGCAATGTGCTTGGATTATCGCACGTTAAGTTTGAGACGGCCAAGCCATTTTGGGATCGGGTTGAGGGCTACCTAGAGAATCGAAGCGTAAAGCCATTGAGGTATGAGGTTGTGAATGGATTGGATGCGCAGAAAGTCAATAAGCTGTTGGATAGATACCGAGATGGACAGAAGGTCGTTCAGACTCAGTTTAGAGTGTCTGAATAGTTGGCAGAATAGATTGTTGTAGGTTGCCTGCCTATCTAGCAAGACACTGGGGTACCATGTCCTTGCGCGTGAAGCACGGATTCGCATAATGCACGCGATCACCAAAACCCGCCAATCTCCTCAACACCATAACTCAACGCCATAATGTCGATAGAGGCTGCCCTTACAGAATTGGATGCTCTAAAACCTAGCAAATGATTCTCGTATACGTCAATTGCTAAACAACACGGTGTTGTGCGACCAACGATGTCGTGCAGGCACCGAGCGATTTCCGCGCACCCCATCAGCAAGAACATCAACCAGCAATGGTTGACGTCACAACAGGAGATAGAGCTTGTAACGTACATAGAATTGCTTAGCAGCCGTCATTTGCCTCCTACACGAGAGAAAATCTGAAATTTCGCGTCGCCGATAGCTCAAACGCCTGTCAGTGAGAGCTGGGTTACGCGCTTCGTCAAGTACTCCATCCATCTTATCTCCCGTCACTTAACTAGGATGGATCGCCTCCGTCACAACGCCAATTTCCATGATTAACACAACCTCTATTTCGACCTTCCGCAGCTCAAACTCGCCGAATACTTTACTGAAAGTCGCCACATGTACAATATGGATGAGAAGGGCTTCATGATTGGGGGATCATGGAGATACATAGAGATTTGGGGTAAACAGGTGAAGTCAAGTAGGGCGAAACGAGCTCAAGCGCAGCAGGAAGATCAGACCCGATTGTAAGTAAGTGCAAAAAAGGTGCAGCAATAGCTAGTGATTGATTACAGCTCTTGCGCAACACAACGCATCATTGTGGTATTGAATAGTCACTGATTGCCTCAAAGGTGCGAATCTTTAATCCGAAAGGTCTTTGTGCCAGTGTGTCATGTTGCCGGTAGACCCAACGAAGTGATTACGTAGCTAGAAGTTTCTCGTATTGTTACAGATTCCCCACGTGATGAGTACTATGCTGAGGTCTGATTAGTATCCAGTGTGTAAGCCAGAACTGGAACAAACAGTCTGCAGTCTATTTAGAAGCTGATCGAAGACGATTTGTCAGTTTTACTAGATGATGGGCGAGCATATATGGGAAGCCATCGTTAGTGTTGGTTTGCGGCAAGATGTTCGATATCAAAAACACGATTCGCCGATGTGCATGAGCCCTCGCCTGGAGCTGAGGCTAATTTTGAGTGGATTTAGAGCGGATCTAGATCGCTAGAAACATCAAACCCTTTCCTTATGGGTTGAACTGATGAGTAATAAAAGGTAACTTAGACACAGAATGTTCGTGATTAGTGATACAGGCCACCGTTCAGCCCGGAATGAAGACCTCAAGGAACAATATTAGCCAGTGACAGAGGAGTCAAAAACATCCGTGCTAGGCACGGTGGATAGTGACGTTGTTCAGTACAGTTGAGCTTACAAATGGTGTTTGGAGCTACGAACATCAAAACACGGTAGTTTCTGCGCATCCCAAAGCATTGTCTGTCCGACACATCACTGCATCAGACACAAGATGCGACTGGATCCAAGTCACGACCGAGACAGCCTCCCAAAGCGCGCTCAGCTTCCCAGGATTGCGGGTACTCCAGAGGGCTCGGCTTGGTTCTGGGGCGATTCTGACGAACTCGGCCGCCTCAACCTGCTCACTCCTGAGCGTGTACGAAAAGCAGCACAAGAGAACATTCGGACAGGAGGTGTCGTCTCGCTTAACTTGTCTGTTGTTGAACCGTCACCTCCACTCTTTGGACGAAAACATTTTGCGCACAGTATCAAACCGATCGGCGGAGGCGCTTTCGACGATGAAACGTCTTACAATACGCAGGCAAGCAGTCAATGGGACGGATTCCGGCACTTTCGCGATCCCACGACAGAACGCTTTTACAACGGCACTGTACTTGATGAAATCATAACGGAAAAGAGCCTGGCCGAAGGTGGACCGCAGGAGTCAGAAAAGCTCGGTATTGATGCCTGGGCCCGACGCGGGATAGCCGGACGCGGTCTCCTACTGGATATATACAGCTGGTCACAATCACACGCGCACAAACGCTTTGAACCGTTCTCTAAGCACGTTATCACTGTAGCAGACTTAAAGGCATGCGCTGAATCGCAACGAGTAACGTTCCAAACGGGGGATATTCTTTTGATACGCACTGGTTGGCTTCAGCAGTACAACAGCCTTACGATCGATCAAAGGAACGATGGTGTTACATGGAACACTATGAACCACAAGTGCGCTGGCTTGGAGGCGTCAGAGGAGATGAAGGACTTTTTGCACGATTTCTACTTTGCAGCCGCTGCATCAGACAACCCTAGTCTCGAGGCTTGGCCCCCAGAGAGTTTTGCAGTAAGCTTGCACGCTTCAATGCTTCCACTCTGGGGCATGCCAATTGGAGAGTTGTGGAATCTTGAGGCCCTAAGTCAGAAGTGCCAACAGGAGAAGAGGTGGGCCTTTCTAGTGACGAGTGCACCCGCAAATGTGCCTGGTGGCGTGGCCAGTCCTCCAAACGCATTGGCCTTATTCTAGTCACGGTTATTAGGATCACTTACGGTTAATCAAGATACAGGTGACGATCAAGGACACATGCCAAAGTCAAGAGCCGCAAACCAACAGAGTAGGACTCTAATGTCGCAGTCTCAATTTAAGGTTGATTAATAATAGAGGCAGTCTTATAACGTGTTACTACACCGAGCTGCGCACTTATGCTAAGACTACACCTCATTCTACCGTTTATCTAGTGTCTCAATAATCTGATCTTGATTTGCTTTTTCGCGAGGGTAGAGTTATCCTTGCAATACAATTAATCGAATCTAATCCAACAATAAGCCAGCGACTCGCTGCAGCAATCTACAACGTACCTGAAAGCACCCTTCGTACGCGACGCGCCAAAACCACTTCACGACGCGACTCTCATCCCAACCCATCAAGGCTTACCATGACGCACAAGGTTTTGCCCCTACGCTCAACTACGTGCGTAGAATGGCCAATCAACTACTGGCTGCCCATGGTAGTAGCCAGGTTACAGAAAATTGGGAATACAGGCTCACCTGCCGGAAGCCAGAAATCAAGTCCCAGGTGACTAGACAGCGCGATCACCAGAGAGTCCTGTGCAGTGACCCAGCTGTTATTAGCCCCTGGTTCAACCCTGTACGCAACGTCAAAGCCAAGTATGGTATCCTGGACCAAGATACCTACAACTTCGACGAGACTGGCTTCCAGATAGGTGTCGGAGGGTCTGTTAAGGTAGTAACAGCGTCTGAGAGGCGTCTTAAGCCACTTGGAGTCCAGCCTGGCGACCGCGAGCGAGTAACGTTGATTGCTGCTATCAACGCCATAGGGTGGGTCATCCCACTCTTCTCTATCTTTAAAGCGAAGAACCACGACCAGGCCTGGTATCACAACCCTACATGGCAGCGAACCGACAAATTGGAGTGTCAGCACTGACCATTTTTGCCCTCTTTCGTACTAGTCCTGGATTGACTCCTCGACTACCCCTGCACTTATCTTGACTCCATAACCTCCGCTGCCGTGTCGAACCTCTCATCTGTTGCAACTGCTGCAACCACGGGGCGTAGCACTAATTTTAGTCCATGTCTCGTACGTAGAAAATTTACACAGGGAATCCTGTCAATCCTAGCTGCTGCACGTTGCAGTCTGGCCTTCCAAATCCCCTTTCTCTTCTGGCTAAGGCAGGTATGCAGGCGATTAGACCAGTATCCTCAGATTCATTAGTTGATTGCTTCGGGTCTCTTTTCGCTAGATAAGAGGCAAGGGCTTACCTTGAGATGGTCGACTCTTCTTGTTGTTAAGAGATGCTTCTAAACCATCTGTTTCTGCTTTCAACAGCTCATTCTGGTTGAAGAGATGATGAAGCTTCTGCCTTAGCGCCTTTGCCTTCTGCGCAGCCGGATCCTTCACTGATTGCCGCCAAAGCCTGTCATTTTGGCGCCAATCCTCTGGCTCTTTGAACGAGTTGGCTGCAGCTGCCTCTGGCTCGCTTGGAGTGAAGCGATGGAGGATGCTTATCCTTGACGGGCACGGCAGCCACATAACGAATGTTTTCATTGTCTACTGTGATGAGCACCAAATTCTGCTGCTTATCTTCCCTCCGCACGCTACCTATACGCTTCAACTGTTGGATTTGGTCTGCTTCAAATCGCTGGCTCAAAATGACTCAAATGAGCTCCTTGATCGTCACTACACCAGGCTCAATTAGAATCCAGTTGATAAGAGCGACTTTGTATCATCACTCTGGCCTGCCTGGAAGAGAACCTTTACCAAACCGTTAGTAAACTAAGCCTTCGAATCCACAGGCATCTACCCACCTGACCCCTTCCGCTCAGTCTCCCCAACTGGAAGGGGAGCTGTAGTTCTGAAACGGTAGCAATACCCGTGCAGGCAAGAAATGCTCTCTAAGGTAGTGTGTTCGCACTGTAATTCCATAGCTTAGCACGTCGTGTATGCCCTTCGGGAGGCGAGATGGTGGACTTCGTCCCCATCAACTAGACGTAAAATGAATACCAACCAACCAACCAACCCACCTGACCCCGACGTTATACTCGATCGATTCAGAAAACCAACGCCTCCTCCACCTGCTATGCCTCCAGGGCCTTCAGAGCTTTAGCTAGCGCCTAATTCACCTAGTTGGTTAAAGACGCAGTCGCTGTCGGAGCTTCAGCGGGCAGGTAACCACCCTGATGCCACCAATGCAGTTGACCAGGCTCTCCACCAACTCCACGTGCAACTAGAGCTCGAGAAGCACGAGAACGCAGGCCTTGAAGAGGCCTTAGCAGCTAATAAGAGGAGGGGGAGGAGGAAGAAAGTGCCGCCTCTGTCACCTAGCAATCCTAACCTACAAGGTGGTGCTATCTTGTACATTCCTCATGCGAAGCAACGTGCCGATCAACAATTAGTAGCACAAGAGCACTAGAAGTTAGAGGAAGAGACTGCAAAGAAGACTCGGAAGGAAATTTAACACCAGACTAAGCTACTCAAAGAGAACGATAAGGAGGAAGAGCGTGAGAAGCGGTTGAGGAAGCAAGAGGGACGCGCTTGTAGGGATGCTGAAAAGCGTGCTGAAATTGAGGCTCGCAAGGCAGCTAAAGTAGCTGCAAAAGCGCTTCGCGACGCTCAAAAAAATATACAATTGCCTAAACAGGCTTAAGGGCAAGACCTCACAGCAATTGCAGTCAAACACAACGAAGAGTCGTGGTGGTGCTGCCTCGCGCACTCCACGCAAGATATACGCGCGTTCCCCCAACTCGGCTGGCGAAGAGCGGTCGCGTTATTGAACCTACGAAAAGATAGTGGTAGCCAAAATGTGTGCGATTGTCAATAGACCAATTCACCAGCTTCTCTTGTGATAACCGCTCTTGTGGGTGGCTCAATAACTTCATTTCTATCGGGTGCTCATAGGTGGTGAGGTGCGCATTACGCGTTGGTGCGCATTACGAGTCTGTGCACGGTATGGCTTAGAACAATTCAAGCTTTACTGCGAATCTTGCTGAGCAACTGCTAGAACTGGCTGATATCGCCTTAGCAGATTCGAAGGTTCGATTTGAAGACTAATCATTGAACACCTCTCCGGCTGCCCTCCTTAAAAAACCTGCTACTTCTCCCGGTCGTGAGAGGTATGGACAATGGGAGGAGGCCACTCGTTCAACCGATACAGTCGTTCCCGCTTTTCTCATGTGATCCACCATGCCCTCCTGGATTGTAGCAGGGATAAGTTTGTCGTCTTCGCAGATCAAGTATGCCACAGGAATCATCCTCCATGCTGCAGGTGACCTCGTCTTTGCGTGCAACGATGCTAGTGAATGAGGTCTGAGCGCAGCAGCACTTTCCTCCGCTTCTTCGCGCGGGACGTCATGATAGATCTTGTCAATCATGGAAGCCTGGAGAGGAATGTTGCCGTCCTGTACGCAGGCATCAGCAAGACCATAGATATCTAAGGACTAGCCTTCTTACTTCGTCAATGACCCATGCATCTGGTTTTCCACCCATCGTATCGAGTAGGCTCATGCCCTCTGGGATGACAAAAGAAGATACAAAGGTCAACTTCATGACCGCTCCATTGGATCCATCGCGTTGCCTCTCATCTTTTCCAAGGCCATAGAGACCACTAGATACAGGGATTCCAGCCCAGCTGTGGGCATTTATCACAACGTCCCTGCCTCCTTGTAGCTCTTTCAGGATGGCCGTTCTTATAGCTGCAATATCTTCATCAATACCTTTTGTCGCAGGTACGCTTCCAACACTCGGCATCGGGATCGTGATACACCGGTATCCCAACGGCTTAAGGATAGCAATGACTTTGTCGAAGAAATTGGTAGTATGCCAAGCTCCAGGGCAAAATAGGAGTGTGGGCTTTGACATGGCAATTGCAGATGAATTTGCAACAATCTAGGGTGTTAAGACCAATGTAAATGTATTAGTTTCGACGCAACCTACCGATGTTAGTAAATACAAACAGTATAACGTACCCCACGGGCGAGTTAGACAACGGGCGAGTCGGACACTTTTGCTAAGACTACACTAAACCTCACCCTATTATAGCCTAAAACACTATAACCTAAGGCTGCATAAAGCAGAATAAGCTGTAATATTACTTAGAGACTACTTCTATATTATTCTTGCATGTTTGTGTGTTATGTCTAGTCTTATTACACTATCTATAGTGCCTTTAGGTTAGCTTAGCCCTATTAGTGCGCACTTGCTTCTTTGCCTTCTTTCTATTACTACGCGCCCTAAACTCCTTTAGAGTAGTTAATTACTATCTATCCTTAACTATTAGGGTCCCTTCTGCCTTAACTTGCTTTCTTTTATATAATTTATATTGCATAGTAGCCTTATTAGCTGCTTAAAGCTTAGTAATTTCCTATTGCACTAACACTAGCTTGTGCATAATAATAGCTACCCTCTTTAAGACCTTCTTAAATGCTTTAACTAAAGAGGTTAGTAAGCTATTTATATACTTCTAAATCCTTATCTTTATAAGTATTAATTATAATCTAAGTTCTAGAGTATTACTAGGGGTTTATAACTACTAGAGCTTATAGTTAAGAGTAAGTAGTAGTAATAGAGTCTATAGCTTTATATTAAGGCCTATTATAACCTATTATAGGTTAAATAGTACTAGTCTAGCACCTTAGAACTCTTCTTAGATATTGCTAGAAGTTATTATATTATTATAGGCTACTTTAAAATATAGTAGAAACTCTATCTTTATAATATAGTTAATCTAGTTATATATAAGCTTTTTAGCTTAGTACTTATATAACTTCTTTAAAAGGGCAAAACAACCTATATTAAGTAGCTGTAGGAGGTATAATAAGTATAGAGGCATATATAGGGTAATAATCTTGCTATCTTTATAGCACTACTAGAAATCTAAGGAATTATAGCTTTTATAACTATTAATAACTAGTAGATAGTAGGTTCTAATAGTATACTCCTTTATATATATATTAAAGTACTTTAACTACTCTAGACTAAGCTTATTAGTAGTCTAGCTATTATTAGAGACTATAATAATATAGTTCTAGGGCAGATCCTCCTTCTAGTACTAGTTAGATAGGTAATTGCAGGCTTTAAAGATAATAAAGGGTAGAATAGCCTACTCTTTAGCATTAATACCCTATATAACTATTATCTACTCTTAGTTGCCTAGCTAGACTATCTTTAGCCTTCTATATTATTCTAAGCCTATTATAACTACTCCTATTAATATTTAACCTATTATAAACCTAGTCTTATTAAAGTTATATATATCTTAGTTCTAGATACTATACTTAGCTTTAGTATTCTCTATAAGGCAGAACTAGCCTTTTATAATCTCTAGATTCTTATAGAGGGCTCTCTTATAGTTATACTTATAGTTAAGCCTTACTTTAAGCTCTAGTTAATGCTTAATAAATATACTAGGCTAGTTTAGGCTAATATAGCCTAGATTATGCTTAGTGTGCAAAGAATTAGCTATAGCAGCTATATCTACTAGGCAAGGGAGAAACCCTTGCATAGCTAGCTTAAGTATATACTTAATAATTACCTGCTTCTTATTATTATCTAGATTCTAGGAGTTAGCTATAGAACTAGCTTATAAAGGTTGTCTAGCGTGTTAGTTACTTAGTGTGCCTTAAGGAACTCTATAGATAGTAGCAGCGTGTTATAGAGAGAGAGTTATATCTTATTTAAGAGCCTAGAGTATAAGCTATATTTAAGCCTCCTTTAACGCGTCTAACTTATATTATTAAGGAGGCATTAGTATAGGAAGGGTAGTTTAGTATAGTCTTAGTAAAAGTGTCTAACTTGCCTATCTACTATAAGGTAACAAGAGAGGCCCTTCTTATAGCAGAATTAGCTTAATATCGCTTAGCGTTAGGGTTTCGCACTAAAATTAAGAAGGCAACTTATTAAACTTTATATACCTACCTCCAAGCGACACTCACGTTTAGGGCCCCACTCGTCTTTTCCCCACGGTTCGGCCTGCTCTCGCTTCTACTTTAGGCCTTAGCCTAGTTCCTGCCCCTTTTTACCCCTGTTTAGGCTTAGCTTAACCCCCTTATAGCACTGATAGAGATGCGCAAGAACTCTGCCTGCAGCACCTTGTAATTATCCTCGCGTGTATTTGCAAGTTGTTAAGCAGAAGGCTGTACTTTTTTAAGCCCGCCTGTTTTGCCATGCTTAGACAACCTGTGCCTACCAATTCCCGATGGACCATCTACACAACCAATCCAGCCAAGGGCGAGCCTCTCAAAAGCGCGCCCGTGTCTTCGTCTTCGACTGTTTACACCAGAGCTTCGGCAGAGAAACAGACAGATGTGCGGCCTCGCTAAACTAGAGCCTTTATCTACGCCTTTGCCCATCACTAACAATTCACAGCCAGCTAAGCAAGAGATCCCAGGCGTCATCTCGCACCTTACGCAGTTCAAGCACCTGCTGTGTGGCCCCTGCAAGAGCGTCGTCCCGTATAAAACGCTCTATCATCATCTCCGCCATCATCACAATATCCGCCACGCGTTTTGCAAGGCCATCGTCTCTAAGTACGAGAACGTGTCTGTGTCCCAGACCGATGCCGATGTCACGCCTCTCTCAGCTGGAACACCTCCGTTAGACTGCCTACCGCCGCCAGAGCTGGGATATTTCTGCCCACGCTGCGATTACACAACCGTCAATTGGGACTCGCTCCTGCACCACTTCCGAAAGACACAATGCGACAGAGGACGTAGGACCCGTGATGATCTTTCATGCTTCCTTCAGAGGTGGGTGTCTGTTCGAAAGAACGTGGGGAGAGCGTGGCGCGTAGATACCACTATACCTGTCACGCAACGCGAGACGGATGTTGCGCTTAGTTGTGACCAGTCTCTTGTCGACGATCCTGCCACCATCGCTCTCCTGCGGATGGAGGCTGAGGAAGAAGCCAGGCTCCTGCGAGAGGAGCAAGAGTCCATGGCTCTAAGCAATGAACTTGAGCATGACGAGAGGACTGACTGGCTGCGTGGCTGTGGCTGGCCGCGCTGGTTTGCCCACAAACCGCTCTATCTGATCGTTGCGACTGCGAGGTTGCCAGCCTCCGCCGGTGAAGGGGTTCGCCTCGGTACCTGGAACTGCATGGAATGGATCCACTGTGCATCTGCCGAAATGAGACTTCGAAAGCTACTGGGAGTAGTTGCTCTTGTGATGGATTGATGCGAGGAGACGCTTTAACAGAC